>NC_135301.1:9049342-10249342 GCF_051311805.1 Agelaius phoeniceus | reverse complement strand
CTCCAAACATAACAGAAATTGGATACCATGGTTTTGCTAAAGACTGAATATCTGGTGGGACATGATGACACCCTGTAATATATCTTTTAGCTTAAAGTCAGTCTTTAGCTGTCAAAATCAGCCTTTTCCTCAAAACACTTAAAAAAGAATGATTTTCATGTGTCATGCAGAAAAGTTTTAAATTATCTACAAGTCTGCTCAACTTCCTGCATCAATTATGAACTCTACTACTGTTCCATTACTGTACAATCTGGCTTGTACAGGGCACTTAATTTGGCTATAAATAAGAAACCCAGCTGGCTCCATAAAATGGCCCCTGGGTTGACTGACAGGAACCTTAACGAATTACGTTCCTTCCTAAGCTACAAGCATATCACTTGTCCAGGATCTGGGGGTTGTAAAAGATCAGACCAATGAGCTGTCTAGACCCGGGAGTTTTGAATGCCCTATAAAAAAAAGCTCTGAACAATAAAACATGCTGTTTGCTGATGACCCACCGGTGTTGTGTTGTGTGTCCTGTCTCCAACACTCGACCCTGCACTAACACTGTTCCATCTCTGACCAACTATGCAAAGTTAATGTGTAGGAAAGATATTCTGTGCTGTTCTTGTGAGCCAGCAAAGGCTTCCTGATGATAAGGAAAGTCCCATATCTCTCCTGAGGAAGACACCAAGATTGTCACCATGGAGACGTGATGAAGGAGAGAAAGTTAGGAAATACGGACTCTAGCTGGCTCACAGAATGACATGGTTCCCTGATCACCCACTGAGAACTTTGTTTCTTTCCTATAACCAATGAGCAGTGAATGTGTATGTTAAGTGAATGTAAATATCTTGAAAGAGTTTAAAAGCAACATGTTGCTATAATAAATCTCTCTTGCACTCTTCTGATGGAGTCATGGTACTTTGTGCTGTGTCATGCTCTATAACGACATTAATGTATTAAAAGTCCAAAATTATAAATGAATTAATCTGTTCAAAAAGAGTAAGAGATAAAAACCAAGTGTTTAACAAACAGTAAAAATCCCTGTAAATCTCAAGGATTCCTTTGTTTAGGGTCCCTCCCTGGAGACACCCAGCTCAAGCTGTTATTGTGTTGCTGCACCATGATTAAATTACTTGAAGGAACCAGATGTCTAAGATGCTGCTATGGGAAACAGAAGGTCAAGCTCAGAAGGAAAACTTGTCTGACTGTATGAGTGTGGTGTGTGTAGGGAGTCAAATGGAGCACCTGTTAGCCCACTGGAGCTGCCTGAAGAGAAAGGGCTTTGGTTCCAGCAGTGAAAGCCTCAGGTGGTGTGAGTGTTACTCCCAGAGTGGCTACTGAATGGCCAGACAGGAAAGTTTCCCTAATAAGGGTATAGGGGCACAGCACCCATCGGGATCTTTAGACTGACAGAGGTGTTTCCAGATGAAGAAGCATGTGCACCTGATGGGTTAATACAATGCTTATTCTTCAAAAAACACTGGCCTATGGAACCACACAATGCTTATTCTGTAGGAAGAAGAACTGGAAAGCAATCAGCCCAGTTATGCCAACTTTTACCAGTTCACCAGGCAGTCAGGTATGATTTTGGAGTCACTGACCACCAGGGACCACCAAAGAGACCTCTGGGACAGAAGAACACATGCGTCAGTGGGAGGGAACATATGCTAATGGCTTCAGGGAAATTATTATCATATGTATGTTTCTTCTGGGAAAACCTATGAATATGTATGTGAAATACAGTATATAAGCAGAAGCTTTTTCTGTGCTCAGAATGCATGATATTTCAGAGGAGATTAATTGTGCATCCAGCTGAATAAAGAATGCCTCCTTCTTAATGCTACATTGCTTTGTATTGCGTTTGTATGGCCAAGCTTTGGTAGCAGGGGGGGCTACAGGGGTGGCCTCTGTGAGGAGCCTCTAGAAGCTTCCTCCATGTCCAGCAGAGCCAATCCCTGGTGGCTCCAAAGACAGATGTGTGGCTGATCAAGGCTGTGGCACAATTAGAAATTTAAGAAGAGGGAAAAAAAATGTTACTGTGCAGACATAATTTTGCTCAGAGAAGAGTAGGGTGAGAATATGTTAGAGGAACAACTCTGCAGGCACCGAGGTCAGTGCAGAAGGAGGGGGAAGAGGTGCTCCAGACACTGGAGCCAAGATTCCTTTGCAGCCCGTGGTGAAGACCATGGTGAAGCAGGCTATCCCCCTGCAGACCATGAAGATCCACAAGGATGCAGAGATCCACCCACAGCCCGTGGAGGAGACCCATGCTGGAGCAGGTGGATGCCTGAGAGAAGGCTGTGACCCTGTGGGAGGCCCGTGGAGAGAGGAGCCCCTGCTGGAGCAGCCTGTCCTTGATGGACTGCACCCCTTGGAAGAGTGACCCATGCTGAAGCGGTTTCAGGAGGACTTGCTGGTGAGATGGACACATGTTGTAGCAGTTTGCAGAGATCTGTTGTTCATGAGATGGAATCATGTTGGAGAAGTTAATGGAGAACTGTCTCTCTTGGGAGGGACCCCATGGTGCAGCAGGGGAAGTACTCCTCTCCCTGAGACACAGGAGAAACAACGGATGATGAACTGACCATAACACCCATTCCATATCTCCTAGCAGTGCTGGGGCAGGAGGTAGAGCTGGAAAGGAGGGACGGCTGAGGGGAAGGTGTTTTTAAAGTTTTATTTTACTTCTCATTATCCTGCTCTGATTTTGTTAGCAATAAATTCACTTAATATCTCCAATTCAAGCCTGTTTTGCCCATGGTGGTATTTGATGAATGATCTCTCCTAGTCCTTAACTCAATAACCCTTTGCTATATTTTCTCTCCCCCATCCAGCTATGGAGGGGAATGAGAGAGTGGCTTTGGTGGGTGCCTGGCATCCAGCCAGGGTCAACCCACTACATGGTGTTAAGAAGTTTTTATTTTTACTGATTTTTGGTAATAGTTTTGGCAACCCAAATGGGACATACTCCTGAATTTCAATGTATCCAAGGGATCACAGGACCTTCAGCTGGTACTGAGTGATTCTAGGGGAGAACCTGCAATCCCCAGACAAAAGGAAATCAGAGGAAGACCTCTGGTAAGATAAAGGCATTCTTTAAAGGTGTTAACCTTCCAGTAAGGCAAAGTGAAAGCTTCGCTGGGTTGGGTTTAAAGGTACCTAAGGTGGGAACAGGGAAGGGTTAGAGTCCCTTCTAGGAGCTCCTAAATGGTAATTTGTTTGGAATACCATGTTGTTTAAATGTGGAGTGGATCATCTAGTGAAGTGGGGAGGCTCTGGAAAAACTCCTCCCCAGGATGCATATTAAAGCATTGGGGGAAAATTGGGGGAAGACTCTGTCACTTAGAAACAATTGGCCGAGTATTGTCATAGTTGGTGGTTGAAGTATACTTTGGCAATTTGTAAAGAAAGAGGACGTTGGAAAAGGGAGTGTCCTCAGGTCGGGGGAAATCAGACAGGAAACCTAAACCCAGCTCTTCAAGCCATCAAGCTCACGTCCTTAAGTGAAGACGAAAAATCCCCCTGAAGGGGACGGGGGAAATCATCCTCAGCTGAACCCCTGGTTACATTATTGTTGGGGAATGAAAAGGTAAATTTTTTTAATTGATGCAGGAGCAACCTATTCAGTATTGAATACCTGCAGAGGAAAACTTAGCTTGGAACCTGTAAGCACTGTGGGTGGGACAGGGAGGAAAGAGAACAGGCCTTTTTCACAACTATTACCATTTAAATTAAGAAAACAGTGGGGGACACATAAATTTTTGTATATGCCTGAATACCCAGTCCCGTTGCTGGGGAGAGATTTTTTGGGAAAACTGGATGTTCAAATAACTTTCTGGAACAGGGAAATACAAATTCAAACACTCAAATCAAAAGCTGTTGAGGCAAAGACTTTTATGTTACAGTATTTAAATGAGGTGGAAGAAATCTCAGAGGAGATAGAGAATGCTGTAGCCCTGTTGAAACCCTCTCAGGCAACTGAGATGCCTGGACAATTAAAGGTGGCCAAACCTGTGAGGATTACTCTGAAACCTGAAGCCAGACCAGTAAGGCAAAAACAATATCCTATTAAGCAGGAGGCAAGAAAAACATTGGAGAAGCTTATAAATTTTTTTTTAGAATATGGGTTATTGAAAGAGTGTGAATCAGAATATAACACACTGATATTACCAGTTAAAAAGTAAAGTGGGGAATATAGATAAGTACAAGATTTAAGGGCCATTAATAAAATAGTACCTGATATTCATCCAGTAGTAGCTAATCCATACACACTCTTGACAGCCCCGAAAGGGGAATACAAATGGTTCACAGTGCTCAATTTTAAGGATGCCTTTTTCTGTTATATCTCTTGATCCAGATAGTTAGAAATTGTTTGCTATTGAGTGGGAGAATCCAAACACTGGATGGAAGGTGCAGCTAACATGGATTGCGCTACCCCAGGGTTTCAAAAGAGCCCCATTATATGTGGCAATCAGTTAGCAAAAGAAATTGGAAAGCTGGAAAAAGAAAATCTGGACAGAACATTACTACAATGTGTAGATAATCTTATACCAACAACCAAGACTGAAAGGAAGTGCCTTGATGCTATTGTAAGTCTGTTAAATTTCTTGGGACAATCTGGATACAGGGTGTCAAAGAAAATGGCACAAATAGCCAAAGAAGCAGTAATATATCTTGGTTTTGAGATCTCACAGGGAAAAAGAAGCTTGGGAAGCAGCTGAAAAGAAGCCATTTGCCAGACTGGAGCCAAGGACTATAAGAGATCTATGAGCCTTCTTAGGTATGGCTGGATGGTGCCGTTTATGGATTGCCAATTATAGGGTAGTGGCAAAACCCTTGTATGATCCTCCACTGAAAAATACTTAATATGGACTTCTGAGAGAGCCTTTAAAGCCCTAAAAAGAGCTTTAATGGCAACCCCTGCACTGGGACTCCCACACTTAACCAAGCCATTTGAGTAATTTGTGCACGAAAAGATGCACCTGGTACAAGGGGTATCGGCAAAGCATTTGGGCTCATGGAAGCAGCCTGTGAGGCCCTTTTCCAAACAATTCAACTGTGTGGGTAAAGGATGACCTAGATGCTTGAGAGTGGCGGTAGCTGCAGAGCTTTGAATCCAGGAAGCACAAAAGCTGAAATGAGCCCCACATGGTAACAGCTGGTTTGGAACAAAAAGGAAGACATTGGATATCACCAGCAGAATGCTGAAATACCAAGTTCCCTTACTGGAGCAGGACAAGCATGAACTTAGGGTGACTACTACTTTGAACCCACCTATGTTTCTCCAGGCTTCAAAAGAAGCCCAGAGACCTTTGTACCATGACTGCCTGGTAACCATTGAACAAGTGTATTCTGTCAGACCAGATCTCAAGAGCAATCCCATCCAGGACCTGGAACTGGACCTGTACACCAGTGGGAGCAGCATGGTACAAAATGGAAGATGGGCAGCTGGGTATGCAGTGGTAACTTTGACCCAGGTGATAGAAGCCCAGGCCTTACCTTTTAACACATCAGTACAAAAAGCAGAATCAATGACTTTACACCATGTGCTAGAAATCATTAAAGGAAAAAGGGTGAACATATGGACTGTTTTAAAATATGTTTTTGGAATAATACACACACGTGGAGCCATATGGAAGGAAAGGGAATGGCACAGAGGTCTCCTATTAAATACAAAGAAGAAATTAGTCAACTACTACAGGGTGTGAAAAAGCTGGAAAAAAGTGGCTGTGATGTCCTTGTAAAGCCCATCAGTTTGGAGACTCCCCAGTTAATACAGGGAATCAATTAGCTGACAAAATAGCTAAAGAGGTTGCTGAACAGAGTATCCTTGCACTTATACCTAGCAAAAAGTTGAATGTTTTGGAAAAAAATCTAAATCATAGTGAGACATAAGGTTAGAAATTAACTTAGAGTAGAAATCAATTTCTGATTTAGATGAAGTGTGCTGTTTTGAATTGTTTAGGCTGTAGCTTGCTAGAATAGATGAAATGTGTTAACTTTGTTTAGTCTGTTAACTTGCTGTGCCCGAAAAAAGCTTGTAGCTCGCAAAACTGTCACAAACAAGGTGAAAAGAATGTGACCTTCCAAGCTAAAGGGAGATAAGAGGGGGCCCTTGGACCTTGAAAGACACAAACCAAAACTGAAGCTACCAAGATACCGGGAAGATGAACAGACAACCAGGGAGCTCTCTGCACAAAGACTGATAAGAACTAATTGTAATGCGAAGCGAGGCTAGTAAATGAATATGCATAGACCTATTGTGAAACTTATTGCATATGCAACAGGTTAGAGGACAAAAGAGGGTCTAGACTCTCAGAGAGTGCCCATGCTCTTTGATCTTGCATGCGGCTGGGGCTAAATAAAGATACATACCTACTTCACAACTTTTATGAGTTGTAGAGGTTTTTTTTTCTTCAAATCAATAGTAATCAGGACAGGCAGTTAACCCCATCATTAGAAGTTACAGAAAATCCCAGCAGGTGGTTGGTAACTTCATGTGGGCAGGTAATTGTACCTCCACAATTAATGCATAAGATAACAGAACTAAAACATCAGGAAACACATTAGGAAATAGAGAATATGGTGATTAGCTTACAAAGGAATTTAGTAAGCCCAAAGATGACAGAAATTAATAGATCACTTGTTGAAAAATATATGATTTGTTTGCAAAATAATTCCAAGAAAGGAAGAAGCCCACCTCCAGGGCTAGTAAAACAGAGGACTTCACCAGGCAATTTTTGGCAAATTGATTTTGCAGGATTGCCCAGGTAGAATAGGGACTGGTACATTTTGGTATTGGTAGATACTTTTTCTGGATGGCCAGAAGCTTTCCCATGTCACACCAACAAGGCAAGGGAAGTCTCAAAAATTTTGCTGACATTAATATTTAATAACACTGGGACTAACTCTTAAGTCGTAAAAGGTACATCATTATCAACAGATCATTGGGACTAGACTTGCCTGTACATCCTTTTCAACCAGGAGATACGGTGTGAATCAGAACCCAGAAATTTGGACCAATCCAGAAGAAGTGGAAGGAACCTTATCAAGTCCTCATGGTAACCTACACTGTACTCAGGGTAGGAAGAATCAAGCACTGGGTTCATCACTCATGGATAAAACCAGCAATCACATATCATTGGGAACTGGTCAATAATCCTTTATGCATGAAAATATGAAGAAAACAAGACTGGTTTCTATTTTATTTCTCATGGGAGGAATCTGGATTAGTTTTTTTTTTTTCTTAGAGTTCTGGAGTTCTGTAATAGCTTGCTTACCAATACCAATCTCAGCAGAAAATCCAGTTCTACAGGGAGTCTTAATCAGTAATTTAACAAAAATATGGGAACACGTGGGAAGGAAATAACACCTATGCAAATTGGACAAGAATACAAGGAAGTTTTTCCTTACAATGGGCACATGGACAAATGGAAACTTTAGCTAATGCAATTCAATTAGGATTTGTTGAAATAAATGAAGACCTGCAAGTCACAACTAAAATGACCCTGGTTGCTTGAATTTATACAATACTTGTGCACACGTCCCAAACGTGACTGCTAAATTGAATAATCAGAGAGAATAAAATCAGTTGCTGCATCTAGCAGAGAATTAAGAAGATGATTAGAAAATGGATGGTGAAATAAAACATTGAAAGAACTTGGATTTTCTTTGACTGGTTGAGTTTTTGCAGAGCATAATTGTAATTGTACTAATAATTGCGATTTTGATACTTGTTTTAAGCTATGTAAAAAACCTGATTGCTAATGCAACATGAAGAACTTATGTGACGTTAATAAATAAGCAAAGTGAGGCTTATAAAGGCTTGAAGGGAAGACTAGCTTCACAAGCCTCAAAGGGGGAGGAATGTTGCCAGATAAAGAATCGTGTGCACCTGATGGGCTAATACAATGCTTATTCTTCAAAAAACACTGGCCTATGGAACCGCACAATGCTTATTCTGTAGGAAGAACTGGAAAGCAATCAGCCTAGTTATGCCAACTTTACCAGTTCACCAGGCAGTCAGGTATGATTTTGGAGTCATCGACCACTAGGGACCACTAACGAGACCCCCTTGGGCAGAACAACATATACACTGATGGGAGGGAACATATGCTAATGGCTTTGGGAAATTATTATCATATGTATGTTTCTTCTGGGAAAACCTATGAATATGTGTGTAAAATATAGTATATAAAAA
This sequence comes from Agelaius phoeniceus, assembly GCF_051311805.1. Lineage (NCBI taxonomy): Eukaryota > Metazoa > Chordata > Aves > Passeriformes > Icteridae > Agelaius > Agelaius phoeniceus. The sequence continues at coordinate 10,241,157 of NC_135301.1, read as the reverse complement.
GAAGCTTTTTCTGTACTCAGAATGCCCGATATTTCAGAGGAGATATCCATTCATGCATTCAGCCTAATAAAGAATGCCTCCTTCTTAATGCTAAATTGGTGTTTTTATTTTTACCAATTTTTGGTAACAGAGAGATGGCAACAATTGTCTGTATTGGAGGCTGAGAGGAGCTTAACATGGGACAAGTGGCAAAAGCACCCTACTGTTACTGGCCCCGAGGCCCTTTGTATCCTTGGCATCAACTACCTCAGGAGAGGGTATTTCAAGGATCCAGAGGGGTACAGAGCTATCCACCCTGCCTGGCCTGTCAGAAGATCTTTGTTATGGGACTGCTATGAACTGAAGACCAGCAGATGCCAATTGCTACTGGGATGGTGCACCGGTGGCAATATTGCACAAACTGTGAGTCCCTGGCTCCCATTCATGAGCTGATTCATCAACTGGAGAGCCAAGAAGTGATCAGCAAGACTTACATTTTAAGATTCCCATATTGTCAGTGCAAAACTCTGACAGAGGATGGAGGTTAACAGTAGACTATCATGGCCTGAACAGTCACACCACCACTGAGTGCTGCTGGAGATGCTAGAACTCCAATATGAACTGGAGAAGTTGTCAGCCAGGTGGTATGATGCAATTGGCATTGCCAATGTGCTTTTTTCAATTCCTTTGGCATCAGAGTGCAGGTTACAGTTTGCTTTCACTTGGACAGTCATCCAGTACAACTGGAATACATTTCCCCAGGGGTGAAATCATAGAACAGTATGGATTGGAAGGGACCTTTAAAAGGTCATCTAGTCCAACCCTCCATGCAATGAGCAGGGATATCTTCAACTAGATTAGGTTACTCAGGTCCCCATCTAAGGTGACCTCGAATGTTTCCAGGGATGGGGCAACTACCACCTCTCTAGAAAACCTGATCCAGTTTTGCCACTTTAATTGTAAAAAAATTCTTCCTTATACCTAATCTAAATCAACCCCCTTTTATTTTAAAACCATCACCCCTTGTCCAATCACAACAGGCCCTGTTAAAAAGTTTGACCACATTTTTCTTGTAGGCCCAATTTAAGTACTAAAAAAGCCACAAGATCTCTCCAGAGCCTTCTCTTCTCCAGGTTGAACAACCCCAACTCTCTATGCCTTTCTTCATAAGAGAGGTGTCCTAGTCCTCTGATTGTTTTGTGGCCCTCCTCTGGACCCGCTCCAACAGGTCCATGTCTTTACAGTACTTCAGGGCTGCAAGCACACACTGCCAGCTCATGTTCAGCTTTTCATCCACCAGTACCCCCCCCAAGTCCTTCTCAGTAGGGCTGCTCTCAATCCTTCGTCCCCCAGCCTATATTGATACTGGCGGTTGCTCTGATCCAGGTGCAGGACCTTGCACTTGGCCTTGCTGTGCCTCATGAGGTTCCCATGGGCCTACTTCTCAAGCTCGTCTAGGTCCCTCTGGATGGCATCCTATCCCTCAGACGTCAACTGCACCACTCACCTTGGTGTCATCTGCAAACTTTCTGAGGGTGCATTTGATCTCACTTTTTATGTCACTGATGAAGACATTAAACAGTACTGGTCCCAGTATGGACTCCTGAGGGACACCACCTGTCACCAATCTCCATCTGGACAGTAAGCCATTGACTACTACCCTCCAGGTGTGACCATCCAACCAGTTCCTCATCCACCCATCAAATCCATCTCTCTCCAAATTAGAGAGAAGGACGTTGTAGAGGACCATGTCAAAGACTTTACAGAAGTCCAAATAAATGACATCTGTAGACCTTCCCTTGTCCACTGATTGAGCCACTTCATCATAGAAGGACACCAGGTTGGTCAGGCAGGACATTCCCTTGGTGAAGCCATACTGGCTGCCTCGAATCACCTCCCTGTCCTCCATGTGCCTTAGCATATCTTCTAGGAGGATCTATCTGTTCCATGATCTTCCCAGGCACAGAGGTGAGGCTGACAGAATGATAGTTTCCAGGGTCCTTCTTTCTACTCTTTTTAAAAATTGGTGCAATGTTTCCCTTTTTTCAGTCACTGGGAACTTCACATGATGTTATAACCTGCCCCTGAGGCAGAGTAACTGATTCTTGTTAATCAGTCCCTTGGGGTGTATTAGAGTGAAACGACACTGAATGACAAGTGTGTGTGTATATTGTTTATTACAATTCAATTTAATTGCAGTGAAAGAGAGGTATGTAGCTGTTTTGGTTATCTATAGGAATATAAAAGTATAAAAATATCACTTAAGAAAATATATATGGAAAAGAAAGAAAAAGAAAAAGAAAGAGAAAGAAAGAAAGAAAGAAAGAAAGAAAGAAAGAAAGAAAGAAAGAAAGAAAGAAAGAAAGAAAGAAAGAAAGAAAGAAAGAAAGAAAGAAAGAAAGAAAGAAAGAAAGAAAGATTAGACAGTGGAGAGGAAAGATATCACCACCCACGGATCCAGATGCAAGACGTGATTGTTGTAATTTCTATGTTCATTGGTTAAAGTGATGGTCACAGTCTTGATCCATCAGGGGTGGGGGCACACGAAACGTAGATTTTAATGGGCTAATATACATTAAGGTTTATGTGAGAATGCCCAGGTACTTCCCCTGGGGGGGAAGTTTTATGCTGTCTGATGCAACACTGTGGATCATGTACAGTCCTCTGGTAGAAGGCTCAAGAAATGAGTCTGGGGGTGCTTTGGGGGTCTTTGATGGTTTGTGACCTCTTCTAAAACATGACTGCTGTTTCTCATGCCTGTGTAGTTGAGCCAGTTATGCCTTATCAGAAGGGATGAATACCTTTAGGCCTATGAATGAATGTCCTAATACCTCCCACTGGGGAGGGGAGAGTTTTACACTGTCAGCCTTATTGGGAGGGAGGAAATCGGCATGATAAAAAGGACTACCCCACCTCCACAGGATCTTCTTACACACCTTTTCCCTTGTCTAGCCAGAAAACAGCTTGTTTAAGATATCAGTCACAGGTTATCAGGTGTGGTATTCACATTCTCTGAACAGAGAGAGACATAATTCTCTCTCCCAGGATTTTTCCTGGGGAAGGCAGTGAGAAGCTTAGAGAAGAGAAAACAATTCTTATCTCTACTTGCTGCTCCTGTTGTTTGGCACATGTGGAATGTGTTATGAAGATTGTTTACTGAGAGTGATTTGTTAATTGGACACTGGTGATGGTTGTTTGGATTGATTAGCCAATAGGGTCAAAGCTGTGTCGTGACTGTTTGGAGATAGGCATGGGTTTTTCTTTAGTATCTCTTTAGTATAGTTTTAATATAGTATTAGTATAATATAACCTAGTTTAATAAAGCAATTGTTCAGCCTTCTGAAATCATGGAGTCAGAGCACATTACTCCCACCTCAAGGGTGCCTTGCATTGATAATCAGGGACACAGTGATTTGGTTTAGCTGAATAAACTCTGGTTGTTTGCTTATCTTCACCTGTCTAGAAACTTTTTTACTTGGTTGCATTTTGGTCTGTCACACCTGACTGACATGACCTTGGCAACTACATCAACCAATGAGCCAATGGAGAGATGCTCCAGACCCTAATCATCTTTGTGGCCTCTGCTGGACCCTCTCCTGTAGCTCCTTGTCTTTCTTGTACTGAGGAGCCCAAAACTGAACACAATACTCCAGATGTGGCCTCACTAGGGCCAAGTAGAGGGGGAGGATCACCTCCCTTGACCTGCTGGCCACACTCTTCCCAATACACCCCAGGATACTTGGCCCTCCTGGCCGCAAGGGCACACTGCCAGCTCACGCTCAACTTGTCATCCACCAAGACTCCCAGGTCCTTCACAGAGCTGTTCTCTAGCAGGTCAGCCCCCAATCTGTACTGGTACTTGGGGTCATTCCTCCCCAGGTGCAGGAACATACACTTGCCCTTGTTGAACCACATTAGGTTTCTCTCTGCCCCACTCTCCAGCCTATCAAGGTCCCGCTGAATGGCAGCACAGCCTTCAGGTGTATCAGCCACTCCCCCACAGTTTCTTATCATCAGAAAACTGGCTAAGGGTACATTCTATCCCTTTGTCCAAGTCATTGATAAAAGAGTTGAATAAGGCTGGACCCAGTATTGATCCCTGGGGAATGCCACTGACTATGGGTCTCCAACTGGATTCTACTCCTCTGATCATGACCCTCTGAGCTCTGCCATTCAGCCAGTTCTTGATCCACCTCACTGTCCATTCAATCTAATCCACATTTCCTGAGCTCACCAATGAGAATGTTATAGGAGATAGTGTCAAAAGCCTTGCTGAAGTCCAGGTAGACAATATCCACTGCTCTCCCCTCATCAAACCATCATAGAAGGCTATTGGATTGGTCAAGCATGATTTCCCCTTGGTGAATCCATGCTGACTACTCTCAATGACCTTTACTTTTACATGCTTGGTGAGGACCTCAAGAATAACCTGTTCCATCACTTTTCCAGGGATGGAGGTGAGGCTGACGGGCTGTTAGTTTCCCAAGTCCTCCTTCTTGCCCTTTTTTTGAAGATGAGAGTAACACTGGCCTTTCTCCAGTCACCAGGCACCTCTCCCATTCTCCATGATTTTTCAAAGTGGCTTAGCAACATCTGCCATCTCCCTCAGCACCCATGGGTGCATTCCATCAGGACCCATGAATTAATGGGTGTTAACTCTGCCTAGCTGATCTCTAACACAACCCTCTAGGACCAAGGGGAAGTCTTCCTTTCTCCATCCTTCCTCTCTAACCTCCAAGGTCTGGGATTCCTGAGGGCCAGCCTCAGCAGTGAAGACACCTTCTCTGTGTCTTCCATAACTAGGACACCCATCTGATTTAGCAGTGGCCCCACATTTTCCCTAATCTTCCTTTTGCTGCTGATGTACTTGCAGAAGCCCTTCTTGTTGTCCTTGATATACCTTGCCAGATTCTATTCCAAGTGGGCCTTGGCCTTATCACATCCTTGCATATTCTGATGACATTCCTATAGTTCTCCCATGTGGTCAGGCCCTTTTCCACATCCCATAAATTTCTTTCTTCCATTTGAGATTTGCTAGAAGCTTCCTGTTCATCCATGCAGGTCTCCCGCCCCCTTTGCCTGATTTCTTGTTCATGGGGATACACTGGTCTTGAGCTTGGTGGAAGTGATGCTTGAATATTGACCAGCTCTCTTGGATCCCCTTCTCTTCTAGGGCCCTAACCCATGGGATACCGTTTAAGTAGGTCTTTGAAGAGGTCAAAAATAGCTTTCCAGAAGTTCAGAGTTCTAGTCCTGCTTACTGCTATGCTTCCTCCATGCAGGATCCTGAGTTCTACCATCTCATGGTCACTACAGCCAAGGCTGCCCCCAACCTTCACATCTTCAGCCAGTCCTTCCTGGTTTGTTAGCACAAGGTCCAGCACCACACCTCTCCTCATTGGCTCTTCCATCACTTGCCTTAAAAAGTTTTCATCAATAATCTGCAGGAACTTCCTGGACTGTGTGTGCCAAACTGTGTTGTCTCTCCAACAAATATCAGGGTGGTTGAGGACACCCAGGAGAACTGGAGCCTGTGACCATGAGGCTATTTCCAGCTGTCCATAGAAAGCCTTATCAACTTCCTCCTCCTGATCAGGAGGTCTATAGTAAACACCCACAACAGTGCCACCCATATCAGCCTGTCCCTTAACTCTCACCCATAAACTCTCAACTGATTCATCTGCCCCTGGGTAGAACTTGATACATTCCAGTTGCTCTCTCACATAAAGAGCAACTCCACCACCTTGCCTCACTGACCTGTCTTTTCTAAACGATACATAGCCATCCATAACAACACTGCAGTCATGTGAGTTATCCCACCATGTCTCAGTAATTGCAATGAGATCATCGCCCTGAGACCACACAGAGATTTCCAATTCTTCCTGTTTATTCCCCATACTGCGTGTGTTTGTATACAGGCACTTCAGAGAGGTAATCAAGCATGCAGGTTCCTGAGAAGAGGTGCAAGAGGGCTCACCACAGCCATACACACCCTTGATGTGGTTAGCCCTATGATTCTCATCCTGAGAGGCAGCCAAGGAATATCTGTCACTGCGCTGGTTGGCATGGCCTACTCCTTGTGAGGAAGCAATGGCACAAGCATTGCCACTTTGGACCCCATCCCCCAAGCCCTTGTCCCATCTTACATTGCTCAACTTAAGTTAGCATTGCCATGCTCATTTGTAGTAACAAGTCAAGCTCCCTAGAAATACAATACATCTGATAGTCTTTTTTTTCCCCTCATGTAGTATTTATGCCTCACTCTAATACTCAAGCACTATGCATACCTCAGTTATATAAAGCAGCTTAAAATGAGTTACACTTTTCATCAGCAAAAACACAGCCCGAGATAGTCTCCTTGGATAAAGGCATGCCCCACCCTGATGAGGGGAGAAAGTATTGTTAAAAACACCAATCGCTTGTTTTCAAAATTTTAAAAGTTTAATAGTAATAAAATGGTTATAAAAATAGTAATACAATTAGAGTAATAATAATTTGGACAAAATGAATTAGGACAATATGAGACAATAAAGACAAAGAGTTACGGACATCCGGGTACCTTTTTCTGGGCAGCACGAGCCCGAAAAAGGACCCCCGTTAACAAAGGATTAACCCTTAAAAACAATAGCCTGTTGCATATTCATACACTTCATACATGATGCATAAATTCCATTCAAATACAGGATTCTGTCTGGTCATCATCAACTTCTTCCTCCAAATCCTAACAGCGCCTTCGAGGCGGGAAGAAGTTTGTTTCTTCTGATAAGAGGGCCATAAATTCTTCTTCTCTGAAAGATTTAGGTGTCCTGTGGCTGCTATCTTGCTGCGAGTCCTTTCTTTTCAAAAAAGTATCCTACATAGCATCGTTTCTATTTTAACAATTTTTATAACCTAAAACTATATTTAACACAGTACTTAAGAAAACTAATACAGCATTACTTTCTAACACAACACATATAATATTCATTTTAATATTTGCGAAAAGCCAATCATAAAATACATGCATTTTTCACAGTATCAAGTCTCAGAAAAAAACCTTTCTAATCAGCGATCTCCAATACCATTGGAACCAGGTGTAGATTAAGCACTTCTTGAGATATAGGCTAAAAAGGGACATCCTTCTCGGTCAAAGGCTGTTTGCAGCACCTAAAAGGACTAGGACGCTAAACTCTCACAGCTTCAATACAAGGGAGCCAGGGAGTGCAAGGAAACGCAGGCTGTCGCTTCACCCCACCCCACCGTGCCGCAGTCCCCCCCCCCCCCCCCCCCCCCCGCCCCCAATAGTTGCATACCCACCTCCAGGAAGGATTCTAAGGAGTCTTCAGTCTCTCCTCTTCTGGTGGATGGAATGAGTTTGGAGTCCAGAGTCCCCAAAAACCCTTAGTCTGTGATGTGGCACCTAGGCCTTGGAAACCACTTGCATGACACACACACAAAAAATGCTTTCCTTATACCCAGATGGGGCACTGAGAGGGCAAGAACCCAGAGAAAACACCTGTGTCCTCTTGCCTGGTCGAAAAAGCAAAGCAAGGAGTTTGCTCCCTCTCACACCCCAGTCTGCTCTGTCATTTAGGTTCGATAAACTGAAGGAGCCCCCCTCAGTTTGGGTGAAAAAAAAAAAAAGGAAATAACAAAGGGATCTCATTCATTAGTACCCACTCACTTACTGGGTGGGGTGGGGGGGGGGGGGGGGGAGAGGGAAAAAGAAAAGTATACAAAGAAACCAATTGGGGGGCCCAGAGCCTTTTGTTGTCATTCCAGGAAGCTTGTCTTCCCTCTTAATCCCTCACCATCTCCTAAACTCAGTGAGAGGAGAGAAAACAAAAGCCAGAGATCCCAGGACTGGAAGCAATAAGGAGCTTTGCATCCAGTCACAGAGAGCAGAACATAAGAAAGGGAAGCTGACAAGCTCCCCCCCATTCAACCCCACCAGGTCTCCACCTCACCTGCTTGCCCCGGTAGAAGAGGTGCTGGTGGTTGGGGCTCACACAGAAGGTCTTCTGGATTTTCTCCCGCAAACATTCAATCCGGGTGAGACGGCTCAGATCATCAATAGTATGTGTCTCAGTGTTGTCTGTGGTACGAACTTGGATCCACATGGCGTGCGCCTTCTGCTAGCTCAGCCACCCACGGTGAAGAGGAGGTCTTGTTCTCCTAGTGCGTGATAACAGAAGACCGAACAGACATTTCCCTCACTTTTGTTCAGCTCAGTGGAAGCAGGTTTTTTGAATCCCGATGAACGGGCACGAACCTCCCTGCACACAGGCCTCGCTCAGAAGAGCGCAGAGAAGTAAAGGAGACCTGACCCGGTCCTTGTGTACTTCCCAAGTGTACCCCATAATCACACAAACAGAACTGTAAGCTCTCCAAGCCAGCACAACATGAGGTCTGGCAGGAATTGCCACAAGCAGGTCTAACAAACACCACCAGGAGCCATCACCAATCCTCAGAGTGCATTTACTAGCCTCTACCACTCTCATACAGAGGTCAATGTGCCAATAGTGAACTCGTGAGAGCCCTCAGCCGTAAAGAGATAACACTGGGAGGTGGGGGGAGAACAGATAGCATCATCACTTCTCTTTCTGCATTCAGCTTTACACAAAGTCACGCCCAGCCTCGCTCAGCCCAGTCCCAGTCCCAGTCCCAGTCCCAGTCCCAGTCCCAGTCCCAGCCCCTTTCTTTAAGCATTCTCTGGATGGTGTCTTTTTTTCTCCGGCTTGATAGTTCTATCAAGGACCTGAGTAGGCGGAGAGTAGAGAAGCGGCCATTATCATTCCTATGGGAGGCAAGCGTGTCTTCTTGTTCCCTCACAGGGCAAAGCGTCTCTAGTCTCAGGCCTGCAAATTATACCAGTGACGTAGGAAGTGATTCTGGTTAAATGGTACTGTAAAAACATATCTGCTGCAGTACTTAGTGAGATTCAGCTTATGGATATAGCTCTCTGTGATGCTATTATACCTGAGAGCATTGAAGCCTACATTTTTGGGGGCAGAGTTCGCAGCAGCTTTGTCGCCCAAGCAATAAAACTTTAGAGACTGAGATAAAAAACTGACAAGTTCCAGATGATAGAGATGTGGTTTTTGTGACTTTTTTTGTATAAGTATGATAGCAAAGACCCCTGTATATTAATTTCAGGTCTGACATAATTTGCACTGTAGCCTTGGTTGAATTACTTTTAAGGCCTGATTTATGAGTATTAATAACTTGAAAAGGCAGCAGAAATAAATCTGTTCCTTGCCTTTTTCTCTCCATTGTTCCATCTCTGCTATTGAGATAGCACACCTTCCTGTAACTATACCTACTACAGTGTGACACCAGTGTCAGACACACAAGTTAAGAGTTTGGTTTATTGACTGGTGGTGATGGTACAAGCTCCAATTCAAGTAATGTAGTGCATTTGCCAGCCTTCTTGGGTTCCCTGAAACATTCAAAGATATTAATGCAGAGGAATACAGTAGGAATGTGGGTTAATAATCATAATTAAGAAGAGACAAATCAAGCTGTCTTCAGCTTTGCCCTGATTCCACTCTACCACCACAGTAAAGGGAACAGAGTCACAATAAAATCGTTTGCAGTGTCTTCTGTTTTGCAGATCAGTCTTTCTCTTACAGCTACAGCTAACAACAGAATGTGTCTCTTCTGGAGTGGGGAGAAAAAAGTTCTGGAGGGACTCTGAAATGGGGTCAGTTTTAATGGGTTAGAGGAAATAGAATCAATATTTTGTGGGAGACTATGTTGAAAGTACAGAATCAGCTTTCTGGAATAGGAAACACGTTTTACTAGAGAGAAAGAGACTGAAAGAGGATCAACCTGCTACAAAACCATATCTGGAAATCCAAAGGAGCTGGTCTCATTTAAGAAAACTGCTGGTCAGTATGTGTGTCTGGGCAAGCCCTGCATCCAATCACTGCAGTCTGTCCTATCCTCTTATTAAACTCTATTCCTAACTGTTTTCTGTTTCTGCTCCGTCTCTATTCTGTGTGCGTCTATAAGCATATGTATATGTTCTGCTAGCAAGCTTCAAGTCAGGCTTAGCCAGTAAGGAGAACAACATCTGGAAATACCCATGGCCCATGACTGAATAAAGGGCTCAGGGTCTGGGCCTGGCTACTGGGTGGACCTCAAGTCCATGACACTGTTCAAGGGATCTGCAAATGAGAGTGTGCACATGAATCAAGACTTAGGGTATATGTTCCACTAGTGAACTTCAGTCCTAATCAATCCTGTCAGGGCCCTGAGTAGCCTCACTTTTTGCCTTTACCTACAGCCTCTGTCCATGACCCCAGTAGCAGGAACCCTGCTTTCTGTTTGAGCTATGTTGTAGGAGTAGTGGTCTCTACCTCAACCACAGGATTGCTTGTGCCGGGCTATCGGTCCCACTGGGATCAATCTTCATTGACTTGTGGATTTTTTTGCCATCAGAGATATTATTGCTGTTGAGAGCAATGGCAGATTTATCTTTACAAACAAGCTGTGGGGAAGGATTCCACTGGTTGATGAATGGAAAAAGATATTTGCCTTTACAAATAAACTTTAGGTTTGCTAATAAATGAAATTAGACATTGAAAGATGAAAGAAACAATGGGGAAGGAAAACCCCTAAATTCTGTAAGAATTAAAAATTAAAAGGGAGGGTTATACATTAGAGGGAAATCTTCGGTATCAGGCTTATCAGGAAGTCTGTACCTCTCAAGTACCTCAGCCAATGGGGAAAGAGAGAAGGGAAATGCAGCTGGGAAATTAGGATAAAAAGGAGGCTGCATCCTCCAAAAAATTGAGAGATCCCAGGGGAATGCCCCATGGCCTCGCCCTTTATTTGAATAAAGTAAAAGGACTCCTCTGTCTCCTTTTTGGACATAAACTGCTGATGTTTGTGGATTAATTTTCTTAACACTGTGGACCTTCCTAGCAATCATTAGCCTATATCTGAGCCGGTTTGCCCTCACCAAACCTGGTTCTGATCCTGACCTGTGGATTAACTTTTGGCTGTACTTTGGACCTGGCTCATCAACATGAACTTGCCTGATGATCTGGACTCAATTTAATCTAGCTTGCATACTGTAAGGCTGTTCCCTAGTTGGTGAGGCCTGTTTGCTGCTGGCTATGTTATTGGTTTTTGTGCCCTGTCCCTTAGGGAACAGATGGCCCTTGCTCCTCTCTGACACTGGAAAGGAAGAACAAGATGGGTTGATCTGTGTTGTTTATGTGAGTGCTGCTGGTATTTATGTGGGTGCTGGTAAAGCTATTGCTGTCTGCCTGTTTTGGTTTCTACATGGTTAATTGTGTCTGTACTTTGTGTGTATATCTATTGCATTTTTGGAATGCTTCTTTGGTGTGGTGGGTTAGCCCTGGCTAACAGCCAAGCTCCCACTCAGCCACTGACTTCCCCTATCTTTCCAGTGGGATGTGAGAGATAGGAAAGATAATCAGAACATGTATTGGGTTTGTATGTCAAGGTTTTGATACCGGGGGCGGCCTATATAAGTGACTTCTGTGAGAAGATGCCAAAAGCTTCTCTTATGTCCAATAGAGCCAATGCCAGCTGGCTCGAAGATGAACCTACTACTGGCCAAGACTGAGCCAATCAGCAATGGTGGTAGCACTTCTGTGATAACATATTTAAGAAGGAAAAAGTTCCTTCCTTGTCTGTCCCTTCTGAACAAAAGCATATCTGGAAATCCAATACCTGGTTAGGGCTATAAAGAAACAGAAATTGAGTTGCTGGCACAGGGGTTACTGATTAGAAAGATCACATTGTTATGGATTGATTGTAGGTAGCCTGTTTTGTAATATGCAAAGTGGAATTAGACACTAGAATATAAAGACGAAAAAAGAATGTAAAAAGTATTTGATTGGTAGTCTGTGAGAAGATGTAAAAAGGGGATGTTAGAGGAAGAGTGAACTAGTTATTTAGTAGGTGATAATGTCCTGGTTGGGTATGCTAGTGAGAAAATGATGTACTGATAACAGAGAAATTAAATGAGCAGCATAATATGCATTATGGACTGAAATGAGGGTAGCAGAGACTAATTACAGAATGGGCAGATCAGATGACTGAGCCATCTGATGTATTAAGCAATAATGCAGTTAGGTGGCAGCAAAGATAAGGTTTGAGACAGTAGACATGGATTAATAGAGTTGTTTTTTTGCAATCGAATCCTATAATAGCTTGAATGACTGAAGGGGGGGACCTTCTTCCGCAAATGGGGTCTGAATGATATGCTGCATGAGTCAGAATCCTGTTTAATGCTACACAGATAGCAAAGGGCTTGTGTTATCTGGCTCTTGCAACAAGACCACGAATTATGTCAGGCAGTGTCTGAGAAAGGCATTACCCACTTCACCTTACATTTCCTTCTTAGATGCTGTCCAGTTTTATCCTTGGTTCCTAATATGATATTGCCCTAACTACATTATAATGAATATATGTATGTATAGCTATATATTTGCATATAACACATAATTTTCACTCTTTAGAAACATCACTATCTTCTGTATCTGTATCATAACACTAGATTTCTATTCACAAACTGCTCATGTTATATACAAATACAATTTTAATTTCTGTCTATAAATTAGCAATACTGATGCTTTTTGTTTTCAACATTTTATTTCTTCCCATGTTAGAAGTTCTTAAAAAAAAACCAAGTCGCACTTCAATGCCTTAGTTTCCAGTATACTTGTCATAATTTTCATTCTATTAAATTTTGAATTATATTAATTTAGTTCATAAATGTATAAAAAACCCTGAATGTATTAGCTAAAGAGTATATGCATTTTTATTCCTTTAAAAAGTTCAGTTTCTATAAGAAAATAAAGTTTTTATAAGCAAGTAACAATCATACCGTTTTCAACTTTCCCCCACATTTCAGTTTTAAAGAAAAAATAAATACTCCCCCAAAAATGTAATTCTCTCTCTTTTTATTTACTTCATACTTCTTGACTTTGTTTTCCCCCTTTTTATAGGTAAAGAATGCAGAGATCTCATTAATTCAAATGGAAATGAACAAAATTATCTAATTTTCAAGTATGCAACATACCTCCTGCAAGCTGAAAATATTTTTTATTATATTCCTATCAACATTTCATAAAGATGCAATAAAATGTTATCTCTAGTGACTGATAAGCAAAAAGCATAAGAGTACAAGTGTTCTATAATATTATTTATGTAGATGTAGACGTGGTTTTGATATAAAAAGTAAACAATGCCTTCAAGGGACTGTGAATCCTTGGTCGATATTTCATAATGGTCACCTTCCTCTAAGTCAAAATGAACTGCTTTTGAGTCTTCTGTCTATATATAAAATTTCATTGTTGCTCACAGACTGAAAGTTAATTGTAAATTAATTTTAGTTAGTTTCACTAATAGTAGTAAAAATCATAAAATTCCATACTAATAAATCAAGTGTATTCTTATAGCAACCTTTGTCTGATAATCTCTATGTACTTCACCAAAACTAAATAGGCCTTATAACAGTACAAGCAACATTGCAGTGAAAGTATATAGTGGACATAGGCAGCTGTGTTTTTTGATTTGGTGGTGGTGTCAAAAAAGAAAAGTTCTGTGCTTGAATGTTTCTGTAAATGAAGAGAACAAATGTATGCTGGGCCTTGGCGAGGTAAGGTATGTTAAAGCTCACAGCTTGAGAAAGTGGCTTCCAACTCAAGAAGAAGGGGGTTAAGTCTGAGCAAAAAGCATGTGCATGGGGATTCGAGCTTATAGATGGCTGATGTTGGAAGACACTGATGAGGCTGGGGGACTGAGCCACAGAGTGGGCTTGAATTAGCAGTTAGTTGAGGAATGATGAGACAGAGGAAGCACATGCGGTGCAGGACACATTACTGTATGGAGACAGAATAAGAGATGGATTGCACAGAGAAGCTTGTACTTGGAGAGAAGAGCAGAAGAGCTTGAGAGAAAAGTTCCAGTTATTTCCATTCCAGGGGGAAGGGGAAAGAAGGGAAATTGGGGGTGGGGTGGAGGCAAAAGTGTCTTACTGTTTCCAGACTAGATTCTTCTATTTCATAACCAACTTCTTGCATATTTCCCAATTTTGCACTTTTAGATTTGTTTGTAGGGAAGGATTTTTGGGTGCATATGGCTACCTACAGTAGCAGCATTTATTTTGGATACCAATTATCTTTCATAGAGAAAGCAAATCTCCTTGAGTAAATGCTGTAAGAAAAATAATTTGAACTACAAGAAACATCAGGAGAAACCACAGCTCCTGAGCTATACATATATACTGACACTTGGGCAGTATACAAGGGATTAACTGCATGGGTTAACAAGTGGCAAACAGACAACTGGACAATGAGATGCATGAATTTAAACCTGTGGATTCAACATGTTGATATTTGTGTCACCTGGAGTGTTAGGGAAAAGAGGGAACACAATGCCACAGCTGATCACTTAGCGCAATTTAATAGCACTACTTTACTTCCCGATCCCCTGTCCCTTGATGCTCTATCTCCGGATGAGAAAGCCCTTGCCAAATGGGCCCACAAAAACTCTGGGCACCTGGATGTCAATTGCATACATAGATGGACTCAAAGCCAGGGAATCCCATGTACCTGAGAAGCTGATGCGTAAGATTTTTTGCTCTTTATATTTTTCATATATTTGTAGCTTTATAGATTGATAATACATGGCTGTAGCTCCTAATACTTTTCCAATCCTTTTCCTCTACATTTAGGAAGAATAAGCTTGAGACGGCTCTGGGGTTTTCAGGGTGTCCCCGAAAACAGCTGCCGTGGGTGTCCCAAACAGAGAAGTCCAGTTAAGCACAACCTGTCTGGGCCCCTCAGGCAGGCTCCAGAGCCGCAGGCAATCTTAGCAAGCTCAGCTCTTAAGTGAGATCAGCTCTTTAGTGATTCTCAGCTCATTAGTGATTCTCAGCTCTTTTGCTTGCTAAGTGCCTTTGGCAGGCGCAGGGAAAGAGAGGAGAAGCTCTATGTGAGGTTCCACAGAGATGTCTTTATTGGTATTTTCTGCAAAGGGTCTCTGACAGCTCTTCTGCCGAGCTGGGCAGAGGAGGGTGTTTATATAGGGTTTAGGAGTTTTGGAAATTGTCTAATGGCAAGGGTCGAGGCGAATATGACCTATAGTCTTACAGAGAGATAAGCAAGGGTCTGAGGGCGGAAGAGGGGTTTCGTAGGTCCAGTCATCATGACTAGGCATTCCCTATCTTAGACTGCTGACTGCCAGGGGAGGCCTTGCAGGCCCTGTGCCTGCTGCATAAGCTAATTTTATAACATTCCT
The DNA here is from genome assembly GCF_051311805.1 of Agelaius phoeniceus. Taxonomy (NCBI): domain Eukaryota; kingdom Metazoa; phylum Chordata; class Aves; order Passeriformes; family Icteridae; genus Agelaius; species Agelaius phoeniceus. The sequence goes on along the minus strand of NC_135301.1, from coordinate 10,225,917 downwards.
AAAATATTGTTTAGTCTTATTCCAAGAAGAGAACCAACTACAAGGATGTTCTCTTTTCCAACTAGAATCTGGACCAGACAACAAAAGTGGGGCAAAGAAGCCCCTGGACCACTTCCAGTGGGACAGGGCCCCATTAATTATTACCTAACTAACCTCCTAATTGGATAATATGTGATAAGTATACTAATCAACTAACCTTATAAAAATTGTAGAATTACTGTACCACGTGCGGTTTTCACCATATTGTGTTACCTGAAAGCTTTCAAGTAAAGGTTTGCTTTTATATTATCACTCCAACGTTGTTTGGGAAGATCTGTTCTATTTTCCTGGCAACAAAGCCATTTGGGAACTAGTACAGTGATGTGCAGTTTATAAGCTTAAAAGTTGTCTCAGCAGCTTTATGAGCAGATTCAACAAGGCCCTGTTCCTGGCCATACCTGGCAAGTAGATTACATTGGGCTCTTACCAAAAGTGGTTGCAGTACATTAAAACCAAACCAAAACAAAACTTTCTTAGCCAAACAGTTTATTACTAATATAATCTGTAACTTATAATATCTTTGGGGAAGGTAAACTGTCTGTGAATCATGGGGTGGAATGTAGTGATTTTGACCAGAAGACCATTGTATATTGAGGAGTTAGTGATGCACAGTACAGTTAACCTGAGTAGACTCAGGTCTGTGCTTACTGTGCTGTGCCATGCTATACAGACAGCACGGCCTTCAGGCCTGTGTTGTGTTGCACAAATTTTTCGTCCGCAGGATAAATTCAGCTAGCTCATTGGAACTGAGAAGCCTGCAAGCAGCTCCCACTTGGTACTGGTTATTACACAACTTGTGTGGCTTTGCCTTTATCTAACAGCCCACCAAGAAGTTCTCATGAGAACTTCTTTTTATTTGACAGTAAAAATGATAAGAAGAGTTGTTTTCTTGCAAGAAAAACTTGAATGATGGAAAGGTGAAAATCTCTTCTATGAATGAGGTCTGTCCAGCATGCTGTGTGTGAGTTGGAAGCTTGTTCAATGCTACATCACTTGGGGTTCCCAGCATCTATAGGGGCATAAGACTGTCTGTGCTGTTTTGTCTTTATAGTGATAGCTCTAATAAATAGCATTTTAAATTATATTTTGCAGAGTCTGTGTGCCTCTCTTACTGGGATCATAATGGATCAGCATCTTCTGGTGCAAAACACTGAGGTATCAGAAATTCAGTAGGTAAGAGTACAGAAACAGCACTGAATTTGCTCAGAAGCATGTCAGTTTGCAATAAGTGTGCATTATTTCACTGGGTTCATTGTTGCTTCTTTCATTATTGACTAGGAAGCCTGGTAAAGGCTGAGGGGTTTGCATTTGGCCAGAAGATTGGAAGGGAGGGGAGGAGAGACTGTCCATAAAGAGCAACGCGTGGTAAGACTGAAAGAAGTGTGCAGGAATGTATAACTGTCTGACCTTCCAAGTGCCTGGGATGTTGGTTAAGGAGAGCAGTATTAACAAAGAGATAGACAGAATTCATTGAAAATGCTGAAGCAGTCCTAGTCATCCAAGCTCAAAAAATTTTGAAATAATGTTTTCAGTATTAAAGCAAGTAATAAAACTGTAAATTGAGAAAAGTAAAAAACAAGGACAGAAAGCATTTGCCTTAAGCCACTTCTGATTTTATGGTTAGGGTGTCTCACTTTTTGTTCCTCAAGTATGGCATCAGCTGCTACTAAACACAAATCTGCAGTTTCTTGATAGGACCTAGGTCTTTTCTGGTACGGTAGATTGAGCAGTGCCTTCCTGGAACAAACTTGCTACTTTCAAATTCAGTACAAATCCTATACGTTTCTGAGACAGTGCAGACCTATAAAGTAAAAAAGTACTATAAGAAAATTTTACCTTTATTGGCCAGAAAACTCAGGCTACTGAAATAACAGAATATGCTAGTAGTGATGCAATATTCTGAGAATGACGGGCCTGATCAGTTAGTTCTTTATTCTTGTTTTACGTTGACAACATTCTTCTGAAATATCTGGGGTTTAGCAGTTCTTTCTGGGAGGCTTTCTTTCCATCCTGTCTGTTCAGGGTGGGCAGAAACTTTGTACATAAAGTGAACAGTATTAAGTTATGCAGGCAGATGACCAGGCCCTGGCCTGAGGTTCAGCTAACTGAACAGGACATGTTAAAATAGCATGCCATGAGAAATTGCTGGATGTGACAGATAACAGTGTGAGAAGTTTGCTGCCTACCAGGAGTTTGCATTCACAATGTCACTGAGAGGCTGGTGAGCCTCATGAACCGTAGAGATTATCATCCACTCCTACTACCCCTATTAGTAGGGTCTAATGATACTGCAACAAGACAACTTAGAACCATCAAAAGAGACCATATGTCCCTTGGAACAATGTTAAAAGGGTCAGGAGCACTGGTGGTGTTCTCCTCTATTCTCCCAGTCAGAGTAAGGGTTCAGGAAAGAGGAGACAAATTGAACGGGTGAATGCCTGGCTGTACAGATGGTGCCGTACTCAAGGTTTTGGCTTCTATGATCATGGATCTACCTTGGAGAAGCCAGTGACCATGCCTCGGTGAAAATCATGATCTTGAAGGATATAGACCAAGCAAAAGATATAGTCAAGGCCCGAAACCTTAGGAAAGCAAATTTTCGGTTGCTTAAGGGACTGGTAGATGGGACCCTCTGGGAAGCTTCCCTCAGGGATAAAGAAGCTGAACAGAGCTAGCAGCTATTTGAAGGCATTATTCTCTATTGAAAAAGCTTTAACATGTCTGGGGTATGGTAAGGTCAAGAGGGTGAATTGGCATCAAAAAGGGGGGAGACACTAACAAGTTAGAACACTCCCAAATGCTATGCACTCTTCCTAGGAAGCCCATCAAGCCCTGCCCCCTACACAATCCCTGGCCTTGTGCAAAGAAGAGACCAATCCTGTGAGCCATACTAACAGGCCCCTGAATCTGGGCCCAGCCCAATAAGATGACTATGTAGTATTACTGTGGCAGGCTTTAGGCGCTGCATGGTGCTGTAACACTGCCTGCAAAAATAGAAAACCAGAACAAAATTCCAGCATCAGAAGAACATGTGTGTGGGGACAACAAGAAAAAGTCCCAAAGAGCTTTCTGAAAAAGACTGTGAACCAGAATAGTTATAAATGATCAATCAAAAAGCCAAATTTATCAAAATGCGAAAAAGATTTTATTTTTTTTCTGCGACCAAAATATGGCCCTCAAACACCCCACAGCCAAAGAGACAGCGTTGAGCCCATGATCGGCGCTGGGTGAACCTAGATCTGACCTCTATCGCATCAGACCTCCCTCTGTTCACAAGCGCCGTTTCTTGCGGGGCTATTTTATACAGTTTTTTATGCCTGAGGCAGAGGAGTCCAAATTTCTTTTGTAACTCTGCATATTCAAGACAGTTTCTTTCACTGTGCAGAGCTGGACAATCGCTGTTTCCTGAGCGGTAGCTGGTGTTGATCGCATCAGGGGAAGTCGTGTATTGAGATGTATTTTTCTGGCGACTTCTGCTATCTGGATCGATGCTATCAGATGGGAAATGATCATCCTTGGGCATCTTCTGATCACTCTGGAGAGTGGCAATCATCGCGCTGGCCATGTCTATTCATAAGTAAACTGGGTATTGTTCTCCTGTCACCTTCAGGAATGGCGAGATTCCAAGTAGACATCTGCCTCTGGGCTGCTTGTGATCAGGCTCATTTGGATTTCACAATCTTATAAAATACATTCTGTCTATAAGCATGAATTACTTCATAACATATATTACAATCCCTCCCCTTCAATACAGACACATTAATTCATGCTCCCACTACAACCCATATGACTATTATCTATATATTTTTCTACATCTACCCTCCACCTTCAAGGATCTCCTACAAAGAGAAGGACTTATTTAGACTCTCTGCATGCCCTGTTCTCCTTGTGGGATTCCTTGATAGCCATTGTAACCATTCTCATTGCTTCTAACTTGTTTTTCAAATTTTGCAAGGACCTCAGCGGCATTGCTCGTACATCCGCCCTCCCCCAGGCTCATGATCTTGGATACGTTGTTTCCAGAAGCCAACTCCAGGTCCACGGGCACAACTGCTATTATGGAGTGTATCAGTCTAATAAAACAAGGTATTAGACATGGGAGGAATATGACCCCAGCTACTGAACACATTACAAAAAATATTATTTTGTTCCACCAGGCTCCATCGAATAGTCTGTCCCACCAGGCTGACTGTAAAATCGAATTCCATTTCTGAACTGGGACATGAGCCACCTTCTTTATTTCTGCTGCCAAATCCCTTATGGTTTCCCCATAATCATCGATCTCAATGCAGCATTCTGACTCGTTGAATTTTCCACACACTCCCCCTTCCTTGGCCAACAAATAGTCTAATGCTATTCAATTTTGGTACACAAAAGCCCTCACCTGAGTGTGCTGCCAGCTTAACAAGTCAAGGGCCTCTGAGGTGTGATTTGACACTATCTCTACCACTGCCTGCAGCCTGATTAGTTGGTTCAGTAGATAAATTGGGGTCCTATACCCCCAGCTTCCATCCTGAGTCCAAGTGGCCAGTCCATAATATTCAATTATTCTCGCCGCCAGCCACTCTTCCTCTCCCCAAGTCTGCCTCTCACTTATGACAGGGATCATTTTCTTCAGACTCCTCCCTGTTTAGGGTCTCATATAATGGGGCTGCTAGCAGGTTACTTTTAGTTCAGGGGAGAGTGAAGAACATGAGTCAGATCATGCCCAAAGTGCATGTTCCTCTCCATCTGGGAGGTAACTCACTGTATGCCTTTTTCCCGCAAATCCAATAAATTCCATCTGGGGCTTTCCATTTTATATTTGTTTTTCCTGGCTCTCTCCAGTATTCTCTCAGTTACCCCAATGACTGGTAAGGGTTAGCTCCGGAGCTCTTGACCCAGCAGAGTCCAATCTGACCATTCCATTTGCAATTTGATTCGTTTTTCTGACTCCAATACACTGTAGGAGGTTCTGGTTGCCAGATTTTGCTCCTACTACTTGAATTTACCGCTAGAGTGGATATACACAGGGTATATCCCACCATTTTGGTATATTCCCTTCCCTCTCGGCTGATGCAAACAGTTCCAATCACTCGCTGGTCTAACACCCATCCCTCAGGTCTCTGCGCCAATTTTGAGACCCGTGGATTGTCCCACTTCAAAAGTTGTTCCGGAGCTAAACTCTCACCTTTCCAGGGCCATTTTTCCTCCGACTTCTCCCCCAACAAATCCAACAATTTGACAATCCCAATTCCGTTGCAATTTCTTGGACCAAATCAATGAATAGGTTCCGATCAGGAGCAGGTAGCCCTCCGTCGGCATATTGTTTCTCAAGTTGTTCGTACTGTTCACTTAATGTTTTCAGTCTTTCTTGCTCCACCCTCTTCTTTCTCAACTCCGACTCCCTTCTTTTCAGTTCCTGAGTAATCTGTTTCATTTTGCCCTCAGGATCTATCCCTTCTTTATTCTTTGCAAAACAGACAGCCCTATCATACTGCAGACAAACTCTATCATCATTTGCCTGGACAAGATCCAGCATGACGGGCTCCCTATTTAGGGTGAGCTTTCTTTCATACTTCAAATTTTTCCCAACCCAGTACGTTCTCCCATTCATTATACACATTCCTAGTTTCAAATTATCACAACACAATGGATTGACTTGATGGTACACTACAAAAACCGATTCAGTCTTTCCCCCGACCCACATTGTCCAATTACATGGGTTACAAACAGGGATTGACATTGGTTCCACATTTCTTTTCAGTATTCTGTGCCTGAGCTTGCCTGACCGTCCATTCCCAACTCCAGCCTCTGAATCAAAACACAACACCTCTTTGCCCAATCTACATAATTTCACCTGAGTGCCGTTTATGGCACAGTACCTGCCTAGCTCCCTGATGCAATCCTCCAGGGCTTGGTATGCTGAGATCTCCCCATTTCCTTGTCCAACCAGGACAATCTGGGTGCACTTACTGCACTCATTCGCAGGGGTTCCGTTCCCCAGCGTGGACTGGGGTCTCAATGTGCAGACTTAGCGTCCCGCACACGGCTAGGCTCAGGCCAATCAGGATTCCCACTAGGGGTACTTCTCTGCCTTTGCCTGCGCCCCCTGGGGTGCCACCAGCAGTGAGGAAGATCATCTTTGTGGCAGCAGGAGTACTCTTCAGGGAATACATTCTCAGACCGTGACGCATACCTCCTTTTAAAGGTGCCCCACCTCAATATCTTGACTGCATCTGAGCTGCACAGTACCTTGATCAATTTCCGGCACTCAACATCCAAGATTTCTGCCTTTGAACTGAGTTTTCCACGCACCCTGTTCTGGAAAATGTGGAGCCACTCCTGTGAATCTAATTCAATAATACCTAAATTTATGGCCAGAGTTAAGATGCAGTCAGTCAGCTCAAGCTCTTCCTCCAAACAGTGAGTGCACAACCCCTTCGGTCTCTGTCCCCTTCTACAATGTACAACAAAAGCTTCCTGACAGTATTCACACCTGAAGTGCTGAAAGGGATAGCATACACAGTTTGACAGTATACAACTTATCCGTTCACCGTCGGTCATTTATGTGGACAACGTAGCTTGATCTTTAGGTCGCCTGGGGAAGAGGTGATCCTCCACTTCGGGAGCGTCCTCCTGATGCTCGACCTTTTTCACCCTGGACACCTGTGTCCAACCTTTCTCCGCCATCTGAATGGCCATGTCTGTTGTCAGAAGGACAAGAAAGGGACCTTCCCAGTGAGGGGAGAGGGGTACATCTTTCCACATTTTCACATGCACTCTGTCACCTAGTTGAATTTTGTGGATAGCAAACCCCAGAGGAGCACTCTGGGATACTATGTCCTGTTTCCTTAGTTCCTGTAAATTCTTATTTATCTCTATCAAGTAAGGTTGAATCTGACTATGCTCCAACCTGGGGTGTCCCACCGGCCTCCCATGCTTATATGGCATTCCATACAGCATTTCAAATGGTGAGAGCCCAGTCTCTGAGTGAGGCATAGTCCTGATATTAAGCAAGGTCAGAGGGAGGGACTTCAACCAGGACACCTGGGTTTCCAATAACAATTTAGATAATTGTGCCTTCAAGGTCTGATTTATCCTTTCAACTTGTCCTGAACTCTGGGGATGCCATGGGGTGTGGTATTCCCACCAAATGCCTAGTGCCTCTGCCATTTGCTTAATAATCTTTGAGGTAAAATGAGTTCCCTGGTCTGAATCTATGTAATTCACCACCCCAGATCGAGGTACAATCTCCTCCAACAGTTTTCTGGACAAAGTTTGAGCTGTCGCCCTTGGGCTCGGAAAAGCTTCCACCCAATGGGTCAATTTGTCAACTATCACAAGCACAAATTTGTACCTTCCCACCCTGGGCAGTTCTGTAAAATCAACTTGAATCCTTTCAAAAGGACGGTACACAATGGGACGACTTCCCAGGCTTGCCTGTTGTGCCTTAGTCTTGTTAACTTTCTGGCAGATCAGACATCCCTGTACCTCCTATTTTGCCAATTCATAAATTCCTCTGCATCTGAAAAACTTTAGAAATTGTTCTGCCAGGGCCTGAGCCCCCCAATGTGTTCGCTGGTGCAGCCTCCTCAAGATTCTCCTGGTAAAGCCTTTTGAAACGAATTCTCTCCTGTCCGGTAATTTCCACTTACCTTCTTCCAATTTTTCCAAAGGTGTGAACCACCCCAAAGGCATACCTAGAATCTGTAAAAATCGTTCCCTTTCTTCTTTTCAGCCCTTTCAAAGCCCTCAAAACTGCATACAGTTTGCAAGCCTGTGCCAACCATCCTGCGTTCAGAGGACCCACTTCTATCACTTTTCCTGTTCTCCTGTCCACAACCACGTATCCTGATTTCCTTTTTCCCTCGATCACTCTGCTCGATCCATCCACGAACCACTTTTCTCCGTCTTCAAATTCCTCCTCTTCTAAATCTAGTCTTATTTTGGTCTGCAATTCCACTGTTTCCACACAGTCATGAACAAGCCTTTCCGAGATGTCCCCGAACAAAAACTGGGCAGGATTTTGCACTGTCATTGTTCGCAATTCCAAATCTGGTGAGTGGATCAAAATGGCCTCATACTTCAGCAACTTAGTGTCCCTGAGCCATTTATCTGCCTTTTGTTGTAGTATACCCCACACATTATGTGGTGCGAATACTACCAACGGGGCCCCAAAAGTTACTTTCTTTGCCTCCTCCACCAACAATGCCACAGCTACGATAGCTTCAGGCATGCGGGCCAACCCCTGCTTACGGGGTCCAGAAGCTTAGACAACTAACTGGCCCCAGCCCAGTCCTGCATTAGCACACCATGGGCTGTGTGACTACTGACATCCACAAACAGCTGAAATGGCCATTTCACATCAGGGAGGCTCAGCACTGGTGCTGCCACAAGTGCTTCCTTCACTCCCTTAAATTCATCCTCGTCCTTTTCTCTCCATTTGATTTTGTCCGTGGTGAGTTTTTCGTATAAAAACTTCACCTTTTCACTGTATCCTTCAATCCATTGCCAGCAATATTCCAACAACCCCAGTAACTGTCTCACCTCTCTCTTTGTCTGTAGGGGAGGCAGAGCGATAATCCCTGCCACCCTTTCAGGATCTAGTTTCTTCTTTCCCTTGGTTAGCCAATGTCCCAAATACCTGACCTCGGGTTCTGTGAACTGCAGCTTTGACTTTGACACTTTTAATCCTTTTTCCCCCAGGAAATTCAAGAGCTCGATAGTGCTCATCCTTACATCCTTCTCCCTTGGACCTGCAATCAACAAATTGTCTACATATTGTAACAATTTCCTTTCTTCCACTGGTACAAAGTGACTCAGCACTTGTTCGAGTGCCTGCCCAAACAAGTTTGGGGAATCCACAAAGCCTTGAGGCAATGACGTCCACTTAAATTGCTGCTTTCTGTTCATTTCTGGGTCTTCCCATTGAAACACAAAGTAATCTCTACTGTCCTTTGCTAAAGGACAAGTCCAGAAAGCATCTTTAAGGTCAATTACACTGTACCACGTGTACTCGGGAGAGATGCTATTCAACAAAGTGTAAGGATTTGAAACCGTGGGGAACAGTGTCTTAGTCCTCTGATTCACAGCCCTTAAATCTTGCACTAGCCTGTAGCTACCGCCCATTTTCCACACTGCCAAAATTGGGGTGTTGTGTCTGGACATGCACGGCTCCAACATTCCTTTTTTCACTAGTTCATCAACCACCAGTTTCAGTCCCCTCCTTCCCTCCTTAGGGATTGGGTACTGTTTGACCCGAATGGGGTCTTCTGGCCTCTCAATTTCAATGTGAATTGGCTCTCTGTCCAATCTCCCGGCCTCCCCTTGGATGTACCAAACCTTTGGGTCAATTTTCTCCATGTCCTGGGCAGTGAGTTGATACAACTTCACTGTGAGCTGGGAATTCTGCACCATAGACCAATTTCCAGTGCCACCATCAAATCCCTTCCCAGCAGATTGAATTCTGCTTCTTCTATTAACAACATATTTCCAATGCATCTCTTGTTTTCTGATTCTATTTCAACATCTTTTATGATTGGGACTTTAAATGGTTCCCCCTTTGCCTCGACTACCATCATAGTATCATTGCTTATAGAACACCCTTGTGGTAATTGTTGCACAGTGGTCCGTTCAGCCCCAGAATCTACTAAAAACCATACCTCTTGCCGGTGGGGTCCTACTCTCAATTTTATTAAGGGCTCCTTCGGTGTTCTGGACCCCAAACTAAAAAGCCCCTGACACCTCCAATCTTCCTGAAACATTTTCTCGTCTTTGTCCTTCTTGAGACAATTCCACCGAATGTGTCCCTTTTGCTTGCAGTAATAGCACTCAAAGTCCTTTTTCTGGTTGTTTGAGCCTTTACCTTGGGAAGGGTTTGGTTTCTTTGACGGTGCTGATTTTGCTGAGTCTCGGACCTGTTCCTGTTTTTGTGCCTCCCTTACTGCAGCCACTAACACTTTTGCCTGTACTTTCTGCTTTTCTTCATCTCTCGTCATGTAGATTTTCTGGGCTTCCCAGAGCAATTCCTGCAGTTCCCTATCCTGCCATCCATCTATCTTTTCTAATTTCTTCCTTATGTCTTCCCATGATTTTGCCACAAATTGGGTTTTCAACAGGACTGCTCCAATTGGGGATTCAGGGTCCATCCTGGAATACATTCTGAGGCTTTTCCGGAGCCTTTCCAGCCACTTTGTGGGTGTCTCATCCTTTCCCTGGCATTGTCTGAGCACCTTACTCATATTTTGCCCTTTTGGCACCGCCTCCTGAATACCTTGTATCATCATATTTTTAAGATTTATCATTTTCTGTCTACCTTCTTCCGTCTGGGCATTCCAAGACGGCTTCTGGTCTGGCCACCTCTGATCCCCTTGCTCCCCCTGCGGGTTGCTGTGTTCTCAGTCTCTGATCACGGCTTGCCTGATCATCTCCCTTTCCTCGTTGTTGAACAGCGATCTCAAAATCGCATTGAGATCCTCGTAAGTGTAGATGCTGGTCCCCAGGAACTCGTTTAATCTCTCTGCCACCCCCAACGGATCATCTATCAGTTTTCCCATTTCTTTCTTGAAAGCCCTCACATCTCCAGTGTCGATCAGCGCATGTACGAAGCCGATGACTCCCAGAGCCATTGGTACCTCCTGTAAAGGGAAGAGATTGGGCTTTTGCTCCCCGTCTCCACTATCACCAGTGGTCACTTTCCTCGTCCTTCGCCTCGTTCGATGGGCTGGAGAAGAGTTAGCCTGGTTCGTGGGAAGGATCTGTTTCTCCTCAGATTTGGGCGATGATGGGGGCTGGGGCTGCTCGCATGGGAGCAGAGGTGCCAATGCCCGTTCATGTGGGAAGGGAGGTGCTGTCTCCTGCTCCGGCAGACTTGGAGGTGCCATAGCCAGCTCCAGTAGGAGCAGAGGTGCCGAAGCCTGTCCCTGCGGGAGCAATGCCTCTGGAAACAGCGCGGGTACCGATGGTACCTGAGCTTGCGTGGGCTGGGGCAGAGGGACTAGATAGGGAGGTGAAAGGTTCTCCAGCAGCTCCCATTCCCTGCCCCGGGTTGCTGAGCGCCTGTGGGCTCTTATCGGGAACAATACCGAGCGAGCAAATTTCCACATCTCGGCATACTCAATCTCTTCAAAATTCTGTGGGTACTGACTGACTACATGGTTGTACAGGGTCTCGCACGTCCATATTTCAAAGGTGCCGAAAACCGGCCAGACCACGTACTTTGCGATCTCCCTTCCTCCCCACTTTTCCATACAGAAATGGATCATCTTTTCCTTGGATTTCCCCACCCTCCTGGGACTGTCTTCCCAATGTTCTAACATCCCAATGTTCTAACAATGGGCTTCCCCTTGGGATTTCTGGCAAAACCTTTTCGGGAACCTGGGGAGGGTTTCCCTCGGGCTTTGTCTGGCACTTGCTCTTTTTCAGTCCCATCTTTCGAAAAAACCCCTTTCGTTATTTTTCTTACCTCAAGTCCTTTTGGCTGGGATTCTCGGCGTGAATCCTGAGTCTCTGTCCGTAACTGGTTTCTTAGTCTATGAAAAACTACCAGTTTACTTTGCCACACGGAGAACCATTCCGTGGGCTTTACGACTGGTAAAGAGCTCTCTTACCTGATTTTTCCGGATCAGAAGGTTTACCAGCTCCCAAACCTTTTGGGTACAGTCTCTTCCCTCCTTATCCAAACCATGATCGACCCCCCTGAACTCCCTACGAGTCTCAGGTCTCACGTGTGTGGTAAGCAAAAGCGCACGCTTCCCCCGCGACTGACCACTTCCCTCGTGGGAGAGTGGAACTGCAATCTTTGGGGTCCACACTCACTTTGTGATAGAATCATGTCTCACTCACACACGCTCAATCACGCCCCACTCAACCACATGGTACTCACAGTTCCTTTTCCCGCATGGATTCTACATGCACGTCGATTTTCCGTGTGAAAAAGCACCACGGCCTCAGAGATCACTCTCTGGATTGCTCCCAATTTCCAGAGAGCTCTGGGCCCATTTTATTCCTCTTTGGCTGTGGTTCTGTCTTCAGTTCAGTGTCTGATTGGTTTTGCTGACTCCCAATACTGACAGGCTGCCGAAATAAGCGGGGCACCTCCTGACCAGAGAGGGGTCCCCGAACCCCAAATTCAGATCACATCGGGGTCACCAGAATAGTTATAAATGATCAATCAAAAAGCCAAATTTATCAAAATGCGAAAAAGATTTTATTTTTTTTCTGCGACCAAAATATGGCCCTCAAAAACCCCACAGCCAAAGAGACAGCGTTGAGCCCATGATCGGCGCTGGGTGAACCTAGATCTGACCTCTATCGCATCAGACCTCCCTCTGTTCACAAGCGCCGTTTCTTGCGGGGCTATTTTATACAGTTTTTTATGCCTGAGGCAGAGGAGTCCAAATTTCTTTTGTAACTCTGCATATTCAAGACAGTTTCTTTCACTGTGCAGAGCTGGACAATCGCTGTTTCCTGAGCGGTAGCTGGTGTTGATCGCATCAGGGGAAGTCGTGTATTGAGATGTATTTTTCTGGCAACTTCTGCTATCTGGATCGATGCTATCAGACGGGCAATGATCATCCTTGGGCGTCTTCTGATCACTCTGGAGAGTGGCAATCATCGTGCTGGCCATGTCTACTCATAAGTAAACTGGGTATTGTTCTCCTGCCGCCTTCAGGAATGGCGAGATTCCAAGTAGACATCTGCCTCTGGGCTGCTTGTGATCAGGCTCATTTGGATTTCACAATCTTATAAAATACATTCTGTCTATAAGCATGAATTACTTCATAACATATATTATAATAAGAACTGGCCAATGGGCCTGTGAATTGGAAACTGAAATATGAGGCGCCACACAGAGAGGATGGGTGATGGTGGGGAGCTCCCTTTCTTTGTCTATGGTAGCGTTTAGGGGGTCTTACCTGTAAGACCATTATGGGGTGTGGGTTTGTGCTAAATATGTTTCTTTATCCTGTCATGGTTTGGAATGGGAGGAAATTCAGGGAAGAGATGCAAAGCTTTTTGTGCAACTGACAGTCTGTTGAACCACTGAGAAGCTGGATATGCGTCTGTGAAACACATGTTAAAGATGAAACAATCTGGGAACTCTCTTTCCTTTCCGGTCAGCGAGGAGGTGGCGGGCCCCGGCCCTGGCCCCCTGTCTCGGCCAGGCTGGGCTGGGAGGTCCTGCCTCAGGCTGGGCCCCTTCCCCCCTGCCCGCCGCCCCCCCCCCCCCCCCGCAATCGGCTCCGGTCTGGCCAGGCCGAGCCCCAGCAGCTGCTGGGCAGGAAGACACGGGAGATTGGAGAGCCCTGGCCGGAGCAGGACTGGCGGCGGCCGTGAAGATCTTGCCATCAGGCCCCCTCTCCCCAGTGCGGCTGAGACCAGAGACCCCTGCAGCCTGTGCAGGAAACCAAAGATCAACCATGAGGCCGATCCTGACACAGCGGAGCCGCAGCTCTCCGACACAAGTTACCCAGAGGGTCAGGTAGGCCTCATGTGTGATGTTAACCCTTTCAGTGCTTCAATCCTCCCTCTAGTGAGAGAAAGGAACAAGATGCAAGTATGTAAAGGAACAACATGAAGACATTGAAGTCAGTGAGGAAGAAGTTAAGCCCCAGATGGGAGGGGTGAGGAGATGCCTTGTTTTCAGAGCTGAAATCCTCTTGTAAGCTATGGAGAAAAGATTCTTTTTCCTTATAACGCATGAAACTATGGGGAGATGAAGGGTTCAAATTGATATTGAGTAAAGGCCTCCATGTTAAAGTAAGCAGATGTTGAAATGGCTGTGATCCCATGAGAAGTTTGAACATAGAAAGAGAGAAGAGTAGTCCTCTGCTTCCAGGAGAAGAAGAAGATCTCTGTTCCCAGGGATGAAGATTATTTTAAAAATAAATAATGACAACTTTCACCTTTGAACAGCTCATCTTTAAAACAATACTCCATAAGTCTACATGGTCCATCGACAAGCTGTGGGAAGGCTTGTGGCAATGGGAAGGACTTCACAATGGCAGGATTCCCCGGGCAGCTGCTATTTGTGACAAAACTGAAAGCCATGAGAGAACTGTTTTCTTTTCTCTTGTGGAGAAGTTTTCATAACCTTAACAAGAGGGACTTCTCTCCCTAAGTGAGCTGAAGAAAGACTATTTTAGAGGTGGTAAACTGACTGGAAATTTCAGGCTTTGTTTCTTTGCATTGCCAGTGGAAAAGAAAAGGTTGTGGGGGGAGAAGAAGCGTTCTGAAGGGTTTGTTTTTTTTCCCCCCTCTTTTTATTTTAGTTGCCTTTAATAAAATTTTCTTTATACCCTTTTTAAGTCTTGAGCCTGCTTTGCCTTTCTCCTAATCCTATCTCATAGCAGGAAATGAATGCACTGGTGACTGGCCAGCACTGAAGCCCACCACACTCATTAGTGCATTGGTTGGGGAAATCTCAAAATTGGGAAATCTGAAATTGGCAAACCAAAACCACCACAATCCTTAGGGCAATGCTGCAATTGGGAGACAGAAGAAAGAGCCTACAATCAAGACAGCCTTGTTAGTCCATGACTTCAGCAGAAGAAGCAAGACCGGGGCTTTGAGACACATTCTGCAGCCCCATGCTTTTAGAGACCCCAGCTACTGCAGAAAGAACAAGCAGATCAGTAAGAGCAATTGGGGTGTTGCAGAGCAGAAAGACCATGTTTATTTTTGGGCACAGAGGAATAGCAGGCAGGATGGAATTGATGAATGTGCTGGTGATGCTGTTAGTTCTGGGGCCTTGGCTGACATGCTAATGAAACTGAAACATGAAATCAATTAGAAGAGATCCCACTGAAAAATTGTGGGGCAAAACATGAAAACTAAAACCCTATCTAAATAACAATGTGATGAAATTAACAACTAGTTGCACTTAAGCATACTCTTTGCAAGGAAAGTTTTTTTTTAGGAATTCCAAACATCCTTGCACTGCAGATAAGGAGAACAAATTTGAGAACAGGAAAACTACAAGCCGCAAATTCACGCCTAGATGTGATAACTATTTCTTCACTTTAAGCTCCATCACACTGTAAAAACTACAAGAAATTTTTGTTTTCTTTTAATATTAGTCTGTAGTAAGTCGGTTTCCATTTTTTATTTATAAGAACCTACCAACAGATGAGAACTGTGTAAGAATGAATGAAACTTTTAAATTGTCATCATAATTGCTTGCATTATCAAATTTAACTTTGTAATTTGTTTGTGTTTACATTGCAAGAAAATCAAATATTAGTTAAAGCATGTTATATATGGTTAAGTTTGAGTTGTTTTGCCAAGCTTGTTTCATCCTTCTACAAGAGAAAATTTAGTGTAGCAAAAAGGCTTATGAATGCATGTTATTTTAACTAATTTTATCTTGAAAGTTGGTACAAGAATTTATATGTATATGAAATCATACATATATATATTGAACTTCCCAATTCTACCTTAGAAGACTTTTTTATGATTTGACTAAATTTCTCTAAAAGCTATTAATTAATGAACTAAAGAATACTAACAAAATAGAAATTAAATACAAAACTGTTAGGAAAATTAATCCACAAACATCAGAGGTTTATGTCCAAAAAGGAGACAGAGGAGTCCTTTTACTTTATTCAAATAAAGGGAGAGGCCATGGGGCATTCCCCTGGGGTCTCTCAAATTTTTGGAGGATGCAGGCTCCTTTTTATCCTAATTTCCCTGCTGCATTTCCCTTCTCTCTTTCCCCATTGGCTGAGGTACTTGAGAGAGACAGGCTTCCCATTGTGATAGATGAGTAATGCGATGATTGACTCACAATTAACAGGCAAATATCATGTATACAGGTTAAGAGAAGTTTTATAGATTTATAGTTATGTTTTACCCCGTTGCATTGTTATCCAGAGACAGCCAGGTTTGGGACGTTTTGGAGAGTTGGCTTGTCACTATGGCAACAGCTGACCTCCAATCAGGATTTGAGGAAGTGATCTCCACCACTGGTCAGCAAAGAAGGGGTCGATGGACAGAACTTTGGGAGGGGTTAAAGAGCTAAAAGGCAAAACCTTCATTGTGTGGGCGAGCACATGATGGGGAAAATCCTTTGCTCCCAGCACCGTAACATTTTCTCTATTCAGTCTTCTGTTGTATTTTTGATAAGGTTTAATAAACCTTTCTAAAATTATGAAAAGTGAGTAGCCATTTCGCACACCAATACACCTGATACCAGAGATTTGGCTCTAATGTATAACCCTCCTTTTTAATTTTTAATTCTTACAGAATTTAGGGGTTTTTCTTCCCCATTGTTTCTTTCATCTCTCAATGTCCAATTTCATTTATCAGCAAACCTACAGTTTATTTGTAAAAGCAAATATCTTTTTCCATTCATCAATCAGTGGAATCTTTCCCGTTGTTTCTTTTATCTCTCAGTGCTAGTTTTATCTACCTGCAGACCCACAGCTTGTTTGTAAAGACAAATCCTTCAGTCCTCTTAAAACCATTTTCTACCAACTCTCAAATTCACCTAAACATCTTCAATGTACTATAGAGCTTCCTATGTCCTAGAGGAGCATTTTAATTCTACCTCACTTCTTTTAATTATGCTAATCAATGTTGTAACCCTAGCACACTCTACTCCACGATAGGTGCAGAATGTGAGAAGTCAGTGGAAAAAGAGGTTTCTTAAGGTAATGCAATTAAACGTAAGGAAGAATCAAATTTTTTTTCACGCATAAAGCTACCATTTCTGTTTTGTGTCAAAATTTAAATTACAGCAGTGCCCAATCTAGTCCCTGAAAAATAGAACATAGCCCTGATGTAAAAATGTGTTTAATTAAATTCTTCAAACTATACGTGAATGCAGTCAACCTATTTTAGAGCCTCTAAAGTAAGAAAGCACACATGTTCAACAAATCTATTCACATTGTTCCAGGGTGCAATTATATTACAGGAGCTGAAGATCCCTTTAACTAATGTGAAAAATGCATATTTTATGATTGGCTTTTCGCAAATATTAAAATGAATATTATATGTGTTATGTTAGAAAGTTATGCTGCATTAATTTTCTTAAGGAGTGTGTTAAATATAGTTTTAGGTTATAACATAATGTTAAAATAGAAACTATGTATGTGGGATATTTTTTTAAAGAAAGGAATGAGGTACTGGCACCAGATAGCAGCCACAGAACACTTAAATCTTTCAGAGAAAAAGAATTTATTGCTCCATTATCAGAAGAAACTTCTTCCCGCCTTGCTCAGCCCTGAAGATGCTATCAGGATTAAGAGGAAGAAGTTGACACTGACCAGGCAGAATCCTTTGTTTGAATGGAATTTATGCATCATGTATGAGGTGTATGAATATGCAACAGGCTATTGCTTTTAAGGGTTAATCCTCTGTTAACGTGTGTCTTTTTTCAGGCTTATGTTGCCCAGAAAGAGGTACCCGGACTGTCCGTAACTCTTTGTTCTTATTTCCTCGTATTGTCCTAATCCTAATTGCCCAAATTTTTATTACTCTAATTATATTACTATTTTTATAACCCTTTTATTACTATTAAACTTTCAAAATTTTAAAAACAAGTGATTGGTGTTTTTCACACTAATAAGCATTAGATTGATGATTTTAATTAAATTTACATTTTTGATAATTGAAATAACTATTATATTACTCGCATTATTACTTCTATCTTTTCTCTTACTAACCACTCTTATGTATCACCTACCATCGGCAACCCACAAACTGGAAAAAACATCAGAAGAAAAGTCATTAGAATATTTAAGTCATAGGTTGATGTGGCAGTGGTGGTTTGAAGATGTTTAGTCTCTGTCTGAGGTTGTTTGCCCCCTGTCTCGCCGTGGCAGTTAATAATTCCAGATTTTTCCCTGTCTATCCTCAAAAATCCTGCCCCTTTATCTAGAGGATTCTCTGTCAGTTATGATTTTTCCTTTTTGCTATTGGTCTGTGTCTCTCCCACTTCAGGTTATGTTTACAGTTGTCACCCTAGACCCCTCCTAGCTAGCCAGACAGTCCCCTCCCGGGTTTCCACCCCCCTCCTCCATAAAAGACGCTGTTTTCCTCTTTTTCTTGCTCTCTGCTACTGTCCCCCCCTTTCGAGTCCCGCAGCTCCTGCGCCCCACCGGCACCCGCCGCGGCGCAGCCCATTGCAGCTGGCACCGCTCTCTGCCGCGAGAGAGAAGAACATCCGGGTGGCATCAACTGCCCTGTTCCAGTGACGGGAAAGCCGCCGCCCTTCCCCGCGCGCCCTCCCCCGCGCTCCTCCCACACTGCCAGTACTGCCGCCTCCTGCTGAGCAAGAGATATCGCTCGTACGGTTGGCGCCGCCCGCGCGACTGACGCCGCCAGCGCTGCCGCTGCCTGCGCGACTCCTACCGTGGGGGGGATCTCTGCCGCTGCCTGCACGGCTCCAGCCGCATGAGAGACTGCCACTGCCGGTGCAGCCGTTGCTGCTACCCGTGAGGTATTATAGTTTATGACTTAAACATTTTCATGGAAAGACTTTTGCCTATTATGGCAGAACTGTGTTACAAAAGCTGCAAAGATGACCACCACAGCCTAAATAAGGCTCTGAAAAGCCCTACACCCTTTGCTGATGAAGATAAGATAAAGTAACAACTCAAGATGTGAACATTGATGAAACACAAGCTTAGCACCTTCAGGGAAGAAATGACAGCCCCAAGGCTATCAGCTGCCAAACTTGCACAGACCCTCACACCAAAAGGGGAAGAAGAGAGGGAGGCTTTAGATGTGTATAGAAAAGCCTCTGATCAGAGGTGCATGAGCACCCATCCTCCACCGTGCAGAAAAGCCCAGCTGAAGAATCCCTTCACCCGAAGAAAAAAACAAGCTTATCCACAGCAGAAGGGGGTGTCATGACCCATCAAAGGCCCTCCCCAAAAGGGTCCCCAGACCCTACACCAGAGCACTGCAGCATAGTGCAATAGATCCACAGTGTTGCAAAAGACAATGTCAAACTGACCCCCTACAAGGGAGACACCCAGGCGTTCCTACTTAAAAGAAACAAGTAAAAGAAAAGAATGAGACATCATTAGAACCTTTGGAGGAGTGATATGCTTCCACCAAACCCCTGTCACTCTCTCTGTCCCTCACCCCCATGAATACTTCCTTTTCAGTTTTATTCTCCTTTCTTCCCTTCTTTTTCTTTCTGTGTCTAATACAAAAAGTTTAAGCTCAAGCCAAATAAAGTAAGAAAAAAGCAAAGGAGGAAAATTGTTATAAATTACAAATATGATCATTGGCTTTCACATTTATGTATTGGCTTTCACAAGTTATTATTGATCACCAAAATTTTGATATAGTACAATTGTTATTCCCTTTAACTACTGTTATAAATAAAAAATCTTCCAAATTTTTTGGGAAGAAAAAGAGTTGCAAAACCAGTTGGACTAGTTGTTGCCAAGGTGGAGTTCTACCTGTTTGTTATTGCAATCACTGGTCGTTGTAGCTAATTGCTCCTTTTGTATCAGTAAGGCCCTGCCTGGGGCTAAATTAATGGCCCTTCTCCCCAGACGGTGGGTGGAGGGGACATGGGGGGAGCATCAGAGAAGATGCAAAACAGCTTCGAGACCAGCATGCCATGGGAAAGAACATCATCAAACTTACCAAAAAGACCCCAAAAACAACGAGCCAATACAGAATTAGGAGATTAGAGTGATGTCTGGACGTGAGGAACGGAGTGCTGAGCCTGCAGAGATGCTGAGAACCTTTGTTGCCCCTCACCCTGAGCAAAGATCTCATCTGGAACAAAGACATCGAGGCGAGCCGGGAGCCACTTGAAAGTTGTGAAACACGGGGTTACACCCACTGCTCTCGTGCAGATGGGACCCCCCAGCTCTGCCCCTAGTGGACAAAGCTGCACATTCCTCCTTCTCCGAGTCACCCAGGGAGAGATGACGGAGGCTGCAGATCTGTTGAGCTTCCCAATCTTGAGCTGATCACTTTTAATAAAGGCATTAAAAGGAGAAAAAGTCTCCTGCCCTGTTTATTTCAATTGCCTTTTGCTAAAGCATAATCTGTCATCTTATGTATGCACCATATAGCTTATATTAGTGTAATAAACATATTATATCCTAGGCCTTAGTATAATATTAAGATAGAGACTATGTAATGTTAAAATGCTTTTATTCATGTAACTAATTCAGACAATAGTGTAAAATAATTATGTGGTTTCTCACATTTGTGGACTATCATATCATTCAAATCAGATAGTGTGATAGATGAGTAATGTGATGGTTGACTCTCAAAATTAAAAGGCAAATATCATGTATATATGTTGGGAGAAGTTTTATAGACTTATAGTTATGTTTTACCTCACCTTGTGTTGTTATCAGGGGGTGGCCTGGGTTTGGGACATTTGGGATGGTCGACTTGTTACTATGGCAACAACTGACCACCAATCAAGATTTAAGGAAGTAAACTCCACCACTGGACAGCAAAGAAGTAGTGAATGGACCGAACTTTGGGAGGGGCTAAAGGGTTAAAAGGTGAAACCTCCCTTGTGTGGATGAGCACATGGTGGGAAAAATCCTCTGCTCCCAGCGCCGTAATATTTTCTCTATTCAGTCTTCTGTTATATTTTTGATAGAGTTTTAATAAACATTTTAAATTTTTTGAAAGCAAGTATCATTTCTTGCAGGAGTGACAAAAACCAGAGCACCAAGGGAAGAATTTATTGACTCTTCATTATCAGGGAGTGTATAAACAACAGGATAGAACCACGAGAAGAAATAAAATATATTGATTTAATCTACAAGATAGCATGAAGACAAAAGTTAAAATCAAGCTAAATAATTCAGAGAACATCTAAACTCACAACAATGTTTGAATATGTGTAAACTCTCATGAATATGCATGTAACTCATATAATATAACCATATATAAGAACATTATTTTAAGCTTATGGTTTGTTTTTGGCATATTGCCAAACACCCTAGCCATGGATATTGTTCCCTTTATCCCTTATTAAACTTTTAAAATTTCAGAGACTGAGCTCTGTTTCTCACACCTAGCATCAAAAAATGGCAGAGAATTCTCTAAGAGAAAGAAACGAAAGGAGAACTCCTTAACTCCAACACAAGCACATGTGGAAATGGGAAGACAGGATTGAAGAGACCCATCAGAAACTCAGCAAGGAGCTTAGAGGGCCTTCTCTAAGTCTTGTCACTACAGACCAGAGCCCCTGTTATCAAAGCAAACATCCCCCAGCTAGGGAGAGGCCGTATACCCCAAAAACTGACCTGTGATTCTTCCTGTCTGAGCATGGAGAAGACATGAGAAAATGGGATAGAAAATCCACTTCTGTCCTAGCAGCACGGGTTTGTAAGCTAAAGGAGGAAACTACTAACAGAGGGAGATCTACAAGAATGAATGTAGCTCCAGTTTCCCTTGACCAAGCTGCTAGGCATATCAGAAGGGAGGATGACATGTCTGATCTCCTTGAAGGGACCTCCAGAATATATGCCCAGGGAGGGAAAAATAGTCAGAAGTAGAGGGGCCCTGCCTCCAGCCAGGTAGAGGCCAAGGAAAATCGGGTCTACTGGACTGTGTGGATCTGATGGCCTGGCACATGAGAACAACAAAAATCCAAGGCTTTGGTTGACACAGGTGCACAATGTGGTCTGATACCATCAGGACATGTGGAGACAGAAATGGTTTCTATTGCTGGGGTGACAGGGGGATCTCAGCAGTTGACTCTGTTGGAAGTTGAGGTGATCTTGACTGGGAAAGAGTTGAAGAAACACCCTATTTTGACTGGTCCAGAGGCCCTGTGTATTCTTGGTATTGATTACTTTAAAGACCCAGAAAGACTTTGGTGGGCTTTTGGGATAGCTGCTGTTGAGACAGAAGGCATTAGACAGTTGAACACCTTGCCTGGTCTTTCAGAGGACCCTTCTGCAATAGGACCCCTAAGAGTCAAAGAACAACAGGTACCAATCATCACAACAGTGCATCATTGGCAATACTGCACAAACTGAGACTCAGTGATTCCCATAGATAAGATGATCCGTGAACTGGAGAGCCAGGGATGGTCAGCAAGGCTTGCTCACCCTTAAATAGCCCTATATGGTCAGTGTGTAAGTGTAATGGAGAATGGAGACTGGCAGTGGACTATCATGGCCTATATGAAGTCACACCATCACTGAGTGCTGCTGTGCTGGACATGCTGGAACTTCAATACAAACTGGAGTCCAAGACAGTAAAGTGGTGCTACTATTGACATTGCTAATGTAGGGATTGGAAAAAACACAGACCCTGTTCTAAGTTGACAGAATTGCTTTATTAAGCGCACACCAGTATTTATATGTTTTTTTCAGTATATAAGTTTAGGATCAAACTATGCAGCCAGTGAGTAGAAGACTAACCAATCCCGAAAATAAATGGCAGAGCTGATGTTCCTTGCTCTTTTATCTCGGACACTCTCACACATCCCACACAGTCTTAGCGGCTCAGTGTTTTGGTCTGCTTAATTGAAACATTCACACATAGGTATTTATGGCTGCAGATGATCTTTTGTATGTACCTTCTCATGGGAAAAAGGTGCTTGTTAAAGCTGACCAGGAGCAGCCGCTTCTACATCTCCCTCTTCTTTGTTTAAGGAGGAATTGATCACGAGAGCAGCCATCACATTTGCTTCTACCTTTTTACGGACTCAAAACAGTTTCCAGAGACAGAGAAATCCTGTAATGAGAATAAGAAACCCATCCCCAAAGTGCCAAACAGCCATATGCTTAAATTTAGTCCCCTAAACCAAGTTTTTGGATTAAGCCAGGTAAAGTCACTAGCAACTGTGTCATAGAAACTCTGTGCAGACATGGTTTGCAGGTTTTGAGATTGTTTTCTAAAGCTATCTCTTAATGCATTTATGGTTTTATCCATATTTGTAGAAAATGCCCCCTTTAGATGAGCCTTCACCTTATCCCAAGAAGTTTCAGAACTGTTCCATTCTATGGGGATAACACACCTGTTAGCATCTGTGTGCTGCCAATCACAGTGAAGGCGTAACTGAGTATTTAGGGTATCTTGTTTTCCTTCTACCCATAGCAGAGCAGCCTCAAGGGCATATAAGTGTGCCAGTATTTTTTATCAATTACTGTCTGCATTTGTAACTCATTACAGAACTAACTTTATGGGCTGTTTTTACTGACTCCATTAAAGCAGCCATAGCAATAGTAGATGAAGCTAAAAATATAATAACAGATATGATAAAAGCAATAAACCAAGCAATAAATATTAGTTTCTTTGTATTCCTTTAAAAACAAGTGGTTTAGATACATGACTTCTGATTCTTCTTCCCATTTCTGTGTAAGATTCACAGGAATCCATAGTTCTGCACACCAACATAGGGGTTAGAGAAGTAAAATTCCTTTCAGTTGTATTTTCAGGGGCAATGGAGGAGGTGTACATAGGGTTGACAGCTGTGATGCTGTTGCCTTTTCCCCAACCTGGAAATGAAACTCAAGATAATTTTAGTAAAGAGGTAATATAAAAGGAGATCTTTATTTGGAGGCCTTCAGAGGCAGTTATGGAAAGATGTCCACAAAACCCCATCCTCCCCACCCCCTGCCCCGTGAGTACATTTTTATAGGTTTTAGGAAATTAGCATAATTGATAAAAGGCACCAATTAGGAGAAAAGTCATTATACAATTCTCCCCCAGGTCAAGCCCCTCCTCTGGAGTCCCTCCTTCAGCACTAGTTGTAGTTTGTCCATGAGAATGTATCACAAAGAGTTGTTCTCGGCCTTGGTTCCCAGGAAGAACCAAGATAGCACAGACTTGTACCCCCCAGGGCTTGGAGCTCTGGAATTTGTTTTGTCTTTCTGCTTAGGGAAAGGCCATGGAAAAGTACTGGGAAAACTAGCTGCTAATACAATAGGTGACAGTTGCAAATACATGTGTGAAGAATACAGAGAACATATAAAAGAAAAAAAGGCAAAACCTAAACGGCATCATTGCAATATGATTGATTACAAGATTCAACTGTCATATTTGTTGTAATAAAAATGCATAATCATGTGTGGTGCAGATCATGGTGTCAAGAGTTTTAATATAAGTGGCATTCTTCCAATATGTAAATGACACGAGAATAATTGAAAGCCCATATCTGTGGAGGCAGGAAGGGAAGCATTAGTCGCCAATGAACTGTGTGAGGAGGGGATTCACCACTGGCATCATGGATCGGTGTGTCATAAAGTCACCCTAGGACACAGACCCTGAGAGTCCTCCATTCCTCCAGCTAATGCTTCCTGAGCTGGAGCCATTGGCATAAAGTCTGATATTGATAAAGATAAAATGGCCTTGTGGGCCACATTCTGATACTGATATATTAAGGGAGTGTATCTGGTGTTGCTCAGGGTTTTTCATCCTGCATGGAGACCATAAATATGCACCAAGGGTGAGAGGGCTCTAAGCTCACATGCGGGAGTGTTGTGTGATGCGTTAACCCCTGGAATTTCAATTGCTTGTGAGGTTGTTCTCTTGCCAGTATGATTTTTTACCAAATGCATGTGCAGTGTGAAAGGGGTGCAAGTGCTGTCATTGGGAAAAGCTAAGCATAAGGGACAAGAATCTGCTACAAAAGTTAGATTTCCTTCAATTGATAGCAAATCTGTCCCGATAATTAATGACCAAGACGAGGGCAGCCATTCCCCTCCTAGTATTTTAGAGTTGTTATTAGGAATGGGAATTTCTGGGTCCCACCAGGTTACTGGAAGGCAGCACTGGAGGGTCATAAACATTAGCCCAGTAGATTTGTGCATTGACACCCATAACACAGCAGCTAAATAACAAAACAAATCAAAGGTCTTACTTTCGAGTTAGCCAATACAATGTCCATCTAGGCCAAGAAGGAATTTGTGGCATTGGGTTCTGCCCCCACACACTGCATCATACTAGATGCCTCAGCATACAGAGCCTTGAGCACACCCCATGTTATGTTTTCACTTCTCTTCCTTGCCTTTCCTATTGAGGGATGCCCTGGGGTGACTTTATGATGCTTGTATCCCCAATCGTCTGTTCTGTTTGTGCTGGATATTAAGTTCTACACCTTTAAGACTGGTTTTGAGAGCAAAGGGGGGAAGAGAAGAAGCATACAGTTTGTTTTCAGAAACTGCACTTGCTGCCCCTCATCCTTCACACAGTGTTGTCTGCAGTACGGATATGCGGGAGAGAGGTCTCCTTTGCTTTTAGTTAGTTTTTTAGCTAGCTGAGACAGACAAGTTCCCCAGACTGTGGCTTTTTTCTTTTTCTTGGGACTGTTCAACCTGCTCTGGACTGAGAACACAGAAAACCACCAGGAGCTCACACCTGTGGCCCACCAGGGCCTAGGACACGGTATTTTCCAACACCAGAGGGACTGATAAGAGACTAAGACAGCTGAGCTACACCCTATGAAAAGGACTTTCTGAATTTGCCATATCTTCAGAACAGTGAGAGGTTCTGTTGTTTAATATTCAATTTTTTTTAAGCTTGTGTATACTTTGTTTGTTAAATGAAGTTTTTTCCACTTTTCTCCAAGGAAATGGTCTTAGTTTGGAAAGACAAGGGTCTGCTAAGGGAGGCAGGAAGCTCCCCTGAAATGGAAAAATGTAAACCCCCTCCCTCTGAATTGTTATAAATTTTAAAATAAGGGGCTCTTAGGCAAAAATATGGGAGCAGGAATAACAGTTCTTTAATAGGGAAGAAAATAAAAAGATAAAATAAACAATGCAGTACACTAGAACAACACTGACAGAGTCAGAACCCAACCTGACACCCTGTGGGTCAGGGTGTTGGTGGCAGTCCAATTGGAAATGTGGCTGCAGTCCTCCTGAAGTATCAGGTGTGGTTCTGTTGGAGCAAGGGGGTCCTGTAGACAAGGATGTAGTCTTCCTCTGAAGATCCAGTGGAAGAGGCAGCTGTTCCTCTGGGAAATCCAGTGGAGAAGCCCTGCTGGTATTCCAGAATCTCCATATTATACCTGGGTAGCAATGCTTGGCTCCTCCTTCTAGGTGGAGCATCTCACAATAGGATGCTATAGTACTTATCAGTCATGCAGTGACATTCAATAGCCCATTATCAGCAGATGTCCCTTCTCGAGGGAGGAGTGATTGTGGAAAAGATAAGGAAAACTGCCCACTTGGCAAAAGACAACTGCCATACAGATGGTAGTAGAATGCATCTTGCCTTGCAATCTGGAACAAGGGAGAAGAGCAACGAGTACCAATTGCCACTTCGACAGTGCATTGCCGACAGTACAGAACAACTCAATGCTGTGATTCCCATCCACAAGATGATCCGTGAGCAAGAGAGCCAAGGGGTGGTCAGCAAAATCCATTCACGCTTCAACTACCCCATTTGGCCTGTGCACAAATCTGAAGCAGAATGGAGATTGACTGTGGACTATGTTAGAGCTCCAGTACAAGCTGGAGTCCAAGGCAGCAAAGTGGTACGCCACTATTGACATTGCCAGTGCATTTTTCTCCATTCCTTTGGCAGCAGAATGCAGGCCTCAGTTTGCCTTCATGTGGAGGGGAGTGCAGTATACCTGGAACTGATTGCCCCAGGGGTGGAATCACAGTCCTACCATCTGCCATGGACTGATTCAGACTGCACTAGAAAAGGGTGAGGTTCCAGAACATTTGCAGGACATCGATGACATCATTGTGTGGGGGAACACGGCAAAGAATATGTTTGAGAAAGGAGAGAAAATCATCCACATTCCCCTGAAAGCTGGTTTTGCCATCAAGAAGAACAAAGTCAAAGGACCTGCACGAGAGATCCAGTTCTTGAGAGTAAAGTGGCAAGACAGATGGCATCGGATTCCCACCGATGTCATTAATAAGATCACAGCAGTGTCTCCACCCACCAAGAAGAAAACACAAGCTTTCTTAGGCGTCATAGGCTTTCAGAGAATGCATATTCCTGAGTACAGTCAGATTGTGAGCCCTCTTTACCTGCTCACCTGCAAGAAGAACACTTTCCACTGGGGCCCTGAACAGCAACAAGCCTTTGCCCAGATCAAGCAAGAGATCGCTCATGTGGTAGCCCTTGGCCCAGTCAGGACAGGACCAGAGGTGAAGAGCATGCTCTACTCTGCAGCCAGGAACCATGGTTTGTCCTAGAGCCTTTGGCAGAAGGTGCCTGGGGAGACTTGAGGCT
Source organism: Agelaius phoeniceus (assembly GCF_051311805.1). NCBI lineage: Eukaryota > Metazoa > Chordata > Aves > Passeriformes > Icteridae > Agelaius > Agelaius phoeniceus. Next base: position 10,198,758 of record NC_135301.1, on the reverse strand, counting down.
GACCATTAGGATTTTGGAGTCGAAGCTACAGAGGGTCTGAAGCCAACTGCACTCCAACAGAGAAGGAAATTTTTTTCAGCCTATGAAGGAGTCCAAGCCACCTCAGAGGTAATAGGCACAGAAGCACAACTCCTCCTGGCACCCTGACTGCTGGTGCTGGGGTGGATGTTCAAAACAAAGGTTCCCTCTACCCACCACATCACCAATGCTACATGGAGCCAAGTGGATTGCTCTCATCCCACAGCACATCCGTATTGGAAAACTGAATTGCCCTCAGACTTTGGAGAGAATTACAAATTGGACCAAAGGTGAAAACTTTGGTCTCACTGACGAAGTAGAATAAGAACCAGTGACACGTGCTGAAGAAGCTCCACTGTACAACCAACTGCCAGGAGAAGAAACACGCTACGCTCTTTTCACTGATGTTTCCTGTTGCATTGTAAGAATAAAATGAAAGCGGAAAGCAGCTGTATGGTGCCCGACAGTTTGCACAAGCTACTGAAGGTGAAGGTGGATCAAGGCAACTTGCTGAACTCAAAGCTGTTCAGCTGGCCCTGGACATTGCTGAGAGAGAGAAGTGGCCAAAGCTCTACCTCCACACTGCTTCATGGATGGTAGCCAATGCTCTGTGGGGAAGTCTGGAGAAGTGGAAAAAGACAAATTGGCAGAGTAGGGGAAAACCACTTTGTGCTGCAGAAGAGTAGAAAGACATCACTACCAGCATCGAGAAACTATCTATGAAAGCCTGCCATGTAGGCCCCTATGTCCCCAAGAGTAGAGCTAATGAGGAGCACCAAAACAATGAGCAGGTTGATCAGGCTGCAAAGATAGGGGTGTCATAGATAGACTTAGATTGTCAACACAAGGAGGAGTTGTTCCTAGCTCGATGGGCTCATGATGCTTCAGGTCAACAGGGTAGAGATGCTGCCTATAAGTGGGCATGAGATCGAGGGGTGGATCTAACCATGGACAGTATTTCTCAGGTTATCCATGACTGTGAGATGTGTGCTGCGATCAAGCATGCCAAGCGGGTGAAGCCCCTAGGGAACATGGCATTGAGTGGGTGTACCATAACCCCTACCATGCACCAGCTGCAGGCAAAGTAGACAGGTACAATGGACTGTTAAAAATCACCTTGAAAGCATTGGCTGGGGGATCTTTCAAAAATTTGGAACAGCTTCTAGCAAAGTCTACCTGGTTAGTTAACACCTGAGGTTCCACCACCCGAGCAGGCCCTGCCCTGTCTGAGCCCCTGCATAGAGCAGACGGAGACAAAGTCCCAGTGGTTCATGTCAGAGGTTTGTTAGGGAAGACAGTGTGGATCAATTCTGCCTCGAGTACAGACAAAGCCATTCATGGGGTTGTCTTTGATCAGGATGAGACATAAACTTTAAGGAATTTAGAGATTTTAGAGGAGCTAAGATTTTAGTTAGAGATAAGCTTTATTTGAGTAAATTAAAATAAAGGGGTAGGCCTTGATGAAGTTAAGAGTTAGTAGTTAACTAATAATTGATTGCTTGCCAACACAATGTTTGGTTAGCTGGGTTTATAATGAAGAATATAGAAACTGATAAATAGCTTCTTGGAACATAAGACAATTGTAGGCCTCCTCTGTTTTGAAACCAATTGCAGACAGAGAATAAGAGTTCTACCAAGGGTTCTTTTGTCATATTTGCATTGAAAAGGTAGAAAGGTCAGAATGAAGAAGACTTCATTTGCTTCCTCATTTTGGGACCCCTCCCCATGAAAATTACCACTGACCCATTTCAAGGAACAAACTATGCATGCTTAATAGATTTTGAACTAAATACCATACAAAGTGGGGAATGGGATGTACCAAAGTTATGAATATGTACTTGTATTTTGGATATTCAATACTTGTATAGATAAAAGGACTCTGTAATCACCTGTAAATTGTGGTGTGTATTTGGGAGTTAAATTGGGGTGTGTATTCGGGAGTTATCCTGCATGCTGCCCAGCGTCACAATAAACATACACTTTCTAACTCTAAACTGTTAGAGTTTTTGTCCATCACAGTTGGATATCGGTACTAGATCAATATGCATATTTTTTTAATAAATCAAGGGACCATTTTGCACATGGTGGATAATGAAAAAAGATGGAACAACACGATGTGTACCTCAGGGAGATCTGATTGTTGGGTGTGAACCATATGGTAATATCACTGTTGGCTGAATGTCACTGCTATTGTCTGTATATAGCTGTATACTGTATATATGTGTATATATATATATATCCATATGTGTATATAAATGCACGTATAAACATAGGTGTGAGCAGAGTTAGAATATATATTACTTTTGGTAGTAAGCTGACAATATGGGGATAAGGGGGTGTGTGGGAATGTAATACACCAGGCTTTTCCCTGGAAAGATCTACCATAGAGTTTTTCCCACCTAGGCTGAAAAAGAGTACTTCCCCCATGGAGCAGCACTATTGCCAATCTACATTAGATTGCTTCCCTCATTGGCCAGTTGACCCTCCCCACCCAAATTGTTCATCCCTCATCCTCCCTACTGGTTGCTGCCCTTTGCCCTGCCCTTTGCACTGCCCCTTTGCCCGCAGATCATGGGCTGCTGACCCCATACTTAAGACTGTGTACACCACATGGTCGTGTCTTTGTCCCTGATCCCTTTGGCATGGTGGATACCATAAACTTTTGCTGGAATACATCATACAAAGACCCTTCCTGTTTTTCCTCTGCTGAGCGATCTGTGGCGTGTGTGCTTGCATGGATTTGAAATTACTGTTCTCTTGGCTTTACTCTGAGCAGCTTCTGAAGAAGACTCTTCAAGGGAGGTTACAGCATTTCTACCATCCTGCCTCGCTGCAACAGGGTGGAATGTCCTGGGGTAACTTTATGATGCTTGTATCCCCAATTGTCTGTTCTTTTTGTGCTGGATATTAAGTTCTGCACCTTTACGACTGGTTCTGCAAGTGAAGGGGGGAGAGAAGAAGTGTGCATTTTGTTTTCAGAAACTGCACTTGCTCCCCCACATTTTTCTCTTCTTGGACAGTGTTGTCTGCAAAACAGTGGGACAGAGCTCTCCTTTGCTTTTTAGTTAGTTTTTTTAGCTAGTTGAGGCAAAGAAGTTCCCCAGACTGTGGCTTTTCTACTTTTTGGAACTGATCGATCCTGCTCTGGACTGAAGAACTCAGAAAAACACCAGGAGTTTACACCTGTGGCCCATTGGGCCTGAGGCAAGGCATTTTTCTAGCACTGGAGGGACTGATAAGAGACTAAGAGAGTCGAGCTATACTCCACAACAGGGACTTTCTGAATTTGCCATGTCTTCAGAACAGTGAGAGGTTTTATTGCTTAATATTATTAAATTTTTATGCTTGCGAATACTTTGCTTGTTAAACAAACAGTTTTTTCCACTCTTCTCCAAGGATATATTTTCCCGAACCAGTTGCTGGAGGGGCCGCTTGGATTAACTTTCTAGAGGGACCTCATTAGGATGTCTCCTTCTAAATTTGCCCTAAACCAGGACAGATGAACAGAGCTCTATCAGGGTTGTGACAGTTTTCTTAGGTGTATTTGGTAAAAAAATACATTCTGAGTAGATTATTCTGTCTTCCTATTAAATTATCTTATTAAAGCTGTCGGATAAGGTGCAGTTGCAAATAAAAAAAATGTGGACTGGTAAAGCTGGCACAATTCTGTCTGCTTTTGCAGTGGAGATTCATTAGCTAATTACATCTAAGTCTTGAATAGCTTCTATGGATAACGGTGGGGAAGTCAGGGTCTTCTTTCACATGAGCAAAAAAATTCTTTAATTGATGAGAGGCTAAACTTAGCATGGGTCTTAGCCAGTGTCTTGGTTTGAAAGAGATGTCTGCCAAGGAAGGTGCGAACCTCCCTTGGAATAGAGAACATGACCCCCCCTCTCTTCAAATTATTATTATAACTTCTAAATTTAGAGGCTTTCAGGCAAAGATATGGGAAAAGGAATAACAGATCATTACTAGTATGTATAACAAGGAAAAAAAACAACAGCAACTATGGCAGCAACAACAGAACCAAAAACCCAGCAACAACTTTCTCGTCTGCCGGCACTTCCCCTTTGGTGTAGTTATAGTCACAGCCTGCAGGGGCGCTGGCAAGCTCCCAGTGGGCAGGGCAGGTGCCATGATTCCTCTGCAGCTCTAGGGGGCTCTCTAGTGCAAGTTCGGGGACCATGCGGTAATGGCGGACTTGACCAGGAAGGGATGGGAAAGGGGCTTGCTTTACAAACCCCCCAGGGGCAGCCAATCCCAGTGCCCCAGCAGGACTCTCAGAAGCAGCAAGATGGAGCAGCAGGAATGAGCAAAATCCTGGGGTGGTAGATGAGATGCATCAGAAACTCCGCAGCTGTAGCTGGAACCACAGGACGTCTCGGCAGGCAGGGGGAGTGGGGCCTACAGTGTAGCAAAAAAACCCAAGAGCAGTGCCAAAGACACAGTGGGGGGCTGGGCAGTGGCCGCCTGGCTACTGAACATGGCAGAGAGAGGCTCCCTTGGGGAGAAAGGGGCTCGGGGATCCCAGGGCTTTCCCTTCAGGGGCCCAAGCAGATGGTGAGGGGTCCTTTGTTTGGTGAGGTAGGGTGTTAGAAAGTTCCTAGTGCAATGGCCGCTCTTATGAGCAGAGCTCCACTCACAGTAGAAGATAAGCAGCAGGAGACGGAACCCCACAGTGGTGATGAATTTTCCTCACAGTGACCGCAGCCTCTCTCCCGTCTGAATGCTGAGAGCACAAGAGAGGTAGGAGCTGCACCTAACCCTTTTTCTCCAGCCCACTTATCGTGGTATCTCTGCCCTTCCCAGAGAAACCCCTAGGTAAAAAGAGAGAGTAGCCAGCTGGACCCCCTCCCCTGAGCTGTGGCCACTTCTTTTGTGTCTCTTAAGTAGCCGGTCATTATTGTCTCGTAGCAATACATATGGAAGAAAATTCTTTGAAAGAAACAAAAAGAAAAGTCCAAACCCCAACATCCACTTAATTGCTCCAAGTGACTTTTGTAAATCATTCAATGTCCTGACATGAGGCTTTAAAGTTAATTGCTGTGGTTTCACATTTTGTTCAGTTAATATCCACCTAAAATATTTTCAAGGAGGGATCTACTGATTTTTTTTTTCAGGGGCCACCTGCAACTCATGCTGAGTAAGATGCTGAATAGTATCTGGAAGTATGAATCATCCTGTCTGTGAGAAATGACCCTCACTACTCAATTGAATTTTAAAAAATTTAATAAAGGACAATAGGGGACAAAATCAGTAAAGCAAAAGTAACAGTTCTGGGTGCATAGCTGTAGCCAGAGGCACAACAGGAAACCATAGCAACTCTTCTTATATACCCTTTCTATTGCATCAGTCAAATACATATTCATAAAGATTATACATGTTCAAACACTTCTTTAAACTCGTTTACATGTTCCAGGAACTCTTTAGAATGGTTTGGCCCCTGACCCACCTTTTTAGAGCATGTGCAGTAATCGTGGATGTGGTTTTGAGGGTCGTGTGTCACCTCCTCACAACGACCCCCTGTTCCGTGGTTTCAGCAGGTGACACTGATAGTCAAAGTGTCAGTAGCAGTGGTCCTTATCACATCTGTTCCTCAAATGTTATCTGACTATGCAGATGGTTTTAGCTATTTCAGTCATTGCAAGTTAGCCACAAGTACTCTAAATCAACATCAGCTATTTCACAAATATATCTGAGTTATTTTCATTGTTTCCAGTTAGTTACAAAAATAAAAAAACATTAGTAATAATTTCACAACTACAGCTACTTCTGCAAAAGTTAACATTATATTATAATGCACAACACATAGCATCCACTTTAATATTTGCGAAAAGCAAAACTATTATGTGTTTATCACACTCACACTGTCCACAAACTAAAATATCATCCAAATAATGATAAATGATGTTTTGAGGATACTGAGCCACACAGGGGCCAGGGCATTGGCCACAAAAAGCTGACAAATAGTAGGGTTATTTATCATCCCCTGAGGAAGCACTGTCCAATGATATTGGCGCATGGGACAGAAAAGGCAAAATACTCCTGATCATCAGGATGTAAAGGGATAGTAAAAAACCAATCTTTTAAATCAATAACAAGTTCCAATTCTGGGCAACAAAAGATTCGGGGCACCTGCCTACAGGGCACCCATGGGTTTTATGACTGCAGTGATAGCCTGAAAATCATGCAATAAATGCTACTTTCCCAATTTCTATGGGGTCACAACAATAGGTATATTCCAGGGATTAGTAGAAGGAACTATGTGTGCTGCCTGTAATTATTTTTGCCCTAGCTGGTTTGCCTTAATTAGCTTATCAAGTCCACTAGTCTACCTAAACAACTGTGGTGTTCTGTTGGCACATCAGGAGTCCCAGCCATCCTCTAAATACTTTAGTGGACAGATGTCAACATCCTCAGCTCTTTGAACAACAGGGCTATGTACAGAAAACAAATTTTGCCCAATGGTTTCAATGTTGATGTTATCAAGTTCACTGCTTATTTGTTGGCCTGTGAATCCAATGATATTAGCAGTCTGCACACAGAATAATCTTTAATTCTGTGACAGCATCAGAAAACAATGTAGTTCCTGTAAAAGATAGTCCTCCAACTTCAAGCTATATAGCGGGTTTTCCTTTGAGAGATTTTGATTAAAAATCCCCAGAAAAGAGACAAAATATACAAAGTATGAGGTCTCCAGGAGAAATACTGTGTCCTAGTGATATCTAGCAAAAATAGTGTCCTGGTTTGAAAAGGAAGTGAGTTTTTTGGGATGCTGTGGTCAAATCAATAGGTGCTCAGATTTGAATATTGGCACCTGGTGTGGCCACTGAGGACATGGATACGCCTCTGAGAACACAGGGTGTTAAAAGCAGAGAACTCCCAAGAGAAAGCTCTCTTGGTTCCAGTCAGTGAAAGAGGTCAGGCCTCTCCTGCCCAGCTGTGGGCTGGGTGGGGGAGGGGAAGCCATGCGGCCAGGGTGAGGTAGGCCGGAGCCTTGGACAGAGAAGGGAGGTGAAGGCCTCTGCAGGATGGAAGGATGGAGGAACACTGAGAGGTATCGGGCAGGCCCCCCCCCCCCCCCCTTCCCCAGGAGAGAGAGAGAGAGAGCGCCTGTGCCTGTGCTTGTGCCATCTTGAAATTTGATATCATGTGCTGGCAGCACAGCTGGCTGAGAAGGAGAAGGAGGGGGTGCAGCGAGGCCACGGTGAGAAGGTGCCCGGCAGGGCAGTCGTGGGAGTTCCGGGCAGGCAGAGTCTGAAATTTTAACCCTTTTCTTGGATGATGGAAACCTTACAAATACCGATCCTCCTAGATCTGAATGAGACGAGAGATAGAGATGAAATACGAGGAAATGGGCAAGTGTGATGAAAGTCTGTGCAAGTGAAAGATATCAGAAGAAGTTGAGAAGAATCCTAGGTGGGAGGAGATGATGGAGTGGCCTTTGGCTGGACTTTTCTTGTATAGCCATGGACAGAACCATTTTTTTTTCCTGTGACACAGAGACTGCATTTAGTGGGAAGTAATGGCTTGGAGCCAAGAGAGTTCAGTGATGTTATGTGAAGGAGTAGCATGAACAGAGACTGATGAGGAGGGTAGTGCCCCCTGTCTTCAGTGAAGAAGAAAATCTCTGTTCTCAAGACCCCTTGGCCACAGGGAGTGAATTTGGGGGAGACAGGTGTCCCGAAAGGGAGAGACTGTTGCTTTTTTGGAACTGGGCAAAGCATCCTTAAAAAGGGGAACCCTAGAAGCAGCCCTGGTCCATGTGCAGTGGTGAGAGCACTGGACATGGAAGAAAAATGTCATGATGGCAAATGTTCTCTGGGCGGTGCCAGGAGTGACATGGAAACGCAAGAGGTTTCAACTGAGTTTCCAGGGGAAGCCTATGGTACAAGGACTCCTCTCTTCTTGATGAACTGAGAGTTGATTATCTGAGGGGTGGTAACTTGATTGAGAACCCAAGGTTTTATCTCACTGTGCTATGTTGGAGATTTGGTGGGGGGGGGGAGGAGTGTTTTTGGAAAGTTTTCATTCTGAGTTCTCTGTGTGTGTTTCTTTTACATATTGTAAATTAATAAAGTTTTTTTTCCCTTTATTCCTAAGTTGGAGCCTGCTTTGCTCTATTCCTGGTCACATCTCACAGCAGACACAAGGGGGAATATATTTTCATGGGGGTACTGGCATTGCGCCAGCATCAAACCATGACAAATAGAAAGCCAATGGAATGTATTAGTGTGAGAAATGGCTACTGACTTTTCATAATTTTTGAAAGGTTTATTAAACCTTATCAAAAATACAATAGAAAACTGAATAGAGAAAATGTTACGGTGCTGGGAGCAAAGGATTTTCCCCACCGTGTGCTCACACACACAATGGAGCTTTCAGCCTTTAACCATTTAACCCCTCCCAAAGTTCTGTCCATTGACCCCTTTTTCACTGTCCAGTGGTGGAGATCACTTCCTCAAATCCTGATTGGAGGTCAACTGTTGCCATAGTGACAAGACAATCCTCCCAAATGTCCCAACCCTGTCTGCCTCTTGATAACAACGCAAGGGGGTAAAACATGACTATAAACCTATAAAACTTTTCTTAACCTGTATACATGATATTTGTCTGTTAATTGTGAGTCAATCATTGCATTGCTCATCTATCACACTTAGGCTAAGCAGTAATAGTGAGAAGACGGGGAAAAGAGCTTCAGGCTACCCAAGCCAGAAATATTTTGCTTTGGTTTTCAGCCCACTTCTGTTTCTCTAATTCCTCCAGTGTTACCAAGTAACAGGCTCCCCAGCAATTCCTACCAAGGGAATTATACCCAAGTTAATGAAGGTTTTACTGTTGCTTTCAACACAAATGTCATTCCATTTGGTTCCCCTGCCCAACTTTTTTATCATACAATTTTTATTATTATTGCTATTTCTCCTTTATTCTGCTGCAATGTTTTCTTTGTGTAAACTCGAAACAAATTCAAAATACAACTCAGTTTCATTAATTAATAAAGCTCTTTGAAAAAATATTCACGGATTGTCCTCTGAAGTCCTGGAGAGGCCTCTAGGTCCCCCCCCCGCGCGTAGTGCAGGTGACCATGTCTCTTGGCCCCAGGCGGAGCCGGGCATACGCAGCGTGGGGCGGCCACCAGGGCCCGCCTGCTCCCACCGCCGCCGCCTCCTGCGACTGGGTGAAGCACAGTGAGGATGAAGCACGCAGGGGGCCGTGCCGGGACCCCGCCTGTGCTGGGACTACTGCTGCTGTTTCCGGGCGCCCTGCTAGGGCCCCGGACAGACCTGCTGCAGTCGCAGGGGAAGGGGGAGGGGGCACACCGAGGGCTGCGGAGCAGGGAAGGGGCGGCGCTGCTGGATCAGCCCTGACCCACTGGGCAGCCCCCGGGACACGGAATCTGGTGAGGGTACATAAGGTGCAAACATTTCATCGCTAAATACCGGAGGGGGGCATACTGAGGGGGTTTCTTAGGCTGGTAATTGACAGGCATGGCAAATAACATGGGAATATCTCCCTTTTTTAGGGCTTCTTCCCTGCGCTTCTCTATTAATGTCGGAGGTGAATGAGATTGCAGCAGAAAATCGGGTAAAGGAATCATAGGAGTAGGAGTATAAGAATTAGCTAACACTTGAGCCGTAGTGGGAAACGCAGCAGCCAAATTTTTTACAGGAGTTAAGGGAGGATAAAGATCACGCTTTTTTCTCAGGATCGGTAGGACCAGGATCAAAAGGATTGCCAGGCCTCTGAGAGTAATCGTGTCCCAATTAAGTGGGTACTTCTGCATAAACGTTGCCAACACTCGAAGCAGTCTCCAAATTTAAAATATCTGTAACAGAGTGCTGACAAACTTGCTCAGCAGACCGCAAAGTTTTTAAGTCAGTATACACAGTTTTTCATGTAACTAACATATGGTCAGTGATAGGTTGCGCTTGTTTTTTCTGGGCCTCTAATTTAGCTCCCACCTTTTCCCACACTTTAGGAACCATGTAGGAACCATGGCGGGGGGGGAGGAGGGACGGGACGGGACAGGACATTAGAATTTCTATTCAACCATACTATTAAAGCAGCTAACTTAACTTTTGGAGTTTTTAAACCCTATTCTTTTAAAATTCTATGTAAAATTTCTAAGTAAAGCTTATGCTCGTGGAACGTAGACTGTCCCATAGCTCCGCATTGGCAGTCTCACATTGTCGGCGATGGAGAGAGACGGGGAGACTGACTCAGTGATCAGAATCCAATTTTATTGTGGGATACAAACACTTATATACTATTTCAGGGAGACTAGTGATGTGTACTACAATGATTAGGTTGAAATCACATATACAAACTTATGCATATAACAACATCTCTTGCTTGCAGAGTTTAATAGGATTTTCTTTTTCCGGTAAACCTGTCTAATTAAATCTTCTTGCTATCTAGGTCTCATTTTCAAAGTTCCGTTTGCTTTTGCCAAGGCATCCTGTTATCAAATCTCTTATGTTAACCAGGTCCAAAGTCCATCATCTGTCTTGTGTCCCCCAACATTCCAATATCACATGTCCAGCGGGTAGAGACGAGGGTTGGTGATCCCCTGCCACACAGCTAAGTTCTAAGTTGACAGAATTGCTTTATTAAGCACACACCAATATTTATATGTTTTTTTGTGTGTACAAGTTTAGGATCAAACTATGCAGCCAGTGAGTAGAAGACTAACCCATCACGCAAATAAATGGCAGAGAAGATGGTCCTTGCTCTTTTATCTCAGACACTCTCACACATCCCACACAGTCTTAGCAGCCCAGTGTCTTGGTCCGCTTAATTGAAACATTTTCACATAGGTATTTATGGCTGCAGATGATCTTTGATATGTACTTTCTCATGGGAAAGAGGTGCTTGTTAAGATTGACCAGGAGCAGCCGCTTCTACAGCTAATGTGATTTTCTCCATTCCTTTAGTGGCAGAGTGCAGGCCACAGTTTGCTTTCATCTGGAGGGGCATGCAGTATACTTGGAATTGACTGCCCCAGGGATGGAAACACAGTCCCATCATTTACCATGGACTGATCCAGAGTGCACTGGAAAAGGGTGAGGCTCAAGAACACTTGCAGTACATCGATGACATAATCATATGGGACAAAACAGAAGAGGAGGTTTTTGAGAAAGGGGAAAAAAATAATCCAGATTTTCCTGAAAGCGGGTTTTGCTATCAAAGTTAAGTCAAGGGACCTGTGCAGGATATTCAGATCCTTGGGGTGAAGTGGCAAGACAGACACTGACAGATTCCAACAGAGGTAATTAATAAGATAGCCACTATGTACCCACCAATCAGCAAGAAAGAAACACAGGCTTTCCTAGGCACTGTGAGTTTTTGGAGATTGCACATCACTAAGTTCTCTCTACCTCATGACAAGAAAGAAAAATTATTTCAAGTGGGGCTCTGAACAATAGCAAGTCTTTGAACAGATCAGACAAGACATTGCCCACGCAGTACCCCTTGGATCAGTCAGGACAGGGCAGGATGTAAAGAACGTTTTCTACACCACAGCCAAGGAGTGTCACATATAGGTAAAACCTTATAAAAGAAAGGCCTTGTAAACCCATGCTTCAGGCCTTGTTACTTCGGTGAAGTATAGCTAACAGCTAGCCTGTCCCATGAGAACCTGCAAGTACATCAGCTGTTGATCATGAAAACTATCCGACATCTGTGAAAATAAGAAGTCTATTCCATGAGAATCCATGAAGAAAATATGCAAACATCTGTGAAGAAGAGAGCCTTAGCATGTACACACACAAGCACCTACTAACCAATGAACTGAGTGGCGAGAAAGTTGCTAACCAATTAGAATCAAACACGGTGCCTTCTGATAACCCTATAAATATGAGATGTGTGAAATAAAGATTCGGCTTTTGCTGCTGGAACTTTGAAGTGTTGTGCCCGTCTTTGTCCATCATCACAGCAACAAGGGAGAATGGTCCTTCCTGGAGCCTCTGGCAGAAGGTACCTGGGGAGACTCAAGGGTGACCGCTCAGGTCCTGGAGTTGGGCATGCAGAGGATCTGAGGCCAGCTACACCCTATCTGAAAAAGAGATTCTTGAAGACTGTGAAGGGGTTCGAGCTACCTCAGAAGTGATATGCACTGAAGCACAGCTTCTTCTGGCACCAGGGCTACCGGTGCTGGGCTGGATATTTAAAGGAAAAGTCTCTACAACACATCATGCCACTAATGCTACCTGGAGTTAAGTGGATTGCCCTCATCACACAGTGAGCTCAAACAGGAAATCCAAATTGCTCTGGGATCTTGGAAGTCATCATGAACTGGCCAAAGGGGAAAATTTTGAACTATCATCTGAAGAGGAAGGAGAGCAGGTGACACATGCTGGGGAGACCCCACCATATAACTAGCTACTAGAAAGTGAGAGGCAATACGGTCTCTTTACTGATGGATTCTGATATATCATAGGGACCAGTAGGAAATGGAAAGAAGCTGTATGGAGCCCTAGGCATTGAGTCATGGAAGCTACTGAGGGACAAGGTAGATTGAGTCATGTTGCAGAGCTGAAAGCCATCCAGCTGACTTTGGACATTTCTGAGCAAGAGAAGTGGCCAACTCTCAACCTCTACACTGACTCATGCAATCCATGACAGTTTGTTGTGGTTTGTAGGCTTATACTACAAGCGCATGCTCTGGATACATTTTTGCAAGATCAATATGTAAGTAGTTGGATTTGGTTAGCCTCTACTGTAACTAACTTCTATGTCTTTTGTAGTAAGGAAAGGTTATGTTGAGAAGAAACGGTTAAAATCAGAACAATGGCAAGGAAGATGGTAGATGTTCTCAAGTGACCTTGCAACTGGGAATGCTGAGGTCTGGAAAATAAGAGTGTGGGAAACCCCATATATTATGCCTACTGCTGTTTGTCCTCTTTCTGTTTTGAGAAGTAGAATTTCTGTGTAGACATCAAAAGGTGTTTGGACAGACTTGGAGGCATTCACACAGACATGCTTGAGCTCCGTGTTTTGGGAGAGAGAAGATAAAGGTCAGAGATCATAAAAAGCATAGAGGAGATGACAGCATGGTGGTAAATTATGCGTACATAGGCCCCTGATAAATAGGTGCAAACAGCAGCCCCTGCCTGCTAGCATGGACTGATCCTGATGGTGCCAGCATTCCTGCTTGTTTGTCTACACCCAGATGTTGCTTCAGGATCCTCCAGTTAGCAAGATGTCTTGGTTTGAAAAGACAGGCGTCTGCTAAGGAAGGCAGGACCCTCCCCTGAAATGGAAAATGTAAACCCCCTGCCTATGAATTATTATAAATTTGAAATTAAGAGGGCTCTCAGGCAAAGATATAGGAGCAGGAATAACAGTTCTTTATTAGGGAAGAAAATAAAAAATAAAATAAACAATGCAGTAATACAAAACAACACTGACAGAGTCAGAATACGACCTGACACCCTGTTGGTCAGGGTGTTGGTAGCAGTCCAGTTGAAACAGTGGCTGCAGTCCTCCTGGAGTGGCAGATGTGGTTCTGTTGAAGCAGTGATCCTGTAGAAGAGTGTAGTCTTCCTCTGGGAATCCAGTGGGAAAGGGCTGCTGCTCTGGTGTTCCAAATGTCAGATCATATCTGGGTAGTAATGCTTGGGTCCTCCCTCTGGGCGGAGCATCTCAAAATGGGATGATGTAATTTTATCAGTAATACAGTGAGACTCAATGGCCCATGAACAGAAGATATCTCCACAGAGGGAGGATTGGTTGTGGAAGAGATAAAGAAAACTCCCCAATTAACAGAAGATAACTGCACAATCTCTAACAGATAGGAATAGAATACGCATCCCCATTTCCAACCTAAGACGTGAGGTAATGAAATAAATTTACTCATTGCATTTCCACTGTGGTCTTGTGGTTGTTCTGGCTGCCTGCTTGTGTTGACTCACACAGATTAACAGCTGCAGATATTTTGACAAAGTTTCATTGGCATGCCAACCACAGTAGCTGTATTAAAGAATGTCCTGGTTTAGAGCAAATTTGGGAGAAAACCTCCAAAGGGGGCCCCTCCAGAAAGCAAACCCATATGGCCCCTCCCCCCAACCGGTTCAGGAAGGATTCCTCATAGAAAAGTGGAAAGAACCTGTTTATTTAACAGGCACAGCACCCCCCAGCACACAAAATGAACAATACTGGATGACAAAACTCTTTCACCACTCTGAAGAGATTACGAATTCAGAAAGTCTCTCCTGGGAGTGGTCGCTCTGTTATTGGTCCCTCCGGCACTGGGGATGGCTGCTGTAGGCCACAAAGTGCAAACTCTCAGTGTTTCCTAGGTCCCAGTCCAGAGCAGGTTCAAATGGTTCCAAGAAAAAGGAAAGAAAGACAGTCCAGGGAAAATTCGGACTGACTAGCTAAACTAACTAACAAGCAAAAGCAAAAGCAAAAGCAAGAGCAAAAGCAAGAGCAAAAGCAGGAGCAAGAGCAAAAAAAGCAAAAGCAGCACTATGTACTTCCCCTGTCTGTGTCCTGCCGACTGTGGGGGAGTGAGCAGGCTGATAACAAAACAAAACTTTGCTTTTCAGAGCCAGTCTTGAAGGCATAGAACAGAATATCTAGCATAAACAGAACAGACAACTGGGGATACAAGCATCATGACGTCACCCTAGGACACAGAATTCTGATTTCGATGCTAATGTTTCCCCATTGCTATATTTCCCAAGTAGGTAACAGCTATATGCCAATCAACATTGCAAAATCTATTGGCAGTGGACTGTCTCCTTCTTTGACACCATAAACATTGCTCCAATTTTGAAGGCATGTGTTTCTTCAACATTACTGATAATTTAGCCAGCACAGATGATGACATTCAACATCTCTAGGACTTAATGCATCAAATTAATCAATCTACTGATGGTGCCTGCCTGGCTGGCTGATTTAGTTCCCTGACAGGATGAATAGGACACCTGATTCAAAGCTTTATTGTAGAGATACATTTATTTCTTTTTCTATATGTGCTTATTGCATGCCTCTGTAAATTACTCTGCCCTATACCTTTGTGCTGGTTTTGCAATAATTGATTTTGGTGAAGAGGGAAAAAGCCACAGAAGTGATTCTCTGTAAGTGTTAGCGTTCAGGAAGACATAATCACAGAATTATTATATGCAGGTGCTTTTACTAAAGAGCTCTGGGTGTCAGGGGTACACAGACCCAAATCTGACCCAACATGGTTTCGAGCCAAACATTTTTTATAATTCTATCATTAAATAACTTACATATTAATTATTAAACTTACATTGTATACATTGATTACATCCAAGCATGGATTTCTCGTGATTCCCCTCAAACCCCTAACATAGTTTCTCATCATTCTTTAAACAATAATTATATCTAATCACATCTAACAATTATATCATTTATCATATACTGACTTCACACGTGCAGTTTCACATGATCTAGCAAATACAAGGCCTAACATTTCCCAGGGCCTACTAAGCCTAACTTTCTTTCTAACTCCCTGAATTTTCTATGATTTTAAAATCTTTTACTATCGGTTTCCCCCCTTTGAAAGCATTCGCACTTCACTATAAGTATAAATGTTTTCACTTGATACAGTCCTTTGTTTCTGAGTTTATACTTGATGTTCTTGAAATCCATGATTGATGTAAAGGTTGTCATGGATGCTGTCACGAACTGGAGAACCAGAAGATGGTGGGTGTGGATCTCGTGTCAGTGCCTTTATTATTCTTTAGTTCCAGGACGTTTTCTTCTGTATTTCTCCCTTTAAGATGTTGTAAACTAACCAAATTGCTAAGAATACAATTAGTAAGATTATCACACTCTCAATGATAGATTTAATCCATGAACTCACATTCTACCCTAACCCTTTGAAGATTTTGCCTAACCAGCTTGTAGTCAAATCCTTTGGCTCTTCTTGTGCTTCATGCTGTATTTGTTTCAACTGATTGATGTCATATTCTACATCTGCAGTTACATTTGGAATGTGGACGCAGCAATGATCAATCTGTCCCTTTAAAAATCCACTCACTCCATGCTCTTTCAGGAGTAACAAATCTAAGGCCAGTCAATTTTGTAAAGTCATTTTTGTGGTGGCTTGTAATTGCACGTTTAGTTCTTTAAATCCTTCCTGTGTCGCCCTGATTTTTTAAGATTTTTTTAAGCCTTCTGTCGCAGACATCTTGTATGGAAAAGCCTTTCCTTAGGATTTTTCCTCCTGAGAAGTTGAGAGGCCTCAGGAACAAAATGTAAACAATTGTTATCTGCTGCTGTGGAATGCAACAGGTGGATCTTTGATTGGCCCATGTTGGATGTTTGTAATTAATGGCCAATCACAGCCCAGCTGGCTCAGACAGAGAGCTGAGCCACAAACCTTTGTTATCATTCTTTCCTATTCTATTCTTAGCTAGCCTTCTGATGAAATCCTTTCTTCTATTCTTTTAGTATAGTTTTAATGTAATATATATCATAAAATAATAAATCAAGCCTTCTGAAACATGGAGTCAGATCCTCGTCTCTTCCCTCATCCAAGAACCCCTGTGAACACCGTCACAGCCTTCTGATGTTTACATTCTTGTAACGAACTTTCTCACACACTTTCTGTAAATAACTCATTGTTTTGCATTCTTTTATGGAGGAGGAGAAATTTGATGGACTGTTGGTTTGTCCAGTGTCATTGGAGAGGTGGCACTGTCACCCTCCAATCCACTGTCACTTTTGGAAAACTATAAATGTTGGAATCAGAAAATAAACTTCCCTTTTTTCTTCACCTTGAGAGCCGCGGTGTACGCTTGTGTTCTTTCGTGTCCTATAGTGACATTCCTGGGTGACTCTTGCTAATCTGTCTACCTGACCTGTAAGTTTGTACAACATTTCTCTATTCTGGTAGTTTGCTATGGGACCGAGCAAAGACTCTAGGGCCCACCCAAATTTCACTCCACTAGAGTGTTCTTGCCAAGTGTCATCCTGATTTTCATTGTCTAGAACTTCTCATCTTGTTCTTATCTGCAGAAGCTCATGTTTTCCATTAAATGGGGACTTTTTCCAAATTGGACATAAAGTAGGGAGGCTCAAAGTGATTTCTTTTACTTTCTTGTATACAGGCAGATGTGTTGTTCAGGTGCCATCACTTGTTGCCCATACAAATTGTCCTGGACTTCAGATTGTACTCCTGGTACATCCTATGATTATTTTGTAATTCACTTTACCTTGTTTGTGTTTGATGCCTCTGCAGGCACAACCAGTTTGTAGGGCTATTATCAGGAGTGGCATCTGTTTTATCTCTATATCATCAGAAGTGCAATAATGTTTTATTACATGCCCACCCACAGACTCGCTTTGTCTGCCTTCATTCTACTACTAGTGGCAGTGCTCATTACTGCTGGATCTGTTTCATTCTCAGAGCCTTCCCATTTAATACACCAAGGGGTGTTTGCCATGTATTGGAATTTTTGAAGTATATTCATGGACCACGCACTGTCCCAAGGCTCTATCTGACCTTTCTGATCTTCGGCCTCACACTTCCATACCGGAGTGGTTTCTGTAACATTCTCTGTAATCTTTTTATAGTGTGGCAGAAAGCATTCCCAATTTGCGATGTCTTGATCTTTAACCCACGATCCTATGATTTGTCCTACCCTGCCATGACTTAAAATACAATCCTGTTTCCTCAGAGGCCTCATCCACTCTCCTGTTACTTTCCAGGTTTCTCTGACTATTTGCTTCAACTCCGGTACCTGTTTACATACAATTGTTTTGTTCTTTTGTATTTCAGGTAATTTTGACGTTATGATTCCCCAACTTATTGGGTCTCCCACTGCCTTCGGTATTGGCAGACAGGCAGTTATTCTGCTGGTGTTTTTCATTTTGGCAAAGTCTTTGACTAATCCAATCGTTACATTCTCAGCCCGAATTGCATTATAAACTTTTATCACCTGTGTTTCTGCTTGTCCCTCTCTCTTCATTCTAGAATGAAGAATGGTTAGTTGATCTTTTTGCATTCCACATCCCAAAGATGCTAATAACCATAAAATGAGCATTGGCACAATTACTGATTACATTCTTGAAGCAATTAAACACATCTTATCTGCAGCTTTGTTGGTTCCACAATTTACACAGTCCATGATCCAGGATGGATTTTCTTCACTCGGGTATAGTGAATCCAGGGGTCCACACTGGCTACTTTAACTGCTGTAAAGGTGGTCAACAGTACCTGATGGGGTCCAGTCCACTCTTCTTTCAGTGGTTCTTCGTTCTAATTTTTAATGTACACCTCATATCCCAGATGTATGTCATGAACTGGGTTCTCGGGAGTCAGTGGTCTATTCCACACGAGGATGCTCCAGAGCCGAGCTAAAGTTTTCCCGAGAGACAGAACATAATTATACACTTCCTGCTTTCCTGTGACATGTACACTTGGATTAGGTTCAGGAGATTCATATGGTTTCTCATACAATATCTCATAAGGACTGACTGACATCCCACTCCTAGGCTTTATCCGAATCCTCAACAGTGATATTGGCAAAGCTTGGGGCCACTGCAATTTGGCTTCTTGGCATATTTTACTGATTTGCCTTTTCAGTGTCTGATTCATCCTCTCTACCTGTCCACTTGACTGGGGTCTCCACGGTGTGTGGAGGTCCCAAGTTATTCCCCACAATCTACTTCGTTCTCTTGCTACTGTGGCTATAAAATGCAGCCCCCTATCTGATGATACCCCTAGGGGTACCCCAAACCCGGGAATGATCTCCTGTAGTAACCACTTAACTGTTTCCTTTGCTTGGTTTATGTGACAGGGAAGGGCTTCTGGCCATCCAGAAAATGTGTCAACCCTAACTAACAGGTATTTGTATCCTCGAGTTCTTGGCAATTCTACAAAATACACCTGCCAATAGTCTCCTGGTTCTATTCCTATCTGAATCCTTCCTAGTTGTGCCTGCTGTCTAGCCACTGGGCTGTTTTTCAAGCAGATCTCACATTTTGACATTACTGATTTTGTCATTGTTAGCATCTGTGCGGAGATTAAACTTCACCTTAGCAATTTTACCAATGCCTCCACACCCCAATGACATTTGTTTAATTTGTAGAACTTCTCTCATTATCAAGGGGGGTACCACTATCTGTCCTTGTGCAGTCACATACCATCCCTCTGAGTTCTTTTGTACATTTAGCAAACGTCCCAATCTCTCATCTTCGACTGAATATTTTGGTTTTGGAGGCAAATTGAATTGGGATACATTAAGTTTTAAAGGTATCAATGCCATTGTTGTTTGCACTTCTCGAGCAACCTGTCTGGCTGTCCAATCTGCCTTTTGATTTCCCTCACAAATTTTGGAGTTTCCTGATTGGTGTGCTTTACAGTGTATAATTGCCACTTGTTCAGGTTTTTGTACTGCTTTTATCAATTGCAGGACTGCATCTTGATGTTTAATGTGCGTACCTTGAGAAGACAGTAGTCCTCTGTCTTTCCACAGTGCTCCATGTACATGCACCACTCCAAAAGCATACTTTGAGTCAGTCCAAATGTTTACCCTTTTCCCTTCACTTAGTTCTAGTGCTCTGGTTAAGGCAACCAGTTCTGCCCACTGGGCAGATGTATTTGGTGGTAATGCCTTTGCCTCCACTACTGTACTGACTGTTGTTACCGCATATCCAGAGTATCTGGTCCCGTTTTCCATGAAGCTGCTTCCATCTGTGAATAGCTCCCACTCTGGTTGCTCTAGCAGGATGTCTTTCAGGTCTTCTCTCTCCGAATAGGTGTACTCTATTACTTCTACGTAGTCATGCTCTAATGGGCCTTCTTCAGTTGTGGTACCTAGGAACAAAGCTGGATTCAAAAGGTTAGTTGTTTTTAATGTGATATCATCCTGTTCAGTCAGGACTACCTGGAATTTCATCATCCTGCTGGGGGATAGCCAATGGCCCCCCTTCTGCTCTAAGACAGTGGTTACCATGTGTGGTACATAGACATCTATGTGCCTTCCCATAGTGAGCTTCCTGGCTTCTTGTATCAGCATCACAGTGGCTGCAACTGCCCACAGACATGGAGGCCACCCGGCACTTATGTTGTCAAGTTGTTTGGAAAAGTAGCCCACCGGCCTTTTCCAGCTTCCCAGACGTTGGGTCAGGACTCCTAGTGCTAGGCGCAGCCTTTTATGTACAAACAGCTGAAAATCTTTAGACAGATCAGGTAACCCTAATGCTGGAGCAGTTGTCAGTGCTTCTCTTAATTTTAGGAAGGCTTCTTTCTGTGGTTTGCCTCAGGTGAATGGCTGCGTCTTCTGGGCTTTGTACAGGGGTTTCACAATTAGTCCATAGTCCATGATCCACAGGTGACACCACCCTGCCATCCCGAGGAAGACTCGCAGCTCGTGTAGATTCTGGGGCTCTGGAATAGCACTAATAGCTTGGATACGGTTAGTACCGAGTTTTCCTTGCCCTTGTGAAATTTCACATCCCAGGTAGATCACAGTCTGTTGGGCAATTTGTGCCTTTTCTCTGGATACTTTATAACCTCCCATTCCCAGTGAATTTAAAATCTCAATTGTTACCTTTATGCAGGTTGCTTTTTCTTCTGTATCAATCAGTATATCATCAACATACTGCAAAAACAGGTATTGGTCTCTCGGTACTTGCCCATTCTCAGTCCAAATCTCCAGCTCCTTCACCAGTTGGTTTCCGAATAGGGTCGGCGAGTTCTTGTATCCTTGTGGAAGTAGTGTCCTGGTGAGCTGGGTTTTTCTTCAGTTTCCTGGATTTTCCCACTCAAAGGCAAACAGTTTCCTACTTTATTTGTCAAGGGGTATGCAGAAAAAGCATCTTTTAGATCAATTATGGTAAACCATTTATATATCTCTTTATGGATGTCAGCAATGTGTAGGGATTTGCTACCACTGGATAAATGTCCTTTTTTATTTTGTTTATTGGTCTCAAATCCTGCACTAATCTATACTCACCATTTGGTTTCTTCACTGGAAATATTGGTGTATTAAATTCTGATTCACATTCCTCTAGAATTCGGTATTTCAAGAATTTCTCAATAATCTTTACTATTCCTTGCTGTGCTTCTGGTTTTATGGGATACTGATTGACCTGTACAGCCCTCGCCCTTTCTTTTAACTCTACATGCACTGGCTGCACCAATGTAGATTTTCCTGGTTTATCTGTTTCCCATACAGAGGGGATCACTGCATCTTCTACTTCCCTAGGGATAGAGGGGACTGGTTTTTCTTTGATCATTAAAATTTGTCCCATCTTTGATTCAGGTATTTTCATTAGAAGTTCCCTGTTCTCAAAGGTTATTACCACATCAAGTTTCACCAGCAAATCCCTCCCTAAAAGCGGAATTGGACACTCAGGTACATATAAGAATTCACGTGTTAAATCCTTGTTCCCAAACTACAAATCTAAGGGTTGCAAGAATGGCTGATTTTCCTCCTTCCCTGTGGCCCCAACTATTGTTCTTTGCTTGTCCCCAATTTGCCCTTGCACATCATTTAGTACAGAATACGTGGCCCCTGTATCCACCAGGAATTTCACCTCTCTATTGCCTAATAATAGTCACTAAAGGTTCCTGTGTGGGTTGTTTAGTTTCTAGTCAGCTGTGATATTCTCCTAGTACCATTGCCTTGGACACGTCTTCGTGCTGGAACTGATTGCCCTGGTTAAACTGGTTGTTCGGGTTGCTCGGGCATTCTCTCTTCCAATGCCCCTCCTGCTTGCAATACGAACACTAATTTAGGCTTAACCCTTGCATGACTAGTCCTCCGCAGCCCCTGCCAAACCCACCTCTACCCAGTCCACGACCACCTCTGCCACGTCCCCTGAAATCTGGGTTCCCTTTTCCTTGTATTACTGCCAAAAGATTTTGCTGCTGCCTTTTACCAGCCTCCTTTTCCCTATTATTGTATACCTTCCAGGCTACCTCAAGTAGTTTATCCAGATTCCTTAATTCCTCCCCCTCTAATTTTTGCAATTTCCTTCTGATATCATCCTGTGACTGCCCCAGGAATAGGAGAGTGAGTTGAACCTTCACTTGTTCTGTGTCTGTTTGGAGATCTGTATATTTTCTCGCTGCCTCCTTAAGCCTTTCCAAAAACGCAGTAGGGGATTCTTTCTTTTCCTGTCGGACCTCATACAGTTTAGACCAATTCATAGTCTTAGGAACAGCATTCTGAACTCCTATCTGGACCCACTCCTGATATTCCTTCAGCCTCTGCATATGCCCAGGTGCATTGGGATAACACCCTGGATCCTCGGTTGGAAAATTATCATCTAGAGTTCCTGTTACAAGTCCATTTCTGATATCTTCCCTTGCCATCTCCTTGGCTGCCTTAAGTACTATCTCTTTCTCAGTAGAATCCATTAAAGTATCTAATATTACTTGTATATCATCCCAATCCAGATTCTGAGTTTTCATAACCATTTTTACCACCTGTGCCACTTTATCAGGATTTTCCCTATAAGTCCCAGCCAATTGTTTCCAAATGACTAAATCTGCAGGAGAAAAAGGCACTTTTACAAACACTGGCCCCTCCATTCCTACTCCTTGTTGCAAGAGAGCAATCACAGTCTGCTTTTGTCTGCCCGGGTCTTTTCTAGCCAAGACCGGGGCAAGCTTTGACCGACTTCGAGTCCTGTGAGATACTGGTGTCACTGATTCACCTCCACTACCGCTATCTCCTTCACTTACATCCTCCCCCCTTCCTTGTATCACAGTTAGATTTTGATCATCTCCCGAGGAAGAGAGATAAGGTGATGGCGGGAAAGGAGGCCAAAGAGAGAAGAGTGAAATAGGGCTAGGCAAGATAGAATGAGGTGAAGTAGGAGCAGATGGTGGAATAGGGGCAGGTGAAGCAGGCAGGATAGGGTTAGGTTCTCTTGGTCTTGTTGGAACTACCTGTAAATCAACATCTGTATCGTTTTTCCTACTCAGACTTTCTTTCAACGCCAAGTGTTCTAGACAACATTTCTCTTTTACACAAACCCCACACTTATAATTTGCAGATGCTCTAACCACCATTAATCCACATTCAACCTGCCATTCTGGCTTACTTCGCAAATAGAAAAACAATTCAACATACGGAACCTCGTCCCATTTTCCTTCTTGCTTACAAACCACATCAACTGCAAAATGGTGTTATATTGCAATGACCCATTCTTTGGCCACTTTTCACCATCCTCCAAGACTCCATTCTGGCCACCATGTATTACAATAATCAATCAACTTAGCCTTATGTAACTCTTCCCCAAAATTACCCTGTTTCCAATGTGCTAATAAGCACCCCAAAAGAGAAGTTGATGGTATGAGGGCATTGCTGCCCAAAATCCCTTTAAGCTTCTCCATATTACAACTACAATACACCACAAATGCCGAGCCTGCAACGCTTTCACGATTGTCTAACGGACGGCGCCTAGGCAATACAACCAGGAATTCCTTAGCCCGACCAAGCGTAGCTTTCGCTGCGTCTTATTGGCAGGCAACCAGACCAGAGTAAAAGCACCTTACTGTGGTGGTGTTTGCAGGGGTCCCAGGACCAGGGAAGAGACGAGAATGTTGACTCCATGTTTCAGAAGGCTGGTTTATTATTTTATTATATATATATTATATTAAAATGATATATTAAAACTATAATAAAAGAATAGAATAAAGGATTTCATCAGAAGGCTAGCAATGAACAGGAATGAATGATAACAAAAGATGTGTCTGACCGAGAGTCCAAGACAGCTGGACTGTGATTGGCCATTAATTGGAAACAACCACATGAGACCAATCAAAGATGCACCTGTTGCACTCCACAGCAGCAGATAATTATTGTTTACATTTTGTTTCTGAGGCCTCTGAGCTTCTCAGGAGAAAAAATCCTACGGAAAGGTTTTTTCATAAAACATGTCTGTGACACCTTACCTCTCTCCCGGGGACATTGTGAGCAGTGGAGATGGTTGCGATCTATGGGCTCCCCGAGAATCCCTTGGTTCCGGCTGGAGCATGATCGGGTCGCGAACGCGCTCAGAAGCACTCACAGGGGCCCATCTAGGGTCACCAAAAATGTTAGCGTTCAGGAAGACATAATCACAGAATGATTATATGCAGGTGCGTTTATTAAAGAGCTCTGGGTGTCAGGGGTACACAGACCCAAATCTGACCCGACATGGTTTTGAGCCAGACATTTTTTATATTCTATCCTTATATAACTTACATATTAATTATTAAACTTACATTGTTCTATTGTATACATTGATTACATCCAAGCATGGATTTCTCGTGATTCCCCTCAAACCCCTAACATAGTTTCTCATCATTCTTTAAACAATAATTATATCTAATCACATCTAACAATTATATCATTTATCATATCGTGACTTCAGAGGTGCAGTTTCACATGATCTAGCAAATACAAGGCCTAACATTTCCCAGGGCCTACTAAGCCTAACTTTCTTTCTAACTCCCTGAATTTTCTATGATTTTAAAATCTTTTACTATCATGAGGAGCTGCTATCAAATTCCTCTGTGCCTGGCAAAACCAATTGCTGATTAGCTCTGAGAATTGGCACACTTGCTTAGCCAATTAGAAATGCTGGAAACGCCTCTATGATAACATATTTAAGAACAAAAAAAAATGCGGGAAGCTCTCTTGCTCCCTGCTCTCTACAGAGGAGTGTGGGGAGCCAGGGCCCTTCCTGGAGGGGGCTGTTGGACTCTGTTGGACCTGCCGCCAGGCCGTGCTGCTGGGGGCCATGCCGCGCCGCAAGCAACCAGCTTTTCTTTTTTCGGCGTCCCGCATGAAGAAAAGGCGTGGAGTAGAGCTGGAAACCAGTGTGGCTTGTGCAATGCCCGTGGAGACCAGATGACAAATAGAGAGAAGCACCGCAAGAGATTTCCCCGATTGCGGAGCCTAGGCAAGATTAACCTTTCAGCGCTGCAGAGCTCCATAAAAACTGTTTAAATTGATAGAACTTGAGAACAAATGAACTTACGAACACCAGTTCTCTCCCGAGTCCATGAAAAGGAAAAAGTGAGGACACATGAGAAAATATGGTGACACTAAGGTCAGTGCAAAAGAGGGAGAGGGAGGAGGAAGTGCTCTGAGCATTGGAGCTGAGATCCTTCTGCAAGCTGTGGTGAGGACTATAATACAACAAACTGTTTCCCTGTAATTCATGAAGTGCATGGGGGGATGTGGTAATCACATATCCTCTGAACAGAGAGAGACATAATTCTCTCCCAGGATTTTCCTGGGAAGCTGTGAGAAGCTGTGAGAAAGCTCAGAGAAAATGAGAAAAAATTATTATCTCCACTTGCTGCACCTGTTGTTGTGCACATGTGGAATGTGTTATGGAGATTGTTTACCAAGGGGTGGTTTCTTAATTGGACTTTGGTGATGGTGTTTTGGATTCATTGACCAATTGGATCCACATGTGTGTCGTGGCTGTCTGGCAAGGGCGATGGGTTTTTCAGAATAGTATAGTATAGTGTAGTAACAATAAAGCAATTGATCAGCCTTCTGCAATCATGGAGTCAATGCTCATTATTCCCTGCTCAGGGGATCACTGCTACTATAGAGGGATGAAACATTCACCCACAGCCTATGAGAAAAAGGCACTTTTGCTGGAGCACGTGGATGCTGAAAAGCTGGGGTCTGGTGAGAGGCTTGAACAGAAAGAGAGAGAACCCTTGCTTTCAGAGATAGAGGAAGAGGACCCTTGCTTTTTGTACTAGAACAGCTCATCCTTAAAAACCGTACCCCATAAGCTAAATGGCCCACAAAAAGCAGTTGTGGGAAGACTGCAAACCGTGGGAGGGACTTCACATTGCAAGCAGGTTCCGGGCAGACTGTTAGCTGTAAAAATTAAAACCTCATTGGAAAAGTTCACAGAAAACTGTTTCCCATAGGAAAGACCCCATGGCATAGCAAAAGAGACTTCTCTCCCTAAGTGAACTGAAGAAAGATTTTTAGAAGTGACTAACTAAAAATCCCATGTTTTGTCTCCCTGCACTGTCAGTAGGAAGGAAAGAAGGGCTGGGGGGGGCAGGGAAAGGTGTTTGAATGGTTTATTTTTATTTCTCACTATCCTCTTTTAATTCTCTTAATAAATTTTTCTTTATACCTTTAAAAGTTTTAAGCCTGTTTTGCCCTAAGAGTTTTTCTCCTAATCCTTATCCCACCCCATGAGTTTTCTTTCCCCTCTCCTCTGCATAACTATAGCAGAAGAAAATGAATAAATGGTTTTCAAAGGTATACTGGCGTCTGGCCAGCGTCAACCCATCACAACCCTACAAGCCAAAATGGACACCTACAGCTTTGCCAGCCCCGGAAGAAGTGGTCCTTTGAGAAAGGGGGGAAAATATGGGAAAATAACAGAAGATTGTAAACACTGTCAAGTGACTTGCAGCTGGGATGTAAAAACCCACATATATCATGCTAATCGTTGTTTAGTCCTGTGTGTTCAATAAATACTGTTTAGATAACATAGTCTTGTCATAGAGGCACCCTATTGAACATTCTTGAGATTTTTGCCTTGCTGTGGGAAAGATCAAAGCTCAGTGATAAATTACACCTTCATGAATCCCTGAAATATAGGTAAAACCATCCGTTTTGATGATCCTCTAGCAAGGATCAAGCTCTGCAGTGCCTGCTTTCCCACTTGTGTGCCTCTGCTTAGGTGCTGCTTTGTGGATGTCCAGCTCCACAAGGTAACAAAATCAAATTTACTCTTTGCATTTCATATGTGATTTTGTGGTTGTTCCTTCATCCTGTCTGTCAGCTCACACATTCATCATTTTCCTTCCAGCAAAGAACTCAAGATGCTGACAATTCACCATAATACCCCTACAACAAACACTAGTATGAAGCCACTGACCTTGGAGCAGAGGAGCAGAACCTAACATCAGGAAAAGCTGTAGAAACTTAGAAGTGCATGTATATAGAATTGTAACTGCATTATTATTCTTTCTTTTTCTGTAACGATTAGATCTGGACCCTTTTTCAATTATGCTAAGAACAAATTCTTAACTTATATATGAGGTGGGCTTCCTCTTTGCCTAAAAACAAGATTTCAAGAGTAACAAGCTCCAGAGGAAAAATGCAGCTTTCCAGGTCTCAGGTTGAAGGAAGTGCCTGAGGCCTCTCCCTGAGTCTATGACAGGCAGAGGCAGAGTACTTGACTGCAGATGTGCTCTGGCTGAGGAGCTGTGTTGCCAAGTTGAGGAGGTGCAGGAAAAAGTGAACAGACTGCGCAACATTAGGGGACATGGAATAGAGATTAACGGGATGTGGGGCAAATACTGCCTTATATGGTACTTTGAACCAAATCTCTAGCAAGTTAGGATATTCTAAAAAGAACCTTCCCTATCTCCACTTCTCCATGTTGTTAATTTATGACAATATCTTGTGAAACCCTGTTGTATTGCACTAAATAGTTTATTTAGTTGTTGTTTTTGCACTGATTACATGGTCTTTCCCCCCCCCTAAACCCTGGTGGTAGTGGTTTGTCCCAGGTTTACTTCTCCCCTCAC
The DNA here is from genome assembly GCF_051311805.1 of Agelaius phoeniceus. NCBI lineage: Eukaryota > Metazoa > Chordata > Aves > Passeriformes > Icteridae > Agelaius > Agelaius phoeniceus. Next base: position 10,171,244 of record NC_135301.1, on the reverse strand, counting down.
CCATTCCTCACTTGTATCCCATTGGCTATGGCCCCCTTCCTCTGCCCCCCTTCCCCTGAGCTTAAATCTCCTGGGAGGAGACCCCCAAGTTCTCTTTTTCACCTGGGACACCACTTCCTTCCCATCTTGGATCCCCTGGAGTAATTCCACAATAAAGCTGTGGGTTTTTTGGTCCCAAGAGGACAAGAGCGCCTCCAGTCTTTCACTTTTGTCCTTGTAAAGGCTGCAAGGGGCCAAGGATCCAGAGCTAGTTGGATCGGACCTGAACGGCCCCAGGAGAGATCAGCCATTTACAGCTGGAGCCCAATGTGTTCATCTCCCATGAGGTCTGAGGCACCATGCTGCAGCTGGTAATCCACGTGTGGATTACATTAGCTTTTGGGACTGTCAGCTACTCTCGGGGCCTCTGGCTGGTCAGAGTGACCCCGAGAAAATGTTATAAAGTCTCTTTTCCCAGCCCAGCACTTGAAGAAGGAGTCAGAGCTCTTCAGTTCTCAGTCTCAAGGTTGTTTATTGTTCCTTATCTATAAAATTTTTCTCCTGTCCAGCTGAGGTCCATTCAGCAAGACAGTCCAAGGCACTCTGCCTGCCCCTGGGGTGGTGTTATGTCTTTATACTAGAAATTACGTATACAATGTTCACAATTACTTTCCAATACCTATCACCTATGTTAGACAGTGAGCTTCTACTCTAAACCAATCTAAAAGTGCCAACATCACAGCAGAAGATGGAGGTTAGGAAGAAGAAGGAGAAAGGCTGGACATGCCCAGATCCCTCCATCTTGCCCCCTGAACCCCCATTTTAGAAAACCGCAAAATCTACTTTTTCACCCCATGGTAAATTCACTATTATTCTACTTAACTGTCATGTCCTGCAGATCTTCATCTAAGGTTGGTAACTTGCTCCACAGGTCATAATCAAAACCACCGACATCTTGGGCTCTGTGCCAGGGTCTCTGGGCCCCCTGGCAGGGGTCTTGGCTGCTCAGGACAGCCAGAGGGATGTCCTGGGTTCCGACAAGCTACCTCGGACTTGCAGTTGCTATTTGGACGGCGGAGAGTCACGAGGGTGGGACCAACAATTCGTTACAGCCCTGAACAAACCTGTCTCAGGACAGAGGACTTCCTTACATCGTTCCAGCCAAACCAGGTCCCCAGGAAGGAGTGAGTATACCCCACGAGTGGTAGTGGGACCCCAGGGTGGCCCCTGAGCCGTGGGGGTCTTATCTCCGGCGTGGCGGAAGGATCCAGCCCCCGGGCGGGGGGGGGGGGGGGGGGGGGGTGTTGTGGTCCGCGCTGTGCTGGTTCCCGTGGTCCGAGTGGCAGGGTGGACCAGGACTGCGAGCGGCACAGGTCGGAGCAACTCTGAGCCGTGGTTTACTGCGGCGCAGCAGTGGGATGGCAGGGCACGGGCGGAAGCGAAGAAGCCGGGGCTCATGTTTTTTCTGCAAGTGAATGGTGCACGTGGCACCGACCCTGGCGCAGCAGCCACATGGCTTGGTGGTCATTTTAAAAGCCAAGTGGTTTTGCACACACAGTTTCCTGTCTTGCCTCGGGGGGTGGGGGGGAGAAGAGACACCGTGTACACTTTTCCAGGTTGGCTGTGGACAGAGTGCTTTCAGTTTTCTGTTTGTGCTTGTTGTAAGGAAGGTAGATTAAGTTTTGCAGAAAGCAAATAACATCAGAATGGGTACAAAGCTTTCTGTAACACAGAGAGGCATTTATATCCAAGTTAGAGATACCCTAAGTAGTGGAAACACTAAGGTTTCCAAAGGAGTTTTGAAACAGTTTGTTTGCTGGATATCTTTTCATTTCCCTTAGTTTACCCAGCAGAATGTGAATTCTGTCTCTGCCTGGGACAAAACTGGAGCATTGCTAACAGCAAAGGTGGAACAGAGAGACGGAACAGTGTCTCAATTTCTCCCTGTGTTCCTTGTGATTCGGAAAGAAGTGCTTAAGAGGGATTTGAAGGGACAGCCACAGCAAACCTCCCCTCCCGCGGCTACCCCTACCCCTCCTCTAAAACCCGCTGCCCCTGAACTGAGAGGGACATGCAAGGCACCCCGAGAATTGCAGGGTACCTGGCACAGCCACTGTTTCCCTGGCCTCCTGCTCAGTACCCTGGCTCTGGCAGTTGTGCGCGGGCTGACAGAGTACCTTCTCTGCACCCCTTTAACCCAGTTGCTGTTTCCCCGATTTCACATTCTGACACCCCCATCCCCAAAATGGCAGCGACCATGTGGTTGGGGGCCAAGATGGCGGCAGCCATGTGGCAGACCCCCAAGCTTACCCTTCTCCTTCCCACAATCCCTTTTGCCCACCTGTCCCCTCCCCCAACCCCTTCCGGTCCCAAAACCCCTTCCTTCCCTTGGACACTCCTCCCCCTCCCTCCATGTTTCTGCCCTCCATGATGTCATCCTCCAACCCCGCCCCTGGCTCCCACGGTTGGTCCACCTCCCCACAAAGCCCTGCCCCCCTGCCTGTTCCTGTTTCTCACACCCCCCCCACCTGGGTCCCAAGAGGGTGGGACTGGAGGAGGGAGTGGACCACTTCCCAGCTCCCATGGGGGTGGGGCAGGGGGAGGAGGCAGTCCTCCTGCCAGTCCCCAAGGGGGGAGTGGTCCCCCTGCCAGGTCCCAAGGGGGTGGGCTCAAAAGGGAAAACCCTGGGGATCAAAACCAGGGTGGAGGAAGCAATTCCCTCGATGGCCCCTGTCCTATACACTGGTGGTAGAAGTGGGCCTAGAAACTATCAGCCCTTGTCTTACCAAACAAAGAGAGAGTTGTGTAAAAGTCAGTTAGAATTCGGGAGAAACAGTGAAATTTTTAGAAGCATGATGAGACCCACTTTAACATCTCTTGAATTTGTTCCTACTGACTTCCAATATCTTTTCTGGTGCCTGCTCATCCAATCAGAATTTGATCTATGGGAAAGCTCCTGGAAGAGATCCCTGAGGGGACTCCTGGTGGAACCTAAGCAAAGCACACAGGGTGCTAAAGATTTAGAAGATAATGACATCACTTATGAACATCTCTGCGGCGAGAGGGAGTGGGCTAAGGCTGAGAACCAAGCTTGGGTGTTATCTAAATTCATCCTAGATAAGATCTCTAAAGCTGTAGAAAAGGCTTTAAACCAGTTGCCGACTGTTGAAGCTAGGGGTAGTTATCTTAACATTAAACAGTCTCCTTTAGAGAGTTTCTTGCAGTTTGTCAACCGGCTCCGTGCACAAGTTGAGAGACAAGTACAAGACTCTGGGACACAGGCAGAGATAGTTAAAGAGATGGCACAGGGGAATTCCAGTGAGGTCTGCAGCAGGGTGTTCCTGGGACTGCCTCTTGACCCTCCACCTACACTGGCACAGATGATCGAGGCTTGTGCTAGGAAGGTAGAACTGTTTGCTGCACAGGAGATATGAGCAAGGTCAACAAACTCAGGGACTGTGGCAGCTGTATCTCCAGGAGTGAGAAGGCAACAGATGTCACCAGAGCAGCTTCAACATGTCATCTGCTTCCAGTGCAAGAAGCCAGGACATTTTGCCTGAGACTGACCCTAAAGCCAGCAACAGAGGAGGAAAACCATCAAACCAAAAAATTAGGACACGAGCATGAGGGGAAAACCTCCCTCAAAACAGAAAAGGGGGTGGAAGGGACACGGGGTGTGGGACAACAAAAGAAATATTTACAGGACAAAATCTGGGGGCCTCACAAGCTTTTCAAGCTTGTGACCACCAAAGCTTTTGTTTTCAGGTCTACCCAGTGGAAAGTCATTGGAGTGGACCTGCTGGAGGACTCATAGTACTTGACAGTAGATCTTACAGGATTGGACAGTAAGTACTTTGTTATTGGGGACACCGCACACACACCCATGGAGATTGAGGTGGCTCCCATAACCATCAAGGGAGATATACCCAACCTCATTCTCCTGGCGCGCTGTCCACAGCCACCCTTCTATTTAGCCAAGGGGCAAATCATCGCCCAGGACATTAATGTTCCAGCAGAAATCTCAGTAGTTTACAAAGCACCAGGTCTCTACTGGGCAGAAGTGGTTGGCGAGGACAAACCCATTATGGGATGCAACCTAATGCATGGAGCAGACCATCTCCACGTGGAAGGGTTGCTTGACACAGGGGCAGATGTGACAATCATACCAGAAAGGTTATGGCTGTCACACTGGGATTTGCAACCCGTGGCTGGCAAAATCCAGGGTGTACGAGGTATCACATTGGCTAAGATCTCAAAAAGCATCGTGCAAATTGAGGGACCAGATGGAAAATTGGCCAGTGTCCATCCATTTGTCACCGATTACAAAGCTCCCTTGTGGGGGAGAGACACCATGTCCCAGTGGGGGATCAAATTGGTCATCTCTAAGACACCCCAGGATTTTTAGAGCTGGCCACTGTGGAGTGCCTTGCCCACAAGTTAACATGGCTGGATGATAATCCAGTCTGGGTAAATCAGTGGCCACTCAGCAAGGAAAAGCTGAAGGTGCTCAAGGAGCTTGTAGAGAAGCAATTGGCTAAAGGTCACATTGAAGAGACAACCAGCCCTTGGAATTCCCCGATCTTTGTAATAAAAAAGCCAGGGAAGGATAAGTGGTGGCTCCTCCATGATTTACGAGAAATAAACAAGGTAATTGAGGACATGGGGTCACTCCAACCAGGGATGCCCTCCCCAACAATGCTTCCCCAAAATTGGCAATTGGCTGTCCTCGACATCAAGGACTATTTTTTCCATATTCCCCTACACCTGGAAGATACACCATGGTTTGCTTTCTCGGTTCTTACCATCAATCGTGAAGCCCCAATGAAGCGCTACCACTGGAAAGTATTGCCTCAAGGCATGAAATGCAGTCCTTCCATCTGCCAGTGGTACATGGCTTCATTGCTGTCCCCGGTGCGTGCCCAGAAAAGGGAGGCAATCATCCTACACTACATGGATGATGTGCTTGTGTGCGCTCCAGATGACATAATACTCCAAAACACACTTGACCTAGTGGTTAAAGTTCTAACCTCTGCTGGATTCCAACTGCAGGAAGACAAGGTTCAGAGGATGCCACCTTGGGAGTACCTGCGCTTGGAGATCACTGCGCGGACTGTTGTGTCGCAGAAATTGGAAATCAAGAGTGATCCCAAAACCCTAGCAGATCTCCATTCCTTGTGTGGGTCTTTGAACTGGGTCAGGCCTTGGCTGGGCCTCACCAATGAGGACCTAGATCCCCCTCCTCAATTTATTGAAAGGGGAGAGAGAGCTAGCTTCTCCCAGGGTTCTGACCCCAGAGGCAAAAACCGCTATCCAAAAAGTGCAGAAGGCTTTGGCAGAGAGGAGGCAGGCTCATTGTTATCAGCCTGAGCTGCCTTTCAAATTCATTGTTTTGAGAAAGTTACCACACTTACACGGGTTGATATTCCAATGGATCAAAGGGCAGAAGGATTCACTCTTAATCATAGAGTGGGTTTTCCTCTCCCATCAGTGATCTAAAATCATCACACAGCCACAAGAGCTGATAGCTCAGCTGATCCAGAAGGCCCGGGTAAGATTGCGTGAGCTGGCTGGTTGTGACTTTCGGTGTATTCACCTCCAGTCAAACTTTCTAAGGAGGGAAGGAACTCTCCTGAGAGGTTGACAAAAGAGATGTTTGAGCACCTGCTCCAGAGCAATGCCAGCCTCCAGCTATCTCTGGACAGCTACAGTGGACAGGTAGCAGTCCACGCCCCGTCACACAAGCTGTTTAATGAGGAATTCCACCTCATTGCTCCTGAGAAAAGGAGTCATAGGCCACTCAAGGCACTTGCAGTGTTCACTGACGCGTCCAGGGCATCCCACAAGTCGGTGATGACTTGGAGAAATCCCCAGACTCAGCATTGGGAAGCTGATATTGAGTTTGTGGAGGGATCGCCCCAGGGTGCTGAACTGGCTGCAGTTGTGAGAGACTTTGAGAAGTTCTCGCAGCCAATTATTTTGGTCACCAATTCAGCCTACGTGGCGGGAGTAGTGTCCAGGGCGGAGCAGGCAGTTCCCAAAGACATCAAGAATGAGCATCTCTTCAGGTTGCTCTCAAAACTAATTTATTTAGTTTCACAGCGGGAGCATCCATTCTATGTGATGCACATGAAGTCACATACCGATTTGCCAGGTGAAATTGCAGAAGGTAATTGTAAAGCAGATTCCCTTGCTGCCCCAGCAGAAATGGCACGCCTTCCGGACGTCTTCCAACAGGCAAGGCTAAGTCATCAGCAATACCATCATAATGTGCCAGGTCTGATCTGTCAGTTCCAACTAACACCAAGTCAGGCTCAAGCCATTGTGGCCACCTGTCCCAATTGCCAGCTCCAGGCCATGCCATCACTGGGTGTTGGGGTTTACCCCTGAGGCGTTGGAAGCTGCAAGTGTGGCAGACAGACATCACACACATTCCCAGTTTTGGTCGCCTGAAATATGTGCATGTCAGCATAGACACATATTCAGGTGTGGTTTATGCCTCTGCCCACGCAGGGGAAAGGGCTGTGCATGCCAAACAACACCTGGTGCAAGCCTTTTCAGTGTTGGGGATCCCTAGGAAGATTAAGACTGACAATGGCCCAGCGTACGCCTCCAAGGAATTCCTAGAGTTTGTCCAGCAGTGGAGGTGGAGCATAAGACAGGCATTCCCCACTCCCCCACAGGTCAAGCTGTGATTGCATGTGCCCACCATACGCTCAAACAAGTCCTAGCTAGGCAGAGCAGTTCAGCAGCGTGGATGACCCCACAGCAAAAGCTCTGCAAAGCCCTGTTTGCCATCAATTTTTTGAATTGTTCATTTGAAAACATGAGTCCTCCGGTAGTATGGCATTTCCTCAGTAACAATTGATTTAAGTTGTCACAGCATCCACCAGTTCTCATTAAGGACCCAGAAACTTGGGAAACCAAGGGTCCTTATGAGCTCGTTACCTGGGGGCGTGGTTACACGTGTGTGTCCACCCCCACAGGTCCTCGATGGATATCCCAAAAGTGGGTAAAACCCTTCGTCCCCAAAAATCCAGCTCCAGCAGACGGGGATGAGAAGAAAGCAGCCGTTGCCTCAAAAAGAAGATGTCACCTGAAAGAGAAGGAAGAATCTTCCTAAGAGATTTAGCTACATTCCATCAGACCCCTGAACTTTAATGTGTTTTAAAAAATGTTTCTTTTTCCTTTTAGAGAAGAAAATCTACCTCCCACCTAACCTCACAATGAGCCCTGTCCGAGTTGTCATCCAATTCGCGCTGGGCAGTCCGACAGCTGCGTGGATCATTCCTCAGCCACGCCAGAACATCTGGGTGACCCTGGCATGGACACTCCAACAGGAAAATATATGCCTGTCTACTGCAGCAGCGAGAGACCCTATGTCTACCTGCCTGGTAGGGATTCCATTGCAAGCTGAAGAGTTTCCAGCCAAATTTGACACACCTATGCCTGACCCAGGTCCCAAATCACATCACATACAACCACACAATACCCATCAGCAGCAGGCTGTAATGATCAAGAACCCCACAGAGAAGCAGCTGCCAAAGTTGCCCAGAGCAGCTCAGGAGCCTCAAGAGTTAGAGCTGTTGAGTTCCTCCCCAGCACCATACTGCGTACACTTTACCCCACTTTCCAACACTAAACCTTTTAATAACATACTGCAATACCGAGAGGAGTTGACTGCCAAAAGGTGGTGTAACATTTTAAGCCATGTCACAGCAGATAACTCATACCATTCCCATCCCAACAATCTCCCTAAAGGTTGGTTTTTAATTTGTGGGGACCAGGCATGGGCAGGAATCCCTTCTCAGCTTTTAGGAGGGCCATGTACCATCGGGCGGTTGTCCCTGTTGACACCCAACCAAACCATGACTGGCGAATGGACTCGAAAGAACAATTCGGTCAGCAAAATTCAAAAGAGAAGCATTGACAATTTGGACAGTTTGGGCATGTGGCGACAATAGCTTTTGCCTGATCTTTCGAAAGCTTGAACATTCTGATAAGGGCAGGCACATTTTGATGAAAAAATGCATGTAACAATTTTGCCTGGGCAAAGATGTTAGGGACATTAGCAGTCTCTATTGCCACGGCTAATGCATCTGCTTTCCAGTTCCCTTGTGTGATCATACCTGGGAGGTCAGTGCGTGACCTCACATGCATTATATGGTAAGGTTGCTTTCTGTGGGAGATTAGGTGTATTAATTTAGAAATCAATTGGTATAACTTTGGATTGGAAACCTCTTTGAGAAGAGCATGTTCTGCTCTCATAGCTATACCAGCAACATAAGCTGAATCTGTGACCAGATTAAAGGGTTTGTCTTTGAATTTCTTAAAGGTTCTGGCAACAGCTGCTAACTCTGCGATCTGTGGAGATCCCTCCACTATTTGGATGTCAGATTCCCATTTTTGGGTCTTAGGGTCTTTCCATGCCATTACAGACATGTGGGATGACCCCGAGCCATCTGTAAAGATGGTTAGAGCTTTGAGAGGTGTTTTACCTTGGACTAATTTTGGGGTCAGATGAAAGGTTACTTCACAATTAAAGAGTTTGTCTTTTGAGATATGAACTGAAATTTGGCCTGTATAGCTCTCTAGGGCAAACTGGAGATTTTCATTGGTCTGCAGCAAATTCTCCAGGTCCCCAGTGGTCAGTGCCAAGTATATGCATGTGAACTCACACCCTGCAAGAGAGCAGAGGCAAGTTCTAGCCTTTTTTATTAGATGTGCCATGATTTCTTGGAAGATGGTAATTGTCTTTGTAGGTTGGTTGTTTGAAAAGATCGATTCCAGTATCAGTAAAGGGTCTTGAAGTTGAGTATCCCATTGGAAAATCAGTCCATAGAACTGGAAAGGCAGGCTGGGCTCAAAGCAATGGGCTTTGCGTGAAGACAGGGCTTCTTGGACCTTGGTGATGGCATCTCATGCTTCAGTTGTGAGAGTGCACGGAGAGTCTAGGTCTTCGTTGCCACAGAGAAGGTTGAACAGGGGAGCGAGGTTCTCTGTTGTAATTCCTAGCAGGGAACATACCCAGTTGATGGATCTGCACAGACTATTTAGGTCTCTCAGGGTTTTTGGGTCATCTCTGATGGCGAGCTGATGGGGTATGATGGTCCTTTCCCGGATATGGAATCCAAGGTAAGTCTATGGGTTGGTGTACTGTATTTTGTCCTCACGTTTTGCGGAGATAATCAAAACTCTACAACTTTCGTGAAAGTTGTAAAGCTGCTATGTTTACTACAGCGCTGGATGCATGTGGGAATTTTTCTCTTAAAATGACATGCATACTTCTGGAAACTTCAGGTCTCTTTTTATCTCCCTCTCAAATACATATGCATACAATTTCACAATAGGTTCATACATATTCATTTTTATGAATTTTGCATGACATTTGCCCTAGTTCTTCTTTATCAGAAAGAATTTCTAGGTCAGGTTGACCTGCTCTCACAGCAGTCTCTGTCTCTCTCTATCACCCTCTGTCTCCCCCCCCCCCCTTGTCTTTGTCTTTCACTGAAGCAGTTTCTCTGAGCCTAGGCTTTTGCAGTCAGACTACACAGCAAGCTACATATTTAAAAATGTACATTCTACCTAAATCAAAATGTATTCCTACCTTGGAAAATTTCTACTCTGCCTCATTCCCCCCTTTCCTAAAAGGAAGAAGTAAATTCTTTTACTTCACGCAAATTCTTATGACAATAAGCGTACTTTAGTGCTTTACTATGTACGTTTGATAAGGAGGTTAACACAGCTACTCGCTGTAGTATTCTCTAATTCTAAATTAGCAATATAATAGATAATCCTAAACTTATTCCAACTAATATTAACAAAACTACAATGGGATGACACAACTTAATAAAGATTCCATTTGCAGTTGGTGACTACCTAAAGATTACATCTCACTAGTGATGATCTGCATTTTGTTTTATTGTTTGCAGAATTCTGTTTTTTTTTTTTATCATCTTGGACAGTTCTCTCTGCTTTCTTGGGTTTTTCTTCAAGATCTTTAGTAGGTCTTGGTGCTTAATTAATTGTTTTACTAATGTAAGGTCTATTCTAATAGGAGTAAGTAATAGTCTGTGATACATTGTGCAATTGGTTTTAATCAACTGGTGGGATGTCACTGGAGCTAAGTACAAAAAATTACACTCGATAATCTTAACAAATTACAAATACAAAAATTAGAATGATTTCTGCTAGACAAAATAACATCATTGTTATCAATTTTTACAGCAGCACAAGCAGTTCTCAGGCACACACAACCTTTACTAGTATATACGAGCACAGTTTTCTGATTAGTGATTGGATGAATTTCGAAGTAGCAAATAGTCTGTTCAGTGTCTAGACACACATCCTGGGCATTAATAGTATTGCTTTTACAAATGAATCTCATCTGTTCCTTAGTAATGCAGGATTCTAAGTTTACTGTTTGCTACTTTTCATTCACTTTTCATGCTTACACTCTATGTTCTAAAGGGTAGAGCACTGTCTTCTCTCTAATATCTTAGTTAGATTTTTTTCTTATTCTGCTCTTGAGGTATACTTTGTAACTACATTGTCTAGCTCTTAGAGGATGTTCTTTGAAAAGAGGAGTAGGCTGGTTGGATTTTTGAGATGTTAATTTACATTAGCAACTCAACACATTTGAGAGACTATTTTGGATTGAACAACAGTTGTTGTTCACCCACATTCTTCACTACGTAAGGGTTTATTTCATACACTTTAGGTTCAAGTTTGGGTTGGGTCTGAACTATTTGATTACTAGTGTGGGTTGTATAAGGTCTTGCTGCTGTAAAAAGTGCAGTGTCTATTTTAAATTTAAATGAGAGCTTGATAGCATCTCAAGCTTAAAGGCAGGTCACTTCTACAGGCTGTATTAAGGTGAAATTACACTAACAGTCTGATTCACTTAGGCTATCACAAATTTCTTGGTGCCTGTATACAGGTGAGGTTGGGACACTAATTGCATCTGGTCTCTCATAAGCCATCCTATTGACAACTTAGCACTTCAATTTCTTCTCTCTTGATCTTTTGAAGTGTCTACAGTTCTCATTCTTGCTACTCCTGCTCTTCATATACTTGATCTTCACGAATTACTACAGTGGATAGGTTTAGATCTTTTATCTCAGAAAGTTCTCTCATGGATCTAGTATACTATTTAAAAGCCTGGGACCAAGGCCATTCAGCATCACTTTAAATAGAGGTGCTCTCTAATCCTAAGACTCTAGTTATAATTATATACAAAACAATTCTGTAAATGAAATTACAAGCTACCTCTGTGTGGTTGTTCTATTTCTAGAGTCCCGTACTGTTGTTATCAGACTTCTAAAGTCCCATACCTCCTCAGTGCATTCTTATGGCTGCAGATCTTCACAGCACAGACTCCTTCTTCTGCATGTTGTTCTTTCTCAGTTTAGAACTCCTTCAAGGTTCTCCCAGACTGCCTAACCCGCCCCCTTTTATCCCAGTTATCTTTATTAGTCACAGCTGCAGCCCATCAAGGACAACCGGGACCTCCTGGGGCAAAGCCTATATACAGATATTCAAGTACAATACTTCTTTTTTGCTAGGACTCAAAGGCTACCTCTACTATACTTCTGGATGCAATATACTCGTTTTGTCTGAGTAAGTTTTACTCTCAGTTTGTTGTCTCCTGATGTCACTCTCTAAGGGGCTTTTGGAGCCTTCTTCACTTGAGAGTGATGGATCCAGGCATTCTGCTCCTTGATCTTGATTGTGGTGAAGGTGGTGAGAAGCACTTGCAGTGGTCCCTCTCACTGTGGTTCTAAAGTCTTTTCTGCAAGAGGCTTAACATGTGCATAATCTCTAGACTGTATATTATGTACCGGTCTATCTAGCTCTCTGCTCTGAGTTCTAGCTACGTGTTTCTCAATTTCTCTGAACTGTTTACTTAAAGCCACCATGTAGGTAGCCAGTGTTACCTCCTCAATGTGGGTGGACATTCTCTTTTGTATTCCATATGGTCTTCCATAAAGCATTTCAAAGGGACTCAGCTTTTCTTTAGCCTGAGGTTTAGTTCGAATTCGCAATAGTGTCAGTGGAAGAGCTTGGGGCCAGGGGAGATTAACTACTTGCCCCAGTCTTACAATTTGCTGCTTAATCAAATGATTTATTTTCTGTATTTGGCCGCTTGATTGGGGGCAGTATGGAGTGTGAAGTTCCCAATCTATGCCCAGGTGGCTACTAATCTGTTACACTATTTTAGAAATGAAATGTGATCTTCTATCTGAGGATATTGTGGCTGGGACTCTGAAGCATGGTATTATTTCTTGTAATAATACTCTGGTCACTTCTTGAGCTTTGACAGTTCTGGTGGGGAATGCTTCTGGCCACCCTGAAAATGTATCTGTTAATACTAATAAATACTGATACCCCTCCTTTCTTTGGGAGTTCTGAAAAGTCAATTTGCCACTGCTGTCTAGGCCTATGGTCTCTCTTAGTCTGAGTTTCAGCCTGGGGGTATTTTTGGGGTTAGTCTGGAGGCAAGGATTACACTGTCGGTTTACCTGAGTAATAGTGGCATATAAATTCTTGGCAACGATTCTTTCAATCAGATATGTGTTCTAGAAAGCCTGTGGAAAATACTACTTAAAAGTCAACACTTCATTTCAAAGCACTCTATCACTGGCAGCTTTGGTCGTTCTGGGAAAGGAGCCACACATTATAAAAGCTTTTAAGTAGTTAGGCCCCAGTGTGTTTTTTAGTGCTCTTCCTTCACTAGTGACTACGAAAATGGGAAGGGATTACTAGCTCCCTTTCAATGGTAGCCTACTCTTTGTGGTTGCATGTCTTTTTTGATTAGTATTACTATATTCTGGCTTACTTTTGAGGAAAATCTGTCCATAATTACATCACTTTTTGCTGCTTTCTTTGTCTCTCTATCTGCCAGCTTATTTTTTTCTTCTAATTCTGAGCTCACTCTCTGGTGTGCCTTAATATGCTTTTTCAGGCAGCTGAACTGCTTCTAGCAGCTGGATTGTCTCTTCTTTCTTTGTGAGGTTAGCAGTCTCTTCTCCTTCCAGATGGCTCTATGTGCATGCATGACTCTGAATGCATACTTCGAGTCTGTAAAGATGTTTATTCTCTTTTCTTTTTGCTATTTCTAAGGCATGGATTAATGCAATTATCTCGGCCTTATGTGCAGAGGTACTTGTTGGTAAGGGTCTAGACTCTATTACCTCTCTGCAGGTAGTCACTGTGTACTTAGCATGTCGCTTTCTACTGGCAACATAGCTACTCTCGTCAGTGAACTAGGTCTTTGTATTGTCTAAAGGAGTGTCCTTCAAGTCTGGGTGGCTGGAGTAGGTAGCTTCAATGGTTTCTAGGCAATCATGGTGTACTGCTTCTCTTTGATTCTACTGAAAAAAGAAGCTGCGTTGACAATATTAGTCACTACTATCTCTACATCATCTTGCTCTACCATGATGGCCTGGTATTTCAGGAACTTCTGTGGTGAGAACCAGTGGCTGCCCTTTGCTGCCAGTACTGCGGACACTGTGTGGGACACTAGCACAGTCGTTATTTGTCTCAGGGTAAACTTGCGTGCCTCTTGAATATTCAGCACGACTGCTGCTACAGCTCTGAGGCAACCTGGCCATCCTTTGGCTGTTGCATCTAGTTGCTTGGAGAAGTAAGCAACTGCCTTCTGGTATGGACCTAAGTCTTGAGGTAGTATTCTCAGGGCAATTCTTTGTAAAAAGAATGGTTTCCTTACATCTGGAAGTCCTAAAGCTAGAGCTGACACGAGGGCACTCTTTAGCTGGTGAAAGGCTCGTGTGGCTTCTTTTGTCTACTAGAGATCTCTGTTTCCATTGGCAATAAGAGCATAGAGGGGTCTGACGAGCAGTCCATAATTATAAACCCACAGCTGGCACTATCTTGCTATGCCTAAGAAGGTTTGGAGTTATTTTGTTGTCTGGGGTTTTGGGGTTTGGCATATGGCTTCCTTGTGAGCTTGCCCCAAAGTCCGTTGCTTAGCACTCACCTCGTACTTTAGGTAGATTGCTTTCTGTTTCACTACCTGTGCCTTTTTCTTTGATACTCTGTATCCCTGGAGTCTTAGGAAATTTGAAAGGCTTACTGTCTAGGCCACACATGCTTCTCTCGTCTGAGTGGCTACTAGAAAATCATCTATGTACTGCAACAGCCTCCCTTCTTCCTGTGGAGCTTCCCAGGACTCTGGATCTTTGCAAGTTGTTCTCCAATTGGAGTGGGGGAATTTTTGAAGCCTTCAGGCACATGGACCATGTGAGCTGTGTTTTGCACTGCTTCTAGGGCTTTCTCATTCGAATGCAAAAATTTTCTAGCTGGCTTTGTGGATAGGGAGGCAAAAGAAGGCATCTTTCAGGTCTAAAACAGTAAACCAGGTTAGCTCAGGTGTTGAGCAAGTTAGTAAAGTATATGGATTTGCTACCACAGTGTATAAATTCTTTGTTATCTTATTGACAGCTCTTAATCTAGTACTATCAATTATTGGGCTGATTTCTTCTCTATCTCTTTTTGAGGGGGTACTGCTTAATTCTCACTGGTTGTGTTCTTTCTTTAAGCTTGATTACTATGGGGGGGCATTTTTCACCCTCCCTGGTACAGCAGAGGCTTATACTCTTGAAAATACTTATTTACTTATTCTAATATCTCTTTACTAATGTCCTTCTTAATTTCAATGGCTGTTAATGTTAAGCCTAACATCTTTATATCATTTGCCTTCAGAGTAACTTCCCTATTTGAGAATGTTTAGGGAATTGGGCATATACTAAAGCTTCTAAGTACACATGTTACTTTAAAGGTTTGCAAAAGTATGTCTTCTCAGACTGGCCAGTTGTTCTCCACACTACAACATAAACATTCTCTACAGGTACTAAAGCTTTATTTAAAACTGAATATATGGCCCTTGTATCAACTAAAATTCCACCCTTTTCTTTCTTCTGATCTCACTGCCTCTCGCAGAGGGGTCTGTTACCTCCTAGTTCTGGATGAAATTAGACTGCCAGGAGGGGGATGGGTGCGAATGGGTATACCTTTGAAGCTTGAGTCCTTTTCCCTTTTGGGGAGGTCATTTTTATCTTTCCTCCCTTACCTTAGGAGAAGCCTTTAACAAATCATATATACTCATTTTGCGAATTGTAATCGCTTTGCGTTTCAGCATGATAATCTTTGTCTGACTTCATACATTGCTATCTTATGCTGCAAGCTGAACAACACGTTTGATTTGCCTTCTCTTTGTTTTGATTTTTCTTTTTTTTTTTTTTCAAGAGCTACACCAGTAGGTCAGAGGGAGCTCCGAACTCACAGTTACTCTCTATTCTGGGTGATTTCTTAAAGCAAAAAAAACCACATCAGCATATGGGACCTTATCTCATTTACCTTCCCATTTTAAAACAGCATTAACTGCAATAAGTTATTATAAATCTTTTTATTTTCTGAGCCACTTCTACCGGCAGCCTTGTCTCAGTGAGCCCCTCCCAAAAGGGGCTAGTTCAGGAACCTCTTTGCTCTGGTTAGTTCTCATTATCTCTTTCTCCTTATGCTATCTTGTTTCTACTCAAGCTTCATAGTGTCTTTTCTCAGTTTTTCCTCACACACAGATCTCCAGGTGGCAGGTATCAGATGTGATCCTCCACACATAAGCTTTAAGATCTCAGGTTCTGAATTGGCTTGATCAGGAACTTTTAATTTACACTTAAGACACAGAACAGCAATACTAGTGCCTCTCACAAACTCTGCATTGCACATAAGGTGCCAGCTTCTCAATGCACCAAAAACTCCCAGGAATTGCCTGCAGGCTATCCTGTTTATCACTTTGGTGTTTATCACTTAACCTCTATGGCAGGTTGTTCTCAGTCTAAACTTACTATATTACCCACTGAAGTCTTATAAACTCATTCATCTCTTCTATCTAAACTCTGTTTTACAAAATCTCAGTCTTTTCCAGTTCTCTTCTTGCACAGTCTAATTAAAGCATTGTTTCTACTGACACTCACTTTACTGCCTTGCAAAAGGCTGTGCTTGTTACAGCAAAAACTGATATGCCTACAAACACAGACACACACACACTCTCTTCCTTTATCTCAAACTCACTGGAGTCAGGGCTTGAATTGCTGTGGCGGGGGAATTCTTGGAATTCTTTGCATTCGCTTTACCACAGTTAAACATAAATCACTATACCATAGTTCTTTTGTGCAGAATGCTACACTTGTTGCAAACAAGATCCTAAAATCTCCACAAACACCACTATACAATCCAAGAATCAAATTACTACAGTGCGGGGGAAGAACCACACAAAATCACTGGGAAAGGGCATATCTCTCAAAGTGCCTACTCTTCTCAACACAACACAGCATACAATAATTCAGCATTTACTCACATCAGCTTTCTCTGGACACAATCAAAATAACAGCACACAGTAAAGTTCCAGACATCAAGTCTAAACTACCAGGGCAAAGGAACTCTTTGAGCTCGTACTCACGGTTAAAATGTGCCAAATCTACACAAATTACTACATTTAAACACAATAAATAACCTCACCGACGTTTCTCCACTTGTTCTACTTCTCTGCAGGGCACTCCTTGCACTCATAGCTTGCCTCAGCTGGAACTTCAAGCTTCACCCAGCTGCTTTAAACATAGGTAGAACTTACCCCCCCGCGCCATGGGTGAACTCGCTTGTTTGCTCTCTCTTTCATATGCCACACACTTGCACGATGACAAACACATTAACATTAGCCACACAATGCATTAATCATAAATGATACAGTGTCCGGACACTACACACACACACAGGTTTACTCAACCCATCCCCAGGGTCGCTGGCGGTCTGCTCTATCAGACAGTGAACCCCCGTCTCTAGTCCCAGCCGCTCTATCAGCCACAAGCACAGGCTGAGAGCACTCAGACGTCTCTGAGTGACTTATTCAGCCGTCCTATCTCTCTTTTCTCCTTGGGGCCCTTTGATATACATACCGTATCTTCCGCACACCAGCAGGTCTTTGTCTGTCTCCACAGGAGGCAAGCTGAGACCAGCGGAGCTCCTCCGGGAAAATCCCGGGGCGCGCCTTGGAGGTCTGTCTATCCCCTCTTCCCCTGCAGGGACAGAGACGGTCCTGCCACGGTCGCCAGAATGTTTTGTGGAGATAATCAAAACTCTACAACTTTCGTGAAAGTTGTAAAGCTGCTATGTTTATTACAGCGCTGGACGCATGTGGGAATTGTTCTCTTAAAATGACATGCGTACCTCTGGGAACATCAGGTCTCTTTTTATCTCCCTCTCAAATACATATGCATGCAATTTCACAATAGGTTCATACATATTCATTTTTACGAATTTTGCGTGACATTTGCCCTAGTTCTTCTTTATCAGAAAGAATTTCTAGGTCGGGTTGACCTGCTCTCACAGCAGTCTCTGTCTCTCTCTATCACCCTCTGTCTCCCCCCCCCCCCCCTTGTCTTTGTCTTTCACTGAAGCAGTTTCTCTGAGCCTAGGCTTTTGCAGTCAGAC
The DNA here is from genome assembly GCF_051311805.1 of Agelaius phoeniceus. NCBI lineage: Eukaryota > Metazoa > Chordata > Aves > Passeriformes > Icteridae > Agelaius > Agelaius phoeniceus. Next base: position 10,153,760 of record NC_135301.1, on the reverse strand, counting down.
TACACAGCAAGCTACATATTTAAAAATGTACATTCTACCTAAATCAAAATGTATTCCTACCTTGGAAAATTTCTACTCTGCCTCACTCACGGATCTCGAATCCTGCCTTTTCTATGATTAGATGTTTTTTTTAACTGCTTTGTCTAAGTAAGCTTTATCTGATGCAGAAACCAGGATATCATCCATATAGTGGTGGATGATTGCATCTGGAAATAAGTTCCGAACAGGAGACAGGATGTGAGCAACGTACCACTGGCATATAATGGGACTGTTCTTAAGTCCTTGGGGAAGAAAACACCAATGATATCTTTTGAGTGGAGCCTCTCTGGTAAGAGAGGGAACGGAGAAAGCAAACCATGGAGCGTCCTGGGGGTGCAGTGGAATGCTGAAGAAACAGTATTTAATATCTATGATGGCAAGCGTCCAGTCTCTAGGCAGCATCGATGGGGAGGGCAAGCCAGGCTGGAGGGGGCCCATGTCCTCGATGACCTCATTGATTTTGTGACGGTCGTGGAGGAGCCTCCACCTGTCCGTTCCAGTCTTTTGCAGTATGAAGACTGGAGAGTTCCAAGGGCTGGTGGTCTCGACGATGTGGCCTTCAGCAAGTTCTTCTTCCACGAGGTCTTTACTATAGAGAGGGGCCACTGTTTGATCCAGATCGGGTCATGGCATTTCCAGGAGAGACGAGGGGTATCTGGCTGTGCACGCTCCTCAGTGGCCCCAATTAGAAATCCTGACAGGGAATACGTAGTGAAGCCCCCCATTGTGATAGAACATCCCTGCCCCAAAGGGTGATGGGGGCCCTTACCACAAATGGGCGGATGGTTGCCAACTTGCCTTCAGGCCCTTCAACGAGGATGTTGTTCTTGCTTCACATGGATACTGTAGCTCCACCAATCCCTGAAATCATGTGCTGGCCATTCTGAGCGAGCGATGATGGTCACGTCACCACTGGTGTCCAGCATCCCCGATAGGTGGATCTTGTCTCCTCTGCAGGTAAGACCACACTCAATGGTAGGCTTGCTTGGTCCCACAACTCGTGCCCACATTGCTGTAGGGTTGAGAGGAAGCTGTTTCCTGTGATTCTTTGGGAGTAGAAAGGCCTGTGCGATTGGAGTTCTTTTTGAAAGGAAAAATGGAAAGTCCGTGCAGCACAGCTGGACAGAGATTTCTTGTCCCGAGTGCACTGTTTGTACTTCCGGAACAACAAAGATTTCCTTTGGGCTATGGAGAGTATCACTTATAATTAAGATGCCAAAAGGACCACCTTTTGGCCCATGTTTGCCTGTAGGAACACAATAAGCATTCTCATTATTAAAGTCAATGGACAGAGCAGTTACCCGCTGACGCCGGGTTCCCATCTGTATCGCTCCGTGTGTTGGATCCCTCCTCATGTGGTCCAGAATCTCCTGGAATGATGCGTGGCTGGGTCTGGACGGCTTTTGTTCTGTTGTCTTGGTGCGGGGCTCCACCGTGCTCCGCTGACCGTTTCCCAAATGCTGCTGGGAGCGCTGCTGATTCTGGGGTCTTGGGTAGCTGTTACAGGGGTTTCGGGTGGGTGACCTGTCTGGACAGTCCTTTATAAAATTTCCAAAGTCTCCACAGTGAAAGCAGTGGGCCTGGTCTTTAGAAGCCATTACCGCTTATGCACCAGAAACTCCTTCAGCAATACCCTTAGCAACTGCTTGGGACACTGTGTTTCAGTGGACAAATGATGTGTAAAGCTTTCCAGCTTTTGCTCTGTGGTGGGTTCTGTATCCAAGGGTAGGGCCCTCAGAATTGTTTTACATTGTTCGTTGAATTATTCATGGCAAGCTTGCATAACAGTTCTTTTCTTGCCTCTGTGCTCTCTATCTGTTTTTCCAGAGCATCTTTAATTCTGTCCACAAATTTAATAAAGCTTTCATCTACTCCTTGTTTAATATTAGAAAAGTGTTGGGTAGGGATAGAGTCAACTGGGGTAAGAAGTAAGGAGGTTTTTGCTGCAAGAGCCACATCCTGTAGTGCTGCCTTAGGTAAGGTGCTAGGTCAGAGGGTTTTTGTAAATCCCCTTCCCCAGCCAGCTGTTCAACCGTAAAATCTGGCCTATCAGCATCTGTAGCGTATGTGTCTGATAATGTTTTTAATTGTCTTTTCCAATGCCTTTCCCATAACATATATTCTGCTGGGGAAAGGAGGCAGGGGGCAATATTTTTAATATCATGGGGTACTAAAACCTGTGCTGAGAAGATAGCTTCTAGGAAATTGCTAAAAATATGTGAACTTCGGCCATGTTCTTTGGCTATATTTCTTAGTTGTATAGGTTCTTTATTTGTGTTAGGTTTCCATGTCTTTCTAGTAGTGGCCCCACCTCTTTTTCCCTTTTTATAATCTACTCAGAAGGTATTTATTTTCTGAGCCATTTCCCAATCCCCTGCCTGTGTTGCTTCCATTTTGATTAGAGCCCATGGATCAATGTCCTCTGTATCAGAATCAGAGTCACTGTCACTGCTGTCCTCAGAGGAGAAGTGAGAGCAAGCAGGCAGTGTCCTATGCTTTTTATGGCGTGTTGGAGCAAGATTTTGCAGGGGTGTAGGGGGCTGAAGGGAATGTGAAGTGGCACATGGCAGGGCTTGGCTAGAGGGAGGTAGCAGTGGTGCTGGAATGGCAGCGCCACCAGTGGCACAGCATGCACAGGATTGGGGCACGTGGGGAAGTTGGGTGGTACCATGGGGGGTCTTGGAGGTTGCATTCGGGTGACATTGAGGGTGGGTGTGTGGCTGGAAAGTGTGGGGATGGGGGCAAGGGAGAAGCGGGGGAGAGGAGGCAGTGTGATTGGCTGGGGCTGCCACGGGTACAGTGTGGTGTACTGGGGCTGCGGTGGGCAGGCAGGGAGACCTCCTGCTGTGGTAGGGATGCTAGTGGGGGTAGGGAGACACGCGAGGGTGGGGGGGGGCAGCAGCGGGGGTGGTAGCTGGGATTGAGGGACCAGCAGAGGGGGTGGGAGGGACCGCGGCAGGGGTAGGGGGGGCCGCGGCACGGGTAGAGGAAGTGGCAGGAGGGGTGGGAAGGGTCGACCCGACGGAAACAGGCGCAGTTACACTTGCAAATAACACAGGGGAAGGGCGCTCGCAGGATACCGTGGGTTGCTCAACCGGTGGAATGGAATTTGTGCTTGCCGCGTTCGAGGGGGAGGGTGAGGGATAGGCAGACCCCGCGGGCGCGAAGTTTGTGTTTCCCATCTCAGGGAGAGGGGTTGGGGGTGGGACAGCGCCAGAGGCAGCATTAGGACTGAAGGAAACCGGAGGACTGAACTCCAGCGCTGAGGGGAAGACTGTTATCAGCGTGATTAGCATTTGAAGGGAGGGTGTCTGGTGAGAGAGATAAGGTTTCCATGCCTTTCTCAGAGGGAGTTTGCACAGGACTTAAGCTTTTTTTGTTAGTTTTTTCCACGGCTTTGGTTATAATGTGGAATATAGAGATAAACCGAGTTACAGAAAAATCTTGATTAGCTTGGAGGGTATATATCCTGGTCCCAACTGTGTCCCAAAAAGAGTCTAAAGTGATAGTGTGTGTGTTAGTATCTGGAAACTGGGAAAGAATCCATTTTATAAATTTTTTCAGGTTAGTTTTTGAAAGATTACCTTTAGAGAAAAAAAAGTTGTTAGAAGATAGGATTTCTAGGATTAGTAAATATAAGTCTCTCTTGTTCTGGGATCGTTTTAATGTACTAAGTTTCGATCCCACATTTCCCGTCCCCTGCCAGCAGACAAAAAGGAGGAAAAAAAAAAAAAAAAGAAAAAAATAACCAAAAAGGACCCAAGAAAAAATGCGCGCAATAAGGCTGTTTTAAAACTTACAGTTCTTCAGCTAGATGTGAGTTAAGGGTCTGCTGGAGGTGGTCTGCGTTGTCAGTCTCCTCGAACACTTGTCCAGATGTCAGCTGTGAGGGTCGACTGACAGCCCTTCAGAGAAGTCCTGCTATAACAGAGGGCTTTTCTTCAGGGGGTCTTGGCAGGCAAAGGCAGTAACAATTTCAAGGAGAAATGCTGCTCCAGAGTTCTTTTCGGTTTGGTGTACCGAGTAATGCGGCCTCCGCTGGGTTTCAAGGTATCCCCAGTGAGCTGCAACAGGTCCGGATAGCGCAGTTCTGCTCAGCACAGCCTGTCTGGGCTCCCAAACAGCTCCCAGCCGCAGGCCACCTTAGCAAGCTTAGGTGATATCAGCTGTAGTGATTATCACCTCATTTGTGATTTCAGCTATTTGCTTGCTCGGTGCTGTAGGCAGACACAGGGAGAGAGAGAAGCAGCACTCTGTGAGGTTCCACAGGGATATCTTTATTGAAGTCTTCTGTGAAGATTCTCAGGGACAGCTCTTCTGCAGAGCTGGGCAAAAGTAGCTCTTTATATAGGGAACAGAGGTTTTAGGAATTGTCCAATAGTAAGGGCCAGAGGAAAGTGACCTATAGTCTTACAGAGAGATAAGCAAGGGTCTGAAGGCAGGGAGATGGGGTTCTAAGGTCCAGTCATCATGACTAGGCATTTCCTATCTTAGGCTCCTGACTGCCAGGGTGGCCTTGCAGGCTCTGTGCCTGCTACACTTCAGAACACTTCTTCTCCCTCCACAACCATTTCTTTTTCATTGACAATATAAAGAAACAAAACCTAAAATTTCAGTCAGTTTACCACCTCTAGAATAGTCTTTCTTCAGTTCCCTTGTTAATGTTATGGAGACTTCACCACAAGAAAAAAAAACAGTACTCTCGTGGCTCTCATATTTATCACAAATAGCAGCCACCCTGGGAAATCTGCAATTGTGAAGTGCCTCCCATTTTCCACAAGCTTTTCCCACAGCTGTGTTTATGGGCCATGTCAACTTATGGGGTAGTGTTTTAAAGATGAGCTGTTCAAAGGCAAAGGTTCTCATTATCTATCTCTAAAATCATCTTCATCTCTGGGAACAGAGTTCTTCTTCTCTTCCTGGGGGCACAGGATCATTCTTCTCTCCTTCTCTGTTCAAACTTTTCATGGGATCACAGCTACTTTAACATCTGCTTACTTTAGCATGGAGGCCTTTGCTCAATATCAATTTGAACCCTTCATGTCCCCATAGTTTCATGCATTTTAGGGAAAAAGAGTCTTTTTCTCCATAGCTTATGAGAGGATTTCAGCCACAAGATTAAGGCATCTCCTCACCCCTTCCATCTGGGACTTGACTTCACTGACCTTGATGTCTTCATGTTGTTCCTTTACATGCTTGCATCCTGTTCCTTTCTCTCACTTGAGGGACAATTGAAGCACTGAAAGGGTTAACATCTCACCTGGGGCCTGCAAATGGTCACTCGGTGCTTACGGAGGGAACTGTGGCAGGGGCTGTGTCAGGATCAGCTGCATGGCTGGTCTTTGGTTTTTGCTGCATCCCATTCCAGCCACAGGGCCACTCTGCACAGGTGCAGGGCTGCCTCTGCTCTCAGCTGCGCTGGGGGGCAGGGATCTGAGGACAAGATTTTAACAGCTGTGGCCCGGCTCTGCTTCTCGGCCAGGGCTCCACAGCCTCCCCTGCCTTCCTGTCTGGCAGCTGCTGGGGGCCTGGCCAGGCCAGGGCTCGGTGAGTCCCCCCAGACCCCCGGAAAGGGGCCCAGCCCCACAGCAGAGCCTGCCCAGACTGGCCTGGGATGGGAGCTGGCCGGGCTTCCCAGGCCTGGGCAGGATGGGGCCCAGTGGGCTCCCCGTAAACGTGTTTTTTCACAGAGGCACGTCCAGCTTTCTAGTGGCTGGAAGCTTTACATCACTTCCCCAACTGTCTCATGAAATAAACAGGGCAGGAGACTTTTTCTCCTTTTAGTGCCTTTATTAAAAGTGATCAGCTCAAGGTTGGGAAGCTCAACAGATCTCCATCATCTCTCCCTGGGTGACTCAGAGGAGGTGGAATGTGCAGCTTTGTCCACTAGGGGCAAAGCTGGGGGTCCTGGCCTCACGAGAGCAGTGGGTGTAACCCCGTGTCTCACAACTTTCAAGTGGCTCCCGGCTCGGCCTGTTCGTTCCAGATGAGATCTTTGCTCAGGGTGAGGGGCAACAAAGGTTCTCAGCATCTCTGCAGGCTCAGCACTCCGTTCCTCACGTCCAGACATCACTCTAATCTCCTAATTCTGTATTGGCTCGTTGCTTTTGGGGTCTTTTTGGTAAGTTTGATGATGTTCTTTCCCATGGCATGCTGGTCTCGAAGCTGTTTTGCATCTTCTCTGATGCTACCCCCCCCATGTCCCCTCCACCCACCGTCTGGGGACAAGAGCCATTAACTTAGCCCCAGGCAGGGCCTTACTGATACAAAAGGAGCAATTAGCTACAACGACCAGTGATTGCAATAGCAAACAGGTAGAACTCCACCTTGGCAACAACTAGTCCAACTGGTTTTGCAACTCTTTTTCTTCCCAAAAAAATTTTGCAGATTTTTTATTTATAACATCTCCCATGCAAAACCATGACACCCACACTGCAGCAGTTTGGGGAGGACTGTTGCCTGTGGGAAGGACTCATGTTGCAGCAGTCTGCAGAGAGCTGTTGCTTGTGAGATGGACTTGAGGCGAGTAGTGGATTTGTCTTTAGAAACAAGCTGTGGGTCTGCTGGTAGATAAAACTAGCACTGGGAGATAAAAGAAACAATGGGAAGGATTCCACTGATTGATGAATGGAAAAAGATATTTGCTTTTACAAATAAACTGTAGGTTTGCTGATAAATGAAATTAGACATTGCAAGATGAAAGAAACAATGGGGAAGAAAAACCCCTAAATTCTGTAAGAATTAAGAATTTAAAGGGAGGGTTATACATCAGAGGGAAATCTTCGGTATCAGGCTTATCGGGAAGTCTGTACCTCTCAAGTACCTCAGCCAATGGGGAAAGAGAGAAGGGAAATGCAGCTGGGAAATTAGGATAAAAAGGAGACTGCATCCTCCAAAAATTTGAGAAATCCCAGGGGAATGCCCCATGGCCTCTCCCTTTATTTGAATAAAGTAAAAGGACTCCTCTGTTTCCTTTTTGGACATAAACCTCTCATGTTTGTGGATCAATTTTCCTGAGAACTGCGGGCTCATCCGGGAACTTTCCTCCCCCCGGGGTGGTGGGCAGTGAGCGGAACTGAAGGCGTGCCTCACCCAGTTTGGGTGACCAGCTCCCCTTGGTGGCAGCCGGCTCCAGGGGATCAGTTGGGTTCCTGAGACTGTCCAGGAGACAAACGAGTGGCAGACCAGGGGGTGTCCGTGAAGCGTCCACAGGGAAGGACCACTGAAAAACTCACCGGTGAGTAAAATGGGATCTTTGGGGAGCAAACCTGGGAGGCCACCCATGGAGGGTAGTGTGGCCGCATTTCTCTTCACAGAGAAAAGCAAGGCACAACTTCCCAATGATATTTCCTGGGAATTGCAGCAAGGAACATCAGAGAAAGAAGAAACAATTCTTATCTCATTTGCTGCACCTGTGTTTGTGCAAAAGTAGAATGCAGTTTGGAGATTGTTTGCCCAAAGTGATGGTGTTTTGTTTCCTTGACCTATTAGGGCCAAGTGCGTGTGCAGACTGTCGGTCAGCAGACAGTCACAAGATATGGTTCAGTTGAGTTGAATGCTTGTGCAGATTCAGTTCTGATATCAATGGAGTCAGATGCATCATTCTTCCCTTTGTCAGGGTTGCCCTGCTTTTACTATAGGGTAGCACAGGTAAACCTGGGAGGGCATCCATGGAGGGTAGCACAGGTAAAACAAGGCACCCATGGAGGGTTGCAAGGTTAAGCCGGGAAGGGGCCCTGGCAAAAGGGATGACGATCCCATAATACCTCCGGAGAGTCCCTTGGGGAGAATGCTGAGGCCTTGGAACAGATTATACATTCACCAAAAGGTAACTATGGAGATAATGGTAAAATATTGTTATTTTGTGTGGCCAGAGTATGAGTTGCCAAGAGGAAATATATGGCCACCTTATGGAACAGATAGAATTTGTTTGTGTCGAATTTTGTGGACGTATTTAGAAGAGAATTGGAAAGGATGGATTGAGAGGGAATGTGGATTGATATGGATTAGGCAAGCAACTGGAGAAATCTATGTATTAGAGAAATATGAGAGAAGAGGAAAAAGGGGAGTAAGAGGAAAATGGTGAGGATTGGGATGTTTTTCAGCACTTTCCCCCATCTTGTCCTGCAGTATTGCCAGCTGTCCCAGGGCCAGCAGCAGATCCCCTGTATCCTCAACTCCTGGCACAAGGGGAGCAGGGAAATGCTGTTCCTACGGCCCCACCTGAGAATAATGATGGTGTGGGGGGAGGGGAGCAGCATATTGTATCTCCCCCTAGAACTAGAAGAGGAACTCAGTTTAGGACATCAGAAGCCCCCCAGGCCCAAATGACAGGGGTACACCAGATGCCACTCTGCCAAGTTCCTTTGGGGGGTCAAGGGGGAGGGTTTGGGTTTGTAATTGTACCACTTACTACCCAGGATATAAGAGGGTTGAAAAAAGAATTACCCCCATATCTGGATGATCCCATAGGGGTGGGAGGAAAGATAGAGGAATATTTGGGAAATGCAGATTATACATGGAAGGACTGGGATTTTCTTTTGGGGATTTTGTTTGGGTCATCAGAGAAACTAATGATTTTGCAGAAAGCTTGGAAGCTGTGGGAGGATGAACATCCACAAGCAGCAGAGGGTGCTGGACCTAATGTACCTACAGTGGATGATGCCATCCCACAGACTGACCCCCAGTGGGACCCAAATAACCAGGCCAGTCTGGCTTGCCTCCACGATTACCATGCTTATTTGATCAGGGCAATTAAATCAGCCCCTCCCAGAACTAACAACATAGCTAAGGCTATGTCGTTAGAACAGGAGAAACATGAAAGCCCTTCTCATTGGTTGGAAAGGATTAGGGATGCCCTGCGGAAAGCATGGGGGATGGATCCTGAGAGGCCAGCCTTTGACACATTGCTGAAGGTACAATTTGTTACTAAGGCCTGGCCTGATATAAGGAAAGGAGTACTGAAAGATGAAGAGTGGCAAAATAAGCCTCTGGAGGAATTGGTTAGAAAAACACAACAGATATATGTAAGAAGAGATGATGAAAAGGTTAAAGCTAAGGCAAAGATGATGGCAGAATTTTTGCAGCCCCGGAGAAATATAAACCAAAGGGTCCAAGGGGTGCCCTGGGACAGAGGGGACGGGGTCGGTCACAAGGAAGTGGCAGAGGCATTCCCTCCCCAGCAGGGGAGAGCCAATCCAAACAGCAGTTGGGGAGAAACCAGTGTGCTGTCTGCTGGGCAGAAGGGCATTGGAATAGGGAGTGTCCTCAGAGACAGCTGGATCCTCAGGAGAAGGAAGTCCAGAGGATAATGGAAATGGATTGTTAGGGGTGTCAGGGGCTCCCATTATATCAAGGACCCACAACTCTGGAGCCCTTGAGAACTTTTAAGGTGGGTCCAGATCAAGAGGAGGTGTGATTTCTGGTAGACACAGGGGCCTCTTGCTCCACCTTGAATTTTATACCTAAGGGGGGAAAATTGTCAAAAAGATCACTGGATATTCAAGGAGTGAGTGGGAAGGATAAGCAGGTGCATTTTATTCAACCCCTATTAATAGATGTGGGAGACAGGTTTGAAATGCATGAATTCCTGTTTGTTCCTAATTGTGATTGTAATTTACTGGGAAGGGATCTGATGGCTAAAGTGGAAATACAAATTTGTATTGAAAAAAATGACACAGAGTCCAACACTGTGATATCTTTGTGTAAAAGGTCTGAGAAGGCTTATGCTGAAATAAATCTGGAAGTGTGGGCAGCCCCAGGGAAATATGGAAAACTAGACATAGAGCTTCTCCAAATTACTTTGAAACAACCGGGACAAGTGGTGCCTAAAAAGCAATACCCTCTTTCAAGGGAGGGAAAGAGGGGGTTACAGCCTGTCATTAAGTCCCTGCTAAAGGCAGCTCTCTTGGAGTCGTGTATGTCTCCCTATAACACCCCTATCCTGCTGGTTAAGAAACCAGATGGAACCTACAGAATGGTACAAGACTTAAGAATAATAAATGAAACTGTCAAACCAAGGCATCCCACAGTTCCAGATCCCTATACAATCCCGAATCAGATCCCTTCTTCACATCAGTATTATTCAGTACTGGATTTGAAGGATGCTTTCTGGGAGTGTCTGATTACAGAAGATAGTAAACAGTATTTTGCCTTTGAGTGGGAACAGGAGGAAGGAGGGAAAATGGTAAAGCAACAATTGACATGGGCAGTCCTTATGCAGGGATATGCAGAGTCACTGGTTTTGTTTGGGCAAGCTTTGCAGAAAATATTAAGAGAGTTTACTCCACCCTCAAGAGTTAGGTTGTTGCAGTATGTGGATGTCTTGCTTTTATCTGGGGAACATGAAAAGGTGGTTTAGGAGGCTACCGTAAAGCTGCTTAATATTCTTCCTAAAAAAGGGCTTAGAGTGTCCGAAAAGAAAGCACAGTTGGTAGAGATAAAGGTCAAATATTTGGGACACATTCTGACTGGAGGGTTACGGTGTATTGATCCAGACAGAATACAAGGGATTTTACAAGTACCATTACCCCAGACAAAAAAGGAGTTATGGCAGTTTCTAGGGTTGGTGGGATACTGCTGAGCAAGGATTTTTCTGTTGTGGCCGGACCTTTATATGACTTTTTAACCCAAGATAGCCCTAATGTCATGGTATGGACACCAGAAGGAGAGCAAAGCTTTACAAACTTAAAAGACAAATTGGTTAAGGCCCCAGTCTTAGCTGTGAAAAATGCCAATCACTTGGTTTTAAAATTTTAAAAGTTTAATCATAATAAAATGGTTATAAAAATAGTAATATAATTAGAGTAATAAAAATTTGGGCAATTAGGATTTAGGACAATACGAGACAATAAAAACAAAGAGTTACAGACGGAGTCTGGGTACCTTTTTTTGGGCAAAATAAACCCGAAAAAGGACACACATTAACAGAGGATTAACCCTTAAAAGCAATAGCCTGTTGCATATTCATACATCTCATACATGATGCATAAACTCCATTCTAACAAAAGATTCTGTCTGGTCAGTGTCAACTTCTTCCTCGTAATCCTGACAGCGTCTTCAGGACTGAGCAAGGCAGGAAGTAGTTTCTTCTGATAAGGGAGCAATAAATTCTCTTTCTCTGAAAGACTTAGGTGTCCTGTGGCTGCTATCTCAGTGTGAGTACCTCATTCCTTTCTTTAAAAAAATATCCCGCATACATAGTTTCCATTTTAACTACAAAAGCTACATTTTAACTACAAAACTACATTTACCATACTATTAAAATGTTAATACAGCACTACTAATCAATACAACAGAACACATATAGTAAATATCTGCATAGAGCCATATAATATGCACTTTTCACATTAGCTCTTCCAGACTCAGAAAAGGAATTTGAACTCTATGTGGATGTTTAACAGTGTGAAAAACGCCAATCACTTGTTTTAAAATTTTAAAAATTTAAGAGTAATAAAATGGTTATAAAAATAGTAATAAAAATTAGAGTAGTAAGAATTTGGACAATCAGAGTTAGGACAATAGAGGACAATAAAAAGCAAAGCAATACTGATGTCTGGATGCTTTCCTAGGGCAATTAAGCCCCAAAAGCACACATACTAACAAAGGATTAACCCTTAAAAGTAATAGCCTGTTGCATATTCATATATCTCATACATGATGCATAAATTCTTTTCAAACAAAGGGTGTTCTCTGGTATTGTCACCTTCTTCCCTAATCTTGTAAATCAATCATCTTGGTACCTCGAAGTCTGGTTCTCCCTGATAAGGAGGCAATAATTCTTCTCTTGGATTTTTTTGTCGTCTTGTTACTGTTATCTCTCCTTGAGCTAGTTAGAAAAAGTATCTTGCATCACATAGTTTCTGTAGCCTAAAACTATATTCACTACACTACTTAAGAAGATTAGTATAGCACTACAAAAAAAAAGGATTAATACAACATAACTTTCCAACATAACACATATAGTATTCATTTTAATATTTGTGAAAAGCCAATTATATAATATGCATCTTTCACAACAGGGTCATTCTAAAGGAACTTTGGTGCAAGAGCATGGAGGAACAAGGCGGCCTGTTGCTTATTATTCAAAATTGTTAGACCCGGTGGCCAGAGGCTGGCCTCACTGTCTGCAGAACTGTGCAGCCACAGCTCTGATGGTTGCTGAGGCCCGAAAGCTGACAAGGGGAGGGTATCTGATTGTGAAAGTTTCACATCAGATTAAAGCTTTGTTAATGGAAAGAGCCTCTAAGTGGATGACCAGCATTCAGTTATTACAGTATGAATCTTGTTTAATGGAACAGGAGGATTTAGAATTTAAAAGTGGGGAAGGGTTCAACCCAGCCTCCTGTTTGAACACCCCTGGAGAGAGGGGCCAGGAAGAAACCCATGACTGTATTCAGGTGATTGATCTATAGACAGGGGCTAGGGAACATTTGGGAGATACTCCCTGGCCTGAGGGTGAAAATGTGTTTATTGATGGATCTTCAAGGGTGATAGAAGGGAAAAGATTTGCAGGATACTCTATCGTGAATGGAAAGCAATTAAAGGAAGGGAGGAGGTTACCGCCCACCTGGTCAGCTCAGACAGCAGAGCTTTATGCCCTGTGAGAGCCTGTGAATTATATCGGGACAAGACAATGAATGTTTTTACTGATTCTAAGTATGCATATGGGGTGGTACATGCATTTGGGAAATTATGGGAAGAAAAAGGTTTATTAACCTGCAGGGGAAAGACATTAGCTCATGAGAGCCTAATCTCTCACATATTGGAAGTAGTGAACTTACCAAAAAACGTTAGCAATAATACACGTCAAGGCGCACCAGGCAAGGTGCTCGGAGGAGGTAATAGGAAACCGACTGGCTGATGAAGAAGCTCGGAAAGCTACATTGTTGCCAAAAATCTCTAAGATACTCCCTTTGCTCCCAGTAACTGAACTGCTGCCTGAGAAACTGTCTTTTCACCAGAGGAACTTGAGATAATTAAAAAGAGTGGGGCACAGGAAAGAGGGGATAATTGGTTTGCAAGGGATGGTAAGCAGTGGATACCAAAAGCTCTGACCCTACAATTGTTAAAACAACTTCATGAAGAGAGTCATTGGGGCTCCTGAGGACTGGCAGAAGCCTTCCTCAAAACTCATGCTGTTGGGGGTCTTTTTATTCTGGCTAAGCGAGCGATTGAGGGTTGTTTGATTTGTGCTAAAACCAATAACAGAGTTACAAAGAAAATTGCCAGGGGAGGGAGACCTTGGGCTGTACGTCCCTTCCAGAGATGCCAGGTGGATTTTACTGAAATGCCCTGAGTGGCAAGATTTAAATCATCTTCTGGTAATAGTATGTCAGTTAACAGGGTGGCCAGAATAATTTCCAACCCTTTCAGCAACTACAGGATCAGTTATTAAAGTATTTTTTTTAACAAATAATTCCAAGATATGGGATTGTGGAAGCAATAAACTCAGATAGGGAAACTCATTTTACAGGAAAAATTCTTCAATGAGTTATGACTGCTTTAGGGATACAATGGAATCTCCATACCCCCTGGCACCCCCAGGGTTCAGGCCGGGTTGAGAGGATGAATGGAGAAATAAAGAAACACCTCCTGAAGCTGGTGATAGAAACTAAGATGCCATGGGCACCTCTCTTGCCACTGGCTTTGGCAAGAATAAGGGCCAGACCCAGGGGAGATATTCAATTATCTCCCTTTGAATTGATGTTTGGAATTCCTTACCCTTATAATTCTCAGCCTAGTGGGGGGGGGGGGGGGGGGGGGGTAGAGATAAGTGATGTATATTTGAAACAGTATGTGGCCAGGATACTGTCTCTTGTGAAATCTTTTCGACAGGAAGCTCAGTTGGCACAGACCCTGCCTTTGGACTTTGCTGTTCACAACACAGGAGACTGGGTCCTAGTTAAGGAATGGAAAGAAGCACCCCTGGTGGTGAAGTGGTGTGGACCTTTCCAAGTGTTACTGACCACAGAAACAGCCATCAAGACAGCTGAACACAGGTGGACCCATCACACTCGGGTCAAGGTCTCTGAGGCCCCAGAGGTTTGGACATCTCAACTGGAGGAGAAGGATGGGAAGCTGCAACTGACACTCCGCAGGGGCGGAATGAAGCAGTAGCCAGTGTGTCAACATCGAGGGAAGCCTCATGTGCCTACCCACAGACTACCTGTTTAAATAGTCTGTGTGGGCATCCCTCCTCTCGGATCTCCAGTCATTGGGGGCCAATCCTTGCTGTTGTTGTTTTCTTTATGTTAAGCTGTTTCTGTGCCTTCTCTCGCCACAGGTGGTGTGGAAGACAATGTGAAAGTGAAAATTAGTTTAGGAGATTAGATTACATCCTTAGAATGTTTCTCTTAATAATCTTACCTTTATATTGTCAGTTAGGTTGGGGCCAAAAGTGGGAAAATAGTTTTTTAACCTTGGGAGAAGAAGTAGCAAAAGCCTTTAACCTTAGCAATTGTTGGGTCTGCGGAGGGCCAGGGGGATCTGAAAGCTGGCCATGGGTGGCCAGCCCAGTTGAGCCTAAATGGTGGGTTAGCACCCTAAGTGAGGTCCGTAATGGAACAGGATTTTGGGATGAAGAAGGAAGTCCATGGCAGCTTCATTCTTCTGAAAGAGGTATTTATTGTCTAAATAGAAAAGGAAACATATATGTGGGAAAAAGCATTTGTGACTGGACTTCATCTTTGGGTTTAGATTGTTGGCCCCCCAACTGTTCCCCTTATGATTGTTCCAGATATCAAGGCAGATGGAATCAAACACATGTTAAGCTCACTAATGGTAGCTGGGTAAGGTGTTCCTTCCATAATTACCAAAAGGATTTTGAAGGCTGTAAAGCAATGGGGAAGGATAAGTTTTTTGACCCCTTATTTTTAAGCTGCCCCCGAGATAATTCCACGAGTAGGACATATGTTGTCCGTGGTTATCAGTGGAAGTGGCAACACCGGAATGGAACTTGAACCCTTTTTAATAGGTTCTGGTCCGGATCTAACAAAACAGGCCTGGGATGTACCTGCAGGTGGAAACCTCAGGTGGAAGCTTGGAGATGCAAATACTGTGATTCTTATGGCAGGGCAACCATTGTCAGGGGACCACTAGCCTCAGGAAGCAAGCTGTATTTTGACCCACCCATTGATGATGAAAATTGGAAAGGTCCCTTTGCCAATGGGACCTGAGCTTTAAAAGGGCATTACTGGATTTGTGGCCAATATGCTTACCGCAGGTTACCCCCGAACTGGTCAGGGATTTGTTATGCAGGGTATATTAGACCACTGTTCTTTCTGCTACCACAAGTTCAGAGAAATCAGTTAGGAATCAAGGTATATGATGATCTAATTAGAGAAAAGTGGTCAAATGATCTGTCCCTGGTTGGAGGGAGCACCCAAAAGTGGGGTGAAGATGAATGGCTGTCGCAGACATCTTTTCATTAAAAATCTTTCCTTAAGATTTTTTCTTCCTGAGAAGCTGAGAGGCTTCAGGAACAAAATGTAAACAATGGTTATCTGCTGCTGTGGAATGCAACAGGTCCATCTGTGATTGGTCTCATTTTCTTATTTGTAATTAATGGCCAATCATAGCAGAGCTGACTCGGACAGAGAGTCTGAGGCAGCTGTCTTTGTTATCATTCTTTCTTTTCTATTCTTAGCCTAGCCTTCTGATGAAACTTTTCCTTCTATTCTTTTTAGTATAGTTTTAATGTAATGTATATAATAAAATAATAAATCAAGCCTTCTGAACATGGAGTCAACATTCTCGTCTCTTCCCTCACCTGAAAACCCCTGTGACCACCGTCACAAATGGCCACCTGAACAAATTACACAACACTATGGACCAGCCACATGGAATCCTAATGAATTAATATGGGATGCCAGAGAACCCATTTATAATTTAAATCAGATAATTCGGTTGCAAGCTGTCTTTGAAGTAATAATAAACTAGACATGCAGCTCTTGACCTCCTTGCTGACCAATCTACTCAGATGAGAAATGCAATATTACAACACTGGATGGTATTAGACTATTTATTAGCATAAGAAGGGGGAGTGTGTGGCAAATTAAATGGCTCAAACTGCTGTTTGCAAATAGATGACAATGGAAAGGTGGTGAAACAAATAACAAAAGGAACAAGAGAGTTAGCTCATACACCGGTCCAAACATGGAAAGGATGGGAATGGGAAGGGGACATGTTTTCGTGGTTACCTGGTGGACTATGGGTTAAACAACTGCTTTTTTTCATCATATGTGGTGCAACAACTCTAATCTTTTTACCAAGTGTGATCCCTTGCTTAGTACAACTTCTTCAACATGTGATCAAAGGGATGCAGGTAATAGCCATGCCTACTGATCCAGAGATGGCTACAAAAGGACAGAAATTGATATCACTGCAAATAATTGCAAAACGAAAAAAGACCCAGGAACAGAAAATTAAGCCAATGATAACTAAAGTTTGTAAAGACAATTATTAAAAATAAAAGAGGAGGGATTGAGAGGAATAGCGGATTTGTCTTTAGAAACAAGCTGTGGGTCTGCTGGTAGATAAAACTAGCACTGGGAGATAAAAGAAACAATGGGAAGGATTCCACTGATTGATGAATGGAAAAAGATATTTGCTTTTACAAATAAACTGTAGGTTTGCTGATAAATGAAATTAGACATTGCAAGATGAAAGAAACAATGGGGAAGAAAAACCCCTAAATTCTGTAAGAATTAAGAATTTAAAGGGAGGGTTATACATCAGAGGGAAATCTTCGGTATCAGGCTTATCGGGAAGTCTGTACCTCTCAAGTACCTCAGCCAATGGGGAAAGAGAGAAGGGAAATGCAGCTGGGAAATTAGGATAAAAAGGAGACTGCATCCTCCAAAAATTTGAGAAATCCCAGGGGAATGCCCCATGGCCTCTCCCTTTATTTGAATAAAGTAAAAGGACTCCTCTGTTTCCTTTTTGGACATAAACCTCTCATGTTTGTGGATCAATTTTCCTAACAGACTCACACTGGAGAAGTTCATGGAGAACTGCTTACCATGGGAGGGACCCCATGGTACAGCAGGGGAATGACTCCTCTCCCTGTGCAGCAGGAGAAACAATGGGTGATGAACTGACCACAACCCCCAGTCCCTGTTTCCTTGTGCCTCTGGGGTAGGAGGTAGAGCTGAGAAGGAGGGAGAGATGAGGGGGAAGGTGGTTTTAAGGTTTTATTTTACTTCTCATTATCCTCCTCTGATTTTGTTATTAAGAAATTCACTTCATATCTCTAAGTTGAGCCTGTTTTGCCAGTGATGGTATTTGATGTGTGATCTCTCCTATTCCTTATCTCAACCCATTAACCCTTTCTTATATTTTCTCTTCTCTGTCCAGCTGAAGAGGGGAGTGAGTGGCTTTTTGTGGATGCCTGGCATCCAGCCAGCATCAACATATGACACCACAGTTGCTGGTTCAACAGCAAGACATCTTCTTTTTCCTGCCTTGGTTGACAGCTACTGTGCAGCTGATCAGCTACAAACTACCACCAAGCTCCCCCTCTTGCAGGGATTTCAACAAAGTCTGGCCACAGTGTCTCCACTCCACCCTCCATTTAGTCACGCTTATCATGTATTGTGTGTGGGAAGTTTGGCATACTGACCACATCCCATCCAGAGTGTAGCAACTGCATTTCGCCCTATAATTTCCATACTGTTCTTTGTTAGAATGTGAATATAACTCCCTGGTTTTCTCTAATTTTAGGCCCCAGTAATTTTCCCACACCCCCTTACACTTAAGGTTTAACATCCTATTCTTCACTGTGTCTTTTGCAATCATAGAATCATTGAATGGCTTGAGTTAGAAGGGACCTTAAAGATCGTCTTGTTCCAACTCCCCTGCCATGGGCAGGGACATCTTCCACTATACCAGGTTGCTCAAAGCCCCTTCCAACCTGGCCTTGAACACTTTCAGGGATGGGGCAGCCACAGCCTCTCTGAGCAACCTGTTCCAGTGCCTCACTGCCCTCACAGTAAGGAATTTCTTTCTAATATCTAATCTAAACCTACACTCCTTCAGCTTTAAGCCATTATCCCTTGTCTTCTCACTGCTTTCCATTGTAAATGTCCTTCTCCAGCCTTGTGGCAGCCCCCCTTTAGGTACTGGAAGGCTGCTATAAGGTCTCCCTGAAGCCTTCTCTTCTTCAGGCTGAACAGCCCCAGCTGTCTCAGCCTGTCTTCGTAGAAGAGGTGTTCCAGTCCTTTGATCATCTTAGTGGCTTGTGTCTGGACTCATTGCAACAGGTCTACTTCTTTCTTGTGTTGGAGGCCTCAAAGCTAGATGCAGTATTACAAGTAGGGTCTAATAAATGTCTCAGGATCTCTCGCTGGTCAGAGTGACCCTGAGAAAATGTTATAAAGTCTCTTTTCCCAGCCTGGCGCTCGAAGAAGGAGTCAGAGCTCTTCAGTTCTCAGTCTCAAGGTTGTTTATTGTTCCTTATCTATAAAATTTTTCTCCTGTCCAGCTGAGGTCTGTTCAGCAAGACAGTCCAAGGCACTCTGCCTGCCCCCGGGGCGGTGTTATGTCTTTATACTAAAAACTATGTATACAATGTTTACAATTACTTTCCAATACCTATCATCTATGTTAGACAGTGAGCTTCTACTCTAAACCAATCTAAAAGTGCCAACATCACAGCAGAAGATGGAGGTTAGGAAGAAGAAGGAGAAAGGCTGGTCACACCCCAATTCCTCCTTCTTGCCCCCTGAACCCCCATTCTAAAAACCCCAAAAATCTATTTTTCCACTTTGTGATAAATTCACTATCCTTCTACTTAAAATTTCGTGGCTTGCAATTCTTCATACAAGGTTGGTAATTGTTTTTTTCCACGGGCTAAATCAAAGGCACAGGGGTCTTGGACTCTGTGCCAAGGTCTCCGAGCCCCCTGACAGGGTCTCATGTCCTCCAGGGCAACCAGAGGAATTTCCTGGGTTCCCACAAATGAAGGCAGAGGGGAAGAATCACCTCCTTTGACCTGCTGGTCATGTGTCTTTTGATGCAGCCCAAGATGCAGTTGGCTCTATGGGCTGCAAGCATGCATTTCCAAGTCATAATAAGCTTCTTTTCTACCAGCATCCCCTAGTCCTTTTCTGCAGGGCTGCGCTCAATCCATTCTCTGCCCAGTCTGTACTTGTGCTTAGGATTTCCCAGACCCAGGTGTAGGACCTTGTACTTGGTCTTGTTGAACTTCATGAGGTTCACAAAGATCCATCTCTCAAGTCTGTCAAGATCCCTCTAGGTGGCATCCCTTCCTTTCAGCGTGTCAACTGTTACAAAGCTGAGAGATGCAGAGTCCACAGGCAGGTGCAAAAGAGAGCCCTTTATTGCAAAAACCAGGCCTTTTAAAGTAATTATGCTGTTATCAGTTACATTCCATTTAAGCACAACAAATGTAATTCAACCAACCACCATAAACCATGATGTGAACACGTACTGGTTATATAACTTGTTTTTCTACCTCTAATTCAGCTGAGTCACTTTCCCATAGTCCTTTTCTACTTAGCCAAAGTAACAGGTCTGAGCCATGATTTTACAAGGGTAACAAGGCCCTTATTTTGAAAGTTTTTACCAATCCACAACAGTCAACTGCACCACACAGCTCAGTCTTGTCAGCAAACTTGCTGAGGGTGCACTCAATCCTACTGTCCATGTCATCGACAAAGATGTTAAACAGCACCAGTTCCAATATGGACCCCTGAGGAATGTCACTCATCGCTTCTCTCCACTTGGACATTGAGCAACTGGCCATAACTCTGAGTGCAACCATCCAGCCAATTCCTTATCCAGCGAGTCGCCCATCCATCAAATCCATGTCTCTCCAGTTTAGAGACAAGGATGTCATGTGGGTCAGTGTGGAAGGGGCTAACAGCAGGCCTGTTAGCTAAAGGAGTGAGAAGAAGCTGAGAAGCAAGAAGAAGCTGATAAGGAGCTCTCTCCAAGGCTGTAACCAAGGAGACCAAAAGAAGTGAGGAATTGAAAAAAGATAAGAAGAGAACTTTGCAGCTGGATGAAGTATTTTTAGAAAGTTAGTTGAAGTCACTGTAACTTTTCACCAATAGTGTTATGTTGATTTATTGTGGCAAATAGTTAGGGTAGAAGAAGCATAAACAATTGGAAAGTGTATAAAAGGTCAGCCATGTTCAATAATAAAGAGTTGCCATCTGAGACTGCTTGTGGTCTCTGCTTTGTGTCGTGACTGCCTCAACAGCGACATCTGGTGATCACCGAGTGACACAACACCCTTAAGAACATACTTAGTCTGGACCCATACGGGGTCCTAGCAACTGGCAACCGTGACCCACTGGGATGTAGTGGGGGAGGCGGCATTGGTGCAGCTGAGAGTGGCGAGTAGAAGCCACAGGGAGGTCCAGACCTGATTTTCTCCTATCAAGACACCAGGAAGTAGGTGAGCCACCAACTAGTAATAATGGGACATAATTTATCTAAAGAGGAAGAGACTGTTTTGGCTACATGGAAAGTTTTGTTAAGAAATAAGGGAATTAATACTTCAGACTGTGCCCTTCGTAGTATATTGCTGTGGGCTAAATCACAGGATTTTGGCACTGATCCTGACACAGCACTTAGTGTTAAAGCATGGAAAAAAGTCGGGGACAGACTGTGGGAAGTCATCCAAGCAGGAGATAAAACTGTTGTCGATCTAGCTGTTATTTGGGGATGGCTCTTTGAGGCATTAAAGGAATGGAAAACAGCGAGAACATGCAGAGCGGGATGCGAACGAAGAATCAGGACTGATAACAGAAAACTGACGGGGGGGATGAGGTAGAGGGGGCCTCTGATGGGGAACTTGGTGAATCTATCTTTGATGAAGGTGCGGGTGCCATGCAAGTTACCAGGCAGGCTACCAAAGCTTCTGGGAAAGCTACCAAGGCTTCTGGGAAAGCTGCCAAAACTTCTGGGCAAGCTGCCAAAACTTCTGGGCAACCTGCCATAGTATCTCCTTATCAGACCCCTAAACCTCTATCTCACGCCTGCACAGCAGCTCGCAATGGTGCCTGTATATACTACACTGCTACTCCAGTTTGCTGAAATGTCTTTAGCAGAGCCATCTACCCCCCTGCTTCCCTCCACTCTAATCCAGCCGTCTGCTCCCCGCTCCCCTCTGAGCTGCATGAACGATCTGCAAGGTCGTATCCTCCATTACCTGACAGTGACAGCAACAGTGAATCAAGTGATGAGTTGCCCGCAGTAACACCTGAGGTGGGGCAAGTAACTGCTGACAGTTCACCTACTAATAGCTCTAGCCCTACTGCCCCATGGACTTTGCCCCCATGTCAGGTAACTGTGCTTCCTCAACAGCCTCAGGAGTTTTGGGAATTTGTTAGGAGGAAAGAAGCTGAAGAAAAGAATTGGGACATCATAGAAAGATTAGGTGTTCCAAAAGTACCTCAGGAAAACAGTGCTAATGAAAATGTTGCCTGTGATAACCCTATGGCTTTTCCAGTTCTTAAAGCAGTTCCTGGAACAGGGCAGGATGGTAGTCATCACGTCTTTGCCTGGAGGGTTGTGCAAGATCTCCAATCGAAAGTGCCTCAGTATGGTATTAATTCCTCAGAGGTAATGCAATTAGTACGAGTAATTAATGCAGATCTGCTTGCACCTTATGACATCATGCATCTTGCTGCAATTTTATTCCAGCCAGTACAATACGGTGTATTTCAAGAAACTTGGAGGCGAGTGGCTGAGCGCACCGCTTTAATAAATATGCAGTTGCCTCAACACGACCCTTGTCATGCTGTGGGTGTTGATGCTTTACTGGGCACGGAGCCTTTTGCTAGCCCAGATTTACAGGCAAGGTGGGATCCTTCAATTTTGGCGCAAGCTCAGCAAATTGGCATGAGCGCTTTAATCAAAACAATGGAAATGGCAGCTCCAAAACAGAAATATGTCACTATACAACAAGGGATGAGAGAACCATTTTTACAATTTGTGGAAAAACTTGCTGCAGCTATTGAGAAACAGGTAGATGATGAATCTTTGCGACACAAATTGTGTATTCAGTTGGCTAAAGAAAATGCAAACACAGACTGCAGAAAGATTATTGACACTACCTGGGGAACCCACATTGCCTGAAATGATTAATGCTTGCTCCAAAGTTGGTTCAGTAGAGCATAAAATGGCAGCTCTTGCTGCAGTTCTAAGACCTTCATCAGAATGCTATAATTGTGGACAAGGGCACATAAGGGCACAGTGTAATACCCAGAAAATAACATCTAAGTCAAGCGCAAGCAGCAATGTTGTGTGCAATTGTTGTGCTAACCCTGGGCACTATGCTAAACAATGCAGGAGTAAATATCATGCAAATGGTCAGCTATTGCAGGGAAACTGGAAGAAGAGCGCGAAGGGGCACGTGGGAAAACAAATACTCCAACAACCACAGCAGCAGATACAGGCCTTCCCAGCACTGCAATGCTACCCATTTGCGAACAATACTCAGGGGCAACAAGTGGGTCCGCAGGGATTGATATACCCACCACTGACACAGTAACCATTCTGACAAAATAAATATGTAAAGTGCCCCTCAATGCCTATGGTCCAATAGGACAGGGATTGAGTGTGTTTTTGATAGGGAGATCAAGTACTACACTTTGATGTATTCATGTGCATCTAGGACTTACTGATGCTGATTATTTAGGACAGATTCATGCTATGGTATCCATTGATGACCCTCCTGTCTATTCAGAAAGGAACTTGTATTGCTCAAATTGTACCTTTTGTGAGTTCTGTTCCAAATACAGTGGACCGAAGTCGCGGCACAGGAAATTTTGGATCAACAAGAGTACCTCAAGTGTTCTGGACTGAGAAAGTAATGGAGAACCATCCAGAAAAGGCATTCATTCTCATCGCCAGTGGATGTCATCCAGGAACTATATCAGTAACAGGTTTGATTGACACTGGAGCAGATGCCACAATACTCTCGCAACTTTGCTGGCCTCAATCGTGGCCTCTCACTCATGCAAGTTTTGGACTTCTGGGGTTGGGTGGTGCTACAACAGGTGGTTTGTCAGCCATTGTAATTAATGTGAAACATCCTGATGGCCGACAAGCTAACGTCAGACCCTATGTTGCCGATGCTCTTCAAAGTTTGTGGGGACAAGATTGTTTATCTCAATGGGGTGTCAAAATTACTACCGATTTTTAATGGGGGCCACTGTGATGCAGGGCAATGAACGTCCAGTTGTGGCCTTGACATGGTTGACAGATAAACCTGTCTGGGTTGACCAGTGGCCCCTTACTACCAAAAAGCTTGCTGCCCTGCAAGAATTAGTCACAGAACAATTCAAGCAGGACATATTGAAGAATCATTCAGTCCCTGGAATATCCCTGTTTTTGTAATAAAAAAGAAATCGGGAAAATGGAGACTTTTACATGATTTACGGCAGATAAATGATGTAATGGCAACAATGGGAGCTTTACAACCAGGCCTTCCTACACCTACAATGATTCCACAGGAATGGCAAATAGTTGTCATTGATCTGAAAGATTGTTTCTTCACTATTCCATTGGCTGAGCAGGACAAAGAAAAATTTGCTATTACTGTGCCTTCCATAAATCATGCTGAACCCAATAGAAGATATCAATGGAGGGTACTCCCCCAAGGCATGAAAAATTCGCCAGCTATTTGTCAATGGTTTGTGGCACAGGCCTTGTCAAAAGTGCAGGAGCAATTTAATAACTGCTACTGTTATCATTACATGGATGATACCTTGTTGGCATCTGATAACAAACAACAGTTATCAGCTCTTAAACAATGTGCTGTGACAAATTTGAAAACTTTTGGTCTGATCATTGCCCCAGAGAAAGTGCAGGAACACATGACTGGGAAATATCTAGGTATGTTGGTGACTAACACTCAACTTATGCCTCAACCTGTGAAGTTAGACATTGATGTTAAAACTGCTACTGATGTTCAGAAATTGGTTGGTTTAATAGGTTGGATTCGATCATATTTAGGCATAACTAATCATCAGATGCAACCATTGTTTGATTTGGTCTCAGGCATCACTTCCTCTACTGATGAGAGGCAATTGACCCCAGAAGCAAAAAAGACCCTAGAAGAAATTGAATTAGCCTTAGCACACAAATTTGTTAACAGAATAGATACCTCTGTTGGTGTGCAATTGTTTATTTTGAAGGACTGTGAAATACCATGTGGAATACTGTGTCAATGGAGTGATAATTGGGAAGATCAGCTGCATATTCTGGAATGGATATTTTTATCTTTCAGATATCGGAAAACAGCTCCAGGACTTTATGAGCTTTTTGCAGATATTATCATCAAAGGCCACAGGCGTTGTCATGAGATTTTGAGACACGACCCTGTGACCATTGTGATACCTGTACAACAGTGGTATTTTGAATGGTGCTTTCAAAATAATCACGAATTGCAATCTGCCTTATCTTGTTTTACAGGCCAAATAACATACCATTTGCCTTTTCATCCTGTTCTAAAACTGACCAAAGAGATTCCTTTTGAAGGGAAACAAATTTGTTCTCCTCTTCCAGTGGAAGGTACAACAGTTTTTACAGATGGATCCGGGAAAACTGGAAAAGCAGCTGTGGCTTGGAGAAAGGATGAGCACTGGGAATATGAGACAATGATTCAGCAGGGATCTCCTCAATTGGTTGACCTTTGTGCTGTTCTTTTGGCTTTTACTTTGTTTCCTGGTTCTGTAAATATAGTTACTGATTCCATTTATGTTGCCAATTTGGTTAAGCATTTAGATCAAGCAGTGTTGTATAATATTAGAGAGAAACCATTGTTTATCATGTTAGTGAAGTAATGGACAGTTATTGGTGCTTGAAAACATCCTTACTTCATCATGCACATTTGCAGCCATACATCATTACCAGGATTTTTTGTTGAAGGCAATGCCTCTGTAGATTCTCTAGTAGCTGCTGTTGCAATCAAAACTGTACCAAATGTGTTGCAGCAGCCAATTTTATCTCATCAGTTTTTTCATCAGAGTGCTCAAGCTTTACAGCAGCAATTTAAATTGTCTCCTGGTGAAGCAAAATCAATTCTTTCTTCTTGTGCTGACTGTCACATGACTCATGTCACTCAGTATTATGGTACCAACCCTAGGGGTCTTTCTGCTTTAGAGGAATGGCAAACTGATGTTGCTAAAATGCCAGAATTTGGTCACTTTAAGTATGTTCATGTCACAGTTGATGCCTTTTCTCATGCAATGGTTGCTTCAGCATTCACAGGAGAAAAAACTCGTGATGCTATTTGTCATTTTTATCATGCCTTTTCTATCCTAGGTGTTCCGTGCCATGTAAAAACAGATAATGGCCCAGCATATGCTTCGCAGAAAATGCAAGCATTCTTTCGTGCTTGGGGCATTGAGCATTCAACAGGCATTCCACATGTCCCCACGGGCCAGGCAATCATTGAAAGGGCTCACGATCTTCTTAAATGTCAGGTTCCAAAACAAAAAGGGGGAATGCAACAGGAGTCACCTCAAGTGAGATTAGATAAAGCTGTTTATGTGTTAAACATTTTGCGTTCCCTACCTGACTCACAGTTATCTCCAATCTTTTACCATTTTTCCTTTTCCGTAGAAATGTCAAGGTATGGGTCAAGGATTTAATTACTGGTATGTGGTCTGGTCCAGTGGAACTAATAACCTGGGGGAGGGGTTATGCTTGTGTTTTGACAGATAATGGTCCTCGATGGGTTCCTGCTTGCTGTGTTAAACCTTATCTGGAGCATGCAGGAAGGCACAGGATGGATGGTTCCGCAGCTGAAGCAGAACGTGCGGATGACACTGACTAAGGCCATATATCAGGACATGTATTTCACCAATTTTAAGGATAAACGAGTTAAGAAATTTAAAAGCACTTATAGATGGATGAAGGACAGGAAGAATTGTATTAAGAATGGGAATGTTAATTTTGTTGATGGTTGTGATTGTTGTTTTGTGATTCCCCTGTCTGCTTGGATTTTTGCAAAGGCCCCTGCAAAAATCCATAGCAGCTGTGTTTACAGTTCAAAAACAAAAAGGGGGAATTGTGGGAGGGGCTAACAGTGGGCCTGTTAGCTAAAGGAGCGAGAAGAAGCTGAGAAGCAAGAAGCTGATAAGGAGCTCTCTCCAAGGCTGTAACCAAGGAGACCAAGAGAAGTGAGGAATTGAAGAAAGAAGAGAACTTTGCAGCTGGATGAAGTATTTTTAGAAAGTTAGTTGAAGTCACTGTAACTTTTCACCAATAGTGTTATGTTGATTTATTGTGGCAAATAGTTAGGGTAGAAGAAGCATAAACAATTGGAAAGTGTATAAAAGGTCAGCCATGTTCAATAATAAAGAGTTGCCATCTGAGACTGCTTGTGGTCTCTACTTTGTGTCGTGACTGCCACGACAGCGACAGGTCAGTGTTAACATAATGTTCCTTTCCTGAAGGATGTGTGTCACAAATGAGTGTCTCAGGTCACTTAAAGAATCACCAGCAATGGTATTGGCAAAAGCAAGTCTAATATAAACATGAAAGCACTACAAAGTTCATTGGCAAGGTTCAATCTACTACTTACTTGAAGGTTAATGCACACAGAGAAAAACAAAAATCTAAAACAAATGAATCAAAAACCAAAATCAACCCTAAAATTATCTACGAGGAGGCTGGGGTGTGGGAAAGGGTAAAGATAGGAAAGGGAAAGGATAAAAAGGAATAAAGGAGACCCTCCCATTGAGACACAAGGTTCAGAATGGACCCCCCCTGCCAAACTTAGACCCAGATTTGAACAATGGTTTAGGCCCAAAGTTTTAACAGCATTTAAAGTTAGCAGCATTTAATTGATAGCTTAAGTTTAACAATTTAATGAAAGATTCCTAAAGAATTCCCTATAAGCACAACAATAATTCACTTATAGGCCTAACTTAATTACAAATCGAACACACTTAATAATCTCAGTGTCACATGAAAAGGGGAGATTTCCTCAAACCATTAGTGTTTAATTTGTCTGTCAGTGCTGCAGGAAAGCTGAGACCCTTGTGCCTGACCAGTCTATCAGCATCCTGTTATGGGGAGACTTCACTGAGCAGTCCATTAGATCAGAGGGTGGTTCGACTGACTTGTTCAGGGTCACATGCCAACAGAGAGACCCCTTCCTGGGTCTCCACAGTTGAGTATGTTCTCTGTTGCTGGCAACTGTTATTGCCATTGAAGGACTCACACTAAACAGTTTACAGAATAACACTATTAATATAATAGAAAATTGTGACAAGATAAGTTTGAAGATTGTCACTGATAGCATCTGGCTACAAAAGCGTATTCAAAGCAATATACGGATAAGCTCTAATCCCTAACAAAAGCTGTCTTGAGATAATAATTCAGCACACATAGAGTATGGTTCTTCTCCAATAGGTATCCCTAGGGGGGGGGGGAAGACAGGTTCAGCCCATCAACTGATCCTAGAAGTTACAATGGAGTCTTCTCTAACTTCTCCCCATTCTTAACTTACTTTTATACTATTTCTTTGTGTTTAGGTGCAGCTTGACTACAGTGCAATCACATATTCCCCCTAGCAACATCATCACCACCACTCTAATTACAGGGGTACCAGGACCTAATTTGTATGAAGGAATTTTGAAAGGAGGAGATCAAATAACTATTTTCTACTTTGCTTGTAGCCTAGACAGAATGCATTTTGTTTTTTTCTTACAGATTACCTCCTTTTACATCCTGCTACTCTGAAGAAAAAAATCCCAGTTTCCTATGACTCTTGGTTCACTAAAATTACAGGAAAATGGGAAAACCTGGCTCATAGAGCCCCACTACTTTAAGACTGACTGATCCATGATCTATCCTGTGGATCATGAACAACAGGCCTGGCAGAAAATGAAGAGATGGTGATTGTTAGGCACTGAAGCTTGCATACCTGAGCCAAATTTGGGGGTTGTATGTGAAGGGAATTCTTTTAGAACTTTTGATATGTGCCTTAATTCCCATAGTGGAGCCTGTAATTTCTCAATAGACCTCGATAAACACACTGAGAGAACACTTGTCTATGCCTGGAACAGCTGTGCATCTTTATGCTCTTCATGTCATTTGTATAATCATACTTTATCTACTAGTGTAATCTATGCACCTGTTATTTTACAACCCTATCTGGATGTGATTTTAACTATCCTTCTTCAATTACCATTTATCAAGTACAGTTAACTAACTACACCCTCTAGCACAACATCACCCCTACCCCTATTAATATGAATTTCTCTCTGAATGGGTTTTGCCGCATGAAGACTATTGAAACACGCAAAGGAGCAGACACAGCAAATGTTAATAGCTTCCAACCATGACATCACAGCAATCAAGTAAATCCTGGAATGTGTTCAAAAAATAGTCAGACATAGCTGGTGGGAGTCCCTTTTAGGATGGTCTCCGCTGCTACAGGGATATTGAACTTCATCCCTCTAGTTGTTATCCTTATTTTGAATGGTTTCTTACTTGTTCTAGTCATTATATTATATATTTATATTTGCTTTTGGCCTTTCCTGTTGGTTTCTCAACACATAACCTTATTGACTGCCTTGACTCAATGTAACCTTTAATTACTTCATGTCTTGGTTTACAAGACAGGTGTCTGCTAGGGAAGGCAGAAAAAGCCTCCCTTGGAATGGAGAATGTAAACCCCGTCCCTCCAAATTATTAGAATAGTGAAATTAAGGGGCTCTCAGGCAAAGATATGAGAATAGGAATAACAGTTATTTACTATTATGCATAATAAAGCAAATTAACAACAAACAGAACCAGGAACCCAATAACAGCCTTTCGTCTGCGGCACTTTCCCCTTTGGTGTAGTTGCAGTCACAGCCAGCAGGGGCGCTGGCAGGCTCCTGGTGGGCTGGGCAGGTGAGGTTATTCCCACGTGGCTGCAGAGCGCAGTCCGGCGCTGGCTCTGGGAGCACATGGCAATGGTGGTTTTGTCCAAAGATGGGAAGCGGTGGAAGAGAGGCTTTGCTTCACAAACCCCTGGGGAGCCGGTTACGATGCCCCTAGCAGGACTCTTGGAAAGCAGCAAGCAGGATGTTTCGGCAGGCAGGGGGTGAGGGGATCCCAGCAGGGTAGGGAGAGCTGAGCTCAGGATCCCGGGCGCCTGAGCAGATGGTGATAGGGCTCTCTTTTAGTGAGGTAGGTGTTAATAAGGTCCCAGTTCAGTAGCTGTTCCCACAAGCAGAGGCTCACCCCACGGCAGAAGAAAGCAGCTCTGGACTGGGCTCCAGCAGCAGCAGCAGGGAAACTCCCTTGCCCAAGAGCAGCAGCTTCCACCATCCTTCTCCAAAACTGAGAGAGGGCCAGGAGCTGTGCCCAGCCCCTTCCCCCAGCCCAAATCCCCCCCCACCTGCATCTCTGTCCCCCCCCCAAGGGGAAACTCCCAAAAAGCCAGAGTTCCCCCCTTGTCCCAAGCACCCAGCAATCAGCTCCCATCAGCAACTCACTGGGAAGAAATTCCAGAAGTGATAAGGAACAAACAGAAAAGAAAACCCAACTCCCAACATTCCAGAACCAAACTCTCCTTTGTGCCTGATACCCCTGGGGAGGTGGGAGACACTGACATCAGTGTTGGCCTTATGCTACCATGACAAGACGACCACCCATCCTGGGGCGACTTTGATGCTTGTATTCCCAATTGTCTGTTCTGTTTGTACTGGATATTAAGTTCTGCACCTTTAAGACTGGTTCTGAGAGCGAAGGGGGGAGAGAAGAAGCACAGTTTGTTTTCAGAAACTGCACTTGCTCCCCTGCATTTTTCTCTTCACAGACAGTGTTGTCTGCAAAACAGACAGCAGGAGAGAGCTCTCCTTTGCTTTTTAGTTAGTTTTTTTAGCTAGCTGAGGCAGAGAAATTCCCTGGACTGTTGTTTATCTTTTTCTTGGAATGGTTCAAACCTGCTCTAGACTGAAGAACCCAGAAGAACACCAGGAGCTCACACCTGTGGCCCACCGGGGCCTGGGACGTGGCATTTCCAGCACTGGAGGGACTGATAAGAGACTGAGCGAGCCGAGCTACACCTCACTAAAAGGACTTTCTGAATTTGACATCTCTTTAGAACAGCGAGAGATTGTATTGTTTATTATTATTCTTTTTTTTTTTTTTTTTTTGTGCTTGTGAGTGCTTTGCTTGTTGAATAAACATTTTTTCCCACTTTTCTCCAAGGAGATTTTTCCCCAACCAGTTTGAGGGAGGGGCTGCATGAATTTGCTTTCTAGAGGGACCCCATTGAGATGTTTCCTCCAAAATTTACCCTAAACCAGGACAACAGCCTTTCCTCCACTGAGTTACATAAGCAAGGGGTAGAAATGTTGGACTAGTATTGCCTTATATTTCCAGGCCTGTGCACACCAAGGGCAGAACCGGCACAGAAGGGGAGCTGAGGTAGAATGTGTCAATTGGTAAACAAGTCCAGATAGTGCTTCTGTGACTCAGCCAAGAACAGTCTGATCAGGGAGGTTAGAATTCCCCAAGGTTAATGACTCACTCATCTGAAGAAGCCACACTGCTTTCTGCCAGCCTGTCTGATAGCCATGCTTATGTAAGTCTTTGCACATTGTCCTGGTTTAGGGCAAATTTGGGAGAAAACCTCCAAAGGGGTTCCTCCAGAAAGAAAATTCAAACAGCCCCTCCCCCAACTGGTTTGGGAAAATATTTCCTTGGAGAAAAAAAGTGGAAAAAACTGCTTATTTAACAGGCAAAGCAATCACCAGCATAAGATTTGAACAATATTAAACAATAAAACCTCTGGCCACTCCAAAGAGATGACAAACTGTCTCTATTGTATTGAGGATGGGTGAAGAAGGCAACACAATGACTCCTAGGTCTCAGAAGGCAAAATGCAATTTTATTAAAAATCACACACTTTTTATAGACAGTTACGATATAGGTGGACCTGACTGGTCCTCAATCAACACCTCTCATACCACTGGCTAATTAGGCACAACACCTTCTTGTAAACATCTTACAAGAAAACAAGACCAGCTGCAAAGATTAAGAATTGTTTTAATTCCTTCTCTGAACTTTTCCAAAACCTCACAGAGCAATGCCTGGGAAAGTTTCTCTGACTTTCTTCTCTGACCAGTTCTCAGCATCCACAACAAACACAGAAAGCCCCCTTTGTGGGCCGTAAGCTTGGCTCACTCAGTCTCTTATCAGTCCCTCCAGCAATGGAAATGCCGTGGCCCAGGCTTGGCCCAGTGGGCCACAGGGGAGAGCTGCCGGTGCTCTTCTGGGTTTTCAGTCCAGAGCAGATTTGAACAGTTCCAAGAAAAAGAAAAAAAACCACAGTCCAGGGACCTTGTCTGCCTCAGCTAGCTAAAAACTAGCTAAAAAGAAAAGGAAAGCTATATTCCACTGTCTGTCTGTCCACAGACAACACAGTCCAGGAGCAGGAATGTGGAGGAGTGAGTGCAGTTTCTGAAAACAAGCTGCGCGCTTCTTCTCTTCCCCACTTTGCTCTCAGAACCAGTCTTAAAGGTGCAAAATTTCTTTCTGGGCTAAACAGATTAATGGGGATACAATCATCATAAAGTCACCCCAGGACACACATCCTGATATTAAGTTTAGCCCAGTATTAGTGAATTACTGGATTTGCTGTCATTTTGACATGTTTTACTGTACTGATGATTTGCATTTGTTATTGTGCAGTTACTCTGAATTAACAGTAAATCTAAAGCTGTTGGTCTGATGTCTGTTACCATACCAAACATATAACTTGACTTAGAAGCCTTAAGGTCCTGCACAGGATTTCCACAGAGACCTAGGAGAGATGAAAGTTCAAACTCCTAACTGCTCAGAAGGCGGAGCAATCAAATATTGTGTTTGAGTGACAAATGGAGACTCCTGTGGGGTAGAAGGCTGGAGGCCTATGACTTCTGGCAGCAGGAGGAAGGCTGCTACTCCACCTGCAGATATGCAATGTCAGAATAGGTTCAGTGCCTTGGTGGGACATGATGGAAAGAAAGCCATATCTGGAGAAATATCAGGGCCAGCCAGGCTCTAACCATGCATTGGCAACAAGAGGAACAAACAGGTGATAGTAGTTAAAGACTGTCTCCTGTGAGTGACAGAGGCCTCCATCTGCTAACCTGACCTGTTGCCTGAGGCAGTTCATTGCTTGCCAGAGGCTTGGATCTGGGACACTGTGGAGAGACTGAAAAGGTTTGTTTGCCCCTCAGCAGTCTATTATCCCCTGTTGCTTATCCATGTGAGCACCAATAATACTTCCAGGGGAGATCTGGAAAGTAGCATGAGTGATGACATGGTTCTGGGGGCCAGGGTCAAGGGCATAGCGGCCCAAGTGGTTTTCCCTTCCATCCTGACAGTGAAGGAGAAGGTCCAGAAGAGTAGATTGTTTTGTGGAAGCAAACAAACTCCACAACTTTGTGAAAGTTGTAAAGCCAGTATGTTTATTACAGCGCTGGACGCATGTGGAGATTACTCTCCTTAAAAGACATGCGTACCTCTGGGAACTCCAGATCCTTTTTTATCCCCCTCTCAAATACATATGCATGCAATTTCACAATAGGTTCATACATATTAATTTTTACAGATTTCGGTGACATTTGCCACTAATTCTTCTTTATCAGAAAGAATTCCTGGGTCAGGTTGACCTGCTCTCGTAGCAGTCTCTCTGTCTGTCCCCCCCATCTCTGTCCTTCCGCTGAAGCAGTTTCTCTGAGCATAGGCTTTTTACGAGAACAGGCAGTCAGACTAAACAGCTATGTTTTCAAACTATAGACTTAACTCAAAGATGTACATTTCACCTAAATCAAAATGGATTTCTACTCTGGAAAATTTCCACTCTGTCTCAAGATGGATGTTACTGTGATTGACAGGGGTCTTGCCCAATCAAATATCTCCCAAGGCTGCAGGCATCTCACTGGCCAGAACCTGAAGGGGCTTGGAGTTCAGACCAATGAGAGCATCCTGACCGGGTCTTTCAAATGCACTATATAAGGGAGGGCTTGGGAAATAAAATCTCTCTGTTGCCACATGAACTTGGGGGTGAGTGGTCTCTGTCTTCTGCGTGGCTTTCCCCCCCCCCCTTCCCCCACGCGACCTAACACATAGTGACCCACAAAGTGATCAGGACTCAGCCATGGCCTGGCACAGAGCAAAGGAGACAGACAGCATAAAATCTGGGAATCGGTATTGTTGCCTTCTTGTGAAGGCCGCAATGACCTGGTTTCAGAGTCCAGCACGGCGATCTCCTCCTTGGGATCCCTCGTGGCCAATAACGGACGCTAACACCAATGTGGTGGACGGTTAAAGGCCTTTATTGAGGGGTCTCAAGGGTATTTATGGACTAAGGGGTTTCTCTACGTCAGACAGGGGTTTGGCTATACATTCTAGGGTTAGTATGGAGTGGAAAGTTACTGGCATCCATAGGTTAAGGGGGCTACCTGTTTGGCTACATTCCAAGGGTGATCTTTATCTATGGGGAGGGGGGCAGAAGGATTCCTGTAATTTTCCGTCACAGCCCGAAATCTTCCGAATGCCTGTCCCTTACTACTACACTTCCCCCCCCTCTTTCACAAATGAACGAGGTAATCCTATACATAGGCACTGAAATGAGGTAGGAGGTTGAGATCTGACTAGGGAAAAGGGTCTTGGGAAACCTGAGTAAGTTTCTGCCAGGCAAGTCTCTCGTGACTGGCAGTGTTCCCTGTTGGATTCACAGGAATTGTTGCTGTCCCACGAACAGGATGCTAGCCCGTTCTAGGCGGGCCTGAACGAATGAGACTAGCTTGTTCAGCAGGCATGGCCCGAAGGTAATAGCTAAAAGCAGCATTGCCAATGGACCTATTAGGGTAGAAATTAGGGTGGTTAGCCATGGTGATTGATTGAACCAAGATTCGAACCAGCTCTGTTGGGCTTCCCTGTCTTTCTGTCTCTGAGCCAGTCTGTTTCGGAGTTCTGCCATGGAGTCTCTAACGACTCCTGTGTGGTCAGCGTAGAAACAGCATTCCTCTTTCAAGGCAGCACACAGGCCTCCTTGCTGCATGAACAGGAGATCCAGTCCTCGCCTGTTCTGCAGGACCACTTCTGAGAGCGAAGAGACTGACTTTTCTAGAAAAGAAATGTATTTCTTGATCCTCTGCAGGTCCTCATCGATGGTCATCTGCAGCTGGGACAGTCCTTGGTGTTGAGTTGCTAGGGCTGAGACACCTGTTGCCGTTCCAGCCGCCCCTAGGCCGAGCAGCATTGCGATAGTTATACCTGTTAATATTTCTCTCTTGTGGAGCCGGCTGTTATCTTCGAAAAGGTGGTACACCTCTTCGTCTGAGTGGTACAGGACTCTAGGGATGATCAGAACTTGAACACAAAAGTCGTTAGAGTTATCGAATTTGGCAAGAGACACGCAGGGACTCACTCCAGATCTCTGGCAAACCCACATCCCAGATGTGGATGGGACTACCCACTTATTATTCTTCCTGTCGGGCTCAACTACTTCGGTGCAGACGTCGCCTTTCCGCTTAGCTAGGGTTGCATTGCCGAAGCATCTGCCCTGACCTGTGACTTGACTCAGGGTAATTCCTTTGCGGGGTGTGTCCCATCTGCACTGGCGAGGGGCATCGGCTGTGGAATAGCTGAAGGGGGTATCTAAAGCGACTCCTTCGTAAAAGGGGGGTTTAACATCGTAGCAAAGCCAGCAGGAATCGGTTAGGTTAGGGTTAGATTCATTCAGGGATAGAAAGGTAGCTTCTAACATGCGAAGGATTGGGTCCGAGCCTGACCTGGCTGAGCGGCCTATCTGGAAGGCTTCCTCATCGCCCGTCGGGACGTCGGTGACCCTTGTGGGCAAGTCTTTGGGGTAGGTCATGTTTCTCCCTTTCTGTGTGCTTTTGATCACTTTGTTGGGCCCAACTGCTCTGGGTGCTGACGGTGGGAGTCTGGTAATTCGTATATTCGCCCACTTTCCTGACCCTTGAAGGACTACTGTCCATGCTTTGCCCACGGCCCAGCTAGGGTGATTCGGCTGCAAAACTGCCATGTTATAGTGAGTGCATTTCCGGAATTTGGGGACTTTATGTTGGTTTCGATAGAAACTTCCCTGAAGGAAGACGGGTGTTTTGAAGCCTGCGGGTGCCCAGGTGAACTGTAGGAATCTGTCGGGCTCTTGTGGGTCCCACCCAGGTCCTGATGGCCTGGCGTCTGTAACTATTGTTTCACAGCCCCAGTACCCACAGTATCCCCACCCTGGGCGATTGCAATAACTTTTTCCTGGGTTTGAGGCTGGGCACCAGTAAGATAGGTACATGTGCGTGGCGTGTGAAGAATAGGGGTCTACCTTTGGTTGTTCTGGAAACAGGTCGGTGACGTGAAGCACGAAGGACGGGGCGTTTGGCGTGGTGATGTCTCTGAGCATCTTGTCTCCAGCAAGAAGTTGCATGACCCACCTGAAGGGCTGATGGGGGTAGTAGTCTGGGCTGGCTTGCCCTCTGGCGACAAGCCCCAACAGCATAATCACGCAGAAACACCGTTGCTGCTTGGGTCTCACCCGTGCGGGTCTCTCGGGCGCTGTCCGGCAGCTTGGTGGACTGTCACTTTCCTCTGGAAGGGGAATGTACGCATCCCGGGGACGACCCATAAGCATGTCCTGTAAATAGAAACTCACAATTCTCATCAGCTCTGTCTTGCCCACTGTGAAGGTTGGGCTTGATCGACCTAAGTGGACACCACCTAATTTTGCCGTCCTTTTTGACAGCTGCGTACCCTCGTCCCGTGAGCATCAACCTCCAGCCCTGTTCCCATTCGCCTAGCTCATTTCTAATTACAACTTGCGGGCCTTCCTCTAGCTCTCTGGTGGCCCAGTGTTTTTGGACGGGGCTGTTTGTTTCATCCCCCCTAGGAAATTGATTCAGTGCTAGCAAAGCGGTTGCTAGTATGCGCGCCTGATCTTCCCGGGGGAATAGAATTGGCAAAGCCCTCATCTTTTGCCAACACCTCTAGCCTGGTTTTCAGGGTCTGATTCGCCCGCTCGACTATGGCCTGCCCGGTACTGTTATACGGGATACCCTGTACTAATGTGATGCCCCATTTCGAGGCGAATTCTTGCACTGGTTTGGAGGTGAAATTGGAACCGTTGTCAGTCTTGATCTGTTTGGGGATGCCAAGCCACGCCATGGCTGTCAGCCAGTGCTGAATTGTGGCTTTAGAGTTAGTTTTGGGGTGTTGTGTGGCCACGATCATTCCACTGAAAGTGTCCACCGTCACGGCAAGCCATGCTCGGGGCTTCAGCAGTTGACACAAGGTGAAGTCCGACTGCCAGATTTGTGAAGGCTTGAGACCTCTCGGGTTAATTCCACTGGTCCACAGGGGTGACTTCTGGCAGTGAGGACAGGTGGCCACCACGTGTCTTGCGTCTGCTGTTGAAATCCCGCATCTCTTCGCCAGGGCCTTGGCCCCGATATGGAGTGATTCATGCAGCTGAAGAGCTTCCTGCAACGTCCATACGCCTTTTGCTGCGGCGTCTGCCTTGTCATTGCCTATCTGGAAGTAACCCTTGATTGGGTCGTGGCTGTTGGCGTGAATGATGGATACGGTGCCCTGTCGTGAGGAGAGCGCTTCCTCCAGCATTAGGGCTGCTGTAGATGTTGACGCACCTGGTCCTGCCATGGCTAGGCAAAGCCTTGCCACGAATATAGAGTCCGTTACTATATTGAGGTGTTCATCTTTGAAAAGTCCACACGCTAAGACCACTGCTGCTGCTTCCAGTTGCTGCACTGACAGTGTGGGGTCACATGCTTTGATGCAATGCCATTGCTCTCCTGCCTGCCACACTGCCGTTGCCGTAGAAGTCGTGGAGGAAGCGTCCGTGAAGACCGTCGGTCCTGGCTGCGGTCGGTCCTTGACCTTTGGCGGTATGTCTATGTCAACGATGGTCAGCAGTCAAGTCCAGGGTGGTTTTGCAGAGTAGGAGATTTCTCCTCTGAAGCCAGTGAGAGCAAGGGCTAGGTGCTCTGAAATTGCGGGTGACTCCGCAGACGGTTGCTTGCGAAAAGGAAGGTGTATTCTTGTTGGCTCAGTTCCTAGGTGTCTCAAGGTGAGTTTCCTGCCTTTCCTGATGAGGTTGGCGACGCATTCGACTCCTGGGGAGAATGCACGAGCAGGTCTCCCGAGGACCACCCATTGGATCGGCCGGGCCTTTTCGGAAGGCCCTTGTGCCAGTGCCCCCACTCCGCCCTTTGGCGTGAAGTGTACGTATAAGTCCAGGGGCATGGCCGGGTTCCACCTGGCCAGCGTGCTAGTGGACATTTGCTGATCGATGAAATCAAGGGAGCTCGCTGCTTGTGGTGTCAGCTCCTTGGGTTCCCAGGGGTGTTGTCCCTTCAGGAGGTCATATAAGGGGTCCATGACCTCGGGGGGGATCAGGACGACGTTGCGGACCCACTGCAGCGATCCCACCAGGCATTGCACATCGTGAAGTGTCCTGATATCCCGGTTGATCCTTACCTTGAGAGGAGTCACGTAGGAGCTTGTGATTCCCACTCCCAGGAAGGTCACGCAGGGCCCTCTCTTGACCTTTGCGCTTGTGATCTTGAAGCCGTTGGCCCGGAGGGTTTCTGTGATTGTAGACACCAGGTGATCTACCTGGCTCGTCAATTGTGCAGCGACTAGGATGTCGTCCATGTTTTGGATGATGGTTGCGGCAGGGTAGGAATGTCGGACTGGCATCAGTGCTCTGTCCACGGTGACCTGGCAGATAACAGGACTGTCCACTAGGCCCTGTGGAAGCACCCTCCATTGGAAACGGAGGTTAGGCCGATTACCGTTTGGAAACGCAACGGAAAAGGCAAAGCGTTCTCTGTCGTCCGGATGCAGGAGTATCAAGAAGAAACAGTCTTTGATGTCCAGTACTGGGCACAGCTGTCCTTCAGGGATAGCTGAGTTCATGGGTAGCAGTGTCTGGACTGGACCCATGGGTCGAATCGTCTTGTTCACTTCTCTCAGGTCGTGGACGAGACGATAACCCTCTCCGGACCTTTTGGGGATTACAAACACAGGGGTGTTCCATGGACTGGTGGAGGGTTCTATGTGACCCTTTTGCAGTTCACGGTTGACCAGTTCCAGCAAAGCTGCCACTCGAGGCTCTGACAAAGGCCACTGCTCCCTCCAAATAGGATCTGATGATTTCCAAGTCAATTTGATCAGCAGCTGAGGGTGTACAGCAGTGGCCCTTATGATAAATTTGTAATCTTGACTCCTAGCATAGCAAGGACGTCCCTTCCTATTAGTGGCGGAGAGTTTTGCAAAATGTAGGGGTAAATCGCTACTGTCTGTTCTGGTCCCTTGTTTGTGTGAAGTGTTATAGCCACCAGCTGGGTGCTTTTCCACGCCCGGGTTTGTCCCCCCCACCCCATTCACTGGAGGGACTTCCTTAAACTGCCAATGCCTGGGCCAATGTGACTGGGGGAGAATCGTGCAGTCTGATCCCGTGTCTACCCAAAACTGAAGTCCTACAATGTGGGGGTCCTGACTGCCATAGAGGCGGCATGTCCCCCACACCCTCAGGGGTTCCTTCCCTATTTTCATGGCCAGGGCCACCCAGGGGTCCCGGTCTGGGGTGTTCCCTGCTGGTCCTGTAGCGCTTGCGTGGCTTGTGATGGTGGGGGGTGCGAGAGTACGGTTGGTGGTACTGCATAGCCCTGCCATTGTATCGCTGGCGGGGGTGCGATGCTGACCGCCTCCTGTGGGAGCACAGGGTATGAGGATCCCCTGCCCCACTGTGGGTTGGCATAGATGGGCCGTCTTGCATCCATAGCGGGAGGGGGCTGAATATGGCCCGCACGCCCCCCCCCCCTCTCCCGTTTCCCCGGGGCCGGGATCTACAGTCCCTAACGAGGTGACCTCTCTTCCCACAGCTCCAGCAGACCCCTCTGGGGCGCTGCTGGGGCAGGGGTGTTGCCTGGGGAAGCTGCGCCGGCTGGGGGCAGTTTGCCGCGACATGACCTGACTGACCACATTTGAAGCAGGCCATCACACTGGTTAGGGTGTGTACGGTTGCCTGAAGCGGGGTCAGCTGCTCTTCCCTCACAACATGCTTAATCATGTCAGCCAGGCTGGCCCTGGCCGGTAGGGAACGCAATATATCTTTGGTTACGGTGTTACATTGTTGCCGGAGGCAGTCGGTTATCACCGGGCCTTTTGCGACAGCGGGTAAGTTAGAAGAGTCCACCGCAGCCTGAAGGCGATCGACAAATTGTGTAAAGCCTTCACTCTCCCCCTGTTTGATGCTCGACCATGGTGTCGGTCTGGCCACCACCCTGGATGCGGCTCGTATAGCTTCTCTGGCTGCCCGGGAAGTCGCCCTGACTTCCTCAATCCGAAGCTGCGCAGCTTGTTGCTGGGGTGTGGCTACTTCGTCGTGCTTCCCCAACAACCTAGATAAACTCGACCCGTGGAGTGGCTGCCCTTCCCCCGCTGTCTGAGCGAGCATGGTTGCACATTGGTCCGTCCATTCCTGTTTAAATATTATCAAACCCGCCCCATCAAAAAGCATACGGCTTATTTGCACTATATCGAAAGGGAGTAAATCATCATTGCTAAAAAGACCATCCACGAGAGTGGAAACCACCCCTGAGTTAATTCCTTTTTCTGAGATAGCTTTTACTATTGTCTGAACGTCTTTGGAATTAACGGGAGTATACGTTCTTTGCTGGTTCCCCTGGGGTCCTGTAATTCTCACCGGGAAGGCATGCACCGATGCTGCGGGCGCCCATTCCGCGCATTCGATTTTTATTTTACCCCAGTCTGTGAGTTCGTATTGGGGCTGGTTCCCGGCTGTGTTAAAAGTTTTATTTGGTTTCGTCCGAAACCGCATTGATTCTGTTTCCTCTGTTTCCGAGTCGCTGCTGGACTCGGTCGGCTCCGCAGAGCGGTCTGGGGAGGTGTGGTTCTCTTCAGAGACGGAAGTCAACTGCCAATGAACTTCCGGTCTCCCCTGCCGTTTTGTTCAGCTACGGCCCCGCTCCTCCCCTCGGGGGCGGTGCCGCTCCCGCCCCCTGGGCTCGCCCTGCCTCCCGCAGGGAGGGATCTCTCCCGTATATGGTGGCGGCAGTGGGCGCGGCTCCCGAGCGAGTGCCCGCCCTCTGTCGCACCCCCACGCATGCGTGTCTGCTGGGTTCAGGTTCTTCCCGCCACGGGCCGACGGGCTCCACCCCTCTTCCCGGCCACCCGCGCCATATTTGAACGGGAAAGGCGGTGGATCCCCTCCACCACCCGCCCATACGCTTGCCTTCTCGATATTTCGGGCTTCTGCTGCCAGTCCCTCCCAAAAGGACCGCGCGAGTCCCTCCGCTTCTTGCGCTAAGTCGGCTAGCGGCGGGGAGGGGATAGGCGAGGGGCCCCCGGGCATTCCGGGGGATTCCGGAGGGGGTTTGGGCCCTGGCGGGTCCCCCGAAAGGGTCAGGGGGTCCCCTGGGGGCTCCGGGGGCTCTGGGCTCGGGGAGGGATGGGATGCGCCCGGCCCCCCTGTCTCCCCGCTCTCAATCGGGTCGCCACCAGGGGAGTTTCGCGTTATCGCCCCCTCCCCCAGCTGTGGCGTGATTAACAGACAGGAACGCGCAGCGTTCCACGTCTCCCGTTCTTCTAATGCTTTGCGTAGGGCTGCTTCTGCTTTCCCCCACGCTTTCAGGCTTTTGCTGCTGCCTGTGGCTTTTGTGTCCTCTGCTAGTGCGACAGTACATTTCTGCCACACCTCAGAGTGTAATATATCTATGGGTCGAGAAATGACCCCAATCTCTAGGAGTCTCGTCAATGCGAGATTAAAATTCCTGAGCTCACATTTGATTCCCCATTGCATATGTATCAAACTTACGACCTTCGCTATCGCTTCCATACGAATCGCGGGTCCCGGGGCGTCCCCCTGCTTCGTTACAGTCGTTCCGGTGCTGTGAATGCTGTCCCCTGGCCAGGAGTACCCCCGTCGCCCGGACTTGCGTTGCTCCCGGGGTTTCGGCACCACTATGTTGCCTTCTTGTGAAGGCCGCAATGACCTGGTTTCAGAGTCCAGCACGGCGATCTCCTCCTTGGGATCCCTCGTGGCCAATAACGGACGCTAACACCAATGTGGTGGACGGTTAAAGGCCTTTATTGAGGGGTCTCAAGGGTATTTATGGACTAAGGGGTTTCTCTACGTCAGACAGGGGTTTGGCTATACATTCTAGGGTTAGTATGGAGTGGAAAGTTACTGGCATCCATAGGTTAAGGGGGCTACCTGTTTGGCTACATTCCAAGGGTGATCTTTATCTATGGGGAGGGGGGCAGAAGGATTCCTGTAATTTTCCGTCACAGCCCGAAATCTTCCGAATGCCTGTCCCTTACTACTACACGGTATGATAGCCGGAACAGTGTAAAAGCTGGAAATTGGTCCAGAACCGGGATATAGACAGTGTAAAGGCTGGGAATCAGCGTGATAGCCAGAACGGCAGGAGAACTGGCATGGTGTAAAACCAGGACTTTGCTGGGTAGACAGCGGAATTGAGGTGAATCTATTGCAGGCAGTGGAAAACTGTGGCAAAAAATTCCCTCGGAAGACAGAAGTAAGTGCTATGTGGTTTCAAACTCTGTTTTTGTGGATTAGAATAATTACTGAGACCATGGGAGCCTGGACTACGACACCAGAAAACTCCACCTTAAAGGTATGGATTTTCTTCATTTAAAAAAAGAGGGATTAATTACAGTAAACGGGCTCTGCAAACTTTGCTCACATGGTGTGAGAGCCATGAACTAAATGTGTCTGAAGAGACTGCTTTAAATGTACCCCTTTGGGAGGAGGTTGGACAATATATACTTGCTGCAGCCTATAATGATAAGGATACAGCCATTGGTGCTATAAAGCCTTGGTCAATAGTTATGGACTTGCTAAAACAGTTGGAATATGAGAGGCAAAGGGGGAAGGGAAGCAGCGCAGCCGTTTCTTTGTGCAACCCCGTGTGGGAGCCGACACTGCCCAGGGAACCGGCCGGCCCCGGACAGTGCGAAAACGTGTCCTGCTACAATGGGACTGTGGCTGACCACTGCAGAGTGACCGTGGGGAGAGGCACAGCCCTGGGGAGTGGGGGAATCCCGGCAAACGGAGACTATCCACAGGCTGCCTGAGCCGCGGCTGCCGGCATTGCCCAGGGAGGCGGACGGACCGATTGCGCAATCTGGCCACGTGGAGAGATGGCAGCCATCGCAGCCCCGACAGCTCTGAGATGCCCCGTGTCCACTCCGGACTGTTGTAATCATTATGCAGCCACCCGGGCAGGCGCGTCAGGCCATCCTGTTCTGGGGGACCAGACCATGTGGCAACGGCAAAGACTCCTCCCAGGATAGAGGGAAATCCCATGGCCATTGCAATGGGGCCACTGGCACCTCCCATCACCATGGAAATGCCAAGACTTCTCCCTCTGGAGACTGAGTGGGCTGGCTCCAAAGCCACACCTCTGTGGAGCCTGGCCGCGCCTACATTGGGGGATGTGCCTACACCCCTGATCCCGCCTGCGTCAGGGGGTGGGGCACTGCATCCAAGCCAGCCTCTGTG
The DNA here is from genome assembly GCF_051311805.1 of Agelaius phoeniceus. NCBI lineage: Eukaryota > Metazoa > Chordata > Aves > Passeriformes > Icteridae > Agelaius > Agelaius phoeniceus. Next base: position 10,111,162 of record NC_135301.1, on the reverse strand, counting down.
GAACACAGCTGCGCCTCTAGTGGGAGTGGCCCCGTCTCAAACCCTGCCCCCAAGGCCGGGTCTGGGAACGTCACCAACAGTAGCTCCTGCAAACGTCAAACCCGGAAGTAGAGAGTGGGAAAAGCCCTTGCAAGGAGCCCGCCCAGCTAAAAGCAGTGGAAAGAAACGTGCGGGGGTTTGGTGCCGTGAGAGCAAAAACATTGGAATCTGCCTAAAGAGACGAGGCTGAATGCATGGCATAACTATTTCACAGCAGCTGAAATCAACACACCCTCTCACCCAGTCCAGCAAGAAGCCAGCTTTTCTCTGCAAATGGATGGTGAGGAGAAAAACACCAAGTTTCCACCTCTCAAGAGCCTTGCAACCACCCTACCTCCTGATATATCAAGATTTTCATATTCCACAAACTCTGATAAACTAATAACATGTGGTAAAAGTAAAAATACTGAAGGGTTATCACACAAGAGTTACAAAAATGTACAGCTGTTTGTAAAATTTCCCTTAGAGTTCATAGTACAATATTTATTATTGTTGTTTGCATTTGCTAAAACCAAAATTGATAAGCCTGTGATTGCTAGTTCTGCTAAAGTTATTTGGAAAATATTACATTTCTGTCTCAGACAAGTACTACTGTGTCTTAAAGAAACCCTAGTATGTGTATTAACATGTCTTTTCTTGGTACTCCTAGTAATTATTCTTGCATTGCTTCAAGATATATGGGTAAAATCCAAATAATATCTACTGAGGTACGCATAGAAGAACATCAATTTATCATAAGTAAATTTCAGTTGCAAAATTTTTTAATGTTGAAGTCATCTATTAAAGTTAATAACAAAATTTCTAACTTCTAAAAAATGGAAAAAGTATATTGCTTGCACTGTTATTCATGTTAAATTTCTCTTGCACTAGATATTAATAAAAGCTTGTTTTTAAAATATAAATACAGAAAACCTCCCCCAACCAAGTTCATGGCCCTGATCAAGCCATGAATCTGGCTGGTAAAGAAAAATATATTAGTAAACCTAGATGATTCTGGGGAAACTTTGCAGAAGTTAAACCCTTTTTCCTATGAGATAAATGAGAAAGCCTCATCTGGAACAGTTTTTTTCAAGTCCTCACAATGAAAAAGAGATCCCTTCATAACCCTGTAAGTAATAGTATTCAAATTCCATGTTTTGTTCCTATTTTTATTTATTATAAAAAGAAAAAAGGGGAAAAAAGGTTGGAGTGAAGGTACACTCCCCGCTTTGAGCCTTAGAAGTATTAAGTTCTCATGTTTAACAATAAATCATATAACAGTAAATAACCCTATGATGTTCAACTGCTTAAAATACATCTCAATGGACACTGAAAATCACAGATGACATCCTGTTGTCTCCTCAACAAAATAATTGATCACAAATGATCACCTACCTCGTGGACAGATCATATAAGGACTTGATTTGTTTACAAATTAATTTTCATGTTTACACACTCTTTTCCTGTTTACAAACTTTTTCTTTTTACAGATTGTTTTCTGGGAATTGGGTTTTTTCCAAGGGATAAATGGGTTACAATTTTTTTTTTAATAATTGGGGTTTTCTATAAGGGTTAAATGGGTTAAGGGTTAAATAGCTTTCTGCTTGTAGAGATAAGTTGTAATTTGTAACCAATAAGCATTATGCCTGTGGCCTGAGTTCTCCCCTAACAGATCCTGGAAGTGAATGCTGCAGTGTAGCAGCCACAGGGCCTGCAAGGCCTCCCTGGCAGTCAGTTGCCTAAGATAAGAAATGCCTAGTCATGATGACTGGACCAAAGAAGCCCCTCTCTTCTGCCTTTGGACCCTCCTTATATCTCTGTAAGACGATAGGTCATATTCACCTCAACCCTTACTATTGGACTGTTTCCCAAAACCCCTATACCCTATATAAACCCCTATTTTTGTGCTGTTCAGCAGAAGAGCTGTCACTGTCACCCTTCACAGAAGCTGCCAATAAAGACACCTCTGTGGAACCTCATACAGCCTTCTCCTCTCTCTCCCCGTGTCTGCTGAGGCACTTAGCAAGCAAAGAGCTGAAATCACTAAAGAGCTGAATTCACCAAAGAGCTTATCTCACTAAAGAGCTGAGCTGCTTGCTAAGATTGCCTGCAGCTAGGAGCCTGCCTGAGGGGCCCAAACAGGTTGTACTTAGCAAGACTTCGCTATCTGGACATCTGCAGCAGCTGGGGTCAGAGAGACCCCAAAAACCCCTGCCGTAATACTGCAACTCCAGTGTAAATTAGATTCAGCTGTCCTCTGTCACCCTGTTTGCAAAGGGCCCTTGCAGATGGGTGACAGAGAGCAATTCACAAAATTTTTTAAAGACCAGAAGATTGAGATGTCGTTGTGATTAACGGGGATCTTGCCCAATCAAATATCTCCCAAGGCTGTAGGCATCTCACTGGCTAGAACCTGAAGGAGCATGGAGTTCAAACCAATGAGAGCATCCAGACTGGGTCTTTCAAATGCACTATATAAGGGAGGGCTTGGGAAATAAAATCTCTCTGTTGCCACATGAACTTGGGGGTGAGTGGTCTCTGCCTCCTGCGCCACTCTCCCTCCATGTGACCTAACAGATGGATCCTGTGGATTGTTTGTGAAGGCGGTATAGTCAACAGGGATTTGGCTTTTACTACCATGGTACTTTGAGGATCAAGGACTGCTGGGGAAAGATAGGAGCCACCTTAGAAAGTGGGGCAAGAGCATCTTTGACAGCAGTGTGGACAACCTGGTGAGAAGAACTTTAAGTTATGAGTGATGGGGAAGGGGATGATGACCCATTGCCACTACGTTGGCAAGCAAAGGATGCAGTGTGATGGATACAAGAAAAACATTGTGAACAATAAAACAGGGCAGTAGGGGGCTCACCTCAATCATAGATACAGAAATGCATGCAGCTTGTATGTACCAGGTCTGGTTGGGATGGAATTAATTTCCTTCATAGCAGCCCATAATGGTGCAGTGTTCTGGATCAGTGACCAAACCAGTGTTGATAACATACTAATGTTTTAGCTATTGCTGAACAGTGCTTGTGATGCCTTAGGTTTTATATTTTTCAGATTCTATACTGCTTTAGTGTGTAGTTCTGAACTTCATATTAAGGGATGGTAAGCTCTCCTCACAGTCAGTAGACAAAACAATTCCTTCTCTAGCTTGGGACCAAGGAAAACCAATCCAAATTTCAGGCCCAAGAACATAAACAACACCAGAATGAAGAGAGAAAAACAAGAAGGATGGGACTTCATAACCTAAAGCTGTAATTGGACAATTAACTCCAATATGCTAATGGACCAGAACTTACAAAAGTGAGAGATCTCATGACCGGTTGTGGAATCCTCTGGATCCTCCCCCTCAGGGAAATCCCCAGGGCCTTGCCTTGGAAGAATATATCATGGTTTTCCCCACCTAGGCTGATAGAGAGGACTTAACCCATGGTGCTCTGCAGCACTACTGCCAATCTGCATTAGACTGCTTCCCCCATTGGCTAGTTGACACTGCCCACCCCAATTATTCATCCCTCATTGCCCCTACAGGTTGCTGCCCTTTGCCCTGCCCTTTGCCCACCCCTGTGCCCTCAGGTCATTGGTCACTGACCCCATACTTAAGTCTGTGCAGACCACATGGTTTTGTCTTTGTCTCTGATCCTTTCAGCATGCTTTGGAATAAATCTTCACTGGAATACATCATACAAAGACCCTTCCTGTCTTTCCTCTGCTGAGCTATCTGTGGCGTGTGTGTATGGACTTGAAATGGCTGTTCTTGTGGCCTTACTCTGAGCGGCTTCTGAAGGACACGCTTTAAAGAAGGTTGAAGCATTTCTACCACCCAGCCATGCTGCAACAACCGGTCATCCATTTTTGTGACCATTTTGGGTTCATCTTAGGTGTAGCCCTGTCCAGGCTCTTGTACTGCCCAAGGTGTATCCATTGAGGCCTTTTAATAAATACCTACTTTATTCTTTAAGTCCATCTAGCCTCTGTTCTAGGTCAGCCTTCACAAGGCATCACTTGCATAGCATCAAGGTCTCCTCTGTTTCTCACTCTGCCCATTCCAGGGGCTTGGCTAGGGGTGGGCAAGAGACAGGGAGGACCCACAGCTGGGACAGCGGAGGCAAATGGACAGAGTGATATTCTATACCATATGATGTCGCACTCAGCAATCAAATGGAGGGGGGGGGGATTTTTTCAGAGATAGCTATTTCTCAGAGACTGGATGGACATTGGGTGGTGACTGATTGCTTTAATATCGCTTGTTTCTGTTTCTTTTTCTTTTTCCCTGGTGATAGTAAAAGATTTTAAAATCATAGAAAATTCGGGGAGTTAGAAAGAAAGTTAGGCTTGGTAAACCCTGGGAAATGTTAAGGGTAGGCCCTGGGAAATGTTAGGCCTTGTGTTTGCTAGATCATGTGAAACTGCACCTGTGTAATCAGTATATGATAAATGATATGATCATTAGATGTGATGATTATTTAGAAATTAGATGTAATTATTGTTTAGTCATAAGAAGAATCGTGAGAATCTGTGTTAGGGGTTTGAGGGGGATCACGAGAAATCCATGTTTGGATGAAATCAATGTATACAATAGAAAAATGTAAGTTTAATAATTAATATGTAAGTTATATAGAGTTCTGTCCCCAGCAGGCTGCACAGGGCCCGGATAGCGCAGTCCTGTAAGGAACAGACTGTCTGAGCTCCCAAGCAGTTCTTAGCCGCAGGCAACCTTAGCAAGCTTAAGTGAGATCAGCTCTTTAGTGATTATCAGCTCATTGTGATTTCAGCTCTTCAGCTTGCTAGGTGCCTAGGCAGGCAGACGCAGGGAGAGAGAGGAGAAGCGCTGTGTGAGGTTCCACAGAAGCGTCTTTATTGAAGTCTTCTGTGAAGGTTCCCAGTGACAGCTCTTCTGCCCGAACTGGGCAAAAGTAGCTCTTTATATAGGATTCAGGGGTATCAGAAATTGTCCAATAGCAAGGGTTAAAGGAAAGTGACCTATAGAGTAACAGAGAGATAAGCAGGGGTCCAAAGGCGGAAGAGAGGGGCTTCTAAGGTTCCAGTCACCATGACTTAGCATTTCCTATCTTGGGCTTCTGACCGCCAGGGAGCCCTTGCAGATTCTGGGCCTGCTACAACTCCACTTTCTGTTTTTAGAAAAAAGGCGTTCCCTATAGTTCTTTTGAAACAATGAACAAGGCATGAGAACATAGCTAATACAATGACAATTACAAGGAAAATCCACAACATTCCCTTAACCAAAGATGCAACCCATCCTGTTAATCCCCATTGACCGAAAAGGTCATTGACCCAGTCTGGGGTTTTTTCTATTTTCAAGTCCTTCACGAGTTCTTTCAGTTTCTGGATGTTTGCGTGGATGGATTCCGAGTGTGAAGAGAGATTGAAGCAGCACATCCCCTTGAAGTCTTGGCAGCTGTGTCTGTGGGCAAGCAGCAGGAAGTCAATCGCTGCTTGATTTTGGAGTGAAGCATGTCTTGTGGTTTCTTCTTCTTTTAAGAGATTGCTCAAGGCAGCAGATGTAGCGTTAGCTTGCTTACTGAGCCAGCACCTGAGGTGATTTATTTCACCGAGGGCTTTAGCTGCAGCTACCCAGGGTAAGAATAGGGAGACAGCGATCTTTTTTGGTTTGTTCCAGTCATATAATTTGGGATCACAATTTTCATCAAATTCTGTGTAGGATATTTTGTGGCATTTTAATTCACTTTCTTTTTTCCAATTATGTAACTGTCATGATTTGATGCTGGTACAATGCCAGTGCCCCCATGAAAATACATTCTCCCCGGTGTCTACTGTGAGATGTGACCAGGAATAGAGCGAAGCAGGCTCCAGCTTAGGAATAGAAGAAAGAAAAAACTTTATTAACCTACAATATATAAAAGAAACACACAAAACTCAGGATGAAAACCTTCCAAACATTCCTCCTCCCCCCCAACCAAGTTCCCAATGCATCACAGTAAGACAAAACCTTGGACTCTCAATTCAGTTGCCACCCCTCAGATCACCAACTCTCAGTCCATCACCACCCTTCAGATAATCAATTCTCAGTTCATGAAGAGGAGAGGAGTCCTTCTTGTGCCATAGGCTTCCCCAGGAAACACAGTTGAAACTTCTTGTGTTCCCATGTCACTCGTGACACCAGCCGGAGAACATTTGCCATCATGACATCTTCCTTCCATGTCCAGTGCTCTCACCACTGCACATGGACCAGAGCTGCTTCTAGGGTTTTCCTTTTAAGGGTGCTTTGTCCAGTTCCAAAAAAGAGCATAGTCTCTCACTTTTGGGACACCTGTCCTCCCCAAATTTCACCCCCTGGGGCCGAGGGGTACCAACACTGAACTCTCTTGGCTCTGAGCCATTGCCTCCCGCTAAATGCAGTCTCTGTGTCACAGGAAAAATGGTTCTGTCCATGGCTATACAAGAAAAGGCCAGCCAAAGGCCACTCCATCATCTCCTCCCACCTAGGATTCTTCTCAACTTCTCTTGGACATCTTTCACTTGCACAAACTTGCATCACACTTGCCCATTTCCTGCTATTCATCCCTATCTCTCTTCTCATTCAGGAGGAGGATCAACATTTGTAAGGTTGCCATCATCCAAGAAAAGGGTTAAAATCTCCAGGCTCTGCCTGTCCAGAACTCCCACGGCTGCCCTGCCGGGCACCTTCTTGATGCACCCCCCCTTCTCCTTCTCAGCCAGCCTGCTATCAAATTTCAAGGTGGCACAGGCACAGGCTGGCTCTCTCTCTCTCTCTCTCTCTCCTGGCGGGGGGGAAGGGGGGGCTGCCCGATGCCTCTTGGTGCTCCTCCACCCTTCCACCCTCCCAGCCTCAGGGCCCAGGCCTACCTCACCTGGCTACATGGCTTCCCCTCTCCTGCCCAGCTGGCAGCAGCTGGGCAGGGGAGAGGTCTGAACTCTTCACTCACCAGAACCCAAGAGGGGTTTTCCTGGGAGTTCTCTGCTTTTAACCCCTGTGTTCTCAGAGGCGTATCCATGTCCCCAGTGGCCACACCAGGTGCCAATATTCAAATCTGTGCACCTGTTGGTTTGACCACAGCATCCCAAAAAACTCACTTCCTCTCAAACCACGACAGTAACAAGGCGATATTTGGAGTGAGGGTAGAAAGTTTTCCAAGGGTACAGGGACCTCCCTGGAGTCGGGAGGGGATCCCAGCCCATACTCTGTCACCACAGATGAGAAACGTTCCCTTGGGTAATACTTTGGGGTGGAGTGAGGACACAGAGATCACATGAGCAGTGTAATTACACCAGTCAGGATAGTTACAGGCTTTGTTAATTGGTGATATGTCTTTTCGGTATGTGTTTTTGTTCTGGTCAATTTCTGGCCAATTATTTTTTGGACATCTAAAGTAAAACTTGACACAGTATGTTGCCTTGGAGGACCCCAACAGGTCCAATACTTGGGGTTCCTCTAGAGCATTGGGCAGCATTTTTGTCCACTTGTCCCAAGTATCTACCACATTGGGTCTCTTACCTGTGGTGCGGAGGAGCTCTGAGTTATAGATGGGCCAGTCATCTGCTACAAGGGGAATTCCTACTAGACATGTGGAAAGTGGGTTATCAATGCTTCCCATGGACAAGCACATGTTATCCTGTTTTAATGTCCTTGCTAAGGTTACCCAAACATTATGCCTAGGCTGTGGGCTAATCCAGCTGAAGGCATACGGTACTGTGAAGAACATCCGGGCAGCAGTGAGGACAGCACCAACAGAGATGTTTTTCATCTTTGGACAGGAATGGGGCTTCTGATAGGGAATATAAGCAAAATTTGTTATCTTTATGGTGGGAGGGGAGGGTTTTCTCCCTTGTTCCATTCCTCTGTTCCTTCCCCTCCCCCTCCCCCCCCTTTTTTTTTTTTCTTTCCTCTAAGCTAAGGGGAGGGGGAGAGGGTATAAGGTTAGGGGGTTTTGGTAAGAGTAAAGAAAAAGGGAATAATAGGGTTTTTTAGGGTAAAAAAGGGGTAACAACATATAATTCAGAGAATGGGTTTGTGTTCAGGCTATGTCTGGCTTATGGTTTGATGCAGCAGAATGTTGTTCAGCTTTCTATTTTGTCTGCTGTCGCGTGATGGGACGGTCTGCTCTTCTGCTTGTGGGTATTTGGCGATGTGTTCGTCTCCAGGCAGAACTGGTTTGGTTTTTAGGAGGTCTTGTGTTTGACTAAGAGGAATTCTTGTCACTGTTTATAGGAGTGGTGGTTGCAGGGCCTAGGTATGGTTTTATGTTTTTTCCTGGGTACCATCTTGGACCAGATGGTAGTAGAAGACACACATACCCTCTGCCCCAGGTAATCAACTGGAAAGGCCCCGAAATTTGATGTATTTCTGGGTCCTTCACGAGTACAGGTGGTTTCTCAGTGAGCTTTGCTTGGGTGGTATTTGCAAAATGGCAAAGTATCGGTGGGTCAGGCTCTGATGCTGTACAATTTAGGAAGTTGATGACATAGAGAGCCTTGCAAAGTCTTTCAACTGGAGATATGATTCTTGTGTCTCTGTTCTGTTGATTGAGGACTCTTTTGAGGGTTTGATGTGTCCTTTCCATGATGGATTGTCCTGTGGGATTTGCAGATATGCATGCCTGTCTTGTGTTCTATGCCCCATTCACTGAAGAACTCTTTTAACTTGCGGGAGGTATAGGCAGGTCCATTATCCATTTTGATCTCCTTTGGTACTCCCAGGGTAGCGAAGGTGAGGAGGAAGTGTTTTATTGTGTTCTGTGTAGTTTCTCCTAGATGTGCTGATGCAAATACTGCTCCAGAAAACGTGTCGACCAATACATGCATGTATTTTGATGTTCCAAAAGGTGTGAAGTGAGTCACATCTGTCTGCCACAGCTGTCAGCTGTTCAGACCTCAGGGATTGACTCCCGTCCCCATAGATGGTATCTGGTAGTTTTGACAGTTCTGGCATGTAGCAACAATAGCTTTTGCCTGATCTTTTGAAAGCTTGAACATTCTGATAAGGGCAGGTACATTTTGATGAAAAAATGCACGTGACAACTTTGCCTGAGCAAAGATGTTAGGGACATTAGCAGTTTCTACTGCCATGGCTAATGCGTCCGCTTTCCTGTTACCTTCTGCAACAAAACCTGGGAGGTCAGTGTGTGACTTCACATGCATTATATGGTAAGGTTGCTTTCTGTGGGAGACTAAGTCTGTTAATGTAGAAATCAATTGGTATAACTTTGGATTGGAAACCTCTTTGAGAAGAGCATGTTCTGCTCTCATAGCTATACCAGCAACATAAGCTGAATCTGTGACCAGATTAAAGGGTTTGTCTTTGAATTTCTTAAAGGCTCTGACAACAACTGCTAACTACGCAATCTCTGGAGATCCCTCCACTATTTGGATGAGAGATTCCCAATTTTGGGTCTGAGGGTCTTTCCATGTCATTACCGACTTGTGGGATGACCCTGAGCCATCTGTAAAGATGGTTAGAGCTTTGAGAGGTGTTTTACTTTGGACTAATTTTGGGGTCAGATGAAAGGTTACTTCACGATTAAAAAGTTTGTGTTTTGGGATATGAACTGAAATTTGGCCTGTATAGCTCTCTAGGGCAAACTGGAGGTTTTCATTGGTCTGCAGCAAATTCTCCAAGTCCCCAGTGGTCAGTTGCAAGTATATGCATGTGAACTCACACCCTGCAAGAGAGCGGAGGCAAGTGGCGAGTTCTAGCCTTTTTTATTAGATGTGCCATGATTTCTTGGAAGGTGGTATTTGTCTTTGTAGGTTGGTTGTTTGTAAAGATCTATTCCAGTGTCAGCAAAGGGTCTTGAAGCTGAGTGGCCCGTTGAAAAATCAGTCCATAGAATCAGGGTGCTTTTCCCGGAATGACGAACTGGAAAGCCAGGCTGGGCTCAAAGCGATGGGCTTTGCGTGAAGACAGGGCTTCTTGGACCTTGGTGATGGCACCTCGGGCTTCAGTTGTGAGAGTGCATGGAGAGTCCAGGTCTTTGTTGCTACGGAGAAAGTTGAACAGGGTAGCGAGGTTCTCTGTTGTAAATCCTAGCAGTGGACGTACCCAGTTGATGGATCCGCACAGACTGTGCAAGTCTCTCAGGGTTTTTGGGTCATCTCTGATAGCGAGTTGATGGGGTATGATGGTCCTTTCCCAGATATGGAATCCAAGGTAAGTCCATGGCTTGGTGTACTGTATTTTGTCCTCACAGATCTCGAATCCTGCCTTTTCCATGGTTTCGATGGTTTTTTTAACTGCTTTGTCTAAGTAAGCATTTTCTGATGCACAAACCAGGATATCATCCATATAGTGGTGGATGATTGCATCTGGAAATAAGTTCCGAACAGGAGACAGGATGCGAGCAACGTACCACTGGCATATAGTGGGACTGTTCTTAAGTCCTTGGGGAAGAAAACACCAATGATATCTTTTGAGTGGAGCCTCTCTGGTAAGAAAGGGAGCGGAGAAAGCAAACCGTGGAGCGTCCTTGGGGTGCAGTGGAATGCTGAAGAAGCAGTCTTTAATATCTATGATAGCAAATGACCAGTCTCTAGGCAGCATCGATGGGGAGGGCAAGCCAGGCTGGAGGGGGCCCATGTCCTCGATGACCTCATTGATTTTGCGACGGTCATGGAGGAGCCTCCACCTGTCCGTTCCAGGTTTTTTCAGTACGAAGACTGGAGAGTTCCAAGGGCTGGTGGTTTTGACTATGTGGCCTTTGGCAAGCTGTTCTTCCACGAGGGCTTGTAGTGCACGCAGCTTTACTTTAGATAGGGGCCACTGTTCGATCCAGATCGGATCATGGCGTTTCCAGGTGCGACGAGGAGTATCTAGCAGTGTGCGCTCCTCAGTGGCCCCAATTAGAAATCCCGAATGGGTATACGTAAGGAAACCCCCCATTGGGATACAACGTCCCTGTCCCAAAGGGTGATGGAGGCTCTTAACACAAATGGGTGGATGGTTGCCACCTTGACTTCAGGTCCTTCGACAAGGATGTTGTTCTTGCTTTGCATGGATACTGTAGCTCCACCAATCCCTGAAATCATGCCTGCAACAGGTTGTAGTTCCCAGTGTGCTGGCCATTCTTAGCGAGCAATGATGGTCACGTCACCACTGGTGTCCAGCATCTCTGGTAGGTGGATCTTGTCTCCTCTGCAGGTAAGACCACACTTGATGGTAGACTTGGATGGTCCTCACAACTTGTGCCCACATTGTATAGGGTTGAGAGGAAGCTGTTTTTTGTGATTCTTTGAGAGTAGTAAGGCTTGTGTGGAGTTCCCCGTGAAAGGTAAAATGGAAAGTCCATGCAGCACAGCTGGAAAGAGATTTTCTTGTCCCGAGTGCACTGTTTGTACTTCTGGAACAACAAAGATTTCCTTTGGGCTATGGAGAGTGTCACCTATAATTAAGATTTTAAAAGGACCACCTTTTGGCCCATGTTTGCCTGTGGGAACACAATAAACATTCTCATTATTAAAGTCAATGGACAGAGCAGTTACCAGCTGGCGCTGGGTTCCTATCTGTCTCTTGCCATGCGTTGGATCCTCTTCCTGTGGTCCGGAATCTCCTGGGATGGTGCGTGGCTGTGTCTGGACGGCTTTTGATTTGTTGTCCTTGCGCGGGGCTCCACCGCGCTCTATGAAGCGTTTCCTGAACGCGGTTGGTAGCACTGCTGATTCTGGGGTCTTTGATAGGTGTTACAGGGCTTTAGGGTGGGTGACCTGTTGTCACAGACATGCTTTATGAAAAATCCTTTCCTTAGGATTTTTTTCTCCTGAGAAGCTGAGAGGCCTCAAGAACAAAATGTAAAAAATTATTATCTGCTGCTGTGGAATGCAAGAGGTGGATCTGTGATTGGTCTCATGTGGTTGCTTCTAATTAATGGCCAATCACAGTCTATGGAATATTAATCCTTATATTATCGGGTAGGACGTGCCTGGGCTCGTCTGACCCTTGCTGCTGGGCCAAAGGCAACAGCTGTGGTGTTTCACCTCAGAGATACCTTTGGCCGGCTGGATGCTGCAGCTAGGCACTCAGAACAAATCCAGGCATAGTAGAAACTCAGTTTACCTCTGGTGGAAAAGGTTCAGGCGACGGTGAAGAGAAAAAGGAGAGGATTCTGCTGTAGAGTTTTAATCCAGAGTTTTATTCCAGGATGATAGACCTCTGAATCTTGTAACAGCTCCCAACAGAATACAGACTGGTCCTGTCTCCTTTTAAGCCCAGGGACAGGGGGAGGGGAAAGGAGAGGTTGGCACACTTAGGGGGTTGGGATAGGTGAAACAGGAAATGGCATCACACTGCAACATCTCCCCCTAGTTTTGTTTAAAAAGAAGAGGACTGGGTTTGTGGTGCAGAATGCTTGCCAAACCATGGTTGGTAAATCGGTTCCTCCTCTACAGGAGGTTCAGTGCTTTCCACTGAGGCTTCCATGTCATTCATTGGAGCTCTAAGGGCTTCCAAATGGTAAACTTCAGGAGGGGGAGATGAGCTTGAAATCAACTTGAGAACCATGCATTTGATTAGTCTGAAGACAATACTAACTACAATAACAATAACTAAAATAAACAATACTAAAATTACAGTTTTCAGAATAGATCCCAACCAGCCTGAGAGTCCCCAGCCTTTGAACAGTCCACTCAGCCAGTCGTCAGTTTCTTGCTTGATGTCACTCACCATGGTTTTCATCTTGTCGATTGTGGCATGGACGTTCTCTGCTTTTGATGACAAGTTGAGGCAGCAGAGACCTTCAAATTCTTCACAGCGATGGTTGTGCAGAAGGAGCAGATAGTCTATGGCTGCCCTATTCTGCATGGTGGCTTGCCTGGTAATTTCCTCATCTGATAAGAGGTCACTCAGGGCAGTAGAAGCAAGGTTTGCCTGTTTTGCAACCCAACATTCCAATCGGCTTAATTCTCCCATGCTTTTTGCTGCTGAGATCCACGGCAGAAGGACTGTAATTGAGGTGGTTTTAGGTCTGGACCAGTGAACAATTTCCAAATTACAGTCAGGGTCTAATTGCCTTAGGTCTCTTTTTTGGATAGCCAATGTATGTGTGTTGTTTTTTGTTTGCCAATGAATTAGGTTTGTTCGATTTGGGGTTAACAGGCTCAGCTTGCCAAAGGTACATGGACCTCCGAGCAGACGAGGCCGGAGACCTGCCCATGCTCTGTCTCCACATATTAAAAACATACCTTTTGGGAGTTCACGAGGCTTATTATCACCACCTGATGAGTGCATTACTAGGACTGAATTTTCACACCAGTTTTTGTCTGTGTAGTGTGGGTTTCTAGGGTCAGGATAGGTGTTTCGTTTAGCTTCCTGATATGGTAACCGGGAATTGAATTTAAAGTGAATGCAAAAGGTTGCATTCATGGAGCCTAAGAGATGGAACTCTTGTGGCTCCCTTTTTGGCACTGGTAACTTTCTCGCCCACTCCTGCCAAAGCAGTAAAGGATTGTCAGCAGGATAGCGGCCAGGAGAAGGCGCGAGTAAGTTAACTTCATTTAAAGCATTCCACATTTCATTTGGGAACTCTGAGGATTTAAAGGGAACTCCCACCAGGCAAGTTGACAGGGGGTCAGAGGCTGTCCCTGTGGAGAGACAAATGTGATCTTGTCCAAGGGCTCTGGCCAAGGTGGTCCATACGTTCGCTTTGGGCTGAGGGACTATCCAGGAGATCGCTGGAGAAATGATCGCAAGTAGGATGAGGAGCAGGGTTGGTCTCATGGTGTCTCAAGACTGCACACGAACAGCGGGATCTAAACCAGTAAAAGGAAACTTAAGACAAACATATATTACAAACTATTCCAGATAGGAGGCTTAAATGGAATTTCCTCCAGAGAACGCATGCGGCGTTTCCTTCTCCAGGCAGCGTTAGCAACCTGGGGCACTTCTGTCGATTTCTCTGAGACCTTGGGAACATAGGGCCTTACCCATTTGGAAGGAACCCACTTTAACCCAGAGGGAGTGGACACACAGGTGTATCCACGTCCCCAAGTAACCAATTTGTAAGGTCCCACCATCTTCCAATTCTCAGGGTCCTTTACTAAAACCGGAGGCTTTTCTTTCATCAACGTATGACTGCTCTCCCCAAAGTGGCGGAGGATGGGCGGATTCAGGCTGCCAAAGGAACAATTCAGAAAATTGATTGTGAACAGCGCCCTGGACAACCGGATGTGGGGAGGTTCCACCTTCAGAACCTGTTGTTGCTGGTCCAGGACTCTTTTAATATCACAGTGAGTCCTTTCTACAATGGCTTGACCTGTAGGGGAGTAGAGGATGCCAGTGTTGTGCTCTACTCCCCATTGCTGCAGGAAGCTCCCGAATTCCTTGGATTTGTAGGCAGGGCCATTATCAGTTTTCAACTCCTTGGGGATGCCCATGAAAGAAAAAGCCTGTAAGAGGTGCTTAATGGCATCATTAGATGATTCTCCTGTGTGGGCAGAAGCATAGACCACTCCAGAAAAGGTATCTACACTAATGTGAACGTATTTCTGCCATCCAAATGACTGTATGTGTGTAACATCTGTTTGCCACAGTTCACAACTGTTCAACCCCCTAGGGTTTGCTCCCTTACTCACTGTAGGGAGTGCATGTTGTTGGCAACTTGGGCATGTGTCCACAATCGCTTTGGCCTGTTCTCGAGTGATGTGAAACTGACAAACTAGGCCAGGTGCATTTTGGTGGAAAAGCTGGTGGCTGATTTTTGCCTGTTCAAAAACATTTGGGAGAATGGCCATCAGTGCAGGTGCAGCAAGAGCATCTGCCCTTCTGTTGCCTTCAGCGATAAACCCTGGCAAGTCGGTGTGTGACCTGACATGCATCACATAAAATGGTTGTTCCCGGCGAGTGACTAACTTTACAAGTTTTGAGAGCAATTCGAAAAGCGCGATGTTAGACCCTTCTTGCAGTATTGCTTGATGTGCCCTGGATACTACTCCTGCCACAAATGCAGAATCCGTAATCAGATTGAATGGTTCTGAGAACTTTTCAAAAGCCCTAACAACTGCATCCAATTCAGCAACCTGAGGTGAACCTTCCACCTCAGCAATGTCCGTCTCCCACTGCTGGGTTTGAGGATCCTTCCAAGTCATACCAGACTTGTGGGACCTCCCGGACGCATCTGTAAAGATGGTCAGAGCCTTTTTTAAAGGTCTCCTACTCTGAGCACTTCTCAATTTCAGAGTAAATTGAACATCTTGTTTGAACATTTTGTGGGCAGGCCACACTACAGAAATTTCTCCTGAGTAGGAATCCAGAGCAAACTGCAACACTTCATTTTCTCGAAGCAATTGTTCCAATATTTGCATAGAATTTTGACCCGATTTTAACTCAATTGGAATGTGAATGCACTCAAAGTCACATCCTGCTAACTCCCTGATCCGGGTCCTTGCTTTCCGGATCAGTTCTGCTACCAGCTCCCGAGGCTTTGTCATTCTTTGGACCTTTTGTGACTGAGGAAAACCCATTCTATGATCAAGAGAGGGTCCCTCTGGTCCTGATCCTTTTGAGGTGTGTCCTTTGCTGTAGGTGTTTGTTTTTCCTCCCACTGGAAAATGATTCCATGGAGGTGTGGCAACTTACCTAAGATGATAAATTTGAATGGCAGGTCAGGCTGACATCGGTTGGCTTGTCATGTGGACATTGAAATCTGAACCTTTTCTAGAGCTTTCCGTGCCTCTGGGGTAATAGACCTAGGAGCACCCGGGTCCTCTCCTCCTTTCAATAAATTGAAAAGAGGGGCAAGGTGTTCGTTAGTCAGACCGAGCCATGGCCTTACCCAATTCAAAGACCCACACAACTTGTGGACATCCGCAAGGGTCTTGATCTTTGGATTGATTTCTAGTTTTTGAGGAACAATGGTCCTATTTCCAATTTCTAGGTCCAAATATTTCCAAGGTGGCATCTTTTGAATTTTCTTTTCCTGGAGCTCGAACCCTGCAACAATCAATGCATCGATGGTTAGGTCAAGCGCATGTGTGAGTAAATCATCATTGGGGGCACACACAAGGATATCATCCATATAATGATAGATGATGGCCTTTTCTGCAGCTGCATGCACTGGGGAAAGCAGGGAAGAGACATACCACTGGCAGATCGCTGGTGAGACCTTAAGGCCCTGAGGGAGAACTGTCCAATGGTACCTTTTCATAGGGGCTTCCATGTTGATGGTGGGGACCGAAAATGCGAAACGCCGTGCATCGTCAGGGTGTAGGGGAATATGGAAAAAACAATCTTTTATATCAATAACAGCTAATTTCCAGTCCTGGGGAAGCATTGTTGGGAATGGCATACCAGGTTGGGGAGAGCCCATATCTTCAATGACATTATTAATTTGTCAGAGGTCGTGGAGGAGCCGCCATCTTTTTTTGTCAGCTTTCTGAATGACAAACACTGGAGAGTTCCACGGGGATGTGGTCTCCACAATGTGACCCTTTTTCAGTTGCTCTTCCACTAGTTCCTCAAGTGCATTCAGTTTTTGTTTACTGAGCGGCCACTGTTTCACCTCAACTGGTTTGTCTGTTTTCCACTTCAATTTTTGGGTGGGGCACTGTTGTTCAATGGCCGCTGTACAAAAATCCTGTGGAGAGTCTGGAATATCAATTGTGACACCCCACTGGGTCATTAAATCTCTCCCTAACAAAAGTTCGGAATAATCTAACACAAATGGACGGATTTTTGCCAATTGTCCGTTTGGTCCCTTGATTTGGATGATGTGTTTGGATTGTCTCGCCAATTGCAGGCCTCCTACACCTTGAACGTGACCAGCAACGTTTTGCAAAGGCCAATGTGCTGGCCAGTCTTGTACTGGGATCACTGTTCAGTCTGCACCCGTGTCTACAAGCATCTCAATGCATTTTGACTCCCCACCCCCACTGACATTACACCATAATTTGGGTTTGTCTTTCCCAATAACTTGGACCCGGGCAACTGTGGGCCCTTGTTTTTCGGTGCCTTCAGGCAAAAACAGCACAGGGATAGCTTGTGCAACAATTTGTCCTTTGGGAAGAAACAGGGGTGGGTGGAAACAGTGCAGCCCGAGAACAAATTGCTCAGGATCTGATGTTGTCATTCCTGGAGCAATTTCAATCTCATGCGATGTGTGTTTGGTGTCCCCAATGACCATGTACTTGTGGGAACTCAGCACATCACTCCGGATGTCCAGAGTTACCGAGAGAACCCTTGGGGGGTCTCGGAAATCCTGGAATGTTGCCAGGAGTGTTTGGTGGCTTGATTTTGATCCATCCACAGAAGTGACAGCAGTTTGAGGACATGAGAATCACTTTAGAGTGAAGGGTGTAAAAGGGACACATTTATACGGTGAAATATAAACTTTAAGGTTTTTGGTACAGGGAGGTTATGGAGACAAGATGGAGGGATCAGGGCGTGTCTCGTCCTTCTTCTTTCTTCTTCTTGTCTTCCATCTTCTGTGGTGATGTTGGCACTTGGGGATTGGTTCATGGTGAAGGTGCACTTGCTAACATGGGTGAAAAGTATTGGAAAATAAAGGTAAATATGTATGTAGATTTTAGTATAAAAAGACATGACTGCCCCGTGGGTGGTCAGAGTGCCTTTGGCTGCCTTGCAAGTCAGACCTCTGTTGGGCAGACAGAAAATTTTGTAGATAAGAAACAATAAACAATCTGAAGATCGAAAAGCTGAAGAGTCCAGACTCGTCCTTTGAATCGCGTGCCACCCAAGAACCACCCTACCCGTGTCCGGGCAGAGACAGACAGCTGAACCGGACATGTACTTACAATGAATTCAGTGCCAAGTGCCCTTCTGTTCTGGATTGACAGAGACAAAATGCCAGTCAGTGTCTTTCAGGTGGAGTGATTCTGTCAGCTGCAACCTGAAAGGCTCATTGACAGAAGACGTGGTTAACATAGGTTCACCTAAATCATAACAAAGGTTATTTTGTTTCACTCTCAACAGTGGACCAGCAGACGTGGTCTTTGAAGCATCTGCTTCACTTACAGAAATAGTAATATTACCACGCGCTTGGTTTGTTTTGCTTCCCTTATTCCCTTGGCCTGCTCTTTTTGTGTCTGCATGCCTGGCAGGCCGGCGCTCCCCTTTCAGTTTTTTTGTTGTTGTTGACCCTCTGGGAGTGCTTGTAGTTTTCCTCCCGTGCCATTTCTAAATTCATCAAATTGCCTTTTCAGGGGACACTGGCTACTCCAATGCCCAAGGTTATTGCAAAGCAGGCATGGCTTTGTGGGGTCAACCATTGGTGGTCTTCGCTGCTGCCCAGGGTACTGCTGTGCTAAGGGAATGGGCGCAGGACTGGCAACGGCGACACGCTGTGGTGGTCTTGGCAGCAGCCTTGGTCTGGTGTCTTCAGCAACACTCATCAGAGGCACTCTCCTGTTACAGACTAGAAGCATATCTTTTAGTGTAGGGGGAGGTTCTAGAGGGAGACTCAGAATTGCCGCTCGACACTGTTCATTTGCATTTGTAAATGCCATTTCCTCTAAAACCTCTTCCCTTGCATTCTCTTTTTTAACTTGTATTTCAATGGCTCTAGTGAACCTTTCTACAAATTTCAGAAAAGGCTCTGATGGTAGCTGCCTAATCTTACTGTAGGGCTCAAAAGGCCCCTCAGGTTGGAGGGAAAAGAATGCTTTTTCAGCTGCTTCCTTTACTTTCTCGAGTGTTTCTACAGGAATTGCGGTAGCTTGGATTGAGGGTGAAGACCATTGGCCTTCACCGAAGAGATGCTCAATGGTAATTGGCATGCCATTAGCATCTTTCGCTGTGTTTGGATCAGCATGCAAGCCTGGGAGAGCCTCTTTTAGCAGTTGTTTCCATGCTATTTCCCATAATTTGAATTCTGTGGAGGTCATGAGGCATGAGAAAAGCTATTTTAAATCATGTGGGACTACTACAGTCCTACTCAATTCAGAATTTAAAAGGCCACGGAAATATGGACTGTGTGGGCCGTACTCCCGGTGAGATTTACAGACCTCTTTAATCAATTGTCTTTCAAAAGAGCTCCAATTAGCAGTTGGGGCCACTCCTCCTTGTGCTGCAGGCTGATATGAAACAGGAGCGAATGACAAAGTGGGACCCTGTATTGGGTCTGCAGCTTCCTGCCCTGTATCCTTTGAATTGGAAGCAATGGGATCACAGATACAGCAGTGAGGAAGTGCAGTGGGCATGCCCCCACCGTGGGAACAGGGGGAGGGGGCGGGGACTCAATGGGAACAGGGGGCGGGGACAGGGGGCTGGCAAGGGGCGGGGATACTGTGGGAACAGGGGGCGGGGACACTTGGTGATGTCATATCGGCAGACGCCCCCTGGTAGGAGTAGACGGGCGGAGCTGAGGGTACTGCAGGAAAGGGGGGAGGAGGGAAGGTGTCACGAGGAACAGGAGGAGAGGGGGATGGGGAAGGAATTTTGGGATGCTTAAGGGGATCTTGGGAAGAAGACGATCAGGTTTGGGATGGTGCCACGTGGCATCGTCCATCTTGTGTACCCCCTAGGGACTGGGGGCCATTTTGGGCATCATTGCTCTCTGAAAAACTAACACGTGCTCTGGGTTTCAGAGCAGGGGACACAGCGTTTTGGGAAGTTTCCATGCAGTCTGGCCAGGGCCTTGTGGACAAGGGAACTCAGGCATTTTAACGGGCTCAGGGAGTCGACTTCCCAGCACATGAGCAGAATTTGCTCTCTTTAAAATACCAAGTTTAGGGGTAAGAGGTTTAGGGCTGGAAGGGGGAGAAACAGGGAGAGCAGAGGTACATGGCTTGATATTTGGCCTTTTCTCCAATTCCCTTTGTTTGAGCAAGGCTGTGGAAGAATGGCTACGTGACAGGGGCCATGTCCTGGACCAAGAATCGGGAGGATGCAGCTAATCTGGGTCCCTGCACCTGCAAAACACTGTGTCCTTGAGCATAGCTGTGGTACAATAACAAGTAGTGAGAGACATGAGAAAAGAAAGATGTAACCCCTAAGGTATGAGGAAGAGCTGATATTGTAGTATAGCAAATAGATTGCTTAGCTTGCAGAATATGTATGAGCTTATTACTTGTTGTGCATGAAAGTCTGATGCTCTCTTCAATAAACGAAACTTGCTAAACACTCGTATTGAGCGTCCAAGTTTCCCTCACCGCGACACAAGGCTGTTCGAATTTGTAAGCTCCAGAACACAAATTCAGCTGAAGATGTATTCCCAGACTGTCCCAAGGTTATCAATTCATGCCCTACTTTATCCCAAAATTGAATATTGTGGACTTCCTCAGGAGAAGTTTGTGGGAAGTGCAGAAAAAGCCACCTTATAAACTGTTTCAATTTTCCTTTAGAGAACTTCACATTTTCACTGACTAAAATTCCAACAATATGATAATACACTCCTTTTTGTGCTGTGCTTAACTTCGAGCCCATTTTAGATGTAAATGGCACAGAACAAAGTCCTGCCGACCGAATGCAAAGCCAAAATCAGCTACTGATTTCTAAAAAGACCACCGTTAAAAAGCGATAACGATCAGATGAAAGCTTTTACCATGCAGCTGTATATACTGCTTTTAAAACTGCCGCGGCAGCAGCAGCAGGAGCAGGGAATCGGGACCCGCCCCGCTGCGTGGAGAGACAGGCAAAGCCTTCCGCGCCCAAGAATGCAGCCCCCCCTCACCACGTGTAGAGACCAGCCCCCCCGCACCATGTGTAGAGAGCAGCTCCCTGCACCACGTGTAGAGAGCACCCCCCGACACCGCGCGGCAAGCCGAAACCGGGGCTGCCCCGCACTGCGTGTAGAGAGCACCGCCCGCCCCCGCACCGAGAGAGAGCAGCCCCCCCGCACCGAGAGAGCTCCCCCCCCACACCGAGAGCCGAGCACGCTGTGCTGCCGAGCCGGAGGGAGGGGCAGGCAGAGCTGTCCCGCTCCTCCGAGCCGGTGCCGCCAATTCTAAAAACGGCAAAAATACGCCGCAGTGAGTTAAAGCTTAACAGGGTATCGCTTTCACTCCGCAGGGCTGCACAGCCTAAAATGCAAGAGCAAAAAAGAACAAGTCTCACGGCAGAGACGGAATTTGAGCTTCTACTCCCCCCAGGGAGCAGAAATACTCACTGAAATTGAAACTGTTGCTGGCAAAGTGAGGCAGGCCGGTCTCTTCACTTGAATAGGACCCCTCGGGCAGGAGGGGCTCCCCTATTCTCCCCTGGAAAATTCGCTCACCAGAAAGGAGCTGCACTTTCCAGAGGCACTGAGCATTCCACGAAACTTCTTGTGGGATCAGTCCCAAAGTTTCTCTGAAGAGCTATGCATCCACAGCTCTACCAGTGGACGCTAAGCTGCCTTAAAGCTTTTCCAAGGTTCTGAAATTCCTTCTGGGGCTGCAGATTCATGCAGCCACACCTTTGGGCACCAATTTATGGAATATTAATCCCAATATTATCGGGTGGGACGTGCCTGGGCTCGTCTGACCCTTGCTGCTGGGCCAAAGGCAGCAGCTGTGGTGTTTCACCGCAGAGATACCTTTGGCTGGCTGGATGCTGCAGCTAGGCACTCGGAACAAATCTAGGCATAGTAGAAACTCAGTTTACCTCTGGTGGAAAAGGTTCAGGCGACGGTGAAGAGAAAAAGGAGAGGATTCTGCCGCAGAGTTTGAATCCAGAGTTTTATTCCAGGATGACAGACCTCTGAATCTTGTAACAGCTCCCAACAGAATACAGACTGCATGGTCCTGTCTCCTTTTAAGCCCAGGGACAGGGGGAGGGGAAAGGAGAGGTTGGCACACCTGGGGGGTTGGGATAGGTGAAACAGGAAATGGCATCACACTGCAACAAAAGTCCAGATGTCCGGACTGTCTCGGTCAATCACAAGACTTTGTTATCATTCTTTTTCTATTCTTAGCTAGCCTTCTGAAGAAATCCTTTCTTCTATTCTTTTAGTATAGTTTTAATATAATATATATCATAAAATAATAAATCAAGCCTTCTGAAACATGGAGTCAACATTCTCGTCTCTTCCCTCATCCTAAGACCCCTGCGAACACCACCACAACCTGTCTGGACAGTCCTTTATAAAATGTCCAAAATCTCCACAGTGAAAGCAGTGGGCCTGGTCTTTAGAAGTCATTACTGCTTATGTACCAGAAACTCCTTCAGCAATACCCTTAGCAACTGCTTGGGCCACTGTATTTTCAGTGGACAAATGACGTGTACAGCTTTCCAGGATTTGCTTTATGGTAGGTTCTGTATCCAAGGGTAGAGCCCTCAGAATTGTTTTGAAATGTTCGCTTGAGTTACTCATGGCAAGCTTGCATAACAGTTCTTTTCTTGCCTCTGTGCTCTCTATCTGTTTTTCCAGAGCATCTTTAATTCTGTCCACAAATTTAATAAAGCTTTCATCTACTCCTTGTTTAATATTAGAAAAGTGTTGGGTAGGGATAGAGTCATCTGGGGTAAGAAGTAAGGAGGTTTTTGCTGCAAGTGCCACATCTTGTAATGCTTCCTTAGGTAAGGTGTCAGCTTGGTCAGAGGGTTTCTGTAAATCCCCTTCCCCAGACAGCTGTTTGACTGTAAAATTTGGCTTATCAGCATTTGTAGAATGTTTTTAATTGTCTTTTCCAATGCCTTTCCCATAACATATATTCTGCTGGGGAAAGGAGGCAGTGGGCAATATTTTTAAAATTGTGGGGTACTAAAACATGTGCTGAAAAGATTGCTTCTAGGAAATTGCTAAAAATATGTGAACTTCTGCCATGTTCTTTGGCTATATTTCTTAATTGTATGAGTTCCTTGTTTGAGTTAGGTTCCCACATCTTTCTATTAGTGGCCCCACCTCTTTTTCCCTTTTTATAATCTACTGGGAAGGCATTAATTTTTTGTGCCATCTGCCAGTATCCTGCCTTGATTGCTTCTATCTTAATTAGCGCCCATGGATCAATGTCCTCTGTATCAGAATCAGAGTCACTGTCACTGCTGTCCTCAGAGGAGGAAGGAGAGTGATCAGGCAGTGTCCTATGCTTTTTACAGCGTGTTGGAGCGGGATTTTGCAGGGTTTTTTGTGGCTGGGGAGGATGTGAGGAAGCACATGGGAGAGCTTGGCCAGAGGGAGGCAGCAGTGGAGCTGGAATGGCTGCACCACGAGTGGCACAACATGCACAGGGTTGTTGAAGGTGGGTGCTACCGTGGGGTGTCTCAGAGGTTCCATTCAGGTGACATTGAGGGTGTGTGGGCAGCTGGAAAACCTGTGGGTGGGGGTAAGGGAGAAGCGGGGGAGAGGGGCTGGTGGGATCAGCATGGGCTGCCGCGGGTGCAGCATGTTGTGCTGTGGCTGCGGCGTGCTGGCACGCAGGGAGACCTCCTGCTATGGCAGTCAGGCAGTAAGGGATGGGGGTGGGGGGGCCAGCATTAGGGGTGGGAGCTGGGATTGGGGCACCGGTGGCAGGGGTGGGGGGAGCGAGAAGAGGGGTGGGGGGGGCTGCGGTGAAAGCAGGGGGAGCCGTAGCGGTGGGAGCTGCAGCGGGGGCAGGCGGAGGGGGGGTGGGGGGAGCCGCTGCAGGGGTAGGGGAAGCGGCAGGAAGGGTGGGGGGAGCCGACCCAGTGGAAACAGGCACCTTTGCACTCGCAGATAACACGGAATGCCGCGGAATTCATGTTTGCTGCGTCCGGGGGGAAGGGGGGGGCGGGGGAAGGGGCGACCGTGCGAACCTCGCGGGCGTGGAGGGAGTGGGGGGGGGGGGAGGGCGGTGCGAGCTCCATCTCAGGGAGAGGGGGAGGGTGGAACAGCGGCAGAGGCGGCACCCCCCTGACTCAGACGGCTGAATTCCAGGGAAAGATTATAATCAGTGTGATTAGCATTTGAAGGGAGGTTGTCTGTCCCTGCAGGGGAAGGTTGCAGGGGGTTTGAGCTAACTCTGTTGGCTTTTTCTACATCTTTAGTTATAATGTGGAACATAGGAATAAACTGAGTTACAGAAAAATCTTGGTTAGTTTGGAGGGTATATATCATGATCCCAACTTTGTCCCAAAAGAAGTTTTTAGTAATGATGTCTGTGTTAGTCTCTGTAAACTGAGAAAGAATCCATTTTATAAATTTTTTCAGGTTAGTTTTTGAAATATTACCTTTAGAGAAAGAAAAATTGTTAGAGGATAGGATTTCTAGGATTAGTAAGTATAAATCTCTCTCATTCTGGGATCGTTTCAATGTACTAAGTTTTGATCCCATGTTTTCCCGTTCCCTACCAGCAGACAAAATGAGAAAAAAAAACCAAAAAGGGACCCAAGGAAAAATGCGCGTGATTAAGGCTGTTTTAAAACTTACACTTCTTCAGCCCAGTGTGGGTCAAGGGTCTGCTGGAGGTGGTCTTGCCTGTGTCAGTCTCCTCGAACACTCGTTCAGATGTCAGCTGTGAGGGTCGACTGACCCCCTCCCTGCAGAAGAGTCCTGCTATAATGGAGGCTTTTCTTTGGGGGTCTTAAGGATCCGAAGGCAGTAACGATTTCAAAAAAATGCTGCTCCAGGGCTCCTTTCTTGTTTGGGTCGCCAAGTATTGCGGCCTTTTGCTGGAGTTCTGTCCCCAGCAGGCTGCACAGGGCCCGGATAGCACAGTCCTGTTCAGGACAGACTGTCTGAGCTCCCAAGCAGTTCTTAGCCGCAGGCAACCTTAGCAAGCTTAAGTGAGATCAGCTCTTTAGTGATTATCAGCTCATTGTGATTTCAGCTCTTCAGCTTGCTAGGTGCCTAGGCAGGCAGACGCAGGGAGAGAGAGGAGAAGCGCTGTGTGAGGTTCCACAGAAGCGTCTTTATTGAAGTCTTCTGTGAAGGTTCCCAGTGACAGCTCTTCTGCCCGAACTGGGCAAAAGTAGCTCTTTATATAGGATTCAGGGGTATCAGAAATTGTCCAATAGCAAGGGTTAAAGGAAAGTGACCTATAGAGTAACAGAGAGATAAGCAGGGGTCCAAAGGCGGAAGAGAGGGGCTTCTAAGGTTCCAGTCACCATGACTTAGCATTTCCTATCTTAGGCTTCTGACCGCCAGGGAGCCCTTGCAGATTCTGGGCCTGCTACAGGAGTCAGATTTGGGTCTGTGTCCCCTGACACCCAGAGCTCTTTCATAAAAGCACCTTCACATATTCATTCTGTGATTACGTGTTCCTGAATGCTAACACTGGGGCCTATAGTGACAGGACAAGGTGTAATGGTTTTACACTGAAAGAGGCTAGATTTAGATGGTTTTACACTGAAAGAGGATAGATTTAGATTGGACATAAGAAATTATAACTGTGTCCAGTTCTGGGCCCCTCACTTCAAGAAGGACATTGAGGTACTGGAACAAGTCCAGAGAAGGGCAACATAGCCGGTGAAGGGTCTGGAGAGTAAGTCACATGAGGAATGGCTGAGGGAGCTGGGTTTGTTATGTCTGGAGAAAAAAAGGCTCAGGAGAGACCTTTTCACTCTATACAATCACGTGAAAGGAGGCTTGCAGTGGGTCAACACTGGCTGGATGCCAAGCACCCACCACAACCACTCTCTCACTCCTCTCCGCAGCTGGACAGGGGAGAGAAAATATGACAAAGTGTTCATGGGCTGAGATAAGGACCAGGAGAGATTGGTCATCAAATACCATTGATTCCTGGAGAGGCTATCTGGAACAGAGGCTAGACAGTGCTAAAGGAATAAAGTAGGTATTTATTAGAAAGGCCGTCAAAGGATACACCTTAAGCAGTACAACAGCCCAGCCGTGGCTCTACCCAAGATGGACCCAAGGTGGATGCAAGATGGATGACCAGTCACAAGTTTTCATACTTTTGTAAGTTTTGGTCCATTTACATATTGGCGTTAATTGTCCAATTACAGCTTCAAGTTATGAAATTCTATCCTCCTAGATTGCTTTCCTCACTTTGCCGTTGTTTAAACCTTTTTGGGCCAGAAGCTGCAATGGTGTCCTTGGGCTAGAAAAGGATTGTTTTGTCTAACTAAACTATGAAGAGAACTTGCTAACTTTATATGAAGTTCAGAGTTACATACTAATGCAGTACAGAATCTGGAAAATATGAAAGCTAAAACTTACAGCATCACCATCACGGGTAAAGCAGGCTCAACTTAGATCTATGAAGTGAATTTATTAATAACAGAATCAGAGCAGGATAATGAGAATTAAAATTAACCCTTCAAACACATTCCCCACACCCCTCCCTCTTTCTCAGCTCTACCTCCTACCCCCAATGGTGCAGGGAGACAGGGAATGGGAGTTATGGTCAGTTCATCACCCATTTTTCTCCCATTGCTCAGGGAGAAGAGTCATTCCCCTGCTGCACTGTGGGGGTCCCAAGGGAAACAGTTCTCCATGAACTTCTCCAACGTGAGTCCATCTCATGAACAACAGTTCTCTGCAAACTGTTGCAGTGTGAGTCCTCCCCAAACTGCTGAAGTGTGGGTCACTCTTCCATGGAGTGCAGTCCTTCAAGGACAGGCTGCTCCAACCTTGGCACCTCTCTCCATGGGCCGCCCATGGAGTCACAGCCTGGAGACTGGATGAGAAGACATAGCCTCAAGCAGTGCCAGGGGAAGTTCAGGTTGGACATCAGGAGGAATTTTTTAACTGAAAGGATTGTTAAGCATTGGAAGGGACTGCTGGGGAAGTGGAGTCCCTGTGAAATGAATGTGTATATGAGTTGAGATTTATAGGGAAAAGCAGTATGTCTTCAGCTCCATCAATTGATCTAATACAAGGACTTATGTGCCCTAGACCTTATCTGTTTGTCAATCTACTTCAAGTGTAGGAGTTCTACATTTCCCTACAAACCTTGCCTTGCCCATTTTCTTAGAGCAGCCTGGCTTCAACAGCACTACAGCAGGCCCAGTTCTCAGCCTTATCCTTGTACATCATGTTCTTTCTCCAGCCCCTTAATGTCACTATCATATTTTCTGAAAAATCCTCTTGCCCAGGATTTTCCTCCTGGGAAGCTGACAAGCCTCAGAGAAAAAGGAAAACAATATGATCTCATTTGCTTCTCCCGTGTTTTGCTGCTTTGGAATGTGGTTTGGAGATTGTTTATCCAACAGGTGGTTGTTTGATTGGTTTCACGTGAATTGTTTTAACTTAATGACCAATCACAGTCAGGCTGTGTCAGACTCTAGAGAGGGAGTCACAAGATTCATTATTTGTTCTTTGTAGCCTTCTGTCTGTATCCTTTCTCTATTCTTTACTATAGTTTAGTATAGTATAATATAATATAATCAGAAAATAATAAATTAGCCTTCTAAAAATATGGAGTCAGATTCATCTTTCCTTCCAACGACAGGGACCCCAGAAAATACCACATCTTAATCATCTTGGTGGCCTTCTGCTGAACTTGCTCCATCCAGTATGCCAATATTCTTCTGTACTATGTCTGGTTGGGGTGGAGTTAATTTTCTTCATAGCAGCTCACATGGTGCTGTTTGAGATTGTTGACCAAAAAATTGCTGATAGAACACTAATATAGCTACTGCTGAACAGTGCTTGGCACAGTGTCAAGGCTTTCTCTGTCTATTACTCTGCCACCCTGATGAATAGATTAGGGGTGCACAAGAGGTTGGGAGTGGACACAGCCCGACAGATGACCCAAACTAATCAAAGAGAGATTCCATTACATATGCCACCGTTCTCAGCAATGAAAAGTTTAGGGAAGTAAGCCATCTTTTGCTTGAGAACTGGCTGGTCATTGGTCTACCTGTGGGAGGTGGTGAGTGATTGCCTTTGTGTTACAAATAGATGTGGGGGTTTAAATAAGTCCTTGCCTTTTGCCCAGGCCTCCAGCAGCAGGCAGTAGCTTTACTGAGGTGGCCAGCACCCCAAAACCCACTCTCCTTCACAGGTTCTTTAATAATGGCTGATTCCGTCTATTATAGAATGAATTATTTATTTAATAGACACAAAACTAACAGACATAAGACTTAAAACTAATCATAGGAAGGAATAAAGACAAAAAGGAACTTTTAGTAGATCTACCTAAGATGGACGACTGGTCACAAGTTTTCACAATTTTATAAGTTTTGGTTTTGGTCCGTTTACATATTGGCGTTAATTGTCCAATTACAGCTTCAGGTTAGGAAGCCCCATCCTCCTAGATTGCTTTCCTCAATTTTCCATTGTTTATACTTTTTTTGGGCCCAAAGCTGCAATGGTGTTCTTGGTCTTCAGGCTGGAAAAGGATTGTTTTGTCTAATTAAACAATGAAGAGAACTTGCTAACACATTATATGAAGTTCAGAGTTACACACTAATGCAGTACAGAATCTGAAAAATATGAAAGCTAAAACTTAAGGCATCAGGGCCAGTTCTTTCTAATATTTTTATTGATGATATGGGTGAGGGTATTGAGTCTTTCATTAGTAAATTTTCTGATGACACTAAGCTGGGAACGTGTCAATCTGTTGGAAGATAGGAGGGCTCTGCAGAGAGACTTGGAATGGTTGGATGGATGTGCAGAGTCCAATGGGATGAAGTTTAATAAGTCCAAGTGCTGAGTCCTGCATTTTGGCCACAATAACCCCCTGCAACGCTATATGCTGGGAACGGTGTGGCTGGACAGTGCCCAGGTAGAAAGGGACCTGGGGGTACTGGTCGACAGTCGACTGAACATGAGTCAGCAGTGTGCCCTGGTGGCCAAGAAGGCCAATGGCATCCTGGCCTGTATCAGGAATAGTGTGGCCAGCAGGGTCAGGGAAGTAATTCTTCCCCTGTACTTGGCACTGGTGAGGCCACACCTTGAGTATTGTGTCCAGTTCTGGGCTCCTCTGTTTAGGAAGGATGCTGAGATGTTTGAGCACATCCAGAGGAGGGCAACGAGGCTGGTGAGGGGCTTCGAACACAAACCCTATGGAGAACAACTGAGGGAGCTGGGGTTGTTCAGCCTGGAGAGGAGACTCAGAGGTGACCTTATCACTCTGTACAACTACCTGAAAGGTGGTTGTAGTCAGGTGGAGGTTGGTCTCTTTTTCCAAGCAGCTGCTGACAGAACCAGAAGACAGAGTCTTAAGCTGCACCAAGGGAAATATAGGTTGGATGTTAGGAAAAAGATTTTAGGGAAAGAGTGATAAAATGATATTGGGACACATAAGACAGATGATAGACTTTGGACCTGGTTAGCATAAGAGATTTGATAACAGGATGCCTTGGCAAACAGAACTTTGACGATTAAATCAAGACTAAGCTGAAGATTAAATCAGGACTTACCAGAAAAGAAAATTACATCAAAACTTCTGCAAGCAAGAGATTTTGTAAAATGTATAAGTTTGTTTATGTGATGATTAACCCAATCATTGTAGTAAAACATTGCTAGTCTTCCTAAAATAGTATATAAGCATTGTAGTCCACAACAAATTTGGATTTTTCTGACCATATCGGAGTCTCCCTGTCTCTCTTCATCGCCGATAAAGTACTGGAATGGTCTGCCCGGGGAAGTGGTGGAGTCGCCATCCCTGGATGTGTTTAAAAAAAGATTGGATGTGGCACTCAGTGCCATGGTTTAGTTGAGGTGTTATGGCATGGATTTGACTCTATGATCTTAAAGGTCTCTTCCAACCTAGTCATTCTGTGATCTTACTGGTTTCTACAACTACCTGAAAGGAGGTTGTAGTGAAGCAGGTGTCAGTCTCTTCTCTCAGGCAACAAGTGACAGGACCTAGCTTTAAGTTCTGCCAGGGAAGGTTTAGATTGGATATTAGGAAAATTTTCTTCACTTAAAGGGTGATTAGGCATTGAAACAGGCTGCCCTAGAACTGTTAAAAAAACATGCACTTAAGGACATGATTTAGTGATGAACATGGCAGCAATAGGTTAACATCTGAATTCAATGACCTTGGAGATCTTTTTCAACCTTAATGATTCTATCATTCTATGATTGTAACAACAAGCACCTAGTCTTGTACCTGGAAAGGAAGAACTCCTTACAAAGATATAGGCTGATGCCTGCCTGGCTGGGGAGCAGCTGTGCTGAAAAGGGCTTGGGAATTCTTGATAGACAGCAGGCTTAACATTAGCCAGCAGTGTGCCCTGGCAGCAAAGGTGGTCAAAATAATCCTGGGCTGTATTAGCAGTAGTGTAGACATTAGATCAAGGGAAGTGATTATCCCCCTTCACTTAGCACTCATTAGACCATATTTAGAACACTGTTTAGGGCACAGTACAATGCAGGAAAAACATCGATCAGCTGAAACATGTCTAGTGGAAGGCCACTGAGATTATCCAGAGCACATGCTGTATGAGGAGACACTGAGGGAACTGATCTTTTTCAGCCTGAAGAGAAGAAGGCCTAAAAGTAGTCTTTCAGTACCTACAAGGAGGCTATCAAGAAGACAGAGGTAGGCCCTTCACAGGGCGCATGGTGGAAGGACGGGAGACAACAGGCGTAAGTGGAAACAAGAGAGGCCCTGACTGAATAGGAAACTTTTTCAGTGTGAGGCTGGTCAAGCATGGGATCAAGGTGTCCAGAGTAGTTGTGCAGTCCCCATCCTTGGAGGCTTTCGAGACCAGACTGGACAAAGTCTTGAGCAACCTGGTTTAACCCTGAGATGACCTTGCTTTGAGCAGGAGATTTGACTGAAGACCTCCTGAGATCCCTTCCAAATGGAATTTTACTATGATCCTATATTAATGTAAGTTAAGCCCTGTTGTATTCTCTTCCTTTCTGGAATGCCCGTGAAATACTTAACTGGGTTCAGTAGTAGAGAAATATAGTTCATTATCTGCAGTTTGCAGCTGAGACAGTTATTGCCGTGGCACACCTAAGATATTTGTTATCATGAGGACTTAGTGGTCTTGGACAAAGATCTAGCAACATGTTTAATGTTTGTTTTCTTTGTATAAGGAAAGGACATAAAAACAGCACATGATGGAGTAAAAGTGAGGAAGCACCTATCAGCTCAAGTCTCCATAGACAGGCCTATGCAGCATGCTGCACACCAGAACAGAGATCTATCTGATGCTATCACCTTGGGGGTCCTGATATCAGAAGGAGTGTAAGACAGCATCTAATACAATTACTATAATTGGTTCCATATAGATTCTGGTTTTGTGTCTATAAACAACCTCTTTTGCTGACATCCTGGATAGAATTTGCTGTTTCCTTGAGTCCTCGTCTGCCCAACAGCTAAACAGAATAGCAAACAACCTGAGGATAAAACACAAGTCTTCTAGACAGTAGTACTAGGGCCAAGAAAGGGGTTTCCATCAGCTGATCTATTGCTAATTTTTAACTAATATTTATCTCACTGTATACTACAACAGACTTAGACTTCACTAAATCAAAATTAGAGCCTACAAGAAAAAAAGGCTAGTGTTGTATAACATTTAATTTGCCTGTGTCAACAACTGTGTGCAGCCTCTATAAGAACTAGCTAGTTATATAAATTTATTTATTTGAGTTAATAAAACTATTACTCTAAAATGCATTCCAAACCCTGTGTGTGGTTGTGGTTGTCCTGGGTTGCAAGATGTGGGTTGGGGTCTGTATTCTGTCATCATCTGTTAGAGGTGAGGCAGTTATCTTCTGTTAATTGGGCAGTTTTTCTTTCTCTCTTCCACAACCAATCCTCCCTCTGGGGAGATATCTTCTGTTAATGGGGCATTGAGTCTCACTGATAAAATTACATCATCCCACCTGTCTTTTCAAACCAAGACAGTGGTCAGAGCAATGCAGCAGAGGGCCAAGTAAACAATAGAAGATCTGGCTAAATGAACATTCAAATAAAAGACTCCTGTAAAGACATGTTGTAGTGGTTTGACGCTGGCCCAACTCAAGGCACCCTCGAGAGAGTCGTTCACTCACCCTGCCACAGCTGGGCAACAGAGGGAAAAAACCTAATGAACACTTCATGAGTTAGCTAAGAAACAGGAGAAATATTTCAAGGGCAAAACAGGCTCAGCTTAAGTTGCAAAGTGAATTTTATTACTAACAGAATCAGAGGAGATAATGAGAAGTAAAATAAGCCCTTAAAACACCTTCTTCCCCCCCCCCCCCCCAGCCCCTCCTTCCTTCCCACCAACAGTGCAGGGAGACAGGGTGTGGGGGTTTTGGTCAGTTCATCAGATTTTCTTCTACTGCTCCAGGGGAGGAATCCTTCCCCTGTGAGACAATGGAGTGCCTCTCACGGGAGACAGTTCTCCGTGAACTTCTCCAGTGTAGTTCCACTCTCACAAGCAACAGCCAAACTGCACCTGCTGCAATGTGAACTCCCCCAATGGGCAGACAGTCCTCCCAAAACTGCCACGACATGGATCATTCTTCCACAGGATGCAGTTGTCCAAGGACAGGCTGCTCTAGCCTGAAAGCAGGGGCCCCCGTTCTCCACTGGGTCTTCCACTGGATCACAGCCTCCTCCAGGCACCTCCCCCATGAGCTGCGGGTCGATGTCTGCATTCCCCGTGGACCCCTATGGGCTTCAGGAGTACAGCTGCTTCACCATGGTCATCACCATTGCCTGCAGAGGAATCTCGGCTCTGGTGCCTGTAGCACCTCCTGCCCCTCCTTCTCCACTGACCTTCGTGTTGCCATGTTTTCACTATTATGTTCTCACCTCCTCTTCTCTGACTAGGAGAAAAAACCTGTGACTTTGTTTTGATTTTCTTCTTAAATATGTCATCACAGACGTATCACCAACTTCTCTCATTGGCGCAGTTTTGGCCAGCAGCATGTCCATCTTCAGAGCCATCAAGGATTGGCTCTGCTGGACATGGTGGAAGCTTCTAGCAACTTCCCACAGGAGCAATCTTTGTGGCTCCCTTGCTGCCAAAAACCAGGCCATGCCAAACCAATACACACGTGAAGAAAACACTTATTTTGACATTCAAGGTACAGACTCTCCCTTGAAATATCTCAGCTACAGAGTACATGTTTATGGACAGAGTTGCTATAGAAGCAGCAAGTTTGAAAAGTTTGGTAGAAATTTTAGATTGCATAGGCTCTGACAGCAGACTTGTTCTGGGAATACCACTTGGAAGTAAGATTCTAAAATGGAAGGCTTTTAAAGATCTTCCTACTTCTCAATACTTGGTAATTTCATAAAACATTCACTTAATAAAAAGAACTTTAGTTTAGCAGTGTATGAAATACCTGCCAAAACCTGACTTATAAGTGCTTGGCTCCTGACTGTAATCAAGCTTTTTGTTGAAAGTAGAGTCTCATCCCATCCACTGTGCCTGATGGTCCCCTTTTGTTCTCTTTAGCGAATGTTTTTCACTCCATTACAGATCTAGCTTTAAAAAAATAGTTTAAAAAATTAGTGAATTTAAGCTAAAAAAGTCTTAAAAAATAAAAAAAGAAAGTTTCTCAGTGACCATACAACCCAAAGATCATATGTAAGCAATTGTTAGTTGGGGGGGAACACCAAACAATGTTTTTATGAAAGCAAAATGTAACATTTAAATCCTCCTAGAAGAAGTAGACAGCCAGTGTTTTCATTGATGCCATCCAGATCTGCAGTACTGATGTCATACCAATTTATTGCTATTTGTGTTAAAATCAGATTTAAGAGCTATACCAGGAATATAGCAGAAGTATAATTGTGATTTCCAATATTCATAGAATAACACATAGCCATATCTAATAACAATAGCAGTTTCTACTGGAAATCTATCACCTATTGTGTAAACATTGTATTTGTGCAATTTATTTTTCATACTTTAATTCCCAAAATTATAAAAGGCAAATTTAGTAGCATAAAACACATCCACTTCCACATTTGGCAATGAGAACCTTCTTCATATACAACCAAAAACCTAGCAGCACATTTTCAAACATTATTACAATCATTTCTGGATTACTCTCCCTCCAAATACCCTCCATGCTCAAAACACCAAAAATAAAGTGCAATACCAATAAAAATGTGTCAAGAAAATAGCCACATTCTTTTCTTTGCAATAAAAAATGAGTACTTTGCCTCAGTCTTAACAGTGCTATACTGTGTCCATAATTTTGGCTTCTTCATCTTTTTGTAGCATTGAATTTAAATTGCAGACACTTCTGTTTATGCAACCTTGTAGATCATTTGCATTCTGCAACAAATGAAGAATTGAAAGCTTAATCTCAATACATACACTTACAGAGAATTAAGTCAAGCTATTTTGTCTGTTAAGATGAGATAATTTTGTAAAAAATATAATTTCTTAAATAAAACCCTAGACATCATTATAATGTGAACATCAAAAGCTTCTTTAAATTTAGCAAGCATACTATGACCTTATTGTGAATTTTCTTAGGGTTCAGTTACCAGATTTTACCAAACAAGTACCTTGAGTAAATTTATTTCAAAGTACTTTAAATTGTGTCCCATTTCCTAACATCCAGCTTTTAAAAGCTTTTAAAATTTTCTTTTCAGATATGATCATCACTAACACTGAAACCAAGCACCCCAGTGTTCCAAGATAAAGATAAAAACAAGGGCAAAATTGCATAACAGTGCAAATTTTCCTTAGATTTGATTACCTGCATATTTCCATTAATGGAATTAGTAATTTGCAGTTGAAAGCTCATTTCACTTCCTGTGATTCAAAGTATATTTAATTCTGGTACCTGAAGAGGTTAATGATGCAGTTTTCTATTTAGCACAATTATTCAAGGGCACTGAACTAATGTATGCCTTTTGACACTATAAATTGTGAGAGCTTTCAGAAACAATGTCTCTCCCATACTGTTAATAGTGCACACTAGAACTAGCAGTGCTCCAAGTATAGAGACCTATTCCTAGATATCAAAAAGTACATCTTCTCAAGAGTATGCCAAAACTTTGTTCATAATAGAGTTTTTATATTCATTTTTGGAAATAAAAAGTCTACCTGTGACAAAGACTCCAGTCCTTCTACAATACCAGTATAGACACTGGAATTCTCTACTGATATAGCTTGAAAGCCTTGAGACTGTGAACAGATTCTCACTCTTGATTTGAATGCTTCAAGCTCAGTTTTAAAAGCTTCCAAATAGCCTTCTTCCCCTGCCTGTAAAGAGAGGAGTGAAATACTTTTCATCTTAGCCAGATTTACTTCTAGTTGTAAGCATACATACTGCTAAAAAGAAGTCCTGAAGTAATGCATATTATACTCATTGAAGGATAGAGGTTTGGACAAGTCAATAACAATATTAGCAGCAGTCAGCTTAAAAAGAGGATTCAGTGTTGGAATGCAAGCATCTCTGAGTCCATCAGAGAGAGAAATGAATGTAGGGGTTGAATTAAAGCCTTCAGAGAAATTAAGATCTATTAAGCCACATAGATATGGAGTAGAAGTGTAGGTTTAAGTTTTAAGTAAGTAGAAATGTAAGTTATAGTTTCAAGTAAGTAGAAATATATTTTAAGTGCTTTAAGAAACTGTGTTAGGTAGTAAAGGCCCTAAGGCCCAGTTTAAAGTTCAGTAACAGTTCCAGACATAACAAAAACATAGCAGAACTTTGCTTGCATCTCTAGAATTGATAGAACTAATGCGTAAATAGATAGAACTATTCACGTAAATAGATAAACTTATATACATACATTTTTAGTAAGAAAACAGATAGTACATTTGCATAAATAGATGTCCTAGGGTGACGTTATGATGCTTGTATCCCCAATCGTCTGTTCTGTTTATGCTGGATATTATATTCTGTGCCTTCAAGACTGGCTCTGAGAGTGAAGGTGGGGAGAAGAAGCACGGAGTTTGTTATCAGCCTGCACTCACTCCTCCACAGTCTGCTGGAACACAGAACTCCACTGTGTTGTCTGGGCACGGATGGGGCAGAACAGGGCCCTTCTTTGCTTTTTTAGTTAGTTTAGTTAGCTGAGGCAGAGAAGTTTTCCCTGGACTGGTTTTCTTTCCCTTTTGGAACTGTTCAAACCTGCTCCAGACTGGGACCCAGGGGGAGCACCGAGAGCTTGCACTTTGTTGCCACTGGGGCCTACTCTGGGCAGCAGACTTTCCCAGTGCTGGAGGAACTGATAACAGATTGACCACCCACAGGAGAGATTTTCTGAATTTGTCATCTCTTCAGAGCGGCGAATGAGTTTTGTCATCTGGTATTGTTCATTTTTTCTGCTGGCGAGTGCTTTGCCTGTTTAAATAAACAGGTTTTTTTCCACTTCTCTCCGAGGAAAGTTTTCCCGAACCGGTTGGGGGCGGAGCCATGTGGGTTTGCTTTCTGGGGGGACCCCTTTTGGAGGTTTTCTCCCAAATTTGCCCAAAACCAGGACAATAGATAATATTACATATGTTGTTTTTTGGGCAAGAACTGACACTACTTTCGTACTACTTTCGCACATTAGAATAAACTTCAGATTGGGATCGAAAGAATGTTTTAGAATCGCGTTTATAGCTGATTGGTTGTTTTACGTATAAAAATCCCCCTGTATTGGGAAGAGGACAAGAACCACAACAACAAGAAGAAGATGAAGATGAACTACAACAAGAAGAAAGAAGAAAAGGACTGTGGGGCTGTGGTGGCTGCTGCTTTGGCTTGGGACTCTATGCTACGGAGCTGTTACTACTGCCTCTGCTTGGGACTGTGTCGGGTAGCTGCTGCTGCTGCCTCTGCTCGGGACTCTACGCCAGAAAGCTTTAACATGGACTTTTAAACTTAGAACTCTTTGTGGAGCAATGTATCTGAACAACTTAGACTACAGTGTGCACCAGCCATCCTGCTTGTAACTGCTCTTATCAGAATTTTCTCAGCGCCCTCTGGAATTCATCAAGGTTACTAATACATAAACTGTGCTAAAATAAGAAAGATGAAACTGAGAAACCAAATTCCAAGACCACAAGACCTTGATAATGGGGGGTGGCAAAGCACCTGGACTGTAACCAATCACATATTCTGAGAGGTGCATGCAGAATGCGTGGACAAGACAAAGGCACCAATAAGAAATGGGTGACTAGTGTGTACAGAGAGTTAGAATGTATAAATAAGTGCATCATGTAAACAATAAATGGCTTCTGCTTAATCATATTGGTCTGTTGTCCAGGAGTCCTGAATTTCCCACACTCTTTGCCTTTGAGACTGATGTATTCATGCAATAAACAACTTTATAGCAACCAACAACTGCTCTTGCCTCTTTGAAGACCCCAGACCCAAGAAAAACTCGACAATTCAGGTATGATGGTTTTTGTTTGTTTGCTTTGTTTTAAAGACAGACTTTGGCATTTGATAAGTATAGGAACTGAGATATTCATTCATCTGAGAACATGCAAGAACAAAACAAACATATTTTTAACCCTTCCTTTATTCTACCTCAGAAGTCAATACCCTTAAGAGAAAAGGTACTCGTGGCAGCACTCACTTCAAAAGCAAAGCATGAATCAAAGTGGGTGTCAGCTTAAGTCCTTAGGGCAGCATTAAGATCAGCCTGACTTGATTCTTCAGTCTTGTGTAACTTAATATAGAACCTGAATCAAACCACAGCTCCAGTCTTCACCACACATCTCTCCCTCTCTCAGCATTTCAGAGCTAACTATCACTGACTGAAGAGAAACAGATTTCAAATTAGGCCCTGCCATGAACTGCATAGAGACGCATGATGACAAGCAAAATAGGATACTCAGTCCTTAGACACATTCATGATACAGATAAGTAACATGATCCTCACACATTCACATTACCAATGTAATTTAGGTGGTGCTTCATTATTCCATACTCCTGTAGTTCCCATGCTATGTTCTGCTTTCCCTCTGGCCTAACAAGAATACATGGAACTTCCATTCTCAAGACCAGAATTACACAAAACATTCATCCTAGAATGCCAACAAAACAACACTTCCCTATAAGCTTGATTCAGTCAGTAACATATTTAACCTCCAACCTCCTTCAGAACACTGATCCTTTGTAAGGGTATAAGAGTTTTTCTCAGTGATATACAAATTCTGACTTACTTTGGCTTTTTGGAAGAATAGACGAAAACAGCCTCTTGGATCCACATTACAACTTCTGGCCATTTCTATAATAAACTGCATCACAAGTGCTTGGTGTGCTATTTGTTCCATCAGAGCTCTTTTCTGGAGAGAAAGTACATAATTAGAGAAAATATCTTTAAAAGTATAAGTCTACCTAAAATTCAACATAATCTTTACATTTGATTCCTAAAGAGAAAAGAACTGATGCTGAGAAACAAAGAAACTTAATTAGCTATGATTAGATCTAATGTAGTAATGTGTTTTTGAGGCTTCCTTCATTATGGGAAGACATGGAGAAGAGTAATTAAATTGGCTCATCAATTTGGACAGCTTTTCTGTAGTGTAAGTGGGAAACTGCATACTTTTAAGCAGTTTAAAGTTCTTCCTAGTACCTGTTCAGCTTCTAGATGAAAACACCACAAGATGAGATATTTAGCTGTTTCTTCACATACAAGATATGGGTAATCAGACAAAAATCTTTGACTGTCATCCCATCTGCCCAGCATGCCTAATTAAAAAAACACAACAGCATTAATTAATACATTCAATATTTCAATGATTTAATGCAGTGAGGACATTATTGAAATTTACATACTACTATGATCTCCTTCATGCTTTATTGATACCTCAGAAGAACTGCATACTAATCAAACTGAACTCAAATTTTTTGTTGTTTTTAAAACACCACACAATGCTGAAAGACCATTGTCAATCAAGTATGCACAAACTGTAAAGATACAATAGGAATAAGACCTTAACAGTAGCAGCTAAGTATATTTTAGTATCTCTGGCAGTGTTAAAAACAAGTTAATTGTAAATGGTTTTCACACACTGTAACAAAGTAGTATCTATCCATATTTGTTAAGAATTTGATGGCATGTCTAAGTTGATGGATATACACTCAGTGATTTGACAGAAACGTTCTTAAAGTTCTTGCAAGTAAGACAAATAGAAATGAAAACATAATCATAATCTAAAACTAATATGCTTCTGGCATGGTTTGCCAGGTTTTAGGAAATACAAAGCTATTTTTATAACCAAGTTCTAGCATTAAGGTCAAAACAGGAGACCAAACTCAGTGGTTGAAAGTTAACTTGAAGACTGAATTGTAGTAAGTAGCATAAAACTACCTTAATGGAAAGAGCTGCAGGTTGAAAGCCAGAATTCAGAATTTAAGCAGTGAGATCACCTTTGCCCCCATTGTCCTTCACATGAGTTAATTGACCTAAAATATATATTAGTGATATTTCACTGCTTGCCAATACTAGATACAAAGTTTTACCCTTCTATCACTCATATAAATATAGCTTTAAAATTAAAAGTGGCTGCATCTCTACATAGTCTTAACAGCTGTTTTGCAGATATTTGCTTTTTATCATTCATCCCCCTCATGGATTATGAGACAGTAAAACTCCACCTACTTATAGGAGGCAGGTACAGACAATCCCAGGTACTTTTACATGCAGGAATTGCATCTCCACTAATGCCCCTATCATTTCTCATGGAACAGCAGAAGAAGTTGCTAGAATTTAATTTTCATTACTTTAAAAATTTTTTCAGTTCTATACTGGTGCAAGAAATTTTCATTGATCATAGGAATTTAAAGACTTGGGTGATTTAGTTTCCTTTACTTTGAAATATTTATTTGTTATAATGCTAAATCTCCTGTCCTGAGAAACAAGAGTCTAGATACTCTACTTGACAGATGTTTCATTTGTTAACACCCATTTTGAATAATAATAATAATAAAAAATAAATAGACCTACACAAATTCTACTGGAGGTTAAACTGCAAAATGTTGGAAGGAACATACTTACCAAAGTATCTAATCTTTTGTTCATGCTTCTGTATAAATGATTTAGATATATCTTCATCTTCATCTTCTTTTCTTTTATATTTACTAATAAAACTCTAAAGATAAGAAAAAAGCTATCATAGAATCTCCACATTTACCTTTTTGAACTATAAGATTATTTTAATTCATTACTATCTAAAGTGCAACGTTCTAGTTTTAAGCATAGCCCAGCAAACACATATGTAGCCAACACTTAATGTACCTATGAAGGTTGTTTACCAAAACATAGCTTGTCTAATTAATAATAGGGTGAAAAACTACTTATCATACTCTTCTTCTAAGCAATAATCTATCTCAAAGTTCAACACACTAGTAGGAACTTACTGATCTATAAATGATGAGAAACATCTATACAGTCCAGTCCCAATAAAGCTAACTCAGTGGAATTAGAAAAATGATGCATTAATAATTCATATTCAAATTAAGTGCTGAAAACAAAACTGGAATTTACTATGAAGGCAGTTTGTGCTAAAATAATCTTTATTAAGAAATTAATGTTCTCAGAGGTCAATTGTGCATGTTTCAAATGTGAGAATTTGGCATAACAAAGAAGCAAATTTCACGCGAAGAACAATTGCTCATCCTTGGTTTAGGCAGCAATTGCTAGAAGGGACAAATAAAATTTCTGATTCCAAACTAAAGGAGAAGTGTCACATATATTTCTTATATCAGTGTAATATGCCCCCTTTAAAAGGACAAAAAAAGAAAGAAAAAAATTCAACACCTTACAGTAAGCACTGCACTAGATATAGAAAACATTCAAGATGAGAAATAAATGAAATATAAAAGGCTTATAATTGTGTTCATACAAATTTATATGACATACCTTATTAAATACCTCCTTACTAAAAGAATCTGTGTTCCATAGATTCTGTCTTTCCCTCTCTATTAGGGCTGCTTCTTTTCTCTTCCATTCTTCTTCTCTTTGTCTCAGTTCTGAAGCTTCAGTCTGTGCTTTGGCATATTCCTGATCCATGGATTCTGAATTATGCAGTGCTAAACTACCAAGTTTCTGCTGGGCTTCTGCTAGATTCCATTTGGATTCTATGGAACTCTTCACAAACTCTTCTTGGTTTTGACAGATTAATTCAATCCCTTGATCATAGTTCTGTGTAGAAAACAAAACATGCTGTTTAAGGAAGGAAAACAGAATTTATGAAGCATATAGAAAGAGAAGACTTTGACTCCCAAATAGAACACTGAGATGGAAGGCATCTTAAAAGCAATATTATATTCACAACTGACTAAACATATTACCAGATGATAAATTGTCTACACCTGGTGAGCTAACACAATGCTTATTCTACCATAACCACTGGCCTATGGAACTGCACAATGCCCATTGTGTAAGGAGAACTGAAAGTTCACCAGCCCCAGTGCCCTGCCCACTCAGCCAGGTTGACAGAACGCATGTGTAA
This sequence comes from Agelaius phoeniceus, assembly GCF_051311805.1. Lineage (NCBI taxonomy): Eukaryota > Metazoa > Chordata > Aves > Passeriformes > Icteridae > Agelaius > Agelaius phoeniceus. Next base: position 10,070,046 of record NC_135301.1, on the reverse strand, counting down.
AGGGGAGGGAAAATATGCTAATGATTTTGGGGAAATGATTATCATATGTATGTTTAGTCCAGGACAGTCAATGAATGTGTATGTAAAACACAGTATATAAAGAGAAACTTCCCTGTACTCAGCGTGCACAGCTTTGGGAGGAGCTATCCCCACATGCATCTGGCCAAATAAAGAATGCCTGCTTCTTAATGTTGCATCGGTTTTAAGGAGTTTTTTTATTTTACTGAATTTTTGGTTACAGTAATGTAGGAATACAGCTAGAAAGCCGAGCTGGGAGCACTGTCCAGCTCATGACAGAAGTGGATATGTTAGCATTAGTAGGCCACAAGCCTTGGCAACAAAAAGCAGAACCTCAAAGAAGGAATGCAGAAGTTAGCAGTGTGCTTGGTACGATGTGCTTGGTAAGCAAAACTCATATGAGGTAATGCATACTTGCAGTAGTTAGTATGAGGTTTTGAATTAAGCAACATTACCTAGTTACATAAATGTTATAGTTGTGCTATTTTTAGTAACTGCTGAAAAGGTATATAAGCTCAGCTTTGGGAATCAATAAATGACTTAGTGCGTGCAAACCATGGAGTCCATGTCTCTTTCATCAGTAGTCGTCAAATGGTGCCCTCGTTGTGAGGAAGTGGAGATCGCCTAGCTGTGCGACTGACGACAAGCCCTGCAGAACTAAGTGCTGCTGAGAGGAAGCAGGAAAGCCGGCCGGTGATGAACCCCTTTGGATAAAGGAGGTGAGGTACCTCTCCGGGATATAGGAGGTTAGCCGCTGCAGGGGACAGTGGGTCAGGGAATATCTGCTCAGGAAAGAGATGTTTTTGAACTTATGTCTAAGCTGTTGCAACAGCATGGCAAAACTGTACTCTCACATGACTTAAAAGTCCTATTAGGATGGGCAGCTGCTGAGATCCCAGGAATCATCGAGTTCACAGTCTTTACAACAGATCTGTGGGACAAAGCGGGAATTAAGCTATGGGATTCTGTTACCAAGGGGAGTAAAGCGGCTGCAGAAATGATCCCTTACTGGCGAGTGATTTTTGAGACCTTAAAGGCTCATGAAACCTCCCAGGCTGCAGAGAATACCTGCTCTCCCTCTACAGCAGAAACTTAATGCTCTTTAAAATCTGAAGAGACTGCCACTAAAGTTGTTCGCCCCTCCTTCACAGCAGTCTCAAAATTCCATACATTCTGAAGAGACTATGTCTCCTTCTCCCACACCATGGCGAACATGACCCTCAGCCTCCGTACCATCTCTCATGAGGGGAAGGAAGGGGGGCCCTTCGCGCTCTGTAGGGGCTTTTGCTGCTGGCTTGGGTCCAGAAAATAGTGAGGAAAGTGAACAGGAGGGCCCCAAGGAGGATCCCTTTAATCCCAGATACATCAATTCTGATAAAAAACCTGATTTATATCCCCCCGACCCTCATGACAACTGGGTACGCTTAAAACAACAAGTATTAAGGGAGGGAGAGTTTGACATTGCTGAAAGAATTGTGGCACCATTAATATATTCGGGCACTGGAAAACAAACTGCTCATTGGGAACAGTTGTCTTTCCCAGAAATTAAAGAGCTCCATTGGGCAGCCACAGAGCACGGTATTGGTTCACTGTATTTTACAAACCTACTAGATTCTGTGTTTGCTGCTCACAAAATGACCCCACACAATTTAAAAACTCTCACTTGGCTGCTGCTGTTTCCCATTCAATATGGCTTATGGGAGAAGGAGTGGGAGAAGGGTCTGCCAAGACTTCTTATAACTTATGTGGGTCATGCTGATCAGACCCTGGCAGCCCTCACAATCAGGCAGCTTATGGGAACAGGACCATATACTGATCCTGCTGCCCAGGCACAAGACTACCCAAGGGAAGCCCTTGATGGAGCCTGGGATGCAGCTCGCCAAGCCTTTCTTAAGGTCCCCGATTCAAAAACACCTCATAAAGCGTTCACAACCATTGTCCAGGGGCCTCAGGAGCCCTACATGGAGTTTATTGACCACCTTAAGCAAACACTCGAATGTCAAATAGATAATGCAGACGCTTGTGAAATGTTGCTTTTAAATCTTGCTGTTGAAAATGCAAGCATAGACTGTACAACACTCTTTAAGTCCCTGCCTAACCAAGAACCAACCGCATTGGGACAATAGACCATCAATATGAAACTATGACCACAGCTTTTGCAGCCATCAAAGGTGACTCTGGAACTCTGGCAGTTTGTTACAGCTGTGGCAAGCCTTGCCACCTTAAAAAAGACTGCTTTGCTCAGAAAGGAGCTAAGCAAAAACCCCTGATGTATGTCTGCGGTGTTGTAAAGGTTGTCCTTTTGCTAACCAATGTCGCTGGTAAGTACGATTCTGAAGGTTGCCCAATCCAGGGAAACTGGAAATGCAGTGCAGGCTGGTGCCATGCTCTGACACAAATGCCTCAGCCGACACCAGTGCCTCAGCTGCCACCGCAGATGCCAACTCTGCAAGTGCAGCTGCCGAGAATACCCAATCCAGGATCGCCTCAAGTCTTCGCCCAGCAACTGCAGGCATTGCCAGACTGGACCTGGCAACCTCAGTCACAGTAACATTGCTTGACTCTTCTGTTCATTTACTCCCTACAGGAATTTTTGGCCCACCAGGACCCCAGAAAAGTGCTTTGCTGGTGGGGAGGTCTTCAACTACCCTTTTAGGTCTTTTTGTCCTCCTGGGAGTTATAGACTCAGACTCTGTTGGGGAAATTAAAATCATGGCTTGGACTCCCTTTCCGCCCTGTACTGTCCCTCAAGGTACATGTATTGCACAATTGATTCCTTTTTCACAGTTTGTCATCCCCTTTAACAGAATGCAATACTAGGATGGGAGGATTTGGCTCTACAGGGACCCCACAAATATTATGAGCGCAGATAATTTCTAATTAACGTCCCACTTGCAAATGTACCTTGTCATCACAGGGGGAACAGATAACACTCACTTGTATTTTAGATACTGGAGCAGATGTCAGTGTTATCTCTCAAGTCAAGTGGTCCCTCACTTGGCCCCTCACAGAGGTACCCCAAGCTCTCACTGGGATTGGAGGGAGCAGTTGCAGTTACCAAAGTTGTCATCTAATTCAGGTGACAGGGCATGAAGGTCACATAGCCTCTGTGAAGCCGTTCATTCTGCCTGTGCCCATGGTATTACGGGGACGAGATGTACTTTCTCAATGGGGTCTCAAAATTCAGTCTGATTTTTAATAGGGGCCATTGTGGAGTATGACACCCTGAAATTAACCTGGAAAACTGAAACACCCCTCTGGGTGGATCAATGGCCCCTCCCGCTACCTAAATTACGTGCACTCACCGACCTTGTTAATGAACAACTTCAAAAGGGACATATTGTCTCCTCTACCAGTCCCTGGAATTTGCCTGTGTTTGTAGTTAAAAAACAAACCATCAAGTGGCACTTGCTCCAAGACCTCTGCAAAATTAATGATGCCATGGAGGACATGGGAGCCCTTCAGCCTGGTCTCCCATCCACTACCATGATCCCTCGAGATTGGCACTTAACAGTCATTGACTTAAAAGACTGCTTTTTTGAAAGTCCTCTGCATCCTGATGATGCTCCTAAATTTGCCTTTTCTGTTCCAAGCATTAACATGCAAGCACCTTTGCAAAGATATCACTGGGTTGTCCTTCCTCAAGGAATGAAATGCAGTCCCACTATTTGCCAGTGGTTTACTGCGAGTGTCCTCAGACCCATTCACCTAAAAATGCCTGCTGCCTTATTATATCATTACATGGATGACATTCTTATTGCAGCAGAAAAACAGGAAGTCATGAAGGAGGCCTTAGCCCTTGTCATTGCTGCTGTAACCCAAGCAGGGCTTTGTGTTTCTTCTGAAACAATCCAGCGTCAACCCCCTTGGAAATACCTTGGCTGGCGCATTAGGACCCAGAGTATTTCTCCTCAGCCTTTACAGATTCAAACAAACATTCATACCTTGCATGATGCTCAAAAGCTATTGGGTTCCCTCCTTGTTAGAAATATCAAATGCTGACCTGAACCCTTTGTTTGATCTGCTAAAAGGGGAACCAGATCTCCTGTCACCTCAGCAGCTCACACCAGAAGCCTGACAGGCACTGCAATTGGTAGCTGATGCTATTTCAAATTGGCAAGTGGCCCGATGGGGCCCTGAATTTCCCTTTTCCTTAATTGTTCTGAATCCGGCTAGGCAACCCCATGCTTTGATATTTCAGAGGGATCCTAAAGCACCTGACCCCTTGCTGATCATAGAGTAGATTTTTTTACCCCACCAGATGTCAAAAACTGTCACCACTCAAGATGAGATGCTTGCTTTGCTCATTGTAAAAGCTAGACAGAGACTTATCACACTTGCAGGTGTGGATTTTTGCTTGATCTGTTTGCCTTTCACTACTGTCTATTTACAGTGGCTGTTGCAGCAATCTGAAATTTTTCAAATGGCCCTCACTGACTTTTCTGGACAGCTTTCTACACATCCCCTGAAGCACAAGCTTGTGGCAACCAGCTTTAATCTCCTAACACCACCCAAGAGAAGTGAGCTCCCATTACAAGCTTTGACTGTCTTTACAGGTGGATCTGGCTGCACCCACAAGTCGGCACAGCTTTGGTGGAACACTGATCTCAGCCAATGGGATTCGGATGTCACTACTGTTTCAGGTTCCCCCCAGATTGCTGAATTGGCAGCTGTTGTCAGAGCCTTTCAGCAATTTGTCATCCCTTTTAACTTAATAGCAGATTCTGCTTACGTTGCAGGACTTGTGGAAAGAGCCAAAGCTGCTGTACTAAAGGATGTGCCCAACAAGGAATTGTTTCAGTGGTTACAACTTGTTTTCCTTTTAGATACCAGACAGCACCCCTACTTTGTTATGCATGTCAGGTCTCACACAACTTTACCCGGTTTCATTGCAGAAGGGAACTGTCAAGCTGATTTACTTGCCTTACCTGTTCAACTGCCAGACCGCTTTTCCCAGGCAAAGCTCAGTCACTCATTTTTTCACCAGAATGCTGCTGCACTCACCCGTGCCTTTGACTTGACCACATGCCAAGCTGCGAGTATCATGGCTGTGTGCCAAGACTGCCAAAGACACTCTTTCCCCTCCATTGCAGGAGGTGTTAACTCTAGAGGACTTGAAAGCCTTCAAATTTGGCAAAGAGATGTTACTCATTTTCCCAAATTTGGCAGACTTAAGTTCATTCATTCTTCTATTGACATCTTCTCAGGTGCTTTGTTTGCATCCTGTCATACAGGAGAATCAGCAAAAGACGTTTGCCTTCACTTTAGGAGTGCCTTTGCAGTCCTGGGAATCCCCTCACAAATCAAAACTGATAACGGTCCAGCGTATATTTCCCAGAGGGTGGCAAACTTCTTTGCCTTATGGGGGGTTAAAACAGAGTGGAAATTTACCAGGGTAGAAATCCATTTCAGATTTAGGTGAAATGTGCTGCTTTGAATTATTAAGTCTGTAGCTTGCTAGCATAGCTGAGATATGCTGTTTTAATTTGTTTAGTCTGTTAGCTTTGCTGTGTTCACAAAAACTGCCTCAGCCAAGGAAAAAGGAATGCAATTTCCAAGCTGAAGAGATAAGAAGGACCCCTTGAACTTTAAAATGAAGGGAAGAGATGGACAGGATGACCAGAGAGTTTTCTCTGTACAAGGACTAGTTGCAAGTTGTAATGGGAAACCAGTAAAATGATTATGCATGAACCTATTGTGAAAGTCTATGCATATGTACCAGAAGGGGGGATAAAAAAGGTTTGGGAATTCTCAGGGGTGTGCACGTCCTTTAGGGGGAATGATCCCCACATGCGTCCAGTGCTGTAATAAACATACTGGCTTTACAACTTTTACAAAGTTGTGGAGTTTAGGTTTTTTTTCTGCAAATCTTTATGGCGAGGTCAGCCAGGAGACTGTCTCTGTCCTCACAGGGGTGGAGGGGGGGGCGGACCTCCTAGGCTCGCCCGGGATTTTCCCTGGAGGAGCTCCGCTCACGTCTTGCCCCCAGCAGAGACAGGCTGATGTGTGGATAGATGGTATGTATATCAAAGGGCCCTGGGGGGAGAGAGATTTAGGGCTGCTTATAAGTCACTCAGAGACGTCTGAGTGCACCGTCTCATCCCTGTACTTGCAGGAAGCCGGCAGCCAGCGGCAGAGAGCACGGTCGGTGGCAGAGGTCCCCAGTTGATAGAGCAACTGGGGAGAGGGGTTCATTGTACAATAGAGTGGCCGCTAGCGATTCTGGGGGTGAGTTAAGTGAACCCAAACTTTGTGTGTTTGTGGTGTCCGGACCTGTGTTTGTAATGGTGTGAATGCATGGTGCATGAGAAAGCGAGTGAGTATACCCACTGCGTGCCGGGGGGGGGGGGGAAGTTCTACCTGTGTCTGAAGTGGCTGGGTGAGGCCTGAGGCAGGCTGTGGGGGCAGGGAGTGCCCCATGGAGAAGTGGAACAAGTGGAGAAATGTGGGTGATAACATTTATTGCGTTTAAAGGTGCTGATTTGTGCAGATTGTGCACATTTCAACCGTGGCTAGACGAACTCAGGGGGTTCCTCTGCAGTAGTTTGGACTTGATCCCTGGAATTTTACTGTGTGCTGTTATTTTGATTGTGTCCAGAGTGTGTGAAGACCAGAGGAAGATGCTGTGGGTAAATGCTGAAGTATTATTGTATGCTGTGTTGTGTTGAGAAAAGTGGACACTTGGAGAGATACCCCTTTCCCGGTGAGTTTGTCTGGTTCTTCCCCTGCATTGTGGTAATTTGATTCTCAGGATTGTATGGTTGTGTTTGTGGAGATTTTAGGATTTTGTTTGCAATAAGTCTAGCATTTTACGCAGAAAAACTACAGTATGGTGATTTATGTTTAACTGTGGTAAAACGAATTAAAGGAATTCCAGGAATTCCCCTCCCACAGCAACTTAAGCCCTGACACATGTAAGTTTGAGAAGTTTGAGAAGTTTGAGATACGGGGGGGGGGGGGGGGAGGAGGCCTGTGTTTGTGGGCATATCAGAGTTTTTCCTGTAGCAGGTACAGCCTTCTGTAAGGCAGCAAAGTGAGTGTCAGTGGAAACGATGCTTTAATTGAATTAGATTGCACAGGAAGAGAACTGGAAAAGACTGAGATTTTGAATAGTAGAGTTTAGGTGGAGGAGACCAAGACAGGCACTTTGTCATTTCTGTTATTCTAAGGAAACAAAGGATAGGCAGAAAGCTATAAGGAATTTAGCAGCAACCAGTCGCGAGAAGCAAAGAAGTAACAGGGTTTGAATTATTAGAAAAGAGGGTTTCAAGTAATTTAAGAAACCCAGCATAAAAAATTAAAGCTGAGTGTGTGTTTTGGTTTGAAAAGGAAGTGAGTTTTTGGGAGTTTGGTGGTCAATCTAATAGGTGCTCAGATTTGAATATTGGTACCTGGTGTGGCTACTGAAGATATAGATACACCTCTGAGAACACAGGGGGTTAAAAGCAGAGAACTCTTAAGAGGAAGCTCTCTTGGTTCTACATGCAGCCAGGTGAAGTAAGCCAGAGCCTTAGAGAAGAGGGGTGAAGGCCCCTGCAAGATAGAAAAGTAGAAGAACCCCCCCCCCCCCCCCCGGGAGAGAGCCTGTGCCTCTGCCACCTTGAAGTTTGATATCATGTGCTGGCAGCACTGACGGCCGAGGAGAAGGGGGGCGGATGCGGAGAGGAGGTGCCCAGCAGCCTTGAGAGAGTTCTGGGCAAGCAGAGACCAAGATTTTAACCCTTTTCTTAGATGATAGAAACCTTACAAATACTGATCCTCCTAGATCTAAATGAAAAGAGAGATAGAGACAAAATAAGAAGAAATAGGCAAGTGTGATGAAAGTCCGTGAAAGTGAAAGATGTCAGAAGAAGTTGAGAAGAATCCTAATGAGAAGAGATGCTAGAGTAGCCTTTGGCTAGACTTTTCTTGTATAGCCATAAACAGAACCATTTTTTTTTCCTGTGACACAGAGACTGCATTTGAGGGGAAGCAATGTCTTGGAGCCAAGAGAGTGCAGTGATGTTATGTGAAATAGTAGTGTGAACAGAGACGACAAGTGAAAAGAGTAGTTAGTGCCCTCGGTCTTCAGTGAAGAAGAAGATCTCTGTTCTCAAGACCCCTCAGCCCCAGAGAGTGAATTTAGGAGGAGACAGGTGTCCCAAAAGTGAGAGACTGTGCTTTTTTTGGAACTGGGCAAAGCATCCTTAAAAAGGGAACCCTAGAAGCAGCTCTAGTCCATGCGCAGTAGTGAGAGCACTGTACATAGAAAGAAGATGTCGCAATGGCAAATGTTCTCCAGGTGGTGCCACATGTGACATAGAAACACAAGAAGTTTTAACTGCATTTCCTGGAGAAGCCTATAGTACAAAAAAGACTCCTCTCTTCTTGATGAACTGAGAATTGATTATTTGAAGAGTAGTGATAGACTGAGAGTTAGATATCTGAAGAGTAGTAACTGAACTGAGAATCCAAAGTTTTGTCTTACTGTGATGTGTTAGAAATTTAGTGGAGGAGGAGGAAGAATGTTTTAGAAGGTTTTCATTCTGAGTTCTGGGTGTGTTTCTTTTATATACTGTAAGCTAATAAAGTTTTTTTTTCCCCTTTATTCCTATATTGGAGCCTGCTTTGCTCTATTTCTAGTCATATCTCACCGTACACACCTGAAGGAGGGGGGTCTTCCCCCTGCCCCAGCCCTCAGATCAGGTTTAGCCCCAAGCAAGGCAGTCCTATCCGGATAACTCAGTCCCTCTTGGAGACAGAGTGCCAGAATACCCAGTCAGCTCGTAGCCGCTGGCTACCCTAAGCAAGCTTAGTGGATTTCAGCTCTTTAGTGATTACCAGCTCTTATGATTTCAGCTCTTTGCTTGCTTGCTAGGGTGCCGGAGGGCTAGGGGGAGAAGCAGACGAGAGAGAGGAGAAGAAGGGTCCTGGCGTTCCACAGCAATGGTTTATTGAGGGGTCTGTGAAGGGTTCCAGCTATGGCTCTTCTTCTGCCGAATGGGCTAAAACAGCCCCTATTTATAGGGTATAGAGGGAGCCAAACTTGTCTAATAGTAGGGGTTAGGGGAAAGTGATCTATGGGGTTACAGAGATAAGCTAGGGTCCGAGAGACAGAAGACAGGAGCTTATTTTGCTATCTCATCATGACTCAGCAATTCCTACTGTTAAGTCTCGGCCCTCCATGGGGCCCTAGCCAACTCCATGGAGCCTGCTACACACACCAGAGAAAATATATTTTCATAGAGGCACTAGCATTGCGCCAGCATCTAACCATAACAGTATGTTCAGACTAAGAAAATGGAATTTTAGTAGACATGTGGGCAACATACACAGTGTCAAATAAAGCCTTGATGCCTAAAACAGATGATTATGTTATGGCAAGGGGGCAAGTGGCCTATCTAAAAAGCATACTTTGCAAACCATCAAAATATTAATAGGTTTTTGTATATGCCCACCGCTCCAAAGGCCCTGTTGGGTAGGGATTTGTTGGAGCAGCTGGAAGCAAAGATCCCATTTAAAGATGGGGAGATTATTTTGGAGGTAAAGGATCAACAATATGTAGACATACTAAGCTTAATTTTAACAATTAGTGAAACTGAAATTGAAAATAAGGATGAAATTAACAAGAAAATAATGGATCCGGTGTTTCCTGGGCTAATGGCCTCTAACATACCAGGGAGGGCAGAGAATGCACCTCCTGTGCAAGTTAAGGAAAACAACCAGCTAGGGTCAGGCAGTAAAAGCCTGATCTTCACCCGCTGGTGGCAAACCCATACACCTTGCTAACATGTTTGACACCTGAACTAACCTGGTTTATCAGTTTAGATCTGAAAGATGCTTTCTTTTGTCTCCCTATCCATGAAGCCAGCCAGAAAATTTTTGAACTTGAATAGGAAAGCCCTAAAAGCGGGTGCAAAACCCAGCTCACATGGACTGTGTTGCCTCAAGGCCCTCAAGGCTTCAAAATTCTCCTACTCTGTTTGGGGAACAACTTGAAAAAGATCTAGAGTCCTGGGAAGCTCCACAAGAAGAAGGAAGGCTATTGCAGTATGTGGATGATCTTCTAGTAGCCACTCGGACGAGGGAAGCATGTGTGGCCTGGAGAGTAAGCCATTTGAATTTCCTAGGGCCCCAAGGATACAGAGTATCAAAGAAAAAGGCACAGGTAGTGAAACAGAAGGGAACCTACCTGGGGTATGAGGTCAGTGCTGGGCAAAGGATTCTGTAGTCCCTAACCTTGTGAACCCAGCTTCTTTTCTCAGTGGGATCAAGGAGAAACAGTACACCACGATTGCCTGGAGACTACTGAGGCTACTTACTGCAGCTGTCCAGACTTAAAGGACACTCCTTTGGACGATGCAGAGACCTGGTTCACTGATGGGAGTAGCTACATTGACAGTGGAAAGCGACATGCTGGATATGCAGTCACTACTTGCAGAGAGGTAATAGAATCTGGACCTTTACCAACAGTCACCTCTGCACAGTAGGCCGAGATAATTGCACTGACCCGTGCCTTGGAAATGGCAAAAGGAAAGAGAATAAACATCTATACAGACTTGAGGTATGCATTCAGAGTTGTGCATGCACATAGAGCCATCTGGAAAGAGAGGGGACTGCTGACCTCACAAGGAAAGAACCTCAAACATGCTCAAGAGATACTCTGGCTATGGAAGCAGTTCAGCTGCCTGAAAAGGTAGCAATTATGCATATTAAGGCACACCAGAGAGTGAGCTCAGAATTGGAAGAAGGAAATGAGCTGGCAGATGGAGAGGCAAAGGAAGCAGCGAAAGGTGAGGCAACTATTGAAGGAGCACCATAAAACACACTGGGGAATAGATGCCCTGAACACCTATTTGAATGAAAGAATCGTTGCCAGCAATTTATATGCCACTATTACTCAAGTGACCCAACAGTGTGATCTTTGCCTCCAGACTAACCCCAAAATTACCCCCAGACCAAAACTTGGTCAGATTGGGAGGGGCCATGGGCCTGGACAGCAGCGGAAAATTGACTTTTCAGAACTCCCAAGGAAAGGGGTGTCGTGAACGGCGGAAGAAATGCCTCACACAATATGCGTGAATGGCAAATCCCAAAGTTTATTGAAAGCTCACACATATTTATATTGGTGTTAATGAAGCTTATACATATTGCAAAATCTGAGCTCATTATTGGTTAAAGCACACTTAGATCAACCACACCTACTTCTATGCTCTAATAATTATTTTGTTTCTATGTTTGCATTCTTCTAGCTTCTCTACCTAGGATATCTACATTTTCTGGCAAGCGACTTTCTCCCCCATCTTCCCGTTTCAGCGAAGGTCACTATGACCTTTGTCAGTGATTGGACACCGGTTACATAATTCCCAGCTTGTTTCTCCTATCTTTATCTAACGGTATCACATTGAAGTGGCCTTTCTCAGCTAGATAATTATCCAAAAAGCTCTCTACAAAGGGAAGTATCGGTATTTATTAGTATTGATAGATACATTTTCAGGGTGGCCAGAACCGTTCCCCACCAGAACTGTAAAGGTTTGAGAGGTGACCAGGGTATTATTACAAGAAATAATACCACATTTCAGAGTTCCAGCCACAATATCCTCAGACAGAGGACCACATTTCATTAAAGTAAACAGCTCAGAGAAATTGAAAACATGTGGCTGGAACTCGGAGCAGGGAGCTTGATGGGCCAGTAGATAACATACAGCCTGGGGATTACATATATGTTAAATCTCTTACAGAAAAGACTTTGGAACCACAGTGAGAAGGACCATTCCAGGTGCTTCTCACCACCTTCACTGCAATCAAGATCAAGGAGCAAAATGCCTGGATCCACCACTCTCAAGTGAAGAAGGCCCAAGAAGCCCCTTGGAAAGTGACACCAGGAGACAATGAACTAAGACTAAAACTTACTCGGGCGAAATGAGTATATTGCAGCCAGGGGTAGTTTGTAATTTAATTTACAGAATTGTTTTGCGTATAGTTATAATTGGAGTCTTGGAATTAGAGAGTACCTCTATCGAAACCAATGCTGAATGGCCTTGGTCCCAGGCTTTTAATCAGTATACTGGATCCATGGGACAACCTTCTGAGATCAAAGATTTAAACCTATCCACTGTAGTAATACACAGGAATCAGGTATATGAGGAGCAGGAGTGGCAGGAATGGGAACTGTGGACACTTCAAGGGATCAGAGGAGAAGAAATGAGGGTAGGATGACGGGTGGTCAAGGAGACCACTCATGGGAGACCAAATCAAATTAGTGTCTCAGCCCCTCCTGTATACGGGCACCGGAAGGTTTCTGATAGCCCAAGTGAATCAGATTGTTGGTGTAATTTCACATTAATACAGCCTGTAGAAATGACTTGTCTTTGGGCTCATGATGCTATCGGGCTATCATTTAAATTTAAAATAGATGCTATACCTTTTACAATGGCAAGATCTCATAAACTCACATCAATACTCAAGCAGTTCAGACCCAAACCGAACTTGAACCCAAAGTATATAAAATAGGCCCATACGTAGTGAAGAATATGGGTCAACAACTGTTGTTCAATCCAGAGTGGTCTCTCAAACACGTTGAATTGCTAATGCAAATTAACATCTCAGAAATCCAACCAGGCTGCTCCTCTTTCCTAAGGACATCCTTTGAGGGCTGGAGAACGTGGTTACAAAGACAAGTACACCTCAGAAGCAGAATAAGAAAGGATCTATCTGGGATATTAGGGACAGGATTGGGAGTTTTAAATGGAATTGATTCAGAAATACTGATGAACAAGCCACTGCAGCAGGTGGCCTAACAAAATTGAAACAGCCTTTACAGTCATCTCTATTGGCATTAAGAACTAGCCACTGGCAGATTTCAAAACTACATCCAAAGTGGGAAAAGGCCAGGGACCAAGACCACAAGTTAATAGTAAAAGCGCTTTGTATGGTTCAAGATAATGTGTCTTTAGCTTTCAGTTGTATACAAGCACAGTTATGGATGCAGGCAACAGCAGCTCTAATCATATGGGAAGGGGGTGAAGGTGATTTTCCAGCTGAAATTCGAAAGATTGTCTGGGATAATGTGATTAATTTTAAAAGAAAGTTTCAGTCCTGGTGGACTATGGTAAATTTCACCTATGATCCTGCTTCTAATGTGGCCACTGCCTTTGTGCTTACTATACATAACGCCACTGTTTACGTTATCCACCCCATCATTGCACTAGGATTAAATAATGAAAAAACGGTGCTCTACCACTCAGAAAATAGGGTGTGGGCATGAAAGGTGAATGAAAAGTGGCAAACAGTAAACTTAGAATCTTGTGCTACTAGGGAACAACTGGGATTCATTTGTGAAAGCAATACTATTAATTCTCAAGATGTGTGTCTTGACACTGAACAGAGTATTTGCCACTTTGAGATTCAGCCAGTCACCGATCAGACAATTGTGCTTGTATATACTGGTAAAGGTTGTGTATGCTTGAGAACTGCTTGTGCTATTGTAAAAATCGATAACAACAATGTTATTTTGCCTAGTAGAAATCATTCTAATTTTTGTATTTGTAATTTTGTTAAGATTATCGAGTGTAATTTTTTGTACTTAGCCCCAGTGACATCCCACCAGTTAATTAAAACCAATTACACAGTGTATCATAGACTATCACCTACTCCTATTGGAATGGACGTCACATTGGTAAAACAATTAATTAAACACCATGACCTATTAGAGATCTGGAAGAAAATCCAAAAAGTTGAGAGAAAACCTTTATTACTGTCAATCATGATATGAAAGAAATAACCAGAATTCTGCAAAGAATGAAACAAGATGCAGATCATCACTGGTGGGATGTAATCTTTGGATGGTCACCAACTGCAAATGGAATCTTTAATAAGTTGTGTCACCCCATTGTAGTTTTATTGATATTAGATGGAGTAAGTTTAGGGTTATCTTTTATATTGCTAATTTGGAATTGGAGAATACTGCAGAGAGTGGCTGTGTTAACCTCCTTATAAAATGTACATGGTAAAGCATTAAGGGATACCTATTATCGTAGGGATTTGCATTGAGTAAAAGAATTTACTTATTTTCTAGGAAAGGAGGAATGAAACAGAGTGGAAATTTACCAGGGTAGAAATCCATTTCGGAATTAGGTGAAATGTGCCGCTTTGAATTATTAAGTCTGTAGCTTGCTAACATAGCTGAGATATGCTGTTTAAACTTGTTTAGTCTGTTAGCTTTGCTGCGCTCACAAAAACTGCCTCAGCTGAGGAAAAAGGAATGCAATTTCCAAGCTGAAGAGATAAGAAGGGCCCCATGAACTTTGAAATGAAGGGAAGAGATGGACAGGATGACCAGAGAGTTTTCTCTGTACAAGGACTAGTTGCAACATGAAACCAGTGAAATGAATATGCATGAACCTATTGTGAAAGTCTATGCATATGTACCAGTAAGGGGGGATAGAAAAGGTTTGGGAATTCTCAGGGGTGTGCATGTCCTTTAGGGGGAACAACCATCCCCACATGTGTCCAGCGCTGTAATAAGCATACTGGCTTTACAACTTTTACAAAGTTGTGGAGTTTATTTTTTTTCCACACAAATCAGGGTAACACACGAAATGGAGATTCCTCATTCCTCAACAGGACAAACTATAATCGAAAGGGCCCATGCTTCACTGAAGTGACTTTTGTTACAACAGAAAGGGGGAATGGGGAATGCCACCCCAGAAGAGTGATTGCAGAAATCATTTCATGTTTTTAACTTTTTAAATTGTTCCCTCATGGACCCTAACCCTCCAATTGTAAGACATTTTGGCAATAACTCTCAGTTAGAAGTCAAACAGAAAGCCCCAGTCCTTGTTAAGGACCCAGAAACAGGTAAAATCATGGGACCTTATCCCCTTGTCACATGGGGAAGAAGTTTTGCTTGTATTTCTACAGAAAATGGCCCGAGGTCGATCCCAGACAAGAACATGAGACCCTTCAGAGAATCCCTGCATACCTCTCCTGGGGATCCTGATCACCCTGGCACTTCCCCCCCCCCCCCCCCCCCCCAGCTTTGCCTTCTCAGACTGCTGAGTCCAGATCCACCGAGAGCTCGCAACCACCTGAACCAGCTTCTAACTGACCCGAGGGTATTCATCAACGTCTCCCCACTTTGTGAGCTGCACAGTCAACTCGTTCCAGAGATAGTAGAAGCTCTAATTGAAGAACAAGTCTCCCTCTGGGAAACACGGCAGAGACGGAGTCAAAGGAGGCTTGGACTTACATATGAAAATAACCCTATTCCTTGTTTTATTTGCAGAAACTATTCCCACCAAGTGTGGACTTCGTGTTTGTGTCATACGTGCCAGAAGAAGTGGTATTGTGAATCAGAATACCAGCATCGGGATTGCCCACAGTGTGATCCTTTGCGCTATTCTTTTGGTGATTGTGTCATTTTTAAATTGGTTTGCAGGAAGGAGCATGACTGGCTTCCACATTGGTATTTTTGGGATTCGGATCTGCTTTCTCGCACTGGTCCTTCTGGTAGGACTCCTCAATGAAGGAGAAGTGGTCGCAATGCCACCCCTTCCAAATCGCAATGTATGGCTTACGGTAGCTCAAGCTTTGAATGAATCTACACTGTGCCTTTCTAAGACTTCCCCAGGTGATCCTTTCCAGACTTGCCTAATAGCCATGCCTTTAGGAAAAGGTGAATGGGATGCCTTATACAAGAAGACAATGCACAGGGATTGTGTGGCCCCAGGTCAAATTGAGTGGATGTGGTGGTGCAATGATAAGTATCACAAAAAGGCTAATAGACCAGTGGGTGGAATTTTGCTAATGACAGAGGATTAGGGGTAAATAAAGATTCTGACTTTTTTACTCTTTCCCTACCACCTCAAGAATTGGACATTTTTGGGTCCACACAGTCTTTTGCAGGTTTCTTTCTAAATCATACTAGCAGACCCTTTGCTGATAAGAGATTTAACCTCGATGTTTCAGGCACAGGAATTTATGCCAATGCTTCTTCCTGATGTAATCATACCCTGCCTCATCCAGTTTTACCTGGAGTGGCTTCTATTGGGTTAATAGACAATATATTCTTGATATATGGAAATAGAGCCTGCAAAGGTGTGGAAACCCAGGGCACCAGGAATATTTCTCTGTCTGCTCTGGGGTGCCCTGACCCCCAGGGGAGCACTGACTTCGACCCTCATTCATGGAGAAAGTTTCCTAGACTTCAAGATAGACTAGAATCCACAAAAGTGTGAAATAGATTATAGAGAGTAGTGTCATTGTATCACCTGGTGAGCAATTTAGGTTTTGGGATTTTTAGTATGTTGTGGATGGAAGCAAGATGGAGGGCACAGGGTGTCATCCTGGGTTTCTTCTTCATGCTTCTTCTTCCTTCTTCTTCATGGGTTTGGGTGGCATTTTGTAATTGGGCAGAAAAGTCTGCATTGTGGGCTCTTTGGGATCAGTTATTGGGTTAAAAGGGAAAATAATATAGGTGTCAGTTCTTAATTGGATAGTTTAGTCTTAAAAGCCCTTGTAAGAAGAGATTGTTAGCCATTTTGTGCCTTCTAATGAAAAGCTGCTGAACTCACAGTAATGAGACTGTTTTACTGATAAGAAATAATAAACACTTGAGTCTGAACATGAATTACTGTCTCAAGTGCCTTCAATCCAGACCCAGAGAAACCGACAACTGGTACCGCCACAGAAAGGAATACCAGGAAGGGCTGTAGGAGGCCCTTGCACTTTTGGGAAACTAACTATGTTTTCACTCTTTCTGGAAAGACTTACCATCTTTACACAGGTTGGTGTGAGCAAAGCGTGGCACGCACATGTATAGCCCAGATTGCGATGATAACATCGAATCCTGGAACCTTGGAGCCCAAGTGTTTGCCTGTTTGCCTCAATTATTCCATCTATAGGCACGGCACATGTATTAAAAACTTTAAATAACCTTGACTGTTGGCTTGCAAAACAAACTAATGCTACTAGCTCTGCTTTAACAGTCCTATTAACAGATGTTGATAGTGTGAGGCATGCTATACTGCAGAATAGAGCAGCAATAGACTTTGCTTTTGGCACATGGACATGGTTGTGAGGATTTTGAAGGTTTATGCTGAATGAACCTTTCTGACAACTCTCTATTCATGCTAACATACAGGCCCTTCAAGATAGCGTAACCAAATTAAGAGTAGTAGATAATAGTGACTGGCTTAGACATATACTTAGGGGCTGAGGGCTTACTGGCTGGCTTAAACATTTAGCTAAAACAGGAATTTATATTTTAGCCATAATATTGCTTATGATGATCTGCTTGCCATGTGTATTGCAATGTGTTCAGAGACTGATAAATCCACAAAGAAAATTTTAATGGTGGAAAAGAGAGGGGGAATAATGTAGGAATACAGCTAGAAAGCCAAGCTGGGAGCACTGTCCAGCTCACGAGAGAAGTGGATATGTTAGCATTAGTAGGCTACAAGCCTTGGCAACAGAAAGCAGAACCTTGAAGAAGGAATGCAGAAGTTAGCAGTGTGCTTGGTACGATGTGCTTGGTAAGCAGAACTCATATGAGATAACGCATACCTGCACTAGTTAGTATGAGGCTTTGAATTAAGCAACATTACCTAGTTACATAAATGTTATAGTTGTGCTATTTTTAGTAACTGCTGAAAAGGTATATAAGCTCAGCCTTGGGAATCAATAAATGGCTTCATGTGCACAAACCATGGAGTCCACATCTCTTTCGTCAATCACCATCACAATAATACTGTGTAACTAGATGATTTTTAAAAGAAACTTCTACTTCAAGCTTTCTAACCCTAATCGAAAGATATTTATATAATCATGTATCAAGTATTGCTACCAGTAATACAATCTCCAGATGCATATCATAAAATTCTTTTGTAGATGAAAGGATTTTCCTCTCTCCCCTCTGGTTATCCTTACTTTACAAAATTAACAATAGTCAAAATAGCACAATGCAAGACATACTTCTGAGAAGAAAGCATTTGCTTTATGTGGCAGGATGTGTCCTCCGCCTCTCTACCACAGATGGTGCAGATATGGAAGAGATAACCTGGGTGAAAAGCCCAGCAAGGGGTCACCTCTGTCTGGTGCCAAAATGGCTCAAGCCCCAAGTTAAGAATCAACAACTTAGTCTGGAGAGAAGATGTGGGAAGAGACAAAAGAAAATAAATATTTCTGACTTGTGGATGCTGGCAGTCTGGTCTGAGAGAACATCAGATAAACTTTCCCGGGCATTGCTCTGGGGGAGCTTTGAGAAAGCTCAGAGAAAGAATTAAAATAATCTTTAATCTTTGCAGCTGGTGTTTTGAACTTGTTTACTTCTTAGATGTTTACAAGAAGGGTGTTGTTCCTAATTAGCCAATGATGTGAGGGGTGTTGATTGAAGACCAATCAGGTCCAGCTTTCTCGGAACAGTCTATAAAAGAATGTGATGCCTAATAAACTTCACTGTTGCCTTCTGAGAAGACCTTGGACTCTGTGTCGCTTTATTCAGCCGTCCCTAATACAATAGTGACACTGCCTGAGAAACTGTTTTACTGTTCCAGGTTGCAAGGCAAGATGTATTCTATTACCATCTGTATGGCAGTTGTCTTTTGTCAAGTGAGCAGTTTGCCTTATCTCTCTCTCTGAGTGATCACAATCACTCCTCCCTCAGGAGGAGACATCTGCTGATAACAGGCTATTGAATGTCACTGCATGACTGATAAGAACTATAACATCCCATTGTGAGATGCTCTGCCCAGAGAGAAGAGCCAAGCATTGCTACCCAGATATAATCCAGAGGTTCTGAAACACCACCATGGCTTCTCCACTAGATTTCCCAGAAGAACAGCAGCTGCCTCTTCTTCCACTGGATCTTCAGAGGAAGAATACACCCTTTTCTACAGGACCCCTTGCTCCAACAGAACCACACCTGACACTTCAAGAAGATGTCAGCCACATTTCCAATTGGACTGCCACCAACACCCTGACCAACAGAGTGTCAGGTTGAGTTCTGACTCTATCAGTGTTGTTCTAGTGTATTGCATTGGTTTTTTTATCCTTTTATTTTTCTTCCCTATTAAAGAATTGCTATTTCCTGCTCCCATATTTTTTTGCCTGAAAGCCCCTTAATTTAAAATTCATAGCAATTCAGAAAGGTGGGGAGGGTTTACATTCTCCATTTCAGGAGAAGCTCCTGCCTTCCTTAGCAGACACCTGTCTTTCGAAACCAAGACAGATTTTTGGCGCCCAACATGCAGCTCGAGGGCACAGAAACAAAAAGGGAAGAACAGTTCTTGAGTAATCTAATTTTTTTGTGTGCGACTTTAGAAACCTCATTAAGCGACACCATGTGGTCCAGCTTTCCCTGGTTTGGGTGTCACGTGATCATGGCTATATTTCTCCCATTTATAGGCCCTTATCTAAACATGGGTCCCATAACCAAGGCTACTGTGGCTATTATCTGGTTTGTTTTATGGGTGAATAAGGTGAGGAATTCATGGATTTTTAACTTCATCTAGAAAGCAGGCACATGGATTCACAGCTATCACACACTAACTGTATGTTTTTGGGGTTACTTTAATAATGGCACCTGCTGTAAGGAAATTACACTGGGGGAAATCTTCTCCCAACCCTTTAACCATCTCTTTGGGTCTGCCCCACCAGTTTTTGAAGGGTTCAGATCCACTCTAAATACTAATGATATCATACAGTGGCTGGTGTTGCTGATAGGCCTGTTCTATTTAGAATTTGGAGAGAAGGGGAGACTAACCTGGATAACTACCCTGACACCTACCCCAGAACCTAACATGCCACCAGAGCCTAGAGATGCTGCTACCCCAGAGCCTGACCCTACCCCACAGCCCACCCCAGATATAAACTACCCAGACTGAGTGGGGAGTCTGGTGAAGATGTGCCAGATGCTGAAGGAATACACTTCCCCAGCTGTTGAGAAGCCCTCCCCCTGCCTTGAAGAGGGAGAGTCTAATAGTGCAGCAGTGGAACCTACAGATGTTACAACTGTCCAGGATCCAGCTGAACTGCAAAGGCAGTCACAGCCAGCAGCAGTTGCCCCTGCAGAAACAAGGAGATTTAAGATGAAAGCAGAGCACCCAAATAGGGGAGGGCCCTCACAACACACAGGGGAGCCAGAGGTTGCAATCATCACCAAGTCCTGGACGTACAAAAGTCTCTGTGATCTGCACAAAGACATTGTACAATGGGGACGTGAGACTTATACAACCTGGCTACTTTGGGTCTGGGATCTTATGGGCACAGGCGTCCAGCTGGACGGTGTTGAGGCAAGGAATCTCGGACCCTTGACCCAGGACTCAGGTATGAATCAGATTTTTGTAACGGAACCAGGGTCCCTTTCCCTCTGGGAGTGGCTTTTAATAAGTGTCAGAAAGAGGTTTGTCCACAGGGAAAGAAAGCAGGACCAGCACCATAGAATGAGCTGGAAGACCCTTGAGGAAGGGATCCAACAGCTGAGAGAAGTGGCAGTATTAGAGGTACTCTTTGGGAGAGATGGACAGCATGATAATGACCCCGACAAAGTCAGGTGCACTCGGCAAATGCTGTGGAGTCTGGCAAATCTAAGGCCATCTCAGTACACCACCTTT
The DNA here is from genome assembly GCF_051311805.1 of Agelaius phoeniceus. Classification (NCBI taxonomy): domain Eukaryota; kingdom Metazoa; phylum Chordata; class Aves; order Passeriformes; family Icteridae; genus Agelaius; species Agelaius phoeniceus. Next base: position 10,049,437 of record NC_135301.1, on the reverse strand, counting down.
ATTGCAACGATTAATGCTGATAATAACCGAGAGACAGTGGGTTCTGTGGCCAACAAGCTTAGAAATTATGAAAGTATGATCAATGGCCCCATGCAGGCTCATGTCTCTGCAGTGGTCCAAGAACTCAGAGAAGAGATGAGGGAGATGAGGGAAGAGGTAAGGAGGAACAGTTCCCACATTGCACCAGTGCGAGTCACAGGCCCTAAAGTCAGAGCCCAATGTTCCCCAGCTAGAGAGAGAAAGTACACCCCATGAGCTATCCTGTAGTTCTTTCTGCATGACCATGGAGAAGACATGGGAAGGTGAGATGGAAAACCCACTTCTGTCCTGGCAGCACGGGTGCATCAACTCAAGGAGAGAAACACTAATCGAGAGAACTCCAGTTAAGTGAAGGTAGGCTCAACCTCCCATGACGGAGCTGCTGAGTATGATCTGTCAGATCCCCTTAAAAGTACCTCTACCATTTATGCCCAAGAAAGAAATAATAACCAGGGTTAGAGGGGCCCTGCCTCTAGCCAGGGAGAGGCACAAAAAAAACAGATTTTCTAGACGGTGTAGATCCAATGGCCTAGCACATCAGAACCACAAAAGTACAATGCCTTAGTTGATACTGGTGCGCAGTGTACCCTAATACCATCGAGACGTGAGAGAAGATCCTATTTCCATTGCCGAGGTGATGGGAGGATCACAGCAATTGACCCTGTCAGAAGCCGAAGTGAGCCTGACTGACAAAGAGTAGAAGAAACATCCTATTGTGACTGGCCCAGAGGCCCCGTGTATTCTGAGCATAGACTTCCTCCGTAATGGCTATTACAAAGACCCAAAGAGACTCAGATGAGCTTTTGTCATAGCTGCTGTAGAAGCAGAAAGCATCAAGCAGTTGAACACTTTGCCTGGACTATCAGAAAACCCATCTGCATTAGGTCTCCTGAAGGTGGAAGAGCAACGAGTGCCAATTGCCACCTCGACAGTACACCGCCAGCAGTATTGGACGAACCGAGATGCCGTGATCCGCATCCACAAAATGATCCATGAACTGGAGAGCCAAGGAGTAGTCAGCAAAACCCACTCACCCTTCAACAGTCCCATCTGGCCTGTGCGCAAGTCTGACAAAGAATGGAGATTGACTGTAGATTATTGTAGCTTGAATAAAGTGACTCCACTGCTGAGAGCTGCTGTGCCGGACATGCTGGAACTCCAGTATGAGCTGGAGTCCAAGGCAGCGAAGTAGTACGCTAACATTGCTAACGCGTTTTTCTCCATTCCTCTGGCAGCAGAATGAGGGCCTCAGTTTGCTTTCACCTGGAGGGTAGTGCAGTACACTTAGAACTGACTGCCCCAGAAGTAGAAGCACAGCCCCACCATCTGCCATAGACTGATCCGGACTGCACTGGAAAAAGGTGAAGCTCCAGAACACCTGCAGTACATCGATGACATCATTGTGTAAGGGAACACAGGGATAGAAGTATTTGATAAAGGAGAGAAGATAATCCAGATTCTGCTAGAAGTCAGTTGCACCATCAAGAAGAGCAAAGTCAAGAGACCTGCCCAAGAAATCCAGTTCCTGGGAGTAAAGTGGCAAGACAGACAGCATCAGATTCCCACTGAAGTCATCAACAAGATCACCACGATGTCTCCACCAACTAGCAAGAAAGAAACACAAGCTTTCCTGGGTGCCATAAGTTTTTAGAGAATGCACATTCCCAAGTACAGTCAGATCGTGAGCCCTCTTTATCTGGTCACCTGCAAGAAGAACAAGTTCCACTAGAGCCCTGACCAGCAACAAGCTGTTGCCCAGATTAAGCAGGAGATCGCTCATGCAGTTGCCCTTAGCCCAGTCAGGACGGGACCAGAAGTGAAGAACGTCCTCTACTCTGCAGCCGGGAACAATGGCTTGTCCTGGAGCCTTTAGCAGAAAGTGCCTAGAGAGACTCGAAGCCGACCACGAAGATTTTAGAGTCAAAGCTACAGAGGGTCTGAAGCCAACTACACTCCCACAGCGAAAGAAATCTTGGCTGCCTATGAAAGAGTCCAGGCTGCCTCAGAAGTGATTAGCACAGAAGCACAACTCCTCTTGGCACCCCGACTACTGGGGCTAAAGTAGATGTTTAAAGGAAAGGTTCCCACCACCCACCATGCCACTGACGCTACATAGAGAAAATAGATTACCCTCATCACGCAGCGCACCCGTATTAGAAACCTGAATAGCCCTGAGATTTTAGAAATAATTACAAACTGGCCAGAAAGTGAAAACTTTATTCTCACTGATGAAGAAGAACAAGAGCAAGTGACATGTGCTGAAGAAGCTCTACCATACAACCATCTACCAGCAGAGGAAACACGCTACGCTCTTTTCACTGGCGGTTCCTGTCGCATTGTAAAGATGGCCCGGAAGTAGAAAGCAGCAGTATGGAGCCCCACACGACAAGTTGCGCAAGCTACCGAAAGAGAAAGTAGATCAAGTCAACTCGCTGAACTCAAAGCTTTTCAGCTGGCCCTGGACATAACTGAGAGAGAGAAATGGCCAAAGCTCTACCTTTATACTGATTCGTAGATGGTAGCCAATGCTCTTTAAGGCTAGCTAGAAAGGTAGAAAAAGGCCAGCTGGCAGCATAAAAGAAAACCAATCTGAGCTGCTGATGAATAGAAAGACATTGCTGCTCGGTTAGAGAAGCTACCTGTGAAAGTCTGCCATGTAGATGCCCATGTCCCTAAGAGTCAAGCTAATGAAGAACACTGAAACAATGAACAAGTAGACCAGGCAGCAAAAATAGAGGTGTCAAAGATAGACTTAGATTAGCAACATAAGAGGGAGTTGTTCCTGGCTCGATGGGCCCATGATGCCTCAGGCCATCAGGGCAAGGATGCCACCTATAAGTGAGCACGAGAACAAAGAGTAGATTTAACCAGAGACAGTATTTCGCAAGTTATCCATGACTATGAGACGTGCTGCCATCAAACAGGCCAAGCGAGTGAAGCCCCTATACTACGGTAAGCGGTAGTCCAAGTACAAGTATGAAGAAGCCTGGCAAATTGACTACATCACACTGCCCCAGACACGCCAAAACAAGTGCTATGTGCTGACCATGGTGGAAGCCACTTCTGGATAGTTAGAAACCTATCCTGTGCCTCACGCCACTGCCCAGAACACCATCCTGAGCCTTGAAAAGCAAATCCTGTAGAAACATAGAACCCCTGAGAGAACTGAGTCAGACAACAGGACCCATTTCAAGAATGGCCTTATCAACACCTAAGCCAGAGAACAAGGCATTGAATGGATATATCATATCTCCTATCATGCACCAGATGCCGAGAAAGTTGAACAGTGCAATAGACTACTTAAAACTACCCTGAAAGCACTTAGAAAAAAGACTTTTAGAAATTAAGAAATTAACTTAGCAAAGGCCACCTAGATAGTCAACACCAGAGAGTCCATCAATGGAGCTAGTCCGGCCCAGTCTGAACCCCTGCATAGAGTAGATAAAGTCCCTGTTGTACACATGAAAGGTATTTTAGGAAAGACTGTTTAGATTACCCCCACCTCAAGTAAAGAGAAACCCATCCCTAGAATTGTTTTTGCTCAAAGACCTGGTTACACTTAGTGAGTAATGCAGAAACATAGAGAAAGCCGTTGTGTACCACAGAGAAACCTAGTCTTAAGTGAGAACTGTGTGTAAAGTTTCATTGTGATGCAGATAGAAATAGAATAAGAGGTGGATAATGTTTCAGGTTGCAAAGCAAGATGTATTCTATTACCATCTGTATGGCAGTTGTCTTTTGTCAAGTGAGCAGTTTGCCTTATCTCTCTCTCTGAGTGATCACAATCACTCCTCCCTCAGGAGGAGACATCTGCTGATAACAGGCTATTGAATGTCACTGCATGACTGATAAGAACTATAACATCCCATTGTGAGATGCTCTGCCCAGAGAGAAGAGCCAAGCATTGCTACCCAGATATAATCCAGAGGTTCTGAAACACCACCATGGCTTCTCCACTAGATTTCCCAGAAGAACAGCAGCTGCCTCTTCTTCCACTGGATCTTCAGAGGAAGAATACACCCTTTTCTACAGGACCCCTTGCTCCAACAGAACCACACCTGATACTTCAGGAGGACTGCAGCCACATTTCCAATTGGACTGCCACCAACACCCTGACCAACAAAGTGTCAGGTTGGGTTCTGACTCTGCCAGTATTGTTCTAGTGTACTGCATTGTTTATTTTATCCTTTTATTTTTTTTCCTTTCCCTATTAAAGAACTGTTATTTCCTGCTCCCATATTTTTGCCTGAGAGCCCCTTGATTTAAAATTTATAGCAATTCAGAGGGTTGGGGAGGGTTTACATTCTCCATTTCAGGGGATGCTCCTGCCTTCCTTGGCAGACTCCTGTCTTTTGAAACCAAGACATTTACAAACTATGACACTTGAGTTATCATGCCTTCTACACACACTCCCTGAAAGTGTTCAAGACTTCTTCACAAAGTTTGGATGAAGATTCTGTGGTTACTTTCCTGGGAATTGAGGGAAAGGATCTTGATGTGTGCCCCACCAACAACTGGATTGTAAGATACATTGAATCCTAAGTAATATTATTTCTTTGCTAGCTGTAAAATTAATAGGTACCTTTAGCCCTGCGCTGTATATACCTACTACTAGTCTCCCTTTTTGTCCTTATTCCTGTGTAGTATTAGTTTGTTTTAAGTCTTATGTCTGTTAGTTTTGTGTCTATTAAATAAATAATTAATTCTATAATAGACCGAATCAGCCATTATTAAAGAACTTGCAAACAAGAGTGGGTTTTGGGGTGCTGGATGCCTCAATAAAGCTACTGCCTGATGCCGGAGGCCTGGGCAAAAAGCAGGGACCTATCTAAACCCCCACATCTATTTGTAACACTCTATGATGTCAAATTGTAATACTAGAGTAACTATTACTACCTGACTTCCAGCATGGATTAATATTACATGGTGGGTAAACCTTGGCTGGCTGTCAGGTGTCCACTAAGTTACCTCTATCACTACCCCTCCTCAGCAGGACAGGGGAAGGAAATAGGATAAGAAAAAGCTCATGGGCTGAGATAAAAACACTAAGACCACTTACCAGTTACTGCCATGGGCAAAACAGACTCAATTCAGAGAAGATTAATATAATTTATTGCCAATTAAAAATAGAGTAGGATTGTGAAAAACAGACAAAACTGAAAGGACTTTCCCCTCATCCTTCCCAAGCTCAACTTCACTCCATTGTTCCTGACTCTTCTGTCTCCTCCTCTGTAGCAGGGCATCTCACCCCCCCCAACAAGAGATAATCTGTTGTTTGCTAACTGGTCAGATAACTCAAACAGGATAAGCTATCCTGTAGTGAGTTATTTTGGTGCCATGGGGTTAACACTGGTCTGGCATCTCCAAGCTGACAATACACATCTTACTGTTGAAGTGAGATTGGGAATGATAAACTAGATTTTTGACTGTCAGACACCTTACTTTACAAACTATAGAAGCCACACCAAACTTTCACAAAGCAGAAATCTTCAATACATTTTCCTGGAAATGTGTGGAGCTTCTCCCCTGAGCAGGGACGCCTGCTTCACAGTTACTCGCCAGGGGTTAAGTGAAGGAATCTGTGTACATTATCATCATTTCAGTGATAAGTTACATTTGACTCCTAATCAATACTATTTCTTTTGCTAGCTTTAATATAGGTACCTTGATATAGTGCATTGTTTTATTTTATGCTGTAATCTACTACTAGTAGTAGTTCTTTAGTTTTATACTGTCGTAAGTAACTCTGATTAAGATATTTTGTCTGTTATCTCTTGTCTGTTTAATAAATAATTCATTTTTATAAATATACCTGATTTGCCACCATTGGAACTTGCAGACCAGACTGATTCCTTACATTTAAACTGTTGCCAAAATCTGAAGCTAAGACAGGGATTGTCTAAAGCTTCTGCTTGTCCCAAGACATCCTCCCTGTCCTGAGCACCACTGGAGGGATGGGGAATGGGTTCTGTGGTCAGTTTGCCTACCTGGCATTCCTTTCTCCTCATATTTTTCCCCAGCTCCAGAATGGGTTTCTTCCCACATGCTGCATTTCTTCAAGAACTGCTCCAGTATGATTCCATTCCATGAGGTACAGTCCTTCAGGAAAATACTGCTCAAATGTGCATCCCCCATGAGCTTCAGCTCCTGTCAGGACCCTGCTCTAGCATGGGCTCTCCACTGGCTGCAACTTCCTTCATGGCACATCCACCCGCTCCACTGCAGTGTCCTCCAGAGGCTGCAGTGTGGATATCTGCTCTAGCATGGTCCTGTCCATGAGCTGTAGAGAATACCTGCTCTGCACGTAGTCCTCTCCATGAGTTGCTGGGGGACAATCTGCTTCACTATGGTGTTCTCCATGGGTTGCAGGGGAACCTCTGCTCCTGTGCCTGGAGCACCTCCTTTTTTTCTTTTTTCTCTGACCTTGATGTCTTCAGGGTTGTTTCTCTCACATTTTTTCCTCACTCCTCTCTCTCACAATTGCTACACAGTATTTTTTTTTCTTTTTATTAAATGTTTTTACAGAGGTGCCACCAGCTTCACTGACTGGCTCAGCTTTAGCCTGCAGCGGGTCCATTTTGGACCTGAATGGAACATGAGGGCAGTCCCTGGTATCTTCTCACAGAGGGCACTCTTACAGCCTCTCCACTACCCAAATGTTGCCACATAAACACAACACAATTACACAATGCATGTCCTAGCAGCTTAGCCAGGACTGTGAGTGAAAGTGGAATTTAATCTATGCATTAAAGGCACAATGTAAGCATCCCTTTCCTTATATCAAATATATTGAGAGGGCTAGGAGATACAAGTGATTTCTTAAACCTCAGTACTTATATTGCCTACAAATGTACACTAGAAGCCCAGCAATTTAAGAATCTTTTCTTTCTCTAAACCATCTACAGGCTACAAAGAGGTGACAGACTCTCTTTTTAAGTAGCCACATGGACAAGACAAGGGGCAATGGGTACAACTTACACTGGTAGAGGTTTCATCTCAATATAAGAAAGAAATTTTTTACAGTGAGAGAAATCAATCACTGGTACAACCTCCCCAGTGATACAGTAGAGTCCCCACCACTGGGGGTTTTCAAGATGTTATTGGACAGAGTGCTAAATAATCTCATGTAGGCTCCCTTTCCCATTATAGCTTGGGCCACATAATCTTTCAAGGTCCCTTCCAACCTGGGCTGTTCTATAATTCTATGATCTGTTATGTCTTCCCACCAGAAGTGAGAAATAAAATGTATGTATTAGCTTTTCAGCTTTCCAGTGCAATTTTCTGAAGTTAGTGACAGGGAGCATCTTTGGCAGAGGGATAGGAAGGATACTGCAAATTGTGACGGTTTATCTGGAGGAAACTTCAGTGCAGATTAATCAGAGTGCACATGCAAACTTTGTTCCAGCATCACAGCAAATCTCTTTTTAAAGAACAATTGACTACTTGCAATCTGGAAAAAAAATTACAACTTCTTATTGATGCCAAACTGATTTTTGCTTTTTTCTTTTACATATTCTCTGTATTCCTTACATATATATTTGTAGCTCTGTAGCCTATTATTGTATTTGTAGCTAGTTTTCCCAGTACTTTTCCTTACCTTTTCCCTAGGCAGAAAGACAAAACACATTCCAGATCTCCAAGCCCTGGGGGGTACAAGGCCCCTGTCCTATCTTGGTTCTTCCTGGGAACCAAGGCCAAAACCAGCTGTTTGAGACACGTTTTTATAAACAAAGTTGAGTCCCATCTAAGGAGGGAGCAGGATTCAGAGATGGTTGAACCAGGGGAGGAATTACCTCACCTTTTATGTATCTAATTGGTGATTTTTGTCAATTATGCTAATTTGCTAAACTTATAAAACTGTATTCACCCCATATGGGGGTGGGCATTTTGTGGACATTTTCCATAACTGCCTCTGGAGGCCTCCAATAAAGACCAGCCTTTATATTATTTCCTATACTAATATTATCTCAAAAGTGTATTGTTTTATTTCCAGGTTCTTTAAGGCAGCATCATAAATAATGCTGTCTTTCTAATGACCTACCTATGCTATTTATAGCTATATAGAAAGAGGGATACCTATAAGCAATGTTCAAATGGGTGTTGGATGGATACTCCCAAGACTGGGAACAAAGGAAGTTTCTGACTTCTGGCAATGTGAGAAAGTCTCTCTGCCCACAGAATACATACAGTACCCTAGTAAGAGGTGAGAAGGAACAACCTTTTGAGTCTCCAAGGTGAACTGTTCCAGTAGACATACTCTGAGTGATGGATCACACTGGGAGACCATGGGGAGCTTCTTGAAAACTGGCAAAACTGCAAAGCTAGAGCAGAGAGCGGGGCTGGGGGGGGGGGGGGGGGGAAGGCCAAGAGTGAAAGCAGCCAAACCCCACCTGTACAAAATCCACCTCAAGGGAGCATGAATGTCCAGGAAAGAGGCAAACAGAGCAGGCAAACAACACATAGCACATTAGCCAGGGTGGGTAAGGCAGTTTGCACAGAAGTTTGCACAAGAAGGTCATGCAGGGAGCACACAGTCCCCCTACTGACTCAAGAGGCAAGGCCAAATCGTGGTCATCACCCTCCCAGATGAAATCTAGCTACGGTTTCCACTTGCCAGAAAGCCCTTGCCAAAAGGCATGTAGTGACCCAGATGGAACTCCTGCGCAAACATGCGGCTATCCAGGACTCGGGCTGCAGGCAGTGCCACAGCCTGTCACTGGTATCAGAGGGCAGCAGAATTACCATCTGTGTGAGGGGCAACCAGGTGGATGATCTGCTCAGCCTAGTGGCAGAGCTGAAAGAGGAAGTAGAAAAGTTAAGGAGTATCAGGGAGTGTGAGCAGGAGATAGACTGATGGAGCTAGTCTACCATCCCTGAGATAGATGGACACACCACAATAAGCAGAGGATCCCCTACCCTCTCACCACAAGGCAGAAGGAGGTGACCTGAGCCAAGAAGAAATGGAAAGAGGTTTCTGCTTGGGCAGCAGGTGAATCCCCTCCTGGCTTCCCTTGCCTTCCCAGGTGCCCTTACACACTAGGTTTGAGGTTCTGGAACTTGAGGGTCAGGCAAATGATAATGCAAAGGTCCATCCAGGGGGTTGTCTAGGGCAAGTCAGTCAATCTCATGCATTACAACTCCCTCAGTGAAGAAAGAAAGAAAGAAGGGTAATTGTTGTAGGTGAGTCCCTTCTGAGGAGAACAGATGGCCCAATATGCTGGCTAGACCCATACCACAGGGAAGTCTACTGCCTCCCTGGAGCCCAGGTAAGAGACATTACTAGGAAACTCATGTCTGGTACAGCCCTCTGATTATTACCCACTATTGGTTGCCCAGGTCAGTAGTGATGATGTTGAAGAGAGAAGTCCAAGGGCAAATAAAAGGGACTTCAGGGCATTGGGGCGATTGGTTGAAGGGACAGTAGCACATGTGTTTTTTTCCTCAATCCTTTCAGTAGGAGGGAAGAATACTGAAAGGAACAGGAGAAGCCACCTGATTAACGTGGATCAAAGACTGGTGCCATTACTGGAATTCTGGCTCTGTATAGTAGGGACTGTTTTGATTGTATGGAGGTCAAGGATAGTGATGATAAGGTTTGTCACTGTTGAGTCAGGAACGGGAGTGAGGCGACACAAGACTCTATGTTACTTAAGGAGGCTAATATCCGAGTTATTAGAAACCTATTCTTTTATACACCATTTCGATATAGGTGGACATGATTGGTCATTTAATCAACACCCCGTCGCACCAATGGCTAATTAAGAAGACACTCTTTGGTAAACATCTTATGAGAAAACAACTGTTCAAAACACCAGCTGCAAGATTGTTTTAATTCTTTCTCTCAGCCTTCTCAAAACTCCCCAGAACAATTCCAGGGAAAGTTTATCTGGCTTTCTCTCTCCAACCAGACTGTCGCATCCACAAAGGTTGAGTGTCTATGGGTGAGAATCAGGGGGAAGGCCAACAAGGCAGATCTCCTGGTGGGAGTCTGTTACAGACCACCCAACCAGGATGAAGAGACAGATAAAGCATTCTACAAGTGGCTGGCAAATGTCTCACATCTGCTGGAAATTCAGCACAGTGGAGAGAAAACAGTCTAGGAAGTTCTTGGAGTGTGTGGAAGAGAACTTCTGGACACAGCTGATAAGGGATCCTACCAGGGGTGGGGCCCCTCTATGTCGTGAACGGCGGAGGAATTGCAGCACACAATATGCGTGGATGGCAAATCCCCAAGGTTTATTGAAAGCTCACACATATTTATATTGGTGTTAATGAAGCTTACACATATTGCAAAAGCTGAGCTCATTATTGGTTAAAGCACACTTAGATCGACCACACCTACTTCTATGCTCTAATGATTATTTTGTTTCTATGTTTGCATTCTTCTAACTTCTCTACCTAGGATATCTACATTTTCTGGCAAGCAATTTTCTCCCCCGTCTTCCCGTTTCAGCGAAGGTCACTATGACCTTTGTCAGTGATTGGACACCGGTTACATAATTCCCAGCTTGTTTCCCCTACCCTTATCCAACGGTATCACATCGAAATGTCCTTTCTCAGCTAACCAATTATCCAAAAAGCTCTCTACATTTCCCCCGTTTTTCTGTTGAACAAGCATGGTTTGATTAAATGCGGTAGTTATCATCTTTCGCACCATATTCTGCAAGCATATACAAAAACAAGGCAAGACTAATATTAACAACAAAGCTACAATAGCTACTACAATGCTAACCTTAACAATAAAACGTAACCATGACCCTAAGCTTAAAGATTTGAGCCACCCATCAATACCAAGGCCTGGTTCTACCTGTAAGTTCTCAGTTAACCTCTGTAACTCAGAGAGCTGTGAGTGAACAGACTGTGCATGATCAGAAAGATTTATGCAACACATGCCCTCAAATTCATCACAGCCATGGCCTTGTGCAAGTAAGAGAAAATCAATTGCAGCTCTATTTTGAAGTGTCACATGGCGAATAGAATATACATCAAGAAAAGACTAGAAATCGCTAAAGAAGTTGCATTTGTTTGTTTAGCAAGCCAACACGCTAACCTATTTAAAATAGCATGAGCACGTGCTGCTGATACCCCTGGAGCTAAGAAAGATGCTGCGATTATGGCCGCTGGGGACCAAAACTTTACATCGTCCCGGCAGTCAGCTGCAAATGCATGAGCCATTCGTTTGCTTCTACGATGGCGGCGGCTCATGTTTAGTATCATGGACATGTTAGGTGTAAGTAGAGACAGCCGTCCAAGTGTACATGGTCCCCCGTGCAGCATTGATGGGATACCGGCCCAAGCACGGTCTCCACATATCAGGAAATATCCTGCTGGCAATTGAATAGGGTCATTGGATGAGACCGACACTCTCTTTGTTGTATAATTGCACCAGGCCGATGCATTCCGGTAGACAGCCATGCTAGAAGTTACAACATTAGAATGGTTCTTGACTGACAGCAGGCTTCTATGGTTAAAATGAATGCATGCATCTGCCATCACTGACCCTAACAACTCTAACTCTTGGGGCTCCTGTGGTGCTATAGGAAAGTGGGAAATCCACTGATCCCAATTATCCACACTCGTCCTAGCATTGCTGACCTTACAAGTTGGTACATGTGAAGGGCACGGCCAGGGATCTGCTGGTAGTCCAACCAAACAGGTTGTGAATGGATTGCCAGGAGAAGATAATGACAGGCAAATAGTCTCTTGTTTAGTTAGGTTTGCCAGGGTGACCCATATGTTAGTCTTGGGCTGAGGTGGGGCCCATGCCTGATAGTCTACACCGTCCACAAAAGAAGCAAAAATTAATAAAGCAATAACATAAAGTTTCCATCAAACACAGCTGCTCGGGTCCATTTAGCAGGTACCCACAGAGATCCTGTAGGGGTAGAAACACAAAGATATCCGCGGCCCCAATATAACACCTTAGCGGGACCTTGCCATTGTCCTGTTTTAGGATCTCTGTATCTCACCCATACATCTTTCTTTACATCATCTGTTCCTTGTACATAGTGACGAATCACAGCAGGAACCTTATTTTCCCCAAAAACACACAAGTGGTTCAAAACAAACACTTTAACAATCTCTCTTGTGGCTCTCTGGTATCCATGTATTTACTCAGATATCTTTTCAAGGTACCATTTCCTCTCTCTACAATCGCTTGCCCTGTAGGAGAATTGGGGAGGCCTGTTATGTGTTCTATCCCCCACATCTGCATGAATTGCTTTATTCTTTTGCTACAGTAAGCAGGCCCATTATCTGTCTTGATGCGCTGTGGCACTCCCATTACTGCAAAACAACTGCTGAGATGTCTCTCTACCTGCTCTGCTTTCTCACCAGTCTGTGCTGTGGCCCATATAAAATGACTGTAAGTGTCTATGGTAACATGTACATACTTCAACCTCCCAAACTCTGCCACATGTGTGACATCCATCTGCCAGGTCTCATTTGTGCTCAGCCCTCTTGGGTTAACTCCCAGACCTAAGCCACAGCCTCCATTATGATGACTACATATAGGACAGGCTTTGACTATTGCCCGTGCCTCCTCCATAGGTATTTGAAATTCTCTATGAAGGCCTTTTGCATTCTGGTGGAACATGGAGTGTGCCTCCCTGGCTATGGTTTGTTTGGGAATCGGAGTTGCTTGTGTGATTGAGACTAATTCATCTGCTCGCATGTTACCTTCTCCCAGACCAATATCCCATTTGTGACTTCTGATATGGATAACACAAAAGGAATGCTTTCTTAGCTTAATTGCTCTCTGCAGTTGCATAAACAGCTCATGTAACCTCCTGTTCTGAACCTCTTTTATAGAGGCATCCTCTATTCGCTCACACACGCCTGCAACATACAAAGAATCTGTTACAATGTTAAGAAGTCCAGAGAAATGCATCATGGCCCATACAACAGCCAATAGCTCCATCGTTTGCAAAGTGTCCAACTCAGTAGCTTGGAGTATATGATGATGCCATTGTCCCTCTTCTTGCCAGGTCACTCCTGCAGTTTTGGATTTTCTTCCTGAATCTGTGTAAGCAGTTATAGCATCCGATAAGGGCTTTAGTGATCTTTTTGGGCATTGAATCCAACCCCATTGTCCTATCACGACCCTTTTTGAGCAAATCAGCTAAAATTTCAATTTTCTGAAGAAGGGTTTTATGTTGTTAAAGTGGAGGAGATATCCATTCCAAGGCCCTTATCTCCCCCGTTTTTCTGTTATGCTGAGTAAGTGCACCCAGTAAAAATTTTGGTCCACACCAAACTGTCAGCTGTATAGGGAGATCAAGATCACGTCTCCGAACACTGCCTTATGTGACACAGTGCAATATCTGCTGCAGTGTCTCGAGGATGAAGAGCAATAGTAAAGAAGCAGTCCTTCAGATCAATAATCAAAAGTGGCCAGTCCCTTGGTAGTATAGCCGGATTAGGTAATCCTGGTTGAAAGGCTCTCACAGGCTCCCGGCGGTGGCGGGCTGGAGGCAGGCGGAGTTGAAGCGGTGACAGCTGCTACCTGTGTCTGGGCGCAGGGAGCTGGTGGCCGGGAAGCAGAACCGCGCTGGGCAGCCGCGGGGCGGGCGGACCCACCGGTTCCCGCTGCCCCATGGGGGGTGGGAGGCCCATCCTGCTGCCCCCCCGGCTCAGGGGTCGGGGCGGCTGCGGAGCGGAGCGGGAGGCGGCGGCGCTGCAGCTGCTAAGCCGCTTAGGGCTGGGGCTGGTGTGAGCCTCCCCGGTGGGGCGGCTGCGGGCTGCGCGCTGCGGCGGGGAGGCTGAGGCGGTGTAGGGTTTAACACCGGGGCAGGCGGCACGGACGGCACGGCTGGAGTACGCGCGGGGGGGGAGGGGGGGGGGGGGAGGGGCTGCTGCCTGAATCAGGAACTGATAGCTGCAGGGAGCTGCTGTTTAGAGCAGGAGCTTGTGTTGGTGGGGAGCCAAACCAGTCTCCGTAACTCCTGTTTCTTTCACAGGCTGCACTAGCCTGCTGGGCAGCTCTTTCCTCTGCCTGGTATTTCAAGAATTTAGCATGCACGACTCGCCATAAGTTTCCCAACTTTCTCGCGGTTTTATCAGTATCTATGACTGCCTGCCACAACTAATCCCCAAATATAGGGAACTCTGATAACCTATGCACTGTGTGAGGATTCCGAAAAAGTCCTTGTCCATACCCATGAGCTAACAACCCATGAAGCTTCTTCTGCAACTCTATACCCTTAACCTTACGCTTTTATAAAAAGCTAGGAAATAAATCATATGCTGCTTGCCTTTCTTTATCCATGTTAACGATAACAGCGCGCTTCTTGCAGCCCTTTCAGGCTTCCGGCAGCACGTATCGGCCGGGCTCTCCTTTGAGGTCACCCGGGGCCCCGCACTTTCCCTCTTTTCAGCGGTGCTTTTGCCGTCCTCAGCTGCAATAGGACCCGAACTTCTTACGCCGCTCGACCGTGGTTGCCGTTGAATCACGTCGGGGTCACCATTTGTCGTGAACGGCAGAGGAATTGCAGCACACAATATGCGTGGATGGCAAATCCCCAAGGTTTATTGAAAGCTCACACATATTTATATTGGTGTTAATGAAGCTTACACATATTGCAAAAGCTGAGCTCATTATTGGTTAAAGCACACTTAGATCAACCACACCTACTTCTATGCTCTAATGATTATTTTGTTTCTATGTTTGCATTCTTCTAACTTCTCTACCTAGGATATCTACATTTTCTGGCAAGCAATTTTCTCCCCCGTCTTCCCGTTTCAGCGAAGGTCACTATGACCTTTGTCAGTGATTGGACACCGGTTACATAATTCCCAGCTTGTTTCCCCTATCCTTATCCAACGGTATCACATCGAAATGTCCTTTCTCAGCTAACCAATTATCCAAAAAGCTCTCTACACCTCTAGACCTGTTGTTTATGAATAGAGAAGGGTTGGAGTGGTGGTCAGAGGCTGTCTCGGGCACAGCAACCACAAAATTATAGTTTTCAATTCTCAGTGAGGTAAGGAAGGGGGTCAACAAAACTTCTACCTTGGACTTCTGTAGGGCAGACTTTGGCCTGTTCAGGACACTGATTCAGAGCGTCCCTTGCAAAACAGTCGTTAATAAAAAAGGGGTCCATGAAGGCTGGACATTCTTCAAGAAGGAAATCTTAAAGGTGCTGGAGCAGCCTGTCCCTATGTGCTGAAAGATGAGTTGTCAGGGAAGAAGACTAGCCTGGCTGAACAGGGAGCTTTCACTGAGACTCAGGAAAAAAACCCCAGAGTTTACTACCTTTGGAAGGATTGGCAGGCAACTCAGGAAGAGTACAAGGATCTTGCTGTGTCATACAGAGAGGAAATTCGAAATGTGAAAGCCCAGCTAAAACTCAATCTGGCCACTGCTGTGAAAGATATAGAAAGTGTTTTTACAAATATATTAATAACAAAAAGAAGAGCAAGGAAAATCTCCATTCCTTATTGGATGTGGGGAGAAACATTGTCACCAAGGATAAGGAGAAGGCTGAGGTAAATACCTTCTTTGCCTCAGTCTTTAACAGAAAGACCAGTTATACTCAGGGCAACCAGTCCCCTGAGCTGACAGATGGGTACATGGAGCAGAATAAACCCTTCATAATTCAGAAGGAGGTAGTTACTGACCTGCTGTGCCACCAAGATACAAGTCTATGAGGCTGGATGGGATCCACTTGAGGGTACTGAGGGAACTGGCAGAAGAGCTTGCCAAGCCACTGTCCATCATATCCATCTCCATTTATCAGCACTCCTGGCTAACTGGGGAGGTCCCAGGCAAGAGGAAGTTGGCCAATGTGACACCCATGTACAAGAAGGGTTTGAAGGAGGATCCAGGGAACTACAGGCCTGTCAGCCTGACCTCAGTGCCAGGCAAGGTCATGGAGATCATCTTGAGTGCCATCATGCAACCAGTACAGGACAACCAGGGGATCAGACCCAGCCAGCATGGGTTTAGGAGAAGCAGGCATGACCAACCTGATCTCCTTTTATGACCAAGTGACCTGCCTAGTGGATGAGGGAAAGGCTATGGATGTTTACCTCTAATTTAGTAAAGCTTTTAACCCTGTTTCCCACAGCATTATGCTGGAAAAACTGGCCTTCTATAGTGTTGATGGGTATACTCTTTGCTAGGGAAAAAAGTGGCTGGATGGCTGGGCCCAAAGAGTGGTAGCAAATGGAATTAAATCCAGTTGGCAACTGCTCACTAGTGGTGTCCCCCAAGGCTCAGTTTTGGGGCCAGTCCTGTTTAATATCTTTATCAACAATCTGGATGAGGGGATTGAATGCACCTTCAGTAAGTTTGCAGATGACACCAAATTGGGTGGAACTTCTGGAAGTATTCAGAAAATGTGTGGATGTGGCACTTGGGGACATGGTTTAGTGGTGAAAACAGTGGTGCTTAGTTAATGTAATGCTTGGACTCAAGGATCTTAGAGATCTTTTCCAACCTTAGTGATTCTATGATTCTATTCTATGTGACATATGAGGAGATGATGATTGAGCTGGGTTTCTTCAGCCTTCACAAGAGAAGACCCAAAAGGAATCCTGTTGTTGTCAACAATTGCTTAATAGGAGAATGTAGAGTAGATAGAGTCAGACCCTTCTAGGAGGTGCACAGGGACAGGATGAGAAGCAGTGGACACAACCTCCAACAAGGGCAATTCCACTTAGTTCTTTTCCAATAAAGTTGTCAAACCCTGGGACAAGGGCTCAAAGAAGTTGTGAAAACTATTTGTGGAGATATTCAGAACTCAAATGAACAAGGCCTCAAGCAACCTGTTTTGAGCAGGGGATTGGACTTAATACCTCCCAACATCCCTTCCAACCTAGTTTGTTCTATGACTATAATTTAGTTATTTAGAGAAGATTTCTCACCTATGGAAAAATGCACTGTATCAGTGTTTATTTTTTAATCATAAAAATGTTTAACTCCTCCACTCCAGCTCTTGTAAAATGGTCACTTTTTACTGTGGGTGTATTAGGTATAAATTTCAGGGTTTCATTAGCAGTGGGTTGCAGGGGTGATCTGTATGGGAGGAAGCCATGAACTGCCTTGTGCCAGTTAGCCAGTTCCAGCCAACTCTGAAACTGATGTAAACAACCCATTGCACGCCAAAACTTCAGCCAGTCAGAGAAGCACATGGCATTGTCTGCTCAACTATATTAAAGACATGAGCAGCAGTTGCTGGAGGAAGAAAAATGGATGGGACACATGGAAAAAGACATTGCTAAGGACATGGCTGGAGATGCACCCTTAAAAGGAGGTGTCGCATGTCAGAGCAGTCACATCCCCAAAGAGACTGCAGCCTGTGGAAGAACCCAGAGTAAGAAGCAAGGAACAGTAGAAAGAAATTATTATGCAACCACCTTAACCTTCTGTCACTGCATCAAAGGAATTGCTAGGAACTGTCTTGGGGTGATTTTATGATAATACTGTATTCCTCTATCGTCTGCTTTATGCGCAGAAATGGGTCCTGGAGCTTTAAGCTGGGACCAGGGAGGGGGGGAAGAGAGCCGGGGGAATTCTTCAGCACGATTTGTGTTCAAGCTCTCATCCTCCTCCATGTTGCTCGGCTTCAAACTGGAGAGAGAGTTACATTCTTTGCTTTTAGCTAGCTTCTTTTTGTTAGCTGAGGCAAGAAGTTTTTCTGGGACTGCAATAGCATTTCTCCGGTGACTTCTGTGGCTTCTTCTGGAACTGTTCAGCTTTGCTCTGGTTCGAACACCAGACCATTGCTGAGACCCGGACGCTGTGGACTGGCAGGGCACCATGGGACACTGCATCCCGGCTCCGGACCTCAGGGGAAGTCAGCTAATGAAAGAACTCTGAATCCACCAGCTTTCTCCGTAGCAAGGAGGTTTAATATCTAACATTATTCTTTTTTTTCCTGTGCCCCACAGGCACTCTGTTTGCTAAATAAACAGTTTTTGTCACTTTCCTCCAATAAATTCCTTTCGTATAGGTGGGGGAGGGAGTGATGGTAAGGGAGGGAGTACCAAAACCTGCCTTCTTTAGAGGAGACGTTCATTTCAGAGCATTTTCCTTCTAAAATTGTCTCAAAACTGAGACAGGAACTGACGGTAACCTGACAAAACCAAGTTGACACTTGGAAGAAGGAAGGAGAGTTACTTGACTGAAGCTGAGTCTGGGGAAGGGAGAGGAAAAGTGTTTCCCTAAGTGCTGAGTGGTTTATGTTTTCTTCCTTCAATACTGAATCAGTAATTAAGTTTGTGTCCACTGGCAATAAATTATATGAAGCAAAATCCCCCAAGCTGAGACTGTTTTGCCTATGAAAGTAATGGTGGAGAATACAGGCAACACTCAGACCTAGCACGGCCTGGGATTTGAATAATTGGAGTGACTTTGAAAGTTACAGTTTTTAAGCAGACATATGTGAATGGGAGCATTGGTCTCCAGAACATGAGTACTAGGCAGTCCTTTGCTCAGAGTGAAATTAGGGACATGGTTTAGTGGTGGACTTGGCACCATTAGGTTAATGGTTGGAACTGATGATCTTAGAGGTCTTTTCCAACCTTAATGATTTTATGAAATTGTAGAAATGCAGGACACCTACAGCTGCCACCCCATTGAGATGCCACTGAAGTTGCTATGACAGTGCTGGGAAACCAGAGCTGCTGGGATACAGCCAATAGCTCAAGTGAGCAGAGCTCTGAGGAATTTGGGACCTATGCCACTTGCAAACACAGCCCTATGCAAAGGAGTAGGCTTTAAGGTTGGCTGATGGAGGGATATGCTGAACAGTGGCCTGATCCTGCAAATGAAATAACCTCATGGAAAGCCTGGGAAGAAGGAAGCAATCAATTGCAGTTGCTTAGGCTGCTGGAGTGTATTTACAAGCAAGAAGGGAGGTACCTTGAAAAGGTGGTCAGCACGGATACCATGGCCCAAAAGCTCTGATGGTTAGACACAATTACTATCACCCCTCTGGTATCACCTGATAACCTGGTGGGATGCCTTGTTGATCAAGGAGTGACTTATATGTACCATACTGTTGGGAGCATGCCAGAAGAACAGTGCCAGATTAGCAGCATGGCCAAGGATAATATTGAAGATCTGGTAGTATGGTTAAACTCAGGAAAAACATCAGGTAAGAATGGGAATTCTGCATACTCCCTTCCTACATTATGAGACTTCTGGATGTTTCTGAAAGAAAAGGAAGAACATATGACAGCAGGATGGAACGCCCTTTAGAGATCTAGCACTGTGAGATAAGGAATTGCAAGAAGAGGGGAGAGGTCAGAGTTCAGTTAAACCATTGCCTTCCCCTATCTCCATCTCTGAACCACATACTGTTCTGAAAACAGATTTGAATTTACTGCACTGGGATGTGTGGGTGTGTGGGGGTGTGTGTGGCACTGGCTTAGCAGGGGATGGGGATAACTGAAATTATTGGACTATCTTGGTAGGGTGGCCAAGCACTCCTTTGCCTCGTCAGTATTATACTGTATTGGGCTTGTGTGGCAAGGTTTTGGTAGCAGGGGGGCTACTGTTGCCAGAATGAATTTTTTGTATTCTCTGTATTCCTTATACACATATTTGTAGCTCTGTAGCCTATTATTGTATTTGTAGCTAGTTTTACCAGTACTTTTCCTTACCTTTTCTCTAGGCAGAAAGATGGAACACAGTCCAGAGCTCCAAGCTGGGAGTACAAGGCCCCTATCCTATCTTGGTTCTCTCTGGGAATCAAGGTCAAAACCAGCTCTTCGAGACACATTTTCATCAACACAGTTTAGTCCCTATCTAATGTGGGGGCAGGATTCAGAGGGGGCTTGAACCGGGGGAAATTGTCTCACCACTTCTGTCTCTTTTCTGGGATTTTTGTCAGTTATGCTAATTTGCTAAACTTATAAAACTGTATTCACCCCGGGGTGGGGGGTGTGTGGACATTTTGTGGACATTTTCCATAACTGCCCCTGGAGGCCTCCAATAAAGACCAGCCTTTATATTACCTCCTATACTAATATTATCTCGAAAGTGTGTTGTTTTATTTCCAGATTCTTTAAGGCATCACTACAAGAGTGGCTTCTGTGAGAAGCTGCCAGTAGCTTCCCCCATGCCCAATAGAGCCAATGCCAGCTGGCTCCAAGAAAGACCTGCCACTGGCCAAGGCAATCAGGGATGATAGCAATGCCACTGTGATAACATATTTGAGGGGGGAAAAAGTGATTGCACAGAAGTAACTGCAGCCAGAGGAAAGAGGAGTGAGAATATGTGAGAGGAACAACTCTGCAGACACCAAGGTCAGTGCAGAAGGAAGGGGCAGGAGGTGCTCCAGGCATCCTGGTAGGAGCAGGTTTCCTGATAGGACTTTTGACTCTGTGGGGGTCCCAGGCTGGAGCAGGCTATTCTTGGAGGACTGTACCCCATGCAAAGGGACCCACGTTGGAGCAATTTGTGGGAAGAACTATAGCCTATGGGAAGGACTCACATTGGAGAAGTTCACAGAGGACTGTCTCCTGGGGGAGGGACTCCACAGGGAAGCAGAGGAAGGACTCCTCTTCCTGAAGAAGAAGCAGTGGCAGAAACAACATGTTGAACTGACTGTAACCTCCAGTCCCCATTTCCCTGCACTGCTGGGAGGAAGGAGTTATAGAATCAGGAATAAAGTTAAGCCCATGAAGGAAGGAGAGGTAGGGAGAAGGTGTTTTTAAGATTTCTTTTACTTCTCATTACCCTGCTCTTATATTGGTTGGTAATAAATGTAATTAATTTCCCCAGGTTTAGTCTGTTTTGCCCATGATGGTAATTGGTGATTGACCCCTCCCTGTCCTTATCTCAGCTCATGACCCTTTTGTTATATTTTCTCTCCCCTGTCCACTTGAGGAAGGGAGTGATAAAGTGGCTTTGGTGGGCACCTGGCATCCAGCCGGGGTCAAACCACCTCAGATACCCTAGATTGTTTAGCAGCAATAAAGTGTAGTCATCCATGAAAAAACTGGAGGAGAGACATGTCTAGTTCTACTGGAAGAGAGCCTCAATTTTTAAATATACAGGATTGGTACCCTCTACTACTGCCACCGGCCCTACTGCCCCTGTCATTCTCAGAACTGACTTTCTAAACTACTGCAGATGGACAGATGGGACAGGAAAGCTTTGTCTAATTTGAATAGGAAGAAGTGTGATTTGCACAGGACAGAACCAATTACAGCATTCTCTACCGATCCCTGTCATGTTCTACTATAAGGGAATAGTGGGGGAGTGTTTTTAACAGATTTCTCGGACAAAATCAAGCACAAACAAGGCAAATTACATCTGAGAACCATTTATTGATAAGGAAAGGTATGGTCCCAACTGCAGAGGGACAGAAAATTAAACAGAGGGGGAAAAGAGAGACAGAGAGAAAAACAGAAAGACAGGGTCATAACGTTACCATCAGAACCCCAGGATGCTCCGTCAGCATCTGATGGGCAGGTAGCATGTGTGCGCTCCCTGCTGGGGGAGACTGTATAGCTCTCGCGAGAGCATGGCTTCGATGGTCGGCAGACAGTGTCTCTCCTGTGCTGATGGGCGGTTGAATGCCTGGTGAGTCTGCACTCAGGTGGAGCAGAGGGCAGGACAAGCTGAAGGCTTGCGGCGGTAATCAGAACCATGGACAGTGTTGCGGCAGGATCGCGGTGAGATCGCAATGAGCAGGCAGTTGCAGGGAAGCAGCGGGAGTCTGCTGCAGGCGGCAACGGGCGGCTGTTGCGGGGAAGTGGCAAAGCAGGGTAGACAGAACAGGTGCAGACAGGGGAGACAGGCAGGGAAGAAGCAGGACCGCAGAGAGAAAGCAAGCAGGGGGCCGAATGAGCTGAACCTCCAGATGAGCGCCCCTCTAAGAAACCGAGACAGTGGGGTCCAGTTATGGTGCAGTTAACAACTTTTATGTACTAAGGCCCTTCCCATAATCTGATCCTTTGTGGATGACCATTGGCTAGTCAGGGAAATTTTTCCTGGGCAGCAGGGATTTCCCTGCCTGCAGGGGGAGGCACTTTCAACCCAGTGGTGGAAGTTTTCTCACCCCTGATTGGCTGTCAGGCGAAGTCTCCCCCTGTGGATGTGACAGCCTGGTCAGAGAGCGAGAAAACTAGATAAGTTTTCCCAGAATCGGCCTGAGAGACTTTAGGGAGTTGAAGATAAACAATGAAAGCTTATTACCATAAACAGTCTGCAGGTGGTGTTTTCCTACACTCTGTTTTCTTGTTTTTCTCAAAGATTGTTTATAAGCAGGGCGTCTTGTTAATTAGCCAATCAGGTGAAATGTATTAATTGAATGGCCAATCAAATGGGGGACTCCTGTCCTGTGTCTTCCAAGGCCACACCTAGAGGGAAAGCGAATGGAAATGGGGGCCTCAGATGGCAATGATGTTGCCTCTGGGGGCGCTGACACCCCGGGGGGAGGATCGGCAGGCTGGGTGGCTGCTGGCTTTTCTCTGGGTCCCTGCGGACCAGCGGGAGATGTGGGGATCCCCCGCAGAACCTACCTCTCACCTAGAGATTATGTTCTGCCGAAATATCCTCATCCCTATGATTCTGTGAGACCAACATATCCTCCTCCTGCAAAAATGGCACCGCCGAGAGCGATAGCCACGTTCCAGCTGCACCCAGGAGACGGCCCCTCCCCGTTTATGCTGCTTTCAGCCCCTCCACCGCCGCTGGTGGTGCCAGAGCTGTCGCTGCCATGCCCAGAGGATTGGCTTTCCCCTGCCCCACAAAGAGTGGCTGGCAAGCCGCTGCGAAAGCTGGCCCCACTCCAGCTACCGGTGATGCCTGCCTCTGCTCCCCAGAAGGCAGCAGACATGTCTGTGTTTGGTCCAGTCTCGCCCCACCCAGCAGGATGGCCTTGCGCTGTCCCACAAGCTGCTTGGCCCTGCCTGCCGGCCCTGCCTTACCCCCCCTGCAAGCCGGGGACCGACTCTTTCATGGCCGGCAGGAGCTGCTTCTTCCAACTCAGATTCCCCCCCCACCCCCTGCACCATGGGTAAGGGCAGAACCACCTCCATCGTCGTCAATCGCCACAGCCGGACCAGTCGCTTCATCATCTCCCTTGTCATCAGCCATGGAGCCTGCATAGATGTACTGGCTGCACCCATCATCAGCACCTGCCGGTGAGCATTTGTTCCAGCCAACGTCACACCCCCTGCCGGCTTTCCCCCCCTTTTCCATGGCACCTGCACAGACGACAGCAGTGTCTCTCCAATCGCTAAATCACACAACAGGAGCTGTGCTCCCTTTTGTGCCCCCCCCCTTTAGTTGTGGAACAACTGCCTCCTCCTACTTCCTGCATGGCGGCTGACTTGGTTGACTTAATGTCTTTTGCAGCTTTGCCATTGCAGGCTGCACAGGTGGCAGCCACACCTGCAGCCCCCACGGCAGTGCCAGCAGTGTCGCTGCCCATGGCCACGCCTCCAGCTGCGCTATCCACAGCTAGGCCCCTGACTGCGGCACCACCGGCAGCCAGCCCCCCCACAGCAGGGCTTGTAACCAGCCCCTCGGCTTCGCAGTCTGCAGTTGGTCCTTCAACTTCAGAGCCTCCAGCCAACCCACCACCTCCTGCTGCCCACAGGCTGTCCTCCCCATCCCTGGATGGGGACAGCGACAGCGATGAATGCCAACAGCCAGCCCCCTGGCAGGGGCGTGCACTGGTGGCAGAACGCTGGCACCAACAGGCGGTGTCATTGTCCCTGAGTAATCTCTGGACTTTGACCCCCTGTCAGGTGACTGTGCGCCCCAAGAACCCTCGCCATTTTTGGGAAGCAGTTAAGATGCGAGCTTTAGAGACTGGGGATTGCAACCTGTTAGAAAGGGTGGGAATGCCATGCTGTGAAGCTGACACCACACCAGATCTGGGGGAAGGGGCCACAGATGTCAGTCAAACAATTAATCCAGCATCTGTGGTGGAGACACAGGTGGTTCAGGAAGACAGTGTTCCACCACAAAGAGTGATTCAAGCTTTTCCCGTGTATAAAGCTGTCCCAAATACAGGACAAGCTGACAGGCATGATGCGATTGCCTGGCAGGTGGTTCAAGATTTGCAAGATAAGGTGGCAAAATATGGCCTTGGCTCTGCACAAGTTATGCAAGTTCTCAGAGTGCTAATCACAGACCTGATTGCTCCATTTGATATTAAACATATAGCTCAAATATTGTTCCAGCCTGTGCAATTTAGGGTTTTTCTGGACAACTGGAGGCAAGTTGCTGAAAGGATTGCAGCAGACAACAGGCAATTGCCTCAGGGAGATCCTAGGTTTTACGTGGGAATGGACGTTCTTCTCGGAGAACAGGCCTTTTCCAATCCTGGTCTTCAGGCTACCAGGGACCCTGCCATTCTTGAGCAGAGTCAAAGGGTAGGATTTAATGCATTCCTAAGAACTATAGAAATGGCCTCTCCCAAGCCATGATATGAGACAATAGCTCAAGGAGCAGATGAACCGTTTCTGCCATTTGTTGAGAAAATTGCAGCAGTCCTGGAGAAACAGGTAGAGGATGATATCTTGAGGCAGGTTTTATGCAAGCAGTTAGCTTGGGACAACACAAAAAGTGAGTGCTGGAAGATCATAGATGATCTTCCAGGCGACCTGATGACATGACATGGCACATGCATGTGCCAAACTAGGTTCTGTAGATCACAAAGTGTCTGCTCTGACAGTTGCTTTGCATCCAGGCCAGAAATCCTCAGGGGGTGGACAACAGAAAAAAGGCAAAAATAAGGGCAAGAAGAAGCAGGGAACACACAAGCAAACGGGACCAAATACCAATTTCTTGTGCTCTAAGTGCCTAAGGGCAGGCAGATCATTATGCAAACCAATGTAAGTCTAAATATCATGCCAATGGCCAGCCTTTGGCAGGCCTGGGAAACGGGAGGATGAGCGCACAGGGGAACTGCGCTCTGACACAAGTGATTCCTCAGGGCATGGCACCGGCACAGGCCTGCTCAGTCAGTTTGGGGGCAGCACCCACAGCTCCGCCAGGGTGGATGTACATACCGCATCTGCAGTCATCTTAGAATCCTGTCATGAACGTAAGGTTCCTTTGGACGTGTTCGGACCTTTGGGACAAGGACTGAGTGCACTGCTTGTGGGAAGATCTAGTGTCACCCACCAAGGAATCCTTGTTCACCCAGGTGTTATTGACTCTGGCTTTTCGGGTCAAATTTGTGCCACAGTTTCCATGCCCATCCCCCCTTCACTATTCCAGGAGGGACACAGATTGCTCAACTTGTGCCTTTTCAGTCATGTGTCCCCAGGACTGGCCAGCGGACTTGTGGGAATGGTGGCTTTGAATCCACAGGACTGCCACAAGTCTTCTGGTCTGCAGATATTTCTGCTCAGCAACCCCAGATGATGTGTACCCTGACTCTACCAGGTGTCTGCCTGCTGAAGACCTGGCTTCGAGGTTTGAAAGACATGGGGGGAATGTGACAGTCATCTCCTTCTCTGTGTGGCCTCCTACGTGGCCTTTGGCTTCTGTAGGGTCGGCCATCCAAGGGTTGGGGGGTGCAGTGCAGACCTTTGTAAGCCAACAGTCTGTGCTGATCAGAAACATGGATGGGCAGACAGCTGCAGTTCGGCCCTATGTCACTCCAGCTCCAATCAGTCTCTGGGGATGGTATGTATTGGCAGCCTGGGGGGTAAAAATTGGGACGGATTTTTAATTGGGGCCACTGCGCTAGAGGGCGGAAAATATCCTATGCTGCCTTTATGGTGGCTGGTGGACAAACCCATTTGGGTACTCCAGTGGCCCCTGACAAAAGGAAAATTGGTCACCTTTCGTGAATTGGTTCAGGAAAAACTTCAACAGGGACACATTGAGCCTTCTACTAGTCCCTGGAATACTCCTGTCTTTGTGATAAAGAAAACAGAGAGTAGGAAAACAACACCTGCAGGTTGTTTATAATAATAGGCTATCATTGTTTATCTTCAACTCTCTAAAGTCTCTCAGGCCGATTCTGGGAAAACTTATCTAGTTTTCTCGCTCTCTGACCAGGCTGTCACATCCACACCTCCCCCAGAGACAAAACTTCCCTCCATTTTCTAAAGGGGTCATTGGCTTAGAAATGGTAATGTCACCAGTCTCCACCACCCCCTCAGGCATGTTAGCCACCTTCTACACGTGCCACATGTTAGAGCTCAGACCATGCAGTAATTCTCAACCCAATGTCAGAAAATGGATTTATAGCATAAAATCTGGATTAAATTGAGGCACAAATAAAAATTAAATTGGTTCCTCAAAATCCCAATGTTGTTTCATGTCTGCTTCAGAGTAGGAAGGCTCTACAGAGGGATCTGGACAAGCTGGATCAACGAGCCAAGGCCAATTGTATAAGGTTCAACAATACCAAGTTCCAAGTTCTGTACTTGGGTCACAAAAACCCCATGCAGCACTACAGGCTGGGGGAAGAGCAGCTAGAAAATAGCCCAGTGGAGAAGGACCTGGGGGTGTGTCCTGGTTTGAAAAGGAAGTGAGTTTTTGGGAGTTTGTGGTCAAACCAATCAGTGCTGAGATTTGAATATTGGCACCTGGTGTGGCCACTGAGGACATGGATACGCCTCTGAGAACACAGGGTGTTAAAAGCAGAGAACTCCCAGGGGAACTTTCTCTTGGTTCTGGCCCGTGAAAGAGGTCGGACCTCCCCCGCCCAGCTGCGGGCTGGGCGGGGGAGGGGAAGCCATGCGGCCGGGGTGAGGTAGGCCGGAGCCTTGGACAGAGAAGGGAGGTGAAGGCCCCTGCAGGATGGAAGGGTGGAGGAACACTGAGAGATATCGGGCAGCCCCCCCCCCCCCCCCCCCCCCAGGGGAGAGAGAGAGAGAGAGAGCGCCTGTGCCTGTGCTTGTGCCACCTTGAAATTTGATATCATGTGCTGGCAGCACGGCCCAGCTGAGAAGGAGAAGGGGGGGCGGTGAGAAGGTGCCCAGCAGGGCAGCGTGGGAGTTCTGGACAGGCAGAGCCTGAGATTTTAACCTTTTTCTTGGATGTTGGAAACCTTACAAATGCTGATCCTCCTGGATCTGAATGAGAAGAGAGATAGAGATGAAATAGGAGGAAATGGGCAAGTGTGATGAAAGTTCATGCAAGTGAAAGATGTCAGAAGAAGTTGAGAAGAATCCTAGGTGGGAGGAGATGATGGAGTGGCCTTTGGCTGGACTTTTCTTGTATAGCCATGGACAGAACCTTTTTTTTTTTTCCTGTGACACAGAGACTGCATTTAGCGGGAGGCAATGGCTTGGAGCCAAGAGAGTGTAGTGATGTTATGTGAAGGAGTGCATGAACAGAGACGATGGGCGAGGAGGGTGGTGGTGCCCTCGGTCTTCAGGGAAGAAGATCTCTATTCTCGAGACCCCTTGGCCCCAGGGGGTAAATTTGGGGGAGAGAGGTGTCCCAAAAGTGAGAGACTGTTGCTTTTTTGGAACTTGGCAAAGCATCCTAAAAAAGGGGAACCCTAGAAGCAGCTCTGATTCATGTGCAGTAATGAGAGCACTGTACATGAAAGGAAGATTTCACGATGGCAAATGTTCTCCAGGTGGTGCCATGAGTGACATGGAAACACAAGAGGTTTCAACTGTGTTTCCAGGGGAAGCCTATGGTACAAGAGGGACTCCTCTCTTCTTGATGAACTGAGAATTGATTATCTGAAGGGTGGTGATGAACTGAGAGTTGATTATCTGAGGGTTGGTAACTTGATTGAGAATCCAAGGTTTTGTCTCACTGTGCTGTGTTGGAAATTTGGTGGGGGGGAGGGGGAATGTTTTTGGAAGGTTTTCATTCTGAGTTCTATGTGTGCGTTTCTTTTACATATTGTAAGTTAATAAAGTTTTTCCCCTTTATTCCTAAGTTGGAGCCTGCTTTGCTCTATGTCTTGGTCACATCTCACAGCAGACACAAGAGAGAATATATTTTCATGGGGGCACTGGCATTGCGCCAGCATCAAACCATGACAAGGTGCTGGTCAATGCCAGCTGAATGTGAACAAGAGTGTGCCTAGGTGGCCAAGAAGGCCAATGGCATCCTGGTCTGTATCAGAAATAGTGTGGCCAGCAGGACCAAGAATATTAACTGAATTTATTACTAACAAGACTAACAGAGTAGGATAATGAGAAGTAAAATAAGACCTTAAGAAACATCTTCCCCCCCTCCCTCCTTCCCAGCTCTCCCTCCTCCCCCGCAGTGGTGCAGGGAGGCAGGGAATGGGGGTCAGTTCATAACATGTTGTTTCTCCTGCTGCTCAGGGAGAGTCTTTCCCCTGCTCAAACATGCAGTCCCTCCCACAGGAGACAGTTCTCCATGAAGTTCTCCAACATTATTCCATTCCACAAGCAACAGATCCCTGTGAAATGCTGCAACATGAGTCCATCCTATGGGCAAAAATCCTCTGCAAACTGCTGCAACGTGGGTCACTCTTCCATGGGGTGCAGTCCTTCAAGGACAGGCTGCTCCAGTGTGGGTCCCCTATAGGGTCACAAGTCCTACCAGGAAACCTGCTCCAGCATAGGCTCCTCTCTCCATAGGTCTGCAGGTCCCTGCCAGCATGGGCCTCCCGCAGGTTCATAGCCTCCTCTCAGGCATCCACCTGCTCTGGTGTGGGTCTCCTCCATGGGCTGCAGGTGAATCTCTGCATCCCATGGACCTCCATGGGCTGCAGGGGGATAGCTGCTTCACCATGGTCTTCATCACTTGCTGCAGGGGAATCTTAGCTCCAGCACCTGGAGCACCTCCTGCCCCTTCCTTCTGCACTGACCTCAGTATCTGCAGAGTTGTTCCTCTCACATATTCTCATTCCGTTCTTCTCTGGTCCTATAGAATATTAATCCCAATGTTTCCGGGTGTGTCATGTCTGGCTTCGTCTAGCCCTTGCTGCTGGACCAAAGGCTGCAGCTGTGATGTTTCACCCCAGAGATACCTTTGGCCGGCTGGATGCTGCAGCTAGGTACTCGGAACAAATCCAGGCAAAGTAGGAACTCAGTTTACCTCTGGTGGAAAAGGTTCAGGCGACAGTGAAGAGAAAAGAGCGGGTTCTATCGTAGAGTCTTAATCCAGAGTTTTATTTCAGCATGGTAGACCTCTGAATGTGGTAACAGCTCACAATTAGAACCCCGCCGCATGGTCTCGTGTCCTTTTTAAGCCCCGGGGACAGGGGGAGGGGAAGGGACAGGTGAGGGCCAACCAGGTGTGAGGAGGGGAAGGCTCAAGGGATATAGACACTTGGACAGGCCAATGAGCCCGGACCTGAGGGGCATCTTTTGAACTTCTGCCAACCACACGACGCCCTTGCTGGAATGTTAAGATTGATGGACAGCTCTTAGTAGGAGGGCAAAAGGGGGAGGGGGAAAGGTTGGCACACCTGGGGGGGTTGGGATAGGTGAAACAGGAAATCACACTGCAACATGGTCCCAATTACAACTGCACAATCCTTTCTTTTTCTTCTTCTAGTTAAATATGTTGTTACAGAGGCATTATCACCATTTCTAATTGTCCCAGCCTTGACCAGCTGTGAGTCCATCTTTGGAGCTGCCAAGGATTGGCTCTATTGGACATGGGGGAAGCTTCTAGCAGCTTCTCACAGAAGCCACCCCTGTAGCCCCCTTGCTACCAAAGCTTGGTCATGCATACCTGATATAATGGGACATGGAAAATTACTGGATGTGACATGAGCAATTGCTGGACATAACAGATAAAACAGTGTGAGAAGCTGACAAATGTTACAGGTGGTGCCATGAGGGATGGCTGAATTGCACAGGTGGTTAAGGAGGTGTGATGTGAGAAACAGCCAGGCTTCACAAACACCTGATGTAGAGCATTGGGGACCTTTTGGGGAGCAAAACTTTGCAAAGACAACAGTGCCGGAGTAATCATATCAGTAATATCATATAAAGCCAAGAGTGCCTAGGGACCAGTATCAGAAATAAAAAATTTGGGCATGGACATAAAACAGGGACCAGTGGGGAAAAAGTAATGAGGGATGGGTTGTTTATTTGGGAAGACACTGGAGTGGAGAAATGGAGGGACAAGAGTAGCAAAAAGGAAGGCAAATAACAGAATATATATAACAGAATATAAATATATAACATAATATAAATAACAGAAAATAGCTATACAGCTATTGGACTTATGAACATATTGATACCTCCAATAGTGGTGTTAATCTTTGCTCTTACTACGTTGTGATGGATTGACCTTGGCTGGCTGCTAGGTGCCTACTAAGGCACTCTATTACTCCTCTTCCTCCTCAGCAGGACAGAGGGGGAGAAAATAACATGAAAAATATCACAGGTGGAGATAAGGATAGGGAGATTGCTCACCATTTACTACTATGGACGAAAGAGACTCAGAATCAGAATGGTTGAGGTTGGAAGGGATCTCCACAGGTCATCTGGTCCAAAACCCCTGCTCAAGCAGGGCCATCTAAAACCAGTTGCCTAGGACCATGTCCAGATGATTTTTCACTATCTCTAAGAAGGGAGATTCCACAAATCCACTAGGAAACTTGTTCCAGAGCTCAGTCACCCTCAGAGTAAAAGAAGTGTTTCCTGAGGTTCAGATGGAACCTCCTGTGTTGCCGTTTGTGCCCACTGCCTCTAGTCCTATCACTGGGCACCACTAAAAAGAGCCTGGCTCTGTCTTCTTTACACCTTCCTTTCAGGTATTTACATACATTCATAGGATCCCTCCGAAGCCTTCTCTTCCCAAGGCTAAACAGTCCCAGCTCTCTCAGCCTCATTTGTGAGGTGCTCCAGTGCCATAAATATCTTTGTGACCCTTTGCTGGACTCTCTCTAGTCTCTCTTGTACTGAGGAGTCCAGAACTGGACACAGCTGTGACCTCACCAATGCTGAGCAGAGGGGAAGGAACACCTTTTTCAACCTGTTTGGCAATGATTTGTCTAATGCAGCCCAAGATACCATTAGCTTTCTTTGCAGCAAGGGCACATTGCCCGATCATGTTCAATTTGGTGTCCACCTGTGGTCCCCCCAATCAGGCTTGCTCTACAATCTCAGGAGCTCCTGACAATCCTTAACCAAACCATCTGAGTGGTGAAGTGCTCCTTTACTGTACCTGTTGGGCAGTGAAACATCCTTGACCATATCAGGCATGATTAGGGTGGGAACAACACTGACCATAAAAGAAACATCAGCTGCCCAACCAAAGCGGGGAACAAAGGATAATCAGTCATCCTCTGACAGCCTTGGAACATTCGCTACCTGAATCATAGCCCAAGTGGAATGGCACCATTGCTGATGGAGTTTTCAAAACTCCAGTGCTACTGTTGCTGGAGTTTTGGGAACAATTTTCAGACGTTTTGGAAACTGTAGGAATTACTGACCCAAGGATGGAAATTTTGGCATTTGGCATTTAAGAGCCATTCAGGAAAGGGAGGTGGAGCTTCCTTTTTTCCTGAGTGACTGATTATAAGAGGCCTCTGGGGAGCGCGGCAACCTGGAGCGTGGCGACCAGGAGCGGGCAAACAGGGGCATGGTACGTCTCTGGGGCATGGTCACAGCAGTTTGTGCAGCAGTTCGCGCAGGCAGGGCAAGCAGGCAGGGTTGCAGGTTTTATTGCTAGTAAGGTATGCTGTGTGTTGTTTGAGGTGTTTCTGTTGGCTGCTTGATTTTGGGCTTTCTGCTAGAATTGGTTTTAACATGGTTGAAAACTATGGTGGGTACAAGTGTATGTGACCAAGTGGAGCCCTCCAAAAAGGATGCGTCTGTACAGACCCATTCCTGCCTGAAGTGTTTGAGCTTATCAGTGGTTTCAGGGTGTTGGGGAGGAGGCCTGCCTACAGCGTGAACAGATGAATGACCTCCGTTTGCTGGTGGCCGAGCTTAGGGAGGAAGTTAAATGATAAGGAGTATCAGAGAAAGTGAAAGGGAAATAGACTGGTGGAGTTCAGCCCTTACATCTTTAAGGGAGGCCCACCAAGAGTCAGTGAACTCATATGCCTCTCACTCTCAGGCAATAGAAGAGCACCTGGTAGATGAAAGGGAGTGGAAATGGATCCCTGCTCAGGGAGGTAATAATAAAAATTCCTCCTGACCCCCATCCCCTAGCCAGGTGCCACTTCAGAATAGGTATGAGGCCCTGGATCTAGAGAGCCAGCCAGATGATTTAGAAGAAAATTATCTGCCCAGTGAGCCTCCCAGTTATGATTCCTCTCTAAGATGAATCACCACCTCTAACATCAAGACGAAAAGAAGGATAATTGTAGTGGGTGACTCCCTTCTGAGGGGAACAGAGGGCCACATATGTTGACCGGACCCATCCCACAGAGAGGTCTGCTGCCTTCCTGGGGCCTGGGTACGAAATATCACTGAGAGACTTCCTGGGCTAATTCAGCCCTCTGATGATTACCCACTGCTGATACTCCAGGCTGGCAGTGATGAAATTGAAAAGAGGAGTGTCAAGGCGATTAAAAGGGAGTTTAGGGCACTAGGTCAAGTGGTTGATAGAACAGGGGGACAGGGAGTGTTCTGCACAGTCCCTTTGGTGTCAGAGAAAAATGATGAAAGAAATAGGAGAACTCACATCATTAACAAGTGGCTCAGGGGTTGGTGTCATCAGCAAAATTTCAGATTCTTGGATCATGGGGCAACAATACGGCACCTGTCTTACTGGAACCAGATGGGATACATCTCTCTGTTAAGGACAGAAGGTTTTTAACTCATGATCTGACAGAACTTGTTGAGAGGGCTTTAAACTAGGTTTGAAGGGGGAAGGGGATGCATCTGGGCTGTCTGGAAGCAGGCCCAAGTGTGGTAAGCCTGAGTTAGGGGTGAAATCAGTAGCCCAGCTGAGGTGCATTTATACCAATGCATGCAGCATGGGTAACAAACAAGAAGAGCTGGAGGCCATGGTGCAACAGCAGAACTATGATGTAGTCACCATCACAGAAACGTGTTGGGATGACTCACATAGTTGGAGCACTGCACTGGATGGCTACAAGCTCTTCAGAAGAGCCAGGAAAGGGAGAAGTGGTGGAGGGGTGGCCCTTTATATTAGGGAGGCTTAGGATGCCATAGGTATTGAAACTTATGAAGATGGAGTTGAATGCCTATGGGTAAGAATAAAGGGGAAGGCCAACAAGGCTGATAACCTACTGGGAGTCTGTTATCATCCACCCAACCAGGAAGAAGAGGTGGAGAACTTATTCTATAGGTAGCTAGAGAATGTTTCAGGATCATCAGCCCTTGTTCTTGTAGGCGACTTCAACCTACCAGACATTTGCTGGGAACTTAATATAGCAGAAAAGAGGCAATCCAGGAAATTTTTAGAGTGTATGGAGGAAAACTTTTTGTCGCAGCTGGTGGGTGGGCCCACCAGGGGAGGGACTACGTTAGACCTGTTGTTTTCAAATAGAAATGGGCTGGTGGGAGATGTGGTGGTTGGAGGTTGCTCGGGGCACAGTGATCATGAAATTATAGAGTTCTTGATATTTGGTGAAATGAGGAGGAACACCAATAAGACTCTTACATTGGACTTCTGGAGGGCAGACTTTGGCTTACTTAGGAGACTTATTCAGAGAGTTTCTTGGGGAGCAGCCCTGAAAAACAAAGGAGTTCAGGGAAGGTGAGTGTGCTTCAAAACAGAGATCCTGAGGGCAGAGGAACAGGCTGTCCCTGTGTGCTGAAAGATAAGTCGATGAGGTAAACATCCAGCTTGGATGAGCTAGGAGGTTCTGAAGGAATTAAGGAATAAAAGGAGGATGTATCATCTTTGGAAGGAGGGTCAGGTCTCTCAGGAAGTATTTAGGGGGGCTGCTAGAGCATGTAGGGAAAAAATTAGGGAGGCCAAAGCTCAGTTTGAACTTAAAATGACGACTTCTCTAAAGGATAATAAAAAATATTTTTACAAATATATCAGTGGTAAAAGGAAGGGTAAGACCAACCTTTGTTCTTTACTGGATGAGGGAGGGAACTTCCTAAGTGCAGATGAGGAGAAGGCAAAAGTGCTTAACGCCTTCTTTGCTTTAGTTTTTAGTGGGAAGACAGCTTGTCCCCGGAACAAATGTCCTCTTGGGTGGGTTGATGGTGCGAGGGAACAGAATGGTCACCCCATTATCCAAAAGAAGGCAATCAGAGAACTTCTGAAATGCTTGGATATTCATAAATCTATGGGACCAGATGGGATCCATCCCAGGGTAATGAGAGAGCTGGCAGATGAGCTTGAGAAGCCACTCTCCATCATTTACCAACAGTCTTGGCTCACTGGCAAGGTTCAAGATGACTGGAAGCTGGCCAATGTGACACTTATTCACAAAAAGGATGGAAAAGAGGATCCTATTAATTATAGACCAGTCAGCCAGACCTCAGTACCCAGCAAGATAATGGAACAGTTTATACTGAGTGTCATCATGCAGCATCTACAGGATGGCCAGGGTATCAGACCCAGCCAGAATAGGTTTAAGAGGGGTAGGTCATGTTTGACCAACCGGGTCTCCGTTTATGACCAGATGACCCTCCTGGTGGATGCAGGAAAGGCTGTGGATGTTGTCTATTTGGACTTCAGCAAGGCCTTTGACACTGTCTCCCACAGCATACTCCTAGAAAAGCTGGCAGCCCACAGCTTGGATAGGAGCACTCTTTGCTGGGTCAAGAACTGGCTCGATGGCCGGGCCCAGAGAGTGGTAGTGAACGGTGCTGCATCCAGCTGGCAGCCAGTCACCAGTGGTGTCCCTCAGGGGTCTGTGCTGGGGCCAGTTCTATTCAATGTTTTTATTGATGACATGGATGAGGGGATTGAGTCTTTCATTAGTAAATTTGCAGGTGACACTAAGCTGGGAGTGTGTGTCAATCTATTGAAAGGGAGAAGGGCTCTGCAGAGAGACTTGGAATGGTTGGATGGATGGGCAGAGTCCAATGGGATGAAGTTTAATAAGTCCAGGTGCCCAATCCTGCATTTTGGCCACAATAACTCCTTGCAGCATTTTAGGCTGGGGACAGTGTGGCTGGACAGTGCCCAGGCAGAAAGGGACCTGGGATGACAGCCGGCTGAACATGAGCCAGCAGTGTGCCCTGGTGGACAAGAAGGCCAACGGCATCCTGGCCTGTATCAGGAATAGTGTGGCCAGCAGGAGCAGGGAGGTCATTCTCTCCCTGTACTCAGCACTGGTGGGGCCACACCTTGAGTGGTGTGTCCAGTTCTGGCCCCCTCAGTTTAGGAAGGACATTGAGATGCTTGAGCACGTCCAGAGGAGGGCAACGAGGCTGGTGAGGGGCTTGGAACTCAAGCCCTATGAGGAATGATTGAAGGACCTGGGGTTGTTTAGCCTGGAGAAAAGGAGACTCAGAGGTGACCTTATCATTCTCTACAACTTCCTGAAGGGTAGTTGTAGTCAGGTGGGGGTTGGTCTCTTTCTCCAGGTAACAACTGACAGAACAAGAGGTCACAGTCTCAAGCTGCATCAAGGGAAATACAGGTTTAGATATTAGGAAGAAGTTTTACACAGAAAGAGTGATAAAGTACTGGAATGGTCTGCCCGGGGAGGTGGTGGAGTCACCATCCCTGGATGTGTTTAAGAAAAGACTGGATGTGGCACTCGGTGCCATGGTTTAGTTGAGGTGTCAGGGAACGGGTTGGACTCAATGATCTTGAAGGTCTCTTCCAACCTTGTGTTTCTGTGATTCTGTGAAATTTTGTGGATGACTAAAGGCAGCCATCTTGTGACCCTCAGCAGTCCTGATGCCCTTTGAGCTATTCTGGACCACAGTGGACTGTGCCAGCACCTCCCTCTGAGTGGGATGCCTCTCAGAGCTCACAAACCTTCAAGTTTGCAATACTCAAAAGACTGTCGCTGATGACAAGACCTAGGCTGATACCCCCTCCCCCCGACACTCCTTGAGGTGCAACCCATGTCGGTTGAGAAACATAAATGGATATGACTTGAATATTTCACTGGACTTCAGGGAGCATTTTTTATAGGTACCTCTACACACATAGATACAGATGTATATATCTCTGCCTGTGTGCATGTGTGTAAATTGATTATGGTATGAATAGTGTTATTGTGAATCTATAATTAAGTCACTGTTACAATTGTAGTAAATCCTATTGAACCACCTTTTTAATGTTAAATTAGTCAATGATTAAGTGCTGCTAAATCCTTTTGTAACCTTTTCTTTTGTATTTGTATCCTTTGCACCCTTACCCTTTTGCATCCCCAGTCTCTGTCTAAATCATTTTGAATTGATTCTAATCTGATTTTCCTAATGAAACAGAGTGGAGTAGAAATCCATTTCAGATTTAGGTGAAATGTGCTGCTTTGAATTATTAAGTCTGTAGCTTGCTAACATAAGTGAACTTGTTTAGTCTGTTATCTTTGCTGCGCTCACAAAAACTGCCTCAGCCGAGGAAAAAGGAATGCAATTTCCAAGCTGAAGAGACAAGAAGAGCCCCTTGAACTTTGAAACGAAGGCAAGAGATGGACAGGATGACCAGAGAGTTTTCTCTGTACAAGGACTAGTTGCAAGTTGTAATGGGAAACCAGTAAAATGAATATGCATGAACCTATTGTGAAAGTCTATGCACATGTACCAGTAAGGGGGGATAAAAAAGGTTTGGGAATTCTCAGGGGTGTGCACGTCCTTTAGGGGGAATGATCCCCACATGCATCCAGCTCTGTAATAAACATACTGGCTTTAAAACTTTTACAAAGTTGTGGAGTTAGTTTTTTTTCCGCAAATCACTATGTATACTTCATCTATGTAGTAAAGTAATAGAGTGAACCTTGCCATCAAACTGTTAAATCACGCTTTCACAAATTAATATTAAAACCTGCTTTCTGCCAATGCCTTTAATAGTGATTGTTAAAGTGGCCCAAACCACTCATTCAGACCCAATAAAACCAGTTTACAGAATCAATTTACAGAGAGAGAAATCTGGTTTTCTGATCTTGAGTTCCCTTTGCATTTGGAATATGAGCATTATCATGATATTTTAAAGTGGGTTTTTCTTAGAGTAGCCATTTTATTACTTTCTACTTTCTTCTTCTGCCAAAACTGGGTTTTGTCAACTCTGCCATTTATCACAATTCAATTTTTTGAACCATTCCACACTGCATAAACCACCATTCAGGAGTCTGTATATACAAATATTTTGTCCTTGCAGACTAGACAAAAGGGATTAACACTGTAACAATTGAAATTCCACCACCTGCCCCTGCAAAGCTGATTACAGGGGCTAAAATAATCAAAATCTGAACTGATATGATGTTAAAATCTGTACTCTGGTTCTTGGGGCAAGGGATAGGGTTTTACTAAGTGTATATCCAGGACAAAAGATAGCTTATAATGTATGCATATTAAGATTGGGATGACATTGAAAGTAGAGTTTATAATGGATATATGTTCAAACAGTTCTTAAATATGTATTTCACTGAGATAAAGGATGCAATGGATTGGGCATGAAGTACAGGGGTTTGGTAACAGGGGGGCTGCAGGAGTGATGTGTGCAGGGAGAGGCCATGTACTCCTATTTGCTAGTCATAGCTGTTCCAGACAGCTCTGAAGATGATGTAAATAATCCACTGCAAATCAAAACTTGGTGCATCTGGTTCTTCTGCTCAAGGACATTTAAGAAAGAGTGGCAGCTGGTAGGAGGAGAAGTATAAGGAGACAATGTAGTGTCTTGAATTGCCAAGCAAATTGTATTCTATTTGCCATCTGTATGGCAGTTGTCTTCTGTTAAGTGAGCAGTTTTCCTTATCTCTTCCACAACCAATCCTCCCTCCAGGGAGACATCTACTAAGAATAGGCTATTGCATGTCACTGCATGACTGATAAGAACTATAGCATCCCATTGTGAGATGCTCCGCCCAGGGGGAGGAGCCAAGCATTCCTACCCAGATATAATCTTGAGATTCTGGAACACCAGCACAGCTTTCTCCACTGGATTTCCCCAGAGGAACAGCTGCCTCTTCCACTGGATCTTCAGAGGAAGAATACACCCTTTTCTACAGGATCCCTGCTCCAACAGAACCACACCTGACACTCCAGGAGGACTGCAGCCAAAATTCCAATTAAACTGCTGCTACCAACACCCGGACCAACAGGGTGTCAGGTTGTATTCTGACTCTGTCAGTGTTGTTTTGGTTTACTGCATTGTTTATTTTATCTTTTTATTTTCTACCCTAATAAAGAACTGTTATTCCTGCTCCCATAGTTTTACCTGAAAGACCCTTAATTTCAAATTTATAACAATTCAAAGAGAGGGGGTTTACATTTTTCCATGTCAGGGGAGGCTCCTGCCTTCCTTAGCAGACACCTGTCTTTCCAAACCAAGACATGTAGGTAGGTACCAGCTAGAGATGCAATCTTGAAAGGAATTACTCCACACCAGAGCAGCTGCACCCTGAAGAGACTGCACCCTGTAGTTAAGCCATGTTGAAGAAGGCACACTTTCAAATGGCCTGCAACTCATGGAAGAATCCACGCTAAAGCAGAGGAAAATGAGTAAGAAGCAAGGAGTGGTGAAAGAAAATGGGAAAGCAGCAAGGAGCAACAGAAAGAAATCGCTATGCAGATCATCGAATCAAAGAATGGGTGGGGTTGGAAAGGACCTTAAAGATCATCTAGTTCCAACCCCTTGCTGTGGACAGGGACATCTTCCAATGGACCAGGTTGCTCAGAGCCCCATCCAGTCTGGCCTTGAACAGTGCCAGGGATGGGGCATCCACAGCTTCTCTGGGAAACCTGTGCCAGTGCCTCACCACCCTCACAGTAAAGAATTTCTTCCCAATATCCAATCTAAATTGGCCCTTTTTCAGCTTAAAGCCATTCTCCCTTGTCCTGTCACAACATGCTCTTCTAAATAGCCTCTATCTTTCTTGTAGGCTTCATTCAGGTACTGCAAGGCTGCAATTAAGTCACCCCCAAGCCGCCTCTTTTCCATGCTGGACAAGCCCAATTCTCTCATCCTTTCCTTGTAGGAGAGGTGCTCCATCCCTCTAATCCTCTTGGTGGCCTCTGGACTCACTTTTACAGGTCCATGTCCTTCCTGTGCTGGGACCCCAGAGCTGGATTCAGTACTCCAGGTGGGGTGTCATGAGAGTAGAGGGGCAGAATCACTTCCATCACCCTGCTGCCCACGCTGCTCTGGATGCAGTCCAGGACACATTTGGCTTTCTGGGCTGTGAGTGCACATTGCCAGTTCATGTCCAGCTTCTCCTTCACCAGCATCCTCAAGTCCTTCTTAGCAGGGCTGCTCTCAAAATGTTCATCCCCCAGCCAGGATTGATAGCAGTGGTGCACCAGACCCAGGTGCAGCACCAGCACATGGTCTTGTTAAACCTCATGAGATTCCCATGGGACCACTTCTCTAACTTGTCCAAGTCCCTTTGGATGACCCCATCCTTCAGGTGTGTCAACTGCACCACAGCTTGGTGTCATCTGCAAGCTCACTGAGGGTGCACTTGATCCCTTAGTCTGTCATTGATGAAGATATTAAAAAACACAGGTCCCAATACGGACCCCTGAGGGACACCACTTGTCACTGATGTTCATCAGGACTCTGAGCCATTGACCACTACCCTCTGGATGGTACTGATGCCTTGAGAGGCTGAACCTGGAACAGAGACTAGACAGAGCTAAGAGAATAAAGTAGGTATTTATTAAAATGCCTTAAAAGGATACACCTTGGGCAGTACAAGAGCCTGGACAGGGCTACACCCAAGATGGACCCAAAATGGTCACAAAATGGATGCCCAGTCACGAGGTTTCACACTTTTATAAGTTTTGGTCCATTTGCATATTGGAGTTAATT
The DNA here is from genome assembly GCF_051311805.1 of Agelaius phoeniceus. Taxonomy (NCBI): domain Eukaryota; kingdom Metazoa; phylum Chordata; class Aves; order Passeriformes; family Icteridae; genus Agelaius; species Agelaius phoeniceus. The sequence continues at coordinate 10,009,659 of NC_135301.1, read as the reverse complement.
GTCCAATTATAGCCTTGGGTTATGAAGTCCCATCCTTCTTGTTTGCTCTCCACAGTTCTTTGTTGTTTAAACTTTTGGACCTGAAGCTCGTAATGATTGTCCTTGGTCTCAAGCTGGAGAAGGATTGTTTTGTCTACCTACCCTGTGAAGAGAGCTTACTGACACTTAATATGAAGCTCAGAGCTACACGCCTAGGCAGCGCAAAATCTGAGAAATACGAAAGTTAAAACTTAAGGCATCAGTACTGTCCAACCACTTTCTTATCCATCTAACAGTCCACTAATCAAATCCATCTCCCCAATTTAGAGAGGATGCTGTGGCGGACCGTGTCAAAGGCTTTACAGAAGTTCAGACAAATGATATCTGTAGCCCTTCCCTTGCCCACTGATGTAGTCACTACATCATAGAAGGACACTGGGTTGGTCAGGCAGGACTTGCCCTTGGTGAAGCTGTGCTGGCTGTCACTAATCACCTCCCTGTCCTTCATGTGCCTTAGGAGAGCTTCTAGGAGGATCAGTTCCATGATCTTCCCAGGCACAGAGGTGAGGCTGACAGGTTGATAGTTCCCAAAGTCCTCTTTTCTACCCTTTTTTAAGATGGGTACAATGTTTCCCTTTTTCCAGTCATCTGGGACCTCACTCTGGGATTCATCTCATTGGGTCCCATACACTTATGTGTATTCAGGAACCTCAAGTGTCCCCATTCTGCTCTTCATCCACATGGAAGACTGAGGCAAAAAAAGTTGAATACCTTAGCCTTCTCCTCATCTGTTGTTACCAGTTTTCCAGCACTGTTTATCGAGGAGGGTACACCTTCTTTGACCTTCCTTTTCCGGCTGACATACCTGTAGAAGCCCTTCCTATTAATCTTTGCATCCCTTGCCAGGTTCAGTTCCAGCTTCACCTTGGCCTTCCTCACTTCCTCCCTACACGATCAAACTTCATCTCTATATTCTTTCCAGGATACCCAACCTAGCTTAAACTGCCTATGCATTTGTTTCTTGCCATTTAGTTTGACCAACGGGTCCCTATTCAGCCATGCTGGTCTCTTGCCTTCCTTGCCTGATCTCTTGATCCTGGGGATTGTTAGCTCTTGCGCTCTATGGAAAACTTCCTTAAAGATCTGCCAGCTCTGTTCCATTCCCTTAACCTTGAGGGCCGTCTCCCAGGGGATCCCACTGACTATCTCCCATAAGACCTGAAAGTCTGCTTTCCTAAAATTCACTGGCCTGACTTTACCTCTTACCTGACCCACATCCCTCAGGACTGCAAACTCTCCCAGTGCATGATCACTGCAGCTCAGGCTGCCTCCAATCTTGATGTCCCCAATTAGATCACTTGCGTTGGTGACCAACACATCCAGTAACAAATCCCATCTGGTAGGCTGGTATGACTGTTATGGGAGATAAAACAGAGAGTACAATGGAACTGATAAAGGAGCCTGATATCTTAGGCCTAATCAAGCAGAAACCATGGGAGAGACAGACACATAACTGCTCCCTGATGTAGAAGTGACCAAGAGACATGTTGTGAAACTTTGTAATGATTACCAGCTAACTGAGATGAAGAATGTGTAACCAATGGGAAAGTGATACCAAACATAGAATCCTATATAACTACCATATCCGTAAAACCATAAATAAACGCTTTGTATTCTCAATAAAAATTGGCTTCTGATCCAAACTCAGATGTCCCCATCATCACTAATTGGTGCCCCCGCGAGAGGAGCAAGAACCAGCCTATCTGCACTGCAGTGAGTCCCCAGAACTGGAAGTGCTGGTGCGAGAACCAGGAGTGGGCCCAAAATAATCTCTCCATGAAGAAGGAGGTGAGCCAGGGGGAACATGGGACAAAATATGTCTAAAGAAGAGAGAGGCATTTTGGAACTAATGCTTGCTTTGCTTGCAAAACATGGCAAATCCTTGCCAAAGCTGACTTGAAACTCATTCTAAAATGGGTGGCTGTTAAACATTCGAACATCACTGCCTCCTCTATTTTTAGAACTGCTGATTGGGATGATGTAGGGGTTATGTCCTACGATTTTGCTACCACGGGACATGAGCCAGCAATGCATATGCCCCTGTCCTGAAGAATAATTTTTGAGACATTGAAAAAGCAAGAGCAGTCTCAGGCTGTATCCTCTGCAAATACCACCGGCCCCCTACCCCACTCTGACTCTCCCTGCCCTCTTGAAACTGGCACCTCTGATACTGAAGAGCAGCTGCAGCCTTTTAACCTCCCCTCTGCCCAGACAAAGGAGGGGAAGGCATCCTGTCTCGTGGTCGTTAGCAGCTTATATCGCTGACTGAGGTTCTAGCAGTGAGGAGGAGGGGGACCCCTTTGATCCAGGACCAATAGATTCAGATTATAAGACTGATCTATTCCCTCCTGACCCTCATAACTGGATGCGGTAAAGAAAAAGGCTCTTAAGGAGGGGGGCTTTGATATCGCAGCGAAAATAGTCACGCCAGTCAGGCTTTGCGGCGCCAGGGGAAACAACCCACAGTGGGAACCCCTCGCTATTCGGAAATTAAGGAACTATGCATGGCTACAGAACACAGGTTGGGGTCTCTCTGTTTTGCTAATCTTTTACGGTCTACGTTGTCAACTCATCTTATGACCCTTCGTGATTTAAAGAGACTGGCGAAAGTATTATTAACCCTAACTCAGTATGCTATTTTTGATGCTCAGTGGAAAAAGAGGTTAGAAGCTTTGCTTGTAAGGTTTGTAGGGCATACAAACCCGAATATCACAGCTCTCATGATTGACCACCTGGCCGGGGAAGGGGCTCACTCAGATCCTGTGGGGCAAGCCCGCATTCCTAGAGAAGCCCTTGAGGGCATTATTAAAGCTGCTTGTATGGAATTTTTAAAGGTTCCCAATGCTGTGGCCCCTCAAAAAGTATTTACTAATGTAAAGCAACGACCAGCTGAATCTTACATGCAATTTATTGACTTAAAACAAGCTTGTGAAAGACAAATTGAGAATGACATTGCCAGAGAAGTGTTGCTTTTAAAATTAGCTGTTGAAAATGCTAATGAGGACTGTAAAAAACTGCTTAAGTCCTTGCCTAAGGAGGAACCCACCCTGCTGGAAATGATTGAGGCATGTAATTGCCTCGGCACACTTCAGCATACAGCAACAGTTACTTATGAGGCTGTGGGGGCTGGTATAGCTAATGCCTTTGCAGCTTTGAAGATTATGCCAGGGGACCCACAAACATGCTTCGGATGCGGGAAATCTGGGCATTTGAAAAAGGACTGTTTCCAAAAGGGAGAGGCTAGATCCAAAGCTCCCAGTATTTGCCCTCAGTGCCGTAAGGGAAGCATGATGCTAATCAATGTTGGTCCAAGTATGATTTTGAAGGGCATCTGATATCGGAAAACTGGAGGTGAAGCGCAGGTGTCACTGCATGAAGACACAAATGCCCCAGCCAATGCCTCAGAGCAGAACACAGTAAGCCTCAGCCCAGCTGCCCCCACAAGCAGCCTTCACTGGACCATCACCAATTTACAACCCGACACACCAGGGAGCGCAGGACTGGACCTGGCAACCTCCATCACAGTAACCTTACTTGATTCATCTGTTCATTTGCTTCCCACAGGAGTTTTCAGACTACCAGGGCAGTGTATGCATGCATTGCTTTTAGGTCAGTCATCCACCTCTTTGATGGGGCTGTTTGTTCTCCCTGGGGTTATAGATTCTGACTCTGACAATGAAATCATGATAATGGCCTGGACACCTTGACCACCTTGCACCATTCCCCAAGGGACTCGAGTAGCTCAATTGATTTTACTTCCCCAAACCATGAACGTACCCTTCACAGACGTAACTCGATAAGGGGTATTTGGGTCTACTGGGACACCCCAAGTATGCTGGGTACAACCTATATTAGAACAACATCCCACATGCCACTGTACCCTGACATTAAAAGGACAAGAGATAATGCTTGTCAGTCTCATAGACACAGGGGCTGACATTACAGTTATCTCAAGCTAAATGGCCCTCACAATGGTCCCTTGCTGAAGTGCTTCAGGCACTTTCAGGCATTGGAGGGAGCAGCTGCAGCTATCAAAGCTGGCACTTGATATAGATCAAAGGCCCTGAGGGACACCTTGCCTCAGTCAAACTGTTTGTGTTACCAGTGTAGATGGTGCTATGGGGGAGGGATGTTCTCTCCCAATGGGGCTTTAGAACTTAATCAGATTTTTAATGGGGGCCATTGAAGCACAGACACTTTAAAACTAACCTGGAAAACAGCAAAACTGGTTTGGGTGGATCAATGGCCCCTACCACTGCAAAACCTGTGCACATTAACAGAGTTGGTACAACAACTCCTGAAAGGGTGTATAGTCCCTTCTATCTGTCCTTGGAATCCTCCTGTGTTTGTTATCAAAAAACAAACTGGCAAGTGGCATTTACTCCATGATCTTCTAAAAATTAATGCAGCTATGGAGGACATAGGGGCATTACAGCTTGGTCTCCCATCTCCTACCATGATCCCCCAAAATTGGCACTTGACTATTATTGATTTAAAAGATTGGTTTTTTGATATTCCTTTACATCCTGATGATGCTCCATAATTTTCCTTTTTCGTTCCTAGCACAATCATGCAAGCACCCTTACAGCAATACCACTAGGTTGTTTTACCTCAAGGCATGAAAAACTCCCCTACTATTTTCCAGTGATGTGTTGCTAAAGTCCTCAGTCCTGTTCATCAACAAATGCCTAATGTTTTTTTGTATCATTATATGGATGATGTTCTTGTAGCAGCTGAACAACAGGAAGTCATGGAGAAAACCTTAGCTCTTGTCACTGAAGCTGTAAATCAGGTAGGGCTTTGCATAGCTCCTGAAAAGGTACAAAAACACCTCCCATGGAGGTATTTAGGGTGGCACATTGGAGTCCATTCAATTTCCCCCCAAGCTCTGCAAATTCAGACAAACATTTGCACCTTACATGATGTGCAAAAACTTTTGGGAACAATCAACTGGGTGCCCTCCTTGTTACTAATTTCAAATGCAGAGCTAAGTCCTTTGTTTGAATTGCTAAAAGGAGACTCAGACCTTTTATCACCTAGGCAACTTTACAAGCTCAGCAGGCACTGCAAATGTGTATCTGATGCCTTAGTAAGCTAACAAGCCAAACACTGGGCATCTGAACTGCCTTTCTTTTTTATAATATTACATTCGGCAAAACAGCCCCATGCTTTGATTTATCAATGGGACTCCAAGGCACCAGACCCTTTGCTTATCATTGAATGGATTTTTTTACCACACCAAATGACAAAAACCATCAGTACTCAACATGAAATGATGGCCCAACAAGTTGTTAAGGCCTGACAGAGACTCACATCTCTTGCAGGAGTGGAAATTTCCACTATTTTCCTGCCTCTTAGCATGTTTTATTCTTTTTATTTCAGGAAGCAGAGGCTGTTCAGATGGCCTTTGCTGAATTCAGCAGACAAATCTCAAAACATCCTCCAAAACATAAGCTTTTAACACCTCTATTTCAATTGATAGAAAAACCAAAGAGGAGTGAGGTTCCACTTCAAGCCTTAACAGTATTCACAGATGGTTCTGGTTGCTCTCATAAATCAATGGTAATATGGAGAGACCCCTCTTCTAGTGCCTGGAGAGCAGATGTATCCACAGTTGAGGGATCCCCCCCAAATTGTTGAACTTGATGCTGTTGACAGAGCTTTTCAAAAATTTTCTGTTCCTTTTAATCTGGTTACAGATTCAGCTTATGTTGCAGGAATTGCGATGAGAGCTGAAGCATCAGATTTGAAAGAAGTCGAAAATTCACAATTTTTTTATTGGTTGCAGCTCCTTGTTTTTTCCTTAGAAAACAGAACTTCCCCTTACTTTGTTATGCATATTCAATAGTATACAGACCTTCCCGTATTTTTAGCTGAAGGGAACAGGCAAGCTGACGTTTTAACAATGTCTGTACTGCAATCTGCTCTACCTGATAAGATAGAACAGGCTAAATTGAGCCATTCCTTTTTTCACCAAAATGCTGCCTCAGAATCAAGGGTTTACAGAAACTCAAAGAGTTAATAGTTCAGCTAGATTTAGTTAGGAGGGATAGAAACAATTAAGAATATACCAAGAAGAGTAGAAGTAATGAGAAGTAGTTAATTATTAGCAGATAGAATAGTTAAGGCTAAGATATAAATAATATATTTGTCTTTACTGTGTTTAAAGAAGCAGGATGGGATGCTGATATAATTGTGAAAAGGCAGAGGACCGTGGCCTGCACCTGGGCCCTGAAAGTTGAGCTATAGCCAAGGGGTCCAAAGCCTGCCAACAAGGCAAAAGGAAAAGGTCACTTTGACCTCAGAAGACCACTGACCCATTTCAAAACCCACCAACCTATTTCAAGTGAAAGACTGCGCAAGCGTGAAAGAACTTTGGACTCAATTGTAATACATTTTAATACAAAGTGAGGGTAGGCAGGGTTAAGTAATGAATATGTATTAGGTGTTTTGGAAATTATATGAATATGTCAGACTTTTTTAGATGAATAGAGAGCCAGAGCCTGTGATTCTTTGCACATTCCTATGGAAATAATTCCACTTGTGCCTGGTGCTGTAATAAATATACCACTTTTCAACTTAATTAGTTGAAGAGTCGTTTGTCCGTGCTTCATCTCTTTGATTCGACACTTTGGCATTACTAAAGCTCAAGCTTCAGGAATTATTGCTGTTTGTCCTGATTGTCAAAGGTGTTCTTTTGCCTCTGTTGCAGGAGGCGTTAATCCCAGAGGGCTTCAGAGCCTCCAAGTCTGGCAGTCAGACGTTACCCATTTTTCTGAATTTGGCGATTTAAAATACATTCATTCCTCTACTGATACCTTTTCTGGTGCTCTTTTTGCATCAGCCCATTCAAGAGAAACAGCTAAAGATGTCTGTAGACACTTTGCTGCTTTTAGCAACTCTTGGTATACTATCTGAAATAAAGAGACAATGGCCCAGCTTATACTTCCCGTCGAGTTGCTACCTTTTTTGCCTTATGGGGAATTATGCACAAAACAGGGAGTCCTCATTCCCCAACAGGCCAATCTATCATTGAACAGGCTTATGGCTCCCTCAAGTGTCTCTTAGTCCAATAGAAGGGGGGAGCCGGAGATGGCACCCCTGCCCAGAGACTGCAGAAAGCCCTTTTTGTTTTCAACTTTTTGAATTGCTCTTTGATGGACCCTAACCCACCAATTGTTCAACATTTTAATTGCAATTCACAATTGCAACAAAAAGAAAAACCCCCCGTTTTAGTGAAGGATCCAGAATCCCGTAAAATATTGGGGCCTTATTCTTTGATCACCTGGGGTAGAGGTTTTGCTTGTCTCCACAGAGAATGGTCCTAAGTGGATTCCAGCAAAGAATGTGAAGCCGTTTGGAGAACCTTTGACTGCATCACCTGAAGATTTGTTGGAGCTCTGGATGCTGAGAATTTTAAACTTTCTGTGCTGAAAGGCACAGACCCGCAGGAGAACACTGCATTTGACCTGGGGCTGTGGAGAAGGCTTCCAAAATTGATTAGTAGCACTGGGATTATGGGTGTGTAGTTGGTTAGAAGTGTGTGATCTCATAGGGTGAAAAAACTTAGATTTGGGGTTTTGGTACATGGTGATATATGGGAGCCAAGATGGAGAATTTTGGGCATGGGTTAGATGTCTTTTTGCACCTTCTTCTTTCTTCTTCTTTATGGATCTGGGTGGTTTTCTCTAATTGGATGAAAGATGTCCACATTGTGGATTTTCGGTGATCATAATTGGGTTAGAAGCATAAATAATATAGATGTCAACTGTTTATTGGGTAATTGGGACTTAAATAGCCTTGAACAGACACCATTTTAGGGCACTTTCTCGACTTGTTAGGGAGAACTCAAATCTCGTGAGTTTGTAATAGATAAGGATAATAAACTTCAGAGTGAGTCTTCAAAAACAACGTTTCCTGAGTATTATTCGCCCTGACCTTGGAGCAAGAAAGAGCCTGAAATTCCAACATATGGTGCCCATCGTGTGAGGAGAAAGCCTAAGCTCCTAGGCCAGGACTTCTGAAGGAAGAAATCAGCAGTATATGCAGAAGAAGCAGCGTTAAGCTGGTGTGTAGCAGCGTTAAGCTGGTGTGTGGCAGCAAAAAGCTGGAAAAACTGAATCCCCAGGGACAAGACCAGCTCGGATCTGAAGTTCATGTCTGCTGGCCAGAGGCAAGACTGTGAGACTGAGGTTATCAGCTGACCTTTGAGTCAGGTAGGAATCTTTTTATATCTTCCTTCACGGCCAAAAACAGTATAAAAATGGGGAATGTAACATCCAAGACACAAAAAGAAGCAACAGAAAAATTAGAATCCATAGTTTAAAATCATCCTATCCCTGTTTCAAGAGACGAATTGTGAGACCTGTTAACTTGGGTCCGAGAAAAGTTTACAACTGCAGATATAGAATTGCTTTTCAGTCCATCTGTGAGGCTCTGTCAGTTTAAAACTATATGATGAAGCCACATTTAAAAACACCACGGCTGCAAAACTTTTGCCAGCAAGTAGAGCAGTTTATGAATCTATAATCAACATAAAACATACACAAAATACCTCCAGCGACACTAACTCCGCACAGAAAAAAGCAGTGAGTGCGCAGGAAGGGGGAGTGGCTTCGTCAGCTCTGCCAGTGCCCACAGCTTCACTGCCACTTGAAAAATCGCAGATAGCTACCCAGACGGAGATGGGGGCAGCCTAGGCAGTCCAAGAATCCCCCAGCCTTGGGAGGGTACTGCCCACAGATCGGGGACTCCACGGAATATCGAGGACCAGAGAGGGGGGCGATGCGGAACCCGCCTGTACTCAGAAAGCGGCCGATATGCAAATTTCGCAACTTACGAAATCTACGCAGCCAGCAGCTGCACATACGATCTCGGTTCCCGGACTCAGCCAAGCGGCACCGCAGACCCCAGTGGGCAGAGAACAACCCGGGGCGGAGAGACACGCCCCGCAGCCCAGGACGGGCGACATAACCCCCCCCCCCCCGAAGCGGGTGGCCGAGAAGTCTCAGCCTCCTGAAGTGGGCGAGGCGACTCCCCCACACGGGGTGTCCGGCGTGCCCCAGCCTGGAGCAAGCGGGATAGGCGGGGCGGGTGGACCGGCCCCCCCGAACGTACATGCACCACGAGATGCTAGCGCAGCCGCTCCGACACATTCGCAACCAATATTAGAACCACAAAACACGAGGGTTCCCCCAGAAGTTTCGGCAGCTCCGATAACTACCTCCTTCGGGCATTCAGTCACATACCATGGTGCTATCCCGCGGGCGTTTCATAGACTTACTATCCCAGCGCAGAGACTGTGCGTATGCGCTCTATGCTCAACAAGATGGCGGCGCGCTGCACGCGTCTTCCGTACAACAAGATGGTGGTGTTATATGTGTCTCTTCCGTACAACAAGATGGCGGCGCGCTAGGTACTTCCGTGAACAATGCTTACATCGTTCCTCCAAAGCCATCTTGTGAACAAGGTTCTCAACCTCCTGCTACAGCGCCACCACTGGTCGCTTCTATTATTACACCTTCAAATAATTATAATGTACAGCATATACAACCATCAGCTTTTCACACAGGAGGAGGAGAAGGAATGAATGCAGCGTTGGAACCTGAAAAGGGGAATCCTGACATGACAACAACACAATTGATGGCCATGCCAGTGAGGTATTTTGGAGGAAATATACCTGCCAGATGGCTACCATTGGCACATGAAGTAATAAAAAGATTTGAGACAAGCCCTTAGAGAGAGGGGCTCAGGCTCTCCTTATTTCAAACAACTATTGAAAGGCATGCTTGAAGTTTATGATTTCATACCTTATGATTGCAAGTATATTGCAACCACAATTTTAACACTCACAATACATTCTATGGGAGGTCAAATGGAGAAGAGCTTTGAAAAGATTAATAGTATCTTATGCTAGAGGTCCAAATGCAGCTCACATTGGCTCGACTAGGCAGCGATCCACCTCATAACCAACCTGAAACTCAAGCTACAGATCTGCCTCAAAATGTAATAACAGATATTAAAGAAGCAGCTCGAAAAGCCATCTTGCTAGTTCAATCCACTGGAACCCCAGAGGGCACTTTCACAGAAGTAAAGCAAGGAGCATCTGAACCATTCACCTCCTTCATAGATCGCCTTACTCAAGCAGTGGAGGGACAATGCCCTGATGAAGCAGCACAACCACATCTGCTTCAAAGCTTGGCTTTTGCAAATGCCAATGAACAATGTAAGCGCATAATTAGTGCCTTGCCTGGTCCACCACCAACCCTGCCTCAAATGATAGAAGTCTGCAGCAGGATAAGCACTCCTGCACATGGAGCAGCAGTTCAAGCGAATGTCTTGGAAGAACAATTTGGAAAACTCATGGAAGCTTCAGATCAAAGATTAGAAAAAACTCCCACAGCTTTTCAAGTAACCTTTCAACAAGGCAACTCCACAGAAAATGCAGAAATACCAAATCTTTGTCCAAGATGTAGAAAAGGGGAACACTGTGCAAATCAGTGTTATTCCAAATATGACATAGATGGAAATCATTTACCATGGAAAATGCTTCCCAGTGAGTGAAACCACCATGTAAAGATACAAGTATTAGTAATGATTCAACAACCCAAAATGTCTCCGAAGACAGAGCATTTGGGAAACGTCAAGCAGATCCTACCTGCAGGGTCATCAGCTGATTCCCCAATGATTCAGAGTTTGGGGGATTGTTGGTAGCAAGTTTGTAACCTTTGTTATTTCTGTTTTCTATAGGTAATACCGATAAATAGTGATTGTTGTTAATATTACATGAATGCTTAGAAAAGGGGTTGTCTTAACTTCCTCAAACACTTCCTGTTGATAAATTTATTATATAATGTGAATTCTCTGATTTTTGTGATAAGAATTATTATCAAGGTATTGTTGTGGTATTTACTGCCAGCTTTCATGTGTTTTACTCTCTCTTTGTGTGATCACCTACAAGACACGTGTCTCTTCGGGATCCTGCTTTTTGTTTCTTAACTACTCATATGTTTTCTTTATTCAGACTGCTAGTTTCATGGTTTTCTTCAGTTATTATTACAGAGGTACTCCAGCAGAGAGTCCAGCTGTAACATTAACTTCTTTTTTTTGGGTTTCAATTTCATACTAAGTAATCAGTCTTTCATTCAGCTGCACTTCCTCCACCTTCACATTCTCAGTGTCCAGATCCAGGCTCACAATCTTGCCTGTGACCACTTTTAGATCTTTGAAGAAGAAGTTTGCTGTGTTTGAAGAATCTCTATCCTGAAGGAAACTTCGGAGGGATTTGAATACTTGATGGTTTGATTGGTCTTTAACCCTAAGGTTTATTACTCATAACTCTTATTTTTAAGAGTCTTGTTTTAAAATGTGTTAAGTGACACCCACCAATTAGAGTTCGGGCTCTGGCCAAGCTCTAGCTCTACTCGGATGGGATGAATGATAATCAACCCAGATGTCTTCTGCATCAAAAAGTATTCAAATCATTTTGGCTTGGCAATTTGACCATATGTGACAGCTGAGCCTACTTTCAAAGGGAGTTTGGAGACCGATGCACCAGATTTGTGATTATTTAAGAAAAATAAAAAAACTTTAATCACTTCTCAGACTCACATCTTTGCACCTCTTAAGTGGTTTCATTTTATATTTTACACCAAAGAAACTACACGTGTATGAGCCCCTAACAGATTAGTTTCTCCGTGAATTGATTCTGTAAACTGATAGTCAAAAGCCCTTCCCCCAAGAACCCGGAGCGCTGAAATCAGGCACAAACCCTGCAGTTGCAGGCTCTGGCAATACAGAATGCCCCAGCGGTGGGAGTCACATGTGTTTCCACCCAAAGTTTGGTCTAGCAACGGAAACCCATGCCCCTGGTACATGCGGCTGAAGCTCCCCTGCCGGAGGAAGGAAGGAGCTCATGAATTCCCATACAAACTCAGCAGAACAAGAAAACAGCATGACAAATAGTACGGGGAGAAATGTACCTGCCATTCCGACAGGCGCTGAATAGATGTAAGAGTGAATTCCCGTTCCTCATCTTCCTCAACCGAACCAAGACCCTGAAGGGAGGAAAACCACAACGCCATCCTCACCACAAACTACACAATACTGACCGAGCCTCCCCAACCCTGAACCGGATGTTCCTGTTGCTTGAGGTCGTTACGAGCTTCCCCGGAAATGACTCTACACACTACCCCCAACGGCGGACGTTAGGCAGAGCCGACCCTGTCTCCTCCGAGCTAGGGGAGTCTCGATTCCAGCTGACATGAGGTGTATCGCAAATTAGTTTTTAAAAGTCACTTAAAGAATCACCGGCAATGGTATGGGCAAAAGCAGGTTTAATATAAAAATGAAAGCACTACAAAGTTCATTGTCCAGGTTCACTCTACTATTTACTCGAAGGTTACAGCACACAGAGAAAAAACAAACTTCAATCAATCAATCTAAACCCAGTATCAACCCAAAAACTATCTATGTGGAGGCTGGGGCAGGGCGGGGGAGGGGGAAAGGGTAAGGATAGGAAACGGTAAGGATAACAAGGAATAAGGGAGAGCCTTCCATTGAGACACAAGGTTCAGTGTGGATCCCCTTGACAAACTTAACCCCAGATGTAGCCAACGGTTTGGGCCTAAAGGTTTAACAGCACTTGAACATAACAGCACTGAAATAATAGCTTAAGTTAAACAATTTAACAAAATATTCATATAGAATTTCCTATAAGCACAACAGTAACTCACAGGCCTAACTTACTTAAAATCTAAAGTACTCAAGAATCCAGGAGAGAAGCATTCCTAGTACATTTACTATAACATATGAACACTTGCATGCACACAGACCTAAAGGAGTATGTACAAGTTAAATACCTGTGAAAAATTTCCCTCTAGTTCAGTGCTCACTTTGGATGCTTTTGCATTTTCTCAAATGGGCGAAGGGTTGAGCCTTGAGGATTGGAGGTATAAGCCCAGGCTCCTTTGTCAGCATTCATCAGTGGTCCTCTAAGTATAGCAAACTTGAGAGTTCACTGGCTCTGCTAGGTGTCCTACTCAGAAGGAGATGACTGTTTACAGCCTGCTGCAGTCCAGAACAGCTCAAAGGGTCTCACTTAAGACTGCTGTTTAAAGGGTCACAAGAGAATTTGCTTTAGTCACGGGAATTTTCCATCCTGGCTGCAGTTCAGGCTGGTAACTGTGTGAGTTGATACATGATATAAAATTTCGATAGCCAAACCGAATTTTATTTCTATATCTTTCATTTTAAAGAAAGAAAGCAAGCAGCACTGGGTGGCTGGGGACTCACCACTCCACTAATGGCACACACCACTACAAGTTCACCAGAGTATATATACTGTTTTTAAGCCTACAAAGCATTTTCCAGTGTGCTTGTGTTAGTCCGAATCAGCAAATATTAATAAGCTGGGATCAGCAATTTCATAATCCTTCCAGGTGGTCATTGGCTTCCTGTCCTTCTTGTGGTTGTCTGGAGGGAGGCCTTACCAGTGTCTGCTACATGATTTTTATCAAGTGCATCACGCTTTTTATTATAGATAAGCATTTAGTCGCTTTGTTGCAATATTCCTTTAGCTTTACCACAACTTCCTCTATTTTATTCTAAGCATCAGTCGTCTTGCTACTTCATCTCTTTACTATACTTCTTCTATTTCGATGCTTAATTTGGCTAATCGATCAGAAAGTTTCAAAACCGTTCTTTGTAGTTATCCCAGGGAACACATCCACTTTCGACACAGCAGATACAAGCATTTTCTGATTCCATTGCCAATTGACACAAATCACAAAAACATTTTACACAATACAGGCAGGCAGCCAGAACAACCACAAGACCATGGCTGAAATGCGAAGAGTAAATTTATTTCATTACCTTGCTAACTGGAGGATCCTGAAGCAACATCCAGGTGGAGACAAACAAGCAGGAATGCTGGCATGGTTAGGATCAGTCCATGCTACCAGGCAGGGGCTGCTGTTTGCACCCATTTATCAGTGGCCTGTGCATATGTAGTTTGCCACCATGCTGTGATCTCCCCAATGCTTTGCATGACCTCCGAACTTGATCTTCTTTCTCCCAAAACAGGGAGCTCAAGCATGTCCATGAAAATGCTTCCAAGTCTCTGCAAACACCTACGTTATCTCTAAAAAGAAATTCTACTTCTCAAAACAGAGGACAAACAGCAGTAGGCTTAATATGTGGGGTTTCCCACACTGTTATTTCCCAGACCTTGGCATTCCCAGATGCAAGGTCCCTTGAGTGAATCTACAACATTTTTGACTTTCAACACTTTCCTCCCAACAGTAACTTTCTTTGAAAGTTTGATAACAAAAATGTTAATCCATTTGGGTTATTCGGGCAAGAAAAATAATTTTCCAAGGCTGTTTGTTAAAAAATAGGATCTCCTTAGACAGTACAAGTTCCTGGGAATAGACAGTGTTTCTGATAAGCTCAAGAGGAGCTCAGCCCAGGTGCTGTCAAGGCCAATGCCTAATGAGCATTTCTCAGATCATAGTGTAGCCTGGGGGGAAGGGGGTATTGGAGACTGAATGTTATAATTTATGGCTTAAAAATCTTCATGAAGGACCTTTGCCTATTATAGCAAAACTGTGTGAAAAATGCCAATCACTTGTTTTTAAAATTTTAAAAGTTTAATGATAATAAAATGGTTATAAAAATAGCGGTAAAATTAGAGTAATAAAAATTTGAACAATTTAGATTAGGACAAAATGAGACAACAGAAACAAAGAGTTACGGATGTCCAGGTACCTTTTTCTGGGCAACAAGCCTGGAAAAAGGACACCCGTTAACAAAGGATTAACCCTTAAAAGCAATAGCCTGTTGCATACTCATACACCTCATACATGATGCATAAATTCCATTCAAACAAAGGAGTCAGTCTGGTCAGTATCAACTTCTGTCGTGAACGGCGGAAGAAATGCCTCACACAATATGCGTGAACAGCAAATCCCAAAGTTTATTGATAGCTCACACATATTTATATTGGTGTTAATGAAGCTTATACATATTGCAAAAGCTGGGCTCATTATTGGTTAAAGCACACTTAGATCAACCGCACCTACTTCTATGCTCTAATGATTATTTTGTTTCTATGTTTACATTCTTATAGCTACTCTACCTAGGCTATCTTCATTTTCTGGCAAGCGATTTTCTCCCCCATCTTCCCGTTTCAGCGAAGGTCACTATGACCTTTGTCAGTGATTGGACACCGGTTACATAATCCCCAGCTTGTTTCCCCTATCCTTATCCATCGGTATCACATCGAAATGTCCTTTCTCAGCTAACCAATTATCCAAAAAGCTCTCTACAAACTTCTTTCTCTTAATCCTAACGGCATCTTCATGTATGAGCAAGGCGGGAAGAAGTTAGTTTCTTCTGATAAGGGAGCAATAAATTCTTTTTCTCTGAAAGATTTAGGTGTCCTGTGGCTGCTATCTGGTGCGAGTACCTCATTCCTTTCTTAAAAGAATATCCCACATACATAGGTCCTATTTTAACTACAAAAGATACCTTTTAACTACAAAACTACATTTACCATACTATTAAAATGTTAATACAGCACTACTAATCAATACAACATAATACATATAGTAAATATCTGTGTAGAGCCATATAATATGCACTTTTCACAACTGTATTACAAAAGCTGCAGAGAAGACCACCACACCCTGAATAGGCCTTCTGACCTCCACTACTTGATGAAGCTAAGACAGCAATTCAGGTCTGGGCTGGGGGGAAAAGAATCCATTCACAGAGGGATCAAGTGTAGCACCTTCAGGGTGGAGACTGCAGCCCCAGGGCTATCAGCTGCCAGGCTCTCACAGACCCTCATGTCAAAGGGTGGGGGGAGGAGGAGAGGTTTTGGGTGTGGGGTGACAAAGCCTCTGGTCTAAGGCAGTGAACACCCATCCTCTGCTGAGCAGACTAGCTCAGCTGTGAGGCCCTTTCACCCCGGGAAAAGACACATGAAGGACAGCAGAGGGGGTGTCATGGCCCATCAAAGGCCCTCCCCAAAGAGGTCCCCAGACCCTGCAGCAGAGCACTGTAGCATGATGCAACAGAGCCACAGTGTCAAGGGAGGCACCTGGGCGTTCCCACCTGGACAAAACATATTTTAATCCATTGGATTCTATACTTTTCGGTGGCAGCATGGCAGTCGCAGGGGACTCTCACCACCAAGAAGACCAGATGGAGGGGAGCAAGGAGATGTCATTTGGACCCCCGGAAGGGTGATATGTTTCTATGTAACCCCTGTCACTGTCTCCCTGTCACCCCATCCCCATGCACAAATAACTTTCTCTTTCTTTCTTTCTTTCTTTCTTTCTTTCTTTCTTTCTTTCTTTCTTTCTTTCTTTCTTTCTTTCTTTCTTTCTTTCTTTCTGTTATAGATACATATTATAATATTGGTTTTTCAAAAATATTAAAATGAATTCATATGTGTAGTGGTAAAGTAACTTTTTTATAAAGATATAGTTTTTATTTCTGTTGTTAATTAAGCTTAGACATAGTAGTGAAATAGCTATGCTTGCGTTAAAATGCCTGCTTAGATGGGATAACATCCAATGAACGTAGGATGAGGACACCTGCTACAGATATGCCAACTATCAGCACTCACCATCTGAAGAAAGTATGGACCAAGGCCCAAACTGGAACTGATAAAGAGAAGGAGCCAAAACCACAGCCAAGAAACACATATGCTCTAAAAAGGAGGACCCAAGCAGGGGCCATGTAAAATAGTTCCTGGAATATGTAAACTAGTTTCTGGATATGCATAAGGGTCTATGAATATGCAACAGGCTGATGTAAGGGAAAAAGTATTTAAGGAGTATCCTCAAAGGTGATGGTGTGGTCTTGGCTCAGTACCAAGACACACCCAGCCATAATAACCTTTGCTTTATGGTCCTTTTCTCCTATTGTCCTTCATTAAACTTTTAAAATTTTCACAGGAGAGTGAATGTGTTTTTCACTCTTTCTTTCTTTCTTTCTTTCTTTCTTTCTTTCTTTCTTTCTTTCTTTCTTTCTTTCTTTCTTTCTTTCTTTCTTTCTTTCTTTCTTTCTTTCTTTCTTTCTGCCTCTTTTACTATTAAATAAAGTATATCAATTTTTTGGCACCAACATCTAACCTTGTTTGGTTTTAATTATGTTTTTTGGGTATATTTTGAACTTTTCTGGGTCCGATCCGTTTTATTCACAGAGGCTTAGTTTCCTTTGGTCTTCTGAGTTTCACCAGTTCATAATGGGAAGGGCAGAATGCACCACCACCAGGTGTGTGTGGTCTATTTATCATTGAGCCTGTTTTATTGGATAAGTGACTCTGAAAAATTTTTTAGGGAAATAGCTTTGCTTCACAGTCACAGATTTGGGTGTTGATACAGAGCAAGATGTGATAGTTCCATCAGTGTGAGAAATGGTTCTTTATGTTGAATCAGTTTTGTAGCATACAGGAAAATGTTTCGCTTTTGCTAAAAAGGAGATGTTTCTGTGTTTTCTTTTTCAGAGTTCCATGGAATTTTTCTGTAAAGATGGAGGGCCAGTTAGCAGTCTTTGCTCTCTCCTCATCTCTCACAACATCCGCATAGGCAAACTCAGGAAGTATGGACTGGATGGGCAGACAGTGAAGTGGATTGAGAACTGACTAAATGGAAGATCCCAGAGGGTCGTGATCAGGGTCACAGGGTCTAGTTGGAGGCCTGTCACTAGTGGTGTCCCCCAAAGTTCAATACTGGGACCAGTATTGTTTAACTTTTTCATCAATGACTTGGTTGAAGGGGTAGATGCCTTCTCTGCAAGTTTACTGGCTACAGAAAGCTGTGAGCAGTGGCTGATACCCCAGAGGGCTGTGCAGCCCTTCAGAGGGATCTTGACAGGTTGGAGAGATAGGCAGGGAACTGTCTGAAATTCAACAAAGGCCAGTGCAGTGTTCTGCACCTGGGGAAGAATAACCCTGGGCACCAGTACAGCTTGGGGGTGACCTGCTGGAAAGCAGCTCTGCAGAGGAGAACCTGGGGGTCCTGGTGGACAACAAGCTGCCCATGAACCAGCAGTGCCCTTGTGGCCAAGGCCAATCACATCCTGGGGTGCAGTAGGAAGAATGTTAGCAGCAGGTGGAGGAAGGTGATCCTGCCACTCTATTCAGCCCTGGTGAGGCCTCGCCTGGAGGGTTGAGTCCAGTTTTGGGCTACTCAGTACAACAGAGACATGGACCTCCTGGAGCAGGTCCTGCAGAGGGCTATGAAGACAATTCTCTCTTATGCAGTGTCATGGTTTGACACAATAGAAGGACATCTTGTAGATGAAGGGGAGTGGAAATGGGTCCCTGCTCAGGGAGGTAATAAAAAAATTCCTCCTGACCCCCATCCCCTAGCCAGGTGCCACTTCAGAATAGGTATGAGGCCCTGGATCTAGAGAGCCAGCCAGATGATTTAGAAGAAAATTATCTGCCCAGTGAGCCTCCCAGTTATGATTCCTCTCTAAGATGAATCACCACCTCTAACATCAAGACGAAAAGAAGGATAATTGTAGTGGGTGACTCCCTTCTGAGGGGAACAGAGGGCCACATATGTTGACCGGACCCATCCCACAGAGAGGTCTGCTGCCTTCCTGGGGCCTGGGTACGAAATATCACTGAGAGACTTCCTGGGCTAATTCAGCCCTCTGATGATTACCCACTGCTGATACTCCAGGCTGGCAGTGATGAAATTGAAAAGAGGAGTGTCAAGGCGATTAAAAGGGAGTTTAGGGCACTAGGTCAAGTGGTTGATAGAACAGGGGGACAGGGAGTGTTCTGCACAGTCCCTTTGGTGTCAGAGAAAAATGATGAAAGAAATAGGAGAACTCACATCATTAACAAGTGGCTCAGGGGTTGGTGTCATCAGCAAAATTTCAGATTCTTGGATCATGGGGGCAATGTTTCAGTTTGGAAAGACAGGAGTCAGCTAAGGAAGGCAGGAGCCTCCCCTGAAATGGAGAATGTAAACCCTCCCCACCCCTCCAAATTGCTATAAATTTTAAATTAGGGGCTCTCAGGCAAAAAATATGGGACCAGGAAATAACAGTTCTTTACTAGGGAAGAAAATAAAAGGATAAAATAAACAATGCAATACACTAGAACAACAGTGACAGAGTCAGAACTCAACCTGACACCCTGTTGGTCAGGGTGTTGGTAGCAGTCCAATTGGAAATGTCGCTATAGTCCTCCTGGAGTGTCAGGTGTGGTTCTGCTGGAGAAGGGATACTGTAGCAAAGGGTGTATTCTTCCTCTGAAGACCCAGTGGAAGAAGAGGCAGCTGCTGTTCCTCTGGGAAATCCAGTGAAGAAGCTGTGCAGTAATTCCAGAATCTCCAGATTATATCTGGGTAGGAATGCATGCTTGGATCCTCCCTCTGGGCAGAGCATTTTACAATGGGATTCTATAGTTCTCATCAGTCATGCAGTGACATTCAATAGCCTGTTATCACCAGATGTCCCCTCCCGAGGGAGGAGTGATTGTGATCACTCAGAGAGAGATAACCAAAACTGCCCACTTGACAAAAGACAACTGCCATACAGATGGTAATAGAATACATCTTGTAATCTGGAACAGGCAACTTTTACAGCACCTGGCCTGCTGGAACCAGATGGGCTCCATCTCTCCATTAAGGGCAGACGGTTTTTAGCTCATGAACTGGCAGAACTTCTTGAGAAGGCTTTAAACTAGGTTTGAAGCGGGTAGGGGATGCATCTGGGCTGTCTGGAAGCAGGCCCAAGGGTGGTGTCCTGGTTTAGGGCAAATTTGGGAGAAAACCTCCAAAAGGGGCCCTTCCAGAAAGCAAACCCACACGGCCCCTCCCCTCAACCAGTTTGGGAAGAATTTCCTTGGAGAGAAGTGGAAAAAAAACTGTTTATTTAAACAGGCAAAGCATTCCCCAGCACAAAAAATGAACAATACCAGATGACAAAACTCATTCGCCGCTCTGAAGAGATGACAAATTCAGAAAATCTCTCCTGTGGGTGGTCACTCTTTTTTCAGTCCCTCCGGCACTGGGAAAGGCTGCTGCCCAGAGTAGGTGCTGGTAGGCTACCAAGTGCAAGCTCTTGGTGTTTCCCCGGGTCCCAGTCCAGAGCAGGTTCGAACAGTTCCAAGAAAAGGGAAAGAAAACCAGTCCAGGGAAAACTTCTCTGCCTCAGCTAGCTAAACTAACAAAAAAACAAAGGAGGGCCCTGTTCTTCTCTGTCCGTGCCCAGACAACACAGTCCAGCAGAATGTGGAGAAGTGAGTGCAGTCTCTGATAACAAACTCCATGCTTCCTTTTCCCCCCTGCCTTCGCTCTCACAGCCAGTCTTGAAGGCATGGAATATAATATCCAGCATAAACAGAACAGACGATTGGGGATACAAGCATCATAACGTCACCCTAGGACACTTACATTCTTTTGGTCATTTGAGGTTTGTTCATGTTACCATTGATACATTTTGTACACCAATATGTGCTTCTGCTCACACCGGGGAAAAAGGTAAAGACATCCATAGACATTGGACACGTTACGTTGCCATTATGGGCCTGCCAAAGACTAAAAACTGACAATGACCCTGGTTATATTTCTAAAAATACTCAGGAATTCCTTCACCAATGGGGTGCAAACCATGTTACGTGGATCCCATATAATCCCCAGGTCCAAGCCATGATAGAACAATGCCATTTAACACTTAAACACATGTTATTAAAACAAAAAAGTGGGAATATTGCTCCTCAAGAACAATTAGATAATGCAATATTTACACTAAAGTTTTTGAATGCAGATCATCTCTCTCAATCCCCGGTAGAGTGACACTGCTCTGAAGGTTTGAGTGCACAGAATCAATTTCCCAAAGTTTTATATAAGGATCCACATTTGGGTGTGTAGTGGCAAGGCCAAGCTGGTTTACTAACCTGGGGGAAAGGGTATGCATGTGTTCTATCCCCTACAGGTCCAAAGTGGTTAACTTCTCGTCTGGTAAAACTGTACCATGAGCTACAAAGACCAGTCCAACAACCCGATACCCCAGCTGAAGAGACTCAATAGTGAAGAAGAGGTGCCACACAATACCAGCCAGCAGCAAGTGGACGAACCTGGAGATAACATGGGGGATGCTGAAGAGACTGCAGCAAAGAACTGAAATCCTGATGCATAGTGTAGGAGTAGCACCAACCCCAGAGAACACCTTCTTGGCCTACCTAGCAAGAGTAGATAGCAACAGTACTGTAAGAAGTCAATTCTGTTTTCTCTTTATCATACTCGTGGTGACTGCAGAACAGGTATATTGGGCTCACGTTGTTGATCCTCCCATTTTTATCAGATGGCTGATAGCTTTTATTGTGTCTGCCATAATAATAGAAGCTACGGCTGCTATCACAATGACGGTGCTTACAAAAGCTGTGCAAACTGTTCATGCTGTCACTGATATGTTCAGTAATTTTATGGCACAAATGGCCATGCAAACAAGTATTGATCAACAAGTATTAGCTAGATTAGATGCATTAGAAGCAGCACTAGTGTGATTAGGAGATTAGGAGATCAACGAGAAGCTTTAAACACTCGCCTGAAACTTCACTGCAATTGGGAACACCAGCATCAGGGGTTGTGTGTTACTCCCTGATGTGCTAAAGCCTGAGCAGCAGAGCTGACTTACAAGATGAATCCTGGGCAATGTGACTTACACCATCAGTATTATTTAGCTAAAAATAGATGACAGAGACACTGATGCTAGCTGTTTAACCCCAAACGGTCTGCTTTCAAGACTTTCACATAACCTTGTGTAGTTATCTGTAAGAAATGTATTATTTTAAGAAACTTTTCCAACTGACATTAACAGAGGCTTGTTTGTAGGATATTTCAGGGAAAACCCTCTCAGCCTAGGCCTGGGCTCTGGCCAAGCCCTGACCCTGACTGATCGTGAAGTGTTCCATCAGACCCAGGTGTTTCTGCACTAAAAATATAATCAAGTAATTTTTACTTGCCGATTTGGGCCTATAAAGGCTGGACACCCTTTTGGGGCAAAGTCAGAACTTACCTGCAAGTGGATGCAGTGCGTGGGTTTTCCCAATTACTTGGAAGGGTTCTCTGGGTCCTTGATGTGAAACAACACTCCCCAGCGATTGCGGACTCTGGATGATGGTAAAATATTAGGCAACTGATGATATATCTTTCTAAATCACTATCCTTTCTCTCATGTAGTAATGATTAGGTGCATTACCTTGCTTGGTTTTGCTTGTTGATAAAGCTGAGTGCATAGTAAGCTCATTGTTTTATTAATTGTGCCATTTTACTTTTCTGTTGCCTTAATATTCATAGTAAAATGAGACCATTCATTCCATTAGTGTCTGTGTCCTTTAGATCTCCCCTGTCAATTGGCAAAAACACTCCACTGGAACCAAACCACTTGCGGCTGGAAATGTTAAAGCTTGTTTACAGGGTGCCTTTGCTACTAACATTAATGGTGAAGTGCAAGATTTAACCCAATCCTTAAAGCAGCAGATGACTAAGGTACAAAACCTAGCAGTACAAACTGTATGGAATGAATTGTCTAATGATGTACAATGGCTTAACCCCTAACTTTGGTTTGAGAGACTTAATTTATGCATATAGGTTTTTGTATCAGAGGGAAGTTTTAAAAAACTTTTTGAGTGTTTATAGTTCGGCAACTCATCTGAAGCACCAACCGCCTCAGAAAAGACAAAGCTGTTGGGGGTTAGGATTCGTCCTTTTGTTTTTTTCTCTCAAAGAATTTTCTCCCATATGTGTTGCTAAGAGACAATAATGACCAGCTACTTAAGAGAGATAAAAGAAGTGGCCACAGCTAAAGGGAGGGGTCTATAGGATCACAGGTGACCCGATGTCTGGGAATGATTGTCATCTGACTCCAAGGCTTTGGAATGCTGAACATTTGCTTTATTAAAACTATATTATATTACATTATACTATACTATATCTATACTACAAAGAATCCTAAAGAATACTAAAGAAAACTTGTGACTGCCTCCTGACAGTCAGGACACAGCTAGGACCTGATATGCTAATTAACATAAAGAATTCCACCAGAATCCAATCAAGCAATCACCTTGGATAAACAATCTCCAGAACACATTCCACATGAGCACAAACACAGGTGCAGCAAATGAGATAAGAATTGTTTTGATCATTCTTTTCTCTGCTTCTCTCACTGCTTCTCTTTGTTTAGAGGGCATGAGAGTACCACAGGGGTCCAGCTGGCTACTCTCTCTTTTTACCTGGGGGATCTTTCTGGGAAGGGCAGAGATACTGGAGAATTGGGCTGGGGAAAAGGGGTTGGGTGCAGCTCTACTTTTCTCTCTCTCTCAGCTTTGGAGGAGGACAGTTGACCTGCTGCCTGGGGTGGGGGAAATTTGTTACTGCCGCCAGAGCCAGGTCCAGTCCTGCTTCTGCTGTGGGGTGAGCTTTTGCTTGTGACAGCAACCACTGAACTGGGACCTTATTAACACCCTACCTCCCTAAAAAAGGACTTTCACCGTCTGCTTGGATGCCTCGGGAAAATGCTGGGATCCCTGAGCCCCTTTGATTCACTCCAATGCTGAGGTAAAAGTCATCTCAGAGACTGACTCAGTGAGGAGGGTATTGGCTTTATTCTGCACTAGGTACATGGGGGATTGCTCCTCCTAACACGCACACCCAGCACTTTTACACAGCACAATATATGGTTAAATTTCATTCATATTCATTACATTCCTTGGGATAGGAGTGGTTATACAAATTACTTCTTGGAAGTCATTAATATCATTAGCATACGTGATGTGCAAGCACAGTGTATTCAGGTGGTCGCACTGAGGAAGGCTCCAAGTCTTCCTCAGGGGTCGTTCCAATGAAGCCTGGCAGTCTTCTTCACTGTTATAACTAACTATGTAGTTGTTTGCTTTCGCTGTTATATATTGGCTTTTGCAAAATATTTTGATATAGTACAGTTTGTAAGCTTTTTAACTGCTTTTCATATAGTATAATTTATCAGCCTTTTATGGTTAATACCCTAATCCCTGTGTAGATTGTATATTTTAGTGTGATAACTATATATTATAGTTTCAGCATTCGCAAAATATTAAAATAAAGGCTATGTGCTGTATATCATAACATTAACTTTTGCAGAAGTAATTGTAGTTGTGAAATAATAACGAATGCTTTTATTTTTGTAACTAACTGGCAATAGTGAAATAGCTAATATTGATTGAAAGTACTTGTAAATATGGCTAAAACATCTGTATGATAAAATAACATTAAAAAGAACTAGGAAAATAACACCAAAAGAGCAAGGAGGAATCTACCACCGACCCTTTGGCTATCAACAACTGTCAAATCACAGACCAGGGTGAAATGGAGATTTTGGGGGTTTGCTTAAATTAGCAATATGAATTAAGCATTTAAATTTTAGCTTGTAGAATTGT
The DNA here is from genome assembly GCF_051311805.1 of Agelaius phoeniceus. Lineage (NCBI taxonomy): Eukaryota > Metazoa > Chordata > Aves > Passeriformes > Icteridae > Agelaius > Agelaius phoeniceus. Next base: position 9,985,175 of record NC_135301.1, on the reverse strand, counting down.
GTGTTGAATTTTAACCTTTTACTTAAGAAACCTCTGCCATGGTACAAAGGGCATAGGAAAATGCAAATTTCTGAAGCTTCTTGCAATAAAGAACAATACAGGGAGAAGACCAAGGAATGCAACAAACCTAGATAAAGGAGCTCCTCTGTCTCCAAGCTGATCTAAATTGACAGACGTACTCAGATAAGCACCAAGGGACCAAAGCGCACACGTAAAGGTGAAAAGTTCAAAAGTTCAATCATGAGGAAGACCACAGCCTTCAGCCTCAGAGAGCACCAAAAGACCCCAGTGTGACCACCACCGTGAACAACACATGCTCAGAGGCGCATGGATCTAATTACCATGCCAGACGGGGACAGGCAGGGCCAGGGGTTGAATATGCATGGAAAGGTTGTGCAATGTAATATGTATGGAACACCTTTGTGAATAAAGATAAGGCTCAAACCAGGGCTCAAGGCACAAGTTTTCACGAGAGCTATCTCGCTTGGGCTGGGCGCTGACAATACATACCCACTTCATAACTACATCAGGTTGTGGAGTCTATTTATTCCATGTATAGCTTCAAGGGGGCCTTGTGAGGAAATAAAATACAAGACTCTCAAAATCACATCTGCATTGGGGTGAGTCAAGGGGTTAAGTTAGAAATGTAGTTAGCAAAGATACTGTGATTAGAGCTTAACAAGAAAATCAATTGATACCAGGTGGGGATAACTGAAACAAGGTTGGGAATGACAGGTGTTATATGAAATATTGTAAGAGTGCAGGAGCCATAAATACCATTGACTTCTAAGAATGAGACGAGGTTTAGACTGTGACCAGCAAGTCAAGGAGCCCTGCCAACTTGACACAGGTGAAGAGTTTACCATGAGGAAGATGTCTTACTTCCTCCCTAGAAGCCCACTGACCCAATTAAGGAGGACAATTGGGCAGCCATAATGGATATTCAGCTAATTAAAATACTAGGCAAGAGCTAATGTTTATGTAATAAGCATCATAGAAACCATCCTGGAAACCATTTGAATATGTAAAACCCTTTTGGATAAATAGAGAGCAGGAGCACTAGCCTTTGGAAATAATTCCACTTGTGCCCAGCGCTGTAATAAACATACCACTTTTCAAGTTTAATTAGTTGAAGAGTCGTCTTTCTGTGCTTCAGTGGCACATACTCTAAGAAAATGAGGTCAGGGGTTGAACTAAGCTAAAGAATTTCCAGAACATGTAAACTCAAAGTAATATTTGAATATGTATAATCTTCATGAATATGCATTTGACCAATGCAATGAAAAAGTATATAAGAAGAGTTGTTATAGTCAACGGTGTGCATCTGGCTATGGCTATGCACCCAGCACTGTTTTCCTTTATCCCTTATTATACCTTTAAAAATTTTAAAGTGAGCCTCTTTTCTCACATTCACTCTTTCCTTTTCACCTTTCTTTCTGAAGCATGCGCAGTCCTTCACTGGCTGGTTCAGTGTTTTATGCTGATAATAGGTTTTGTTCGTCTTATCTTGACAAGGATAAGGCGCATCCCGCTTCATAGGCTTGTGATTAATATTTGCTGACTCTTAATAGTTAACTCATGCTTACATGAGTTAAATATTGATCAGCTCCTTTCACCCTCCCTGTCCGAGGGGCTGTCTCTCTCTTGGCTGTGTTCAGGAGCCGGGTGGCCACTGCCCAGGCCCTACTGTTTTCTCTGCCACTGCTCCGAGGTTTCTTTGCTACGCTGTAACTCGCACCCCCTGCCTGCCTGCCTGCCCGCCCAGATGCCCCGCAGTTCCAGCTACAGCTGCCGAGTTTCTGATACATCTCATTTACCACTCCGGGACTTTGCTCATGCCTGCCTTCCCAGCTTGCTACTCCAAGGTCCCTGCTACAGCTCCTTTTGCTATCCAGAGAGAGCACCAGGTTTGGCTGCCCCTGGGGGTTCATAAAGGAAGTCCCTTCTCCATTCCTTCTGCCAGCTGCGTCCCCCATTGTCCATGTGGAGAAAAGACCGCCGGACTCACGCCACAGCGCCCCCTGCAGCCTTCCTTCTGCCAGCTGCGTCCCCCATTGTCCATGTGGAGAAAAGACCGCCGGACTCACGCCACAGCGCCCCCTGCAGCCGAGGGGGGAGTCATTGCACCTGCCCTGCCTACCCAGGAGCCTGCCAGCACCACTGCCGGCTGCGACCATAACTACACCAAAGGGGAAATTGCTTAAAGAGTGGGAAGAGACTGTTTATTGTGTTTTGTGTTCTTGTTTGTTGTTGCTGCCATAGTTGTTGTTTGCTTGCCTTGTTATACATACTAGTAAAGAACTGTTATTCCTTTTCCCATATCTTTGCCTGAAAGCCCCTTAATTTCAAAGTTATAATAATTTGGAGGGAAGGGGGTCATATTTTCCATTCCAAGGGAGGCTCCTGCTTTCCTTAGCTGATACCTGTCTTTCAAACCAAGACAAAAGCCCAGGTGTGTTGGAGTGCATGAGTCAGAAGTATCTCTGAATCCTTCAGAGAGAGAAAGAAATGCAGGGGTTGAATTAAAGCCTTTAGAGAAATTAAGATCTATTAAGCCACATAGATATGGAGTAGAAGTGTAGGTTTAAGTTTTAAGTAAGTAGAAGTATAAGTTATAGTTTTAAGTAAGTAGAAATACATTTTAAGTGCCTTAAGAAACTGTGTTAGCAAGTAAAGGCCCTAAGGCCTAGTTTAAAGTTCAGTAACTTATCTCCAGACATAACAAAAAACATAGCAGAACCTTGCCACTAGAATAGATAGAATTATTCATGTAAAACAGATAAAATTACATGTGTAAATAGATAGAACTATTCACATAGATAGATAAACTATATACGTAAATTTTAAGTAAGAAAACAGATATCATAGTTGCATAAATAGATAATATTATATGCGTAGTTCTTTAGGTAAGAATTTATACTACTTTTGTATTACCTCCGCACATTATAATCAAGTTCAGATTGGTTTAGAAAGAATGTTTTCGAATCATGTTTTTAGCTGATTGGATGTTTTATGAAAAAAATGCCTTGTAACAGGGTGCGATTTACAATGACCACCACAACCATAACCATCAACACCATGACAAGAAGAAGAAGACAACAAGAAGAACGACAACAAGAAGAACAACAACAAGAAAAGAAGAAAGAAAAAAAAGACTGTGGTCCCTGCTGCTGCTGCTCTGAACACTGGACTCTACAGCTGCTCAGGACATCGTGCAGATGTGACAACCTGGTCAGAGAGCGAGAAAACTAGATAAGTTTTCCCAGAATTGGTCTGAGAGACTTTAGGGAGTTGAAGATAAACAATGATAGCCTATTACCATAAACAACCTGCAGGTGGTGTTTTACTACTCTCTGTTTTCTTGTTTTTCTCAAAGATTATTTATAAGAAGTGCATCTTGTTAATTAGCCAATCAGGTGAAATGTATTAATTAAATGATCAATTTAATCTCCCTGGATAGGAACAGTCATTAAAAAAAGGAGCAGTTCCAAATATAAGGCACATTATTATGCCAATTAGTCTTCTGATGAGTCTATGTCATTTCTTACTCAATAGCGACACATCGGACTCTGTGCCTAGAACAACAACTGCTGCTGCTACTGCTGCTGTTCCTGCACGGGACCTGGGACTCTATACTAGAGAGCAGCCTTGCAGCTGCAGATCTTGCTTGGGACTCTATGCCAGAAAGTTTTTAGCACGGACTTTAACACCTTGAACTCTTTGCCTTCGAAACTGATGTATTCATGCCATAAACAACCTTATAGCAAACAACAACGGCTCTTGTCTCTTTGAAGACCCTAGACACAATAACACCTCAACACGGGTGTACACTGTGATTGCCATGAACCCTTTGCGCAAAAAAACAAAAAAGGGGGAGATGTAGGAACAGTGCCAAACACCTGGTATCCTAATCAAGATTAGAACAAGAGAATGTTAACCCTAAAGGCTTTGCTAATTTGTGTGTTTTCTGAGGATGCTGTGAAAAAAAAACATTTTGCTGGAAAAATCTGCCATATGAGTGTGTGACTTATTGTGATTGAAAACCATCACATGCATGGAATGCTTTAGACATGTTTTGTGTATTACAAAATTAGCAGAGGCCCAAGGGACCAATCAGAAGGTGGCAGTTTATCTGTAATGAAATTAAAATAAAAGGAAGTTCGCATGGGAAAGAGAAGAACAGAAAAAACACCACCTGCAAGCCCAATGCTACAACACTGCATAAGTGTACTTTTCCCTTCGCTGATATATATTTATTTTTTGCATTTAGAATTTTCTTTGCATTTTCTCTCATCCCCAACACTCATTGCCTTCTATGATGAGATGAATGGCTTTGTGGATGAGGGGAGATCAGTGGATGTTGTTTATCTTCATTTGAGCAAAGCTGTTGACACTCTGCCTTAACACCCTCATAAACAAACAGATGAAGTATGACTTATCTAAGTAGATTGTGAGGTGGATTGAAAACTGTCTGAACTGCTGCGCTCAGAGGGTTGTGATCAGTGACACAAAGTCTAGTTGGAGGCCAGTCACAAGTGGTGTACCTCAGGCATAAGTATTGGAGTGAGTACTTTTTAACATATCTGTTAGTGACCTTGGATCATGGGACAGTGTACCCTCAGCAAGTTTGCTGATGACACAAAGATGGGAGGAATGGTTGATAGACCAGATGGTTGTGCTGTCATTCAGAGTGATGGTGACAACATGAAGAAATAGCTTTGCAGAGAAGGATCTGTAGATTTCGGTGGACAAAAAGTTGAGCATAAGACAGCAATGCATCCTTGTGTCAAAGATCAATGACATTTTGCACTGCATGAGGAAGGATGTTGCCAGTAGGTCGAGGGAGGTGATCCTTCTGTTCTACTCAGCACTGGTGAGACACCCCTCCCCCACCTGGAGTACTGTGTCCAGTTCTGGGGTCCAGGTACAAGAAAAACACATATATACTGGAATTAATTCAGTGAAGGGCCATGAAGATTATACCTTCCTCTTCTCCTCTGGGGCTGATGTGGCTGGCTTTGTTAATCCAGATACCAAGGTTCTTGCACATCCTTATATAAGCAGATTGATTGTGTTATCTAATATTTCTGTCATTTTTCCAGGTGTATAGAAACTGGTTTCATTCTGGAGGAAACTACTTGCTGGTGAGGCCACAGTGAAACATGCCCTAAGACAGTCAGTTCTTGGGTGGCAAGGTGTGTAGATAATTTTGAGCAGATGCCTAGAGTGCTTATCACCTCTGATAGCCCGGGATTTTACTCCTGAACAAGCATCAGTTGACAGAAGGGTGCTTTGCCTACCCCAATGAGACCCAGCAGCTCTTAACACTGTACTGGGGCTTTGCCTATGCCTCTCAAGACTATTCAGCACCATCAGAGGAGTATGGTTGAGACAGGGACTCAAACCACATCTCAGGACACCATGGTTAAAGGGACACAACCCCCAACTACAGTAAACACCACAGCAGTGGAAAAGAAACACTGGATATGAAATTTGATGGGTCCATATAATCAATTGGTAAGTGCATCACCAATAAAAACTTTGATATTTTTTCACTTGAAAAATTTGGAAACAATTTTATAACCTGTGTAAAAATCTTCCAAATGAAGAGTTCCAGTAGGATTTGAACCCATTTGTTAAAGCTATAAAACTATAACACCTTCTTATGAATTTGCAGGAACAACTGATTGGCACAAGGGAAGATTGAGAGTTATATACTGGTTTTGGCTGGGACACAGTTACTTTTCTTCATAGTGGCTGTATGGGGCTGGTTTGGATTTGTGATGAAAACAGTGTTTATAATACACCCATGCCTTAGCTATTTCTGAGCAGTACTTAGTGTCAAGGCCTTTTCTGCTTCTTATAAAGCTTTCTCACAAACAAGTAGGCTGAGGGTACACAAGAACTTGAGAGGGGACACAGCCAGAACACTTGACCCCAACTTGATATTTAGTCCCTCAAGATTTGAACCGATCTTTGAAAATATTTTTGTTGTTGGTAATCAGTAGCTATAGCAGTTATGATTAAGTAGTTGTGCTGTGAAAGTTATAGAAATTTGTAGGCTTGGCTAATCCTTTGTTTTAAGGAAAGGGGAACAATTCCAAGATGAATGGATTCTTGGGACAAGGGCCATCAGGAGTGAAGTCAGGTGGACTGAGCAGTAACTAGGGGAAAGGTAATCCTGGCAGGGGAGATCACAACCACCAACCCATTGACCACCTACTTGAAATGGACCCCCAACTCAAATGGAGGGAAGAACTGCACATGCAGACTAACTAGTATGAGAAGTGGGAGATATAACTAGCAAGTGTGCGTTTGAGTACTAATTAATGAAAAAGTTCTGTAATCTGTAACCAATCATATGTGAGGGTCCAGAGTGATGCAGAGTTCCCAGGCAGGTGCAAAGGAGAGCCGCTTTATTGTAAAACCAGGCCTTTTTGAGCAGTTAGGCCCTTTATCAGGTACATTCCATTTAAGCACAACAAATGTAATTCAACCAACCACCATGAACCACAATGTGAGCACATAATGGTTATATAACTTGTTTTTGTACTTCCAATTCAGCTGAGTCACTTTCCCATAGTCCTTTTTTACTTAGCCAAAGTAACAGGCCTGAGCCATGAACAAGGCCTTCCTTTTGTAAGGCTTTACCTATATGCAACAATCATAAAATCATAGAATTATAGAATATGCTGAGTTGGAAGGGACCCATCAGGATCATCTAGTCCAACTCCTGGCCCCATACAGGGCATCCCAAGAATCATGCCATGTGCCTGAGAGTGTTATCCAAATGCTTCTTGAACTCAGACAGGCTTGGTGCTGTGACCACTTCCCTGGGAAGCCTGTTCCAGCGCCCAACCACCCGCTGGGTGAAAAGATTTTTCATTATATTCAACCTAAACCTCCCCAGACTCAGCTTCAAATGAATGATGATGTCTTTATTTATTAAAATGTATAAACAGTATAACGTTTTGATGATCAGGGAGCTAGCCTTTCAGGGGTTACCACCCAGCTCCCTACTTTGCACAAACTAGAATAAAGAAATAGCAATATCTTGCCTCAGTGTGTGAATTGGTATTACACACTGGGTAACAAGCCCAAGTTTGGGACAACAAACTGACCAAAGGGATATCCCATACCATATGACATCATGCTCTGCACTAAAAGTTGCAGAGAGAAAGGGGGGACCATCAGAGTTTTGGCACTTGTCTTCCCAAGTAACCATTGTGCATGATGGAGCTCTCCTTTCCTGGAAAATGGCTAAACACATGACTGCTGAAGAGAAGCAGTGAATTAATTCTTTGCTTTACTTTGCTTGCATGTGCAGGTTTTGTTGTACCTATTAAACTGTCCTTATTTCAACCCAGAATTTTTTTCACTTTTACCCTTCTGATTCTCTCCCCCATCTCACTGGAGTGAGAGTGGCTGAGCAGCTGTGTAGTGCTTAGCTGCTTTCCAGGGTTAAACTGCAACAATGAATTTCAACAAAGAACTTTGCACAATAGTTGGACAGGATTGAAAAATTGCTATCATGATTTAGTAAGCTCAAGTCATCCATTTGGACCCATGTATCTCTGCGAGGTCTCATTCCAGCTATGACTGCCATTAAAACCAAGTATCAAAATATACTGAACTTAAAACCAGGCCTTTAAATCGCTCTACCTAAAGTGTTAAACCAAGATTTTTTAAAAAAACCAAGCCTATTTAATCACATTGCTCTCACTAAATATTAGTAGTTTTTTAGCAAGACCAAGAGTTATTTTTGTAGCATTAATAAATAAAATAAAAATAGTTTTAAAATGTTGTTTCTTTCATCTTTCTTTATTTTTGTGTATGTTTTCTAATGTGCATAATATATTAGCACAGTAATGTGTGTATATGATTTATAGATAAATACATAGACATATAGTAGGAGTTCATGCTCAAAAAACTTTTGTACTGATGGGGGGCACAATCAAAAAATTTGGAGGCCACTGTTCTAGTCTACCAGGTGGATACAGAAATGTACCTTTCTTGTTTGTAGAGTGGAAGGCCAAAAGCATGGTAAAATAATAGCTTCAGTATGGAATTGCGTCCAGCTGGGACTTTTGCCTCAGTAGCATTTACAGAAGGCATCAACCTCAGGCCATGGGAAGCAGAATACTGGGGAGGGCACCTAGCCAGGTCACGGTGGGAGGAGTGGAGTCATGGGAGTCAGTATGCTAATAGAACTACCCTATATTTGGTCAAGTTTCTGGTTCTTGCTCTCAGTTGGTTTGATACCTGACACATGTAAGGTCATGTTCTGAGTTCGCGTTTGTGATTGGACCTTTGCCCTCAAAGACTGCTATACCTGGCTGCATTTGCCATGCCCACGGGTCATTGGATCTTGTCTCTCAGATGATGCGGTTTCTTAATTTGCTATTTTGCTATTAAAGATCTATATTTTTGGTCAAGTTCATTGTACCTGTTCCTCTATTATATGCCATGCTTTTCCCAGCCAAGTCGGATTAGGGATCACAGCAAGATGGACTGCGATAGCTGGCGCCCCAGAACAGGGGACCCTCATATTGAGGGACCCTTTTCAGTTTGGTTTGGCTGGATCTTGGTCAATTGGTAGGACTTTCTGCTGTGGATTATTTGGGTCAGGCCTGACACCTTCGGCAAGTTACGTGTGACCTTTGGAGAAGGACTAGCCATCTCAGGACGCCTGCATGAAATGCAGGGTAAGCAGAGAGCGGACAGTTTTCCCTGCCACCTTCCCCAATGGGGGGGAACATCCTAACCCAATTCAAGTTTCACTGCTCTGTGGGATGGGTTTAAAACTGTCCACGACACAGAGGGACATATATGGACAGTACAAAATACTTTTAGCAGACCATGGGAAAAAGGTTGGAAAACACAAGCTAAAAATCCTTGTAAAATGGGTATTTCACAATTTCCTGATGAAAGCCGTGGGCTCAGCCACGCCAGCCAGGCAGCACCGCAAAAGACGGCACAGACCGTAAAATCTTTACTGCAGCATTTTGGGACTCAGTATTGTGAAAAACATGTTCACTCTCCTGTGAAAATTTTAAAAGTTTAATAAAGGACAATAGGAGACAAGGACCATAGAGCAAAGGTTATTATGACTGGTGCATCTTGGCACTTAGCCAAGACCACACCATCACCTTTGGGGATACCCTTTAAATACCTTTTCCCTTATATCAATCTGTTGCATATTCATAGACCCTTATGCATAGTAAACTTTTTCCCCAAACTAGTTTACATGCTCCAAGAACTGTTCAGCATGACTCCTCCTTGGGTCTGCCCTTTTAGAGCATGCTTATTCCTTGGTTGTGGTTTTAGTCCATTCTTATCACCTCCAATTTTTGGGCCTTGGTCCACACTGTCTTCAGACAGTGGGTGCTGACAGCTGGCATATCTGTAGCAGGCGTCTTCATCCTATGTTCACTGGATGTTATCTCATCCAAGCAGGCATTTTAACACAAGCATAGCTATTTCACTACTATGTCTAAACTTAATTAACAACAGAAATAAAAACTATATCAAAGTTATTTTAACACTACACATATGAATCCATTTTAATATTTGCGAAAAGCCAATATTATAATATGTATCTATAAAAATCCCCCCTCTTATTCTTTATAAATCATTTGGCTTGAGCAATATTTCCTGTCCACTTGCATTCTTTGGACTATGCTGGTAATTAGCTGAATAAAACAGGGGACCAAACAAGGAAGAAAAATCAAACCAGTTGTAACAAATAAAAGGAAGAAGCCCAATTAATTCCACCATTTTATCCCCAATACATTATCCCACCAGTTAGTTTTTAACATTGGTTCCCAATTTTGGACCGTTGTGTGACCGTGGTCACAAGGGTTTTCAGGATGAAGAAGAGACGAGAATGTTGACTCTATGATCAGAAGGCTTGATTTATTATTTTATGATATATGTTACATTAAGACTATAGTAAAAAGCAATAGACAGGAAAAGGTTTCTTCAGAAGCTAGCTAAGCTAAGAATAGAAAAGAATTAATAACAAAGATCTGTGTCTCAGACAGAGAGCAAGAGCCAGCTCTGCCATGAGTGGTCAGTAAATCCAAACATCCACAGGAGACCAATCACGGGTCTACCTGTTGCATTCCACAGCAGCAGATAACCATTGTTTACTTTTGGTTGCTGAAACTGCAGCTTCTCACAAGGAAAAATCCTAAGAAAGGATTTTTCATGAAAGGTCTGCGACACCGTTGGTTCCCACTTTTGGACTGGCATCTGGGTTATTTTTCTGCTATCTTTTGCTTTTTCCAGCATGACATCCCCGTTGTCATCTATCTTCAACAATCTGATATATTAAACTTTCCACAAACACCCCCTTCTTTAGCCAATAAATAGTCTAAAGTCAACCTATTCTGATGCACTACAGTTTTTGTTTGGCTTTGCTGACTTGATATTAATTCCAATGCTGGAGCAGCTTTGTTTGTTATCATCTCTATAACTGCTTGGAATCTTATAATATGATTCAGCATATAACTTGGGGCTAATACAGAGTTAGATTGCTGTGCTGGCTTTACCTTTTTGTTTACCAATTGTTCTTTTACCAAATCTTGGACTATATCCATAAGGTCAAATGTGAAACAATCCATCTCTCTCCTTTTGGACATTCAATTCCCCATCTATTACCACTTTTTCCTAAGTTTCTTGCAATCCAATATTTTTTCTTGTTTTACCTACAGGTACTTAATTTGGATGGGTTATTACAGTGACTGTTGACATGGGTGTGTGTAATAAAAGAGGAACTTTGATTTCTTTCCATGTAATGCTTTCGGTAACATTTGTGACACAATCTTGCCAGTATCCCAAAAGGGAAAAGACAATAAATGAGTGACAGAAAAAGGAATAATAGAGGTCCAATATGGCTTATACCCCCACCTTCCCTGCCTATGGGGTTGCAACCCATAGCAGGTGTATATGATCTTCTTGGTGGCGAGTAGAGTGGTCAACCCAGGCTTGCCCTCTTTTTCCCTTCTCACTTCTATTTGCTAATTTCCAGGCAAATAATTTTTGACACTCCTTAACTGTAGTTTCCCACTGTTCCTCAGGTATCTCCTATTCAACAGGCACTAATAATTCCCATCCACAAAACGAAGTTATTATTTCAGTTGTTTTGAGTTCTATTTGGATAGGGGATAGATTTGGTACTTGACACTTCTTGCAACAAGAGCGTCAATATTGTGAACTACAATATCAATTTTTCCCACCATTTAAGCATTTACATATAACCCAGCTAGTGTGTCCAGTACTGGGATGAATAAAACAGAGTATACAGTATGGCACGGATGGAAATTGTAATTCCTCCTCTTTGTATAAGTCACAGGCTAAGGCCAGAATATGAGAATTGTCTGACCAAACCAGTCTTGATCCTCCTGCTTGAAGTGGAAGTATTCCTCCCCAAGGGGTATCGGAAGTGTCTCAGGACTTGTCCAGGTGGTACTTGAAACCACAGATGTAAGCTTGGTCTTATTTCCCAATTAGGTGTTATTCTTTGTACATTCCTTGGATTATTTGGGTCTTCCCAAACCATTACCACCCAGTCCCCACTGAAAGGTCAATTTGGCCTCACCCAGTTTAGATGTGATAGTCCATTCCTCAGGTTCCTTCACAAGTCCTTTGATTCTGCTGGCATGAATCCACCCTCTTTCCCTGGTTTGGATCGTTGCCTCAGTAGTACCTGAAAAGGGATTCTTAATAGCACAGGGACAGTGACAAAAAGGAAGACAATACTATATCAGCATTCCCCAAAACTTTTTGGGTTTAGCAAAAGAGCTTATTTTTTCCACAGCCGCCTCTTCTTCTGGTATCCATCTTATTTGCAGAAACAACCTTTGACAACTTGTAGAAGTTGCAAAGCTGGTATGATGTATTTGAGCGCTGGACTCATGCTCCCCAAGGACATGCACACCCCCAAAAATTCCCAAGTCTACTTTATCCCCTAACCTGTTGCATATGCATAAAAGACATATGCATATGCATCAAACTGTCTTATCAATTTTATGGGCCTGCGCAGTTTTTCAGTCATGTAGTTGGGATGTGGAGTTTATAGCAAAGATTCAGTTTTCCTGTCTGCTTCAGTCTCAAGGTCAGTGGGGGGCTTTTTCTTATCTCTCTTCAGCATTCCTTTCGGAGCAGCCTTGAGTTTTCTTTGTTCTTTCTCTGCAGGCCTTTTGTGAGCACACAAGTTAAAAGACTAAACAAAAAATCCAAAATTGGTTTCTACCCCGAGGTAAATTCCCAACTCCCTGTTTCATTCCCCCCTTTTCTAGAAAAAAAGTAAATTCTTTTACTTAGTACAAATTTCTACGATAATAGGTGTCCCTTAATGCTTTGCCATGTACATTTGATAAGGAGGTCAGCATCGCTATTCACTGTAGTATTCTCCAATTCCAAATTGGCACTATAAAAGATAACCCTAAACTCACTCCAACTAATATCAATAAAACTACAATGGGGTAGCACAACATATTGAAAATCCCAGTTGCAGTCAGTGACAATCCAAAGATTAGATCCCACCAGTGATGATCTGCATTTTGTTTTATTCTTTGCATAATTCTGCTTATTTCTCTTGTATTATGATGGACCATAATTAGTCTTTCCTCCACTTTTCTGGATCTTCCTCAAAATCTCAGCTAGGTCTTGGTGTCTAATTAATTGTCTTACCAATGTAAGGTCCATTCCAATAGGAGTAGGTGATAGCCTGTGATACGTTGTGCAATTGTTCCTAATCAGCTGGTGGGATGTCATTGGTGCCAAATACGAAAAATCACATCCAATAATCTAAACAAAATTAAAAATACAAAAATTAGAGTGATTTTTACTAGGCAAAACTACACTGTTGTTATCGATTTCTACAAAAGTACAAGCAGTCCTTAAGCATACACAACCTTTATCAATGTATACAAGCACAGTCTTCTGATTAGAGACTGGATGAATCTCGAAGTGGCAAATACTTTGTTCAGTGTCAAGGCACACATCTTGAGCATCCATAGTGTTGCTTTCACAAATGAATCCTAGTTGTTCCCGGGTAACACAAGATTCTAAGTTTACTGTTTGCCACTTCTCATTCATCTTTCGTGCCCACACTCTATATTGCGAGGGATAAAGCACAGTTTTCTCATGGTTTAATCCTAGTGCAATGATGGGGTGAATAACATAAGCAGTGGCAATTACGTATAGTAAGCACAAAAGCAGTGGCCACATTTAGAAGCAGGATCATAGGTAAAATTTACCATAGTCCACCAAGATTGGAACTTTCTTTCAAAATCAATCACGTTATCCCAAACAACTGGAAAATCATCTTCATCCCCTTCTCGTATGATCAAGGCTGCTGTTGCTTGCATCCATAACTGTGCTTGTATACAACTGAAAGCTAAGGACACATTATCTTGAACTATACTAAGTGCCTCTACTATCAACTTGTGGTCTTGGTTGCTGGCCTTTTCCCATTTCAGTAGCACTTTTGAAATCTGCCACTGACTAGTCCCTAATGCCAATAAAGATGACTGTAGGGGCTGTTTTAGTTTTGTTAGATCACTTGCTGCAGTGGCCAGCTTGTTCATTAATATTTCTGGGTCAATTCCGTTTAAAACTCCTAATCCTGTCCGTAATATCCCAGTTAAATCCCTTCTTATTCTGCTCCTGAGGTGTATTTGTCTTTGTAACCACGTTGTCCAGCCCTCAAAGGATGTCCTCAGGAAAGAGGAGCAGGCTGGTTGGATTTCTGAGATGCTGATTTGCATCAGCAATTTGACACATTTGAGAGACCACTCTGGGCTAAACAACAGTTGTTGACCCATATTCCTTATTACGTATGGGTCTCTTTCATAGACCTTAGGTCCAAGTTCAGTTTGGGTTTGCGCTGCTTGAGTACTGGCGTGAGTTGTATCAGATACTGCTGTTGTAAGAGATATATAGCATCTAATTTAAATTTGAATGAGATACTGATAGCATCATGAGCCCAAAGACAGGTCACCTCTACAGGCTGTATTAATGTGAAATTATACCAACAGCCTGATTTACTTGGGCCATCGCAAACCTCCTGGTGCCTGTGTGTAGGAAAAGCTGAAACACTAATTTGATTTGGTCTCTTATGGGTGGTCCCATTGACCATCTGGCATCATACCCTGATTTCTTCTCCTTTGATCCCTTGAAGTGTACACAGTTTCCATTCTTGCTACTCCTGCTTCCCATATACCTGACTCTCATGCATTACCCCAGTTGACAGATTTAAATCTTTCACATCAGAATGCTTTCCCATGGATCCAGTGTACCGAATAAAGGCTTGGGACCAAGGTCACTCAGCATTGTTTTGGAGAGAGGTACTGTCTAATTCTAGGACTTCAATTGCAATTACACACAGAACAAAAATGAAATTACTAACTACTCTCAGCTGCAATATACTCATTTTTCCTGAGTAAGTTTTAGTTTCAGTTCATTGTCTCCCAGTGTCACTTTCCAAGGGGCTTCTGGGGTCTTCTTCACTCGAGAGTGGTGGATCCAGGCACTCTGTTCCTTGATCTTAATCACGGTGGAAGTGATCAGAAGCACCTGGAATGGCCCTTCCCACTGTGGTTCCGAAGTCTTTTCTGTAAGAGACTTAACATATACATAATCCCCAGGCTGTATGTTATGTACTGGTCCATCTAACTCCCTGCTCTGAGTTCCAGCCACGTTTTTTGATTTCTCTGAGCTGTTTACTTAAAGACACCATGTAGGTGGCCAATGTCACCTCTCCGATGTGGGTGGACATCCCCTTTTATATTCCACATGGTCTTGCATAAAGCATTTCAAAGGGGCTCAACTTTTCTTTGGCTCTAGGTTTAGTTCGAATTTGCAACAATGCCAGTGGAAGAGCTTGGGGCTAGGGTAGATTAACATCCTGCCCCAGTCTTACAATTTGCTGCTTAATCAAATGGTTCATTTTCTCCACCTGTCCACTTGATTGGGAGTGATATGGAATTTGAAGTTCCCAATCTATGCCAAGGTGGCTGCTAATTTGTTGCTCTATCCTGGAAATGAAATGTGTCCTCTGTCTGAGGACATTGTGGCTGGGACTCCAAAGCATGGTATTATTTCTTGTAATAATACCCTGGTCACCTCCCGAGCTTTAACAGTCCCGGTGGGGATCGCTTCTGGCCACCCTGAAAATGTCTCTGTCAATACCAATAAATACTGATACCCCCCTTTCCTTGGGAGTTCTGAAAAGTCAATTTTCCACTCCTGTCCCAGTCCATGTATCCTCCCAATCTGACCTAGTTTTGGACTGGGGACATTTTTGGGGTTAGTCTGGATGCAAAGATCACACTGTTGGGTCACTTGAGTAATAGTGGCATATAAATTGCTGGCAACGATTCTTTCAATCAAATAGGTGTTCAGGGCATCTATTCCCCAGTGTGTTTTCTGGTGCTCCTCCCTTACTAGTGACCACAACAATAGATGGGAAGGGATTACCAGCTTCCCTTCAATAGTAGCCCGCCCCTCTTGGTTATATGTCCCTTTTTTATCTTCTATTAGTTTTCTATCTTTCTTAATATATTCTGGTTTACCTTCAAGGGAAATTTGTCCATCTGGAATTAGGGCTCCTTCAATGATAATCTCACCTTTTGCAGCTTCCTTTGCCTCTATCCATCAGCTCATTTCCTTCTTCCAATTCTGAGCTCACTCTCTGGTGTGCCTTAATATGCATAATTGCTACCTTTTTGGGCAGCTGAACTGCTTCCAACAGCTGGATTATCTCCTGCGCATGCTTGATGTTCTTTCCTTGTGAGGTCAACAGCCTCCTCTCCCTCCAGATGGCTCCATGTGCATGCACAACTCCAAATGCATACCTCAAGGCTGTATAGATGTTTATTCTCTTTCCTTTTGCCATTTATAAAGCACAGGTCAGAGCAATTATCTCAGCCTTCTGCGCAGAGGTACCTGTTGGCAAGGATCCAGATTCTATTAACTCTCTGCAGGTAGTGACCATATATCCAGCATGTCGTTCTCCACTGGCAACGTAGCTACTCCCATCAGTAAACCAGGTCTCGGCATTGTCCAAAGGAGCGTCCTTTAAGTCTGGGAGGCAGGAGTAAGTCGCTTCAATGGTCTCCAGGCAGTCATGGTGTACTGCTTCTCCTCGATTTCCACTGAAAAAAGAAGCTGGATTGACGATATTAGTTACCACTATCTCTACATCATCCTGTTCTACGATGATGGCCAGGTATTTCAAGAACCTCTGTGGTGAAAGCCAGTGCCTGCCCTTTACTTCTAGTACTGCGGACGCTGTATGGGACACTAGCACAGTCATTTTCTGTCCCAGGGTAAACTTGTGTGCTTCCTGGATATTCAGCACAACTGCTGCTACAGCTCTGAGGCAACCTGGCCATCCTTTGGCCGTTGCATCTAGTTGCTTGGAGAAGTAAGCAATTGCCCTCCAATATGGACCCAAGTCTTGGGCCAATATTCCCAAGGCAATCTCCTGCTTTTCATGGGAAAATAGAAAGAATGGTTTACTTACATCCAGAAGTCCCAAGGTTGGAGCTGACATGAGGGCACTCTTTAACTGGTGAAAGGCCCGTGTGGCCTCTTTTGTCCGCTGGAGATCTCTATTTCCATTGGCAATAAGAGCATATAGGGGTTTTACGAGTAGCCTGTAGTTATAGACCCACAGCCAGCACCACCCTGCCATGCCTAAGAAGGTTTGGAGTTCCTTTATTGTCTGGGGTTTTGGGGTCTGACATATTGCTTCCTTGCGAGCCTGCTCTAAAGTCCATTGTCCAGCACTAACCTTGTACCTCAGGTAGCTTACCTTCTGTTTTACTACTTGTGCCTTCTTTGATACTCTATACCCTTGGAGTCCTAGGAAGTTTAAAAGGCTTACCATCCAGGCCACACACGCTTCTCTTGTCTGAGTGGCTACTAGAAGATCATCCACATATTGCAATAGCCTTCCTTCTTCCAGTGGAGCTTCCCAGGACTCTAGAATCTTTTGCAAGTTGTTCCTCAAACAAAGTACAGGAATTTTTGAAGCCTTGAGGCAACATTGTCCGTGTGAGCTGGGTTTTGCGCCCACTTTTAGGGCTTTCCCATTCGATTGCAAAAATTTTCTGGCTGGTTTTGTGGAAAGGGAGACAAAAGAAGGCATCTTTCAGATCTAAAACAGTAAACCAGGTTAGCTCAGGTGTTAAGCAAGTTAGCAAAGTATATGGATTTGCTACCACTGGATATAAATCTTCTGTTAGCTTATTGACGGCCCTCAAATCCTGTACTATCCAATATGACCCATCAGGTTTCCGAACAGGTAAGATGGGAGTATTGAAATCAGACTGGCATTCTTTCAACAACCCTAACCACAAAAAATTCTCAATTATTGGGCCAATTCCCTCGCTGTCTTCTTTTTTTCAGGGGGTACTGTTTAATTTTCACTGGTTGTGTCCCTTCCCTTAATTTGATTACTATGGGAGGGGCATTTCTCACCCTCCCTGGTACATCAGAGGCCCATACCCTGGGAGACACTTGACTCAGTCTCTTCACTATTTTCCTCTTTAGGTTCAATGGTCATTAATATTAAACTCAACACCTCTATGTACTTTTGATCATTTACCTCCAGAGCAACTTCCCCATTTTCAAATGTAATGGTCGCTTGTAACAGCTCCAATAGGTCCCTCCCTAAAAGTGCCTTTGGTGAATTGGGCATATACAGAAACTTGTGAATACCCCATTTTTTCCCAAGCCTATACTTTAAAGGTTTGCAAAAATATGCCTTCTCAGACTGGACAGTTGCCCCTCACACAACAGCATAATCATTCCCCACAGGTACTAAAGCTTTGTTTAAAACTGAATATGTGGCCCCTGTATTGACTAAAAATTCCACCTTTTCCCCCTCTTCCCCTAGCCTCATTGTTATAACCAGTGGATCCGCTGGGGTGGAATCCTCCGGTCCTCTTCAGTTGTCTTTCACATGTGTGATCATCTGTCGGTCACCTCCTCTCTACTCTGGGCATTGGTTTTTCCAGTGACCAGTTCTACAAATTGCACACGGGTTTCTGCCCAACTGAGGTGGACCTTGCCTGGGTCATCCCTGCTTGTGTTTCTCTTGCCTTTCCTCCCATACCACTGCCACCAGCTTCTTCATTCCCTGTTTATATCCTTCTTCCCAGTTACTAAATACTCTCCATGCTTCCTCTAGCAAGACTTCAAGATTTCTCCCTTCCAGTCCCTGGATTTTCTGAAGTTTACTCCTAATATCCCCAGCAGACTGTCCCAAAAATGAATTAACTAACTGATTCATCCCTATCTCAGACCCTGGGTCTAATGATGTATGGCGATGCATGGCATCCCTTAAAGGCTCTAAAAACTCAGACAGAGTCTCAGAAGGCCCTTGCTTAACAGAATATAAGGCAGACCAATTTATGGTTTCAGGATAGCTCTTTCCACTCCCATTGCTATATGCTCTTGATAGTCTGGTAGTTTCCTTAATTCTGCTGATCTATTTGGATCCCATTTTGGGTCTTGGAGGGGGAAAAATTATTTTACATCTAGCCATTGGCTCTCGCAGTAATCCTCTGCCAGAGTCCCCGCTGTCTTTAGGATCAACTGCTTTTCTGTTTCAGTGAAAGCATCCAGTAGTAACGGGATGTCCCCCCATCTGGGCTGTGTTGTTTGATAACATATCATAGACGTTTGGCAGTAAGTATTGGATTGATGCGATAATTTTCAGCAATCCTTTCCCATGCCTCTAAATCAAGAGTGGAAAATGGTACTTTAATAATTAATTTCCCTCCTTCTGGTCCCACTGCCTCTCACAGACGGGCCTGCAACACTGCTTGTCTCCTGGTTCTGGATGAAATTGGACTGCCAGGAGGGGGATGGGTTTGAGTGGATGCGCCCTCCGAGCCTGCATCCCCTCTCTTTTAGAAAAGTCCTCCTTTCTTTTAGGAAAGTCCTCCTCATCTTCATCCTCATCTTCCTGTCCCCTAGGAAGAACTTTCAACAAATCTAATGTATCTTGTTCTTGAACCACAGCATGATAAACCTTGTCTGATCTCGTACATCACTGTCCTATACTACATGCTGAACAACATCTCTTAATTCGCCCTTTCTTTGCTTTGTTTTCCTTCTCAAGAGCTAACACCAGGAGGTCGGAGGGAGCCCTGAGCCTCCAGTCCCTCAGCCATACCTGGTGATTTCGTAATGCAAAAAACATATCAGTATACGAGACCTTATTCCACTTCCCTTCCCGCCTTAAAAACAACATTATCTGTAATAAGGTGTTATGATCTAAACTTCCAGCAGGTAGCCACTTTGCTCCATCTTCTAACCTGTATAATGGCCACCACGGCGTGGAATATTGGATTAGGTCCTTTTTATTCTCAGAGCCCCCCCTGCTGGCAATTTCCTTCCAGTGGGCCAAAATACACCCCAAAGGGCTAGCTCGGGGAATTTCTTTGCTCTGCTTAGTTCCCATTATTTCCTTCTCCTTGTCCTATCTCGCTTCCACCCAAACCTCTCTTCACAAAACCTCACAGTGAGACAGAGCAGAAATTTTCCAGGGTAGAAATCCATTTGGATTTAGGTGAAATGTACATCTTTGAGTTAAGTCTGTAGTTTGAAAACATAGCTGTTTAGTCTGACTGCCTGTTCTCATAAAAAGCCTAGGCTCAGAGAAACTGCTTCAGTTGAAGGACAGAGATAAGGGGGGGGAGACAGAGAGACAGAGAAACTGCTGGGAGAGCAGGTCAAACTGACCTAGGAATTCTTTCTGATAAAGAAGAACTAGTGGCAAATGTCACGTGAAATTTGTAGAAATTAATATGTACGAACCTATTGTGAAATTGCATGCATATGTATTTGAGAGGGAGATAAAAAAGGATCTGGAATTCCCAGAGGTACGCATGTCTTTTAAGGAGAGTAATCTCCACATGCGTCCCGCATTGTAATAAACATACCAGCTTTACAGCTTTCGAAAAGTTGTGGAGTTTTGTTTGTCCCCGCAAAACAACAGTCCTTTCCTAATGCTCCTGCCACACGCAACCCCAGGATACAGATATCAGATGTGATATTTCACACACAAGCCTTAAAATCTGAGGTTCAAGATCGGCTTGCTTAGGCAACCTCTGCCTGCACTCGGGGCGTATGCCCCACCACCTACGAGAACAACAATAACAATGCCTCCTGCAGACTTCACACTGCAAGAGTACCCACGCAGAGTGCCAGCCTCTCGATGTGCCAAAAGCTCCCAATAATTGCCCGCAGAGGCAGGGTATTCCATTTATCCCTTTGGGGGTTTCCAAATCCTCTAAGGCAGGTTGTTCCCAGTCCAGACTTACTGTATTACCAGCCGAAGTCTGATAAAGTCCCTCTAAATAAACTCGTTCACCTCCTCTATCTATCCAATGATTCACAGGACTCACAAACTCCCAGGGATCAAGCCCAAACCACTGAGACAGAGGAACTCCCTCAGTTTGAAAGTACAAATCACTGTAGCATCCCATGAACTCTCTCCCCTTAGCCAATTCCCAAGCCCACTGCCCTAAAAAGGGCAGTGACTCTACCTACCATAGAATCATTCCTCCTATGGGAAAAGATAAAACTCCCACATGGACTTCTGTTTCACAACTTCCCCTGGTTTCCCCTTTCTGTGTCCCCTCACTGGCTTGGTACCACTGGTGGCCACCTCCCCTCCCCTGGAGACCAAACCCCTTTGCCCTTCCCTTAGCTCCGCCCCCCATCCCTTCCCCTTTATAAGCTGCCTATACTACGTGGTTGTCATCTTTTTCTTGCTGGGTTCCTTCCAGCCATGAGATGTGATATCTCGCTGAAATAAAACCTTGCTAAAAGGAGCCTTCTGCCTCTCTCGCTGAGCCAGCTGTGGTGAGTGTTGTGTGCGGATCTGACTGCGTTGCCTGAATGTTAACCCAACCTGCTTTTCTACAGGAGAGGTTTGTTTGGAACAGATAATAGGCAGCAGCATCCACCATCTAACTCCCACATTTTAAAATCACCACATCTAAACACAATACGTGTCCTCACTCACATTTCTCCACTTCTCTCCAGCCACCTTTCTGCAGGGTGCAATCTGCCCCCACAGCTGCCCTGGCTGGCGCCTTTCAGCCACCTCCCTGGGGCCCGCTCAGCCACCTCAGACAAGGGTAGAACACTCCCCATTTCATATAACCGAGCCCACCAAGCCACTCACTCACACAATCACAGACACACTTGCACACTAGCAATGTCCAGATATCACAAGCACACAATAGCAGTGATTTGTGGAAAAAAATAACTCCACAACTTGCAAAAGTTGTAAAGCCGGTATGTTTATTACAGCGCTGGACACGTGGGGATTGTTCACAAGAGGTTCATGCATATTCATTTTACTGGTTTTGCATTACAGCTTGCAACTAGTCCTTGTACAGAGAGAACTCTCTGGTCATCCTGTCCATCTCTTGCCTTCGTTTCAAAGTTCAAGGGGCACCTCTTATCTTTTTAGCTTGGAAGTTCACATTATTTTTCCTTGGCTTAGGCAGTTTTACGAGCACAGCAGAGTTAACAGCCTAAACAAGTTAAAATAGCATATTTCATCTATGCTAGCAAGCTACATACTTAATAATTCAAAGTAGCACATTTGACGAAAATCTGAAATGGATTTCTTTAATAACCTCTCATTGGAGTTATTATAAAGCAGAGCAGTAGGGCTCAGGAGCTCAGTCCCTGAGTAGGGACTGGGTGCCTGAAGCTAGCTCGCTCATGCCAATGCCGTGGGGCTACCATCTAGCAAGCATGGTGATTTTCAGCTCTATAGTGATCATAAGCTCTTAGGATTTCAGCTCTGCGTGCTAGGTAGTGGTGCCCTGGGCTTGAGGCTGCAGCAGACAGAGAGAGAGGAGAAGGAGAAGGCTGTTCCACGGAGATGGCTTTATTTGGGGAGGTCCGTGAAGGGTCTCTGCTCTTCTTCTTTTTCCCCTAATGGGGTACAGTATGCTTCTTTTATAGGGTTGGAAGGGATCCAAGCTTGACCAATAGTAAGGGGGTTAACATGACATTGCCTTATAGGGTTACAGAGATAGGTTAAAGGTGGAGGACAGGGAAACAGGAATTTTCTTTTGCTGTTTCAGCATTCCTATTGTTCATATTCTCCATGGTGCTTTTCCTAAATCTATGGGGTTTACTACAGATTTCTACCCTGTTAAATCTCCACTCTGTTTCAGCAGTAGGTGGAATAATAGCAATAAGGTCCAGATTCACTCGGATCACCCCTAGAGCCGCCAGTGGTTGTGCAATCGACAGTGTGATACGCGGATAGAGACTCTAAAACTCAAAGAGACAATGAGTTTTAAAGTATGCATGCTTTTATTCAGATGGAGGCATGGGAATATCTCCACAAAGACATTTGTAACCCTGGGTACACTCAGGTTCTCTTTTATCTGCTAAAATGTTACATATGCATTAGGTTACACAATAGATCATTTCCCGTCTCCCCTCCCTCTCCGCTTCATATGCTAATCATCTTATCAGTCCTTTGCGCCTGCGCAGCTGTCTCTGGTGGTCGTCTCAGGGGTCGTAGAGGCGTAGAGGGTCGTAGGGGATGAAATAAAGTTGTCTTCCTCAGGGTTGACTTTCTGACCCCGCTGCCTTGCGCATGCTTACTGATCTTTTGCCAATTGTCCAAGCTAGGAGTCCAGATTCATCAGGTTTCAGGGGCCCAAGGAACCTCATTATCTCAGCATTATTGCCTACTGTATCCTGTTCTTGATAAACATCCTTCCCCTTATCAGGCATCCTTGCATTCTTTCTTGCTGTTTTGCACGTATTCCTTTCCTTTCTCACCCAACTAAGGATGCAGCAAATATTAAGCAATGTCTATCATCTATGTTCCTATTCCTAATCAATACCTTCTAATTTCTGTGGTTAATATATATCCTCTAGTTTCTGACCCCATGTTTCAAGTGAACCCCTCCCGGATCACCCTATCAACCAGGAGACCCCCCTCTGCTGCTGGCCACACTTGGCCCATAGCTGCCAGCAAAACTTCAAACCTTACACAGGGACAAGGCCGTGCACTCAGACATCTCTGAGCAGCCCAGTTCCTTCCCCCCCGCCAGGGCCCTTCTAAGGATACATACCATTTATCCGCACACCAGCAGGCCGTTGTCTGTCTCCGCAGGAGGAGAACCAAGACACGGAGCCTCTCCAGGGAAAGGCCCCTGGGCTGCACCAAGGAGGTCTGCCTCCCCACTCTGCCACTGTGGAGTACAGAGACGGTCTCCTGGCTGGCTCGCCACAAATGATTTGTGGAACAAAACTTCCACAACTTTTAGAAGTTGTAAAGCCGGTATGATTTATTTCAGCGCTGGACACATGCTCCCCAAGGACATGCGCACCCCAAAAATTCCCAAGTCTACTTTATCCCTTAACCTGTTGTGTATGCATAAAAGACATATGCATATGCATCAAACTGTCTTATCAATTTTATGGGCCTGTGCAGTTTTTCAGTCATGTAGTTGTAATGCAGTGTTTATAGCCCAGATTCAGTTTTCCTGTCTGCTTCAGTCTCAAGGTCAATGGGGGGCCTCTTCTTACCTCCCTTCAGCATTCCTTTTGGAGTAGCCTTGAGTTTTCTTTGTTCTTTCTCTGCAGGCCTTTTTGTGAGCACACAAGTTAAAAGACTAAACAAAAAATCCAAAATTGGTTTCTACCCCGAGGTAAATTCCCAACCCCCTGTTTCACCATCTGTGCTAACAGCTGCAGAGGTAAATTCTTCTTTCTGTGAGCAACAATTAGTTAAACAAGAAAGGCCTGGCCAATTTTAACACGAGATGAATCACATCTATTGCTTTTTACCCTCTGGGCAATATTAGCCTCACAGACCCATTCTTCTAACAGTTTTCCAGAACAAAACCCCCCTGCCTCCTAACAGCAAAAAAAAAAAAAAAAGGTAGGAAAGAAACAGAAAGCAAAAAAGGAATCCTGCTTTAAAAATAAACAACTTTGCGAGGTTTGGCAAGCCAGCTAGAGATTAAGGCTATCTCTGCCTTGATCATATCGCTCGCGCTGGCCCCTCTCCCTCTCTTCACAGCAGCGCTTTCAATCCTGTCCCTCGCCTCTCCCCTGCTGCCGCCACTGCACCACAGTGGCCCTGGCAAAGGCAGACCCTGCCCTAGCAGCTCGGTCTCAGACCGGGGGAGGAACTCCCAAACAGCCGCCTGCATGGGGACCCTGGGGGCATGCCTCGCCTCCCTCTTGCCCTCTCTCTCTCTCTCCTTCGACCCACCTACCGGAGCCAAGGCTGCCGCTCCGGACTCGGGACCCCGGCAGGCTGGGAGTTGCCCCCAGCAGCTCCATCACTAGGCCAGCTTGCTCCTCAGCGGCAAACCTGTGTGAACCGTGCCCACTGCTGCCGGGCCAGCAAGAGCATCCGGCAACCCCTCGCCCTCCAGGACCCTGGCATAACCAAGCCAGGTCCCAACCCCCAGCGGCACCCCATGCAAACGGTGCCATGTGCCGCCTCCACCGGGTGGGTGAACAGTGGGAGTTGCTGTTCCGGGTCACCCTGAATAAATCAGCCCCTGCCGCAGCCCTCAAGACACTTCCGCTAACTCGAGAGTGGCCAAAAGCCACCTAAACTTGACAACCCCCAACCTGGCATCCCCAGATGCTCCTGACATTCTTTTTCTTTAGTAAGCATCTGCACAAACCATCAACATATTTTCTTTTCCCTTCAAGGAAGGCTTGTTCTGCTAGATCTTCCCAAACCCCAGTTTGGCACTGAACAACCTCCAAACAACCATGAGTTAAGGCACCTCCCTGCCCTTCATACAGAAATATATTCAAACTCCTGTCCTCCTCCAGTACCAAGTTATCATTACTCCACATTCCAACATCCTAGTTTGTTAACCACCCATTTTTCTTTTTCAATCTCTCTTTTTCCTCTTCTTTTTTTTTCCCTCTTTGTTCCTCTGATTCAACAGACTTTGGACTGCACGATGTGTGCACACAACTAGTTTATCTGTAAAAGTAAGTCCACAACCCTTTCTTCTTCTGGTACAACCTCAATTTCCAGTTGCATCTGCATGTCTCTCCCCAACAAGCTGATGCCCACTCCAGGAACGAACAAGACATCTCCTATCCCTTTGCTGGTCTCTCTCTTAATTACTCCATCTTCAATGACAGCTATTTTAAATGTTTCTCCTTCTTCCCCTGCCACTTCCACCATGTCACCACCCATATCACAGCTCCCTGGAATCTCTACAAGGTACCTTTTACTTTCAAGTCACTTGTTAATATCCACCCACGGGTATTGTAAAATCTCAAATGTTATTGGCCAACCTTGGATTTTCTTGGATATCCCTCAGTCCAGCAGTGTTGTCCAACCCTGGATGCTCTTGGGCATCTTATCCCTCAATTCAGCAACTTTGTGGGGCACCCACTTTTATCCCGTTTTCCCAGTGGATTGTGCCAGGAAAACCTCGGCTCCCTTCCTCCAAGGGGTCCTACCCCTTCCCTGAGACTCAGTCCCAGTTACCCCAAGTGATTCTCTCACTCCTTCTATCTTTTGCTTTGTCTCTTTACTGGCCGTCTTTCTCGCGAAAACAGAAACACAGCCTGGTAGACTCCTCACTCACACACTTCGCAGGTCTGGAATAACCAGCCCACATCTCATTCATACACACATTCATCCCCCTGTATTTGCCCCCACGAAAGAATACTTTACCAATCTTCTTTTCTTCTTTGAGTCTTCATGCACAAGAATTTATGGGGCTACTGCGGTTCTTAGGGATCCTTTTTTCCCTTTTCCTTTGCTTTATGTGTCTCCTTTTGTACACCAGGTGTTCTAACTGCAACCGCCAATCATGCCAGGCAAGACAGAGTGAGGCCGCTGAACTCAGTGGGGTGTGCCTTCCCCACTCAGGATCTCCTGGTGGTCTCAAGAGCAAGATGTTACATCCCGAGACGAATGCCCATTTGTGAAAAACACGTTCACTCTCCTGTGAAAATTTTAAAAGTTTAATAAAGGACAATAGGAGACAAGGACCATAGAGCAAAGGTTATTACGGCTGGGTGCCAAGACCACACCATCACCTTTGGGGATACCCCTTAAATACCTTTTCCCTTATATCAATCTGTTGCATATTCATAGACCCTTATGCATAGTAAACTTTTTCCCCAAACTAGTTTACATGTTCCAAGAACTGTTCATCATGACTCCTCCTTGGGTCCGCCCTTTTAGAGCATGCTTATTCCTTGGTTGTGGTTTTAGTCCATTCTTATCACCTCCAATTTTTGGGCCTTGGTCCACACTGTCTTCAGACGGTGGGTGCTGATAGTTGGCATATCTGTAGCAGGTGTCCTCATCCTATGTTCACTGGATGTTATCTCATCCAAGCAGGCATTTTAACACAAGCATAGCTATTTCACTACTATGTCTAAACTTAACTAACGACAGAAATAAAAACTATATCAAAGTTACTTTAACACTACACATATAAATCCATTTTAATATTTGCAAAAAGCCAATATTATAATATGCATCTATAACAGTAGGAATTAGGCTTTATGACCTAGCAAGCAGGGGCGATTCCCTCATGGAGTGTCTGTTTCCTGCTTTCAGCACAGTTTTCGAAGCGCTCAAAGCTGAAAATCACCTACTCCCAGCGCTCGGCCCCTCCCCTGCCTTGCCAGCACAGCGGAATTCCGAGGGCTCCACGAGGTCTGGGGACACTGCCATGTGGGGTCCCTTCCCAAACCAAGACTGCTTTTAACCCTTCTAACCCTGAGGAGGGAATTCGGAAGCAGACCCTGCTGCATACACAGGAGCCAAAGCTTTTAGCTACTCCTTCTCTCTTGTATTCTCTCCCTTGTCCCCCCTCAGACTGCCCTGGAATGGGATACGGGGTAGAGAATGCCCCCGAGCGCGGACAAAACCTAGGCATGGGTTACTCCGCTACTCTGTATTTCCTTCTGCCTCCTCCGCTTGGGATCTGTGACAGCGGCGGACACACTGTCTTGATTCAGGGCAAATTTGGGTGCAGTGTCTGAAAACAAACTGTGTGCTTCTTCCCTCCCCCCTTTACTCTTGGAATAAGTCTTAAAGGTATAAAACTTATTATTTAGCATAAACAGAACAGACGATTGCGGATAAAAGCATCATATAGTCAACTCAGGACATTCTACTCCTTATCTCTATATCATCAACTTACTACTAAAACAAATATATATTCTAAGTTTACAAACACATACATTATATATCCAATATACAGCTATACACAGACAATGGCAGTAAGATTTAGCCAACAGTGATATTTACACATAGTTCTCACCCAATAATCAGATCTCTTTGTGGTACACATCGTGTTCTTTTGTCTTTCTGCATTATCTACTATGTGTAACCTGGTCCCTGAGCAAAGACAACTCTACAAATAGGTTTGTCTGTACTCGAGCCAGAATTGATCTAAACTGTCTTTCCCAACAAACCTCTGACATGCATTGCTGGGACTTTATCTACTTTATGCAAAGGCTCAGATTGGGCAGGGCTCACTCGATTAGTAGAGTCACAGGTGTTAACTAACCAGGTGGCTTTTGCCAGATTCTGCTCTCAGTTTTTGAAAGATCCCCCACCCAATGCTTTTAAGGTGGTTTTTAACAGTCTATTGTATTTCTCTACTTTGCCTGCAGCTGGTGCATGGTAGGGGATATGGTACACTCACTCAATGCTATGTTGTCCAGCCCAGGTGTTGATAAGGCTGTTCTTGAAATTAGTTTCGTTGTCTGACCCGATTTTCTCAGGGGTACTATGCCTTTAAAGCACTTGCTTTTCAAGGCTTAGGATGGTGTTACAGGCAGTAGCATGAAGCACAGGGTAGGTTTCTTACCATCCTGTGGTGGCTTCTACCATTGTGAGCATGTAGAGTTTGCTTTGGCGTGTCTGGGGCAGTGTGATGTAGTCAATCTGCCAGACTTTTCTATATTTGTACTTGGACTACAGCCCACTATACTCTAGGGGCTTCACTCACTTGGCCTGCTTGATGGCCTCACATGTCTCACAGTCATGGATAACTTGAGAAATACTGTCTATGGTTAAATCCACTCTTTGGTCTCGTGCCCACTTATAGGTGGCATCTCTACTCTGATGACTTGAGGCATCATGGGCTTATCGAGCTAGGAATAACTCGCTTTTGTGTTGCTAATCTAGGTCTATCTTTGACACTTTTATCTTTGCAGCCTGGTCTACTTGCTAATTGTTTTAGTGCTCCTCATTGGCTCTACTCTTGGGAACAGGGGCATTTACATGGCGTCTCACTGGTAGCCTCTCTACTCTGGTAGCAATGTCTTTCTACTCATCAGAAGCCTAAATTGGTTTTCCTCTATGCTGCTAATTAGTCTCTTTTTACTTCTCTAGCTATCCTCACAGAGCATTGGCTACCATCCATGAATCAGTGTAGAGGTAGAGCTTTAGCCACTTCTCTCTTTCAGCAATGTCTAGGGCCAGTTGAACAGCTTTGAGTTCAGCAAGTTGGCTTGATTTACCTTTTTTTTCAGTAGCCTCTGCGACCTGTCTTGTGGGGCTTGTGTTTCCTTCTTGCTGGATGGTCGAGACATTGTTGTGATCTTGTTGATGACATTGGTGGGAATCTAACGCTGTCCATCTTGCCACTTCACTCCCAGAAACTGGATGTCTTGAGCAGGTCCCTTAACTTTGCTCTTCTTGATGGTGAAGACAGCTTCAGGAGAATGTGTATGATTTTCTCTCTTTTCTCAAACACTTCTGCTGCTGTCCTCCCTCACACAATGATGTCATCAATATATTGCAGATGTTCTGGAGCCTCACCCTTTTCTAGTGTAGTTTGGATCAGTCCATGGCAGATGGTGGGGTTGTGTTTCTACTCCTGGGGTAGTCGGTTTCAGGTATACTGCACGCGTCTCCAGGTGAAGGCAAACTGAGGCCTGCATTCTGCTGCTAGAGGAATGGAGAAAAATGCATTGGCAATATCGATAGTGGTGTACCACTTTGCCGCCTTAGACTCCAGCTAGTACTGGAGCTCTAGCATGTTTGGCATAGCAGCGCTCAGCAGTGGAGTCACTTCATTCAATGCACGGTAGTCCACTGTCAATCTCCATTCTCCTTCAGATGTACGCACAGGTCAACTGGGGCTGTTGAAGGGTCAGTGGGTCTTGCTGACTACGTTTTGGCTCTCCAGCTCATGGATCATTTTGTGGATGGGGATCACAGCATCTTGATTTGTTCAGTACTGTTGGCGGTGCACTGTCAAAGTGGCAATCAGCACTCGTTGCTCTTCCACCCCTTCAGAAGCCTTACTGCAGTTGGGTTGTCTGATAATTCCGGCAAGGTGTTTAATTACTGGATGCCCTCTGTCTGTACAGTAGCTATTCTAAATGCCCATCTGAGTCCCTTTGGGTCTTTGAAATACCCACTTCGGAGGAAGTCTATGCCTAAAATGCAAGGGGCCTCTGTGCCAGTCACAATAGGGTGTTTCTTCCACTCATTTCTAGTCATGCTCACCTCAGCTTCTATCAAAGGAAAATCCTGTGATCCACCTGTCACACCAGCAATAGAAACAGATCCTTCCCCCACATGCCTTGATGGGATTAATGTGCACTGCACACCAGTGTTGACTAAAGATTTATATTCTTGTGGTTCAAATGTGCTAGGCTAACCAATTTACACAGTCTAAAAAACATGGTTTCCCCTAGCCTCTACCTGGCCAGAGGCAGGGCCCCTCTAAGCTTGCTTAGCCTTCTTTCCCTGGGCATATGTCTTGGAGGTTCCTTCAAGGAGATCGAAAATATCATCATCCTCATCATATATGGCAGTTTGGTTACGGGGCACTGAAGCTTCTTTCCTTTTGGTGGAACTTCCTCTCTGAGCCTTGCCTTCCTTCAATTCACGCACCCGTTGTGCTAGAGCAGCAGAAGATTTTCTATCCTATCTCCTCGTGTTTTCTCCGCAATCACACAGGAAGAACCACAGCTCAGCTTCTGGGATGTACCTTCTCTGCCCATCCGGGGAACTTCTGCGTTGGATACCAGAACTTCTGATCTGTACTGTTGAGATTTGGAGAAAGCCCTCTTTAATCTCCTCCCTGCATTTCTTGTGATTCTCCTCCATCTTATCTTCTAATTTCTGTAGACGTGTTTTTACTGCTGCGATTATTGGCATGTGTTGGGCCATGTACAGCATCTGCATATGCTCAGAGCTTTTTTGCCATATTAAGCACAGTCTCCTTACTGTCATCTTGCTTCATTATTGCTAAAGCAGAAGCGTATTCTTGTGGCCCAAGTCGTACAAGTTTTCGCCGCATTATGGATGTACATGGTACCAAGTCTGGATTTACAGTGTTTACGTCATCTGAGAAGACAATCTCTGCCACTGCCATTTCCTGCAAGCACTGAATTCCTTGTTCTATGGTCTTCTACTGAGTTTGTTGCATATAGAGATCGTCTGCACACAGATACCTTTGTGCTACACTTTCCAGGACCCGTGCCCAGAGGCTGTGAGGGTTAGCTCCGGTTATCATTCCTTGGTTGATGACAGGATCATGTGACAGGGATGCCAAATACCTCGCTTCACTACTGTCCAAAATTGTAGCTTCGCCTGCAGCATCCCAAAGACGGACTAACCAACTAATTATAGATTCATCAGGTCTTCGAGTGTAATCCTTTCTTAGGCTACAAAGGTCTTTCAGGGAGTAAGACTCAATAGTGGCTTCTGATTATGTGTCAGTTGCTTTAACTTTGGCTTTTGTATCAGTAATTGGTGCTGAGGGTCCTTCCCCGGATCATCATCATTGGTCACTGGCCGATTGGTTTTGCTTGTGTGCTTCTCTCCCGTGGCGACTGCCAGTGGCTTAGGGTTACTGTCTGGTTTAGCTACAACATGAGTAGCTGGGGAGTTGGCTGGAGCCTGAGTGACTGGGGTAGCTGCTGATTTATTTCCCTGCCCCCCTGCCTCTGTCTGTTGCCCTACAGTATCTAGCAGTGTGCGATAAGCATAGGCCAGGGCCCAGCTTATTGCAATGAGCTTTTTATCTTTAGAGTCATCATGGCACTTCTCTTTCAGGTATTTCCCCACTTCAGCTGGGTTCTGAATTTGTTCATGTGGAAAATCCCAGTCTACAGGGTCAGAAAATTTATTCAGGGTTTGGCTCATATTTTCCTGTTGTAGTGCATTTTTATACTTTGTAATACTTTGAAGTAGTTTTGTTTTGTATCCCCATATTTTTCCCAAATGGTTTATCCCAAACTGTACCCCCCTCCCTTTACCTGTGTTATCCCTCTCCTGGGATGAGATCATCCCCAAACCCCCACCCTGGCTCTCTGTAAATCACTCAGCATCCCATCCCCTCCATCCAGAAGTTTTGGTCCAGGTCATCAAGTGATTAGCCAGAGGCTAGGAGTCAGCCCCCCAAGCCTTGCCCCATACGCTGTCCTGTATGTCTGTCCCCCAGCATTCATCCCTTAGGGTCACTTATTGGTTGGTAAAATGTTATCTACTTTTGGTTTCCACCTCCCTTTAAATGTAAACTTGGCACATCTCCCGGAGCTCTTGGCAGGAGGCCCCCGAGGTGCAGGAGCTCCTTTGGGAGTCCTAATAACACCTTGGATTAACCCCTGCTAAGTCGGCCCTTTATCTTCTACCGATGTCTCTGGTGTCTCTTCTGCTGCAAAGGCGACCAGCCTAGGTGCCCTCAGTACCCTCGGGGCACGGGAGAGTGTCTCCCTGCCGTCGGCCGTGTCAGGGCTGCCCCCCCCCCCCCCCCCCCCCCCGTGTCTGCCGACTTGGGACTGGCTGAGGGTTACTGAGAGGCTCGCAGAGGGACCGAGACATTTTCCCATTCTCCATACCACTCCAGATTTTCCATGCCTGGGTCTACTTCTGGGTCAGGGGTCTCATCAGCTCCTCTGGACATTTCAGCCCTCATTCTAGAGAAGTTGCAGACCATATAGAGGAAGCTTACCAGATTAAATACCAGAAAGATGGTCTCTTTAATATTTAGGGGAAACTGAACATTCTCAAAAAGTGACATAACAGATTTAAAGGAGAAGAAGGAAAGGAAAGGCTGAAAGCCTCATCTCCTGCTCCTCCTCTAACAAACCAGGTGCAATTACTAATAAATCCCCAAAACTCACTACTGGAACTGGGACGCAGCGTAGGACGAAGAAACCATAAACCATGCATATCTTGAACAGACTCCAGTATCTTTGTAAAAGCCTTATAAATTATTATTCCTAAGATCAGCACAATAGCTATTCTAATTCGTGCCCCTCTACTGTAAAAACTACGTGTTAGGGACAATAATCCTAGTGACTAAAAAGGTATTAAAACTTCAGAAAAGCCTAGAGGCTAGAACCACATGAAGGCCTCCACCCCAAGAGACATTACGAATTCAAGCAACATGGCTACTGACTACTTTAACTCACTACAGAGCAAGCACAAACAACATGCAATCAATAAAGGTTTTTTCTACTTTCTCGGGCCACATGTTGGGCGCCACTAGATGTATTTGTCCTGGTTCAGGGCAATTTTGGGAGACAACCCCCAAGGCGGTTCCTCTAGAAAAGCAGATTCAATTGGCCCCTCCCCCAACCAGTTCGGGAAAAAAACCTCTTTGGAGAAAAGTGGAAAAACCTGTTTATTAAACAATAAAACCTAAGCAATAATTAACAATAAAACCTCTTGCTGCTCCAAAAGAGATGACAAACTCAGAAAAGTCCCCTCCCAGGGTTGCAGCTTGGCTCACTCAGTCTCTTATCAGTCCCTCTGGCGCTGGAAATGCGGCGGCCCAGGCCCAGCCCGGTGGGCCACAGGTGCAAGCTGCCAGTGCTCTTCTGGGTGTTCAGTCCAGAGCAGATTTAAACAGGTCTAAAGAAAAGGGAAAAAAACCCCACAGTCCAGGGAACTTCTTTGCCTCAGCTAGCCAAAACTAACTAAAACAAAGGAGAGCTCTGTCCTACTGTCTGTCCATCCGCAGACAACACAGTCTAGGGGCAGGAATGTGGAGGAGTGAGTGCAGTGTCTGAAAACAAACTGCGCGCTTCTTCTCTGCCCCCTTTACTCTCGGAATAAGTCTTAAAGTTGCAAAACTTATTATTCAGAATAAACAGAACAGACAATTGGGGATAAAAGCATCATATAGTCAACCCAGGACACAGGCCATCTCGGATCCCACCCCCCCTCCCCACCTTCCCTGTGCCTTCGCCACCCCAACCTCCCTCCTATTCATCTGAATACCCTGTTGTATTGCCTACTAAACACTCTGCTAATGTGTGTTCCACGCAAGACACAGTGTCGATTCAGGTTTCCCCCCTCAGCTCCGCCCCCGCTGCCCCGGGTCCCACTGCTCCTGCTCTGGACTACAACTCCCAGCATGCCTCGGGCCACTCCCCTCCTGGGGAAACCGGAACCACGCCTACCACGGTCCTGGAATCACTGCTCTCCAGCATGGTGGCACCCATGTCAATTATGCTGGCAGCTTTGCCGGGGGACAAGCTTTGCTTTTACCCATCCAGCAATAACAACACTGTGCTTGCATCCTTCTCATCCTCCTCGGAAGAAGACCTCATCTCTCTTGGATGCAGTAATTCCATCGATCCATGGCAGAAGACCCGACTGAGTATGGTAAAGAACAAAAGGGGAGGGACTGGTCCTACATGGAAATCTCTAGCCTACAGGGATATAATAGGACTGAGTAAGCCTGCCAAAAACTATGGAAGGGATTCTCCTTTCTTTAACAATCTAATGCGAGCTACTTTCACTGCACATCTTTTAACCCCTCATAACTTAAAATGCATAATGACTGTGCTGCTATCCCCAATTGAATTCACGCTATGGGAGAGGGGATGGAAAAGACTGTTAAATCAATTGTTGTTTGTCTATGCTGAAGAGCAAGCATGAGCAATGCTAACACTACAACATTTATCTGGAGAAGAGGCATATTCCCAACCCAATGAGCAGGCTGCAAATCTTCCAAAGGCAGTGCTTGATGATATTAAAAATGCAGCAAGGAAAGCACTTATGCAAGTGCCTGATGGTAACACACCTGCTCCAGACTTTGTAGATATAAAGCGAAAGCCTAGTAAACTGCATAAAGCTAAAGTCTTGGCTCCCCTTCACCAGAATCATCCACAAGCTATTTATCATCATATGGACAGTATACTTATTGCAGCTGGAAATAATCCATCTTTAGATGCAATTTTAAAAGCCACCGTCACAGTCATCCAACAAGCAGGACTTACCATAGCAGAAGAAAGGATACAACAAGCATCACCCTGGAAATATTTGGGACTTAAAATTCTCTCTCAGACTGTGCAACACCAGCCATTGCAACTAAATGAGAACCCAGAAACACTATGCAATTTACAAAGACTGTTACAAACCATTAATTGGGTTAAGCCTCTGCTGAGGATTATTATTAAGGATTTAGTTACATTGTTTTGTTAAAGGGGAATTCTGAGTTAAAATCACCTAGGCAGACTCTTTGCTTAAAACTTTAATTTTTATTCTCTCAGAAACAGCATCCCTATTTTGTCATTCTTGTACATTCTCATACTTCTTTGCCAGGATTCCTAACAAAAGGTAATAAACAAACTAACACCCCTGCACTGACACTCATTGTCACTACATGCCCTGACTGCCAGAAGTATGCTCTGCCGTTTATTGAGCCAAGAATAAATCCTAGAGGGCTTCACAGTTTACAAATCTGGCAGAGCAATGTTAATATATACATGTTTCAATAGACACTTTCTCAAAGGCAATCTTTGCCTCTGCTCACTTAGGTGAAGTGGCAAAAGATGTTATTAAACATTTCCTACAAGTGTTTTCAACTCTAGGCATCCCACAAGAGATAAAAATGGATAATGGGCCTGCCCATGTCTCCCAGTAAACAGAGAAATTCTTTAATATGTGGGGAATCAAACATATCACAGGCATTCCACACTCTCCCATGCGCCAATGAATTATTGAAAGAACACATGGGTGTCTTAAATGCCTGCTAGAACAAAAGACCCCCAGTGTTAAAAATCTTGAGACAGGCCAAATTATAAGACTCTTTCCTCTGATTACTTGGGGGGAAGAGTGTGCTTGTGTCTCTACAGGTAAAGGACCTGAGTGGGTTCCAACAAAGAACATCAAGCCATATCTGCAGCCTCTACAAGAACACCAAGAATTTCTCCAGGAGGAACCCCAGGAAGAACCTACAGAAAAGACACCTTGAGACTTCCAAATAGCCATCCCTCATCTCCTACCTATTGCTGATTAATACCACTGTTTTTTTAACTTCTTAAGCATTATTAATTTTTTAGGTTAATACGCAGGTTGTTCCACCAGACAGACTCCTAGAGGACTCCTGCTTGCTATACCCATCCTGATTGATGCCATGCTCCTTGCTAAGACCTGGGAAGTCCCGCAGCCAAAGAAAAATGTCTGGGTTATGTTAGCTAACATCACCAAGCAGAAAACCCTTTTTCTGTCAGTAGCCACCTCTGATAACCCCTTTTCCACCTGCTTAGTTGGGTTGCCAACAGATGTGTGGCCATTAAACAAGGATGCCATCCCTGTATTGCATCCCCACAAGGAATGGATTCACAATCCCGTTGATAAGTGGGATTACTGGGCCTTGAAACTACCACACGCACCAATAGAACCCCAAGAATTGGAAATTCTGGGCTCAGTAAAAATTGATTTTTGTATTAGATTTCATTATATTAAAAAGACCCTTGAATTATTGCAAACTATCATTGATGCCCAGGCTATAAGAAAGCAACACATGGCGGGATGTTTCCCCACATCATCCAGTCTATAAAAATGAAAGTACCTGGTGTAACTACACTTCACCCATCTTTTCCCGGTCCAGTGATTCCCCATTACAGTTACCATCTGAGACATTTCTCATTTGTGAGAAGAGAGAGCACAGCCTGCCATTCCATCTTGCATTAAGGGTGGGCCATGTAGCTTGGGGAGGCTTACTGTACTAGCACCTGAGATTGCCCTAATTCATGACAAAAAGGTCAGGCGTAAGAGATTTAGCCATCAATTCCAATCAGATTGCCAAGACAAAATTAACTTGTGCAGTAAAGGGAAAAGAAGAGCAGCCTCAATATTGGCACCTGGGGTTGCGGAGGCAAAAGCTTTGAAAATGTTAGGCAATCTAGGATGTTGGCTAAGTAGGTAAACCAATGCCACATCTTGGGCACTAAGTGAGCTACTGACAGATATCGACAGTTTTAGACATGCTACCCTGCAAAACAGAGCTGCAATTGACTTCCTGCTGTTAGCACAAGGACATGGTTGCGAGGACTTTGAAGACATGTGCTGTAGCAGGCACAGGGCCTGCAATGCCTCCATGGTGTTCAGCAGCCTAAGATAGGAAATGCCTAGTCATGATGACTGGACCTAAGAAGCCCCTCTTCCACCTTCGGACCCTTGCTTATCTCTCTGTAAGACGATAGGTCACTTTCTCCTCGACCCTTACTATTGGACTGTTTCCTAAAACTCCTGTACCCTATAAAAACCCCTACTTTTGCCCAGCTCGGCAGAAGAGCTGTCCCTGAGAACCTTTGCAGAAGATACCAATAACGACATCTCTGTGGAACCTCACACAACGCTTCTCCTCTCTCTCCCATCGTCTGCCATAGGCACTTAGCAAGCTAAAGAGCTGAAATCACTAATGAGTTGTTAATCACTAAGAGCTGAGCTTGCTAAGATTGCCTGCAGCCCTGGAGCTTGCCTGAGGGGCCGGGACAGGTTGTGCTTAACTGGACTTCTCTGTTTGGGGACACCCACGGCAGCTGTTTCGGGGAGACCCTGAAACACCAGAGCCGCCTCAATGTGCTGCACGAATCTCTCAGATCACAGGAAGTCCATACACCAAAGCATTCAAATTCTCAGAGAGGGAGTCAGAAAACTACAAGTGGAAGGTGACAAAGACTGGCTCAATGGACTAGTCAAAAAATGGAATTTATCTGGTTGGGCTTTATCTTTGATCAAAATGGGTTTACTTATTTTTGTAGTTGTCCTGGTTTAGGGCAAATTTGGGAGAAAATCTCCAAAAGGGGACCCCCCCCAGAAAGCAAACCCACACATCCCCTCCCCCCAACCAGTGTGGGAAGAATTTCCTCAGAGAGAAGTGGGAAAAAACCTGTTTATTTAACAGGCAAAGCACTCCCCAGCACAAAAGATGAACAATACCAGATGACAAAACTCATTCACCACTCTGAAGAGATGACAAATTCAGAAAATCTCTCCTGTGGGTGGTCACTCTGTTATCAGTTCCTCCGGCACTGGGAAAGGCTGCTGTCCAGAGTAGGCCCCGGTAGGCTACAAAGTGTGAGCTCTTGGTGTTTCCCTGGGTCCCAGTCCAGAGTAGGTTCAAACAGTTCCAAATAAAAGGGAAAGAAAAACAGTCCAGGGAAAACTTCTCTGCCTCAGTTAGCTAAACTAACTAAAAAACAACAGAGCACCATGTTCTGCCCCATCCGTGCCCAGACACCACAGTGGAGTTCTGTGTTCCAGCAAAATGTGGAGGAGTGAGAGCAGGCTCATAACAAAACTGTGCTTCTTCTTCTCCCCTCCTTTGCTCTCAGAGCCAGTCTTGAAGGCACAGAATATAATATCCAGCATAAACAGAACAGATGATTGGGGATAAAAGCATCATAACATCACCCTAGGACAGTAGTTGTTGTGTTTATGTTGTTACCCTGTTTCATAAGTTGTCTGTAAAGAGTTTTTCAGAAATCTTAACAGAATATTTTTCTAAAGAGAGGGGGAATTATGAAATCGTGTCCAGCTGGGACTTTTGCCTCAGTAGCATTTACAGAATGCATCAACCTCAGGCCATGGGAAACAGGATACTGAGGGGGGCACCTAGCCAGGTCACAGTGGGAAGAGTGGGGTCATGGGAGTCAGTATGCTAATAGAACTATCTTATATTTCATCAAGTTTCTGGTTCTTGTTCTCAGTTGGTTCGATACCTGGCACATATAAGGTCATGTTCTGAGTTTGTGTTCGTGTTTGGATCTTTGCCCTCAAAGACCACTATACCTAGCTGCATTTGCCATGCAGTCTTTGGATCTTGTCCCTCAGATGATGCGGTTTCTTCGTTTGTTATTTTGCTATTAAAGATCTTTATTTTTGGACAAGTTTATAATATCTGTTCTTCTATTTTATGCCACGCTTCCCCCGGCCAATCCAGATTAGGCATCACAGCAAGCTGGACTATGATACTTCAGGACTGGTTCTGTGATCACTCTTTTTAAATTATGGACCAAATCTGTGAAAAAGAGTGTTTCACTATTTATCCCAATGTTCTTGAGAGCTTTAAACTAAGAAGTGAGGCAAGAAGGTTGAGAAAGATTCATGTAATCTCCACTTCTGATTTTAAGTAAATAAAATCAGGTGAACAGGAGAGTAGTAAAGTATTATTGATGAGAATAGAATTCAGAAAAATGACAGGTAATCAAAGGACTATCTCCAATCTGGTTGGCAATAATAAATGAAATATTTGAGTAAAAAACATCAAGGATTTGGGACCAAAGAACAGGAGGAAGGAGACTATTTTGGTTAAATTTCTGAAACCTAGTATCAGAATTGAAATATAATAGCATAGCCATCATAACTGAAAATTTTATTTTTTAATAGCTTTTCTCACAAAGCAGCAATAAAGATACTAAACATTTCACCAGTGTTATTAAGAGAAATTGTAGTCATATAATCTAGTGTTGCATAAATAGAAGGGAAATGTGGTCTAATTCTCTGGGAAAAAATGGTTCAAGAAGCACTTTTGAGAACCTGCTAGAGGGCAACAGACTAAGAATATAAAATTTGGATAAAGATTTATGTGATATTTAAGAGATCTATAACTATGACAATTTCTGTTAGTATTTGAGATTAATAATTTATCAGATACAGATTAGAAAATAACAGTCGGAAATACCGGCATGACACTCATATTTCTAGCTAATTCAACTGACACATTTCTTCTTTTTTCTAGTAATAAAGGGGGCTTATATGAGGCATGGAGACAGACTTTTTAGGAGGGTCTGTGGCTATAGGAAAGGGAGCAATGGTTTTAAACTATAAGAGCGTAGATTTAGACTAGATATGAGGAAAAAAGTTTTTACAGTAAAGGTGGTGAAACACTGGAACAGGTTGCCCTTATAGATGGTCAATATCCCATCCCATGAAATATTATAATAATTTTCTTCAGACCAGACCACACACACAATCTGTAACACAGCAGGGAATTTAGCGTAGGTCTCCAGATTAACACCCTCATTTCTGGACTTTCAAATTAAAAGTGAGAAACACTAGAGAGAACCATACAAAATACACTACTGTGTATCATGACAATTTCAAAAAAGGAAATACAGAAAAAGAAAGGAAAAGCAGGGAAAAGAAAGGTAAAAAACCACAGTTTTGAATGAAGAAACTTGAATAAAAATTATTTTGCAACATTTTAGTCAAAACCAAATAATTGCTACATTTGTTAATAATCTCTCTGTTGTACATAGAATTAACATTTCTCACACCCGCCTTCACCTATCCCTTTTCTGAAAATTTTGATCCTGTTCACCCTTTCTTCTTTTTCCACTTTTACCTAAGGTATGTATTTATCAGAACTCCAATCTCTCATATTTCCATCCTCTATTCAAAGTCAGTCCAATGGTCCTGTCCCTCCCTGGTATCTGCTTCCATGCACTACAAGATTTCTTCTATACAAAATTTATTTTTCCAGTAAATGTCTTCTCTGTTCAAGCTCCTGTCCAGTAAAGGAAGTGGAAGATTTATTTTAGTACAGGATAATGATCCAATTAACCAGTTAATACTTTGAAAATTTAAAATACTAATTTTTATTTTGGCACTGTTTCATACAGAATTAGCTGAAGAGAACTTACACAGCTGCTGTTGCACAGCAGTTTGCCCCCCCTTCTAAAATAGGTTGCCACAGAGGTGCTACCAATGTCACTGCTTGTCTCAGCTTTGACCATGTGAAAAAAGAACCTCACTTTTTGAAGTTTTTAAAAGTTTAATAAGGGATAATAAGGGACAAAATAACAGCGCTGGGTGCGTAGCCTTAGCCAGAGGCAACACCAGTTAACCATAGCAACTCTTCTTATACACTTTTTCTATTTCATTGGTCAAATACATATTCATAAAGATTATACATATTCAAACATTTCTTTGAACTCATTTACATGTTCCGGGAATTCTTTAGCTTGGTTCGACCGCTGACCAACCTTTTTAGAGTACGTGCAGTAATCATGGATGTGGTTTTGACGGTCGTGTGTCACTTCTTCACAACGGCCCCCTGTTCTGTGGTTTCAGCAGGCAACAGTTATTGATAGTTGATGGGTCAGTAGCAGGGGTCCTCATCACATCAGTTCTTTA
Source organism: Agelaius phoeniceus (assembly GCF_051311805.1). Lineage (NCBI taxonomy): Eukaryota > Metazoa > Chordata > Aves > Passeriformes > Icteridae > Agelaius > Agelaius phoeniceus. The sequence goes on along the minus strand of NC_135301.1, from coordinate 9,944,761 downwards.
AATGCTATTAGAAAGACACCTGTCTTTCAAACCAAGACAGAAGGGTGCATGAGCTGAGATAAGGACCAGGAGAAAACAATCATCAATTACCATCAAGGGAAAACCAGGCTCAACTTAGAGATATTTAGTGAATTTGTTACTGATAAAATCAGAGGAGGATTATAAGAAGTAAAATAAGCCCTCCCCCCCACCCCTCCCTCCTTCCCGCTGACAGTGCAGGGGACAGGGAGTGGGGGTTTGGTCAGTTCGTCACCCACGATTTTTTCTGCTTGGCTCAGGGAGAGAAGTCCTTCCCCTGTGAGACCATGGGATCCCTCCCACAGGAGACAGTTCTCCGCAAACTTCTCCAATGTGAATCCATCTCTAGAGCAACAGTCCTCCCAAAACTGCTGCAATGTGAGTCCTTCCCATGGACAGCAGTACCCCTCATACTGCTTGTAGCATAGGTCACTCTTCCACAGGGTGCAGTCCTTCAAGGACAGGCTGCTCCAGCCTGTGAGCAGGGGCCTGTGGAAGGGGCTGACAGCTGGTCTGTGAGCCAGAGAGAGTTGGTTGTCGTTAGGGTATTTGTGTCCCCACACACCCCTTCACATTCTTCCTCCCGTTTCCCTGCAATTGCTGTCCATTTGCATGATATTTTGATCTGCATTGTTTAGCATAATGTCCAAATTTACCACAATTACAATTCACTTTATTACCTGGATTTATCTTAGATATTACTTTTCATTCATCATTTTGTGGGCATTGTGCCTTTTAATGCCCTTGTCCACAATTAAAGCATTTTGGTGGAGGCTTTAGGACTGCTGCCAGAGCAGCCATTTTATGTTTGACTGTCCCGACCTTGGAGCAAGTAGTTACAATGTCAGCTATTGAGGGATCCACAGGCAAGGTTTCGATATTTTTTCTGCAATCTTTGTTTGCATTATCTTCTGCTTATTGCTTGCATAAAATTTGCTGCGAATTTTCATCATCCACTTGTTTCTCAATAGCTGCAGCAACCTTTTCCACGAATTGCAAAAAAGGTTCCTTTGCCTGTTGCTGTATAATAACATATCTTTGTTTTGGAGCTGACATTTCCATTGTCTTAATTAAAGCACTCATACCTAATTGTTGAGCCTGTGCCAAAATTAGAGGGTCCCATCTTGCCTGTAAATCTGGGTTAGAAAAAGGTCCATTGCCTAACAAGGCGTCAACTCCTACAGTGTGACGAGGGTCCTGCTGAATTAATTGCATGTTATTCAAAGCTGTTTGTTCAGCTAATTGTCTCCAGGTATTTTGAAATACACTATATTGTACTGGCTGAAACAAAATTGTGGCAAGATGCATGATATCATAGGGAGCAAGCACATCTGCATTAACACAAATTAATTGCATTACTTCTGGAGAATTAATAGCATATTTAGCCTCTTTTGCTTGGAGGTCTTGCATGACCTTCCATTCAAAAACTTGATGACTCACTTTTTCCAGAATTAGGAACTGCTTTGAAAACAGGAAAAGCCATGGGCTCATTAAAAGCAACATTCACATTGACACTCTGCATTTCCGACATTTTTGGTGGACCAGTTTTTTCTAATAAATCCCAATCCCCACTTCAGCTGCCTTCTTTTTAACATGCTCCCAAAATTGTAAAGGGTGTCAGGCAGTTACAGTCACTTGACAGGGGGGTAAAGTCCAGGGAGCAGCAGGCTTAGATCTATTACAGGGTTTGAAACAGACAGATTCATGCACCAGTTCATGTTTCCTTGTAACTGGCATTTCATCATCCTCACATTCACTCTCAGGTAAGGGAGGATACAGCACTGATGGTATCATTTGTTTGTGCAGGTTGGGGGGGGGGGGGGGGAAGACACCTCAGTTTGCTGCTCTTTTAAAGTCATTTCAGCTAACTGCTGTGCAGGAGTAGCATATTTTGACTTAACACTTAATTCAGCTAACTGCTGTGCAGGGGAGGGATACACAGGCTTAAACCCGATTTTTCGCTCCAACTCTCCTCCCACCCCCTGCTTCTCTCCTACCCTGCTCCGTTCTCCACTTTTTCAAAGAGCCGTAGAGCAGTGTCCAGGTGGTAGCCAGCTCAGCAGCCATTCTGTCCCACTTCAACACCACATCCCACAGTCTCTCCCCAACTTCTTTCCATGCTCTCACACAGAAAGCTGTACTTAAATCAGTTTCAAAATCTTGCGACTTGGCCCACAATAGCATGCTACGAAGAGCATAATGAGTAGCCAATCAATATCTTTTCTCTTCAACAAAGCCTTGCAAGTAGACAAAACAGTCTGTTCTTCACTGGACAGGTTATTCTCCATAATGTCCCCAGTGGCTCACCTGTATCCCAGGTGTCAAAATCAGTCTGATCCAGACCGGCAGCATCCCCGCTGCTGCTCTCAAAGCTATGCTGGGCCCCATCTCTGGCTGTGCCTTGCCCCACAGCCCAATTGCATTCACGTTTGTGTCAGCAGATGTTACTGTTGAGATGGTCACAACACGCAGAAGAACACCATGCATTTCAGAAGGCTTCTCTCTATTTATTTTAACAGCATACTGTCTTTTATACCTTTCCAGAAAGTTGATACTTATTCATTGGTAACAACAAATCAACACAGTGCTCATTGACACAGATCAGTAGCCACCACTGTTTTCAGCTAACATCCAACTGCAGGGCCCCTTCGTTTATCTTTTCTTCTTCTCACTTTCCATTTCAATGATCTTGGTAGAATTCCTTTCAGGGGTAAACGTGACTCTTACCAGCCTCTTCTCCAGCCAACTCTCTCTGGCTCACAGACCAGCTGTCAGCCCCTTCCACAGGGGCCCTTTCTACCAGGTCTCCCACTGGACCACAGCCTCCTCTAGGCATCCACCCACTCCAGCATGGGCTCCTCCTCCATGGGCTGCGGGTGGATCACAGCATCCCCTGTGGTCCTCCATGGGCTACAGGGGCACAGCCTGCTTCACCGTGGTCTTCAGCATGGCCTGAAGAGGAATCTTGGCTCTAGCACCTGGAACACCTCCACCCCGTCCTTCTTCACTGACTTTGGTTTCTGCTTGTTATTTTCATCACATGTTCTCACTCTGCTCTTCTCTGGCTGGAAAATTACAACTGCCCCACTACTTTTGTTTTGATTTCTTCTTAAATATGTTATCACAGAGGGATTAGCACCATCTCTAATTGTCCCAACCTTGGCGAGCAGCATGTCCATCCACAGAGCCTCCAGGGATGGGCCCTGCTGGACATGGTGGAAACTTCTAGCAGCTTCTCACAGAAGCCACCTTTGTGGCCTTGCCACTACCAAGAACCAGACTGTGCAAAACCAACACAGGCACCCATCTACAAGAAGGGTCAGAAGGATCCAGGAAACTGTAGGCCTGTCAGCCTGACCTCAGTGCTGGAGAAGGTTATGGAACAGATTATCTTAGGTGCAATTACACAGTAAGTGAAGGACAACCAGGGCATCAGGCCCAGCCAGTATGGCTTTAGGAAAGGCATTTCTTGCTTGAACAACCTGATCTCCTTTTATGTCCAGGTGACCTGACTAGTGGATGAAGGAAAGCCTAGGAATGTAGTCTATCTAGACTTCTGTCCTGGTTTTGGCCCAGATCAGTGGGAGGGGGCATGGCCAAGACCTTAATGTTATTTGATACCATCTCATGTCATTGCTGGGGTGGGGAAAGGGACTCTTGATTCTGAGAAGAACAGCATTTCTTCTGGGCAAGCAAGCATTGTGGACAGAGCGGTCATGGCTGCGGTTGCATCTCATCAGGTTGGGCTCATTGAGCATTTTGCATGTGAATCACTCTCTCTTTTGTGCACTTTTGTTATTAATATTGTTTCTGTTACTGTTTGTTTTCTCATCTCATTGCTGTTTCCAGTAAATTGTTTTTTCTCAACCTCTGAACTTTGACTTTTGTGCTTCCAACTCTCTTCTCCGGCCACCTGCGGAGTGGGAAGGGGCAGAAGAGGGGGAGGGAAAGCAAGGAAGCTGCAACATGGTTTGGAGAATTAAATTGGGTTGTACCATTTCTAAACCACGATAACTTCAGTAAGGCCTTTGACACTGTTTCCCACAGCATTACCTTGGAGAAGTTAGCAGCCCACATCTTGGACAGGTATATTCTTTGCTGGGTAAAACACTGACTGAACGGCCAGGCCCAGAGAGTGGTAGTGAATGGTGTTACATCCACTTGGCAGCCATTTACTAGTGGCATTCTCCAGGGCTCAGTATTGGGGCCAGTCCTGTTTAATATCTTTATTGATGATCTGGACAAGGGGATTGAGTGCATCCTCAATAAATTTGCAGATGACACCAAGTTGGGTGGGAGTGTTGATTGGCTGGAGGGTAGGAAGGCTCTGCAGAGGGATCCGAACGGACTGAATCAATGGGCAGAGGCCAATGGTTTGAGGTTCAATAAGGCAAAGTTCCAGGTGTTGCACTTGGATCATAAAATCCCCATGCAGTGCTACAGGCTGGGGGAAAAGTGTCTGGAAATCTACCTGGTAGAAAAGGACCTGGGGATACTGGCTGACATTTGGCTGAGCGTAAGCCAGTGTATGCACAGGTGGCCAAGAAGGCCAATGACATCCTGTCTTGTTTCAGGATTATTGTGGCCAGCAGGACCAGGAGAGAGACTGTCCCTTTGTACTTGGCACTGGTGAGGCCACACCTTGAGTAATGTGTTCAATTCTGGGCCCCTCACTTCAAGAAGGACATTGAAGTGCTGGAGTGAGTCCAAAGAAGGGCAACAAAGCTGGTCATGGGTTTGGAGAGTAAGTCATATGAGGAGCAGCTGAGGGAGCTGGGGATGTTTAGACTGGAGAAAAGGAGGCTCAGGGCAGACCTTGTTGCTCTCTACAGCTACCTGAAAGGAGGTTGTGGTGAGGTGGGGGTTGGCCTCTTCTCCCCAGAAACTGGAGACAGGACAAAGGGAAACAGCCTCAAGTTGTGCCCAGGTAGGTTCAGATTGGATAATAGGAAAAAATTCTGCATTGACAGAGCGGTTAAGTATTGGAACAAGCTTCCCAGAGAAGTGGTGGAGTCACCATCCCTGGAAGTGTGTAAAAAACAAGCAAATGTGGCACTCAGTGCTATGGTTTAGTTGACATGACTCATGGTTTGACACTGGTCAACCACCAGGCACCCACGAAAGCTGCTCACTCACCCTCCCCTGCTACAGCTGGGCAGAGGAGAGGAAAATTTTAAAAAAGGCTCATGAGCTAAGGAGCAGGAGAAAACACTCCAAGGGCAAAACAGGCTCAACAAAGATACAAAGTGAGTTTATTACTAATAAAATCAGATGAGGATAATGCGAAGTAAAATAAGCCCATAAAAACACCTTTGCCTCCCCCAACCCATCCTTCCTTCCCACTGACAGCATGGAGAGACAGGGGGTAGAGGTTTGGTCAGTTTGTCACCCAAGGTTTTCTTCTGCGTGGCTCAAGGAGAGAAATCCTTCCCCTGTGAGACCATGGGGTCCCTTCCCACGAGAGACAGTTTTCCACGAACTTCTCTGACGTTATAGAGCATGACACAGTACAAAGTACCATGACTCCATCAGAAGGGTGCAAGAGAGATTTATTACAGCAACATGTTGCTTTTATACTTTTTCAAGATATTTACATTCATCCAACATACACATTCACGGCCCATTGGTTATAGGAAAGAAACAAAGTTCTCAGTGGGTGACCAAGGAGCCACATCATTCTGTGAGCCAGCTAGAGTCCGTATCTCTTAACTTTCTCTCCTTCATCATGTTTCCATGGTGACAACCTTGGTGTCTTCCTCAGGAGAGATATGGGGCTTTCCTTTATCATCAGGAGGCCTTTGCTGGCTCACAAGAACAGCACAGAATTTCTCTCCTACAATTCCCCCTTTTTGTATTTGACCCGCAAATACAACTGCTAAGGACTTCTGCAGGGCCCTTGCAAAAATCCAAGCAGATGGAGAATCCATTCTTCATTCACTTACAGATAACCAACTCCTACCAACTCCACAACACACACCCTCACAATCTTAACATTCATATACAAACAAAGCACATAAAGACAGATCTTCAAATACCATTACATGTTGTAGTGTGTTTTGTTAAGTTATTAGGTTGGTTTATTCCAATCCCCTTCTGTCTGAAAATGGTTCTGCCCCAGTTCTCCCTTCCCGCCTTTGGAGCTGTCTTCCTGGCTCCACCCTAGCCAACAATGTATCCCCTAAACTCCGCCCTGGTTTCCCTGGAAACCCTTGTATTTTTTCTTCTGATCCCTCCCCGGTACCCCGTCAATCACTCTCACTCCCCACCCTTACTGCTAGAATGTTCCAGCAGGGGAGTTCGATGGTTGGCTGAGGAACCGGGACCCCTCCCCAGAATGTTTTCTGTTGGTGTTGTCCACGTGTCAATCCCTTGGACCCCACTCCCCACTGCACCCCCATTGGCCCAATGCCCGAGCCCCCCCCCCCCCCCCCCCCGGTCTTCTCCTGTAGCTCCCTCCGGGGTTGATTAAAGCCTGGATTAAGCCACAGTTGGAGTCCGCCGTCTTCTTTCCGCTGGTTGCAGCCTTTACTAGACTCTGTCCTGCACAAGGTGTGCCTACAGCCGCAAGCTGGGCACTGCCTTAGGCGCTATCCCGAAGCCAGCTCTCGGGAGAAGTGCCCCTTCGTGCTGCTAGCAGTGCTGGAGCTAGCCGGACGCTGACAATAGAGTCACACTGCTGCAGTTCTTGACGCCCAACGCCGGGGCCCGAGGACATCGCCGGACCCTGCGGACAGGATTTTTAATTCCACTGGCCGCCGGACTACCCCTGTGGGAGCAGACCCCTTTTTGGTGGGTGGCGCTCCAGGGGACTGGGGACGGCAGCTCCTTGCACCCGAGGAGTCGTCCCTGCAGCGGAAATCACCACCCTTGGATTTCTTTTAGCCCTCGCCAGGATTGGTGAGCATTTCTCTCTTTTCCCTGTCTTTCTAACTAATTTGTCCCCAAGTGGACCTTCTCTCTTTTCCTCGCTGCGCAGCTCTTTCTCGGCAGGGACCGGTGGGGGGCTCTTTCTTGTTTTCTTTACCCCTTCTTCCCAGGTGGTGTGCACTGCAAGCCGCAGATTTTAACATCTTTTACCATGGGTGCACAGTTGTCTGCGGCACAGAAGACAGCTTCTGTCCAAGTTGTGGGGATCCTTTCTGGGAGGGGTTTTGTTGTTCATAAAAAAGTATTAAAAAAGCTAGTGAAGTGGATATTTTCCCAATTTCCTGACACTTCCCCGGAGCAGTTTTGTGACTCCCACTTTTGGGACGCAGTTTACAGCAAATTACAAAAGGAAATTAAATCCGGGGATTGCTCTCTAGCTGAAATCAATTATTGGGTATTCCAAATCAGGCTAGTGTTAAGATCTTCGAAATTGGGAAAAAGTTCCACGAGTTCTACTTTGTCCCCTTGTTCTCCCTGCCCTTCCACCCCTAATCCTTCTTCCTCCCCTGCTCTTCCTAAAGCTGGGATCTTGAGAGGAGCAGCTCGCCCCAGCACAGCGCAGGGTGGCCACCATCCCCCTGGCTGCTCTCAAGGCTCCCAATCCCCCCACCCGAGGTGTCCTGGCCAGACTTCTCGGGGTTCTTCCCACTCCCCTGCTACCCCAGTTCAAAACACCTCTGTTAATACCCCAGTTCAAAAAACCCCTGTTAAAACCCCAGTTCAAAAAATCCCTCTTAAAGACCCCTCTGTTCAGTCTTAGCTCCCTCCACAAGATGGCTCCTGTGGAGCCCAAGATGGAGGGGGCCACATGGTCTTTCCCGCCTTTTCTCCTTCTTTATCCCAGAACCCCCTCCTGTCCCTCAACCCCTCCCAGCTTCCCTCTGCCCCTCCTCCCTTGTCGGTACCTCCCACCCCTCCTCCCTCTTACTTAACCCCGCCCCCTGACTCCTGCCTTGGGGCGGGAACTTTGACATCTGTGTTTCCCGCCCAGCTTGCCCAGTCCTCCGCCCAGTCCTTCAGCCACTCCCCCTCTCTCCCTTCCGGTTCCCACGCTCCCCCTTCTGGTTCCCATGCTTCGGCGTCCGGGGGGGGAGGGGTGGGAACCCCTGAGCCAGAGCCTGCTCCTATTCCATCAGCAGCTCCAGTTACTTACCATCCAGGAGGGGAGAGAGGAGTGGTGGCTCAGTGGACTCCCTTTGTTGTAGTGCGTTCTTATATTTTGTAATACTTTGAAGTAGTTTGTTTTGTATCCCCATGTTTTTCCCAAATGGTTTATCCCAGACTGTACCCCCCCCCCTCCTTTTCCCTCTACTTGTGTTATCCCTTTCCCGGGATAAGATCTCCAAAACCCCCACCCTGGCTCTCTGTCAGTCACCTCGACATCCCAGCCCCCTACCTAGAAGTTTCGGTCCAAGTTGTCGAGTGATTAGCCAGGGGCCAAGGGTCAACCCCCCAAGTCCTGCCTCATACGCTGTTTTGTATGTCTGTCCCCCCAGCACCCATCCCCCAGAGATACCTATTGGTCAGTAGGATTTTATCTATGTTAGTTTCCTCCCCCCTTTAAATGTAAGCTCCGAACATCCCCCAGTGCTCTCGGCAGGAACCCCCTGAGGTATAGGAGCTCCCTCGGGACTCCTTAATAAAACCTTGGAATACCCCCTGCTGGGAGACGGCCCCTTTCCTCTTCCACCGACGTCTCGGTCGTCTCTGCTGCAGCGAAGGCAACCAGCCTGAGTGCCCTCAGCACCCTCGGGGCACAGAGAGTGTCTCCCCGCAGTCGGCCGTGGTGGGGCTACCCCCCCCACTCTCTGCCGACCCGGGTAAGGCCCAGGGACATTGAGGGACTTGCAGAGAGACTGGGACATCCCTTCCCACACCATCAGATTAAAGAGCTCTGTAAGGCCCAAAAGGATTTCTCCCGGGAGAGTGAGTACTTCCGGGGGATCCTGAAGGCCACAATAGCAGGGCCGGAGCTCACCCCTAGTGATCTCAGAACCCTTTTCTCCTGTCTTCTGAACCCAACTGAATTATCTTTATGGGAGACAATATGGAGAAAGGAAGTGGTAGAGGTGCTACCATCATTGTGGGAAAATCCCCGTGCTGGGCGTGACTCAAATGGGGAGATGATTTCAATTGATCATATGTGTGGCATGGGGAATTGGGCAGACGGGCACACTCAGGCGAGGGTCATCCCTCCTGAGGCATTGCGGGAAAGCAGTAAGGCGGCAGAAAGAGCCTTCCTGAGATTACCATCAACTGCACCCCCCATTTCCTACTCAGTAATTAAGCAATACGCAGATGAACCGTTCATTGTATTTGTGGAAAGGCTTCGCAAATCTATTGAGTTGCAGGTGAAAAGCGAGGGAACCAGAGCGGAGCTCTTAAAGGAGGTGGCCCGTACTAATGCCAATCCTGCCTGCAAGGAGGCTATCCTTAGCCTCCCACCAGATCCTCCGCCAACCCTGCAGCAAATGATTGAAGTCTGCGTGCACCGGGTCACCATAACAGCAGGAGACCCGGACCAGAGGGCCCGCATGCCACCTCGCCGAACAGCTGCTGCTGCTGATACCCTGGATGATTCCTTAGTAGACGCCACTCCTGTCAACAACCACCCAACACCCCGATCCGCCCCGGGACCACATGGGAAAGCAGTCTCTCCGTGCCACCTGTGCGGCAAGCTGGGGCACTGGATGCCAGATTGCCCCCTAAGGCGGGAGTTCATGGATTTTAAAAGGGGGAAATCACAGAGGGGGAATCCTCCACAAAAAAACTAAAGACTGAGCGCAGCCCCCCCCTGCGCTACGATAAAAATAAGGCGGGTTCAATAACATCTTGCGGGGAGGGGAAAGGGGGAGAACCGCCTGTGCCCAATGCTATTTTCTCACCAGACTTGACCTGTTTAGCCTGTCTTGAGCCACAGCCTATTCTGACCACAACATCTAAATCTGCTCCCTATAGGTTGCAGCTGACTCGACCTCTGCATCTAAGAAACACTGATTTCCAGCTGGTGACTGTGTGCCCAGAGTGCCCCGGCCAGTGGAGACGGCTCGGACGTTGTGGGTATGTCGTTGTCGGAGACACAATATTCACTCCACTCGAGATCAATGTCATCCCGGGCTTGTTGACAGCTGACCCAGGGAAGTTCTCGATGGGGCTGTACTGTGTCCGCCCTCCCCTCTTCCTCCCCAAAGGCCAAGTGGTGGCACAAGCCATCCCAGTGCCAGAGCTGAAGCTGAGTCCAGAGCTACTTTCACCATCTCAACAGAACACCCCTCCAACAGTAGCCTGGGCTCAAGTCTTGGGGAGAGAAAAGCCCTGAATTACTTGCCAACTCTCGAGGGGAGGGGACCACAGATCAATCAGAGGTCTCCTGGACACAGGAGCAGATGTGACAATCATTCCCTCTCGGGAATGGCCATCATATTGGGAACTGCAGGACGTGGTTGGGCGCGTACAAGGTGTTGGGGGTATGCAATTGGCCTGACAATCTAAGAGCATCGTCCAAATTCGGGGTCTGGATGGGCAATTGGTGTCAGTACGCCCATTCATTTTAGACTACACGGAACCCCTGTGGGGGAGAGATCTCCTCGCCCAATGGGGAGCCAGAATTGATCTCCCGACGGCTCCCCAGATTTTTCGGGCAGCGGCCACTGAAGAGCGCTCTACCCAGAAACTGAATTGGAAATCAAATGAACCAGTATGGGTAGAACAGTGGCCGCTCAACAAACAAAAATTGAAAGCGCTCAATGAGCTTGTCCAGGAGCAGTTACTTAAAGGAAACCTGGTGGAGTCCATGTCAGCTTGGAACTCCCCAGTGTTTGTGATTAAAAAACCTAATAAAGACAAGTGGCGGCTCCTTCACGACCTCCGCAAAATTAACAACATCATTGAAGACATGGGATCTCTCCAACCAGGGATGCCGTCCTCAGCGATGCTCCCACAAAATTGGAATCTGGCTGTCGTAGATATAAAGGACTGTTTCTTCCAAATTCCCTTACACCCTGATGACGCACCACGTTTTGCCTTCACAGTTCCTTCCATCAACCGTGAAGCCCCAAGGAAACGCTACCATTGGCGTGTTCTTCCCCAAGGCATGAAGAACAGCCCTGTCATCTGCCAGTGGTATGTGGCTTCCTTGCTGTCCCCAATTCGTACAGCCGTGGAGGACGTTATCATCTACCACTATATGGATGACATATTAGTTTGTGCTCCGACCGATGACATACTTGCCCATGCGCTTGACCTGACAATCAATGCATTGATTGCTGCAGGGTTCGAGCTCCAACAGGACAAGATTCAGCGGATGCCACCCTGGAAGTACCTGGGTTTGGAAATCACCAAGCGGACCATTGTTCCACAAAAATTGGCTATTAAAACGAAGGTAAAGACCTTAGCGGATGTCCATCAACTGTGTGGGTCTTTAAATTCCTTGAGGGTCCATGCTTCCATCCACCTAATAACCAATGCAATTGCCTACTCATTTTGCTCTCACTGTAGAACCACCCATCCTGTCCTTTTACATGTGCTCCAAATAAGGTTTAACGCAATGGGCAGAGACCCAACGAGGGCCATTTTCTGTTAAAACACATGCATATCCTCTTCCCCATGTTACTAATTCCACTGGGCCAGTCCACTTTCCCGTGATTAAATCTTTTTCCCATACCTTAATACCTTTCTTAAAGTTTGGCAGTTTTGAATTCAAAGATGAAAAATGGTAGAATATAGGAGACACTTGTAAGTCAGATAAAGGACACAAAAAGTTTAAGACATAAATGGCTTTGTCTAATCTCACTTGAGGTGATTCCCTCTGCATTCCCCCTTTTTGTTTTTGTACCTGGCGCTTCAACACACCATGAGCACGTTCAATAATTGCTTGGCCTGTCGAAGCATGAGGGATACCAGTAGAATGACCAACACCCCAGGCATGAAAAAACACTTGCAATTTCTTTGAAACATATGCCAGGCCATTATCTGTCTTTACATGTGATGGAACGCCTAAGATGGAAAAGGCGTGGCAAAAATGATGAATAACATCCTGAGCTGTTTCACCTGCCAATGCTGATGCAACCATGGCATGAGAAAAGGTGTCAATTGTAATGTGAACATACTTTAGATGGCCAAATTCAGACATTTTTGTAACATCTGTTCGCCATTCTTGCAAAGGGAATAAGCCTCTAGGATTAGTACTGTAATATTGTGAAACATGAGACATATGACGATCAGGGCAAGAAGAAATAATTGACTTTGCTTCACTATGTGATAATTTGAATTGCTGCTGTAGTGCCTGAGCACCCTGATGAAAAACTTGGTGAGATAGAACAGCTTGTTGTAACACATTAGGCACCATTTTTACTGCTGAGGCAGCCACAAGGGAATCCACATGGACGTTATCTTCAACAAAGAATCCAGGTGGTGATGTATGGCTATGAATATGCATAATAAAATAAGAATGCTTTCGATTATGAATAACGGTCCACAATTTCAACAACATAACAAATAATGGTTTCTCCTTTACATTATACAACACAGCTTGATCCAACTGCTTCACTAAATTAGCAACATAAACAGAGTCAGTAACTATATTTACGGAACTGGGAAATAAGGTAAAGGCCAAGAGTACGGCACAAAGTTCAATTAACTGAGGACACCCTTGTTGAACCATTACTTCATGTTCCCAGTGGTCATCTTCCTTCCAGGCTACAGCAGCTTTTCCAGTTCTTCCTGATCCATCTGTAAAAACTGTTGCACCTTCCACTGGCACAGAAGAGCAAAGTTGTTTCCCCTGAAAAGGAATCCTCTTAGTAAAATTCAAAATAGGATGAGAAGGAAAATGATATGCTATTTGACCTGTAAAGGAAGATAAAGCAGATTGCAGCTTATTATTGTTTTGAAAACACCACTCAAAATACCAGTATGACAATAGTTACAGGATCACAGCCTAAGATCTCATGGCAGCGTCTGCGACCTTTGATAATGATGTCTGCAAAAAGCTCGTACAGACCTGGAGCTGTTTTTTGGGACCTGAAAGACAAAAATATCCACTCCAAAATATGCAATTTATCTTCCCATTTATCATTCCATTGACACAACAATCCACATGGTATTTCATCATCTCTCAAAATAAATAATTGCACACCAACAGAAACATCTATCCTAGTAACAAATTTAGATGTCAAGGCCAATTCAATTTCTTCCACAGTCTTTTTGGCTGCAGCAGTGAAATGTCTCTCATCAGTAGAGGAAGTTATCCTGGATAGTAAGTCATACAAAGGTTGCAGTTGATGATTAATTATCCCCAAGTATGGCCTAAGCCAACCTATTGCACCAACCAACCTCTGCACGTCAACAGCAGTTTTAATATCAATGTCCAGTTTTACAGGTTGAGGCACAATTTGTGTATTGGTGATTATCAACCCCAAATATCTCCAAGGCATCTGTCTTTGAACTTTCTCCAGGGCGATAACCAAACCAAAGGCTTCTAAATTTGTCACAGCACATTGTTCAAGAGCCAACAATTGTTTATTTTCCAACACCAACAAGATATCATCCATATAATGATAGCAATAACAATCGCTAAATTGCTCTCGGACCTTAGATAAAGCCTGTGCCACAAACCAATGACAAATACTTGGAGAATTTCTCATTCCTTGAGGCAAAACGGTCCACTGATATCTTTGGGCCAGTTCCTCATGATTTAAAGAAGGCACAGTAAAGGCAAATTTTTCCTTATCCTGATCAGCCAATGGAATTGTAAAAAAAACAATCTTTCAAATCAATGATAATTATTTCCCATCCTTGTGGAATCATTGTAGGTGTTGGGACACCTGATTGTAAAGCACCCATTGCGGCCATGATTTTTCAATATGTCCAGCTAGTAATTGTTCTTTCACTAAGCCTCACAAGGCAAGAAGCTTTTCAGTAGGCAGGGGCCACTGCTCAATCCAGACAGGCTTATCTGTCAGCCATGTCAAGGACACAACCGGACGTTTAAAGCCCTGCATCCCAGTGGCCCCCACTAAAAATCCGTTGTGATTTTAACACCCCATTGGGTTAAGCAATCACATCCCCATAAATTAGGCTGAGCATTATAACATATGGGCTAATGTTAGCTTGTTGGCATTCCTGATGTGTTACAGTGATCACGATAGCAGATAAAGCACCAGCAGTTGCAGTTGACCCACCTAACCCAACAACTCCAAAGTTTGATTGAGTGAGGGGCCATGTTGGAAGCCAAACAAGCTCTGAAATTATAGTTACATCTGCTCCTGTGTCAAGTAAACCTGATATTGTAGTTTCTGTGTGACATCCCTTAGCAGTGACCAAACATTGTATTACCGGATGCTCATCTGTCACCTTTTGAGTCCAGAGAACCTGAGGTGGTCCTGTAGATCCAAAACCTCCAGTGCCATGACTCCAGTCCACTACAGTTGGAACAGAACTCATAAAAGGAACAAGTTGAGCAATACAAGTACTGAGGCAAAGTTGAAATTTTCCAGGGTAGAAATCCATTTTGATTTAGGTGAAATGTACATTTTTGAGTTGAGTCTGTGGTTAGAAAACATAGCTATTTAGCCTGACAGAAGAACCTAGGCTCAGAGAAGTTGCTTCAGTGAAGGACAGAGATAAGGGGGGGGGGGGAGGGGGGGGGAGGAGTCAGAGGGTGATAGAGAGACAGAGAGACTGCTGTGAGAGCAGGTCAACCTGACCTAGGAATTCTTTCTGATAAAGAAGAACTAGCAGCAAATGTAACGCAAAATTCGTAAAAATGAGTATGTATGAACCTATTGTGAAATTTTATGCATATGTATCTGAGAGGGGGATAAAAGGGACCTGAAATTCCCAGAAGTACGCATGTCATTTTAGGGGAACAATTCCCACATGCGTCCAGTGCTGTAATAAACATACCGGCTTTACAGCTTTCACAAAAGTTGTGGAGTTTTAATTATCTCCGCAAAACATACCTTTTTGAATAACAACAGGAGGTTCACTAACAGACACCATAGCCTGAATTTGTCCCACATAATCAGAGTCAATAAGACCCAAATGGACATTAATACCTTGAATAGTGCTACTAGATCTTCCCATCAGAAAAGCACTCAAAGCTTGGCCTATAGGACCATAAGCGTCAAGAGGCACTTTACATATACCTCTTGTCAAAATAGTCACTGTGTCAGCTACTGGTATATCAATCCCTGCCAAGCCTCTTGTGGCCCCTGTGTATCGGTCACAAATGGAGAGCTTTGCAGTGCTGTCAGGGCTCGTGATCGTTGTCAGGGTATTTGTGTCTCCACGTGCCCCTTCGTGTTCCTCTTCTAGTTTCCCTGCACTTGTCTACCACCGGAAAAAGATCTTAACTTACAAAATTTAGCAATATGGCCAAAGTTACCACCATGATAACAAGGCACTTTACTGGTCCAAATTACCCTAGAATGTGCTCATCGTCCAGCAGTTTGAGGGCATTGGGTCTTCACATGTCCTGATTCTTCACAAGCAGAACATCTTGGTGAGGATTTCATGACTCTTGCTAAAGCAGCCATTTTATGTTTAACCGAACCGACCTTTGAGCAAGCAACTACAAGATCAGACAGTGAGGGATCTCCCGGTAAAGAATCAATAATTCTCCGACAATCATCATTCGTATTTTCCCATGCTAGCTGTCTGCATAAAATTTGCCTCAACTTATCATCTTCTACTTACTTCTGAAGGGCTGCAGCAACCCTCTCCACAAACTGCAGAAAAGGTTCCTTCACCCCTTGCTGGATGGTAATATACCTTGGTTTAGGACCTGCCATCTCCATTGTTTTAAGTGAGGCAGTCATACCCAGCTGCTGGGCCTGTGCCAGAACCAGGGGGTCCCATCTTGCCTGCAAATCCGGGTTAGAGAATGGTCCATTGCCCAGCAAGGCATCAACTCCCACAGCGTGATGTGGATCGTGCTGAGGTAACTGCACATTGTCCAAAGCTACTCTTTCAACCATTTGTTTCCAGGTAGCTTGAAACACACCATACTGCACTGGCTGAAACAGAATTGTAGCAAGGTGAACAATATCATAAGGTGCAAGTACATCAGCATTTAGAACACCAATCACTTGCATCACCTGCGAAGAGTTAACACCATACTGATCTACTTTTGACTGAAGGTCCTGTACAACCCTCCATGCAAAAACCTGATGGCTATCTTGTTGTCCTGAATTAGGAGCAGCTTTGAAAACAGGAAAAGCCACAGGCCCACCAGAAGAAGCATCAGCAGCCATCTCCATCCTTTTAGGTGGACCTATTTTCTCTAACAGATTCCAATCTCCCACTTCAGCTGCTTTCATTCTCACATGCTCCCAAAAGTGCAAAGGATGTCGAGGAGTCACAGCCACCTGGAAGGGGGGCAGAGTCCAAGAAACAGCAGGTCTGGATCTGCTACAAGGTCTAACAGAAACAGATTCCTGCTTCTTTTTAGATGTACTTATAACTGGCAGTTCATTGTCAGTACTATCACTAGACAAGGAAGGACACTGTTAAAGATTGCATTTTTTCAACCAGTTCAGGAGACAGAGGGGGGCAGACGGCTCAACTGGGGGTGGAGTGGAGGCAGACGACTCGAAGGAGGGCAGATGCTGGGCAGATGGCTCAAGGGGTGAGGAGCAGCTGACCGATGGATGGGTAAGGGAGGGGCAGCCAACTGAGGGGAGGGTGAGGGGAGAGCAAACGGCCCAGGGAGAGACAGAAGGGCCGGTGACCCATCCTGTTTTTCACTTCGCTTCTTCTGTAACTTCATTTTTGCTAGTTGCTGTGCAGGCATAAGATACTTTGGTTTAGCACTCAGTTCAGCTAACTGCTGAGCAGGCGAAGTATACACAGGTTTAACATAGTCTTTTGGAGATAAATGCCGAGGAACAGTCTTAGCCTGCCGTTTGATTATCACAATAGCAGACCCTGGGGGAACCTCCACAGCAGCTGCATCAGTCTCCTCAGGGGGAGATACATCAACAGGCTCAGCCTCATCTTCCTCCTGTTCCTCTACTTCAGTTTCTTGCTCTAATTCCTGCTCCTCCAATTCCTCCCCTCTATTTTGTTCTGCTTTCCATTCCTTCGGTGCCTCATACAACAGTTTCCAGGTAGTAGTCAAATCAACAACCATCTTATCCCCCTTAGATATCACTTCCTATAGTCTCTCCCCAACCTTCTTCCATGCCCGGACACTGAAGGCAATGTCGGCATCAGCTTCAAAGTCCTGTGATTTACACCATATGAGTAAACTACAAAGAGCATAATCAGAAGTTTGAACATTTTTTCTTTTCAGTAAAGTTTTCCGCGTGGACAAAACAGTCTTTTCCTCTTGTGATAAATTATTTCCCATTATTTTTCCCAATCGCTCACCTCATATCAGATGTCTGAATTAGGTCCGGACCTCTGCAGCATCCTTGCTGCCTTCACTCATTTTTAGGGTACCCTTCAAATTTTTTCTCTCTTTTTACAGTCCAGTTGCAATCACGACGGACGGCCACTAGATGTCATTATAGAGCACGACACAGTACAAAGTACCACGACTCCATCAGAAGGGTGCAAGAGAAATTTATTACAGCAACATGTTGCTTTTATACTTTTTCAAGATATTTACATTCATCCAACATACACATTCACGGCCCATTGGTTATAGGAAAGAAACAAAGTTCTCAGTGGGTGACCAAGGAGCCATGTCATTCTGTGAGCCAGCTAGAGTCTGTATCCCTTAACTTTCTCTCCTTCATCATGTCTCCATGGTGACAACCTTGGCGTCTTCCTCAGGAGAGATATGGGGCTTTCCTTTATCATCAGGAGGCCTTTGCTGGCTCACAAGAACAGCACAGAATGTCTCTCCTACACTTTTTCAGTATGGTTCCAATATCACAAGCAGCAGTCCTCCCAAAACTGCTGCAGTGTGAGTCACTCTTCCACGGGATGCGGTCCTTCAAGGACAGACTGCTCCATCCTGGAAGCAGGGGCCCTTTCTCTCCACCGGGTCTCCCACTGGACCACAGCCTCCTCTAGGCATCCACCCACTCTGGTGTGGGGTCCCTCTCTCGGGTTGCTGTTGATAATTGCTGCTTTGAGATGTGTAGGATGTCTCTGCTTCGGCCTGCGCAACTGAAGAACGAGTCTGGACTCTTCACTTTTCGGTCTTCAGGTTGTTTATTAATTCTTATCTATAAAATTTTCTTTCTGCTTAGCCGAGATCTACTCAGCAAGGCAGCTACAGGCACTCTGACCGCCCTCAAGGTGGTGTTGTCTTTTTATACTACAAACTACGTATATCATATTTACACTTAATTCCCAATACCTATCACCTATGTTAGACAGTGCACTTCTACTCTAAACCAATCCCAAAGTGCCAACATCACTGCAGAAAATGGAGAACAAGAAGAAGAAGAAAGAAAGGCTAGACACGCCCAGATTCCTCCATCTTGTCCCCATAACCCCCATACCAAAAATCCTAAAATCTACATTTTCACCCTTTGATCATTTCATTATTACACTATTCAAACCTGTGTGACTTTCATGTCCTCATACAAAGCTGGCAACTTGCTCCAAGGGTCAAAATCAAATCCTCAGGTGTTCTGGGCAGCATGCCAAGGTCTCCGAGCCCCCCAGCGGGGTCCTCGGCAACTCTGGACACCCAGAGGGATGTACTGAGTTCCGACATCTCTCTCTTCTGTTTGCACTAAAAACACTTCTTTGGCGACTCGATTCATGACTTGCTGCACACACAAAAAGATGTATGGCACGATGAGCATGAGAACTAAAAGTCTTACTAAAATATAAAACTTTATTTTTAGAAGCTCTATCTACAATGGAGAAAGATTGAAAAATCTAGCCACATTATTGATCTAAGATCTAGTGATCTCTTTAAGCTTTTTTATACTTTCTTCTATCTTTTTGATGTTCTTGTGAATTGACTTTGAGTGATCTGTCAGGTTCATGCAGCACATTCTTTCAAATTCTTCACATCTATGTTTATGTGCCAGCAGCAGATAATCCATTGCTGCTCTATTTTGAAGAGTTGCTTGTCTCACACTGTCAATGTCTTTTAACATGTCACTCAGTGCAAGAGAAATGGCTCGAGCGTGTTTGCTCAACTAACAACTCATGTGGTCTAATTGAGTTAAGGCTACCTTTGACACTGTCTGAGGTGAGAAAATTGCAACGGCAATTCTCTGAGCTTTGTCTCAAGTGTTTACTTTATCATCACAATTTGGACTATACTGTTCTAATGATCTTTTCTCTTTACGTTTTTGTTTTTTCAATGATTTCGAATCAGGTGACAACAATGAAATTCTTCTAATGCTGCATGGACTGCTTTTGACATTTACAGGGATGCCATGCTAAATTTTGTCTCTACAAATGAAAAAGATCTCTTGTGGCAATTGTGCTGGAACTTGGAGCGATGCTTTGGTTGTCGTCTTGGTGTATTTGCACCAAGCTGATGCATTTTTGTAAAAGGCATGATTCGGAGTGACATCAATGGTCTTATTTTTTGCTTTTGTCACATCTGAAATTTCGAATTTCATGCAAAGTTCTATTGTCATGGACTTAAAAATTTCTAATTC
This sequence comes from Agelaius phoeniceus, assembly GCF_051311805.1. Classification (NCBI taxonomy): domain Eukaryota; kingdom Metazoa; phylum Chordata; class Aves; order Passeriformes; family Icteridae; genus Agelaius; species Agelaius phoeniceus. The sequence continues at coordinate 9,925,238 of NC_135301.1, read as the reverse complement.
TTGAGGTTCAGAGGAAGCTGCAGGAAGGAGTTTTGTCTAAGAACACTACTCATTCACAGGATCTATAATGACTTGTGAAACTTTTACAGGAGTGTGTTTTGGAACTGGCTATTTGTCTACTGGCAATCTAACGATGCATGTTGAAAATGGTCTCTTTGGCTTTGAGTGTGTTAAGCAAATGCTGTCTAGATTTGCTGCCTGAGCTAAAGCTTCTCAAACATTCTGTTTTGGTTGGACAATGGGCAAATCTACCTCATTGCTTAAAGCAACAGGTGGAAGAATGAGGCACATGAGCATTACTAAGCTCATGGCTTCACTCTTGGTGAGAAGCTTTGCTATGTTTTTGACACTTAAACTTCAAAAGAAACTTCTAAGCCTTTGTTCTTTTATGTATTTTCTGAGTCGATGTTTGGAGACTGGTTCTCTTCTTCCGTTTGCGTGCCCGCTTCTCTGTTTCTGGGATCAGTATCTTCTTGCTCTCAAGTCTGATATGGCTTCATGTGTCGCGCCGACACCTACTTCAGACTTCGCCTTGTGGAAACACAAGCGAAACTCTTGCTTTATGTAATTAGTTTGAAGGGACCTTCTATTTGTCTTGTCTCTGGGTTTCTGATCAAAACTAAAGGATTTTCCTTTAGTTTTGCTTGAGACCTGTTTGAAAAATGTCTTAAAATTGGTGGATTGGGCTCTGAAGAGGAGCTGTTAAGAAAATTCAACACATACAATACCTTGTTCAACTTCATGTGAGGCGTTGCTTCTGGGTCCCCCCTTTTTTGTCTGTCTAAAAGGGATTTCAGGGTATGATGTGTTCTTTCAATGATTGCTTGACTCGTGGGGGAATATGGAATACCAAATGTGTGTCTGACACCCTACTTTTTTAGAAATTTGTCAAGCACTTTCTTTGTGTATGTTGGGCTATCGTCTGTTTTTATCTCTTGAGGTACACCTAATGATGCAAATGCTTGCAAGAAATGTCAACAGGCATGTTCTGCTGTTTCTCTTGTATGTGCTGATGCGAAGACTGTTCTTGAAAATGTGTCCACTGAAACATGAACATTTTTGAGCTTTCTGAATGATGGATATTTTGTGACATCAGCTTGCCACAGTTGAAGACTTTGCAGTCTCTGTGGATTGACTGATCCTGTGGAAGCAGGTGGCTGCACAAGCTGACAGTCTGGACAAGCACTAATGATTTCTCTTGCTTGGCTTTTCAAAAAACAAAAGGATTCTATCAGTGCTTGTGCATTCTGATGAAAAAATGTGCAACTTAATCTTGCTTGCTCAAAAATGTCCAGTAGGGTTTGTGAAATGGGCATTGTTAACCTGTCTGCTTGGGCATTCTCTTCTGCTAGAAATCTTGGAAGTGATGTATGTGCTCTGATGTGAGTGATGAAGTATTTATGTTCTCTGCTTTCTAGCAATATTTTCATGCTTGTCAAGTATGAATATAAAACTTCGTTGCTGGTCTCTTTCAAAAGTGAACTTTCTAACTGTTTGACTACACTCGCAACATATGCGGAATCTGTGATCAGATTGAGAGGTTGTTTGAACAATTGAAATGCCTTGACAACAGCTGCCAGTTCCACAATTTGTGGAGAGCTTTGGACTGTTTTTACGTTTGAGTCTCATTCTTTTGTTGTTGAGTTCTAAGTGATCACTGACTTGTGTGGTTTTTTTGAACCATCAGTGAACACTGTGATCTTATCTAATGGTTCTTCACTTATTCTCGGTTTTTTCTTGTAGTATATTTGTGACTCCAACACTGTGCTGTGGGAAATTATTGTGCAAATGCTTGGAAAGCTTAACAATGCGATTAAAAAATCTTTTGATTTCTGCATTTCTCAATCGAAATAATCTTTTTTCAATGGTAAATGGATTGTTGAGAATTCTCTGCCTGCTATTGTCAGCAACTTTGTTCTCGCCTTTATGATAATTTGTGCTGCCATCTCTAGATCTGTGAGAATCATCTTTGAAGACTTGTAAGGTAGAAAAACTCACTCTATGATTAATAGTCTCTTTGAGATGAATGTTATTGAAAAATCAAACTATGGAATTGCACTTTTTCTCTTAACACTGCTAACTCGAAAGGCAATGATTCTACAAATTGGTGTGCTTGCTTCTTCTGAATGGCATCTGTAACTTTTTCTAGTTCTTTTCTTGCTTCTGGTGTGAGTGTTCTGGGAGATCTGATGTCTGTCTCCCTTCTCAGAAGATTGAGCAACGCTGGGATGTCATTGTTTATGATTCTCAAAATTGGTCTCATCTAGTTGATTTCTCTTAGGAGTTGTTGTAGATCATGTAAATTGATGACTTTGGTGCTGACTTCCATTTTCTGAGGCTTTATTGTTCTTTCTGAGATCTTTCACTCTAGATATTTCTACGGTGCAATCTCCTGGATCTTTGAGACACTGATTTCTAAACTTGCCTTCTGCACTTCTGCAATCACACAGTCGCGAGCTTCTTGCAGGTCTTGTTGTGTTGACATTGCAATGAGCAAATCATCCATGTAATGAATGATTTTTGCTTTCAGAAATTTCTTCTGTGCTGGTGACAGAGCTTGCACCACGTACTATTGGCAGATAGTTGGCGAGTTTTTGAGTCCTTGTGGAAGGACTACTTAATGGTACTGCTGCAGAGGTGTTTCTTTGTTGATGCTTGGAACAGAGAAGGCAAGTCTTGGAGCATTATCTGGATGAAGCGGAATGCTGAAGAAACAGTCTTTGAGGTCAATGACTACAAGCGGCCAATCTCTTGGAATCATTGAGACTGAAGGAAGTCTTAGTTGAAGTAGTCTCATGTTTTTGAGGACTTCATTGATCTTGTGGAGGTCGTGTAACAGTCTCCATGTGCTTGATGCTTTCTTTCGGATGACGAACACTGGAGAGTTCTATGGACTGTTTGTTGGCTTGATGTGTCTCTTTTGCAGTTCTTGGACTAGGTTTTTCAATGCACTCAACTTTTTTCACTCAAGGGGCTACTGATCTACCTAAACTGGATCATCTGTCTTCTAGGTTAACTTCAGTGTGGCGAGTGTTGCAGTGACTCCTACTAAAAATCTACCTCTAACTTCGTGCCTCATTGTGCTAAAAGGTCTCTTCTCCATACTGTGATGGGCTTCTGCACAACAAAGGGACGAATGATCGCTGTCTTGTTTCTTGGTCTTGTGACAACAATGGAATTCTCACTCTGCAGACACAGAGAACTTCTCTCTATGCTTGTGAGAGAACATAAGGGCGCAATCAAACTCCATTCTCAAGGCCAAAAGATGTAGGATATAACTGTGACGTCTGCCTTTGTGTCGAGCATTCTTCTGACGACAATTGTTCTTTCTCTACAGGTCAACTGACAAGTGACAGTAGGTCGATCTTGGCTTATATGTTTCACTCAGGAAGTATGTATTTCTACGTGTTCCTTAGAAGGAAATCTTTCTTCGTCAAACACTGGCATGACTTGCTCTATGGCATGTGGTGGCAAAGCAATAGCTCTTGCTACTGGGGTATTTTCTGCTACGATCAATGGTGGTTGAAGAGCTTTGGCTAAAACTGTCAAGTCTTCGTTCTGATTTGCTGAAATGATTGAAGGATAAATGACAAGTCCGAGGGTACTGCTTCTGTCTTTACTGATTATCAAGAAATCTTGTCTCTTGGGTGAAGTCTTGTTGACACTTGTTGATATCACTGCATGACTTCCATCTAAGAAGCACATTAACTTTGAAGTTGCTAATGTGCACTGCGCTCCTGGTGTGAGGAGTTCTGGGTCACTGGGGATTCTGTTGATGACTTTGCTGAGGGAATTTGTCTGACGTTCTCCGATGATTGTCTTGTCTGCTCTTGTGTTATTGCCATGACTTGTGTCGACACACGCTGACGATGTTGTGCGCTCTTTTTGGCGTTTCCTGGACACAGTAGAGGTTTTCTAATTACGTCTGTCTGAGAATAACATTCTTTCGCAAGATGTCTTTTTCTTCTGCATCTTGGACAGAGTGGCCTTTCTGTCTTTGGCACTTGCACTTGTGCTTGTGGGCAGTTCTTCTTCATGTGTCTAAATGCTCTGCACCTGTAGCATTGTCTTCTGGATGAGTTGCTTTTCTTTCCAATGCTTGACAGACCTTTGTCTATTTTGTCAATCTTCTCATTCTGCAATTGAAGCATTCTTTCTATTTTTTTCTCCCAACTGTCTTCTCAGTTGTTCTTTTAACTCTCCTCGTAATTCCTGCTTCACGATGGATGCAACATGCTGAGGTGTTTTCACTTTGTTGCATGCCTCTACTAGTTCTGCTAAAGAAGGTCATCCGAGCATTGCACTGATGACTCGTTGGCAATCTGGATTGGCATTGGCGTAGGCAAGACTTTCCATGAGATGTGGTTTCACTGCATCATCAGTCACTTGTCAATCTACGGCTTGTGTGAGTCGATCTATGAATGAAGAAAAAGGTTCAGTGGGACCTTGTCTGATGTTTGTGAATGGGATGTCTTGTGCTCCTGCTGGAGCAATCTGCAGGATTGCTTTTCATGCTGCTTCTTTGATGTCATTCAGCACTCGTCTTGGGAGCCTCGCTGCTTGTTGTGTTGGATTGTCATCTGGAGGATCACCTGCTAAGTGTGCTACTGTGAGGTTTGCGTTTGGTCCACCTTGGTATCTGAGCCTCAACTCTGTGAGATATCTTCTCCATCTCATGTCCCACACGAGATTCTGCGTGTTGGTGAGAATCATTGACACAAGGTATCTGATGTTGTAAGGTGTAAAGTCATACATGTTGAAGGTTCCCCTCAGAAGCTGCTTAAAATATTGTGAATTCAGTCCATTGTCTCTGATGGCTTTAGCTAATTCTTTGACTACCTCGTGATTTAGTCTGTCCTACTTTGGATTCTGATCTTATGCATCGTATGTCACTGGCATTGTGATGTCTCCCGAACCTTGCAATAAGTCTTTTTCTTTTCTTAATACTTTTCTAATATCTGTCTAATCTGTTGATTCAACTCTCTCTTCTTCTGGAACTTGCATCTCTATGGGTATCTGCATGTACAGCGGAGTTGTAGAAGTCATTGGTGTCTCTGGAATCTGCATTCCTCGTTTTGATGAAGTCTTTGGCTCTCCTCTTAAATCTGGAACAGGAATCTGAAATTCTCACGCTTGGGTTTTCATGGCTGTCCTTAAATATTGTAGAAGGTATTTGGCTGCACTCCTTGGTACAGTGATTGTTGGCTTCCTGCCTGAAGAGCTGGCTGCTGTTGCTACTGAAAACATCCATGCTGGAACACCCTCTGAGGCAGTAATGCGTATTGTATCATCCTGTTGTTGTGCCTGTCCTAGGGTGATGTTCTGATGCTTGTATCCCCATTCATGTGTTCTGTTAATGTTGGATATTATGTTCTGTACCTTTAAGACTGGCTCTGAAGAGGGAAAGTTTTGTTTTGGTTTTCTTATCAGCCTGGCGGGACACAGAGACTGCAGCTTTTGCTTTTTCTGCTTTTGCTTTTTGCTTTGCTCTCGCTCTCGCTCTCGCTTGCTTCGCTTCTGCTTGCTTTTGCTTTTGCTCATTAGCTAGTTTAGCTAAACTGTCCAAATTTCTTCCTGGACTGTTTCTCCTTTCCCTTTTCTGACCATTTCGAACCTGCTCCAGACTGGGACCTGGGAAACACCGAGAGTTTGCACCTTGTGGCTGCAGCAGCTGCCCCAGCGCCAGAGAGACTGAGAACAGAGTGACCACCCCCAAGAGAGACTTTCTGAATTTGTCATCTTTTTCAGAGTGGTGCCATCCGGTATTGTTCATTTTGTGTGCTGGGGGGTGCTGTGCCTGTTTAATAAACAGGTTCTTTCCACTTCTCTCCGAGGAATTCTTCCCGAACCGGTTGGGGGGAGGGGCTGTGTGGGTTTGCTTTCTGGTGGGGCCCTCCTTTGGAAATTCTCTACCAAATTTGCCCTAAACCAGGACAAAATCTTGGTGCCCAACGCGTGGGGCTCGAGAGAGAGTGGAAAAATCCTGTTTTGAGTTCATTTTGGTTGCCATTACTCTCTGTTTGTTTAAAGCAGTTAATAGCCATGCTTTTTGAATTCATAATGTCTATTGGGGTGAAGGCTTGCATGTATTTCTGGTCCCTAGGGTTTTTTGAGATCTTAATACCTCTGTGGTCCCTAGGTTTATTTTCTTATCCAGAAATAGTTCTAGTATTGTCCCTAATACATAGTTTTTACAGCAGAGGGGCAGTGACCAGAATAGCTATCCTGCTGGGCTTGGTGGCAATGATTTGTAAGAAGTTTATAAACATGCTGGGGTCTGCTCCAGGTATGAATGGTTCCTGGCTATGGTTATGCATCCAGTTTGTTAGAGGAGGAGCAGCAGGGAATGAGGCTTTTCAGCCTTTGCTTTCCTTCTTCTCCGATGAATTGGTTGCATCACTAGTGAAGGATGTTCAGTTTCCCCTGAATGTTAAAGAAACCATCTTTCTGGTATTCAATCTGGTAACCTTCCTCTATACAGTCTGCTGCTTCTCTAGAATGAGGGCTGAGATTTCTAGACGGGCTGATAACACCCCTGACTCAGGAGTAGACCCAGGTGTGGAAAATCCTAAGTGGTGTGGGAAATGGGAGGATATGGGCCAAATCCTGAAGGAATTCTCTGACCCTATAGTCTGGGATTTTCCCCATGAACAAATTCAGAACCCGGCTGAGGTGGGGAAATACCTGAAAGAGAAGTACCAGGATGAGCCTAAGGAGAGAAAGGTCATTGCAGTGAGCTGGGCCCTGGCATATGCTTATCGCACTCTGTTGGAGACTGTAGGACAGCAGACGGAGGCAGGGGGGCAGGGAGATAAATCAGCTATCCCAGTCACTCAGGCTGCAGCCAACATCCCAGGCTTGAAGCCAGCAGCCAAACCAGACAGTGAGCCGAAGCCAGCAGCTAAACCAATGGCTGTTGCTACCAGTACTAGAAGTGGGAAATGCACGGACAAGACCAATCGACCAGTGGATGATGATGATGATGATGATGCAGCAGAAGGAACTTCAATGCCTCCTGACATAAAATCAGGAGTCAAAGCAGCAGGTGCAAGATCAGATGCAAATATTGAGTCTTTTTCCCTGAAGGACCTTCGTGGCTTACGGAAGGATTACACCCGATGACCTGATGAATCCATAATTAGTTGGTTAGTCCGTCTCTGGGATGCTGCAGGCGAGGCTACAATTCTGGACGGCACTGAAGCAAGGCATTTGGGATCCCTGTCACATGATCCTGTCATCGACCAAGGAATGATGAGGGGGGATAACCCTCACAGCCCCTGGGCACAGATCTTGGAAAGTGTTGCACAAAGATACCCATGTGCAGATGATCTTTATATGCAACAAACACAGTGAAAGACCATAGAGAAAGGGATCCAACGCCTGAGAGAAATGGCAGTGGCAGAGATTATCTTCTCAGATGATGTAACAACTAGGAACCCACACTTGGTACCATGCACATCTTTGATGTGGTGAAAACTTGTACAACTTGGGCGACATGAATATGCTTCTGCCTTAGCCATAATGAAGAGGGATGAGAGGGATGAGACTGTGTTGGATATGGCAAGGAAGCTCCGAGCATAGGCAGATGCTGTGCATGGCCCAACACATGCCAGAATTGCAGCGGTAGAAACACGTCTGCAGAACTTAGAGGATAAGATAGAGGAGAATCATAAGAAGCTCAGAGAGGAGATTAAAGAAGACCTTCTCCAAATCTCGGCAGTACAGATCAGAGGTTCTAGTATCCAAGGCAGACGTTTCCCAGATGGCGAGAGAAGGTACACCCCACGAGCTGAGCTGTGTGATTGTGGAGAAAACATGAGGAGATGGGATGGAAAATCTTCTGCTCTGGCCCAACAGGTGTGTGAATTGAAGGAAGGCAAGGCTCAGAGAGGAAATTCCACCAAAAGGAAAGTAGCTCCAGTTGCCCGTGGCCGAACTGCTAGGTATGATGATGATGATGACATGTCCAATCCCCTTAAAAGAACCTCCAAGACATATTTCCAAAGAAAGAAAGATAACCAGGCTTAGGGGGGCCCTGCCTCTGGCCAAGTAGAAGCTAAAGAAAGCTGTGTTTTCTAGACTGTGTAGATTCGTTAGTCTGGCACATCAAAACCAGAAGAATATAAATCTTTAGTCGATATTGGTGCCCAGTGCACATTAATCCCATCAAGACATGTAAAAACAAAATCTGTTTCTATTGCTAGTGTGACAAAAAAATCACAAAATTTCAGTTTAGTTGAAGCTGATGTGAGTCTAACTAAAAATAAGTTAAAAAACCACCTTATTGTAACTAGCCCAAAACCCCCATGTATTTTAAGCATAGATTACCTCTGAAGTATTTCAAAACCCCAAAAAAACCTCAAGTAAGCATTCAAAATAGCAGCTGTAATAACAAAAAGCATCCAGGAATTAAACACCTTGCCTAGACTGTCCAAAAATCCATGTACAATAAGACTTCTGAAAAAAAAAAGGAACAAGTACCAATTACGACTTCCACAGTGCATTCCCAACAATATAAAAGAACTCAAAATGCTGTAATCCCCATCCATAAAATGATCCGAAAGCTAGAAAGCCAAAAAATAATCAGCAAAACCCACTCACCCTTCAGCAGCCCCATTTAACCTGTGCGTAAATCTGAAAAAATAACAAAGATTAACTGTAAACTACCGTACATTAAATAAAGTAACTCCACCACTAAACGTTGCTGTGCCAGACATATTAAAGCTCCAGTACAAGCTTAAGTCCAAGGCAGCAAAGTGGTACGTCACTATCAATATTGCCAATACATTTTTCTCCATTCCTCTAGCATCAAAATACAAACCTCAGTTTGCTTTCACCTGGAGGGGAGTGCAGTACACCTAGAACCGACTGCCCCAAAAGTAAAAACACAGCCCTACCATCTGCCATAGACTGATCCAGACTACACTAAAATAAAGTGAAGCTCCAAAACATCTACAGTATATTGATAACATCATTGTGTAAAAAAACACATTTGCAAAAGTGTTTGAAAAAATAAAGAAAATCATCCAAATCCTCCTGGGAGCTGGTTTTGCCATCAAAAAGAGCAAAGTAAAAAGACCGACTCATAAAATTCAATTCCTAAGAGTAAAGTAGCAAAATATCCAGCATCAAATTCCTACAAATGTCATCAACAAGATCACAGCTATGTCTCCACCAACCAATAAAAAAAAGACACAAACTTTCCTAAGTGCCATAAGCTTTTAAAGAATGCATATTCCTGAATACAGTCAGATTGTAGGCCCTCTTTACCTAGTCACCTGCAAAAAAAACCAATTTCCTCTAAAACCCTGAACAGCAACAAGCCTTCACCCAAATTAAGCAAAAGATCACTCATACAGTAACCCTTAACCCAGTCAGGACAGGACCAAAAGATAAAAACATGCTCTACTCTGCAACCAAGAACCATAATTTGTCCTAAAACCTTTAACAGAAAGTGCCTAAAAAAACTCAAAACTAACCACTAAAATTTTAGAGTCGAAGCTACAAAAAGTCTGAAGCCAACTACACTCCAACAAAGAAAAAAATCTTAGCTGCCTATAAAAAGGTCCAAACTGCCTCAGAAGTAGTTAGTACAGAAACACAGCTCCTACTAACACCCCAACTACCAGTGCTGAAGTAAATGTTCAAAAACAAAATTCCTTCTACCCACCATGCCACCAGTGCTACATAGAGCACGTAGATTAATCTTATCACACAGCGCACCCGTATAAGTAAACTAAATTGCCCTGAGATTTTAGAAGTAATTACAATTTAGCCCAAAAGTAAAAAATTTAGTGTCACAAATGAAAAACAAAAACCAGTGACACGGGCTGAAAAGGCTCTTCCATATAACCAACTACCACCAGAAGAAACACGCTATGCTCTTTTCACTGACTGTGACGGTGGTCACAGAGGTTCTTGGATGAGGGAAGAGACGAGAATGTTGACTCCATGTTTCAGAAGGCTTGATTTATTATTTTATGATATATATATTACATTAAAACTATACTAAAGAATAGAAGGAAAGGTTTCATCTCAGAAGGCTAGCTAAGCTAGGAATAGAAAGGAATGAAAAACAAAGGTCTGTGGCTTGGAGAGCCAACTCTGTCGTGAGTGGTCACTAATTCCAAACATCCACACGAGACCAATCACGGATCCACCTGTTGCATTCCACAGCAGCAGATAACCATTGTTTACATTTTGTCTCTGAGGCCTCTTAGCTTCTCAGAAGGGAAAAAAAATCCTAAGAAAGGATTTTCATAAAAAGATGTCTGCGACAACTGACAGTTACTGTCACATCGTAAAAATAAATCAAAAGTAAAAAGCAGCCGAATAAAGCCCCACATGACAGGTCGCAAAAGCCACTAAAAGAAAAAGTAAATCAAGCCAACTTACAAAATTCAAAGCCATCCAACTAGCGCTAGACATTGCAAAAAGAGAGAATTGGCCAAATCTCTACCTCTACACTGATTCATAAATAGTAACCAATGCTCTGTGAAAATAGCTAAAAAAGTAAAAAGAAGCTAACAACGTAAAAAAACCCCAATTTCAACTGCTGAAAAATAGAAAGACATCGCTACCAGAATAAAAAACCTACCTGTAAAAATCTGCCATGTAAATTCCCATGTCCCCAAGAATAAAGCTAATAAAAAGCACCAAAACAATTAACAAGTAGACCAAGCTTCAAAAATAAGTGTCCAAGATAGACCTAAATTAAAAACACAAGGGAGAGTGATTCCTAACTCGATAAGCCCATGATGCCTCAAGTCATCAAAACAAAAATGCCGCCTATAAATAAGCACAAGACCAAAAAGCAAATTTAACCATAAACAGTATTTCTCAAGTTATCCACAACTGCGAAACCTATGCTGCCATCAAACAAGCCAAGCGAATAAAGCCCCTATAGTATAGTAAGCAGTAGTCCAAATACAACTATAAAAAAGCCTAGCAAATTGACTACATCACACTGTCCCAAACACGCCAAAGCAAGCGCTACGTGCTCACAATAGTAAAAGCCACCACAGGATGGTTAGAAACCTACCCTGTGTCTCATGCTACTGCCCGTAACACCATCCTGAGCCTTGAAAAGCAGGTCCTTTAAAGGCATAGTACTCCTAAAAAAATTAAGTCAGACAATAAAATTCATTTCAAAAACAGCCTTATCAACACCTGGGGTAGGAAACATGGCATTAAGTAAGTGTACCATATCCCCTAACATGCACCAGCTGCAAACAAAGTAAAAAAGTACAGTAGACTACTAAAAAATGAGTTGAAAGCCTTAAGTAAAAAATCTTTCACAAATCAAAAGCAGCATTTAGCAAAAGCCACCTAGTTAATTAACACCCTAAATTCCACCAACCGAGCAGGTCCTGCCCAATCTAAGTCCCTAAATATAATAGATAAAAATAAAGTCCCAATAGTACATGTCAAAAGTTTGTTTAAAAAGACCGTGTAAATCAATTCTGCCTTGAACACAAACAAACCCATTCATAAAGTTATCTTTGCTCAAAAACCAAGTTACACATAGTAGATAATGCAAAAAAATAAAACAACATGATGTGTACCTCAAAAAAATCTAGTTGTGAAGTAAGAATGATATACAAATATCACTGTTTGTTAGCTGTTATTGCCATTGTCTGTACATTAAACCACACAGACAAGAGATAGAAGAAAATGTGTAAATGTTGAAAGTCTGGGCAAGTGAAAGATAGAGAAAGAAATTTGTAAGTGTCAAAAGTCTAAGCAAGTGAAAGATAAGGTTTTGAGTAAGTAAAATGAAAGTGAAAAATCCTGCAGCTCTGTAATATAGAGCCTAAATTCAGTAGTCCAGTGTAAAAATGTGACAAAAGCACAATAAATATTGCTTGTAATTTTTAAGAAAAACAGATAGAAGTTTTACATGAATAAAATGCATAATGTTTAGTAGTATGTTAACAATATAAAGATAAAAAGTAAAATGTCCTAGAGTGACGTTATAATGCTTGTATCCCCATTCATGTGTTCTGTTTATAGTAAATATTATGTTCTGTGCCTTCAAAACTAGCTCTAAAAAGCAAAGATTTGTTTTAGTTTTGTTATCAGCCTGCTCCCCCACGGCTGACGGGACACAGAAACGAAGCAGTACATAGTGCAGCTTTTGCTTTTTGCTCGGCTTTTTGCTTTGCTCTTACTCTTACTTCTGCTCTGCTTCTGCTTTGCTCTTGCTTCTTGCTTCTGCTCATTAGTTTAACTAAGCAGTCTGAATTTTTCCCTAGACTGGTTTTCCTTTCCCTTTTTTAAAACCATTCGAGCCTGCTCCAAACTGAGACCTAAGAAACACCAAAAGTTTACACCTTGTAGCCTGCAGCATCTACCCCCAGTGCCAGAAAGACTAATAACAAAACGACCAACCCCAAAAGAAACTCTAAATTTGTCATCTTTTTCAAAGCAGTAAAAAAGTAGTATCATACAGTATTGTTCATTTTGTGTACTAAAAATGTTGTGCCCATTAAATAATCAAGTTCTTTCCACTTGTCTCCTAAAAATCCTTCCCGAACCAGTTAAGAAGAGAAGCCGTGTAAGTTTGCTTTCTAAAAAAAACCCCTTTTAAAAGTTTTCTCCCAAATTTGCCCTAAACCAAAACACGATCATATTAGATTCCCATTGGCCCTAACTGGCTTAATCTATTTTCATTTCCATTGCATTTTTACACAAATTAGAGATAACTTTAAATTTGATGATGTTGCCTCTAGTTATTTAGAGGTTTAAATATAAGCCATTTTATCATTCTTTTGTTTTTTGGGTTTTTTCACCTAAGATTCTGGACACTAAGTTTTAGTCCAGACAGCAAGCAAATCATGTTGCATGTTGTCAGACCCACAAGGCTGTGGAGCAAAACCAGTATTTTGTGGTAGAGATATTTCAGCACCGTGATTCTGTATAGATCAGAAGTAACTTTTCCTATGGCTTATTTAAATATTTTTTTTTAGATTAATTATCCAAATTTATCCAGTTCTTGTTTATGGCTGCCTCCTTTTCTTATTAGCCCCTTTTGCACTGAAAAGGTCCTTGACCAGACACCCTTAAAGGAGCAGATGCTCTTTCACATAGCCTTACCCTACCTGCCAGTCAGTGAGTACACTGAGGTCTTGCCTATACATACAAATTGTCTGACTAAATATTTCAGCAATGGACAACATGAGACTGACTAAACCAGAGAAACTCAGAGTGACCTGGCTGCCTCATTCCCTTAAACTGCTCTGAAAATTCCAGTAAAAATTTACTGGAAAAAAGAAACAACAGAATAAAGTTGCTCCTAGGACTGCTGCAGACATTTATAATAATATTAACAAGGCTTACAGCACCATGTTTTACTCCTCACACCATTTTATTTCTGCTGTAGCTGTCTTCAGCTAGAAGGAATGGAGAATACTTTGTTTTAATAGAAGTCAAATTGGTAGTTCCTGAGTGATGACCCTAGGCCAAACTGAAAGTACTAATATTGGACCAGCTTATTCTTCAAATGGGAGCAATAGAATATTAGAGGGCACCATTATAGTGGTAAACCCTTATGCCAATTGGGTTATAGTAAAGTTTCTGTCTTGGTTTGAAAAGACAGATGTCTGCATAAGGAAGGTAGGAGCCTCACCTGAAATGGAAAATGTAAACCCCCTCCCTCCAAATTATTATGATTTTGAAATTAAAAGGCTCTCAGGCAAAGATATGGGAATAGGAATAACAGTTCTTTACTAGGAAAACTAAAAAATACAAATGTAATAGTATCAAAAAAAACCCCCCAACAAACTACTGACAGAGTCAGAATACGACCTGACACCCTGTGGGTCAGGGTGTTGGTAGCAATCCGATTGGATGGTGGCTGCAGTCCTCCTGGAGTGACAGATGTGGTTCTGTTGAAGCAGTGATCCTGTAGAAGGGTGTAGGTTTCCTCTGAAGGTCCAGTGGTGGTATAGATGGGCGTAGTCTTCCTCTGGGAATCCAGTGGAGAAGAGAGCTGCTCCTCTGGGAAATCCAGTGGGAAAAGGCTGCTCTGGTGTCCCAAAATTGCAGATTATATCCAGGAAGGAATGCTTGGCTCCTCCCCCTGGGTGGAGCATCTCATAATGGGATGATGTCATTTTATCAATCATGCAGTGAGACTCAATGGCCCATTAACAGGACATATTTCCTGGAGGGAGGATTGGTTGTAGAAGAGATAAAGAAAACTGCCCAATTAACAGAAGATAACTGCCCCCACCTCTATTAGATGGCAAGTAGAATACACAGTTATTTTACAATCCAGGACAGTTTCCTACTATAAGTTGAATCAATTCACATGATTTTTTTTTTCCAGTGATATAGCAAAAAAATTTCTGTGAAATTCAGATTTATATTCTGGAAATTTTCAATATTCAAAAGCTGCATTCTGTCATACATGTTCCAACTTTCTTTTACAGGCCAAGGAAGGGAGGCTGGATAAGAGTAGGTATAAAGTATTGGCCATTTTTCTCATTCAGCAATGTCTAAAGCCAGCTGGAGAGCTTTCACGTCTGCAAACTGACTCAACTCATCTTGTCCTTCAACAGTTTCCACAACTTGTTCTAGAGGACTCCATACAGCTGCCTTCCATCTCTGATACTTTCCTACAATATGACAGGATCTATCAGCAAAAAAGGTATATTGCTTCTCACTTTCTGGGGCCTCTTCAAGATGAATCACCTCTTCATAAGCTGCCAGTATCTTTTTTTCATTTTGAGTGCTACAGGACTCAGATCCTCTCTACCCCTGACTCAAAAAGCCTGGGGGTTAACCTCAAGTCTCCCCTGGTGCTTTCTGCCAGAGGATCCAGGTAGGACCATTCTCCCCAGCTGCAGTATAGAGCGCATTTTTTACATCTTGCCCTGCATGGACTGGCCCAAGGCCTACTGCATGAACTATCTCCTGTTGAATTTGTTCAAAGGCTTATCGTTTCTTAGGGAACCATTTTAAATCATTTGTCTTCTAGGTTATTTGACAGAGAGGACTAACAGACTGTAATTTGGACTATCACTTTCTCACAAAGCCTAAGAAAGCTTGGTTTTCTTTCTTAGTAGTTGGTGAAGACATTGCTGTTCTTTTCTTGATCATATCCATTAGGATCTGAAAATGCCCATCTTGCTATTTTACTCCTAAAACTTGTATTTCCTGTGATTTCCTGTGCAAGTCCCTTGACTTTGTTTTATGGCAAAACTGGCTTTCAGAAGGATTTGGATTATTTTCTTCCATTTCTCAAAAACATATCCTGCCATATTGCCCCACACAATTATGTCATCAATGTACTGCAGGTAATCTGGAACTTCATCCTGTTTCAGTGCAGTCTAGATCAGTCTATAACATATTGTAGAGCTGTGCTTCCACCTCTGGGACCATGGATTCCAGGTATACTGAACACCCATCCAAGAAAAAGCAAATCATGGTCCATACTTGCAAAAAACACATTAGCAATATCAATTTTGGCACCGCTGAGCTGCCTTTGACTCCGCTTTGTATTGAAACTCTAGTATGTTTGTTACATCAGCACTCAGCAGTAGCATGACTTCATTCAGGCCATGATAATCTGCTATTAGTCTCCACTCTCCATTAGACTTTTGCACTGCCTGTATGGGGCTATTAAATGGCTAACCAGTGGTTAGCACTAATTACACAATGGGCTTGAATAAAAAACCCCAAGAGCCCAAGAATCCTGGAAACAATCCTGGAATGGCCAGAAAGTATACATTTTGGACCACTGTCAGAGGAGGAATATGTGAGGAAATGCATAAATTGGCACCCAAAGTAAATACACCAGCAGCACAGTCTGCAACAACTAATCAAATGCAACTTAACTAAACAAGTATAACAACTAGAAGTTTAATCTTGCATACTCCAATAAAATCTGTTATTTTCTTTAACCCCTCAAGGTCAGTTAGCCAGGAATCCTGGAAGTGATCATGGACTAGCCAGAAGTCAGATTTCAGAATGTTACCAGAGTAGGGAGGTGACACATGCTGAAGAGGTCCTACTGTGTAATAAATTCCCAGAATATGAGAAGCAATATGCCTTGTTTACTGATAGATCCTGTTGTATTGTAGGAAAGTATCAGAGATGGAAGGCAGCTGTATGGAGTCCTCTAGAACAAGTTGTGGAAACTGTTGAAGGACAAGATGAGTTGAGTCAGTTTGCAGACGTGAAAGCTCTCCAGCTGGCTTTAGACATTGCTGAATGAGAAAAATGGCCAATACTTTATATCGATTCATGGATAGCGGTAAATGCTCTGTGGGCGTGTTTGCAGCAATGGAAGTGGAATAACTGGCAGCACAGGGGGAAAACCTATCTGGGCTGCTGCATTGTGGCAAGATATTGCTGTCTAGGAGGAGAACCTGGTTTTGAAGGTAAGTCACATAATGCTTATGTACCCGAGAGATGGGTCACTGAAGAACATTGGAACAATCAGCAGGTGGATCAGGCTGCTGGGATTGAAGTGACTCAGGTGGATTTGGGTTGGCAACATAAGAGTGAATTATTACTGGCTCAGTGGGCCTATGACACCTTGGGCCATCAAGGAAGAGGTGCAACGTATAGATGGGCTCATGATCAAGGGGTGGACTGAACCATGGACGCTATCGCACAGGTCATCTGTTGCCATAGCTAACTCAAAAGGTTATTGTATTCTGTATCTATCTGTACCCAAAGTTGTTACTGTCTTTGTAAGACCCTGCAGCTGGGAAGCTGGGGCCAGGTGGTACGGCGGGGACTTTTAAAGTCCCCTCCAACAGGCAGCTTGTGTGCTTTTGTGGGATGGTTTCTGCCTTGCTGGCTTCTCGGTCTTTGCTTAGGCAGAAACGTTTTTTCCTTTTTGGGTTATATTTTTAGTTTTTCCCCCTCATCTCGAAGAGACTGCAGTTAACGTTTTTTAGCTGCCTGGGGGAAAATTTCACAGGTCCCTGCATGTCACCGAGCAGGGTAGCCCCGCTCCAGCAAGCCAGTCCAGATCGATCGACCCCCACTCCAGGAGAGGAGACTACGAAAGCAGATGCTCTCTCTTTCATGGCAGCTTTTGCTGGAGATGGGAGTTCTACTTCGGATATGGTTGTTCTGTGTTTGCAACTGTAGTCACTCATAAAGACTGCATTTGGCAATTAGAAACTGTCTCAAAGCTAACTTTGCAAACTCTGCCGGCAGTGAGAAAAGCGAGAGCGTTCCTGGGCTCAGGTCACACCGTGCTGGCACCGACAGACTGGTCCATCCCCCCCCACTGCCACAGTGCAGAGCACAGCAGCAGCACCAGCAGAGCCCAGGAAACATCAGAAGGTGGCAAATGGCAGTACAGACCCCCTCACGAGCTGGCAAGTCTTCATCTGCCACTAGAACTGCTCTGTAGGCTCCTGTTTTTCTGGGTAGGGTTTGCCACGATCTTGTCCCTTTGTTCCCAGGACCAGGCGATTGTCTGAAAGGCGACATCTTGGAATTTAAGGGTGCGACATCAGCTTTCCTTTGTCTTTCAAGCCATGTGGCTGCCTCTAGCAGGTGCCTTCTTGGAAAGGGTCTTTCTGGCATTTTGGGTCTCTCTTTGTTCCCATGGTGACAGGAAAATTAATCGACAAACACCAGAGGTTTATGTCCAAAAAGGAGACAGAGGAGTCCTGTAACTTTATTTGAATAAAGGGACATGTCATGGGGCATTTCCCATAGGGGGTCTCAAAATTTTGGAGGACGCAGCCTCCTTTTTATCCTAATTTCTGGGCCACATTTCCCTCTCTCTTTCCCCATTGGCTGAGGTATTGGAGAGGTACAGACTTCCCAAATTGCCTAATACAGACCCTCTTCTAATGTTGTTATAGATGAGTAATGAGATGGTTGGCTCTCACAATTAAGGGGTGAACATTATATGTATGTTAAAAGAAGTTTTGTAGATGTATAATTATGTTACTGCAATATGTCCTCCCCCTTGAATTGTTATCATGGAATGGCCTTGGTAGTTGGGGCATTTAGGGAGGGTTGGCTTGTTACTATAGTAATACCTGACTGCCAAACAAGATGTAAGAAAGTGGTCTCCACCACTAGACGGCAAAGAAGGAGTTGACTGACAAGTCTTTAGTGGGGGCCCAGAGATATAAAAGGCAGAGCATCCATTTTGAAGATGAGAATGTGGCTGATAGTCACAGGGGCTCCCAGTGCTGTAATTTTTCCTTATTTGGTCCTTTCATTGTATTTTTGTTAAGCTTTAATAAACCTTTGAAATTTTAAAAGTGAGCAGTCATTTCTGTTGTGGTTTGGAATAGGAGAAAAATTTAGGGAAGTGATGCAGAAGCTTTTTGTGTAACTGACAGTTTGTTGAATTACTAAGAAGCTGGACACACCTCTGTGAAAGACATGTTAAAGACGAAAAAACCCAGGAACTTTCTTTTCTGGTCAGCAAAGACATAACAGGCCCTGGCCCCGGCCCCTGTATCAGACGGGCTGGGCCGGGCAGGGCGGCCCTGCCTCAGGCTGGGCCCCTTCTCCCAGGCCGCCTGCTGGCCCTCTCCTATTGGCCCCATCCTGGCCAGGCTGGGCCCCAGCAGTTACTGGGCAGAAAGGCAGGGCAGGCTGCGGAGCCCTGGCTGGAACAGGGCTGGCTGCGGTTGTTAAGATCTTGCCGTCAGGCCTCCTCCTCCTCCCCCACCAACGCGGCTGAGACCAGAAGCCCCTGCAGCCTGTGCAGAGTGGCCCTGCAGCTGGAATTGAACACAGAGAAAACCAAAGACTAACCATGAAACCGATCCTGACACAACCCTGCCACAGCTCCTACCACAAGTTACCAGTTGGTCAGGTGACTATTGGTAGGCCTCATGCATGATGTTAACCCTTTCAGTGCTTTAATCTTCCCTCAAGTGAGAAAAAGGAACAAGATGCAAGCATGTAAAGGAACAACATGAAGACATTGAGGTCAGTGAGGAAGAAGTTAAGTCCCAAATGGGGGGGATGAAGGAAATGCCTCGATTTTGAAGCTGAAATCCTCTTGTAAGATATGGAGAAAGGACTCTTTTTCCCTATAACACATAAAACTATCAGGACATGAAAGTGTTCAAATTGATATCAAGCAAAGGTCTCCATGATAAAGTAAACAGATGTTAAAGTAGCTGTGATCCCATGAGAAGTCTGAACAGAGAAGGAGAGAAGAGTAGTCCAGTACCCCCAGGAGATCTCTGTTCCCAGGAATGAAGATGATTTTAGAGCTAGATAATGAGAACTTTTGCCTTTGATCAGCTCATCTTTAAAACAGTACCCCATAAGTCAACATTGCCCATTGACAAGCTGTGGGAAGGCTTTTGACAATGGGAAAGACTTCACGATAACAGGGTTCCCTGGGCAGCTGTTATTTGTGAAGAAATTGAGAATCATGAAAGAACTGTTTTTCTCCTCTTGTGGAGAAGTCTCCATAACCTTAACAAGAGGGACTTCTCTCCCTAAGTGACCTGAAGAAAGACTATTTTACAGGTGGTAAACTGACTGGAATTTTAGTCTTTGTTTCTTTACAGTGTCAGTAAGAAAGAAAAGGTTGTGGGAGGAAAAGAAGTGTTCTGAAGGGTTTGTTTTGATTCTTACTATTGCTTTCTTTTAGTTACTTTTAATAAAATTTTCTTTATACCTGCTATAAATGATCAAATCGTGAGCCAAAATTATAAAAAATTTTGCAAAGATTTATTAATTTGTCTGCGCGACCGAATTTCAGTCTCTGAGACCACCACAGACAAAGACACAGCGTCGAGCCCGGGATTGGTGCTGGGTGAACCTGGACCCGACCCCTAGAGTGTCAGAGTCTCCCCCATTCATGAATTCTGCTTTTTGCAGTGAGGTTTTATACAGTTTATTGTGCCCGAGGCAAAGGTGACCAAATTTCTTCTATATCTCTTCACATGCATCGCTGTTTCTTTCTATGTGCAGAGCTGGACAAAAGCCGGTTCCAGGTGTGCAGTCAGCATCAATGGGCTCTGGGGAAGCCATGTATTGAGATGTATCAGTTTGGCGCAGCTGACTATCTTGATAGATGCAATCAGCAAGGCAATAATCGCTCTTGGGTGGCTCCCGACTAATAAAGCCTCATTGGCTTTATTATAAAGCAGAGCAATAGGGCTCAGGAGCTCAGTCCCTGGGTAGGGACTGGGTTCCCGAAGCTAGCTCGCTCATGCCAACGCCGCAGGGCTACCATCTAGCAAGCATGGTGATTATCAGCTCTATAGTGATTGCAAGCTCTTAGGATTTCAGCTCTGCTTGCTAGGTAGTGGTGCCCCGGGCTTTAGGCTGCAGCAGACAGAGAGAGAGGAGAAGGAGAAGGCGTAGGCTGTTCCACGGAGATGGCTTTATTTGGGGAGGTCCGTGAAGGGTCTCTGCTCTTCTTCTTTCTCCCCTAATGGGGTACAGTATGCTTCTTTTATAGAGTTGGAAAGGATCCAAGCTTGACCAGTGGGTAAGGGGTTAACATGACATTGCCTTATAGGGTTACAGAGATAGGTTAAGGGCGGAAGACAGGGAAACAGGAATTTTCTTTTGCTGTTTCAGCATTCCTATTGTTCATATCCTCCATGGTGCTTTTCCTAAATCTATGGGGTTTACTACAACTCCACTTTCTGTTTTTACAAAAAAGGCGTTCGTTATAATTCTTTTGAAACAGTGAACAAGGCACGAGAACATAGCTAACACAATAACAACTACAAGGAGAATCAACAACATTCCCTTAACCAAGGATGCAGCCCATCCTGTTAATCCCCATTGCCCGAAAAGTTCATTGATCCAGTCTGGGATTCTTTCTACTTTCAAGTCCTTCACGAGATCTTTCAGTTTCTGGATGTTCGCATGGATGGATTCTGAGCGTGAAGAGAGGTTGAAGCAGCACATCCCTTCGAAGTCTTCACAGCTGTGTCCATGGGCAAGCAGCAGGAAGTCGATTGCTGCTCGATTTTGGAGCGAAGCCTGTCTTGTGGTTTCTTCTTCCTTTAAGAGATCATTCAAGGCTGCAGAAGTAGCGTTAGCTTGTTTACTGAGCCAGCTCCCAAGGTGATTGATTTCACCGAGGGCTTTAGCTGCAGCTACCCTGGGTAAGAACAGGGAGACAGCAATCTTTTTTTGTTTGTTCCAATCGTATAATTTAGGATCACAATTTTCATCAAATTCAGTGTAGGACCTTTTTTGTCGTTTTGATTTGCTTTCTTTTTTCCAATTATGTAACAGGGTGATGTTTGGAGTAAGGGTAGAAAGTTTTCCAAGGGTACAGGGACCTCCCTGGAGTCGGGAGGGGATCCCAGCCCATACTCTGTCACCACAGATGAGAAACATTCCCTTGGGTAATACTTTGGGATGGAGAGAGGACACAGAACTCACACGAGCCGTGTAATTGCACCAATCGTGAGAGTTATAGGCTTTGTTAATTGGTGATATCTCTTTTCGATATGTGTTTTTGTTCTGGTCAATTGTCTGGCCAATTGTTTTTTGGATGTCTAAAGTAAAATTTGACACAGTATGTGGCCTTGGAGGACCCCAACAGATCCAATTCTTGGGGTTCCTCTCGAGCATCTGGCAGAATTTTTGTCCACTCGTCCCAAGTATCAGCCACATTGTGTCTCTTACCTGTGGTGCGGAGGATCTCTGAGTTATAGACAGGCCAGTCATCTGCTACAAAGGGAATTCCTACTAGACATGTGGAAAGTGGGTTATCAATGCTTCCCATGGACAAGCACATATTGTCCTGTTTTAATGTTTTTGTTAAGGTTACCCAAACATTATGGCTAGGCTGTGGGCTAATCCAGCCGAAGGCATGCGGTATGGTGAAGAACATCCAGGCAGCAGTGAGGACAGCAGCAACGGAGATATTTTTCTGATAGGGAATATAAGCAGAATTTGTTATCTTTATGATGAGAGGGTTTTCTGCCTTGTTCTTTTCTGTGTTCCCCTCCTCCCCCCCTTTTTCTTTTAATTTCTAAGCTACACTAAGGGAGGAGGAGTGGGTAGAAGGTTAAGGGATTTTAAAAGGTTAGGGAGAGGGAATAACAGGGGGTTTTTTTGTTTGTTTTTTCTTTCTTCAAATACAAAAAAAAATAGTGCAACAACATATAGTTCAGAGAACACTTTTGTGTTAAGGCTATCTATGGCCTAATGCAGCAGACTGTTGTTTAGCATTTCAGTTTTGTCTGCTGTCTTGTAATGGGGCGGTCTGTTCGTATGTTTGTGGGTATTTGGCAACG
Organism: Agelaius phoeniceus; assembly: GCF_051311805.1. Classification (NCBI taxonomy): domain Eukaryota; kingdom Metazoa; phylum Chordata; class Aves; order Passeriformes; family Icteridae; genus Agelaius; species Agelaius phoeniceus. The sequence goes on along the minus strand of NC_135301.1, from coordinate 9,903,024 downwards.
TCTTCGTCTCCAGGCAGAGCTGGTTTGGTTTTGAGGTGGTCTTGTGTTTGCCTCAGGAGACTTCTTGTCCCCGTTTGCAGGAGTAGTGTTTGCAGTGCCTAAGTATGGCTTTATGTTTTTTCTTGGGTACCACCTCGGACCGGATGGTAGTAGCACGCACGCATATCCTCTACCCCAGGTAATCAACTGGTGAGGCCCAGAAATTTGGTGTGTTTCAGGGTCCTTCACGAGCACAGGTGGTTTCTCAGTGAGCTTTGCTTGGGTGGTATTTGCGAAGTGGCAAAGTATTGGTGGGTCAGGCTCTGATGCTGTACAGTTCAGGAAGTTGATGACGTAGAGAGCCTTGCAAAGTCTTTCCACTGGAGATGTGATTCTCGTGTCTCTGTTCTGTTGATCGAGGACTCTTTTGAGGGTTTGATGTGTCCTTTCCACGATGGATTGTCCTGTGGGGTTTACAGGTATGCCGGTCTTGTGTGCTATTCCCCATTCATTGAAGAACTCCTTTAACTTGTGGGAAGTGTAGGCTGGTCCATTATCTGTTTTAATCTCTTTTGGTACACCCAGGGCAGCAAAAGCGAGGAGAAAGTGTTTTATTGTGTGCATGGTATTTTCTGATGCATGTGATGATGCAAATACTGCTCCTGAAAATGTGTCGACCAATACATGCACATATTTTGACCTTCCAAAAGGTGCGAAGTGAGTTACATCTGTCTGCCACAGCTGGCAGCTATTCAGACCTCGGGGATTGACTCCCATCCCCATGGATGGTATCTGATAGTTCTGACAGTTCGGACATGTAGCAACAATAGCCTTTGCCTGATCCTTTGAGAGCTTGAACATTCTCATAAGGGCAGGTATATTTTGATGAAAAAACGCATGTGACAACTTTGCCTGGGCAAAGATGTTAGGAACATTAGCAGTTTCTGCTGCCATTGCTAATGCATCCGCTTTTCTGTTGCCTTCTGCAACAAAACCTGGGAGGTCCGTATGTGACCTCACATGCATTATATGGGAAGGTTGCTTTCTGTGGGAGATTAGGTATATTAATTTAGAGAGCAGTTGGTACAACTTTGGATTAGAGACCTCTTTGAGAAGAGCATGTTCTGCTCTCATCGCTATCCCAGCGACATAAGTTGAATCTGTAACCAGATTGAAAGTCTCGTTTTTAAAATTTTCAAAGGCTCTGACAACAGCTGCTAATTCTGTGATCTGTGGAGATCCCTCCACTATGTGTATGTCAGAGTGCCAATCTTGTGTTTGGGGGTCTCTCCATGTAACCACTGACTTGTGGGAAGACCCTGAGCCATCTGTAAAGTGGGTTAGAGCCTTGAGAGGTTTTCTACTTTGGATTCGTTTTGGAATCAAATGGAAGGTTACATCAGGGTTAAAAAGTTTGTGTTTTGGGATCTTAACTGAAGTTTGGCCCGTGTAGCTATCCAGGGCAAACTGGAGGCTTTCATTGGCCTGGATCAAATCCTCAAAGTCTGTAAGAGTTATTGGTAAGTATATGCATTCAAACTCACAACCTGAAAGAGAGCGAAGGCGAGTCCTAGCCTTTTTTATTAAATGTGCTATGACCTCCTGGTAGGTGGTAAGTGTCTTTGTGGTCTGGCTACTTGTAAAGACCCATTCCAGTATCAACAAAGGGTCTCAAAGCTGGGAGTCCCACTGGAAAATCAGTCCATGGAATCGAGGTGCTTTTCCCAGGATGATGAACTGGAAAGGCAGGCTGGGCTCAAAGCGATGGGCTTTGCGTGAAGACAGGGCTTCCTGGACTTTGGTGATGGCACCTCTGGCTTCTTCTGTGAGAGTGCAGGGAGAGTCCAGGTCCTTAGGTCCACAAAGAAGGTTGAACAGGGGAGTAAGGTCCTCTGTTGTAATTCCTAGCAGTGGACGTACCCAGTTGATGGATCCGCAAAGGCTGTGTAAGTCCCTGAGGGTTTTTGGGTCATCATTTATGGTGATCTGCTGAGGTACGATGGTCCTTTCCCAGATCTGGACTCCAAGGTAAGTCCATGGCTTGGTGTACTGGATTTTGTCCTCACGAATCTCCATTCCTGCCTTTTCTATGGTTTCAATAGTCTTTTTAACTGTTTTGTCCAAGTAAGCTTTGTCTGAAGCACACACCAGGATGTCATCCATATAGTGATGGATGATAACATCAGGGAATGATTTCCGAATGGGAGACAGGATGTGAGCCATGTACCACTGGCAAATAGTCGGCAAGATTTTCAGGCCTTGAGGAAGATAACGCCAATGATATCTTTTGAGCGGGGCCTCCTTGTTAAGAGAGGCAACGGAAAAAGCAAACCGTGGAGCATCCTCAGGGTGCAGAGGAATGCTGAAGAAACAGTCCTTAATTTCTATGATAGCAAGTGTCCAGACTCTAGGCAGCATTGATGGGGAGGGCAGGCCAGGCTGGAGGGGGCCCATGTCCTCGATGACCTCGTTGATTCTACGAAAGTTGTGGAGAAGCCTCCACCTGTTTGTCCCAGGCTTTGGTAGAACAAAGACTGGAGAGTTCCAAGGGCTGTCGGACTCTACTATGTGGCCTTTTGCGAGCTGTTCTTCCACGAGGGTGTTTAGGGCACCCAGCTTGGCTTTATTGAGGGGCCACTGTTCAATCCAGATTGGTTTGTGACTTTTCCAGGTGAGACGAGGTGTTTCTGGCAGCACGCTTAGCTCAGTGGCCCCGATTAGAAATCCTGAGTAGGAATACGTAGGGAAGCTCCCCACTGGGATAGAACATCTCTGCCCCAAAGGGTGATGGGGGCCCTTACCACAAATGGACGAATGGTTGCCAGCTTGCCTTCAGGCCCTTCCACGAGGATGTTGTTCTTGCTTCTCATGGACACTGTAGCTCCGCCAATCCCTGAAACCATGCCTGCGATGGGTTGTAGCTCCCAGTGTGCTGGCCATTCTGAGCGGGCAATGATGGTCGCATCAGCACCGGTGTCCAGCATCCCTGGCAGGTGGGTCTTCTCGCCTTTGCAGGTGAGGCCGCACTCGATGGTAGGCTTGGATGGTCCCACGACTTGTGCCCACATAGCTGTAGGGTTGAGAGGAATCTGTTCCCTGTGATCCTTTGGGAGTAAAAAGGCTTGTGCTATTGGAGTTCCCTTTGAAAGAAAAAATGGTAAGTCTATGCAGTATACCTGGACGAGAATGTCTTGTCCTGGCTGCACTGTCAGCACTTCTGGAACAACGAAGATCTCCTTTGGGCTATTAAGAGAGTCACCTATAATTAAAATGTGCAAAGGACCACCTTTTGGCCCATATTTGCCTGTGGGAACACGGTGAACATTCTCATTATTAAAGTCAATGGACAAAGCAGTTACCAGTTGACGGCGGATTCCCATCTGGGTTGCCCCGTGGGCTGGATCCTCTTCTTGTGGTCCGGAATGTCCGGGGTTGGTGCGGGGTTGGGTCTGGGTGGCCTTTGATTTGTTGTCAGCGCCCAGGGCTCGACCGGGCTGCGCAAGGAGTTTCCCGGACGCTGCTGGTAACCCTGCTGATTCTGGGGTCTTTGGTAATTGTTACGGTGGTATCGGGGGTGTGATCTCTCTGGGCAGTCCTTTATGTAATGTCCAAGATCCCCACAGTGATAGCATTTAGCTTGGTCTTTAGAAGCTATTACTGCATATGCCCCAGAAACTCCTTCAGCAATACCTTTGGCAACTGCTTGGGCCACTGTATTTTCAGTGGGCATGTAACGTGTGCAGCATTCCAGCATTTGCTCTATGGTGGGGTCTGTATCCATGGGTAGAGACATCAAAATGACTTTGCATTTTTCATTTGAGTTAGTCAAGGCAAGTTTACATAAGAGTTCCTTCCTTGCCTCTGTGCTCTCTATCTGTTTCTCCTGAGCATCTCTAAGTCTGTCCACAAATTTGATAAAACTTTCATCTATCCCTTGTTTAATAGTAGAAAAATGCATTGTTGGCATTGACTCATCATGCACGAGAAGTAAAGAGGTTTTTGCTGTGAGAGCGACGTCCTGCAGTGCCTCTTTATTCAAGGTTTCCAATTGGTCTGCTGGTTTCTGTAAGTCACCTTCACCAGCTAATTCGTCTTATTAGCATCCGCAGAATATGAATCTGATAATGTTTTTAAATGTCTTTTCCAATGCCTGTCCGATAACAAATATTCTGCTGGGGACAGGAGGCAGTGTGAAATATTTTTTATATCGTGGGGAAGTAAGACATGTGCTGAGAACATGGCTTCTAAGAAATTTCTAAAAATATATGAGCTTCGCCCATGTTCTTTGGCTATATTTCTTAATTGCACTAGTTCCTTATTCGCGTTAGCCTTCCATGTCTTTATAGTGGACTCGCCACCATTCCGTCCTTGCTTATATTCTACTGGGAAAGCATTAATTTTCTGTGCCAGCTCCCAGTCCCCAGCTTTGGTCGCTTCTATTTTAATAAGAGCCCATGGATCCGTGTTGATCATATCATAATCAGATTCACTGCAAGAGCTGTGGTCCTCTGAGGAGGACTGAGGGGGGGTTGCTATCCTTGACTTACGCTTTTTTCGTTTAGAAGGGTTTTTCAAAGGTTTCAATGGCTGCGGGGGGAGAGATGGCATGACCTGGCTAGGGGGAGGCGCCAATGGAGCTGGGATGGCAGCACAGTATGCACAGGACCGGGTGGGGGGGGTAGCACCGTGGGGGGTGTCTGGAATTCCGTTCGGGTGGCATTGAGGGTGGGTGGGGGGTTGGGAGGATGCGTGATGGGGGTAGGGGGGCTGGGCGGGGTGGGGGTGCGGGCATGGGGGGAGTGAAGGGAGGCAGGCAGTGGTACTGGTCCGGGGTGCCGCAGTTACGGGGTGGTGTGGTGGCACTGCGCTTGTGTGAGGTCCCCCTTCTGTGGTAGGCAGGGAGCAGGGGGAGGGGGCGGGGATGGACACGGGCTCGGGAGTGGAGGGGGTGAGGCTTGGGGAGCCATCGGGAGGGGCCAGGCCAGTCAGAGCCGGGACGGGGGGACCGGGGGCGGCGGGCGCAGTGACGGGAGGGATGGTGGGGGACACCAGCGCGGGGGTTTGGGGGGGCCGCAGCGGAGGGGGACAGAGCCGACGCAGGGGTGGAGGGGGCGGCAGAGGCAGGAAAAGGGACCCCCGGGACCGGAAGCAAGGAGGAAGCTGAGCCGGGGGTAGGGGGGATGTGTGGAGTTATATATAAGAGAGGATCCGCGGAGTTGGGCAGTGCAGGTCCCGCAGGGGTGGAGGATGTGGGAGGGGGAACCGTGGTGGGCAGTGTAACCTCTGCTTTAGGAGTAACGGAGGCGAGAGGGACTTTAGGACCGTAGGGGTGGTGTGACATATGCATGTGACATTCCTCTGAGTCCCTATCAATCTCGTTAGTATTTGAAGAGGAAGTGTCTGTTACTGACTGCAAAATCTTTTCTCTGTTAAATCTTGCAACGATTTTAGTTATTATATGGAATAAAGGCAAATAATTAGTTACAGAGAAATCCTGGTTTGTTTGGGAGATATATATTGTGTTCCCGATCATACCGCAAAACGAATTTTCAATGACTACTTTCTTATCAGCATCAGGGTATTGCGAAATAATCCAAGTTACAAATTTTTTAAGGTTAGTTTTTGAGAGCTTGCCTTTAGAAAAGGAGAAGTTGTTAGCAGATAAGATTTCTAAAATAGTTAAATATATCTCTCTCTCGGTTTTACTTAGTTTTAATGTACTAAAAATTGAACCCATGTTAATGGTTAGCCCTTCCAGCAGAAAAAACACAAAAAAAAAAGGAAAAAAATCAAAAAAAAAAGTTTTGGAGCCCCGAAGTTATGCGCGCAATATTAGCTAATACTTACAGTTCCTGGGGTTCAAGATCTGTGGAAGGGGTCTGCTGACGTCAGTTCTTCTCGGAACTTCCGTTCAGATGTAAGTTTTGAGTGTCGAACTGACCCTCCTGGGGAAAGGATTTTCTAAAACAAAAAGTCCCTTCACAGAAGGAGCGGCTTCCCGAACAGGCAATCACAGAAAACCTCGGGGGGGCTTCGTTGCTCAACCGACGGATATCGCCGCTGGGGGAGTCCGTAGTCGTTGGGCGCCACTTAAATAACCTCTCTGATTTGGCCTTATCATAAAGCAGAGGAATAGGGCTCAGGAGCTCAGTCCCTGAGTAGGGACCGGGTGCTCAAAGCTAGCTCGCTCATGCCAACGCTGCGGGGCTACCATCTAGCAAGCATGGTGATTATCAGCTCTATAGTGATTGCAAGCTCTTAGGATTTCAGCTCTGCTTGCTAGGTAGTGGTGCCCCGGGCTTGAGGCTGCAGCAGACGGAGAGAGAGGAGAAGGAGAAGGCGCAGGCTGTTCCACGGAGATGGCTTTATTTGGGGAGGTCCGTGAAGGGTCTCTGCTCTTCTTCTTTCTCCCCTAATGGGGTACAGTATGCTTCTTTTATAGGGTTGGAAAGGATCCAAGCTTGACCAGTGGGTAAGGGGTTAACATGACATTGCCTTATAGGGTTACAGAGATAGGTTAAGGGTGGAGGACAGGGAGACAGGAATTTTCTTTTGCTGTTTCAGCATTCCTATTGTTCATATCCTCCATGGTGCTTTTCCTAAATCTATGGGGTTTACTACACCCTACGACTCAGGATACCGGTGATCATTGCCCTGGAAGCTTCTATTCTTACGTTAAGGCGTCGATCGTTATCTTAACTTGTATCCAGGAACTCGTTGTAATCTGAATAGACAGCAGCTCCTGCCCGGCATGGTCAGAGACATAGTTTTTGGTTTTCACAATGTTTTATACCTGTTGCCTTCTTGTGAAGGCCACGGCGACCTGGTATCGGGGTCCAGCACTGCGATCTCCTCCGTGGGATCCCTTGTGGCCAATAACGGACGCTGACACCAATGTGGTGGACGGTTAAAGGCCTTTATTGAGGGGTCTCAAGGGTACTTATGGACTAAGGGGTCTCTCTACGTCAGACAGGGGTTTGGCTATAATTTCTAAGGTTAGTATGGAGTGGAAAGTTACTGGCATGCATAGGTTAGGGGGGCTACACGTCTGGCTACATTCCAAGGGTGATCCTTATCTATGGGGAGGGGGGTAGAAGGATTCCTGTAATTTTCCGTTACAGCCCGAAATCTTCCGAACGCCTGTCCCTAGTCTACCACACTTCCCCCCCTCTTTCACAAATGAACGAGGTAGTCTTATACATAGGCACTAAAATGAGGTAGGAAGTTGAGATCTGACTAGGGAAAAGGGTCTTGGGAAACCTGAGTAAGTTTCTGCCAGGCGAGTCTCTCGTGACTGGCAGCGTTCCCTGTTGAATTCACAGGAATTGTGGCTGTCCCACGAACAGGATGCTAGCCCGTTCTAGGCGGGCCTGAACAAATGAGACTAGCTTGTTCAGCAGGCATGGTCCGAAGGTAATAGCTGAAAGCAGCATTGCCAATGGACCTATTAGGGTAGAAATTAGGGTGGTTAGCCATGGTGATTGGTTGAACCAGGATTCGAACCAGCCCTGTTGGGCTTCCCTGTCTTTCTGTCTCTGAGCCAGTCTGTTTCGGAGTTCTGCCATGGAGTCTCTAACGACTCCTGTATGGTCAGCATAGAAACAGCATTCCTCTTTCAAGGCTGCACACAGGCCCCCTTGCTGCATGAACAGGAGATCCAGTCCTCGCCTGTTCTGCAGGACCACTTCTGAGAGCGAAGAAACTGACTTTTCTAGAAAGGAAATGTATTTCTCGATCCTCTGCAGGTCCTCATCGATGGTCATCTGCAGCTGGGACAGTCCTTGGTGTTGAGTTGCTAGGGCTGAGACACCTGTTGCTGTTCCAGCCGCTCCTAGGCCGAGCAGCATTGCGATAGTTATACCTGTTAATATTTCTCTCTTGTGGAGCCGGCTGTTATCTTCGATAAGGTGGTATACCTCTTCGTCTGAGTGGTACAGGATCCTAGGGATGATCAGAACTTGAACACAAAAGTCGTTAGAGTTATCGAATTTGGCAAGAGACACACAGGGACTTACTCCAGATCTCTGGCAAACCCACATCCCAGATGCGGATGGGACTACCCACTTATTATTCTTCCTGTCGGGCTCAACTACTTCGGTGCAGACGTCGCCTTTCCGCTTAGCTAGGGTTGCATTGCCGAAGCATCTGCCCTGACCTGTGACTTGACTCAGGGTAATTCCTTTGCGGGGTGTGTCCCATCTGCACTGGCGAGGGGCATCGGCTGTGGAATAGCTGAAGGGGGTATCTAAAGCGACTCCTTCGTAAAAGGGGGGTTTAACATCGTAGCAAAGCCAGCAGGAATCGGTTAGGTTAGGGTTAGATTCATTCAGGGATAGAAAGGTAGCTTCTAACATGCGAAGGATTGGGTTCGAGCCTGACCTGGCTGATTGGCCTATCTGGAAGGCTTCCTCATTGCCAGTCGGGACGTCGGTGACCCTTGTGGGTAAGGGTTTGGGGTAGGTCATGTTTCTCCCTTTCTGTGTGCTTTTGATCACTTTGTTGGGCCCAACTGCTCTGGGTGCTGACGGTGGGAGTCTGGTAATTCGCACATTCACCCACTTTCCTGACCCTTGATGGACTACTGTCCATGCTTTGCCCACGGCCCAGCTAGGGTGATTCGGCTGCAAAACTGTCATGTTATAGTGAGTGCATTTCCGGAATTTGGGGACTTTATGTTGGTTTCGATAGAAACTTCCCTGGAGGAAGACGGGTGTTTTGCAACCTGCGGGTGCCCAGGTGAACTGTAGGAATCTGTCGGGCTCTTGTGGGTCCCACCCAGGTCCTGACGGCCTGGCGTCTGTAACTATTGTTTCGCAGCCCCAGTGTCCACAGTATCCCCACCCTGGGCGATTGCAATAACCTTTTCCTGGGTTTGAGGCTGGGCACCAGTAAGATAGGTACATGTGCGTGGCGTGTGAAGAATAGGGGTCTACCTTTTGTTGTTCTGGAAACAGGTCGGTGATGTGAAGCACGAAGGATGGGGCGTTCGGCGTGGTGATGACTCTGAGCATCTTGTCACCAGCAACATGTTGCATGACCCACCTGAAGGGCTGATGGGGGTAGTAGTCTGGGCTGGCTTGCCCTCCGGCGACAAGCCCCAATAGCATAATCACGCAGAAACACCGTGGTTGCTTGGGTCTCGCCCGTGTGGGTCTCTCGGGTGCTGTCCGGCGGCTCGGTGGACTGTCATTTTCCTCTGGGAGGGGAACGTACGCATCCCGGGGACGGCCCACAAGCATGTCCTGTAAATAGAAACTCACAGTTCTCATCAGTCTTGTCCCGCCCACTGTGAAGGTCGGGCTTGATTGACCTAAGTGGACACCACCTAATTTCGCCGTCCTTTTTGACAGCTGCGTACCCTCGTCCCGTGAGCATCAACCTCCAGCCCTGTTCCCATTCACCTAGCTCATTTCTAATTGCAACCTGTGGGCCTTCCTCTAGCGCTCTGGTGGCCCAGTGTTTTTGGACGGGGCTGTTTGTTTCATCCCCCCTAGGAAATTGATTCAGTGCTAGCAAAGCGGTTGCTAGTAGGCGTGTCTGATCTCCCGGGGGAATAGAATTGGCAAAACCCTCTGCTTTTGCCAACACCTCCAGCCTGGTTTTCAGGGTCTGATTCGCCCGCTCTACTATGGCCTGCCCGGTACTGTTATACGGGATACCCTGTACTAATGTGATGCCCCATTTCGAGGCGAATTCTTGCACTGGTTTGGAGGTGAAATTGGAACCGTTGTCAGTTTTTATCTGCTTGGGGATGCCAAGCCACGCCATGGCTGTCAGCCAGTGCTGAATTGTGGCTTTAGAGTTAGTTTTGGGGTGTTGTGTGGCCACGATCATTCCGCTGAAAGTGTCCACCGTCACGGCAAGCCATGCTCGGGGCTTCAGCAGTTGACACAAGGTGAAGTCCGACTGCCAGATTTGTGAAGGCTTGAGACCTCTCGGGTTGATCCCACTGGTCCATAGGGGTGACTTCTGGCAGTGAGGACAGGTAGCCACCACATGCCTTGCGTCCGCTGTTGAAATCCCGCACCTCTTCGCCAGGGCCTTGGCCCCAATATGGAGTGATTCATGCAGCTGACGAGCTTCTTGCAACGTCCATACGCCTTTTGCTGCAGCGTCCGCCTTGTCGTTGCCTGTCTGGAAGTAACCTTTGATTGGGTCGTGGCTGTTGGCGTGAATGATGGATACGGTGCCCTGTCGTGAAGAGACCGCTTCTTCCAGCATTAGGGCTGCTGTAGATGTTGACACACCCGGTCCTGCCATGGCTAGGCAAAGCCTCGCTACGAATATAGAGTCCGTTACTATATTGAGGTGTTCATCTTTGAAAAGTCCGCACGCTAAGACCACTGCTGCTGCTTCCAGTTGCTGCACTGACAGTGTGGGGTCACATGCTTTGATGCAATGCCATTGCTCTCCTGCCTGCCACACTGCCGTTGCCGTAGAAGTCGTGGAGGAAGCGTCCGTGAAGACCGTTGGTCCTGGCTGCGGTCGGTCCTTGACCTTTGGCGGTATGTCTATGTCGACGATGGTCAGCAGCCGAGTCCAGGGCGGTTTTGCTGAGTAGGAGATTTCTCCTCCAAAGCCGGTGAGAGCAAGGGCTAGGTGCTCTGAAATCGCGGGTGACTCTGCAGACGGTTGCTTGCGAAAGGGAAGATGTATTCTTGTCGGCTCAGTTCCTAGGTGTCTCAGGGCGAGTTTCCTGCCTTTCCTGATGAGGTTAGCGACGCATTCGACTCCTGGGGAGAATGCACGAGCAGGTCTCCCGAGGACCACCCATTGGATCGGCCGGGCCTTTTCAGAAGGCCCTTGTGCCAGTGCCCCCACTCCGCCCTTTGGCGTGAAGTGTACGTATAAGTCCAGGGGCATAGCCGGGTTCCACCTGGCTAGCGTGCCAGTGGACATTTGCTGATCGATGAAATCGAGGGAGCTCGCCGCTTGTGGTGTCAGCTCCTTGGGTTCCCAGGGGTGTTGTCCCTTCAGGAGGTCATATAAAGGGTCCATGACCTCGGGGGGGATCAGGACGACGTTGCGGACCCACTGCAGCGATCCCACCAGGCATTGCACATCGTGAAGTGTCTTGATGTCCCGGTTGATCCTTACCTTGGGAGGAGTCACGTAGGAGCTTGTGATTCCCACTCCCAGGAAGGTCACCCAGTGCCCTCTCTTGACCTTTGCGCTTGCGATCTCGAAGCCGTTGGCCCGGAGGGTTTCTGTGATCGCAGACACCAGGTGGTCCACCTGGCTCATCGATGGTGCAGCGACTAGGATGTCGTCCATGTATTGGATGATCGTTGCGGCAGGGTAGGAATGTCGGACTGGCATCAGTGCTCTGTCCACGGTGATCTGGCAGATAACAGGACTGTCCACTAGGCCCTGTGGAAGCACCCTCCACTGGAAACGGAGGTTTGGCCGATTACCGTTTGGAAACGCGACGGAAAAGGCAAAGCGTTCTCTGTCGTCTGGATGCAGGGGTATCGAGAAGAAACAGTCTTTGATGTCCAGCACTGCGCACGGCTGTCCTTCAGGGATAGCAGAATTCATGAGTAGCAGTGTCTGGACTGGACCCATGGGTCGAATCGTCTTGTTCACTTCTCTCAGGTCGTGGACGAGACGATAACCCTCTCCGGACCTTTTGGGGATTACAAACACAGGGGTGTTCCATGGACTGGTGGAGGGTTCTATGTGACCCTTTTGCAGTTCACGGTTGACCAGTTCCAGCAAAGCTGCCACTCGAGGCTCTGACAAAGGCCACTGCTCCCTCCAAACAGGATCTGATGATTTCCAAGTCAATTTGATCGGCAGCTGAGGGTGTACAGCAGTGGCCCTTATTATAAATTTGTAATCTTGACTCCTAGCATAGCAAGGACGTCCCTTCCTATTAGTGGTGGAGAGTCTTGCAAAATGTAGGGGTAAACCGCTACTGTCTGTTCTGGTCCCTTGTTTGTGTGAAGTGTTATAGCCACCAGCTGGGTGCTTTTCCACGCCTGGGTTTGTCCCCCCAGCCCGTTCACTGGGGGGACTTCCTTAAACCGCCAATGTCTGGGCCAATGCAGCTGGGGGAGAATCGTGCAGTCTGATCCCGTGTCTACCCAAAACTGAAGTCCTACAATGTGGGGGTCCTGACTGCCATAGAGGCGGCATGTCCCCCTCACCCTCAGGGGTTCCTTCCCTATTTTCATGGCCAGGGCCACCCAGGGGTCCTGGTTTGGGGCGTCCCCTGCTGGTCCTGTAGCGCTTGCGTGGCTTGTGATGATGGGGGGTGTGAGGGTACGGTTGTGGTACTGCATAGCTCTGCCATTGTATCGCTGGCGGGGGTGCAATACTGACTGCCTCCTGTGGGAGCATAGGGTATGAGGATCCCCTGCCCCACTGTGGGTTGACATAGATGGGCCGTCTCGCATCCATAGCGGGAGGGGGCTGAATATGGCCCGCACGCCCCCCCCTCTCCCGTTTCCCCGGGGCCGGGATCTACAGTCCCTAGCGAGGTGACCTTTCTTCCCACAGTTCCAGCAGACCCCTCTGGGACGCTGCTGGGGCGAGGGTGTTGCCTGGGGAAGCTGTGCCGGCTGGGGGCAGTTAGCCGCGACATGACCTGACTGACCACATTTGAAGCAGGCCATCACACTGGTTAGGGTGTGTACGGTTGCCTGAAGTGGGGTCAGCTGCTCTTCCCTCACAACATGCTTAATCATGTCAGCCAGGCTGGCCCCGGCCGGTAGGGAACGCAATATATCTTTGGTTACGGTGTTACATTGCTGCCGAAGGCAGTCAGTTACCACCGGGCCTTTTGCGACAGCGGGTAAATTAGAAGAGTCCACCGCAGCCTGAAGGCGGTCGACAAATTGTGTAAAGCCTTCACTCTCCCCCTGTTTGATGGTCGACCATGGTGTCGGTCTGTCCACCACCCTGGATGCGGCGCGTATAGCTTCTCTGGCTGCCCGGGAAGTCGCCCTGACTTCCTCGATCCAAAGCTGCGCAGCTTGTTGCTGGGGTGTGGCTACTTCGTCGTGCTTCCCCAACAACCTAGATAAACTCGACCCGTGGAGTGGCTGCCCTTCCCCCGCCGTCTGAGCGAGCATGGTTGCACATTGGTCCGTCCATTCCTGTTTAAATATTATCAAACCCGCCCCATCAAAAAGCATACGGCTTATTTGCACTATATCGAAAGGGAGTAAATCATCATTGCTAAAAAGACCATCCACGAGAGTGGAAACCACCCCTGAGTTAATTCCTTTTTCTGAGATAGCTTTTACTATTGTCTGAACGTCTTTGGAATTAACGGGAGTATACGTTCTTTGCTGGTTCCCCTGGGGTCCTGTGATTCTCACCGGGAAGGCATGCACCGATGCTGCGGGTGCCCATTCCGCGCATTCGATTTTGATTTTACCCCAGTCGGTGAGTTCGTATTGGGGCTGGTTCCCGGTTGTGTTAAAAGTTTTATTTGGTTTCGTCCGAAACCGCATTGATTCTGTTTCCTCTGCTTCCGAGTCGCTGCTGGACTCGGTGGGCTCCGCAGAGCGATCTGGGGAGCTGTGGCTCCCTTCAGAGTTGGAAGTCGACTGCCAATATACTTCCTGTCTCTGCTGCCGTTTTGTCCGGCTACGGCCCCGCTCCTCCCCTCGGGGGCGGTGCTGATGCCGCTGCCGGTGCTGCCCCCTGGGCTCTCCCTGCCTCCCGCAGGGAGGGATCTCTCCCATATATGGTGGCATCAGTGGGCGCGGCTCCCGAGTGAGTGCCCGCCCTCTGTCGCACCCCCACGCATGCGCGTCTGCTGGGATCCGCGGCTCTCGGCCGGGCATGGGCTCAGCGCTGGTTTCCCGCGCATGCGTGTTCGCGGTTGGCCGCGGTTCTGGGTTCTTCCCGCCGCGAGCCGGCGGGCTCCACCCCTCTTCCCGGCCACCTGCGCCATATTCAAACGGGTAGGGAGGCGGATCCCCTCCGCCACTCGCCCGCGCGCCAGCCCTCTTGATATTTCAGGCTTCTGCTGCCAACCCCTCCCAAAAGGACCGTGCGAGTCCCTTCGCTTCTTGCGCTAAGTCGGCTATCGGCGGGGAAGGGTTGGGCGAGGGGTCCGCGGGCACCCCGGGGGGCTCCCGAGGTGGTGAGGGCCCCGGCGAGTCCCCCGAAGGGGTCAGGGGGTCCCCCGGGGGCTCCGGGGGCTCCGGGGGCTTTGGGCTCGAGTAGGGATGGGATGCGCCCGGCCCCCGCATTTCCCCGTTTTCAATCGGGTCGCCACTGGGGGGGGTTCGCGTTATCGCCCCCTCCCCCAGCTGTGGCGTGATTAACAGACAGGAACGCGCAGCGTTCCACGTCTCCCGTTCTTCTAATGCTTTGCGTAGGGCAGCTTCTGCCTTCCCCCACGCTTTCAGGCTTTTGCTGCTGCCTGTGGCTTTTGCGTCCTCTGCTAGCGCGACAGTACATTTCTGCCACACTTCAGAGTGCAATATATCTATGGGTCGAGAAATGACCCCAAGCTCTAAGAGTCTCGTCAATGCGAGATTAAAATTCCTGAGCTCACATTTGATTCCCCATTGCATATGTATCAAACTTACGACCTTCGCTATCGCTTCCATACGAATCGCGGGTCCTGGGGCATCCCCCTTCTTCGCTATAGCCGTTCCGGCGTTGAGTGCTGTCCCCTGGCCAGGAGTACCCCTGTCGCCCGGACTCATCGCTCCCGGGTTTCGGCACCACTATGTTGCCTTCTTGTGAAGGCCACGGCGACCTGGTATCGGGGTCCAGCACTGCGATCTCCTCCGTGGGATCCCTTGTGGCCAATAACGGACGCTGACACCAATGTGGTGGACGGTTAAAGGCCTTTATTGAGGGGTCTCAAGGGTATTTATGGACTAAGGGGTCTCTCTACGTCAGACGGGTTTGGCTATACTTTCTAAGGTTAGTATGGAGTGGAAAGTTACTGACATGCATAGGTTAGGGGGGGCTACACGTCTGGCTACATTCCAAGGGTGATCCTTATCTATGGGGAGGGGGGTAGAAGGATTCCTGTAATTTTCCGTTACAGCCCGAAATCTTCCGAACACCTGTCCCTAGTCTACCACATATACCATACATCAATAGCATGAATTATCCCTACCATATATTACATACCCTTTTAAAGTTTTGAGCCTGCTTTGCCTTTCTCCTAATCCCATCTCAAAGCAGGAAATGAGTGCATTGGTGATTAATCAGCACTGAAACCTGCCACAGTTTCTCACAACGGGGACTCATAAACCTGGAGAAAAACCTCATCTCCGTGGCCCTAGGAGATTTCAAAAGGGAAGCGCACCCTGCCAGAAGTTCCGTAGCTCAATCGCATTCTCCTATGACCATAGGTAATTGCAGGTTGACACCCCAGGGACAGCAGAAGACTAAATAACAAAAAAGAAGAGGGGGAAGAAAAAAGCAGACAAAAATTGAAAGTATTTGCATGCGAGTGAGAGTCCAAGAGTGTGCTTGGAGTGTGTGGGAGACTTGAGAGAGTTACTGGATTTGAGGGGGCTCGAGAACACCTGGGGGTGCCAAATTGAGGGTCACCAGATTTGGAGGGGGCCTCAAGAACACCTGGGGGTGCTAGGTTGAGAGCCACATGATTTGGGAGGGCTCGAGAACATCTGGGGGTGCCTGGTTGAGAGCCACATGATTTGGGAGGGCTCGAGAACATCTGGGGGTGCCTGGTTGAGAGTCATTGGATCTGGGGGGTGTTTGGCCATGCTTGTGCAAGCGGCAGGGTCTCGTAGGCTGTGGCAAGAGGCCACGTGGGTGGTGGCTGGTGGGGACCCAGTGTGGTGGCTCCCAGTGCTCCCCGGCCTGGCGAGAGCGGCAGCAGCGGTGCTGGGGGCAGCTCATGTGTGGGGGTGCCGAGGGTCAGGGGCGGGCTTGGTTGTGTGGCGTGAAAAACGCCAATCACTTGTTTTAAAATTTTAAAAGTTTAATAGTAATAAAAATTAATTCCATATTAATCCCTCAACCCAGCAGGTTCAATCCTGGGTGCTCTTGGGCATTCTTATCCCTCAGTCCAGCAGAATTTTTAGGGGCCCTTCCCTTTTTTCCCATTTCCTAGTGGATTGTGCTAGGAAACTCCCCTGCTCCCTTCCTCCAAGGGGTCCAACCCCTCCCTGGGACACAGTCCCAGTTTCCCCAGGGGAGGGTATTCTCTCACTCATTTTATCTCTCGCATCATCTCTTTACTGGCCATTTTTCTGTTAGCTAAATGGGCAAGAAGAAGCTGCGAAGCAAGAAGAAGATGATAAGGAGCTCTGTCCAAGGCTGTAACCAAGGAGACCAAGAGAACTGAGGAACTGAAGAAAGATAAGAAAAGAACTTTGCAGCTGGATGAAGCATTTTTAGAAAGTTAGTTGAAGTCACTGTAACTTTTCACCAATAGTGTTATGTTATTTTATTGTGGCCAATAGTTAGGGTAGAAGTATAAACAATTAGCAAGTGTATAAAAAGTCAGCCATGTTCGATAAAGAGTTGCCATCTGAGCCTGCTTGTGGTCTCTGCTTTGTGTTGCAACCGCCTCGACAACAACACCCGCTAACAAAGGATTAACCCTTAAAAGCAATAGCCTGTTGCATATTCATATATCTCATACATGATGCAAACATTCCTTTCAAACTAGGGATTTTTCTGTTTATTGTCAACTTCCCCCCCCTTCATCTTGCTGGCTCCTCAGAGTCTGGAAGGAGGTTGAAGGAGTCTGGTTTTTACAGATAAGGTGACAATAATTCTTGTCTTGGTGATTTTGGCGTCTTGTTGTGGTAATCATATATCCTCTGAACAGAGATACATAATTCTCTCCCAGGATTTTCCTGGGAAGCTGTGAGAAAGCGCAGAGAAAAAAAATTCTTATCTCTACTTGCTGCACCTGTTGTTGTGCACATGTAGAATGTGTTACGGAGATTGTTTACCAAAGGGTGGTTTCTTAATTGGACTCTGGTGATGGTGTTTTGATTGATTGACAAATTAGGTCAAAGCTGTATCAGACTGTCTGGCAAGGGCGATGGGTTTTTCTTAATAGTATAGTATAGTAACAATAAAGCGATTGGTCAGCCTTCTGCAATCATGGAGTCAATGCTCGTAATTCCCTGGCGTGGCCCACTGCTACTGTATCTTGTTGCTGTTATCTCTGCGAAGAATTTCTTGATTATCTTATCTATTTCTTGAGGTAGTTAGAAAAAGTATCTTACATTGCATAGTTTCTATTTTAATATTATGTTATAGCGTAAAACTATATTTAACACACTACTTAAAAAGGATTAATACAGTACAACAAAATAACTTTCCAACATAACACATAGAGTATTCAATTTAATATTTGCAAAGACCCAATCATATAATATGAATTTTTTACATGTGAGGTCTCGGAGGCCCCCTGGCAGGAACCTGCTTGGGTGATGGCTAGCAGGGACCTGACACAGCAGGTCTCAGCGCCTGCTGGCCCAGCAGGAGTGGTGGCAGCAGAAGCGGCTCTGCTAAGGATTGGGGGGCTGACCCAGTAGCAGGCTTTCCAGACCAGGACTCTAAAGCCCAGCACTCTAATCTCTGGCACTGTGAATTCGGCTGGGAGGGGGGCGGCAGCTTGGAAGCACGGGCACAGTGATCAGTGCCTCTTGGCAAAAGCCCCAGTGCCAGGCTGCCTATAGTGACTCAGGGATGCCAGGGCCAGTGATGCCCAGCAGGGCTGACCCAGGAGTGTCAGACTGTGGAGACTTTTCTGCAGTATCCGCTAGCATAAAAGCTCTGGGGCCGTGGGAACCCACGTGGGGGGAGCTTTCAGCAGTTGCCCTAGCACGTCAAAAGGCACTGGGGTGCGAGACCCTGGCAGTGAAAGAGTAGAAGGGCCAACCCAATCACACGGGAGTTCCTGGGCTGCAGGCGGGGTTTTTATTTGTTCCAGCCTTCCAGGGAGAAAGTAAGGGGTTTTTTTTCCCTCTTTTTCTTTTCCTTTCTCTCTCTTTTTCTACTTTCTTTTTTTTTCTAATCATTTGGAGATGCAGGGTCTGTCAGGAGGGCCTGTGATTGGCCAGTCAGGACAGAACTATGGGCAAGTAGGGAATCCCCAAGGGGAGAAGGAGAAATTGAGGAGATGTCAGCAGGTATACCCCCAGATAGCTCACTGGAAAGAAAATTATCCCAGTGGAGATATGACTCTAACACCAGAGATTAAAATAAGTTCAAGATGATAAAGTACTGTATGATAGAGTGGACTAAAGAAGAAATTAGGCCTGATAATGTACTTTGGCCAAGGTATGGGTCGGACAAAACGTGGATATGTAAGGCTTTAAACATGTATGTAAAGGCTAAAAACCATTTAATCAAGAAGAAAGTGACTACGCTGCCTGTTGGGAAACAGAAAGTCCACCTTCAGGGGTGGGCGAGTTTAAAGTAACAAAGAGGAAAAAATGGGACCCATTAGACTATTTGCCACATCCTCCACTGGCACCGACTGCAGCTCCCTTGCCCTCTGATGGGTCTAGTCAAAATATTAGTAATAAAATGGCACAGCAATAGGAAAGCAAATCAGGGGATAGGAACCAAGCAATAGGATTGTATCCTCTGAGGGAAGTATCACTGGGTGGGACACAAAAGGGCATTGGATTTGTAACTGTACTACTCAATTCCTCTGATGTGTGGATGTTCAAGAAAGAGTTAAAAGGATTACTAGAGGCCCCCATCAGGTTAGCAGAACAATTAGACCAATTTCAAGGCCCCAATATTTATACATGGGAAGAAATGCAATCAATAATGGCCATGTCATTTACACCAGAGGAAAGACAGATGATCCGGATGGTTGGAATATGAATATGGGAAAGGGAGCACATGCAAGGACCTCCTGGGGATCTGAAAATGCCCACAGTACACGCTAATTGGGATCCCAATGACCCCGGGGGAAGGCAAAACATGGAGTATAGAACATTAATTATAAGGGGTATTAAAGAAGTGGCCCCACAAAGCCAAAATACTCCTAAAGCATTCAATGAATAACAAAAAAAGGGAAGAAACCCCAACAGAGTGGCTAGAAAGGCTGAGGAAAAATATGAGGCAATATTCAGGTATCAACCCTGAAACAGCAGCTGGACAGATCTTGCTAAAAATATATTTTGTCAGCTATGTGTGGCTAGATATACATAGAAAACTAGAGAAATTAGACAACTGGCAAGAAAGAGGATTGCAGAATCTCTTAAAAGAAGTACAGAAAGTATAGGTCAAGAGGGATGATGAGAAAGCAAAAGAAAGGGCCAGAGTAATGTTAACTGCCATTAGAGAAGGCCAAATTTGTTTTTATTGTAAGAAAAATGGACATTTAAAGAAAAATTGCCCCCAGAGGGAAGGGGATCTGAAGGTTTTTAAGAACGAGCAAAGAGGGGAGGTAGAAGACTAAAGATGTCAAGGGCTCTATCTCCTGGGGACAGAATATCATCAGCAGCCCATAATAAAATAGGTCCCCAAGAAGAATTAAAATTTTTGGTGAGCATGGGAATTGAGAAACAAACAACTTGTGTTTATAGAATTGAAAGGAGATATGGGAAGGGTCAAAATACTGTGCAAGTAGTGGGTGCAAAAGGAGAAGGGTTTAAAGCATGAATTCATCATGTTAACCCTAGAGATTAAGTATTGATCAAATCGTAGAAAGACCAGCTTCCAACCTCTCAGTGGGGAGATCCCTTTCAGGTACTGCTAGCCACTGAATCAGCTGTGCAACTCTCAAGCAGAGACAGACAGATAACCAAAGAAGCTCTAAGAAGTCTGAAGAAAAAGAAATAGAGTCAAGCTCCCACCAGCCAGCTCGAAGACTGTTTTAAGTAATACTTTGGGTGGAGAGTTTGAACCGTACCTGTTATTGATGCATTGTCCTGTTTTGTTTTAATAGATGGAGATTGCAAACATCTGTTGAGGGAAGGCACACAGAGAACCTTAAGAAGTGCTGGGACAGTTTGCTTAAGACAAGAAATAGAGGGCAAGACCGGGTTGGCCCCTGTGTTTGCCACCGAGAAGATTCCATAGCCCTGCTGCGGGCAACAATCCCGTAGGCATGGTAAGGTGTGGGCAAAAAGACCATACCAGACCTCTGTCATTCCTCAGCTGTCTTTTCCCTTCAACACCCAATACAGGTGCAGTTGACAACAAGGACTAGAGGACAAGACCGAGTTGGCCTCTCTATTCGCCACCAAGATACACCTGCTATGGATAGCAACCCCATAGGCATGGTAGATGGGGGTAAAAAGCCATACTGAACCTCTATGATTCCTTTTTGTCTGTCCAACAAATTCATCAATAAGTGTGCCTAAGGAAAACCTGAGATCTTTTTCTGTTCCCACTGTCCTTACCCACATCAACAGATGCTAGTATGACTCATTCAAAAATTTTTATTTTGAGAAGAATAAACTCTCAGAATCAAAAATTAGTTAATTGTTCCAGCCAAATGACTTATAAAAAAGAAAAAGGGGGGTTTGTTATAGATGAGCAATGAGATAGCTGGCTCTCACAATTAAGGGGTGAGCATTATATGTATGTTAAGAGAAGTTTTGTAGATGTATAGTTATGTTACTGTAATATGTCGTCTCCCTTCCATTGTTATCATGGAATGGCCTTGGTAGTCGGGGCATTTGGGGAGGGTTGGCTTGTTACTATAGTAATACCTGACTGTCGCAGACATCTTTTGTGAAAATCCTTTTCTTTGGGATTTTTTCCCTTCTGAGAAGCTGAGGCCTCAGAAATAAAATGTAAACAATGGTTATCTGCTGCTGTGGAATGCAACAGGTCCATCTGTGATTGACCCATCTTGGATGTTTATAATTAATGGCCAATCAAGGCCGAGCTATCTCGGACAGAGTCTGAGAGAGCTGCCTTTTGTTATCATTCTTTTCTATTCTATTCTTAGCTAGCCTGCTGAGGAAACCTTTCCTTCTATTTTTCTTTTTAGTATAGTTATAATGTAATATATATATATCATAAAATAATAAATCAAGCCTTCTGAAACATGGAGTCAACATTCTCATCTCTTGCCTCATCCAAGAACCCCTGTGAACACTGTCACAGTTGGTGACCCTCGACTGTGGAAGATGTCACTTGGTGAGACCCCAGAGGAGCTGCTGCACTGGGTAAACCCCGAGTGTGTGGCATTGATGGTCACCTCACAAGTGACCACAGAAGTGGATTCTAGCCAGGAGCTGAAGAACTGAAGATCCTGATTTGGACAGAGTTCACAGCCAAGGCTGACCACAAAGAGAACCTCTTGAAAAGCCTCCAGGGAAGATGTTCGGAAAGCCTAGCAGCACCAAGCAGCTGGCCAGAGCGTGCTGGACACTGTCACAAGGTACTGTTAGCTTTTCCCTTCCTAACGATGCTGGCATTCGCAGATTATGGTTGCAAAAGTGGTGGGGGCTGGCCACTGAGGCAGAGGTTCCGTTCTCCCCTTCAGAGGAGAAACTTATTGCCCTCTGGAAAAAATGGGGTGAAGAGGACAGAATTCCTCTGGCAAAGAGACATTTCTATGAGTTTTTTTCAACCGGCAAAGTTCTTTGGGTTTTTTACGAATGTGCTCTATGCCCTTGATATGTTCGTATGGGAATGCATGGAATCCATTTTCCAAGTCGTTTTGGACCGTGGATTGGGGTACCCCCGAATTTATCCAGCATTTAGGATGCTCTTCCCGGTCTTGAAACGGAGAGCAGCTTCCTTTCAGTGGATTGCTGATTGCAGGGGGCAAGCCCCATTCCCCCCAATTCCCACGGGAGAAGATCCTTTGGGGGGAGACGATCGGATGCTTCCCGGCCCCCCTGAATCGCAGCAGGGGAGGAGATTTTGCCCGCAGCCGAAGAAGGTTTTTTTCCTGCTTTTTCGGACCATGCTCAGACGGAGCCGTCTTTCCCCCGCCCTCGTCACTCTCCGGGGCATTCTGAGTGGGCTGCGCTGCCCCTGGCAGCCCTGCAGGCCCCGCCCCAGCCAGCCTCTTGGACCCTGCCCTGCTCAGAGGTGGGGGTAGCATCGGTGCCCGAGGTCCCGCCTCCTGGGCCCGCGGGGCCACCTCCCTAGCTTGTGGGGCTGCCCCAACTCTTCCCGTTGCCGCCTCTCTGGGCAGCCCCGCCCGCGGCTCCACCGGCTTCTGCGCCTGCATTCTCAGAAACACCACTTCCTGCGGCTGCGCCAGTGTTGCTAGGCAACACGCTTGGTGACAACAGTGATCCGGCTCCGCTCCCGCCGCTTCCCGTGGCTGCACCTGTGTTGCTAGGCAACAGACTCAGCGACAATGGCGGTCGCCGCCATCGTGTGTCTGAGGCTGCACTGCCTGTGGATGCGCCAAGGGCCAACCCCGTGCAGGTCCCCGCAGCCCCCGCTCCAGCAGAGCCGGTGGGGACTTCGGCTGTGACGGCCCCGCCTTAGCCCGCAGCGCCAATGCCGGAGGTTGCAGCTCAGAACAGTGACCCAGCGCCACCCCCCCCGCCTCCTCCCCCCCGCCGCCTTCCGTGCGGGCACCACCGCCTTCTGCGACTGCACTCCCTCTGACCTCGCCTCCCCCACCGGCCGCCCCAGCAGTTCTGCCGCCTTCAGGGACTCTGTCCTCCGTGTCTGAGTCAGAGGCTGCCCTGGAACCGGCGGCATGTTCGAGCTCGGACCGTCCCGAGCTGTTTGCCCCTGCGGTGGCTGTTGTAGTGCGTTCTTATATTTTGTAATACTTTGAAGTAGTTGGTTTTGTATCCCCATGTTTTTCCCAAATGGTTTATCCCAGACTGTACCCCCCCCCCCTTTTCCCTCTACTTGTGTTATCCCTTTCCTGGGATAAGATCTCCAAAACCCCCACCCTGGCTCTCTGTCAGTCACCTCGACATCCCATCCCCCTACCTAGAAGTTTCGGTCCAAGTTGTCGAGTGATTAGCCAGGGGCCAAGGGTCAACCCCCCAAGTCCTGCCCCATACGCTGTTTTGTATGTCTGTCCCCCCAGCACCCATCCCCCAGAGATACCTATTGGTCAGTAGGATTTTATCTATGTTAGTTTCCTCCCCCCTTTAAATGTAAGCTTCGAACATCCCCCAGTGCTCTCGGCAGGAACCCCCTGAGGTATAGGAGCTCCCTCGGGACTCCTTAATAAAACCTTGGAATACCCCCTGCTGGGAGTCGGCCCCTTTCCTCTTCCACCGACGTCTCGGTTGTCTCTGCTGCAACGAAGGCAACCAGCCTGAGTGCCCTCAGCACCCTCGGGGCACAGACAGTGTCTCCCTGCAGTCGGCCGTGGTGGGGCTACCCCCCCCACTCTCTGCCGACCCGGGTAAGGCCCAGGGACTTGAGAGGCTTGCAGAGGGACTGGGACAGCTTGGCGCCCAGCCGTGGGGCTCTGGGACCATTCCAGGAGCCCACGGAAAGGGGCTCGGACATACTTTCAGTCTGTTCGATAAGCCTTTGGCCGGCAAGCTACCTCAGGAAAGAAAAAACTCCGTTTTAGTGAGTTGCTCTCCTGTGGACGAAGCTGGGAGCTTCTTATGTACCCTAAGAAGTCAGCTTTAGGTGGAAATCAACATCCCAGGCTTTTTCGTTCCCCTCTCCTGCAGTTGGATTGGTAAGTTTTACCCTTCTCTTGTTTTTCCCCTCTTTGGGAGGGGGTGTTTCCCTGCCCTTTGTTCTCAGGCCCGCCGCGGAGGGCTGAAGTTTTTTTTTCTCTCTATTGTGGGCAGACTGCCAGCTGTAGGCTTTTCTCCTCCCCCCCCCCACCTGGGTTGCTGAAATTTGAGATACAAATTTAAAATCAGAGCCAAAATGGGTGCTAGGCTTTCTGTATCTCACAAGGGTGTCTATTATCATCTCTTAAACATTCTTAAGAGTGAAAAAATCCGATTTTCAAAAACAGATGTTAAACAGTTCGTCAGATGGCTTTTCCTTCACTTCCCCGACGTGTCCACTGAAAATCTCAGTGATTTGGCTTTTTGGGACAAAATTGGTAGTGAATTATTGAAGGCAGGGAAAGCAGGAGATATATCTCCGTCAAAATTTGCTTTCTTAGCCCTGCAGATAAGAAATGTTGTAAAATTTAATTTAAAGATGCAAGAACAGCCATCCGGCAACAGTTTCAATATCTCTGTTTCCCAAAAACCCGATCTACCCCCCTCCGAGTTCGGTTCTCCCTCCCCCACTCACCTCCCCCCACCCCCAGCCGCTGCACAAACCCCTGCTCCCCCCCCGAGGCTCCCTGTCTCCAACCCGGACACTTCTGCCCTGAATTCCCGA
This sequence comes from Agelaius phoeniceus, assembly GCF_051311805.1. NCBI lineage: Eukaryota > Metazoa > Chordata > Aves > Passeriformes > Icteridae > Agelaius > Agelaius phoeniceus. Next base: position 9,878,826 of record NC_135301.1, on the reverse strand, counting down.
AATCCCACCCTCCCCCCTGCTTCCACAAGTTATAATACCGTGTCTCACAACCTTAGTGCCCGCCTTGGTACCCCCCAGCCGCGTCCGGTAACTTCCCCGGACCATAATGGCGGACACCACGTGGCAATGGTGGTTTCCTCTCTTTCCCAGAATGCCTTTCGCTCTCCCAACAACCCATTCTGCTCGGAGCACCCCGCCCCCGAAACCCGCCCTCCCGCCCTTCCCCCGTCTCCTCCTCCGGCCCCTCCCCCGGCCCCGGCCGCCCCTCCCGCTCTGGCTCCGGCCGCCCCCGCCCCCTCAGAGCTCTGCCCGCCCGCCGCGGGCTCCCTCCGCCCCCCCCACGGCCCGCCCTCCGGCGCTCAGGACAGTGTAACAAGAGACGCTGTTGCTGGGAGACCGAACCCGGAAACAGGACAGTCCTTTTCTGCTGCCCCTGTCTCATATATCCCTGATTTAAACGGGGCATTTCAGCCAAATTATAGCCCCCTTTCTGTTGATTCTGTTAAAGAACTAGCCAAAGCCCAAAAAGATTTTGGGAGATCAAGTGAATATTTTAGAGGGCTCCTTAAAGCTACATTATTCGCTCACATTCTAACCCCTGCTGATATAAAACACCTTTTTTCCTGCCTGTTATCCTCTTCTGAATATCTCTTGTGGGAAGTTGCATGGCAAAAAGGATTGAGAACAATTTTACCAGCTCTGTGGGCTGATGAAGCTACTGCTCGTGATGTTTATGGTAATATGTTATCCCTCGATCACCTCTGTGGACAGGGGGGTTGGGAAGACGCCGTGATCCAGGCAGAGGGCATTCCCACAAGGGCTTTCAGAGAATGTGCTAGAGCAGCTGAGAAAGCTTTCTTTGGGCTCCGTCCTAGTATTCCAATTGAAAATTATTTGAAAATAACACAATCTCCATCTGAGTCCTTTTTGAGTTTTGTGGAAAGGTTGAGAAAAGCTGTTGAATTGCAAGTTCAGAATGAAGGAGCCAGGATGGAAATCCTCACCGAAATTGCTAAAGAAAATGCCAATGAGAAGTGCAAAGCTGCTATCCTCAGCCTGCCTCTTGACCCAACGCCTACGCTGCAGGCCATGCTTGAAGTGTGTGAGAAGAAAGTTACCATCACCCTCGCTGACCACGACGAGAGACCAAAACCACAGAGGAGGATTGCTGCAGTGGAAGGCCCTGAGCCACCATTTACCAGCCAGCTCCAGCATGTCACGATGCCACAAGAGAGAATCTCCAGCTCTAATAGACCTTGCCATCTTTGTGGGAAGTTGGGGCATTGGATGCCGGACTGCCCTCTGAAAAAGCAGTTTTTAGATTTTAAATACAATATGCTTAAAAACCAGAATTCCCCAAAGGACCACCTCTCAAAAAACTGAGTAAAGAGCGCTCCTTTCCCCAGCGCTATGACAAAAATAGGGTGGGCTCAATTCAAGTACGGGGGAGGGAAAAGAAATCTAGTGTAAAAGATGTATCGGTGCCAAGCGAGGCACTGGATTTGAACAAAACAGAACATTCATTTCATTGGAATAATCCCAGACCAATTTTAACCACTGACTCTTCCCATAACCCTTACAGGCTGGCGTTGACCGAACCTCTCCATCTCAGAGACACTAACTGGCATTTCATGTCTGTTAACCCTGAACAACCAGGTACTTGGACACAGCTTTGCCAGAAGCGTCACAGTAAGTATGTCGTCCTTGGGGACACAAAACACACACCCCAAGAAATTATTATTCCTCCGGGTCTCATATCATCAGACCCGAAACAATTTGTCATATGGCTTCACTGTACTCATCCACCCGTGTACTTGCCCAAAGGCCAAATCATAGCCCAAGCCATCCCAGTGCCTGAGCCTCCATGGGACCAGGAGCAAGCAGACACCCTCAGAGGTAAACTCCATCCCAATGTCTGCTGGACTCAGGTATTGGGAAAAGAAAAACCCAAGCTATCATGTGGCTTACACCGTGGTGGCGAGTACAAGTCCATACAAGGACTTTTAGATACTGGAGCAGATGTCACGATTATCCCATCTAAAGAGTGGCCATCACACTGGGAATTGCAAAACGTAGCAGGACACGTGCAAGGTGTAGGGGGAATTCAATTGGCAAGACAGTCAAAAAACGTTGTTCAAATTGAGGGACCCAATGGCAAAATAGCTTCCATTCGCCCGTTTGTTTTAGACTACACAGAGCCCCTCTGGGGCAGAGATTTAATGGTTCAATGGGGAACCACAATTGACATCCCAGAAAACCCGCAGGTTTTTCGGGGAGCGGTCGCTGAGGTGCGCCATGCCCAAAAATTGATTTGGAAAACTGATACTCCAATACGGGTAGTTCAGTGGCCGCTCAATAAAACCAAATTAAAGGCGCTTGAAGAGCTTGTACAAGAGCAGTTAGAAAAAGGTCACATTGTGGAGACCACGTCGCCGTGGAATTCGCCTGTCTTTGTCATTAAAAAACCAAACAAAGACAAGTGGAGACTACTCCATGACCTCCGTCAAATCAACAACGTTATTGAGGACATGGGCTCCCTACAACCAGGGATGCCCTCACCAAGCATGCTTCCACAAAATTGGTCTTTAGCTGTAATTGACATCAAAGATTGTTTTTTTCACATTCCCCTACATCCTGACGATGCTCCGCGTTTTGCCTTCTCGGTTCCCACCATTAACCTGGAGGCCCCAATGAAGAGATACCATTGGACGACCCTCCCTCAGGGACTAAAAGTCAGTCCTGTGATTTGCCAGAGGTATGTTTCTTCCTTGTTGTCTCCAGTCCGTGAAGCTGCAGGAGATTCCATCATCCTGCACTACATGGATGACATCCTGGTGTGTGCCCCAAGTGATGACATGCTTACTCACACACTTGACCTGACAATCAATGCATTGGTTGCTGCAGGGTTCGAGCTCCAAGAAGAAAAGATTCAAAAGATGCCACCTTGGAAGTACCTGGGCCTTGAGATTGGAAAGCGGACCATTGTGCCGCAAAAATTGACTATCAAACATGATATCAAAACCTTAGCAGATCTCCATCAACTCTGTGGATCCTTAAATTGGGTGAGACCTTGGCTAGGCATTTCCACCGAAGACCTAGCCCCCCTTTTCAATTTGTTAAAAGGGGGAGATGACCTTAGTGCTCCTAGGACCCTCACCCAGGAAGCGAAAACCGCACTGGAGAAAGTTCAGGAAATCATGTCTACTAGGCAGGCCCACAGGTGCCAGCAGGGTCTCCCCTTCAAATTTATCATCTTAGGCAAACTGCCACATCTCCATGGTATGATTTTTCAGTGGGAAACTGTCCAGGCAAAGAAAAAGGACCAGGTCAAGAAAGATCCCCTCTTAATTATAGAGTGGGTCTTTCTCAGTCACAACAGGTCAAAAAGGATGACAATGCCACAAGAGCTGATGGCAGAATTGATCCGGAAAGCAAGGATACGGATCAGAGAATTGGCAGGGTGTGACTTTGACTGCATTTACATTTCCTTAAACCTGAAATCAGGCCATTTGTCTCAAGCAATGCTAGAGCAATTTTATCAAGAGAATGAAGCCTTGCAATTAGCCCTAGATAGCTACACAGGCCAAATCTCGATTCACAGACCGGCCCACAAAATTTTCAATTCAGATGTTCAGTTTTCATTATCACTGACAAGCATTCAGAGCAGGACACCTCTAAAAGCACTGACAGTTTTTACTGATGCGTCTGGTGCGTCTCACAAGTCAGTGGTAACTTGGAAAGATCCCCAAACTCAACAGTGGGAGGCAGATATTGCCAAGGTGGAAGGATCACCCCAAATTGCTGAGTTGGCCGCTGTAGTCAGAGCTTTTGAGAAGTTTCCTGAGCCTTTAAATGTAGTTACTGATTCAGCTTATGTTGCAGGTGTAGTGTCTAGGGCAGAGAATGCTGTGTTGCAAGAAGTTTCCAACATTCCTTTATATGAATTACTTTCTAAGTTAGTAAGAATTATTTCTGGCCGAGAACACCCATTTTATGTAATGCATGTTAGGTCACACACAGACCTGCCGGGGTTCATTGCAGAAGGTAACCGGAAAGCTGATGCCCTTGCGGCTACAGCCAAGATGGCCCCGCTCCCAGAGGTATTCCAACAAGCAAAGATCAGTCATCAATTTTTTCATCAGAATGCACCTGCCTTGGTTCGACAATTCCATCTAAAGCACAAACAAGCCCAGGCCATCGTAGCCACGTGCCCTTCTTGTCAAAATCAGTCACTACCTACCTTAAGTGCAGGTGCAAACCCTAGGGGCTTGCAGAGCTGCGAAGTGTGGCAGACAGATGTAACCCACATCCCATCATTTGGCAGATTTAAATATGTCCACGTCTCCGTGGATACCTTTTCTGGTGCCATCTATGCTTCTGCCCACACTGGGGAGAAAGCCAGTGAGGTAAAGAAGCATTTCATGCAAGCCTTTTCCACATTAGGAATCCCTAAGGTCATCAAAACAGACAATGGCCCAGCGTACAAGTCCAAAGACCTTCAGAGCTTCCTGCAGCAATGGGGAATAGAACACAAAACAGGCATCCCCTATTCCCCGACAGGCCAAGCTGTGGTGGAGAGAGCCCATCAGAACCTAAAAAAGGTTCTCCACCGACAACGTGAAGTGATGAAAACAGAGACCCCTCAAATCCAGCTGTCCAAAGCGCTGTTCACACTGAACTTTTTGAACTGTACCTTTGAAAACCTTAACCCACCTATTGTAAGACATTTTAACGAGAACAGTCAGCACAAATTAAAAGTGCGTCCGCCAGTCCTCATAAAGGACCCTGAAACTTGGAAAATAGAGGGGCCCCATGAGCTCGTAGTCTGGGGTAGGGGGTATGCGTGCGTATCCACTCCCTCAGGCTTGAGATGGATCCCCTCCAGGTGGGTGAGACCGTACATTCCTAAGGTGTCAAAGGACAAAGCTGCAACACAGGTAGCCAGTGCCTGCTGGAGGAGGAAGCGCCGTCAGACTCTTTAAAGTTAAATCGTTGTTACCTGGACCTCATCCCTAACATTTTTTATTTTCAGTTTTAGTGTTTTCCTTTGATCTGAACTCAGCCCTGGTGTCATCAGAATGAGCCCCATCCTTCCGTTGCTTCTGTTGACAGCCGTCCATCCAGGTCAGATGTGGATTGTTCCACAACCCCAAGCAAATGTGTGGACCACCCTTGCCAGAGTCCTCAACCAAGACCACATTTGCCTGTCAGCCTCTTCTGTGTCTGACCCGATGTCCACTTGCCTTGTGGGGATCCCATCTAAATATGATGAGTTTCCGCCAACATTAGCTGCTCCCCTTCCCCCAGTATATAATCCGTTATCCCCTTGGTCAAAATTAATTGATAGACAAGCAGTAGCAGAAAAAGAACCCCAAGAATTTGAACTCCTTGGTTCTGCCAAGGCATTCTATTGTGTTCAGTTTGCGTTTTCACCAAAAGATCAAGTAGATTTGTACCATGAAGTCAAACAGTTTAAAGTGAATTATACAGCAAAAATTTGGTGTAAGAAAATTTCCCAAGTAGGAATACCTTCTACCCCTGATAATAAGCCCCGTGCCCTTCCTAAGGGGTTTTTCCTCATTTGCGGGGACAGGGCATGGGCAGGCATCCCCTCTCGTCTAATCGGAGGTCCATGCACCATTGGAAAGCTGAGCCTGTTTACACCCAACAAAACCCAAATCATGGATTGGCAAACCAAAACCAGCACCCGCAATTCGGCCCGCAAAAAGAGAGATTTAAGGAATCTGGACCCAAATTGCGATTCTGAAATTGTACATTGGTCCAAACCAAAAGGAGTTGCGATCACCGTGTTTTTGCCATGGGTGTCTGCAGCTAAAGCTCTAGGGGAATTATCACATCTAGAGTGTTGGGTTGCTAAACAGGCCAATATTACATCAGCTGCACTTTCAGACCTCCTGGCAGACGATGAAACAACAAGGAAAGCCACCCTACAAAATCGGGCTGCAATTGATTTTCTCCTCTTGCTACATAACCATCGTTGTGAGGAGTTTGAAGGTCTCTGTTGCCTGAATCTGTCATCCAAAGCTGAAAATGTCCACAAAATCATCGGGAAGATGCAACAAATGGTCCAAGACATCAAGCAAGAAACAGCAGACTGGATGGATGGACTCTTTCAGGGATGGGGACTCTCGGGCTGGGTCAAATCCATTTTGAAATCTGTATTTTTAGTTTTGCTTGTTCTTTTTGTTATTTTGATCAGTTTTGGGATCATCAAGAGCATTGTGACCAAACTGATCTCGAAAGCTATTTCCCCTTTAGAGGTCAATCAGGTGACTGTTCCCACCTCTTCTGAGGAAGAGACAGAAACCTCTGCAGAATTTACAAAACAGCCTTGGTTTGCTGATGATTGATAGCACTCCGAGCTGAAATTTAATGTTTAGGTGCCTCTTCCTTTTTTATTTAAACGAAAAGAGGGAGATGTTGTAGTGCGTTCTTATATTTTGTAATACTTTGAAGTAGTTGGTTTTGTATCCCCATGTTTTTCCCAAATGGTTTATCCCAGACTGTACCCCCCCCCTCCTTTTCCCTCTACTTGTGTTATCCCTTTCCTGGGATAAGATCTCCAAAACCCCCACCCTGGCTCTCTGTCAGTCACCTCGACATCCCATCCCCCTACCTAGAAGTTTCGGTCCAAGTTGTCGAGTGATTAGCCAGGGGCCAAGGGTCAACCCCCCAAGTCCTGCCCCATACGCTGTTTTGTATGTCTGTCCCCCCAGCACCCATCCCCCAGAGATACCTATTGGTCAGTAGGATTTTATCTATGTTAGTTTCCTCCCCCCTTTAAATGTAAGCTTCGAACATCCCCCAGTGCTCTCGGCAGGAACCCCCTGAGGTATAGGAGCTCCCTCGGGACTCCTTAATAAAACCTTGGAATACCCCCTGCTGGGAGTCGGCCCCTTTCCTCTTCCACCGACGTCTCGGTTGTCTCTGCTGCAACGAAGGCAACCAGCCTGAGTGCCCTCAGCACCCTCGGGGCACAGACAGTGTCTCCCTGCAGTCGGCCGTGGTGGGGCTACCCCCCCCACTCTCTGCCGACCCGGGTAAGGCCCAGGGACTTGAGAGGCTTGCAGAGGGACTGGGACAGGTGGCGGCTCCAGTGGCCGGCCTCTCCTTCCATGGAGGAGGCATGGCTCGGCAGCTGAGTGCGGGTGCAGCCCGGCAGCCTGCTTTGAAGCTCAGCATTCTTGGCGGGTTGGGGGGTGTTTGGTCGGAGGTTCCCCCTTGGAGGTTGCCATCCCTGCCGCCCCTCGCACACCCCAGCGGCGAGGGGGAGGTGGGTCCCGAAAGTTCTGCCTTTGGTCTTCAGCCCAGAGGGGGTGGGGGTGGTACCGGGAGGCAGATGGGAGGAACACCTTTTGCATTTGCATTGCAGAGGCAGAGGGCACAGCGGGAAGCGATCATCGCTTGTTTGCTATGGGAAAAAAAACATCCCCAGACCCGAGATGAAGATTCTTGGGACAGCTTCTATTCCCCCACTGCCGGCATGCCTCGGTGGTTTTGGGGGGAGGAAGCGTTTGGTCACTTGTTCTGCCATTCCATTGGTGTCGTGAACGGCGGAAGAATTGCCTCACGCAATATGCGTGAACAGCAAATCCCAAAGTTTATTGATAGCTCACACATATTTATATTGGTGTTAATGAAGCTTATACATATTGCAAAAGCTGGGCTCATTATTGGTTGAAGCACACTTATATCAACCACACCTACTTCTATGCTCTAATGATTATTTTGTTTCTATGTTTACATTCTTATAGCTACTCTACCTAGGCTATCTTCATTTTCTGGCAAGCGATTTTCTCCCCCATCTTCCTGTTTCAGCGAAGGTCACCATGACCTTTGTCAGTGATTGGACACTGGTTGCTTAATCCCCAGCTTGTTTCCCCTATCCTTATCCAACGGTATCACATCGAAGTGGCCTTTCTCAGCTAGCCAATTATCCACAAAGCTCTCCACATTTCCCCCGTTTTTCTGTTGAACAAGCATGGTTTGATTAAATGCGGTAGCTATCGTCTTTCGCACCATATTCTGTAAGCATATACAAAAACATGGCAAAATTAATACTAACAACAAAGCTACAATAGCTACTACAATGCTAACCTTAACAATAGAGCGTAACCATGATCCTAAGCCTAAAGATTTGAGCCATCCATCAATACCAAGGCCTGATTCTACCTGTAAGTTCCCAGTTAACCTCCGCAACTCAGAGCTGTGAGTGGACAGACTGTGCATGATCAGAAAGATTCATGCAACACATGCCTTCAAATTCTTCACAACCATGGCCTTGTGCAAGTAAGAGAAAATCAATTGCCGCTCTATTTTGAAGTGTCGCATGGCGAATAGAATCAACATCAAGCAAAAGACTAGAAATCGCTAAAGAAGTTGCATTTGTTTGTTTAGCAAGCCAACACCCTAACCTATTTAAAATAGCATGAGCATGTGCTGCTGATACCCCTGGAGCTAAGAAAGATGCTGCAACTATGGCCACTGGGGACCAAAACTTCACATCATCCCGGCAGTCTGCTGCAAATGCATGAGCCATTCGTTTGCCTCTACGATGGCGGCGGCTCATGTTTAGTATCATGGACATGTTAGGTGTAAGTAGAGACAGCTGTCCAAGTGTACATGGTCCCCCGTGCAGCATTGATGGGATACCGGCCCAAGCACGGTCTCCACATATCAGGAAATATCCTGCTGGCAATTGAATAGGGTCATTGGATGAGACTGACACTCTTTTTGTTGTATAATTGCACCAGGCCGATGCATTACGGTAGACAGCCATGCTGGAAGTTACAACATTAGAATGGTTCTTGACTGACAGCAGGCTTCTATGGTTAAAATGAATACATGCATCTGCCATCACTGACCCTAACAACTCCAACTCTTGGGGTTCCTGTGGTGCTATAGGAAAGTGGGAAATCCACTGGTCCCAATTATCCACACTCGTCCTAGCATTGCTGACCTTACAAGTTGGTACATGTGAAGGGCACGGCCAGGGATCTGCTGGTAATCCAACCAAACAGGTTGTGAATGGATTGCCAGGAGAAGATAATGACAGGCAAATAGCCTCCTGTTTAGTTAAGTTTGCCAGGGTGACCCATATGTTAGTCTTGGGCTGAGGTGGGGCCCATGCCTGATGGTCTACACTGTCCACAAAAGAAGCAAAAATTAATAAAGCAATAGCATAAAGTTTCCATCTCACCCTGATCCTTCCAGGCACCTTTTTGAACCACCCGGCCATCATGTCTGTCACAAACTTTTAAGAATATCTCTTCTTTCTCAGATTTAGCTTCTTTAGGTTCTTCAAACAATCCTCCCACACTTGGTTGGGATCCTGACCTTCCGAAATAGGACCTATCACACTCGACTGTGACAGAGGAATATTTCTACCACACTTAGTCTGCAAGATACACGACTGAGATAGCCCCAAAACACGTTTGACTAAATGTTGTATTTCCCACCTAAACCATGCAAGGATTTTCTGTTCTGGGGACTCATACAACTGTAACCCTTGGAAACCAGGTAGTCCTGTAAACAATTTAAGATCTCTCTGCCAAGAGTTAAACTGCCAATAGAAACTACACTTTCCACACCACAATTCAGCTAATCGAGATTGATGTACCCACTTAGTTTCCTGACAACCTCCACAAAAAAGCAGTATCCATGCAGCACAACGTCTATCTTGACACTTAATACAAGCTAAATCCCTAGGCCCTTCAGATTCAAAATCAGAAAACATTGAATGCAAGCTTAATATGCTATCAAGAGATTTGCACTGATCAACTGCTCGATCGATGGCAGCATCACACTGTCCTTTCAGTTTAAGAAGTATCGGTCGAAGGATGATCAACAGCTTCGTCTCCACTCGCTGACGATCCTCTTCGCTCAGCTGATCGAGGTGTTCCATCAAACACAGCTGCTCGGGTCCATTTAGCAGGTACCCACAGAGATCCTGTAGGGGTAGAAACACAAAGATATCCGCGGCCCCAATATAACACCTTAGCAGGACCTTGCCATTGTCCTGTTTTAGGATCTCTGTATCTCACCCATACATCTTTCTTTACACCATCTGTTTCTTGTACGTAGTGACGAATCACCGCAGGAACCTTATTTTCCCCAAAAACACACAAGTGGTTCAAAACAAACAAACACTTTAACAATCTTTCTTGTGGCTCTCTGGTATCCATGTATTTACTCAAATATCTTTTCAAGGTACCATTTGCTCTCTCTACAATTGCTTGCCCTGTAGGAGAATTAGGGATGCCTGTTATGTGTTCTATCCCCCACATCTGCATGAATTGCTTTATTCTTTTGCTACAGTAAGCAGGCCCATTATCTGTTTTGATGCGCTGTGGCACTCCCATTACTGCAAAACAACTACTGAGATGTCTCTCTACCTGCCCTGCTTTCTCACCAGTCTGTGCTGTGGCCCATATAAAATGACTGTGTCTATGGTAACATGTACGTACTTCAACCTCCCAAACTCTGCAACATGTGTGACATCCATTTTCCAGGTCTCATTTGTGCTCAGCCCTCTTGGGTTAACTCCCAGACCTAAGCCACAGCCCCCATTATGATGACTACATATAGGACAGGCTTTGACTATTGCCCGTGCCTCCTCCATAGGTATTTGAAATTCTCCATGAAGGCCTTTTGCATTCTGGTGGAACATAGAGTGTGCCTCTCTGGCTATAGTTTGTTTGGGAATTGGAGTTGCTTGTGTGATTGAGACTAATTTATCTGCTCGCATGTTACCCTCTCCCAGACCAATATCCCATTTGTGACTTCTGATATGGATAACACAAAAAGAATGCTTTCTTAGCTTAATTGCTCTCTGCAGCTGCATAAACAGCTCATGTAACCTCCTGTTTTGAACCTCTTTTATAGAGGCATCCTCTATTTGCTCACACACTCCTGCAACATACAAAGAATCTGTTACAATGTTGAGAGGTCCAGAGAAATGCATCATGGCCCATACAACAGCCAATAGCTCCATCGTTTGCAAAGTGTCCAACTCAGTAGCTTGGAGTATATGATGATGCCATTGTCCCTCTTCTTGCCAGGTCACTGCATCAGTTTTGGATTTTCTTCCTGCATCTGTGTAAGCATTTATAGCATCCGATAAGGGCTTTAGTGATATTTTTGGGCATTGAATCCAACCCCACTGTCCTATCCAATTCAACGGTATATTGGGAATATCATCAGTGGCAGTCACACTACCGGCTCCCAATAGGGCCTCTTGTAATTCCATACTGTTTGTCAGGTACCAGGTTAATGTATCTTTCTTCATTGGAATCTGTATCTGATCAGGTTCCTTTCCCGTAATCTGTACCGCCCGTTCACGACACTTTTTGAGCAAATCAGCTAAAATTTCAATTTTTTGAAGAAGAGTTTTATGTTGTTGAAGTGGAGGAGATATCCATTCCAAGGCCCATATCTCCCCCGTTTTTCTGTTATGCTAAGTGCACCCAGTAAAAATTTTGGTCCACACCAAACTGTCAGCTGTATAGGAAGATTAAAATCACGTCTCCGAACACTGTCTTGTGTGACACAGTCCAATATCTGCCGCAGTGTCTCAACCTGTTCAGGGGTTATACGAACAGGCCGTGCCGGATCAGTTCCCTTTAACAAAGGTCGAAGTTCATCTAACAGTTCATTAGGGATACCAACAATGGGGCGTAGCCACTGTAGGTCACCCAGTAATTTCTGAACATCATGCAATGTATGTAATTTAATGTTTAATTGCAATTTCTGAGGGGTAACAATTTGATCAGTAAGTGTCCACCCCAGATATTTCCAAGGTGCAGATAATTGAATTTTCTCAGAAGCTACAGTCAGTCCATAAAGCTTCAAAGCATCATATATTGCCTGAATTTGTTGACCTGTAAAAGGTTCTGGTTGCGCAAATAAAATATCATCCATGTAATGGTAAATGATTGTTTCAGGCCATGCATGCCGTAAGGGTTGTAAAGCGGCGTTGACATAGAGTTGACACAAGGTGGTGCTGTTCCGCATCCCCTGGGGAAGAGAAACCCATTCAAATCTCTTGTCCGGCTCTCTCCTGTTTAGAGCTGGCAGAGTGAATGCAAACCTCCGAGTGTCTCGAGGATGAAGAGCAATAGTAAAGAAGCAGTCCTTCAGATCAATAATCAAAAGCGGCCAGTCCCTTGGCAACATAGCCGGATTAGGTAATCCTGGTTGTAAGGCTCCTATAGGCTCCATTTGTTCATTTACAGCCCGCAAATCATGTATTAAGCGATACTTTCCCGACTTCTTTTTAATAACAAAGATGGGGGGATTCCATGGGCTTGTTGACAACTGTAAATGTCCTTGTTCATATTGTTCATATACCAGTATGTGAACCTGTTCAAGACTCTCCCTTTTTAATGGCCACTGCTTAACCCATACCGGAACGTCCGTGGTCCAGGTTAATGGGATTGGGAAAGTCCATGCAATGGCCCTTAGCCCAAAGGGTGTTCATTTGTCAGTACTACACCCATCTGAGCCAAAATGTCCCGACCAATAAGGCACTGCACAGTAGGAGGCAAAGGTACAACTGACAAAACACTCCGCACAGTTTTGTCCTCAATAGTCACAGATAGCATGGGTGTGCTTCTTGCAAGTGTCAGGCCTCCAACTCCGGTTACTGGAATTGTGGTTGACTGCAATGGCCAGTTGTGGGGCCAAAAATCTGGACTCACAATGCTGGAGTCCGTGCCAGTATCTAATAATCCTACCAAGGTTTGCTTTTCACCCCGATAATCCAAAATTACAGCGCGCTTTGGTCGTTCATTCAAGTTCATTGTTAAAAGAGTAAGGCCCCCAGTGGATCCAAATCCATGCTCTCCTCTCGACTGTGCTTGACGAGGGGGTACAGTTCTAGCCAACTGTTGCAAAGGAATCAATTGAGCTATCCTTTGTCCTTTTTCAATTCGCATAAGTGGAAAAAGAGTATGCACCATAATAGAAATCTCCCCTGTATAGTCAGCGTCTATTATTCCAGATAAAACAAATAATCCCATCATGGTAGCTGAGGAACGACCTAAAAGCAAAGCTCCCATAGGTAATCCATCAATAATGAGTGGCCCCTTTACTCCAGTTGGAACCTTTTCTGGGTGGGTGGTCATCAGGGTTACTGTGACTGCGGCTGCCAGGTCCAATCCGAGGCTCCCGGCGGTGGCGGGCTGGAGGCAGGTTGAGCTGAAGCGGTGACAGCTGCTACTTGTGTCTGGGCACGGCGGCTGGTGGACGCGCTGGCTCTGCCATTTCCCGAGCGGCGTCTGCAGGCTCCGGTGTTGTGGGTATCCAGGCGGCAATTATTACACCAAACACTGACTGCGGGACAAGCCCGTCTCGTGTGCCCCATACCTCCACACCGGTAGCATTTGAATCGGCCAGTAGATGGAGCTCGTGGAGCATTTATTGCTGCTGCCTGGAGCGGGGCGAGGGCTGCAAGCATCTGATTCTGCGAAGACTCTGCCTGTTTCTGTAACCCGACTCCTAGCTCTTTAATAGCATTTACTAGCATTGCTTGTGATCCTACTGGAACATTTGCTAACCGTTCTAAAGCTTCCTCTATAGACCAATTAGCTCCCAGGGTATTTAACACATTCTTGGTAGGCAGATTGCTGTTTTGGAGGGCGCACTGCTTTAGCAAGGTCCCTTTCATGAATTCAGGGACTCCTGCCCGTTCAATAGCGTTGGCTACCCTATCTATAAAAGCTCCAAATGACTCATCTCTATCTTGCTTTATTCCCATGTAAGAAGGAATTCCTCCCGGATCCTTAATTCTGTCGATAGCTAAACGTGCCAACCGCATAGCTTCCCTGCACTTTTCAGGACCAATTAATGCCTGTGCTTCTGTTCGAAGAAAAGGCCCGAACCCCATTAATTCCTCCAGGGTTACCCCATATAACGGGTCGCCTGGTTGCCGTACTATTGCGACACATTGCTGACAGATCGCATGCCAATGGGCATTGAACAGAAGCTGTTGATGCTGAGTAAAAATGAGCCGTACTAACGCCCTGCAATCTGCCGGCAGCAAAACCTGAGTGCCCCAGATGTAATCCAGCATTTGTTTTGTGGGTTCACTAGTTACTCCAAATTGACTAAACGTGGATCGTAACTGTGATAACAATTTCCAATCCAAAGCAGTTATTGTAGCTTGAAACCCTCCCCCCGCCAGGGGAGAATAAACCACTGGACAGGCAATTTCCATAGCAGCTGATATCGCTTCGTCATCCCCCGTGTCCATGAATTCTTTTGCTACCGCCGCCCATGCCTCCCTTCGCTGCTGTGCAATGGCCCCTGCTAGGTCACTCACTGACCCAGGGATGGGCGCATTACTAGGCGGAGGAGGTGTAGGGCTCGACACCGGGGCAGGCGGTGCGGACGGCATTGCTGGAGTACACGCGGGGGGGAAGCTGCTGCCTGAAGCAGGAGCTGATACCGGTGGGGAGCTGCTGTTTAGAGCAGGAGCTAATGTCGGCAGGGAGCCGCCGCTTAAAGTAGGTGCTGGTACCGGCAGGGGACTGCTGTATAACGCAGGAACCGAAGTCGGCGGGGAAGCGCTACTTAAAGCAGGTGCCGATGTCAGTGGGGCTGTGTTGCTTAAAGCAGGCGCCAATGTCAGTGGGGAACTGCTGTTTAAAGCAGAAGGCGATGCCAGCGGCAGATTGACTGTGGACGTAACAGGGGGTAACGGGGAACCAAACCAGTCCCCATAATTCCTGTTTTTTTCATGGGCTGCACTAGCCTGCTGAGCAGCTCTCTCCTCTGCCTGATATTTCAACAATTCATCATGCATGACTCGCCATAACTTTCCCAACTTTCTTGCAGTTTTATCATCATCTATGACTGCCTGCCACAACTTATCCCCAAATATACGCCACTCTGACAACTCATGCACTGTGTGAGGATTTCAAAAAAGTCCCTGTGCACACCCATAAGCTAACAACCCAGGAAGCTCTTTCTGCAAATCTATACCCTTAACCTAACGCTTTTGTAAAAAGCCAGTAAATAAATCATATGCTGCTATGCTGCTTGCCTTTCTTTATCCATGTTAAAGATAACAGCGTGCTTCTTGCAGCCCTTCAAGGCGTCAGCAGCACGTATCAGCTGGGATCTCCGATGAGTTCACCCGGGGCGCGGCACTTTCCCTTTTTCAGCGGTGCTTTCGCCGTCCTTGGCTGCGGTAGGACCCGAACTCCTTACACCGATCGACCATGGCTACCGGCGAAAAACGTCTCGGGTCACCATTTGTCGTGATCGGCGGAAGAATTGCCTCACACAATATGCGTGAACAGCAAATCCCAAAGTTTATTGATAGCTCACACATATTTATATTGGTGTTAATGAAGCTTATACATATTGCAAAAGCTGGGCTCATTATTGGTTAAAGCACACTTAGATCAACCACACCTACTTCTATGCTCTAATGATTATTTTGTTTCTATGTTTACATTCTTATAGCTACTCTACCTAGGCTATCTTCATTTTCTGGCAAGCGATTTTCTCCCCCATCTTCCTGTTTCAGCGAAGGTCACCATGACCTTTGTCAGTGATTGGACACTGGTTGCTTAATCCCCAGCTTGTTTCCCCTATCCTTATCCAACGGTATCACATCGAAGTGGCCTTTCTCAGCTAGCCAATTATCCACAAAGCTCTCCACACATTGGCAGTGTGGTGCCGGTCTGTGACAATGCAGGGCCCACCTGGTGGGCTGGGCCTGGGCCATTTGGCTTCGTTGCTTGGGCCAGGGCTGCCGTCCGGCCTCCTGTTGGGTTTGTGGGCTTCGCTTCCCCCTTCAGGTCCTGGGCCACAGTTTTGTGGGCCAGGTCTGGGGTTCCTGATCCTTCCAAGAGGGCCAGGGGCCCCCAGGGCCTCTCAGGCTGTCTGCTGCTGCTGCTCTTTCCGGAAAAAAAAAAAAAAATTAAATAAAAAGAGTTGAAAGAGCTGGCAGCAGCTCAAAAGCATTGAAGGGCCAAAAATTAGCTTCAGCCCAAGTTGTTCAATAAAGGGCTGTGGCCAAGACATTCCAGAAATTTTCTCAAAATTGTTTGAAATTGTTTGAGGACTGTCAATGGATTTTTGTTAACTATTAATGGATTTTTCTGTAGCAAGCCTGTTTCAGAACCAAAAGGAACTTTCAGAGATGGCAAAGAAGAACATCTTCAGTCCATGGACTTTTCCTGAAACTCAGCTGTTTGGACTTGAATTTCTTTGCATTGTTTTTGCATTTTCTTATATTATAAAATTGTTTTAGTGATATGATAGAATTTTATGTTCTACATTCCACATCAGCACTTGACTGAAGTTTTGATTGGCAACAGATAACCTGTCAAGTGTTTGTTCTTTCCTCTGCATGAGCCCAGCAGAGAAAATTGCAAACACTTTTTAATTTAACTAAATAAAAAAAGGTGACATGTCGCAGACATCTTTTGTGAAAATCCTTTTCTTTGGGATTTTTTCCCTTCTGAGAAGCTGAGGCCTCAGAAATAAAATGTAAACAATGGTTATCTGCTGCTGTGGAATGCAACAGGTCCATCTGTGATTGACCCATCTTGGATGTTTATAATTAATGGCCAATCAAGGCCGAGCTATCTCGGACAGAGTCTGAGAGAGCTGCCTTTTGTTATCATTCTTTTCTATTCTATTCTTAGCTAGCCTGCTGAGGAAACCTTTCCTTCTATTTTTCTTTTTAGTATAGTTATAATGTAATATATATATATCATAAAATAATAAATCAAGCCTTCTGAACATGGAGTCAACATTCTCATCTCTTGCCTCATCCAAGAACCCCTGTGAACACTACCACCCCTGACCTCCAAACAAGGTGTAAGAAAGTGATCTCCATCACTAGAGGGCAAGGAAGGAGTTGACTGACAAGACTTTAGGAGGGGCTAGAGATATAAAAGGCAGAGCATCCATTTTGAAGACAAGCACGTGGCTGATAGTCACAGGGGCTCCCAGCACTGTATTTTTTCCTTATTTAGTCCTTTTGTTGTATTTTTGTTAAGCTTTAACAAACCTTTGAAATTTTAAAAGTGAGCAGTCATTTCTCACAATGCTTATCCCCTCTGCCCCCCTTCTTTTTCCTTGTGTCTCTGTTCTTTTTCCCTAAGTCCAGGGATTTAGCACAACCTTCAGTGGGTAACAGTCTGTATTCTGGATTTCCTATGGAATTTATGGTTCCACATGTTATAGATGGGTAATATGATGATTGGCTCTCGCAATTAAGGGATGAATATTGTGTGTATGTTTAGAGAAGTTTTGTTGATGTATGGTTATGTTATTGCAGTTTGTTGTTTGGACACCCTCTGTTCTCCCCATAGTCCCCTTTTCCCCCTCTGTATATTTGCCACAGGACAGCCTTGGTTGTCAGGGTTGTCAGGGACATGTGGAGGGAGGGCGTGTACATGTGCCCCTTGCATGGGGCAGTTGGTAACGGGGAAAGCTTGTTGCTACGGAGGCTTGGCATGACAACAACTCACCTCCAATCAAGTTGCAAGAAGGTCTCCACAAATGTACAGCAAAGAAGAGTTGACTGGCAGACTTTGGGAGGGGCCAGGGTTGGCTGATGCAACATCCAGGGTATAAAAGGTGAAGCCGCCATTTTGTGGATGAGCCTCTGGCACTCGGCCACGTTCCCAGTGCTGTCCTTTTTTTCCTTATTCAGTCCTTTGTTGTGCTCGTTGAAGTTTAATAAACCTTTGAAATTTTAAAATGAGCGGTCGTTTCTCACACACCCATTGTTTCTTTCACCTCTCAGTATCTGGCTTTATCTACCAGCAGGCCCACAGTTTGTTTGTAGAGGCTCCTCCTTCTCATTCCTTTCAGTGGGGTTCATGAGATTTAGCAATTTTGTATCTAGCAGTTATTTACTGTTATTTTTGCCTGCTGCTGTTCCACTTGTTAGTAAACTGTTGCTTTTTCACTTGAATCTATTTGTATTCATTCCTTATTCATGGAAAGGGATTGGCTGAACCTATAAAGTGAAACCTAGGTGATATGTAACAAAAGGTTAACCAGAACTAATATTGTAACAAGATAGTGTAAATATGCAGGCAAAGCAAGCAAGATAGCAGACCAAGCAAGATAATGGGCAAGCAAAAAAAAGCAAGTTTTAACAGAACTTGCAAACTGCCAAGTTAGCTAAAAATAGACTGGAAAACAAGAATACAGGGCATGCTTTGAAGACAGAAGTAAAAAGTTCTAATGTGAGGAAGACTACAAAAGTCTTTATCAAAAGACCACCAGAAGACTGAAGACCACCACAGAAGGAATTTGTGCATGGGCAGAAGCAACAAACTGTTATATAACCATGACACAGCTTTCTGCAAATGTGAGTATGATAATGATATGTTGTAATCGTGATGTTGCACAGAAGAACTTTTAAAATGTAACCATAGGCTAGAGAAGAGTGAGATTGTGATGGAGGGATCCCCATCACTGCCAGTGCTGAATAAACAAATACCTGCTTTATAGCCATCTGACTATAGAGTTGTGGGGGTTTTTTGCCTAGTTTTGGGCATCAATAGGGAAGCAACTCATTCCAGAGTGTTCTCCTTTGAATTGTCTTCAACCGAGACATCCATGAATGTGAAACATGCGCTGCAATAAAGCAGGCCAAGCAGTTAAAGCCTTGCTGGTATGGAGGACAATGGCTGTGTGCAGAAAATCATGCTATGAAAAGCCATTGTCCATAAAGGAGACAGAGGAGTCCTGCAACTTTATTCAAATAAAGGGAGAGTCCATTGGGGCACATGCCCACAGGGTTTCCACTCTCAAGGTTTTGGAGGGTGCAGCCTTCTTTTATCCTAAACTTCTGGCCCCATGTTGCCCTCTTCTGTCCCTATTGGCTGAGGTTCTAGGAAGGTACAGCCTTCCTGAACCACCTACCACATATTCCCCCTTAAACATGTATCATCATTTCCCCCCAAAGTTCAAAAGTTCAGGCTGTCTGGGTTCTTTGGGTCCACCAGAAGTTCAGACTCTCTGGGCTCTGCAATAGACTGTGTGGACCCATCTGTCTATTACCCCAAATTTCAGGAGTCAAACTGTCTGGCTTCTGTAACAGACTCGTGCAGCTTGAGGTTGGTAGAGACATTAAGATCCATTTCAAAGACATTAACATTCATTTCTCCTAAAGACTCTCACCTAATAGAGTTGTTTGTAAAGACATTAGCACCCATCTTTCCTATCAGCTGAAATATAAGAATGGGGAGGCCTGACAGATTGACTATATCATGCTCCCCCAAACCCTGTGTGTTTACGATGGTGGAAGCAACCACCAGATGGCTAGAAACATCCTGTGCCCCATGGAACTGCCTGAAACACTATCCTGGGCCTGGAAAAGCAAGTCTTTGATGACATGGTACTCCAGAAAGAATTTAACCATGTTATAGATACATATTATAATATTGGATTTATATGTGTGATGTTAAAGTAACTTTGTTATAAAGTTTTTATTTCTGTTGTTAATTAAGCTTAGTGAAATAGCTGATATAAGTATACTTGTGTTAAAATACCTGCTTGGATGGGATAACATCCAATGAACATAGGATGAGGACACCTGCTACAGATATGCCAACTATCAGCACTCACCGTCTGAAGACAGTGTGGACCAAGGCCCAAAAACTGGAGGTGATGAGAATGGACTAAAACCACAACCAAGGAATATGCATGCTCTAAAAAGGTGGACCCAAGAAGATGATATGCTAAACAGTTCTTGGAACATGCAAACTAGTTTGGGGGAAAAGTTTACTATGCATAAGGGTCTATGAATATGCAACAGGCTGATGTAAAGGAAAAGGTAAGACAACAGTGTGCTCTTGGCTGAATGCCAAGCACCCCGGCTTTTTTTAACCCTTTGCTTTAGTTCTGTCTCTTACTGTCTTTTTATTAAACTTTTTAAATTTTACCAGGAAAGTGAACCTCATTTTTTACAACTGGGGAGCTTGTTTGGGTTTAACACCTAGCCTCTGAGATGCCCGGGGACGCACAGCGGGGGCCACGCCCCACCCAAGTTCGGTGGCCTCGCTCTGCATCTTCTGGCATGGATCAGAGGTTGCAGGTAGAACATCCTGTGGACAAGAAGGACACTAATAAAGCAAAGGAAGAGGGAAAAGGCTCCCTAAAACCGCAGTAGCCCCATAAATTCTTGTGCACTAAGACCCGTAGAAAAAAAGAGGATTGTTAAAGTTTTCTTTTGGGGGGCAAATATGAGGGATGAGTGTGTATGAATGAGATGCGAGATGGTTATACCAGACCTGCGAAGTGTGTGAGTGAGGAGTCTCCCAGGCTGTGTTTCTGTTCTTTCGTGAGAAAGACAGCCAGCAAGGAGAAGAAGCAAAAGATAAAAGGAGTGAGAGAGACCATCTGGGGTAACTGGGACGGGGTCCCAGGGGTTGGACCCCTTGGAGGAAGGGAGCCGAGGGTTTTCCTGTCACAATCCACTGGGAAAACGGGATAAAAAGTGGGGGGCCCCTAAAATTTTGCCAGGTTGAGGGTCAAAAACACACAAGATGGGAAGTGTAGGACTCGAGAGTACCTGGGCCTGAAAGCTGCCAGGTTGAGAGTAGAAAACACTAGAGGCTCGGAAGTGTGGGATCCAAGAGCACCTGGGTTTGGCCAACAACATTTGAGATTTTACAATACCCCTGGGCGGATATTAACAAGTGACTTGAAAGTAAAATGTACCTTGTTGTCTTGTGAGTAAGAATGAGTGACATATTAAAGAAATAAAAGTGAGTGTGAATGAATGAAAGCATATGTCATATAGATTGTTGATTTAAAATCTAACTTTATTTTCTGGAGGAAGATGGATTGTATAATACTATTGGAATGGAAGGATTTTTCTGTGCTGTGAAGAGTGGGAGGTGTTCGAGCTGTCAGGGGAATGGATTGGAGCAGGGAGACAGACGCAAGGGACGTGCAGGCAGGGCCCTGGGGAAATGAGATGGGGAACCAGAGAAAGGGGCTGGGACCTCCTGGAAATGTTGCCTCTCCCTGTCTCCAGTTTCTCTGCTCATGCCAGGAGCTCCAGTCTCCCTATCTGTATCAGCTTCTCTGCCTGTGGCAGGAGCTTCAGCCCTCCCCACCTGTACTGACCCTGATCAGTCCTGTCCCCACCGTGGCTCTGGAGCCTCCTACTCCTACCTCTGCTTCTTTGTTGGTTCCGGCTTTCCTGCGGACTTCCGCTCCTAACTCTGTCCCTTTATTGGTTCCAGCCTCACTGCCCACCCTTGCCTCTGTTCCCTCGGCGATTCCAGCTCCCGCTATATCTATGAGAGGGGTTCAGGAGGGAGGCAGAGCCTCATTGTGCTCAGGGTCCTGGGAAAGGACTAGGGATGCCTGTTTTTGCTGTAGCGAGGGAGGGCAACCACACTTAGAGGGAAGCCTGGAGGTGCTTCAGGGGATGTGCACGGTGAAGGAGTGGGAAGATCATGGGCTCTGTTTTCTGGGGGAAGAATGCCATCTGGAGCCTTTGATAACTTGGGAAGCAGGCCCCCAAGAGGAAGTATTGGAATTTGTGGTTGATTCTGGGGCAGAGACAACTTGTGTGGTGGGGATTCCAGGGAGATGTGATATGGGTGGTGACACGGTGGAAGTGGCAGGGGCAGAAGGAGAAAGGTTTAAAATCCCTGTCATTGAAGATGTAGTAATTAGGGGAGAGACCGGCATAGGGATAGGAGCTGTGAGAAATGATACTCACTTCCAAAAAATTTTTAAAAGTTTCTTAAAATGTTATGAAAAATACAACAGAAGACGGAGTAGAGAAAATATTGCAGTGCTGGGAGCAGACCATCTTTCCCACCATATGCTCATCCACACAACAGAGGTTTTGCCTTTTGACCCTTTAGCCCCTCCAAAGTTCTGTCCATCAACTCCTTCTTCGCTGTCCAGTGGTGGAGTTTACTTCCTTAATTCTTGATTGGAGGTCAGGTGCTGCCATAGTAACAAGCTGACCCTCCCAAATGTCCCGAACCCAGGTCACCGCCTGACAACAACGCAAGGGGAGTAAAATGTTACAACAAGTCTATAAAACTTCTCTTCACATATATACATGATATTTGCCTTTTAATTGTGTCAACCATGGCATTACTCATCTATTACAATCCCTCCTTTTCCACAAGCTATTTGGCTGGAACAATTTAACTCAATGAGTCATACTAGCATCTGTTTATGTGGGCAAGGACAGAGGGAACCGGACGGAAAAAAATCCTCCGTTTTCCTTAGACACCCTTATCCAGAATGAACAAAAGGACATTACAGAGGTCTGGTATGACTTTTTACCACCATCTACCATGTCTATGAGGTTGCTACCCATAGTAGGTGTATCTTAGTGGTGAGTACAGAGGCCAACTCGGTCTTGCCCTTCAGTCTCTTTTGTATTAAAAGACAGTTGAGGAATTATTGAGGTCCGGCATTGTTGAGAGTTTTTTGCTTGTTGAAATTTATTGGGGGTTGGCATTGGCCAGACAGCAGCTACCAACCGATCAGCTTGAGCGTTACCTTCAGACAAACCAGGGAGATTTTGA
Source organism: Agelaius phoeniceus (assembly GCF_051311805.1). NCBI lineage: Eukaryota > Metazoa > Chordata > Aves > Passeriformes > Icteridae > Agelaius > Agelaius phoeniceus. The sequence continues at coordinate 9,856,267 of NC_135301.1, read as the reverse complement.
TGACTGCGAACATGAGTAATGAAATACTCCTGTTGACATTGTTTCAAATTTCTCAGTAGTTGGCTTAAAAGTGAATAAAAATGTTTGTTATTAATTTCCTTAACTACCGCCCTTTTGAGGCATTGTGCACAGCCAACCATGTAAAGTGAATCAAAAACAATGTTAATAGCCTGATGGTTCCAATTCTCAAAGGCCTAAATAACTGCCTTCAACTCCAAGGTTTGCAATATATCTCCCACCTCCCCAGGAATTGTATGCTGGTTCCATGAACCCTTTTGCTGCCACATACAAGCAGCCCTTTTAGACCCTTTGCCTGCATCAGTAAAAATTGTCAGTCCTAGTACTGGACACTCAGATCACTCCAGCCGCTGCTGCTCTAACAAGGACAACACATGATGTCACGGATAGGTGTTGTGAACTCTTCTGTCATAATCAGTAAGGGCTATTTGTAAAGGTACAGAATGCCTAATTCCCCATTCTAGATACCAATTGGCTAAAGGTACTGCAATCGTGTGCGGTTCCTGTCCCCAAATTTCTAGTATCCTCCCTCTGCCTTTCATGATTAATTGAGCAAATAGTTCTAGGCGAGTGGTAATGGTTCTAGGCTGTCACACAGGTAAAAATACCCACTCCAGAATGGTTAAAGGATTAGCCCAAGTCTCTGTCCGTTGACAAATTAATGCAAAAGGATGCTTAGCGTATTGGTCACCCTCCTTGCTATGGTTGATGATCATCAGTTGAACTGGGACACCTTCGATCATGTGATGCCCATGCACTGTGGCAACCTTTGAGGCTATGTGTTCCAAGGCCTGTTGTTGCATCCTATCCAGTGATCGGCGCTCGTCTGCCCGGGATGAGGTACCTAGTAGCTGTATTAATGGTTCAAGTTCTTCATTAGTTATTTCACAAATAGTTCTAATCCATTGTATATCTCCTACTAATTTTTGAACATCATGTACAGTTTTTATCTTGGTAGGTATGGTAATCTTCTGAGGTTTCACTACAGCTTGATCAATGTGCCACCCAAGATACTTCCATGGAGCTGAACGCTGTACCTTTTTAGGGGCAATTTTCAACCCTCTCTGTTCTAGAATAGTTGTCATGCTTGCTAAAACATTTTCAAAGTCCAATTGCTGTCCTGCCACTAAGATATCATCCATGTAATGATATATGATACAGTTAGGAAATTGCTGCCGGACTGGCTCTAATGCCCAGGCTACATAAACCTGGCACATAGTGGGCAAGTTACGCATCCCTTGAGGCAAAAATACCCACTCATATCTCTTGTAGGGTTCTGCTTTGTTGATGGAGGGGACTGAGAAAGCAAAATGACTGGTAACCTCAGGGTGTAGGGGAATAGTGAAAAAACAGTCTTTGAGGTCAATAGTCAATAAATCCCAGGACTCGGGTAACAACAGGGGATGGGAGTCCAGGTTGTAATGGTCCCATACTCTGCATTACTGCGCTGACTGCTCTAAGATCGTGCAACAATCTACATTCCCCACTCTTTTTTGGAATTGTAAAAATAGGCGTGTTCCATGGGCTAGTTGATGGTCTTATATGACCAGCCTCTAGTTGTTCTTGAACCAACTCTTGAACCTTGAGCAGCTTTTCCTTTGGCAGCGGCAACTGATCAATCCATATAGGGGTATTGGTAGTCCAGCTAATTTTGAGGATTGGCTGCCCCCCAGTAGCCACTATTAAAAAGGCTGTGTGACAATTGTGGCCTTTGGTTGACTTAACAAATCCCTGCCAATTAAACCTAGCAAATTTCTGGGAGTCTGCATGGGTCTTGTTGTTATGTTCACTCCATCTGGGAAAGTAAAGGTAATTACCTCCCTGCTTAATCGAGTTGCTTGGGTTTCACCAATCTCTGCAATTCCCAAAACAGGATTGACTACTGGACAATTTTTGGGCCATATAGTGCTTAGTGCTTGAAATGATTGTTACATCTGCTCTGGTATCAATTGTGAGTCTCTTGGTAATAGAATTACCATTGGGATGTGTCAGGGTTACCTGCTTATCCGGTTTACCTCTCGTAATGTCCATTGCCCAATAAACTTCTGCTTTACCAGTGGAACCAAAACCGTCTGTTCCCCACTCCTTCAATCCTGTACAGGGAAGACAAGACTTAAAAGGAACAAGTTGAGCAATTTGTGATCCTTTAGGGATAGATACAGGAGGGAAAAATGTCCTAACTATAATTTTGATAACCCCTTGATAGTCTGCATCAATAACCCCGGGAGTTACATCCAATCCCCTTTTGCTAGCAGATGATCTTCCGAACAGGAAAGCGCTAAGCCCACTCCCCAGAGGTCCCTTTACATTAGTCTCTACAAGACGTACTGCAGAGTCAGTGATGGTAAGGTCTACTGTGGTTTCCACGTTTATTCCAGTGCTTCCAGGAGTTGCAGATTGGAGTGAGTAAAGTCCTCCAGAGGGGGTTGAGCCACCCATGCAGCTCTTTTTGCAACGTGTCTAAAATCTGTCAAGTCTTATCATTAGCATTGTCAAAGGCAAGCATCTTAAACAGCTTCTGCTTTGTATCCAGATCCAAATTGGGGTGATCATAAATAGCTCTATGAAAGCGGTCTACAAATTTATCAAAGTCCTCATTTCCCCCTTGACGTTTCTGCATAAAAGCCTGAGTATGCAGCCCATCAGGCAATGCGAGGATTGAGTTGTATGCAAGTTGTTGGCTTAAATACAGATCTTCATTAATACTTTGGGCTTGGGCAGTTGCTGTGGACCAGGGACCTTCTCCTAATAGCTGTTGTGCTGTAATTCCAAACAATGGGTCCTCCTGAGCCCAAGGTCTTGCTTCCTCTTTTTTGCATGCACCTTCCCAATTCTTATAAAACTGAATCTGCTGATGAGGGAGCATAATTAATCTAACCAGAGTTTGAACATTAGCTGGAACAAAGGTATCTGCTGTAAAAATTAATTGCAATAGCAATTGTGCTAATTGAGATTTCAAGACGTATTGTGTAACGGCACTTTTCAATTTTTCTAATATCTTCCAATCAAATGGCTCCCATCCTCGCCCTGTGGCTTGGGTTACCAAAGGGAAGGCTTCTATAGTACTAGGGGAGAAGGACCCCTCTATTATTGCTTTAGTTATAACTCCCCTCTGTGACTGGTGTCACAAGGGTTTTCAGGGTGAAGAAGAGACGAGAACGTTGACTCCATGATCAGAAGGCTTGATTTATTATTTTATGATATATGTTACATTAGACTATACTAAAAAGCAATAGAAAGGAAAGGTTTCTTCAGCAGCTAGCTAAGCTAAGAATAGAAAAGGAATGAATAACAAAGATCTGTGTCTCAGACAGAGCAAGAGCCAGCTCTGCCATGAGTGGTCAAGAAATCCAAACACCCACAGGAGACCAATCACCTGTTGCATTCCACAGCAGCAGATAACCATTGTTTACTTTGGTTGCTGAAAACTGCAGCTTCTCACAAGGAAAAATCCTAAGAAAGGATTTTTCATGAAAGATGTCTGTGACACCCCTCCACTTTCTTTTTTGTGCTGTTTCTATTTCAGGATCAAGCTCTAACTCCCTATCTTCCATGGTCGAGGGGGGTATTCGCCACCCCCTCCACTCCTTGAGAGCCCTTTTCAGAGCTCAAAGTAGCTGGCGGCTCCCTCCTTTCAAAAGAACAGTCCTTTTGGGGAGTAACTCGATCGCTTTGTTGAATTACTAACTTCTGCTAATTTTCTACCAAAGCTTTTAATTCCTCTTCTACTGAGGCAGATCCTCAATCTGTCTTTTCTTCTTCAGTCTTGTCTTCACATGATGAGTGCATTATTTCTAAAACTTCACCATCAGCTGCCCCCTTTTCCTGAGTACTTTTATTCTCGGGCTGGCAGCTGGAACCTCTGAGGGAGGATGCTTCCTGACTCTGTTTCTCATCTGAGGGTCCTGAGGTTTTGAGTTCCTCTTTAGTTAGTGGAACTGGGCTAGAGGGTCCTGAGCAGTGTGAAGGAACGTCTAACGTAGTTGAAAATAACTTGCTAGCAGGAAATGCCTGTGGCTCAGGGTCAGGGCTTGGGGAAAAAGCAACGCAAGCTGCTGCAGCGGCTTTCTTTTCTGCCTTCATCGCCCGTAATACCTTTACGATGTTTTTCCACAGGGTAGCATATTTAGATGCCTCTTTAGCCTCACGTCCTCCCAAAGAAATACAGTCCCACAACATGCCGCCCACGGCTTCCCATGTCGATACCTCAAAAGCAACCTGTGCTCCTGGTATGAGGTTTCATTCCCATGCCCAGTAAATAAGTTCCTTCAGAGTGGAAGCATCATATTTCTGCCCTCTCTTAGAGAGGATATGTTGGAGAAGTTTCTGGACCCCATCTCTTTCATGGTCCGACCCCATTCCTGCCCGGCCGCTCACCTGATCAGGGTGAGATCACTTCTTCAAATTGGAGCTCCTTTATTCACCTTTTCTTCTCGCCGGGGCAGCGAGGATACTTTCGACTGGCTTCTCTGCCTCCCGAAGGCTGTCGCTGTACCTCTCACAGCAGTGAAATAGCCATCTTCGGGTCCCTTGCTCAGGCACCAAAATATACGGAGGATCATTAATGGGACATCAAGCCATGATCGATATGATCAAGTGAAGCCGATTTATTACAAAAAGCAAGCCATATTTATACTATTCTCTATTGTTCACGCCTCAAGCTAATACATGATTGGTTAAATCCTTTTTATGCACGCATTTTAATATTTTAGTTAATTTTAGTTAGACTTCTTTCTTCATGCGTCTCGCTGTGGTTTTCTTGTCTGCCTTTGTATCCTGAACTGTCTGCTTTTGAGCGTGTACTTTTCCTTTCATGTCCTTCAAGGGCATGGTGACCTTACTCAGTTTCTATGAAGGCTGGATTGTGCATATGTTGCACATGTCCATTGTCCTGCAAAAACTCTCAACATGGCATGGCCTTTTTGCCCCTACCTTACCATGCCTACGGAACTGCTGCCTGCGGGAGGGATATGGAGTCTTCTTGGTAGTGAACAAAGGGACCAACCCTGTCTTGCCCTCCTTCCTTTGTCTTATTTTCTTAAGGAAGCCATCCCATTACATTTTACAGTCCCTTGTGTACTTCCCCTCAACAGATGCTTGTAATTCTTGCCCATTAAAACAGGAAAACAGTTCTTGAGCTGGCTGGTGGAAACTTGACTCTACTTTTTGGTTGCCTTGTTGTTTCTGTGGTTGTTTCTCAGTCTCTGCTTGAGAGTCAATCTCGTTTCCCCTGGCCTGGATGTTACAGTCCATTCTTTGGGTTCTTCTACTGGGCCTTTGACTCTGTTGGCATGAGTCCATCCCCGCTCTGCAGTTCACACAGCCGATTCAGTGGTGAGCAGTACCTGAAAGGGACCTTCCCACTGAGGAGTTAGAGGCTGATCTCTCCATGACTTGATCATCACCCAATCCCTGGGGTTAATATTATGGATTCTGAAATCCAGGGTGGTAGTTTGAGGAATTTCCCCTTTATGTCTTAGCCCTTCTAAGGTTTGTGCTATAGACATAGCATATTTCTTGGCATTGGCTTCCCCTTCCTCATAGGTGGCAACCTTCTGGGGTGAGGTCAAGAAGGGTAACTGAAACATCATTTCATAGGGTGACACCCCCAGATCTGACCGGGCTTGGGTTCTAATTCTTAATGAGGCTAAAGGGAGACATTTTATCCATGACATTCGGGTTTCAATCATTAGCTTAACTAGAGCTCTTCTAAGAGTTTGATTTTTTCTCTCAATCTGACCGGAACTCTGTGGATGCCATGGAGTGTGTAATTCCCATTTTACTCCCAGGGCTTGAACAACTTTCAGCAATATTTTCAATGTGAAATGAGTTCCCTGGTCTGAATCAACCTTGTTCACCATCCCATATCGGGGAATGATTGATTCTAGGTGTGTTTTACTCACAACATTGGCATTGGCTTAAACAGTGGGTACTGCCGCTACACAGTGATTCAAGTGATCTACTATCACTAGCAAAAACTTCCACCATTGTACCTGGGGAAGCTCGGTAAAGTCTACCTGGATGTTTCGAAAGGGCCGTAAGGCTAGTTCTAGCCCTCCCCTGGGTGTTTTCCTCATGACCTTCTTATTTACTTGTTGACATCACACACCCTTCAGCCACCTGCTTAACTGTCCCAAAAATTCCTATGCAGCCCCAGTCCCTTAGAAATTGATCCCTTCGTGCTTGTGTACCTCAATGTGTTGTCCCATGTATGCCTTCCAGCACTTTCCTGGCAAGGGGTTTATTCAACATTTGTCTCCCATCTGCTAATCTCCCTTCCCTTCTTATCTTTCTTGGCTTCTGTTTTAAGGAGTTCTTCCTCTTCTGTCCCACTAAAAACCGGGACTTCTTGCATTTCTCTCCTGGGGGTTACCACCATCATTAGTTTTTCTGTCCCTGATTCAGATGCATTTTTAGCTTCTAAATTGGCAAAATTGTTCCCTCACGCTTCTTGAGTTGCCCCTTTTTGATGCCCTTTAACATATACCACCACTACTTCCTCTGGTGATTGTAAGGTTTCTAAGACTTCTAAAACAAGTTTTTCATCAATCAGTCCATTTCCCTTTGAATCTAATAGCACCCTCTATTCCCAAATCTTTCCAGAGGTATGCACCACTCCAGAAGCATATTTTGAGTCTGTATATATTGTTCCCCTTTTCTGTGCTAATATTTCCAGAGCTCGCTTTAGGGCATACAACTCACATGTTTGGGCTGACCAGTTGGAAGGTAACTTTCTCTTTTCTATGGCTACTAACCCTTCATCCACTATAGTGCACCCTGATACCCAGTGCCCCTGGATTACTCGTGAAGATCCATCAATGTACAATCGTTTCCCTCCTTGGAGTGGTTGATCCGTTAGGTCCTCTCTTACCTTAGTTTGATAGTTTATAACTTCTAGGCAATTATGTATTAATTCCTCACCTGGTTCTCCATATAAAACCTGGGCAGGGTTGAGTTGGTTACTCATGTGTCTCGGTTTGAAAAGACAGGTGTTTGCTGAGGAAGGCAGGAGCCTGCCCTGAACTGGAAACTGTAAACCCCCTCCCTCCGAATTGTTATAAATTTGAAATCAAGGGGGGCTCTCAGGCAAAGATATGGGAGCAGGAATAACAGTTCTTTTATTAGGGAAGAGAATAAAAATAAATAAAATAAACAATGCAGTAAATCAAAACAACACTGATAGAGTCAGAATACAACCTGACACCCTCTGGGTCAGGGTGTTGGTAGTAGTCCAATTGGAATTGTGGCTGCAGTCCTCTTGGAGTAGCAGGTGTGGTTCTGTTGGAGCAGTGATCCTGTAGAAAAGGGTGTAGTCTTCCTCTGAAGATCCAGTGGAAGAGGCAGCTGTTCCTCTGGGAATCCAGTGGAAATGCTGTTCTGGTGTCCCAAGATCCCAGATTATATCCAGTTGGGAATGCTTGGCTCCTCCCTCTGGACAGAGCATCTCATAATGGATGCTGTAATTCTTATCAGTCATGCAGTGACATTCAAAAGCCCATTAACAGCAGATGTGTCCCCAGAGGGAGGACTGGTTTGTGGAAGAGATAAAGAAAACTGCCCACTTAACAGAAGACAACTGCCATACCTCTAACAGATGGTAAATAGAATACATATTGCTTGGCAGTCTAGGACAGTGGGGAAGGCACATTCCCTGCTGAGATTCACAAAGTTGTTTGGGATAATGCTTCTGACTTAGAAAGAGAATTTCAGTCTTGGTGGGTCTTAGTCAATTTCACCCATGATTCTGTCACAAGTGTGGTGACTGCTTTTGTTTTGACTATACATAATGCATCAGTGGACTTGATATACCCGATAGTTGCTTTAGGGTTGAATCATGAAGGAACTGTATTGTATCCTTCTGAGCACAGAACATGGGCACAGAAAGTCAAAGGGAAATGGCAGACTATTAATATAGAGTCATGTGCCATGAGAAGACAATTAGGATTTATATGTGAAGGAAATATAAATAATGACCAAGATACTTGTCTGGATACAGAACAGAGCATTTGTCCCTTTGAAATTCATTCAGTTAACCAAAAAACTCTGCTTGTGTATATAGGCAAAGGCTGTATGTGCCTCAGGACAGCATGTTCCACCATAATAGTGGACGAGCTCACTATAAATGAAACACAATCTAATCTGTACATTTGTATCTTTGTCAAAATTGAAGGGTATGATTTTTCCTCCCAGGCCCCTGTTTTATCACATCAATATCTAAAGGCAAATTTGACTATTGTGCAGGAAATATCACCTGTACTCATAGGGATGAATCTAACCTTATTCAAGCAATTACTGAAACATGGAGATCTAAAATAAATTCTTGAAGAAATTAAAATTATGGGAAAAAATACCTTAATTACAACACGTCATGACACAGAGACTGTACAGAGAGTATTTGAAAGGTTAGAAGAAGATACATCTCACCATTGGTGGGATGTACTCTTTGGATGGTCACCAAAAGCAACGGGCATATTTAATGCTTTAGTTCACCCAATTATTGTTTTTTTAATTTTAGTTAGCATAAGTTTGATTTTGTCTGTTTTTATGTTTGTTTGGAATTGGAGGATGCTACAATGACTGGCAACATTGACTTTATTATCAAGAGCATACAGTGCAGTTCTAAGCAATTCTTATCGTATGACTTGGCCAGATAAAGAATCTGTATATTACTAAAAGAATTTACAAACTTTGCAGAGAAAGGGGGAAATAGAGTCAAGGGGTTGAACTAGGCATGCAACTAAGATAGTGAAAACTTGTCACGGTGAGGGAAACTTGGACGCTCAATATGAGTGTTTAGCAAGCTTCGTTTATTGAAGAGAGCATCAGACTTTTATGCACAACAAGTAATAAGCTCATACATATTCTGCAAGCTAAGCAATCTATTGGCTATACTACAATATCAGCTCTTCCTCATACCTTAGGGATTACATCTTTCTTTTCTCATGTCTCTCTCACTACTTGTTATTGTACCACAGCTATGCTCAAGGACACAGTGTTTACAGGTGCAGGGACCCAGATTAGCTGCATCCTCCCGATTCTTGGTCCAGAACGTGGCCCCTGTCACGTAGTCATTCCTCCACAAAAACTATATATATTAAGGGGTTAAGTTAGAAATGTAGTTTGCAAAGATCATATACTGTGATTAGAGCTAAACAAGGAAACTAATTGATACCAGGTGGGGATAACTGAAACAAGGTCAGGAATGACACGTGATATATGAAGTATTATAAGAGTGCAAGAACCATAAATACCACAGGCTAAGAATGAGAGGAGGTTTGGACTGTGACCAGCAAGCCAAGGAGCCCTGCCAACTTGACACGAGCGAAGAGTTTACCATGAGGAAGGTGTCTTACTTCCTCTTCAGAAGCCCACTGACCCAATTAAAGAGGCCAATTGCTCAGCCATAATGGACATTCAGCTGATTACAATATGAGGTGAGAACTAATGTTTATACAATAGGTGTCATAGAAACCATCCTGGAAACCATCTGAATATGTAAAACCTTTTTAGATAAATAGAGATCAAGAGTTGGTGACCTTTTTACACGTCTTTGGGAGGTTACTCCCCATGTGTCCAGTGCTGTAATAAATATACCCTCTTTTCAACTTTAATTAGTTGAAGAGTCGTCTGTCCATGCTTCAATTATCTATTAAGATGGCTTCATACTTTAGCACTCAGGAATCAGTGAGCCATTTCTCAGCCTTTCGGCTGAGAATATACTTCTAACTGAGTGTGGGGTATATATTTTCAAGTTTCCCCCAAAGGTTAATTGTTTGCTTTCCTCTATGAGTTTGGTGGTCGCTGCCACCGCCTGAATGCAGGTTGGCCACCCCCGGCTGACGGGGTCTAGAAGTTTTGATAAATAGGCCACTGGTTTCTTGGATCCTCCCCAGTCCTGGACTAGTACTCCATGAGCTGCACCTTTTTCTATATCTACAAACAGATAGAAGGGTTTGTCTAAGGAGAGAAGACTCAATTCTAGTGCACTGACTAATTTTTGCTTTAATGCTTCAAATTTTTGCTCATCTCTCTGCAATTCTCTCAGGGTTCAGTCGCTGGCTCCCTTGACAAATCACATTTCCTGGGTATTTTACTTCCCTCTCTACAAATTGAAGTTTCCCTTTTGATACTCAAAGTCCTTGGTCCCTGTTTTGGTTTGATAAGGAAGCGAGTTTTTTTGGGAAGTTGTGGTTAAATTAATTAGTGCTTAGATTTGAATGTTGGTATTTGGTGTGGCTATTGAAGACATGGATATGCTTTTGAGAACATAAGGGGTTAAAAAGCAGACAACTTTTAGGGGAATTTTTTGTTGTTTTGGTTAGTGAAAGAGGTTATACTTTTTTTGTTTAACTGCGGGCTGGGTGGGGGAGGGGAAGTTATATGGCTTCGGCTGAGGTAGGTTGGAGTTTTGGACAGAGAAGAGGAGTGAAGGCTTTTGTAGGATGGAAGGATGGAGGAATATTGAGAGGTATTGGGCAGCTTTTTTCTTTTTCGGGAGAAGGAGAGATAGAGAGTTTGTGTTATTTTGAAATTTGATATTTTGTGTTGGCAGTATGGTTGAAGGAGAAAGGGGGGGTGCGGCGAGAAGGTGCTTAGTTGTTGTAGGAGTTTTGGGCAAGCAGAGGTTCAGATTTTAATTTTTTTTTAGACAATGAAAACGTTATGAAATATTAAGGGGTTTTTATTTGAATGAGAAGATAGATATGAAATAGAAAGAAATGGGTGAGTGTAGTGAAGGTTTTAGTAAGTGAAGGATGTTAGAAGAAGATAGGGAAGAATTTTAGGTGGGAGGAGATGATGGAGTGGCCTTTAACTGGATTTTTCTTGCATACCCATAGACAGAACCAATTTCCTGTAACACAGAGACTGCATTTAGGGGGAGGCAATGGCTTGAGCCAAGAGAGTGAAGAGAACAAAGAAAGATGAGGAGGGTGTGGTGGTGCCCTCTGTCTTCAAGGAAGACAATCTCTGTTCTCGAGACCCTCAGCCCCAGGGGGAGTGAAAATAGGGGGAGACCTTTGTCCTGAAAGTGAGAAACTGTTGCTTTTTTGGTACTTAGCAAAGCATCCTTAAAAGAGAACCCTAATAAGCAGTTTTAGTCCACAAACAGTAGTAAGAGCACTGTACATGAAAGGAAGAAAGATGTCACAATGGCAAATGTTCTCTAAGCAATGCCACGTGTGACATGGAAACACAAGAGGTTTCAACTGTGTTTCCTGGGGAAGCCTGTGGTACAAGAAGGACTCCTCTCTCCTTGATGAACTGGGAGTTGATTATCTGAGGAGTGGTAACTGGATTGAGAATCTAAGGTTTTATCTCATAGTACTGTAGGGGAAATTGGAGGGAGGAGGAGAAATGTTTTAAAAAGTTTTAATTCTGAGTTCTATGTGTGTTCCTTTTTACATATTGTAAATTAATAAAGTTTTTTCCTTTATTCCTAAGCTAGAGTCTGCTTTATTCTATTTCTGGTCATATCTCACAGCAGACACTGAGAAGAATATATTTTCATGGAGGCACTGCGCCAACGTCAAACCATGACAATCCCCCAGAAAATTTAACAATGCTATGGTGGATTCCTCAACTTCTTTTTCTTCCTGTCCTGAGAGAAGCAAATAATCTACATATTGGATGAGTTTTATCTCAGGTTTGATGGAGAAGAGTTGTAGTACTTCTCCAAGGGCTTGACCAAATAGGTTTGGGGATTCAGAAAACCCTTGGGGTAATCTAGTCCACCAAAGCTGTTGCTTCCTCCTGGAATTGGGGTTCTCCCATTCAAAGGCAAATATATCCCTACTTCCCTCTGCCAGTGGGCATGCCCAAAAAGCATCTTTTAGGTCTATCACACTAAACCACTGGTGTGATGGGGGTATATTACTCAGTAGTGTGTAGGGGTTAGGCACTACTGGGTATCGATTCACTGTTCTTTCATTCACTTCTCTCAAATCCTGGGCAAGCCTGTAAGTCCCATCTGACTTCTTTACTGGTAATATGAGTGTATTATGGGGGGACATACATGGTTCTAAGGTCCCTTCTTCAAGTAGGTCCTGGATCACTGGTTGCAGTCCTCGTCTCCCTTCTAGGGAGATTGGGTATTGTTGTACCTGAACTGGATGGTTCTCATCAACTATTTTTATTACTATAGGTTTCATGTTCAATTTACCTTGATTTTTCAGTTTCGCCCACACCATCTCATGAATTTTCTCCTCACCCTCTTCCCTTAATTGGAGAAGCTTAACTACAATTTTCCCTTCCTCTGGGAGTACTCCATTGTCTAACTGCACCTGTAAATCCTGTCCTAATAAATTGCACCCTGCTTCTGGAACTAATAGAATATCCCAAATACCTATTTTATTTGACCCTTCAAACTTTACTTCCTTTATAACTGAGACCTTGAACCCCTCTCCTTTTGCACCTACTACTTGCACGGTATCTTGGCCCTTTTTGCACCCCTTTGGGATTCTACAAACACAAGTTCCTTCAGTCTCCGCATCTACTAGGAATTCAAATTCTTCCTACTGGTACCTATTTTTAAAGTTATCAAGGGCTCCTGATGGTATTCTGTCCCCAGGAGGTAGACCCCCTGACACCCTGAGTCTTCCACTTCCCCTTTTTGCTCAGTCTCACAGACCCTCAGGTCCTTTTCCCTCTGGGGGAAATTCTTTCTGATATGCCCATTCTCTTTACAGTAAAAGCAAACTGGTCCTAGGTTCCCACATTTCCCAAACTCTCCTTTTTGTGCCCAGTCTCAGGGGGCTACATTCCCCCTCCATCTATATTCCTGCATTTGGGGTCCCCCTCCCTTACCTGGGTAGTTCTTCACGTGCTGGTTTCCTTCCCTAATGGCAGTTACCATTACCTTGGCTTTCACCTTGGCCTTCTCTTCGTCCCTCTTTACATAGACCTTCTGTGCTTCCCTTAAAAGATTCTCTAACCTCGTTTCTTGCCAACCATCTAATTTTTCTAACTTTCTCCGTATATCTGGCCAGGTGTGAGTGACAAAATTTATCTTTAGGAAGATCTGTCTGGCCACTGTATCAGGGTCAACCCCTGAATATTGCCTCATATTTTTCCTCAGTTTTTCTATCCATTCTGTTGGGGTTTCTTCCCTCTTTTGCTGCTCGTCGAAAGCCTTACGGGCAATATCCTAGCTGCCCAGATCATCTGTCTTTCCTCTGGTGTGAACAACATGGTCATTATTGATTGCATTTCTTCCCATGCATAAACATTAGGCCCCAGAAACTGCTCTAACTGTTCCGCTAATCCAATGGGGTCCTCTAGTAATTATTTTGATTCTTTCTTGAACATTCTCACATCAGAAGAACTGAGAGGTACAGTTACAAATCCCACTGGAACTTCCGTCAGGGGGTATAATCCCAATGCTTGGCTCCCATCCCCTGATTTGCTTTCCTCTCATTGTGCCACCCTGTTTCTGGTGTTTTGGCTAGGCCCATCAGAGGGCAAGGGAGGTGCAGTTGGAGCTACTGGAGGTGGGGGTGGCAAGTAGTCTAACGGGTCCCATTCTTTATGTTCTATTACCTTAAACACATTCACCTTCGAGAGTGCGGTCTCCCCTTCCCAGCAGGCAGCATAGTCACTCTCTTCCTAATTGAACCGTTTCTTAGCTCTTACATACATGTTTAATGCCCAGCATATCTATCCTTCGTCTGATCCATATCTCGACCATTGTACATGATCACTCTTAATTTTCCCTTCTGGTCCATTCTACCATGCAGTACTGAATCATTTTGCTCTTGTCCTTATCTCTGGTACTGGGGTCATATTTCCACCGGGCTTGTTTCCTTCCCAGTGAACTATCTGGGGGTATGCCCATTGGTACCTCCTCAATTTCTGCTTCTTCCCTTGGGGATTCACTACTCACCCATAATCCCATCCTGACCAGTCAATCACAGGTCTTCCCCCCACAGAGCCCCTCTTTCCAACCACAGGCCCTCCCAACAGAGTCCGCCTCCCCCAATCAGCCAATCACACACTCTCCCAGCAGGGCCCGCCTCCCTAAGAAGGGAGAGGGAAAGGAGGAGAAGAAAGAAACCAGGAAAGGAGCAAGGAGAAGGAAAGCGAAGAGACAACAAACAGGAAAAAAAAAGAGAAAAAAACTTTACCTCTTCTGAAAAACACCTACGATCCAAGGGGCTTCTGTCTGACAGTCGCACTCTGCTCCCCGCCCTGCCTGGCTCAGCTCTGCTAGGGCCCACCCCTGGCCCGCCATGGCTCCGCTTGGCAGCTCTGCCCCTGACCCGACAGGGCTTGGCTCAGAAACTCTGCCCCTGCTCCAAGGAGTTCCACCTGCCCCAATTCAATCCTGCAGCTGGCTCTGCCCCGCTGTGGTTCAGGAGTGCACGAACTGCTGCACCACACTGAGTGTTGCACCTACTCCTGGGTGACCCACCCCCACCACAAACCTAGGCAGTTGCCCCTCTCCCAGCCTGGTCCCAGCTGGCTCCGGAAATCACAGAGCTGTCTGCGCACCCACAAGCTGCCACCGCTGCTTGGCCCTGATGCTCAGTCCATCCCTGGCACTGCTGTCGCTCGGCTGGCTCGGAAAACCACAGCGCTGGATGCGCACTAGAGCCAGGTGCTTCCCCACATGGGCTCGCCAACTCCCTTTGTGTGTGCTGGCTGGGAACCCCACCATGGGTCCCCATCCTGACACAAGCCCTCCGCTCGGGCCACACCCAGTGCCTCCCCAGATGCTGCCACCGGCTACTGCTGCTTGGCTTGCTTGGTGCTGCAAACCTCTCATAAACCCTTTAATCTCACACATCCCACCGGCCACAGGGGATCCCCGCTTTCCTGTCCACCACACGTCCCGCTGTTCCCTCCTACCGCCCATTATCCTGAAACTTAAACAGACCAGGACGGGTCTAGTATAGTAATAGCGAGAAGTTCGCTTTCCTATACTAGAATTACAGAGTAACTATCCGGCCAAAGATAGTTATGAGGATGTTACTCATCCCCCTCCTTCTCTTTTTCTTTATCCAGCCTCCTGTTGCCCCCGGGATTCCAATCTGCAACCAACAGTGGCCCTGGAAGAGTCCGATAGATTCCACCAAATTTGTGGCGGGGGGCGCCCCTTTCGAGAACTCCTAGTGCCACCAGGGTGAGGTGTAAGTCCTGGGGAGAGCTCCCCCCCCATTTGTGAGAAATTATATTCACTTCCAAAAAAATTTAAAAGGTTTATTAAAACCTTATAAAAAATACATCAAAAGACTGAGTAGAAAAAATATTGTGGTGCCGGGAGTAGATGATCTTTCCCACCACATGCTCATCCACACAATGGAGGTTTCGCCTTTTAACCCTCTAGCCCCACCCTAAGTTCTTTCCATTGACTCCTTCTTCGCTGTCCAGTGGTGGAGTTTACTGCCTTAAATCTTAATGGGAGGTCAGGAGCTGCCATAGTACTGTTATAAATGATCAGCCAGAAATCCAAAACATTAAATGTGAAAGATTTTATTTTTGCGACCAAAATACAGTCCTCAAAAACCCACAGCCAGAGACAGCATCGAGCCCAGGATCGGTGCTGGGTGAACCTAGATCTGACCTCTATTGCACCGGATCTCCCTCTAATCACCAATGCCGTTTCCAGTGAGGCTATTTTATACAGTTTTTTATGCCTGAGGTAGAGGTGCCCTGATTTCTTTTTGTAACCCTGCATATGTATGAAAGTTTCTTTCACTGTGCAGGGCTGGACAATCGCTGTTTCCTGAGTAGTAGCCAGAGCTGATCAAGTCAGGGGAAGTCGTGTATTCAGATGTATCTTTCCTGTGACTTCAGTTATCTTGATTGATGGTATCTATCAAGCAATGATCACCCTTGGGTGTCTCTTGATGGTCCCTGTTCTCCTGCTGCCTTCAGGAATGTCGAGATTCCAAAGGAGTTATCTGTCCTTGGGCTGCTTGAGGTCAGAGACTCGTTGGATTTTAATATTTTTATAATATACATTTTCTCCTTAAGCATGAATTACTTTATAACATATATTACAGTAACAAGCCAACCCTCCCAAAAGTCCCAAACCCAGGCCACCCCCTGATAACAACACAAAGGGGGTAAAACATAAGTCTATAAAACTTAACATATATACATGATATTTGCTTTTCAATTGTGAGAGTCAATCATCGCATTACTCATCTATCACAGAGATGTCTTCTTGGTTCCTGGAGCAGGCATCAGCTTGTTGGGGAGAGACTTGCAGATGCAACTGGAAATGGGGGTTGTACCAGAAGAAGAAAGGGCTGTGGACTTACTTTTAAACTAATGGTGTGTATACCTCGTGCAGTCCAAAGTGTGTTAAATCAAAAAAAAAAAAAAAAAAAAAAAAAAAGAGAAGCTGAAAAAGAAGAAGAGTGGTTCACAGACTCTAGGAAGTTGGAATAATGATAACTTGGTGCTGGAGGAGGAGGACAGGAGTTTGAATACAATTTCTGTATGAAGAGCAGGGAGGTGCCTTAACAGATGGTTGTTTGGAGGTTGTTCAGTGCTGAGCTGGGCTTTGGGAAGATCTAGCAAAAGAAGCCCTCCTAGAAGGGGAAAGAAAATATGTTGATGATTTGTCCAGATGCTTACAAAAGAAAAAGAAATTACGAGAACACCTGGAGATGCCAGGTTGGGGGTTGTCAAGTTTAGGAGGTGTTTGGCCACTCTCGTACAAGTGGTTGTGCCAGGGTCCTGGAGGGTGGAGGGTTTCCCGATGTGCTCGCCAGCCCGGCGGCAGTGCTGGGCACGGAGGAGCGGGCTGGCTCGGTGACGGAACTGCCGGGGGCGGGTCTCAGCATGCCGGGGTCCCGAGTCCGGAGCGGCAGCCTCGGCCCCAGTAGGTGGATCGAGGGAGAGAGAGAGAGAGAGAGAGGGCGAAAGGGAGGCAAGGCACACCCCCAGGGTCCCCGTGCAGGTGGCTATCTGGAAGTCAAGCCCGCCTTAGCCAGGGCCGCTGCGGTGCAGTGGCAGCAGCAGGGGAGGGACGAGGGACAGCATTGAAAGTGCTGCTCTGAAGAGAGGGAGAGGGGCCAGCGCAAGCGATAAGATCAAGGCAGAGATAGCCTTAATCTCTCGCTAATTCTCCAAACCTCACCAAGTTGTTAATTTTTAAAGAAAGATTCCTTTTTTTTCCTTCTGTTTCTTTCCCTTTTTTCTCGCTGTTAGGAAGGGGGGCTTTTGTTCAGGGAAACTGTTAGAAGAATGGGTCTGTGAGGCTAAAAAAAGTTAAATACTGCCCACAGGGTAAAAAGCAATAGATGTGATTCATCTCGTGTTAAAATTGGCCTGGCCTTTCTTGTTTAACTAATTGTGGCTCACAGAAAGAAGAATTTGCCTTTGCAGCTGTTAGCACAGCTGGATACAAGAAGAAGAGGCAGCTGTGGAAAAAAACTTTTTGCTAAACCCAGAAAGTTTTGGGGAATGCTGATGTAGTATTGTCTTCCTTTTGTCACTTGTCCCTGGGCTATTAAGAAGCTCTTTTCAGGTACTACTGAGGGAGCAATCTGAACCAGGGAAAGAGGGTGGATTCATGCCAGCAGAATCAAAGGACTTGTGAAAGAATCTGAAGAATGGACTATCACATCTAAACCAGGTGATACCAAATTGACTTTCAAATGGTGAGATAGAGTGGAAATTTTCCACAGTAGAAATCCATTTTGATTTAGGTGAAATGTACATCTTTGAATTAAGTCTGTAGTTTGAAAACATAGCTGTTTAGCCTGACTGCCTGTTCTTGTAAAAAGCCTAAGTTCAGAGAAACTACTTCAGCCAAAAGACAGAGATAAGAGAGGGGGGGACAGAGAGACTGCTGTGAGAGCAGGTCAACTTGACTTAGGAATTCTTTCTGATAAAGAAGAAGTAGCAGCAAATGTCACGTGAAATTTGTAAAAATGAATATGTATGAACCTATTGTGAAATTGCATGCATATGTATATGAGAGAGGGACAAAAAAAGGATCTAGAGTTCCCAGAAGCATGCATGTCTTTTAGGGAGAAGAATCTCCACAGGCGTCCAGTCCGGCATCCAGTCCAGCGTCCAGCTGTAAAAAACATACCGGCTTTACAACTTACACAAAGTTGTGGAGTTTCCTTTATTTCCACAAAGCAATGGGGACTGGGTGGTAATGCTTGGGGAAGACCCAAATAATCCAAGGAATGTACAAAGAATCACACCTAATTGGGAAATAAGGAGATGTCATGATTGAGTCAGAAATGACACAGACTCAGATCAGAAAGCTAAGAGGCTAGAAGCCCCGTGTTTATTGAAACCTCTTCTTTTATACCCTGGTCTGCTACAGGTTGACCTGATTGCTCATTTAAGCAACATATTTCACATGATTGGCTAATTAAGAAGACACCCCCTTGGAGTAAACATCTTATGAGGAAAACAACTTGTTATAAACACCACCTGCAGATTGTTTATCAGTCTTTCTCTCCAGCTCCCTAAAGCTTCCCAGACCAATTAATGGGAAAGCTTATGTAGCTTTCTCTCTCTCTCTGACCAGACTGTCATATCCACAAGGCCCTGTAGTAAACTCCATAGATTTAGGAAAAGCACCATGGAGAATATGAACAATAGGAATGCTGAAACAGCAAAAGAAAATTCCTGTCTCCCTGTCCTCCGCCCTTAACCTATCTCTGTAACCCTATAAGGCAATGTCATGTTAACCCCTTACCATTGGTCAAGCTTGGATCCTTTCCAACCCTATAAAAGAAACATACTGTACCCCATTAGGGGACAAAAGAAGAAGAGCAGAGACCCTTCACAGACCTCCCCAAATAAAGCCATCTCCGTGGAACAGCCTGCGCCTTCTCCTTCTCCTCTCTCTCCGTCTGCCGCAGCCTAAAGCCCGGGGCACCACTACCTAGCAAGCAAAGCTGAAATCCTAAGAGCTTGCAATCACTATAGAGCTGATAATCACCATGCTTGCTAGATGGTAGCCCCGCGGCGTTGGCATGAGCGAGCTAGCTTCGGGAACCCAGTCCCTACTCAGGGACTGAGCTCCTGAGCCCTATTCCTCTGCTTTATGATAAGGCCAAATCAGAGAGGTTATTTAAGTGGCGCCCAACGACTACGGACTCCCCCAGAGGCGATATCCGTCGGTTGAGCAACGAAGCCCCCCCGGGGTTTTCTGTGATTGCCTGTTTGGGAAGCCACTCCTTCTGTGAAGGGACTTTTTGTTTTAGAAAATCCTATCCCCAGGAGGGTCAGTTCGACACTCAAAACTTACATCTGAACGAGAGAAAGTTCCGAGAAGAACTGACGTCAGCAGACCCCATCCACAGATCTTGGACCCCAGGAACTGTAAGTATTAGCTAATATTGCGCGCATAACTTCGGGGCTCCAAAACTTTTTTTTTTTGTTTTTTTTCCTTTTTTTTTTGTGTTTTTTCTGCTGGAAGGGCTAACCATTAACATGGGTTCAATTTTTAGTACATTAAAACTAAGTAAAACCGAGAGAGAGATATATTTAACTATTTTAGAAATCTTATCTGCTAACAACTTCTCCTTTTCTAAAGGCAAGCTCTCAAAAACTAACCTTAAAAAATTTGTAACTTGGATTATTTCGCAATACCCTGATACTGATAAGAAAGCAGTCATTGAAAATTCGTTTTGGGATATGATCGGGAACACAATATATATCTCCCAAACAAACCAGGATTTCTCTGTAACTAATTATTTGCCTTTATTCCATATAATAACTAAAACTGTTGAAAAATTTAACAGAGAAAAGATTTTGCAGTCAGTAACAGACACTTCCTCTTCAAATACTAACGAGATTGATAAGGACTCAGAGGAATGTCACTTGCATACCTCACATCAGCCCTTAGGTCCTAAAGTCCCTCTCACCTCCGTTACTCCTAAAGCAGAGGTTACACTGCCCACCACGGTTCCCCCTCCCACATCCTCCACCCCTGCGGCACCTGCGCTGCCCAACTCCGCAGATCCTGTCTTATCTGTAAGTCCATACATCCCCCCTACCCCCGGCTCGGCTTCCTCCTTGCTTGTGGTCCCGGGGGTCCCTTTTCCTGCCTCTGCCGCCCCCTCCACCCCTGCATCGGCCCTGCCCCCCTCCGCTGCGTACCCCCCCACCCCCGCACTGGTGTCCCCCACCATCCCTCTCGTCGCCGCACCCCCCGCCCCTGCTCCCCCCGCCCCGGCTCCGACTGGCCCGGCCCCTCCCGATGGATCCCCAAGCCACACCCCCGCCACTCCCGAGCCCGTGTCCATCCCCGCCCCCTCCTCCTGCTCCCTGCCTGCCACAGCAGGGTGACCTCGCACAAGTGCAGTCCCACCACACCACCCCATAACCACGGCACCCCAGACCAGTACCACTGCCTGCTCACCCCCACTCCCCCCATGCCCGCACCCCCACCCCGCCCAGCCCCCCTGCCCCAACCACGTTTCCCCCCAACCCCCCACCCACCCTCAATGCCACCCGAACGGAATCCCAGACACCCCCCACGGTGCTACCCCCCCCACCCGGTCCTGTGCATACTGTGCTGCCATCCCAGCTCCAGTGACACCTCCCCCCGGCGAGGTCATGCCATGTCTCCCCCCCAGCCATTGAAACCTTTGAAAAACACTTCTAAACGAAAAAAGCGTATGTCACGGATAGCAACCTCCCCCCAGTCCTCTTCAGAGGACCAGAGCTCTTGCAGTGAATCTGAATCTGATATGATCCACACGGATCCATGGGCTCTTATGAAAATAGAAGCGACCAAAGCTATGGACTGGGAGCTGGCACAGAAAATTAATGCTTTCCCAGTAGAATATAAGCAAGGACGGAATGGTGGCGAGTCCACTATAAAGACATGGAAGGCTAACGCGAATAAGGAACTAGTGCAATTAAGAAATATAGCCAAAGAACATGGGCGAAGCTCACATATTTTTAGAAATTTCTTAGAAGCCATGTTCTCAGCACATGTCTTACTTCCCCACGATATAAAAAATATTTCACACTGCCTCCTGTCCCCAGCAGAATATTTGTTATCGGACAGGCATTGGAAAAGACATTTAAAAACATTATCAGATTCATATTCTGCGGATGCTAATAAGACGAATTTTACAGTAGTCCAACTAGCTGGTGAAGGTGACTTACAGAAACCAGCAGACCAATTGGAAACCTTGAATAAAGAGGCACTGCAGGACGTCGCTCTCACAGCAAAAACCTCTTTACTTCTCGTGCATGATGAGTCAATGCCAACAATGCATTTTTCTACTATTAAACAAGGGACAGATGAAAGTTTTATCAAGTTTGTGGACAGAATTAGAGATGCTCAGGAGAAAGATAGAGAGCACAGAGGCAAGGAAGGAACTCTTATGTAAACTTGCCTTGTGTAACTCAAATGAAAAATGCAAAGTCATTTTGAGGTCTCTACCCATGGATACAGACCCCACCATAGAGCAAATGCTAGAATGCTGTACTCATCACATATCCAGTGAAAATACAGTGGCCCAAGCAGTTGCTAAGTGTATTGCTGAAGGAGTTTCTGGGGCATATGCAGTAATAGCTTCTAAAGACTAAGCTAAATGCTATCACTGTGGGGATCTTGGACATTACATAAAGGACTGCCCAGAGAGATCACCCCCCCGATACCACCGTAACAATTACCAAAGACCCCAGAATCAGCAGCGTTACCTCCAGCGTCCGTTAAACTCCTTGCGCAGCCCGGTCGAGCCCCGGGCGCTGACAACAAATCCAAGGCCACCCAGACACAACCCCGCACCAACCCCGGACATTCCGGACCACAAGAAGAGGATCCAACCCACGGGGCAACCCAGATGGGAACCCGCCGTCAACTGGTAACTGCTTTGTCCATTGACTTTAATAATGAGAATGTTCACCGTGTTCCCACAGGCAAATATGGGCCAAAAGGTGGTCCTTTGCACATTTTAATTATAGGTGACTCTCTTAATAGCCCAAAGGAGATCTTCGTTGTTCCAGAAGTGCTGACAGTGCAGCCAGGACAAGACATTCTCGTCCAGGTATACTGCATAGACTTACCATTTTTTCTTTCAAAGGGAACTCCAATAGCACAAGCCTTTTTACTCCCAAAGGATCACAGGGAACAGATTCCTCTCAACCCTACAGCTATGTGGGCACAAGTCGTGGGACCATCCAAGCCTACCATCGAGTGCGGCCTCACCTGCAAAGGCGAGAAGACCCACCTGCCAGGGATGCTGGACACCGGTGCTGATGCGACCATCATTGCCCGCTCAGAATGGCCAACACACTGGGAGCTACAACCCATCGCAGGCATGATTTCAGGGATTGGTGGAGCTACAGTGTCCATGAGAAGCAAGAACAACATCCTCGTGGAAGGGCCTGAAGGCAAGCTGACAACCATTCGTCCATTTGTGGTAAGGGCCCCCATCACCCTTTGGGGCAGAGACGTTCTATCCCACTCAGGATTTCTAATCGGGGCCACTGAGCTAAGCGTGCTGCCAGAAACACCTCGTCTCACCTGGAAAAGTCACAAACCAATCTGGATTGAACAGTGGCCCCTCAATAAAGCCAAGCTGGGCGCCCTAAACACCCTCGTGGAAGAACAGCTCGCAAAAGGCCACATAGTAGAGTCCGACAGCCCTTGGAACTCTCCAGTCTTTGTTCTACCAAAGCCTGGGACAAACAGGTGGAGGCTCCTCCACAACCTTCGCAGAATCAACGAGGTCATCGAGGACATGGGCCCTCTCCAGCCTGGCCTACCCTCCCTATCGATGCTGCCTAGAGACTGGACACTTGCTATCATAGACATTAAGGACTGTTTCTTCAGCATTCCTCTGCACCCTGAGGATGCTCCACGGTTTGCTTTTTCCGTTGCCTCTCTTAACAAGGAGGCCCCAGTCAAAAGATATCATTGGTGTTATCTTCCTCAAGGCCTAAAAAACTGCCTCACGTTGGGTGCCACTTTAATAACCTCTCTGATTTGGCGTTATTATAAAGCTGAGCAATAGGGCTCAGGAGCTCAGTCCCTGGGTAGGGACTGGGTGCCCGAGGCTAGCTCGCTCATGCCAACGCTGCGGGGCTACCATCTAGCAAGCATGGTGATTATCAGCTCTATAGTGATTGCAAGCTCTTAGGATTTCAGCTTTGCTTGCTAGGTAGTGGTGCCCTGGGCTTGAGGCTGCGGCAGACGGAGAGAGAGGAGAAGGAGAAGGCGCAGGCTGTTCCACGGAGATGGCTTTATTTGGGGAGGTCCGTGAAGGGTCTCTGTTCTTCTTTTGTCCCCTAATGGGGTACAGTATGTTTCTTTTATAGGGTTGGAAAGGATCCAAGCTTGACCAATGGTAAGGGGTTAACATGACATTGCCTTATAGGGTTACAGAGATAGGTTAAGGGCGGAGGACAGGGAGACAGGAATTTTCTTTTGCTGTTTCAGCATTCCTATTGTTCATATTCTCCATGGTGCTTTTCCTAAATCTATGGGGTTTACTACAAGGTCCAGCTTACATCACTGGTTTCAAGTGCCATGTGGACAAGTTCTGAGACGCCTCCTGTGAAAAATGCATATTTTATGATTGGCTTTGTAGTATATGGTAGAGATAATTCATGCTATTAATGTATAAAATATTGTAAAATCCAAACTGTTATAAATGATCAAATCTGTAGCCGAATTTATAAAAATTTAACAGAGATTTATTAGATCAAATAACCAAAAAAATAGAGAATTTCGAAATCCCCCCACAGCCAAAACAGCGTCAGCCCCCGGTGCAGCCGCTGGGTGACCTTGGGTTCCTGCTGACAGAGTGACAGCGTTCCCCCTAAGGTTCACACCGAGTGCTCTTCTCAGCCAGCTTATATACAGTTTATTCTGCCTGAGGCAGAGATGACCACATATTTCTTTGTGTCTCCTTGCATGTAAAGTTGAATCCATACATGCCATACATGTGCAGAAACAGACAGTGTCCAAGACCCAGACAAGTGTCTGAGTACCCAGGCAGAAGATGTATTCACATGGAGTAGGTGATGCCAGCTCCTTGAGTACCGTAGATTTAATCAGTCCAGGTGCATGGTCTTGTGAGCTTTTCGAGACATTCCATTAATCATCTCCAGGAAGGTCCAGATGATATCTTCCAAATGCTGGTGCCAGAGGAAACCCCCTCTGATAGCTCCAGTCTGTCCTATTCAGATCTGGTATTGTCTCCGCGTTGTCCGGGAATCAGTTACAATGTACATAATTCCGTTCCTGGTCAGAGCGACTGCAAACGTAGCTCATGGCCCAGGGCTTCCCCATTCATACGGTAACAGGTTTGATATTATCTTAACGCCATCCGGGAATTAGTTATAATGTGAATAGAATGCTGTTCCCGGCCAGAGTGGTTACAAACATAGGTTTGATTTTCTCCTAATATTTTATACGTACATATATCTATTTCTACAGCATGAATTATCTCTATCATATATAACACAAACTTTGTCTTTTGACCATTCTGGCTGGGAGCAGTTGTCTTATTCATATACATCTAGTTCCCGGATGCGCATTAAGATAAACAGCGACGCTTTAACGTAAGAATAGAAGCTTCTAAGTCGATAATCGTCGGCTTCCCTGGGTTGCCGGGCCCACCTGAAAACAATTATCGTCCTGCTGATTGCATCTGTCGAGATAACCAACGGCACCACCCTGATACATGTGAATACATGGCTTCTCCATAGTCGACTGACAACATCGAGACACCTGGACTGGACCTTTGTCTACCTCTGCACATGTAAAGCAACGACGATGCATGTGAAGAGACACAAAGAACATTTGGTCATCTCTGCCTCGGGCAGAATAAACTGTATAAAAACTCGCTGCGCGAGGCAGCATTTGTGAACTGGGGAGACTCTGACACTCGGAGGTCAGATCCGTGTTCACCCGGCGCCGATCCCAGGCTCGACGCTGACTCTTTGGCTGTGGTGGTTTTGACGACTGAACTTCAGTCTCACAGACAAATTAATAAATCTTTGCTAAATTTTCGTATAGGTTTGGCTCAGGATTTGATCATTTATAACAATCTGGTGACAACCCGTCGTGATTTGATATTGGGGTTCAGGACCTCCTTCCTGCCCAGAAGGCGCCCTGCTGATTTCAGCGGTCTGAGCAGGATTGGAGTCCGCGAGACCAATCAAAATCACAAGAACTGAAACCGGAGCCACAGCCAAAGAGGGATAAAACGGGACCAATTCTTGGAAAACTCGGAATGATCCAGAGGGATCTCCGAGCCCGAGGTTTGTTTCACTCAGAAAAATTGACGTGCACGAAGAAATCCACGCAGAAAAAGGAACCGTGAGTATCATGTGGTTGAGTGGGGTGTGACCGAATGTGTGTGTGAGACGTGACTCTGTCACAAGGTGTGTGCGGACCCCACAATCGCAGTTCCACCATCCTGCGAGGGACGTGCTCGGTCAAGGGGGAAGCGGAACGTTTTTGCTTAACACACGCAGGACCCGAGGCTTGGGGGGAGTTCGAGCGGGAAAAATCGGTCACAGTTGGTGTCCGGAGGGGGAAGAGACGATCCTATAAAATTTTAGGAGCCCGTCTGCCTTCTGACCTGGATGAAACAGGTAAGAAAACCGCAGGTCCGTCAAAAAGTCAGCAGAATGGTTCTCTGCTTGACTGAGTGAGACTGGCGGCTTTTCGCAAATCGGCATCGGACAAAGAAAAGGGACTCGCGACGAACATCCTGGCCGGAGGAGAGAAGGTAAGAAAAATCGCAGGAATCTTTGGAAAAATGGGGTTGGGAAAGAGCAGATTTCAGAGAAAATCCCAGGAAAAACCTCCCCAGGGTCCCAGGAAAGTTCTGCCAGAAATCCCAAGATATAGTCTGTTGGGGTGGATGTTAGAAAATTGGGACGAAAGTCTGAGGAGAGTGGGGAGATCCAAGGAGAAAATGGGCCATTTTTGCATGGAAAAATGGGGAGGGAGGGAGATCGGAAAATACGTGGTGTGGCCGATTTTCAGCACTTTTGAAGCTTGGACTTGCGAGTCCTTGTACGTTCACGTGTTTGATCGCCGCCCGCAGGATTTTGAGGAAATTGAGTATGCCGAGATGTAGAGGTACGCTTGTATGAGTCTATACCCGATACGAGCCCTCCGACGTGCAGCAAACAGCGGAAAGGAATAGGAACCTTTGGAAAATCTTCCACCCCCTTACCTTGTTCCTCCGCAACAACCCAAACCTGTACAGGCACAACCGGTGCCTGCGATGCCTCTTGAGGCAGTGGTCCTGTTGGGTCAGGGCACGGCGCCGCCGCTCCCACCAGAGCAGGCTGTGGCGCCCTCCTTTCCACATGGACAAGCGGCAGCGGCGAACCCGCTCCCATGTGAGCAACCGCTGCCGCAGACCTCTCCCAAACCCGAAAAGAAACAGGTAACCATCTCCAGAGACATCTCTCCCCTGGCCCATCGAACAAGGCAGCGAACAAGGAGGGCAACCACAGGAGACAGTGGGGATGAGGAAGAGAAGCCTGGTATCTTCCCCTTACCGGAAGTGCCGACAGCTCCGGGAGTGATTGGCTTTGTACATGCTCCAATAGACATGAATGACGTTAGGGCATTCAAGAAAGAGATGGGAAAATTAATGGATGATCCTTTGGGGGTGGCAGAAAGATTAGATGAGTTTCTGGGGACCAGCATATACACCTATGAGGATCTCCAAGCAATCCTAAGATCGCTGTTTAACAACAAGGAAAGAGACATGATCAGGCAAGCTGCAATCAAAGATTGGGAAAAGAGGAACCCTAACGGGGGAGCCAGGGAGGAGAGATGGCCAGGTCAGAAACCGTCTTGGGAGGCCCAGACGGAGGAGGGGAGGCAGAAAATGATAAATCTGAGAAATATGATAATTCAGGGTATCCAGGAGGCGGTACCCAAGGGACAGAACATGAACAAGGTACTCCAAGAGAGCCAAGGGAAAGATGACACCCCCATGGAATGGCTGGAGAGACTCCGCAGGGGTCTGAGAATGTATTCGGGGATGGACCCTGACTCTCCGGTGGGGATGGTTTTGTTGAAAACACAATTTGTGGCGAAATCTTGGGAAGACATTCAGAAGAAGTTAGAAAAGATAGATGGGTGGCAGGAACAGGGATTGCAGGAGCTTCTTCGAGAAGCCCAGAAAGTCTACATGAGACGGGATGAGGAGAAACAAAAGATTCAAGCCAAGGTATTGGTGGCTGCAGTAAGGGAAGCACAAAAGCAGGACCAAGGTAAAGATGTGGCGAAAAAGGCGCCAGCAAAGAAACAGGGCTCTTCACAGGGGAAAGGATCAAACGATCAAAGGCGGGATTTTGAGTGCTATTACTGCAAACAGAAGGGACACATCCGAAGGAATTGTCCCAACAAAGCCAAGGACCAGGCGATGTTTCAAGAAGATTAGGGGTGTCAGGGATTTTTCAGTTTGGGGCCCAGAACACCGAGGGAGCCCTTGATAAAATTAAAAGTGGGACCCCACAGGGAGGAGATGTGGTTTATGGTAGATTCAGGGGCGGAACGGACGGCGGTGCAACAGCTGCCAAAGGGGTGCTCTCTGAGCGACAATTTCATGATGGTAATCGGGGCAAAGGAGTAACCTTTCGAGGTTCCAATCATAAAAGATGTAGAAATAGAAATGGAAAATAAGAAGCGCAAAGGAAATATATTGTTGGTTAGGGATGCTAATTTCAATTTGCTGGGGCAGGACATGATGGTTGCTCTAGAGATTAGGTTGGCAGTGGAAAAATCCCGGCTCAAGGTGAGGATGTACAAACTCACCATCCAAGACGAAGAAAAGACAGACCCGAGAGTGTGGTATGTTCAGGGGGAGGCTGGGAGGCTGGACATAGAGCCGATTTGTGTCGAAATTGAAAGACCAGGAGACCCAATACGGGTCAAACAATATCCCATCTCCATGGAAGGGAGGAGGGG
This sequence comes from Agelaius phoeniceus, assembly GCF_051311805.1. NCBI lineage: Eukaryota > Metazoa > Chordata > Aves > Passeriformes > Icteridae > Agelaius > Agelaius phoeniceus. The sequence goes on along the minus strand of NC_135301.1, from coordinate 9,828,369 downwards.
TTTGAAACTGGTGATTGATGAATTGATAAATAAAGGAACGTTGGAGCCGTGCATGTCTCGGCACAACACCCCAATTCTGGCTGTGAGGAAAACAGAGGGCAGCTTCAGACTGGTGCAAGATTTAAGGGCTGTGAATCAGAGAACTAAGACTTTGTTCCCCACGGTCTCAAATCCTTACACTTTGTTAAGTAACATTTCTCCCGAGGACACGTGGTACAGTGTGATTGACTTGAAGGACGCTTTCTGGACTTGTCCTCTAGCTGAGGACAGCAGAGATTACTTTGCATTTCAGTGGGAAGATCCAGAGATGAACAGAAAGCAGCAGCGTAGGTGGACGTCGTTGCCTCAGGGTTTTGTGGACTCTCCGAATTTATTCGGGCAGGCAGTTGAGCAGGTTTTAAGTCATTTTGTACCAACGGAGGGAACAAAACTGCTACAATATGTAGACAATTTGTTGGTTGCAGGTCCGAGGGAGGAGATTGTAAGGGCGAGCACAATCGAGCTTTTGAACTTTCTGGGGGAAAAGGGGTTGAAAGTGTACAAGTCGAAGTTGCAATTCACAGAGCCCGAGGTCAGGTACTTGGGACATTGGTTAACCAAGGGCAAAAAGAAATTGGATCCAGAAAGGGTGGCAGGGATTATTGCCTTACCACCCCCACGGACAAAAAGGGAGGTCAGACAGCTTTTGGGGTTGTTGGGATATTGCCGGCAGTGGATTGAAGGGCACAGTGAAAAGGTGAAGTTTCTATATGAGAAACTCACCATGGACCAGATTAAATGGACAAAGGCGGACGAAGAGGAATTCAGGGGAGTCAAGGAAGCTCTCACAGCAGCACCAGTGCTGAGCCTCCCTGACGTGAGGAAACCCTTTCAGTTGTTTGTGGATGTGAGCAGTCACACAGCACATGAGGTGTTGACGCAGGACTGGGCAGGGGTCAGGAAACCTGTGGGTTACTTGTCCCAGCTTTTGGACCCGGTCAGCAGGGGCTGGCCCACCTGCTTGCAGGCGATTGTCACTGTCGCATTGCTGGTGGAGGAAGCCAAGAAGGTAACCTTCGGTGCACCTCTGGTAGTATTTCCACCGCACAATGTGCGGGGCATACTACAGCAGAAGGCAGACAAATGGCTCACTGATGCAAGGTTGTTAAAGTATGAGGCCATTTTGATTCACTCACAGGACTTGGAACTGAGAACAACGACCACGCAGAACCCTGTGCAATTTCTGTTTAGGGAGGCTTCAGAGGAACTGGTTCATGATTGCGTGGAAGTGGTTGAATTGGAAACAAAGATGAGGGAGGATTTAGAAGAGGAAGAATTGGATGAGGGAGAAAAGTGGTTTGTGGACGGATCAAGCAGAGTAGTTGAGGGAAAAAGGAAATCAGGATACGCAGTTGTGGATGGAAAGACGGGAAAGGTGATTGAAGCAGGTCCCCTGAGTGCGAGTTGGTCGGCACAGGCATGCAAACTGTACGCAGTTCTGAGGGCGTTGAAGGGACTGAAAGGGAAAAAGGGAACAATTTTTACAGATTCTAGGTACGCCTTCGGGGTGGTTCACACGTTTGGGAAAATTTGGGAGGAAAGGGGGCTGATCAACACGAGGGGAAAGGGACTGATGCACGGAGAATTAATCTGGCAAATCTTAGAAGCTCTATGGGGGCCAGAGGAAATTGCGGTGGTCCATGTGAAGGGACACCAGGCAGGAATTCAGTTCCGGACTAGGAAGCCAAAACTGCGGCGTTGATGACGGTGAGTACCCCGGAGATCGAAGGGGCTGAGGTCCCTGATGATCCTCCTCAGTCCTCCCAAAAGGAGATCGAATGTTATGAGAAGATCAGGGGAGAATTGAAAGGTAAGTGGAGATTACCTGACGGAAGACAACTAGTTTCTAAAGGTTTTACCAGGAGGATTTTGTGGAAATTGAACCAGCGAACACATTGGGGGGCACAGGCCCTAGCAGAACAACTTTTGAAATTTTTCAGGTACTAGGGAATTTACGAATTGGCCAGACAAGAGGTACAGGGGAGCCTGATTTGTCAGAAAGTTAACAAATCAGAGCAAAACAGGCTGCCCTGGGCAGCCACCCCGTTGCATACCGACCATTTGAAAGAATTCAAGTTGATTTCACAGAGTTGCCAAAAGTAGGGAGGTTCAAATTTGTGCTTGTAATTGTGGACAAATTCATCGGCTCAGACGGTGTCCAGAAAATTACTGGAAGAAATTATACCCCAATATGGGGTGGTGAATTGCATTGATTCAGATCAAGGGACACATTTCACATCGAAGTTTATTAAGCAGATGGCTGATGTGCTAGGCATTCGGTGGGAATACCACACTCCGTGGCATCCCCAGAGTTCAGGACAAGTGGAAAGGATGAATCAGACCTTAAAGGCGCAGTTATCTAAATTGATTTTAGAAACTCGGATGTCTTGGTTGAAATGCCTGCCTTTGGCATTGCTTAATATCCGAAAAAATGCCTCATTTGGAGATGGGGCTCTCGCCGTTTGAAATGTTATATGGAATGCCATATAGACATGGAATGCCAGTGGGACACCCCAGGTTTGAGGATTGTCAGATTCAACCATATCTGGTTGCAATCAACAAAAATTTGCAGGAACTCAGAAAACAAAGGATAGTGGCCCAGAGTGCTCCTCTGGGATTCGCTATCCACAAAATCCAACCGGGTGACAGAGTGCTTGTGAAAGTGTGGAAGGGGGTACCTCTCTCTCCTCACTGGGAAGGTCCCTTTCTTGTGCTCCTGACAACAGACACGGCCATTCGGACGGCGGAGAAAGGCTGGACACACGCGTCTAGGGTGAAGAAAGTCGAACATCAGGAGGAAGTGCCCGAGTGGAGGGTCACTTCTTTCCCAGGCGACTTGAAACTCAGACTCCAACGTCCTTGTAAATGACCGACGGCGAGCGGATAGGTTGTATACTGTCTGATTGTGTATGCTATCCGTTTGTACACTATAAGTGTGAATATTGTCAAGGGGTTTTTGTTATTCACTGTAGAAGGGGACAGAGGCCGAAGGGGCTGTGCACTCAGTGTCTGGAGGAGGAGCTTGAGCTGACTGACCGGATCCTAACCTTAGCCACAAATTTGGGAATCATTGAATTAGACTCACAGGAGTGGTTTCACATCTTTCAAAACGGGGTGTGTGGGAAGCTTAGATCAAAAGTGGAAATTCCGGATGTGGCGTGCCGGAAATCCATCAAAGTACCGTGCAGTTCCGATGCCATCAGGGCTTCAAGGTGGGGCGCTTTTAAAAGGAGGTATGTGGCTAGGTCAGAGAATGTGTTCCCTGAAGAATACTCCTGCTGCCGCGAAGATGGTCTTCCTCGACGCTGGTGGCACCCCAGGGGGCGGAGGCAAAGGCAGAGGAGTACGCCTGGTGGGAATCCTGATTGGCCTGAGCCTAGTTGTGTGCGGGACGCAGAGTCTGCACACTGAGGTCCCAAGGAGAGGTGGAAATGAGAGCTCCGCAGATGGGTGCGGAAATTGCACTCAGGTGGTCCCAGTGGTGAAAGGGGACGGGAGACCCTCAGCACACCAAGCCCCGGAAGAATGTTTCAGGGAACCTGACAGGTACTGTTGGAAGAATGGCACGAGGGTCAAATTGTGTGAATTGGAAACAGGGATTTGGTGTATCAATCCCGAAGCAGGGCTAAGGAACGGGCAGTCAGATGAGCACAAACACCAGATACGGAAATGAAATGTAGAAACCATGTCAATCCCCATTTGTAATCAATGTAACCAGACCATGTGGGTTGGGGGGAAGATGGAATCGATCTTTGTCGCGTATCACGAGGTGAATCCATTGTGTTATGACAATGCGAGGCTGAGGCTATGCATGATGAACGGGAAAATGTATTGGATGGGGAGAAATGTTAAGTTTGATAGCAAATTTACCTTGAACAGAGACCCACTCATATTGGATTTGGCACAGGCAAATGATGACAGGGTGTGCCTGCAATATGACCGGGTTGTCTGCTTCACGAGAAATAAAAATGATGAGGATCCTGAGGGGAGAATGAGAGAGATAACTCAGGAACTGAGGCGAAGGGTTTCAGAATTGAGGAGGAAAAGAGTTGAACAGGAAAGATTGAAAACACTGGGAGAACAGTATGAAATGCTGGAGAAACAATATGCTGATGGGGAACTACCTTCCCCGGACAGGAACCTGTTCATTGACTTGATGCAAGAGATTGCAACTGAATTAGGATTGTCTAATTGTTGGATTTGTGGGGGGCTGAAGTCAGCAGAAAAATGGCCTTGGAAAGGGGAAGGTTTGGCTCCAGAACAGCTTTTGAAATGAGACAATCCGAGGGTCTCAAAATTGGCACAGAGACCTGACGGGTGGATTTTGGACCAGAGGGTGATTGGAACCCTCTGCATCAGTTGAGAAGGAAAGGAGAACACTGAAATGGTGGGATACACCCCTTGTGTGTCTACCCTGACGGTGAACTCAGACACAAAAAGCAAGGTCTGGCAGCCAGAACCTCCTTTGGGCTACTGTAGCCGGAAGAATGAGACAAATTGTGAATGGAACAAAAAAATGGGACTGTGCTGGGTAAAAAGTCCAGGAGCCAACCCTTTCCAATCCTTGGAGGGCATGAGAGAATACTGGGGAGACCCAAGGAGAATAAACATCAGATGGAAAGCCCCAGATGGAATTTATTGGATTTGTGGAAAGAAGGCATACAGTAAGTTACCCCCAAGGTGGAAGGGATCATGCACTTTAAGCATGATCCGGCCAGTGTTCTTCACTCTCCCTCGAACAAAAAGTAACCTATTAGGGGCTCAACTGTACGAGACCCTGAGAAGGGAGAGGAGAAGTCTGAAAAAGATTATACCAGTGATAAGTGGTAAGCAAACCTGGGGGGAACAAGAGTGGCCAGCAGCAAGAATAATTGATTATTATGGACCGGCCACGTGGGCCCAGGATGGAAGCTACGGGTATAGGACTCCCATTTATCTACTGAACAGACTGATTCAGCCGCAGGCAGTGGTGGAAATTGTATCAAATCACACCTCTGAGGCCCTGGATTTACTTAGTCGGCAGCACACCCAGGTACGGGCATTGGTGTACCAGAATCGAATAGCTTTAGACTATTTGCTGGCTGAAGAAGGGGGAGTGTGTGGAAAGTTCAATGAATCAGAATGTTGTATTGAAATCGATGATTATGGGGAAACCATAAGAGGTTTGGCGGCTGAGATTAAAAAGGTGGCCCGTGTCCCTGCTCAAAAGTGGAACTCGATTTTACAATCAACATGGTGGGACAAATTGTTTGATGGGGCCTGGTGGAACAAAGTGATGTTTTTTGTGCTCTGTTCAGTAGCCGGAATCCTATTCCTGCCTTGTCTAATTCCGTGTTTTATTAGACTGATCCATTCCGTGGTCGAGGAAATGCAGATAGCAATAGTTCCCGTGGATCCGGAGGGGGCTTCCAGAGGCAACACGTCTAAAATCATAAGATTGGGAGAAAGGAAGTATGCCAGCAATGCTGCCGAAGTATTGACAAAGTTCAAGAAACGAGCAAAACCGAATGTGAATAATATGGAATATCAGGGTGAATACAGGATAGTGTAAAAGGTTGCTCAGTTTGTGAAAGACCCTTAATGGTGGCAGGTAGAAGTAGAAATGAAAGAAATTTAGCAATTTGGGAGCATGAATTAAATTGGTGATAAAAATGGGGAGGGATTGTAGTATATGGTAGAGATAATTCATGATATTAATGTATAAAATATTGTAAAATCCAAACTATGTCTTTTGACCATTCTGGCTGGGAGCAGTTGTCTTATTCATATACATCTAGTTCCCGGACGCGCTTTAAGATAAACAGCGACGCTTTAACGTAAGAATAGAAGCTTCCAGGTCGATAATCGTAGTCTTCCCCGGGTTGCTGGGCCCACCTGAAAACAATTATCGTCCTGCTGATTGCATCTGTCGAGATAACCAACGGCACCACCCTGATACATGTGAATACATGGCTTCTCCATAGTCGACTGACAACATCGAGACACCTGGACTGGACCTTTGTCTACCTCTGCACATGTAAAGCAACGACGATGCATGTGAAGAGACACAAAGAACATTTGGTCATCTCTGCCTCGGGCAGAATAAACTGTATAAAAACTCGCTGCGCGAGGCAGCATTTGTGAACTGGGGAGACTCTGACACTCGGAGGTCAGATCCGTGTTCACCTGGCGCCGATCCCGGGCTCAACCCTGACTCTTTGGTTGTGGTTTGGTTGTGGTGGTTTTGACAACTGAACTTCAGTCTCACAGACAAATTAATAAATCTTTGCTAAATTTTCGTATAGGTTTGGCTCATGATTTGATCATTTATAACAGCTTTTTGCAAATATTAAAATGAATATTATATGTGTTATGTTAGAAAATTATGCTGTATTAAGTTTTTTAAGTACTGTGTTATAGTTTTAGGTTATGATGTTAAAATAGAAACTATACATGTGAGATATTTTTTTAAGAAAGGAATGAGGTACTTGCACCAGATAGCAGCCACAGGACACCTAAATCTTTCAGAGAAAGAGAATTTATTGCTCTCTTATCAGAAGAAACTAACTTCTTCCCGCCTCACTCAGCCCTGAAGATGCCATCAGGATTAAGAGGAAGAAGTTGACACTGACCAGACAGAATCCTTTGTTTGAATGGAATTTATGCATCATGTATGAGGTGTATGAATATGCAACAGGCTATTGTTTTTAAGGGCTAATCCTGTGTTATCATGTGTCCTTTTTTGGGCTTATTTTGCCCAGAAAAAGGTACCTGGATTGTCCGTAACTCTTTGTTCTTATTGTCTCGTATTGTCCTAAATCCTAATTGTCCAAATTTTTATTATTCTAATTATATTACTATTTTTATAACCCTTTTATTACTATTAAACTTTTAAAATTTTAAAAACAAGTGATTGGCATTTTTCACACTTCTGACACCTCCTTGGGGAAGAATACTTCCCCTTCAAACAGGAGGATCAGGACTGGTTCAGTCAGAGAATTCTCATATTCTCGCCTTGGCCTGTCACTTATACAAAGAAGAGGAGGAATTACAATTTCCATCAGTGCCATACTGTATACTTTGTTTGATTCATCACAATACTGGACACATTAGCTGGGTTATAGGTAAATGTTTAGATTGTGGGAAAAATTGGTATTGAAGTTCACAAAATCTACACTCTTGTTGCAAGAAGTGTCAAGTACCAAATCTATCCCCTCTCCAGATAGAACTAAGAACAACTGTAATAATAACTTTGTTTTGTGGATGAGAATTATTAGTGCCTGTTGAATGGGAAATACCTGAGGAACACTGGTGTTATAGATAAGTAAATGGTTGGCTCTCACAATTAAGGGGTGAACATTTTATGTATGTTAAAAGAAGTTTTATAAATGTATAATTATGTTACTGCAATGTGCTCCCCCCCAGTATGTGTTATCATGGGATGGTCTTGGTAATCCAGGCATTTGGGAAGGTGGGTTGTTACTATGGCAGCACCTGACCTCCAATCAGAATGCAAGAAAGCGATCTCTACCACTGGACAGCAAGGAAGGAGTTGACAGACAAGGCTCTAGGAGGGGCTAGAAATATAAAAGGCGAAGTATCCATCTTGAAGAGGAGCCAGCCACGTGGTAGGCAGTCATGAGGGAGGCTCCCAGGCCTGTTTTTCCTTATTTAGTCCTTTGTTGTATTTTTGTTAAGGTTTAATAAACCTTTTAAAATTTTTAAAGTGATGATATAAAATTTCGATACCTAAACTGAATTTTATTTCTATATCTTAAAGAAAGTAAGCAAGCAGAGCTGGGTGGCTGGGGAGTCACCGCTCCACTAACAGCACACACCACTTACAAGTTAGGTAAAGTGCTGTTTTTAAGCTTACAAACCATTTTTCAATGTGCATGTTTAGTCCGAATCAGCAAATATCAATAAGCTGGGATCAGCAATTTCATAATCTTCTCAGGTGGTCGTTGGCTTCCTGTCCTTCTTGTGGTCATCTGAAGGGAGGCTTTACACTGGTATCTGCTACATGATTTTGTTAAGTGCATTGTGGAAACCCAGGGCACCGGGAATATTTCTCTGTCTGCTCTGGGGTGTCCTGACCCCCAGGGGAGCACTCACTTTGACCCTCATTCATGGAGAAAGTTTCCTAGACTTCAAGATAGACTAGAATCCACAGAAGTGTGCAATAGATTATAGAGAGTAGTGTAGGTGTATCACTTGGTGAGAAATTTAGGTTTTGAGGTTTTTAGTATGTTGTGGATGGAAGCAAGATGGAAGGCACAGGGTGTCGTCCTGGGTTTCTTCTTCATGCTTCTTCTTCCTTCTTCTTCATGGGTTTGGGTGGCATATTTTAATTGGGCAGAAAAGTCCGCATTGTGGGCTCTTTGGGATCAGTTATTGAGTTAAAAGGGAAAATAATCTAGGTGTCAGTTCTTAATTGGATAGTTTAGTCTTAAAAGACCTTGTAACAAGAGACTGTTAGCCATTTTGTGCCTTCTAATGAAAAGCTGCTGAACTCACAGTAATGAGACTATTTTACTGATAAGAAATAATAAACACTTGAGTCCGAACACGAATTAGTGTCTCAAGTGCCTTCAATCCACACCCAGGAAAACCGACCACTGGTACTGCCACAGTGCATCAGGCTTTTTATTATATATAAGCATTTAGTTGTTTTGTTGCAATATGTCTTAGCTTTACCACAACTTCATCTATTTTATTCTAAGCATCAGTTGTCTTGCTACTTCATTTCTTTTTCTCTATCATACTTTTTTTAGTTCGATGCCTTATTTGGCTATTCGGTCAGAAAGTTTCAAAACTGTTCTTTGTAGTTATCCCAGGGAATGCATCTACTTTCGACACAGCAGATATAAGTATTTGTTGGTTCCATTGCCAATTGACATGAATCACAAAAGCATTTTTCACAATCCCTCCCCTATTTCTTTATGTTTTTAATTCGTGTCTTTGCTTCAAATCGAGCTAATACTTTTTGGGTTGCAGTTTTATTTGGTTCTGCTTTGGCCTTGACTATCATAAGGGAGTGAGTTTGGTTTTTTTTCCTGTGGTTGTTATTTTAGTGTTTATGGGCATTGCTGAAATCTGCATTCCCTGGATCACTGAATGTATTAGCCTAATAAAGCATGGAATCATACATGGTATAAACAATAGGTCTAATGTAGAATAAAGCAACATGAACCTTAACTTCTTCCACTGGGCTCCTTCAAACAAATTATTCTACTAATTGTTAGTTAATATGGAATTCCATTTCTGCACTGGAACATGTGCGACTCATTTAATTTTGTCTGCCAAATTTGTAATAGCCTCTCTATTATCATTAATTTCTAAACAGTACTCAGATGTATTAAATTTTCTACAAAACTCTCTTTCTTCAGCTAATGAATAATCTAAGGCTAGCCTATTCTGATATACTGTTGCTCTGGTCTGGGTTAGTTGTCCAGCTACAAGCTTTAATGCCTCTGATATTTGATTAGAAGTAAGTTCTACAATGGCCTGTAATCCAATAATTCGGTTAAGTATATAAATAGGCATTCTATAACCTCAGCTGCCATCTTGAGCCCAAGAGGCAGGATCATAGTAATCTATGATCTGTTGGGAAGTTTATTCTTCATTAGTCTAGGTCTGTTTTCTTCCTATTTCGGTTCATTTTCTTCTGTGCAGAGTTCCATAAAGAGGTTGTCCTAAATATTCACTTTTGCTCTTTGGTAGCAAAAAGAATGCAGGTTGTATAATTTTAATTGTACAGTTACCTCTCCATCTCTTTGATAGTTCATTATATGTCTTTTTACTACATATCTAAAATAATCTATCTGGAGCTTTTCAATTTTCAGCTGTCTGCCCCAGATTTTCTTAATATCTCTTAAGATCTTTTACTTCCTCTAAAGGATTATCATGTGTTACACTTTTCTAGCAAACAGTTCTATTGGTATAATTGATAGAATAATATAACCTGTTGGTAGTTTTGGCCACCAGGTCATAAAAGTGGAGTTGGTGGTATATATAATCTTGCAGGGGGTATGTCCTACATATGTAGTAAAATTGTTTCTTTTCCTAGAAATACAAATTTGGTTTACTACTTTATGACTCAATATCTACCCCTCAGGTTGAAGTTCATTATATTTATGTGTCCTGTTCTATAATGTCAACTGATCAGGTCTTACCCTTTCTCCTCTTCATGGCCATTGCTTGATCATTTGAGATCCTCTACAAATCTAACAGTTAGTCACATTCAATTTCTTAATTACTTATTGCATTAAATTAATAAACAAATTTTTTCTTAATGTGGGGAGGTCCCAATCACTGAGTCTTCTTAATCTTTTATACAGGTCACTTCCTGTTCTTGCTCCTTTTTTGGTTTGAATTTCCCCTAAATTCTTTGTGATGTTTTTCACTAATTCTTTTTTGAATTTATCTTGTACTCTTCTTTTATCTGAGTATCCTTGCATTCTGCCTGTGGTAAAACAGAGGAATGGTTCTCCCCTGGGACAAAATTGATAGTTTTTAGGGGCCTATCTTCCCATTCCTAAATTTGTTGCCACTTAGTAACTCTTCTTTCTTATTGTACAGGTTTCAAGTTTTCCTGGCTCATAACATCTTGCATTAATATGAGTGTGTGTTGCAAACGCTCGAGTTATGGTCCAGCCATGCTTCACATTTTGGTAGCACTTCAAGCAGGGATCGGTTATCTCATTCTGTGGAAGACTTAACAGTACTATAAGGCCTTACAGTTTTATTATCCTTCTGCCTCCTTTGCCTACCGGGGTGCTTCCAGCAGCAAGGGGTACCATCTTCTTGGTAGCAAGGATATTCTTCAGGGGTTCCATATGAGCTTTCTCAGATTTCGTGCCGTTTCTTAAATACTTCCCAATTCTTTGTTTTGACTGGTTCGGATCTGCAAGGGACTCGATTATGTTTGCAATACTCAATTTTTTTAATATTTGCCTCACTGGATAGTCCCCTTTTTAAACTGTATCCTTTTTAATCTGTATTTCTACAACATGTACCACTCATGAGAATCTAGTTCTAATGTTCTGTCCTCTATTCTCATTTTTAAAATATATTCGGTTCAAATCTGTTCAATGTGTTTACACTCTGGACACAACCCACTTGGAGGATAACCCCTGCGACAATGATAATACCACCTTTCCTTACAATAGTTGCATTTAGTGTTTACAAAGGGATAGCAATTATAATCTTTTGCAATATAGGTTATTTTATCTCCTGGTAGCTGATTTTTGTGTTATTTTCACCTTCAGTTCTCCTGGCTGAGAGGTAATTTTCCAGCCTGCTTCTTTTGTTGTTATAAGTCCTTTTACTCGGGAGATGTGTGCCTACCTTTTCTCTGTTGTCCGGATTGCCGTATCTGTGGTCAAGAGCACAAAGAAAGGTCTATCCTAATGGGGAGTCAAGATACTTTCTTTCCAACTACAGATCAATACTTGATCACCTGGTTGTATTTTATTAATTGTAAGTCTTAGGGGAGGAGTTTGGTTCATTATTTCTTTCTTACAAAGTTCTTGAGCATTTTTTCTCAAAGTCATGACATACCCTTGGATTGACATATCATCTACTATAGGATTTCCCACTGGCATCTCTTGAGAATATGGCATCCCATATAACATCTCATATGGGGAGATCCCATGCTCTGAGTTTGGCATTGTTCAAATATTTAACAACGCTAATGGTAAGTACTTAATCCAAGATAGTTTTGTTTCAACCATTAGTTTTCCTAGTTGATGCTTTAGGGTCTGGTTCATTTTTTCTACTCTCCCCGAACTCTGAGGGTGCCAAGGGGTATGATATTCCCAAGAGATCCCTAAAGCTTTCATTACTTCTTTTAACACTTTTGAGGTAAAGTGGGAACCTTGATCTAAATCAATCACTCTAATCATCCTAAATCATGGAATTATTTCTTCTAAAATAATCTTTGTAACAAAATGTGTTGTTGCTCGTGCCACAGGGTAGGCCTCTACCCAATTAGTTAATTGGTCTAATATTACTAACAAATACTTATATCTTCTCACTTTCGGTAGTTCAGTAAAATCCACTTGTATCTTTTCAAAAGGCCTATACGCAGTTTTTCTCCCTCCCTGCGGGGTCTGTCTAGATGTCTTCTTGTTAATTTTCTGATAAATAATGCATCCTTGTGTCTCCTGTTTTGCTACATCAAATATTCCTATACACCCAAAAAACTTTAAAAAGTGGTTGTTTAGTGTTCATGTTCTCAAATGAGTTTGTTGATGTAACTGTTGAATTTTTCTTCTAGCATAACTTTTAGATAGCATTTCTCTACTCTCTGGTAAAAGCCACTTATTCCCTTCTAGCTTAGCCCCTAGTTTCTCCATCTCTTGTATTTCCTTTGAGGTATAGCATTCTTGATACTTTATCTCATCCTCACTTTTACTCAAATTATTTAAAGACATGGGTAAGCATACTGCTGCCCTTTGTGCTTCTGCATCAGCCAAATTATTCCCACAAATCTAATAATCCGTTCCTCTCTGATGTCCTCTTACATGGACAACAGCTATCACTGATGGACCACTCAAAGTTTCTAATACTCTTACAATCAATTCATGATGAACAAGTCTTCTTCCTTGGGTATTTACAAGTCCCTTTTCTGAGTTTCCCTCACAGCTGCTACAAACATCTTGGCTTTTGCCTTTTGTTTTTCTTCATCTTTCTTCATGTATACCTTTTGGGCTTCCTGCAATAGCTCTTGGAGACCCTGGGCCTGTCAATCTTCTAATTTCTCTAGCTTTTTCCGTATGTCTCCCTATGATTTTGCTACAAATTGAGTTTTAAGCAATGCTGCTCCTACTGGGGAATTTGGGTCCACTCCTGAGTACATTTGCAGGCTCTTTCTGAGCCTCTCAAGCTAATCTGTAGGTGATTCATCTTATTTTTGGTGCACACTGAAGGCCTTGTTAATATTTTGCCCTCTAGGTACGGCATTCCGTATCCCTTGTACAATGATATCCCTAAGGTCCCTCATATTTTGTCTGTCTTGCTCATTCTGGTGATTCTAATCTGGTCTCTGATTAGTCCATTTTTGATCACCACGTGGATCCTGCTGGTGTCTCCTTTCTCAGTCTTTCATTCCTGTTTGCCTAATCATTTATCTTTCCTCAGTAGTAATAGTTCCTAATATAGCTTGAAGCTCATCCCAGGTGTAGGTATTTGGGCCTAAAAATTGGTTTAACCTCTTGGAAACCCCTAAAGGGTCCTCAAGTAGCCGCCCCATTTCCTTTTTAAATTCTCTTACATCCCCAGTATTAAGTGGGACTGTTACAAACTCTATTCCCTTATCATTTCCTTCCTTAGGTACTTTTCTCAGGGGGAATAGTCTCTTCTTTTGATCTTCCTCCTCCCCACTAGAATTATTTTCCTCACATTGTTCTCTCTTGTTGCTCTGAGTCTTACTAGATGGTGGTGACAGTAGTGGAGCCATCGGGCTTCGAGGCCTCTCAGGGGAGGAGTGAGTTTCCTGCCCTTGATAGGGAGGGGGAAAATTGTCTAATGGTTCCTAAGGTTTTTCTTTTTCCTCCACCTTTCTCTTTTTTTTTTAGTTTTCAGAGGGTATAATGCTATCTCTACAGAGGACCCCCTCTAAAGTGCTGCATAATCACTTTCCTCCTGATCAAAGGGTTCCTTACTATTTACATAAATATTTAAAGCTTGACACATCTAATCATCAAAGGATCCAAACATTGGCTAATATAAATGATCAGGCCTAATTTTTTCTTTAGTCCACTCTACTATACAATAATGTACCATCTTTTCTTTACTTTTTCTCTTCCTAGAGGGCATTGCATCCCAATGTGCAATCATTAACCCCAGGGAGCTGTCCAGGGGTATCTCTGGTAATTCACTCTCCTTCTCATTTTTAGAACCTCTCTGGGGGCTCCTTAACCTTGAGCCTCTCTTGGGGCCTTTTGAGCCTCTCTGGGGGCTCGTGGAACCTCTCTGGGGGTTCCTTGAGCCAGAGGTCTTACTATTCCCCTGACCCATCATGACCAGTGACACACCACTCGCTTCGTCCTTTCATTGGCCAAGCCCCTCATGGAGTGATGGAACTGCAGATAGGACTCTTCAATTGCTTCCCAATAATATTGTGTCTTACTCACTCACTTTCAGTCAGACACTGTCATGTCCACCCAACTGAACGATACTCACAGCCTGCTGGTCTCGTTTGGATCTTCGTGCACTAGAATTATAGGTGATTTAAACTGCAGTTCCCAGGGAGCTCAATTCTTTGCTTGCTTTCTTTACCGAGTTTGTGGTGCCATTAGTTCCTGGGCTATTGGCTTCCACCGGCCACAAAAGTGAAATCCAAGAATTCCATTCAAATACAGGATTCTGTCTGGTCATCATCAACTTCTTCCTCTGAATCCTGTGAAAAATGCATGTATTTTATGATTGGCTTCTCACAAATATTAAAATGAATATTATATGTGTTGTGTTAGAAAGTAATGCTGTATTAATTCTCTTAAGTACTGTGTTAAATATAGTTTTAGGTTATAAAAAATGTTAAAATAGAAACGATGCTATGTAGGATACTCTTTTTAAAAAGAAAGGACTCGCACAGAGATAGCAGCCACAGGACACCTAAATCTTTCAGAGAAGAAGAATTTATGGCCCTCTTATCAGAAGAAACTAACTTCTTCCCGCCTCGAAGGCACCAAGGCACCGTTAGGATTCAGAGGAAGAAGTTGATGATGACCAGACAGAATCCTGTACTTGAATGGAATTTATGCATCATGTATGAAGTGTATGAATATGCAACAGGCTATTGTTTTTAAGGGCTAATCCTTTGTTAACAGGTGTCCTTTTTTGGGCTCGTGCTGCCCAGAAAAAGGTACCCGGACATCCGTTACTCTTTGTCTCTATTGTCTCGTATTGTCCTAATTCAAATTGTCCAAATTATTATTACTCTAATTGTATTACTATTTTTATAACCATTTTATTACTATTAAACTTTTAAAAATTTTGAAAACAAGTGATTGGCGTTTTTAACAATCCTAACAGCGCCTTCGAGGCGGGAAGAAGTTCGTTTCTTCTGATAAGAGGGCCATAAATTCCTTTTCTCTGAAAGATTTGGTTGTCCTGTGGCTGCTATCTCTCTGCGAGTCCTTTCTTTAAAAAAAGTATCCAACATAGCATAGTTTCTACTTTAACATTTTTTATAACCTAAAACTATATTTAACACAGTACTTAAGAAAATCAATACAGCATTACTTTCTAACACAACACATATAATATCCATCCCAATATTTGCGAAAAGCCAATCATAAAATACATGCATCTTTCACACTACATAGCATAGTTTCTATTTTAACAATTTTTATAACCTAAAACTATATTTAACACAGTACTTAAGAGAATTAATACAGCATTACTTTCTAACACAACACATATAATATTCATTCTAATATTTGCGAGAAGCCAATCATAAAATACATGCATTTTTCACAGTAGTTATCCCAGGGAATGCATCTACTTTAGACAAAGCAGATAGAAGTATTTGCTGGTTCCATTGCCAATTGACATGAATCACGAAAACATTTTTCACAGTGAGCAGTCGTTTCTCACAATTTGGATCCTCGTAAACCGGGATAAGAACCCCCTCTCCATGCCTGTAGGAGATTTCAAAAGAGAGATGTACCCTGCCAATTTCGGCAGCTCATTCGAGTTCTCCTGTGTCCACCGGTGAGTGCAGGTATCCTCCCTGGGGACAGCAGAGGACTAAATAACGAAAAAGGGGGAAGAAAAAGCAGACAAAATATGTGAGTATTTGCATGCGTGTGAGAGTCCGAGAGTGTGCTTGGAGTGTGTGTAAGAGTTGCTGGACTTGGGGGCTCAAGAACATCTGGAGGTGCCAGGTTGAGGGCCACTGGATTTGGGGCGGGGCGGGGGGGGGGGGGGGGTTGACCGCGCTGGTATGGACGGCAGCGTCTCGGAGGCCGCCACAGGAGGCCACGTAGGTGCCAGCTGCGGCGGCGCCAAGGTCCCGGCGCGGCTCAAGCTCGGCAGAGCAGGGCCGTGGGAGCCCACGTGGGGGAGGTTTTTCGGCGTCTCGGCGCAGCTCGGTTTCGGTGTGAGCCCAGGTGCGGCAGGGCCGGGGGCGGTGGCGGTGCCGGGGGCGGGGGGATGCGGCGCGGCCCTGGTCGTCAGAGAAGGGCCGTAGGAGCCCAAGGGAGGGAGGTCTGTCGGCGGTTGCCCATGCGTGCCGAAAATCACCGGGGTGCGAGACCCTGGCTGGAAAAAGAGTAGAAGGGCAGACCCAGTCGCGCGGGGATTTCTAGACTGCAGGTGGAGTGGGTTTTGTGGGTTTTTTATTTGTTCCAGCCTGCCAAGGGGAAAGCAAGGGGTTTTTTTTTTTCCTTCTTTCTCTCTCTCTCTTTTTACTTTGTTTTTCTCTCTCTAACGGAGTCGGGGGCGGGCCAGGCCGGCCGCGGATCGGGGAGTGGGGCGGAGCCACCACACGCCACACCGGGAGTGGGGCCGAGTCGCCACTCGCCAAGCCAGTGGCAGGCCGGGCAGGCCGCGGACCGGCTTCCCTGGGACACCCGCCGGCATAAGGCTGTGGGACCAAAACAAAGAGCCGAGGAGGAGAGGAACGGCAGGGACGAATCCGGTTATACGGAGGTCCGTGGATCGTAGGCGAGGTTTTTTTTTTACTTTTCGGAAGAGAGGTAAAATGTTGGGGTGTTTTTTTCTTTTCTTCTTCTCCTTCTCTCTTTTTTCTCTTTCCTTTTCATTTTTCTTCTCTCTCCCTCTCTCTCTCCTTCTTGTCCTGGGTTGACTATATGATGCTTTTATCCCCAATCTGTTCTGTTTATGCTGAATAATAAGCTTTGCACCTTTAAGACTTGTTCCAGAGAGTGAAGGGGGGAGAGAAGAAATGCGCAGTTTGTTTTCGGACACTGCACTCACTCCTCCACGTTCCTGCTCCTGGACTGTGTTGTCTGTGGATGGACAGACAGCAGAACAGAGCTCTCCTTTGCTTTTAGTTCGTTTTAGCTAGCTGAAGCAAAGAAGTTCCCTAGACTGTAGGGTTTTTTTCCTTTTTCTTTGGACCTCTTTAAACCTGCTCTGGACTGAACATCCAGAAGAGCACCGGCAGCTCACACCTGTGGCCCACTGGGCCGGGCCTGGGCTGCAACATTTCCAGCTCCAGAAGGACTGATAAGAGACTGAGTGAGCCAAGGTGCAACCCAAGAAGAGGACTTTTCTGAGTTTGTCATCTCTTTTGGAGCAGCAAGAGGTTTTATTGTTTAACATTGTTTAGGTTTTATTGTTTAATAAACAGTTTTTCCACTTTTCTCCAAAGTGGTATTTTTTCCTGAACCAGTTGAGAGAGGGGCCAATTGAATCTGCTTTTTCTATCAGAACCCCTTTGGGGGTTCTCTCCCAAATTTGCCCTGAACCAAGACACTTCTCTAGCCTCCTTTCTTGTTTCTTTTTCCCTCTCCCTTCTTAGGCAGGCGGGCCCTGCTGGGAGATTGTATGATTGGCTGATTGGGAGAGGTGGACTCTGTCGGGAGGGACTGTGGTTGGAAATGCAGGCTCTGAAGGGAAGACCTGTGATCTGCCGATCTGGATGGGACTATGGGTGAGTAGCGAATCCCCAAAGGAAGAAGCAGAAATTGAAGAGGAACCAATGGGCATACCCCCAGATAGTCCACTGGGAAGGAAATTAGCCCGGTAGAAATGCGTATTATTATTCAGTACCGCATGGTAGAATTGACTAGAAGGGAAATTAAGAGTGATCATGTACAATGGTCGGAGATATGGATCAGACGAAGGATAGATATGACGGGGTTAATTAAACATGTATGTAAGAGCTACAAAACCATTCAATCAGGAAAAGAATGACTATGTGTCGTGGTTTAGTGTCGTGAACGGCGGGAGAGATGCGACACACAATATGCGTGAATAGCAAATCCCCGAAGTTTATTGAAACCCCACACATATTTATATTGGTGTTAATGAAGCTTATACATATTGCAAAAGCTGAGCTCATTATTGGTTAAAGCACACTTAGATCAACCACACCTACTTCTATCTTCTAACAATTATTTTGCTTCTATGTTTGCATTCTTCTAACTTTTCTACCTAAGATAACTACATTTTCTGGCAAGCGATTTTCTCCCCCGTCTTCCCGTTTCAGGGAAGGTCACTGTGACCTTTGTTAGTGATTGGACACTGGTTGCTCAGTTCCCAGCTTGTTTCCCCTATCCTTATCCATTGGTATCACATCGAAATGTCCTTTCTCAGCTAACCAATTATCCAAAAAGCTCTCTACAGTTTAGGGCAAATTTGGAGGAGAATTTCCAAATTAGGGCCCCTCCAGTAGGCAAACCCACACAGCCCCTCCCCCCAACCGGTTCGGGAAGGATTTCTCGGAGAGGAGTGGAAAGAACCTGTTTATTTAACAAGCACAGCACCCCCCAGCACACAAAATGAACAATACCGGATGACACCACTCTGAAAAAAGATGACAAATTCAGAAAGTCTCTCTTGGGGGGTGGTCACTCTGTTCTCAGTCCCTCCGGCGCTGGGGCTGCTGCTGCAGGCCAGAAGGTGCAGGATCTTGGTGTTTCTCAGGTCCCAGTCCAGAGCAGGTTCGAAATGATCAGAAAAAGGAAAGGAGCAACCGTCCAGGAAGAAATTGGACAGTTTAGCTAAACTAGCTAATGAGCAAAAGCAAGCAGAAGTGAAGCAAGAGCAAGAGAGCAAAAGCAAAAAGCCAAAAGCAAAAGCAGCAAAAGCAAAAGCTGCAGTCTCTGTGTCCCGCCAGGCTGATAAGAAAACCAAAACAAAACTTTCCCTCTTCAGAGCCGGTCTTAAAGGTACAGAACATAATATCCAACATTAACAGAACACATGAATGGGGATACAAGCATCATAACGTCACCCTAGGACACTATGCTACCTGCTGGGAAGGGGAGATTTTACCCTTGAGGGCGAGCATGTTTAAGGTATCAGAAAATAAAGAATGGGACTCATTAGAACACTTGACCCCTCCACCTCCAGTAGCCCAAATGGCACGCCCCCTACTAATAAAGCCTCTGATTTGGCCTTATCATAAAGCAGAGCAATAGGGCTCAGGAGCTCAGTCCCTGAGTAGGGACTGGGTGCCCGAAGCTAGCTCGCTCATGCCAACGTCGCAGGGCTACCATCTAGCAAGCATGGTGATTATCAGCTCTATAGTGATTGCCAGCTCTTAGGATTTCAGCTTTGCTTGCTAGGTAGTGGTGCCCCGGGCTTGAGGCTGCAGCAGACGGAGAGAGAGGAGAAGGAGAAGGCGTAGGCTGTTCCACGGAGATGGCTTTATTTAGGGAGGTCCGTGAAGGGTCTCTGCTCTTCTTCTTTCTCCCCTAATGGGGTACAGTATGCTTCTTTTATAGGGTTGGAAAGGATCCAAGCTTGACCAATGGTAAGGGGTTAACATGACATTGCCTTATAGGGTTACAGAGATAGGTTAAGGGTGGAGGACAGGGAAACAGGAATTTTCTTTTGCTGTTTCAGCATTCCTATTGTTCATATTCTCCATGGTGCTTTTCCTAAATCTATGGGGTTTACTACAACTCCACTTTCTGTTTTTACAAAAAAGGCGTTCGTTATAATTCTTTTGAAACAGTGAACAAGGCACGAGAACATAGCTAACACAATAACAACTACAAGGAGAATCAACAACATTCCCTTAACCAAGGATGCAGCCCATCCTGTTAATCCCCATTGCCCGAAAAGTTCATTGACCCAGTCTGGGATTCTTTCTACTTTCAAGTCCTTCCCGAGATCTTTCAGTTTCTGGATGTTCGCATGGATGGATTCTGAGCGTGAAGAGAGGTTGAAGCAGCACATCCCTTCGAAGTCTTCACAGCCGTGTCCATGGGCAAGCAGCAGGAAGTCGATTGCTGCTCGATTTTGGAGCGAAGCCTGTCTTGTGGTTTCTTCTTCCTTTAAGAGATCACTCAAGGCTGCAGAAGTAGCGTTAGCTTGTTTACTGAGCCAGCACCCAAGGTGATTGATTTCACCGAGGGCTTTAGCTGCAGCTACCCAGGGTAAGAACAGGGAGACAGCAATCTTTTTTGGTTTGTTCCAATCATATAATTTAGGATCACAATTTTCATCAAATTCAGTGTAGGACCTTTTTTGTCGTTTTGATTTGCTTTCTTTTTTCCAATTATGTAACAGGGTGATGTTTGGAGTAAGGGTAGAAAGTTTTCCAAGGGTACAGGGACCTCCCTGGAGTCGGGAGGGGATCCCAGCCCATACTCTGTCACCACAGATGAGAAATATTCCCTTGGGTAATACTTTGGGATGGAGAGAGGACACAGAACTCACACGAGCCGTGTAATTGCACCAATCGTGAGAGTTATAGGCTTTGTTAATTGGTGATATCTCTTTTCGATATGTGTTTTTGTTCTGGTCAATTGTCCAGCCAATTGTTTTTTGGACGTCTAAAGTAAAATTTGACACAGTATGTGGCCTTGGAGGACCCCAACAGATCTAATTCTTGGGGTTCCTCTCGAGCATCTGGCAGCATTTTTGTCCACTCGTCCCAAGTATCAGCCACATTGGGTCTCTTACCTGTGGTGCGGAGGATCTCTGAGTTATAGACAGGCCAGTCATCTGCTACAAAGGGAATCCATACTAGACATGTGGAAAGTGGATTATCAATGTTTCCCATGGACAAGCACATGTTGTCCTGTTAAAATGTTTTTGCTAAGGTTACCCAAACATTATGGCTAGGCTGTGGGCTAATCCAGCTGAAGGCACGCGGTACAGTGAAGAACATCCAGGCAGCAGTGAGGACAGCAGCAACGGAGATATTTTTCATCTTTGGGCAGGAATAGGGCTTCTCATAGGGAATATAAGCAGAATTTCTAATCTTTATTATGAGAGGGTTTTCTGCCTTGTTCTTTTCTGTGTTCCCCTCCTCCCCCCCTTTTTCTTTTAATTTCTAAGCTACACTATGGGAGGAGGAGTGGGTAGAAGGTTAAGGGATTTTAAAAGGTTAGGGAGAGGGAATAACAGGGCTTGTTTGGGTTTTTTTTAAATACAAAAAAACCAGTGTAACAACATATAGTTCAGAGAACACTTTTGTGTTAAGGCTATCTATGGCCTGATGCAGCAGACTGTTGTTTAGCTTTCAGTTTTGTCTGCTGTCTTGTAATGGGGTGGTATGTCCTTGGGTTTGTGGGTATTCGGCGACGTCTTCATCTCCAGGCAGAGCTGGTTTGGTTTTGAGGTCGTCTTGTGTTTGCCTCAGGAGCATTCTTGTCCCCGTTTGCAGGAGTAGTGTTCACAGTGCCTAAGTATGGCTTTATGTTTTTTCCTGGGTACCACCTCGGACCGGATGGTAGTAGCACGCACGCATATCCTCTACCCCAGGTAATCAACTGGTGAGGCCCAGAAATTTGGTGTGTTTCAGGGTCCTTCACGAGCACAGGTGGTTTCTCAGTGAGCTTTGCTTGGGTGGTATTTGCGAAGTGGCGAAGTATTGGTGGGTCAGGCTCTGATGCTGTACAGTTCAGGAAGTTGATGACGTAGAGAGCCTTGCAAAGTCTTTCCACTGGAGATGTGATTCTCATGTCTCTGTTCTGTTGATCGAGGACTCTTTTGAGGGTTTGATGTGTCCTTTCCACGATGGATTGTCCTGTGGGGTTTACAGGTATGCCGGTCTTGTGTGCTATTCCCCATTCATTGAAGAACTCCTTTAACTTGTGGGAAGTGTAGGCTGGTCCATTATCTGTTTTAATCTCTTTTGGTACACCCAGGGCAGCAAAAGCGAGGAGAAAGTGTTTTATTGTGTGCATGGTATTTTCTCCTGCATGTGATGATGCAAATACTGCTCCTGAAAACGTGTCGACCAATACATGCACATATTTTGACCTTCCAAAAGGTGCGAAGTGAGTAACATCTGTCTGCCACAGCTGGCAGCTATTCAGACCTCGGGGATTGACTCCCATCCCCATGGATGGTATCTGATAGTTCTGACAGTTCGGACACGTAGCCACGATAGCCTTTGCCTGATCCTTTGAGAGCTTGAACATTCTCATAAGGGCAGGTATATTTTGATGAAAAAACGCATGTGACAACTCTGCCTGGGCAAAGATGTTAGGAACATTAGCAGTTTCTGCTGCCATTGCTAATGCATCCGCTTTTCTGTTGCCTTCTGCAACAAAACCTGGGAGGTCCGTATGTGACCTCACATGCATTATATGGGAAGGTTGCTTTCTGTGGGAGATTAGGTATATTAATTTAGAGAGCAGTTGGTACAACTTTGGATTAGAGACCTCTTTGAGAAGAGCATGTTCTGCTCTCATCGCTATCCCAGCGACATAAACTGAATCTGTAACCAGATTGAAAGGCTCGTTTTTAAAATTTTCAAAGGCTCTGACAACAGCTGCTTATTCTGCGATCTGTGGAGATCCCTCCACTATTTGTGTGTCAGATTCCCAATTTTGTGTTTGGGGGTCTCTCCATGTAATCACCGACTTGTGGGAAGACCCTGAGCCATCTGTAAAGAGGGTTAGAGTCTTGAGAGGTTTTCTACTTTGGATTCGTTTTGGAATCAAATGGAAGGGTACATCAGGGTTAAAAAGTTTGTGTTTTGGGATCTTAACTGAAGTTTGGCCTGTGTAGCTATCCAGGGCAAACTGGAGGCTTTCATTGGTCTGGATCAAATCCTCAAAGTCTGTAAGAGTTATTGGTAAGTATATGCATTCGAACTCACAACCTGAAAGAGAGCAAAGGCGAGTCCTAGCCTTTTTTATTAAATGTGCTATGACCTCCTGGTAGGTGGTAAGTGACTTTGTGGGCTGGCTACTTGTAAAGACCCATTCCAGTACCAGCAAAGGGTCTCGAAGTTGGGAGTCCCATTGGAAAATCAGTCCATGGAATCGAGGTGCTTTTCCCAGGATGATGAACTGGAAAGGCAGGCTGGGCTCAAAGCGATGGGCTTTGCGTGAAGACAGGGCTTCCTGGACTTTGGTGATGGCACCTCTGGCTTCTTCTGTGAGAGTGCAGGGAGAGTCCAGGTCCTTAGGTCCACAAAGAAGGTTGAACAGGGGAGTAAGGTCCTCTGTTGTAATTCCTAGCAGTGGACGTACCCAGTTGATGGATCCGCAAAGGCTGTGTAAGTCCCTGAGGGTTTTTGGGTCATCATTTATGGTGATCTGCTGAGGTACGATGGTCCTTTCCCAGATCTGGACTCCAAGGTAAGTCCATGGCTTAGTGTACTGGATTTTGTCCTCACGAATCTCCATTCCTGCCTTTTCTATGGTTTCAATAGTCTTTTTAACTGTTTTGTCCAAGTAAGCTTTGTCTGAAGCACACACCAGGATGTCATCCATATAGTGATGGATGATAACATCAGGGAATGATTTCCGAATGGGAGACAGGATGTGAGCCACGTACCACTGGCAAATAGTGGGTGAGTTTTTCAGGCCTTGAGGAAGATAATGCCAATGATATTTTTTGAGCGGGAGGTCCTTGTTAAGAGAGGGAACGGAAAAAACAAACCGTGGAGCATCCTCAGGGCGCAAAGGAATGCTGAAGAAACAGTCCTTAATGTCTATGATAGCAAGTGTCCAGTCTCTAGGCAGCATCGATGGGGAGGGCAGGCCAGGCTGGAGAGGGCCCATGTCCTCGATGACCTCGTTGATTCTGCGAAGGTCGTGGAGGAGCCTCCACCTGTTTGTCCCAGGCTTTGGTAGAACAAAGACTGGAGAGTTCCAAGGACTGTCGGACTCCACTATGTGGCCTTTTGTGAGCTGTTCTTCCACGAGGGTGTTTAGGGCGCCCAGCTTGGCTTTATTGAGGGGCCACTGTTCAATCCAGATTGGCTTGTGACTTTTCCAGGTGAGATGAGGTGTTTCTGGCAGCACGCTTAGCTCAGTGGCCCCGATTAGAAATCCTGAGTGGGAATACGTAGGGAAGCTCCCCACTGGGATAGAACGTCTCTGCCCCAAAGAGTGATGGGGGCCCTTACCACAAATGGACGAATGGTTGCCAGCTTGCCTTCAGGCCCTTCCACGAGGATGTTGTTCTTGCTTCTCATGGACACTGTAGCTCCGCCAATCCCTGAAATCATGCCTGCAACAGGTTGTAGATCCCAGTGTGCTGGCCATTCTGAGCGGGCGATGATGGTCGCATCAGCACCGGTGTCCAGCATCCCTGGCAGGTGGGTCTTCTCGCCTTTGCAGGTGAGGCCGCACTCGATGGTAGGCTTGGATGGTCCCACGACTTGTGCCCACATAGCTGTAGGGTTGAGAGGAATCTGTTCCCTGTGATCCTTTGGGAGTAAAAAGGCTTGTGCTATTGGAGTTCCCTTTGAAAGAAAAAATGGTAAGTCTATGCAGTATACCTGGACGAGAATGTCTTGTCCTGGCTGCACTGTCAGCACTTCTGGAACAACGAAGATCTCCTTTGGGCTATTAAGAGAGTCACCTATAATTAAAATGTGCAAAGGACCACCTTTTGGCCCATATTTGCCTGTGGGAACACGGTGAACATTCTCATTATTAAAGTCAATGGACAAAGCAGTTACCAGTTGACGGCGGGTTCCCATCTGGGTTGCCCCGTGGGTTGGATCCTCTTCTTGTGGTCCGGAATGTCCGGGGTTGGTGCGGGGTTGTGTCTGGGTGGCCTTTGATTTGTTGTCAGCGCCCGGGGCTCGACCGGGCGGCGCAAGGAGTTTAACGGACGCTGGAGGTAACCCTGCTGATTCTGGGGTCTTTGGTAATTGTTACGGTGGTATCGGGGGGGTGATCTCTCTGGGCAATCCTTTATGTAATGTCCAAGATCCCCACAGTGATAGCATTTAGCTTGGTCTTTAGAAGCTATTACTGCATATGCCCCAGAAATTCCTTCAGCAATACACTTAGCAACTGCTTGGGCCACTGTATTTTCAGTGGACATGTGACGAGTACAGCATTCTAGCATTTGCTCTATGGTGGGGTCTGTATCCATGGGCAGAGACCTCAAAATGGCTTTGCATTTTTCATTTGAGTTACACAAGGCAAGTTTACATAAGAGTTCCTTCCTTGCCTCTGTGCTCTCTATCTGTTTCTCCAGAGCATCTCTAATTCTGTCCACAAATTTGATAAAACTTTCATCTATCCCTTGTTTAATAGTAGAAAAATGCATTGTTGGCATTGACTCATCATGCACGAGAAGTAAAGAGGTTTTTGCTGTGAGAGCGACGTCCTGCAGTGCCTCTTTATTCAAGGTTTCCAATTGGTCTGCTGGTTTCTGTATGTCACCTTCACCAGCTAGTTGGACTACCGTAAAATTCGTCTTATTAGCATCCGCAGAATATTAATCTGATAATGTTTTTAAATGTCTTTTCCAATGCCTGTCCCATAACATATATTCTGCTGGGGACAGGAAGCAGTGTGAAATATTTTTTATATCGTGGGGAAGTAAGACGTGCTGAGAACATGGCTTCTAAGAAATTTCTAAAAATATGTGAGCTTCGCCCATGTTCTTTGGCTATATTTCTTAATTGCACTAGTTCCTTATTCGAGTTAGCCTTCCATGTCTTTTTAGTGGACTCGCCACCATTCCATCCTTGCTTATATTCTACTGGGAAAGCATTAATTTTCTGTGCCAGCTCCGAATCTCCAGCCTTGGTCGCTTCTATTTTAATAAGAGCCCATGGATCCGTGTGGATCGTATCAGAATCAGATTCACTGCAAGAGCTCTGGTCCTCTGAGGAGGACTGGGGGGGAGTTGCTATCCGTGACTTACGCTTTTTTCGTTTAGAAGTGTTTTTCAAAGGTTTCAATGGCTGGGGGGGGAGACATAGCATGACCTGGCTACGGGGAGGTGCCAATGGAGCTGGGATGGCAGCACAGTATGCACAGGACCGGGTGGGGGGGGGGGGGGGGTAGCACCTTGGGGGGTCTCTGGGATTCCGTTCGGGTGGCATTGAGGGTGGGCGGGGGGTTGGGGGGACGCATGGTGGGGGCAGGGGGGCTGGGCGGGGTGGGGGTGCGGGCATGGGGGAGTGGGGGTGAGCAGGCAGTGGTACCGGTCTGGGGTGCCGCGGTTACGGGGTGGTGTGGTGGGACTGCGCTTGTGTGAGGTCCCCCTGTTGTGGCAGGCAGGGAGCAGGGGGAGGGGGCGGGGATGGACACGGGCTTGGGAGCGGCGGGGGTGTGGCTCGGGGAGCCGTCGGGAGGGGCCGGGCCGGTCAGAGCCGCGGCGAGGGGACCGGGGGCGGCGGGCGCGGCGACAGGAGGAATCGTGGGGGACACCAGTGCGGGGGTGGGGGGGTACGCAGTGGAGGGGGGCAGAGCCCACGCAGGGGTGGAGGGGGCAGCAGAGGCAGGAAAAGGGACCCCCGGGACCGGAAGCAAGGAGGAATCCGAGCCGGGGGTTGGGGGGATGTGTGGAGTTACAGATAAGACAGGATCCGCGGAGTTAGGCAGCGCAGGTCCTGCAGGGGTGGAGGATGTGGGAGGGGGAACCATGGTGGGCAGCGTAACCTCTGCTTTAGGAGTAATGGAGGCGAGAGGGACTTTAGGACCTAAGGGCTGATGCGAGGTATGCAAGTGACATTCCTCTGAGTCCTTATCAATCTCCTTAGTATTTGAAGAGGAAGTGTCTGTTACCTGCAAGATTTTTTCTCTGTTAAATTTTTCAACAGTTTTAGTTATTATATGGAATAAGGGCAAATAATTAGTTACAGAGAAATCCTGGTTTGTTTGGGAGATATATATTGTGTTCCCGATCATATCCCAAAACGAATTTTCAATGACTGCTTTCTTATCAGTATCAGGGTATTGCGAAATAATCCAAGTTACAAATTTTTAAGGTTAGTTTTTGAGAGCTTGCCTTTAGAAAAGGAGAAGTTGTTAGCAGATAAGATTTCTAAAATAGTTAAATATATCTCTCTCTCGGTTTTACTTAGTTTTAATGTACTAAAAATTGTACCCATGTTAATGGTTAGCCCTTCCAGCAAAAAAAATG
Organism: Agelaius phoeniceus; assembly: GCF_051311805.1. Lineage (NCBI taxonomy): Eukaryota > Metazoa > Chordata > Aves > Passeriformes > Icteridae > Agelaius > Agelaius phoeniceus. The sequence continues at coordinate 9,801,351 of NC_135301.1, read as the reverse complement.
CAAAAAAAAAGGAAAAAAAAAAATGAAAAAAAAGTTTTAGAGCCCAGAAGTTATGCGCGCAATATTAGCTAATACAGTTCCTGGGGTCCAAGATCTGTGGAAGGGGTCTGCTGACGTCAGTTCTCCTCGGAACTTTCTCTCGTTCAGATGTAAGTTTTGAGTGTCGAACTGACCCTCCTGGGGATAGGATTTTCTAAAACGAAAAGTCCCTTCACAGAAGGAGTGGCTTCCCAAACAGGCAATCACAGAAAACCCCGGGGGGGCTTCGTTGCTCAACCGACGGATATCGCCTCTGGGGGGGTCCGTAGTCGTTGGGCGCCACTTAAATAAAGCCTCTGATTTGGCCTTATCATAAAGCAGAGCAATAGGGCTCAGGAGCTCAGTCCCTGAGTAGGGACTGGGTGCCCGAAGCTAGCTCGCTCATGCCAACGTCGCAGGGCTACCATCTAGCAAGCATGGTGATTATCAGCTCTATAGTGATTGCCAGCTCTTAGGATTTCAGCTTTGCTTGCTAGGTAGTGGCGCCCCGGGCTTGAGGCTGCAGCAGACGGAGAGAGAGGAGAAGGAGAAGGCGCAGGCTGTTCCACGGAGATGGCTTTATTTAGGGAGGTCCGTGAAGGGTCTCTGCTCTTCTTCTTTCTCCCCTAATGGGGTACAGTATGCTTCTTTTATAGGGTTGGAAAGGATCCAAGCTTGACCAATGGTAAGGGGTTAACATGACATTGCCTTATAGGGTTACAGAGATAGGTTAAGGGCGGAGGATAGGGAAACAGGAATTTTCTTTTGCTGTTTCAGCATTCCTATTGTTCATATTCTCCATGGTGCTTTTCCTAAATCTATGGGGTTTACTACACCCTATGCTCTGATGGGCCTAGCCGAAACACCAGAAACAGTTACACCATGAGAGGAAAGCAAATCAGGAGATGGGAACCAAGCAGTGTGATTATATTCCCTGAGGGAAGTACCCCTGGGGGGGTGCAAGGAGGAATTGGATTTGTAACTGTACCTCTCAATTCCTCTGATGTTAGAATGTTCAAAAAGGAATTAAAAGGATTATTAGAGGACCCCATTGGACTGGAAGAACAATTAGACCAATTTAAAGGCCCCAATATTTATACGTGGGAAGAAATGCAATCAATAATGGCCATTTACACCAGAGGAAAGACAGATGATCAGAGTGGCTGGGATACTGATATGGGAAAGGGCACAAATACAAGGACCTCCTGGGGATCTGAAAATGCCCACATTGCGCCCTAGTTGGGTCCACAACCACTCTGGAGGAAGGCAAAACATGGAGGAGTAGAGAACATTAATTATAAGGGCTATTAAAGAAGTGGCCCCACAGGGCCAAAATGTTTGCAAAGTATTTGATGAACAACAAAAGAGAGCAGAAACTCCAAAAGAGTGGCTGGAAAGAATGAGGAAAAATATGAGGCAATATTCAGGTATCAACCCTGAAACAACATCCAGACAAATCTTATTAAAAACATATTTTGTCACCCATGTGTGGCTAGACATATGGAGAAAACTGGAGAAATTAGACAATTGGCAAGAAAGGGAATTGGAAGATCTCTTAAGAGAAGCACAGTAAGTATATGTCAGGAGGGATGAAGAGAAAGCAAAGGAAAAAGCCAAAATAATGTTAACTGCCATTAGAGAAGGACAAATTTGTTTTTATTGTAAGGAAAATGGACATTTCAAGAGGAATTGCCCCCAAGGGGAAGAGGACCTGAAGATTTTTATGAACGAGCAAAGAGGGGAGATAGAAGACTAGAGATGTCAAGGGCTCTACCTCCTGAGGACAAAATATCATCAGTAACCCTTAATAAAATAAGTCCTCATGAAGAAGAATGGGAATTAAAAATAATCAACCAAAAAAAAGAGAACAACTTCTGTTTATAGAATTAAAGGGGGATATGTCGCTGTTGAGTAAGAAAGCAGCACAGACTCCAAGAAGGCTGGTTTGCACAACAGCTGCTTTAATGCAAAAAACTCTTCTCTTTTCATAGACAGTTCTGATATATTCCACTTGATTGGCTAATTAACAAAAATACCTTTCTCACAAACAATCCTTGAGAAGAACTGAAAAAGAGAGAGTAGGAAAACACCACCTGCAGGTAATTTATAATAACAAGTTATCATTGTTTCTCTACAACTCCCTGGAAGTCTCACAAGTCTGCTGTGAGAAAACTTATCTCGCTTTCTTGTTCTCTGACCAGGCTGTCACATCCACAGGGATATGGAAGAGTCAAAATACCGTGCAGGTAGCAGGTGCAAAAGGGGAAGGGTTTAAAGCATTACAGAAAGACCAGCTTTCAACCCCTTAATGGGGAGGTCCCTTCCAGGTACTGTCAACCACTGAATCGGCTGTGCAACTCTCAAGCAGAGGCAGAGAGATAACCAGAAAGTTTGAAGAAAAAAAATGAAATCAAGCTCCCACCAGCCAGCTTAAGGACTGGTTTATTCTTTAGTTGGGGAATTTGAACCGTACCTGCCATTGATGTAGTTGTCTTGCTTTAATAGATTGAGATTGCAAGCATCTGTTGAGGAGACATACACGGAGAACCTTAAGAGGTGCTGGGGTGGTATGCTTGGAAAGACAAGAAATAGAAGGCAAGACTGGGTTGGCCCCTGTGTTCATCACTGAGAAGATTCCATAGCCCTGCTGCAGGCAACAATCCTGTAGGCATGGTAAGGTGGGGGAAAAAAGGCCATACCAGACCTCTATCATTCCTCAGCTGTCTTTTCCCTTCAACACCCAATACAGGTGTAATTAACAACAAGGACTGGAGGGCAAGACCGAATTGGCCTCTCTACTTGCCACTAATATACGCCTGCTATGGGTAGCAACCCCATAGACATGGTAGATGGGAGTAAAAAGCTATATCGGACCTCTAAGAATCCTTTTTGTCCGCTCCAACCAATTAATCAGTGTGGGCCTAAAGAGAACCTGAGATTGTCGCTATTCCCTCTGTCCTCACCCACATCCAGGGATGCTACCATGACTCATTCAAATTTTTTTATTTCTGAGAAGTGAGAGTAAATAATCAGAATTGAAGAAACAGGTTAATTGTTCAAGCCAAATGACTTATAAAAAGAAAAAAAGAGGGGTTTATTACAGATGAGTAAATGGTTGGCTCTCACAATTAAGGGGTGAACATTATATGTCTGTTAAAAAGAAGTGTTATAAATGTATAATTATGTTACTACAATGTGTTCCCCCCCCAGTATGTGTTATCATGGGATGGTCTTGGTAATCCAGGCATTTGGGAAGGTGGGTTGTTACTATGGCAGCACCTGACCTCCAATCAGAATGCAAGAAAGTGACCTCTACTACTGGACAGCAAGGAAGGAGTTGACAGACAAGGCTCTAGGAGGGGCTAGAGATATAAAAGGCAAAGCATCCATCTTGAAGAGGAGCCAGCCACGTGGTAGGCAGTCATGAGGGAGGCTCCCAGGCTTGTTTTTCCTTATTTAGTCCTTTGTTGTATTTTTGTTAAGGTTTAATAAACCTTTTAAAATTTTTAAAGTGAGCAGTCATTTCTCACAGTGGGATGCTACGGTTAAGGAGTGTCAAAAACTATTTGCCTGGAAATTAGTAAAAAGGAAGTGACAAGAATATAGAGGGTAAGCTTCATTTGGCCACTGTACTTGCCGATCATATACACCTGCTATGGGTTGCAAATCCATAAAGCAGGGGAGGTGGGGGTATAAGCCATACCGGACCTCTGTTATTTCTTTTTCAATCACTCATTTGTTGTCTTTTCCCTTTTGGGATACCGATAAAATCGTGCTACAAATGCTACCAAAAGCATTACATGGAAAGAAACCAAAGTTCCTCTTTTATTACACACACCCATGTCAACAGTGTCTGTTATAACCCATCCAAACTAAGTACCTGTAGGCAAAATGGGGAAAAATATTGGATTGTAAGAAACCTAGGAAAAAGTGGTAATAGATGGGGAATTGAATGTCCAAAAGGAGAGAGATGGATTTGTTTCACATTTGACCTTAGGGAAATAGTCCAAGGTTCGGTAAAAGAACAAATGGTAAACAAAAAGGTAAAACCAGCACAGCAATCTAACTCTGTATTAGCCCCAAGTTATATGCTGAATCATATTATAAGACTCCAAGCAGTTATGGAGGTGATAACAAACAAAGCTGCTCCGGCATTGGAATTAATATCAAGTCACCAAAGCCGAACAAAAACTGTAGTGCATCAAAATAGGTTGGCTTTAGACTATTTATTGGCTAAAGAAGGGGGTGTTTGTGGAAAGTTTAATATATCACATTGTTGAAAATAGATGACAACAGGGATGTCATCCTGGAAAAAGCAAAAGCTATCAGAAAAATAACCCAGGTACTGGTCCAAAAGTGGGAACCAAGGTTAAAAACCCAGCTGGTGGGGTAATGTATTGGAGATAGATTGGTGGAAGAAATAAGCTTCTTCCTTTTATGTGTTATAACTGTTTTGATATTTCTTCCTTGTTTAATCCCCTGTTTTATTCGACTAATTACCAGCATAGTCCAAAGAATGCAAGCGGATGAGAAATATTGTTCAAGCCAAATTATTTATAAAGAATAAGAGGGAGGATTGTTATAGATACATATTATAATATTGACTTTTCTCAAATATTACAATGGATTCATATGTGTGATATTAAAGTAACTTTGTTATAAATTTATAGTTTTTATTTCTATTGTTAATTAAGCTTAGTGAAATAGCTGATATAAGTATGCTTGTGTTAAAATACCTGCTTGGATGGGATAACATCCAATGAACATAGGATGAGGACACCTGCTACAGATATGCCAACTATCAGCACTCACCGTCTGAAGACAGTGTGGACCAAGGCCCAAAAACTGGAGGTGATGAGAATGGACTAAAACCACAACCAAGGAATATGCACGCTCTAAAAAGGTGGAACCAAGAAGAAGATATGCTAAACAGTTCTTGGAACATGCTAACTAGTTTGGGGAAAAAGTTTACTATGCATAAGGGTCTATGAATATGCAACAGGCTGATGTAAAGGAAAAGGTATTTAAGGGGTATCCCCGAAGACAACAGTGTGCTCTTGGCTGAATGCCAAGCACCCCGGCTTTTTTTAACCCTTTGCTTTAGTTTTGTCTCCTACTGTCTTTTTATTACACTTTTTAAATTTTACCAGGAAAGTGAACCTCGTTTTCCACAACCAGACAATGGTACTCATTTCCGAAACAACGTCTTAGACATGTGGGCCAAAGACCACGGTATTGAGTGGGTGTATCACATTCCCTATTATGCACCAGCCTCTGTAAAGATCAAATGATGTAATGGACTGTCGATGACTAAGTGGGATACACATTTAGCAAAGGGCACCTGGTTAGTCAACACCAAAGGATCTGCCAATCAGGCTGGCCTTGCCTAATCAAAACTTTTAGGTATTGTGAAAAATGGAGTTCACTCCTTAGAATACTTAAAAGTTTAATAATATGATAAAAGAAGGACAATATTTCCAGTGCTGGGGTTCTTCTGATGAATGGCCAAAGAGCACCCAAAAAGCTTAAAATTGTGTTCTCTATATATGGTTACATTGCTGGGGTTAGATGCTTATTCATTACCTTATACATTATTTAAACATTCCCAAGAGCTTTTGATGTTGCAGGGACTTCTGTTTAGGTTTCCCTTCCTGACTTATCTGTATGACATCCTGAGATCGAGTCAATAAATTGTATTCCTTCCTGTGATTTCATCCCTGTTGTTTCACACTTTTCTGATGAGTGTTAAAAAAGAGGACTGCAACATGATATTGGCTTTTGCAGTTATATATTGTAGAGAGCTTTTTGGATAATTGGTTAGCTGAGAAAGGACACTTCGATGTGATACCAATGGATAAGGATAGGGGAAACAAGCTGGGAACTGAGCAACCAGTGTCCAATCACTGACAAAGGTCACAGTGACCTTCGCTGAAACGGGAAGACGGGGGAGAAAATTGCTTGCCAGAAAATGTAGTTATCTTAGGTAGAAAAGTTAGAAGAATGCAAACATAGAAGCAAAATAATTGTTAGAAGATAGAAGGAGGTGTGGTTGATCTAAGTGTGCTTTAACCAATAATGAGCTCAGCTTTTGCAATATGTATAAGCTTCATTAACACCAATATAAATATGTGTGGGGTTTCAATAAACTTCGGGATTTGCTATTCATCGCATATGGTGTGTCGCATTTCTCCCGCCGTTCACGACAAATGGTGACCCCGGACGTCGGGACTAGCCACGGTCGGCGGTGTGAGCGGAGTTCAGGTCCTATCGCAGCCGAGGACGGCAAAAGCACTGCTGAAAAAGGGAAGGTGCGAAGGCCCCGGGTGACCTGATAGCAGAGCCCGGCTGATACGTGCTGCCGAAGCTGGAAAAGGGCTGCAAGAAGCGCGCTATTATCGTTAACATGGATAAAGACAGGCAAGCAGCATATAATTTATTTCCTAGCTTTTTATAAAAGCGTACGGTTACGGGTATACATTTGTAGAAAGAGCTTCATGGGTTGTTAGCTCATGGTTATGCTCAAAGACTTTTTCAGACTCCTTGCACAGTGCACACGTTATCAGAGTGCCGTATATTTGGGGATTAGTTGTGGCAGGCAGTCATAGATGCTGATAAAGCCGCGAGAAAGTTAGGAGATTTATGGCGGGTCGTGCATGCTGAATTCTTGAAATACCAGGCAGAGGAAAGAGCTGCCCAGCAGACTAGCGTAGCCCGTGAAAGAAACAGGAGTTACAGAGACTGGTTTGGGTCCCTGCTGACACTAGCTCCTGCTCGAAATGGCAGTTCCCCACCCCCATTGGTGCCTGCTCTAAGCAACACGGCCCCGCCGACATCAGCGCCTGTTTTAAGTGGCACCCCCTCGCCGACTTCGGTTCCTGCCCCATACGGCAGTCCCCTGCCGGCACCGGGATCTACGTTAAGCGGCGGCTCCCTGCCGACACGAGTTCCCGCTCCAGACAACAGCTCCCCGCCGCTATCAGCTCCTGCTCCGAGCAGCAGCCCCCCCCCCCCCCCGCACGTACTCCAGCCGTGCCGCTCACAGCCGCCCTGCCGGAGAGGCTCGTGCCGGCCCCGGTCCTGGGCAACTTAACAGCTGCAGCCCGGCCGCCTCCCGACCCCTGAGCCGAAGGGGGGGGCGGCAGGACGGGCCTCCCACCCCCCGTGGAGCAGCGGGCTCCGGGACGTCCGCCCGCCCCACGGCTGCCCGGCACAGCTCTGCTTCCCAGCCACCAGCTCCCTGCACCCGGACACCAGTAGCAGCTGTCACCTCCTCGGCTCAACCTGCCTCCAGCCCGCTACCGCCGGGAGCCTCAGAGTGGACCTGGCAGCAGCAGCGGCCAGTGACCCTGATAACTGCTCACCCAGAAAAGGTTCCAACTGGGGTAAAGGGACAACTCATTATTGATGGATTACCTATGGGAGCTTTGCTTTTAGGGTGTTCCTCAGCTACGATGATGGGATTATTTGTTTTATCTGGAATAATAGACGCTGATTATACAGGGGAGATTTCTATTATGCTGTATACTCTTTTTCCACCTATGCAAATCGAACAATGCACTGTTGGATGAACTTTGACCTTTGTTAAAGGGAACTGATCCGGCACAGCCTGTTCATATAACCCCTGAACAGGTTGAGACACTGCAGCAGATATTGGACTGTGTTACACAAGGCAGTGTTCGGAGACGTGATCTTGATCTCCCTGTACAGCTGACAGTTTGGTGTGGACCAAAATTTTTACTGGGTGCACTTACTCAGCATAACAGAAAAACGGGGGAGATATGGGCCTTGGAATGGATATCTCCTCCACTTCAACAACATAAAACCCTTCAGAAAATTGACATTTTAGCTGATTTGCTCAAAAAGGGTCGTCATAAGACAGTGGAGTTAGATTCAATGCCCAAAAGGATCACTAAAGCCCTTATCGGATGCTATAACTGCTTACACAGATGCAGGAAGAAAATCCAAACAACTGTTACTCATTGTACATATTTATATGTTTAGAAAACTGGACTGGATGTCATGTAACATTTAGAATTATAATTTAACCTGAATGTTAGTTTGCACAAAAAAAAAAAAAAACAACAAAAAACTCCCACTCAAAACAAATACTAAAATATATAATAGACTTCCAACCATAATATTAATACTATTATTATTATTATTATTATTATTGTGGACAATTCTGATAAATAATTACCAAAAAGAATATATTCATCCCTACTGTTCAAGCATCAATTGACTTTTAAAACATAAAACATAAACACTGATGTCTGAGGCCTAGAAAACATTCATTCTATTGTTTGAATAATGATTTCAGTCTACAGGAAAACTGTTGCTTAGCTTTGCCTGTAACATTGAACAAAGAGTATTTTGTACTTAGTTGCTATCCTTTTTCTTTGTCCAAGTGAGAACACAATATGTCATTTAAAATATTTTCTCATTTAATTTACATTTTAATCTGAAAGAGAATATGGGTTTAAAAATCATAACACAGCATTAATGTTCCTTTGCACTCAGAAACATATCTCTCGTACCTGTTCAATTTAAAGCAAACCCACAATACTCTAAGCACCCGACTCAACTTGTAACTTCTCCATCACTTCTTATATTTTTTTCCTTCTGAAAATAACCAGTGTGAGCTGTAGCTTGTCTCTCATGTGTTAAGTTCTTCACTGGCTTTGCATAAGGAGATTCACAAGCACATGAGTTATTCTACACTGCTTATTTGTCTCAAATATCTGATCTAAAACACGTCATCTGATTTGTATCTCTTAATATTTTATAGGTGAGTTAGTTCTGAGTCATTTTTCTCTGTTTCCTGTGTCTAACCAAGATGCTGAAGGACTTTGTTGATACATCAGACTTCACTGAAACAAAGGCTTTACACAGATCAGGCATCTAAACTATTTGTTCATTTCAAAAGTAGTATTTTGGCTACAGTATATTTTTCCACTTGTGTGGTAGAAATATTTCTCTGGCACAGTCGAACATGGTAGGTCCTATTTTGGGAGGTCAGGGTCCCAACCAAGTGTGAGAGGATTGTCTGAAGAACTTAAGGAAGCTGAAGCTGAGGAGAAAGAGACATTCTTAAGAGTTTGTGACAGACATGATGGCCAAGTGGCCCAAAAGGGTGCCTGGGAAAATCAAGATGGGATGGAAACTTTATGTTGTTGCTTTATCAATTTTTGCTTCTTTTGGGGACAGTGTAGACCATCAGGCATGGGCCCCACCGCAGCCCAAAACTAACATATGGGTCACCCTGGCAAATCTAACTAAACAGGAGACTATTTGCCTGTCATTGTCTTCTCCTGGCAATCCTTTCACAACTTGTTTGGTTGGATTACCAGCAGATCCCTGGCCGTGCCCTTTACATGTGCCAACTTGCAAGGCCAGCAATGCTAGGATGAGTGTGGACAATTGGGATCAATGGATGTCCCACTTTCCTCTAGCACCACAAGAGCCCCAAGAGTTAGAGTTGTTAGGGTCAGTGATGGCAGATGCATGCATTCATTTTAACCATAGAAGCCTGCTGTCAGTCAAAAACCACTTTAATGTTGTAACTTCCAGCATGGCTGTCTACCGTAATGCATCGGCCTGGTGCAATTATACAACGAAGAGAGTGTCAGTCTCATCCAATGACCCTATTCAGTTGCCAGCAGGATATTTCCTAATATGTGGAGACCGTGCTTGGGCCGGTATCCCATCAATGCTGCACGGGGGACTATGTACGCTTGGACATTGCCGGGACGATGTAAAGTTTTGGTCCCCAGCGGCCATAGTTGCAGCATCTTTCTTAACTCCAGGGGTATCGGCAGCAGGTGCTCATGCTATTTTAAATAGGTTAGGGTGTTAGCTTGCTAAACAAACAAATGCAACTTCTTTAGCGATTTCCAGTCTTTTGCTTGATGTAGATTCTATTCGCCATGCAACACTTCAAAATAGAGCTGCAATTGATTTTCTCTTACTTGCACAAGGCCATGGCTGTGATGAATTTGAGGGCATGTGTTGCATGAATCTCTCTGATCATGCACGAGCTGTACACTCACAGCTCTCTGAGTTACGGAGGTTAACTGGGAACTTACAGGTGGAATCAGGCCTTGGTATTGATGGATGGCTTAAATCTTTAAACTTAGGATCATGGTTACGTTCTATTGTTAAGATTAGCATTGTAGTAGCTATTGTAGCTTTGCTGTTAGTATTAGTCTTGCCTTGTTTTTGTATATGCTTACAGAATATGGTGTGAAAGATGATAACTACTGCATTTAATCAAACCATGCTTGTTCAACAGAAAAACAGGGGAGATGTAGAGAGCTTTTTGGATAATTGGTTAGCTGAGAAAGGACACTTCGATGTGATACCAATGGATAAGGATAGGGGAAACAAGCTGGGAACTGAGCAACCAGTGTCCAATCACTGACAAAGGTCACAGTGACCTTCGCTGAAACGGGAAGACGGGGGAGAAAATTGCTTGCCAGAAAATGTAGTTATCTTAGGTAGAAAAGTTAGAAGAATGCAAACATAGAAGCAAAATAATTGTTAGAAGATAGAAGGAGGTGTGGTTGATCTAAGTGTGCTTTAACCAATAATGAGCTCAGCTTTTGCAATATGTATAAGCTTCATTAACACCAATATAAATATGTGTGGGGTTTCAATAAACTTCGGGATTTGCTATTCATCGCATATGGTGTGTTGCATTTCTCCCGCCGTTCACGACAATATATTAGTTTTTGCATTGATCATAAGTATTCAGATATAATATCATGTATGCCTTTATTTAGCTGTTTGTCAGTATAACAAAATCTATAAGTTTAAGTATGTACTGCATAGTTTATAGAAATAGTAGTGGGGTCAATATACTATATTATAGGCCTTAGCTGAACACTAGGTGTTAAAATACCTCTATGTAACCAAACAAATGGTGTAAAGTGATCATGTTGTTGTTCCCCTTTCCACTGACTGAATCGTCCAAGGGATAAGATAATCTTGACACAAACCAGAGCACAGGAGGACAATTAGAGAATACCATGTTAAATTTAAGGCCATACTAAATCCTTATCAGATGATGTGAAACAGCAGGATGGAGACACAAGAAGAAATAAAGTATATTGACCTGACACATAGGATGTCATGCAGATAAGCCAGTGTGAAGAAGCCAAACAAAGGAGTTCCTGAAAACATCAGAAAGTTCAAAAGAATGTTTGAATAATGCATGAAACACATGAATATGCATGTACCTCAGGATGTAACATAAGGATAACACTGTCTGTATATACCTGTATATACTGGTGTGTTCTTTGGCTGTCTGCCAGGAGCACCCCAGCGCTGGACTTTTGTCTCTTATTTTATCCTTTATTAAACTTTACCAAAATTCTTTATCCTGAACTCCTTTTTTCATAGGAGTTAACGAGTTCTTCCCCAGTCTCCTCCGGTGCTCTGTCTTGTGTCACTGTTGCCTTATCACTTGGAGAGGTCAGTCAGTGGATGGCCTGACACTGCTCTTAGTTACACAAAAGCCTTTTCACATCTTATGTTTTGCTACAGTCTATAGTACAATACATTCATCACACTACTATTTCTATAAGCGATACATAGATATCATATTAATTACACTACTATTTCTATGAGCAATACAGTGCATACGGATAGATTATGTTATATCAACAAGCAGCTAAAAAGAGTTATAATTTGTACTATATCTAAATACTTATGATCAATAACAGCATGCAAAAACTAATACATAAATGTGAAAGCCAATACTATCTGGTAATTTTTAACAGTATTGTAGAAGGGGATAAAGTTCCTGTCTTGCACATTAAAAAACATGCTGGGGAAAACAGTCGGGGTTATTCCTGCCTCAAGCAAAGGCAAACCCATTCCTGGGATGGCTTTTGCACAAGGACTCAGGGGCACTTGGTGGGTAATGTGGGAGGATGGGGACACCTGGTGTATGCCTCAAGGGGATTTGGTTTTGGGCAAGAACAGAAAATGTATTAAATTGTATGATGCAATTGCTAGATGTATTGCTATATATAATGTTATATAAGTTCCAATCCCTCTGCCATGGACAGGGACACCTTCCACTGGACCAGGTTGCTCAGAACCCCATCCAATCTGGCCCTGAACACTTGCAGGGATGGGGCAGTCACAGCTTCTCTGGGCATCCTGGGATGTCACCCTGCAAGCTCCTGTCAATAAAATTAATCCACAAACACTAGAGGTTTATATCCAAAAAGGAGACAGAGGAGTCCTGTAACTTTATTCAAATAAAGGGAGAGGCCATGGGGCATTTCCTATGGGGTCTCTCGAAATTTATAGGTGATGCAGCCTCCTTTTTATTCTAATTTCCCGGCTGCATTTCCCTCTCTCTTTCCCCATTGGCTGAGGTACTTGAGAGGTACAGACTCTCCAAAACGCCTAATAACTAAGACCCCCTTTCTAATGTATACCTGCCCCCCCCTCATGTTTTTATTTTTCTTTGTGTCTCTGTTCTTTTTCTCTAAATCCAGAAATTTAGCACAGTCTTGAGTGAGTAAGTCTGTGTCAATTAGTGGAATTTCTAGGGAATTTATAGTTCTCCCCATTCCTTCTTTCACCTCTCTGTATCTGTCCTTTTCTACCATCAGGCCCACAGTTTGTTTGTAAAGACACATCCTTCTCATTCTTTTCAATCCCTCCTTTTCTTATTTTCTCAATAATTGTCTTTACAAACAGTTATCATTGACTTAACTTTCTGTTCCTGGGTCCTTTTTGGTTTTGCAATTATTTGTAGTGACATCATTTTCTGTCCTTTTGTAGCCATTTCTGGATCAGTAGGCATGGCTATTACCTGCGTCCCTTTGATCACATGTTGAATAAATTGCACTAAGCAAGAGATAATACATGGTAAAAAGATGAGAGTTACTACAGCACTTAAGAGGGAAAAAACCATTTTTTTAACCCATAGATCACCAAGTAACCACATAAACATGTCCCATTCCCATTCTTTTTACGTTTGGACTGGTTCATGAGCTAACTTTCTTATTCCCTTTGTTATTTGTTTCACCACTCTTCCATTGTCATCTATTTGCAAACAGCAGTTTGAGCCATTTAATTTGCCACACACTCCCCCTTCTGCGAATAGATAATCTAATACCATCCGATGTTGAAATATTGCATTCTTCATCTGAGTGGATTGGTCAGCAAGGAGGTCAAGGGCTGTAGCTGTCTGGCTGCTTATTATTTCAAAGACAGCTTGTAACCTAATTATCTGATTTAAATTATAAATGGGTCCTCTGGCACCTGATATTAAATCATTAGGATTCCATATGGCTGGTCTGTAGTGTTGTGTGATTTGCTCAGATGGCCATTCATCTTCTTCCCACTTTTGGGTTCTCCCTCCAGCCAAGGCTGCATCAACTGAACGCTTTTCTCTAATTGGATCATCATATACCTTGATTCCTAACTGAACTTGTGGTAGCAGAAAGAACAACGGTCCAAAATACCCTGCATAACAAATCCCTGACCAGCTTGGGGGTAATCTGTGATAGGCATGTTGGCCACAAATCCAATAATGCCCTTTCAATGCCCTTTCAAAGCCCAGGTCCTGTTGGTAAAGGGGCCTTCCTAATTTTCATCATCAATTGGAGGGTCAAAATACAGCTTGCTTCCAGGGCCTAACGGTCCTCCAACAATAGTTGCCCCACCATAAGAATCACAATATTTGCATTTCCAGGCTCCCACATGAGGTTTCCACCTGCAAGTACATCCCAGATCTGTTTTGTTGGATCTGGACCAGAACTTATTAAAAAGGGTTCGAGTTCCATTCTGGTGTTGCCACTTCCACTGATAGTCACGGACAACATGTGTCTTACTTGTGGAATTATCCCAGGGGCAGCTTAAAAGTAAGGGGTCAAAAAAACCTGTCCTTCCTCGCTGCTTTATAGCCTTCAAAATCCCTTTGGTAACTATGGTAGGAACACCTTACCCAGCTACCATTAGTGAGCTTAACATGTGTTTGATTCCATCTGCCTCGATATTTAGAACAATCGTAAGGAGGACAGTTGAGATCCAACAGTCTAAACCCAAAGTCCAGTCACAAACACTTTTTTCCACATATACACCTCCTGTTTTATTTAGACAATAAATGCCTCTTTCAGAAGAATGAAGCTGCCATGGACTTCGTTCCTCATCCTAAAATCCCATTCCATTATGGACCTCACTCAGGGTGCTGACCCACCATTTAGGCTCAACTGGGCTGGTCACCCATGGCCACTCTTCAAATCCTCCTGGCCCTCCACAGACCCAACAATTATAAGGTCAAAGGTTTTTGGTACTTCTTCTCCTAGGACCAAAAAATGATTCTCCCATCTCTGGCCCAAACCTAACTGACAATATAAAGGTAAGATCATTAAGAAAAACATTCAGATGGTATAATCTAATCTCCTAATCTAATTTTCATGTTGTCTTCCACATCACCTGTGGCTAGTGAAGGCACAGAAGCAATTCAACATAAAGAAAACAGTGACAGCAAGGATTAGCCCCTTAATGATTGGAGAGCAAAAGGAGGGATGCCCATACAGACTATTTCAGCAGGCAGTCTGTGGGTAGGCACACAGGGCTTCCCCCGATGACACACTGGCTACTGCTCCAGTGCACTCCTGCGGAGTGTCAGTTGTGGCTTCCCATCCTTCTCCTCCAGCTTAGATGTCCAAATTTCCGGGGCTTTAGAGACCATGACCTGAGTGTGATGGGTCCACCCGTGTTCAGCTGTCTTGACAGCTGTTTCTGTGGTCAGCAACACTTGGAAAGGTCCATGCCACTTTGCCACTAGTGGTGCTTCTTTCCACTCCTTAACTAGGACCCAATATCCTGGTTGGATATTATGAACAGAAAAGTCCAAAGACAGGGTCTGTGCTAACTGGGCTTTCTGTCAAAGAGATTTCACAAGAGACAGTATCCTGGCCTCATATTGTTTTAAACATACATCACTTATTTCCACACACACACACCCCTTCCCCCCATTGCATTGAGAATTACAAGGGTAAGGAATTCCAAACCTCAATTCAAAGGGAGATAATTTAATATCTCCTCAGGTCTGGCCCTTATTTTTGCCAAAGCCAATGGTAAAAGTCGTACCCATGGCATCTTAGTTTCTATCACCCGCTTCAAAAGGTGTTTATTTCTCCATTCATTCTTTCAACCTGGCCTGAGCTCTGGGGGTGCCAGGGGGTATGGAGGTTCCATTGTATTCCTAAAGCAGTCATAACCCCTCGAAGGATCTTTCCTATAAAATGAGTTCCCCTATCTGAGTCTATTGCTTCCACAATCCTATATCTTGGAATTTTTTGCCCTTAAAATACTTTAATAACTGATCCCGTAGCGTCACTGTTGAGTCAGGAATGGATAATAAATTACACAGATTCTAGGTCAGAAGGCTAAGATGCTAGAAGCCCCCAGTTTATTGGAACCCCTTCTTTTATACACTGGTCTGATACAGGTGGACCTGATTGGTCATTTAATCAACACATTTCACATGATTGGCTAATTAAGAAAACACTCTTTGGTAAACATCTTATGAGAAAAACAACTTATTACAAACATGACCTGCAGATAGCTTACCATTTGTTTACCATTCTTTCTCTCTGCCTCCCTAAAACTTCCCAGACCAATTCATGGGGAAGCTTATCTGGCTTTCTCTTTCTCTGACCAGACTGTCATATCCACACCACAGTTGCTGAAACAGTTGGATATGCTTCTGCCCACCCTGTTACCTGACATTCTATTACCAGAAGATATTTAAACCTGAGTACAGGGCATTTCAGTAAAATCCACCAGGCATCTTTGGAAGGGATGTACAGCCCAAGGCCTCCCTCCCCTGGCAAGTTTCTTTGTAACCCTGTTATTGGTTTTAGCACAAATCGAACAACCCTCAATAGCTCACTTTGACAAAGTAAAAAGACACACAGCAACATATATCTTGAGGAAGGCTTCTGCCAGTCTTTGACAGCCCCAATGACTCCCTTCATGGAGTTGTTTTAATATCTGTAAGGCCAGAGCTTTTGGTATCTACTGCTTACCATCCCTTGTAAACCAATTATCCCCTCTTTCCTCTGCCCCGCTCTTTTCAATTATCTCAAGTTCCTCTGGTGGAAAAGACAGCTTCTCTGGCAGCAGTGGGGTTACTGGGAGCAAAGGGAGCATCTTAGAGATTTTTGGCAACAACGCAGCTTTCCGAGCTTCTTCATCAGCCAGTTGGTTACCTCCTCTGAGCACCCTGCCTGGTGTCCCCTAACGTGTATTATTGTGACCCCTTTTGGTAAATTCACCACCTCCAATAATTCATAGACTCTCACAAGCACATACAGCTCCGCTGTTTGAGCTGACCATGTCGGCAGTAACCTCCCCCCTTCCATAAATGATAGAGTATCCTGTAAATTGCTTCTTGTAAAAAGTGCATATTATATGGCTCTACGCAGATATTTACTATATGTATTATGTTGTATTGATTAGTAGTGCTGTATTAACATTTTAGTAGTATGGTAATGTAGCTTTTGTAGTTAAAATAGAAACTACGTATGTGGGATATTTTTTTAAAGAAAGGAATGAGGTACTTTCACCTAGATAGCAGCCACAGGACACCTAAATCTTTCAAAGAAAAAGAATTTATTGCTCTCTTATCAGAAGAAACTAACTTCTTCCCACCTCACTCAGCCCTGAAGATGCCATCAGGATTAAGAGGAAGAAGTTGACACTGACCAGACAGAATCCTTTGTTTGAATGGAATTTATGCATCATGTATGAGATGTATGAATATGCAACAGGCTATTGTTTTCAAGGGTTAATCCTCTGTTAACGTGTGTCCTTTTTCGGGTTTATTTTGCCCAGAAAAGGTACCCGGACCATCCGTAACTCTTTGTTCTTATTGTCTTGTATTGTCCTAAATCCTAATTGTCCAAATTTTTATTATTCTAATTATATTACTATTTTTATAACCCTTTTATTACTATTAAACTTTTAAAATTTTAAAAACAAGTGATTGGCGTTTTTCACATTTTCAATATCCGCTCATCACAATAGCCCATGAATTTCCCCACCTCTCGGCCAGATGCCACTTGCTTTAGAGAACTTTGGTGATTCCCCAGGGAAGATCCCTCATCTGCCTCACGACCGCCATCAAGGACTGAGATTGAAGCCCCCCCCCAAGGACTGAGACCCTTAAAATTCTAACACAGGGGTGCTGGGCTGACTGAAGCAGGATGTCTGCCAAGTGTTTCCTGCAGGTGTGTTTGCTGGACCAAGACTGGTTTCCTATAGAAACCAGTCCTGAAACACTGCTGGGACTGGTTTGTCCTGTTTGGAACTGGACGGTTTGTACTTGTTCTCAACGGACTTATTCTCCACTGTCCTGTACCTGTTCCCCTCCTGGTGGAGAACTATAAAAGACCCCTGAGTTAACCAAAGATTTTGAGATTCTCCCCGACATGACAAGATGGATCTATTGGCTGGACCACAAGGATTTTGTCTGTCTGTTGGTAGCTATTCACCCCCCCCCCCGCCGCGTTCTCTCTCTCTCTCTCTCTCTCTCTCCTTTATCTCCTTTCTAATCCTTCTATCACAATTTGCTGTGGGCACTCAATAAAAGGTGCATTTGTTTTGATTAATACTGAAAGTCCCCTGCTGTGTGTCTTTTGCACTCTGAGATCAGTAAAACGAACCATCGCGACCCCCACTTGTACTAGCAGATCATGACACCCTGCCACTTCCACCGTGTCACCACCCATATCACATCTCCCTGGAATCTCCACCACACAAGTTCTCTCTGCCCCAGGATCAACCACAAATTCCAATACTTCCTCTTGGGGGCCTGTTTCCGAAGTTATCAAAGGCTCCAGACAGCATTCCTCCTCCAGAAAACAGAGCCCATGTCCTTCCCACTCCTTCACTGGGCACATCCCCTGAAGCACCTCCAAGTCTCCCTCTAAGTGAGGGTGCCCTTCCCTGCTACAGCAGAAAGAGGCATCCCTAGTCCCTTCCCAGGACCCTGACCACACCGGGGCTCTGCCCTCCTCCTGAACCCCTCTCATAGACATAGCGGGAGCTGAAATGACCAAGGGAGCAGAGACAAGAGCGGGGGTCGGCAGTGAGGCTGGAACCAATAAAAGGACAGAGTTAGGAGCAGAAGTCCACAGGAAAGCTGGAATCAACAAAGAAGCAGAGGTAGGAGCAGGAGCAGGCAGCTCCAGTCATGGTGGGGATGGGAGTGGGCGGGGAGGGCTGGAGCTCCTGCCACAGGCAGAGAAGCTGATACAGATAGGGAGACTGGAGCTCCTGGCATGAGCAGAGAAACTGGAGACAGGGAGAGGCAACATTTCCAGGGGGTCCCAGCCCCTTTCTCTGGTTCCCCATCTCATTTCCCCAGGGCCCTGCCTGCACGTACCTTGCTTCTGTCTCCCTGCTCCAATCCATTCCCCTGCCAGCTCGAACACCTCCCACTCTTCACAGCACAGAAAAATCCTTCCTTTCCAACAGTATAATACAATCCATCTTTCTCCAGAAAATAAGGTTAAACTTTAAATTAATAATCCATATCACATATACATTCATTCATTCATTCATTCACACTCACTTTTATTTCTTTATTATCTCACTCATTCTCACTCACAAGACAACAAGGTACCTTTTACTTCCAAGTCACTTTGTTAATATCCACCCATGGGTATTATAAAATCTCAAATGTTATTGGCCAACCCTGGATTTTCTTGGGTGTCCCTCAATCCCGCAGTGTTGTCCAACCCTGGATGTTCTTGGGTGTCTTATCCCTCAATCTAGCAGAATTTTTAGGGGCCCCCTCCACTTTTTATCCCGCATTCCCAGTGGATTGTGCCAGGAAAACCCTCGGCTCCCTCTCTCCAAGGGGTCCCACCCCTTCCCCGAGACCCAGTCCCAGTTACCCCAGGGGATTCTCTCACTCCTTTTATCTCTTGCTTAATCTCTTTACTGACCGTTTTTCTCATGAAAGAACAGAACTGCAGTGTGGGAGACTCCTCACTCACACACTTAGCAGGTCTGGAATAACCAGCCTGCATCTCATTCACACACACTTTCACCCCCTGTATTTGCCCCCCTGAAAGAATACTTTACCAATCTTCTTTTTTTCTTCAAGTCTGTGCACAAGAATTTTGGGGCTACCATGATTCTTAGGGAGCCTTTTTTTTTCCTTTTCCTTTGCTTTATGTGTCTCCTTTTGTCCACTGGGTGTTCTACCTGCAAGTGCTGATCACACCAGGAGAGACAGAGCAAGGCTGCCTAAACCTGGCAGGGCACACCTCCCCCCGCTCGGGATCTCCCGGTGGTCTCAAGAAGCGAGGTGTTACATCCTGGGCCAAGCGCCCATTTGTGAAAAACACGTTCACTCTCCTGGGAAAATTTTAAAAGTTTAATAAAGGACAATAGGAGACAAGGACCATAGAGCAAAGGTTATTAGGGCCAGGTGCATCTTGGCACTCAGCCAAGAACACACCATTACCTTCGGGGATACCCCTTAAATACCTTTTCGCTTACATCAGCCTGTTGCATATTCATAGACCCTTATGCCTATCCATAAACTAGTTTACATATTCCAGGACCTATTTTACATGGCCCCTCCTTGGGTCCGCCTTTTTAGAGCATGCGTGTTTCTTGGCTGTGGTTTTGGCTCCTTCTCTTTATCACCTCCAGTCTGGGCCTTGGTCCATACTTTTTCAGATGGTGAGTGCTGATAGTTGGCATATCTGTAGCAGGTGTCCTCATCCTATGTTCATTGGATGTTATCCCATCCAAGCAGGCATTTTAACACAAGCATAGCTATTTCACAACTATGTTTAAGCTTAATTAACAACAGAAATAAAAACTATATCAAAGTTACTTTAACACTACACATATAAATCCATTTTAATATTTGCTAAAAGCTAATATTATAATATGCATCTATAAAATTACTGAATAATACTGATGTGAAGAAGGGATCTGATTCAGGATGGTATAGGGATCTGGGACTGTGGGATGCCTTGGTCTGACAATTTCATTTATTATTCTTAAATCCTGCACCATTCTGTAGGTTCCATCTGGTTTCTTAACAGGCAGGACAGGAGTGTTATAGGGAGACATACATGACTCCAAAAGACCTGCCTTTAGCAGGGACTCAATGACAGGCTGTAACTCCTTCTTTCTCTCCCTTGAAAGAGGGTATTGCTTTTTAGACACCAGCTGTCCTGGTTGCTTCAAAGTAATTTGGAGAGGCTCTATGTCTAGTTTTCTGTATTTCCCTGGAGCTGCCAACATTTCTGGGTTTATTTCAGCATAAGCCTTCTCAGACATTTTACACTAAGTTACCACAGTGTTAGACTCTGTATCATTTTGTACAACACTAATTTGCATTCCCACTTTAGCCATCAAATCCCTTCCTAGTAAATTACAATCACAATTAGGAGCAAACAGGAATTCATGCATTTCAAACCTGTCTCCCACATCTATTAATAGGGGTTGAATAAAATGCACCTGCTTATCCTTTCCACTCACCCCTTGAATAATCAAATATATTTTTGACAATTTTTCCCCCTTTGGGATAAAATTTAAGGTGGATCAAGAGGCCCCTGTGTCTACCAGGAAACACATCTCCTCTCGATATGGACCCACCTTAAAAGTTCTCAAGGGCTCCAGAGTTGTGGGTCCCTGTTATAATGGGAGCCCCTGACACCCCTAACAATCCATCTCCATTAATTGCTGGACTTCCTCCTCCTGAGGATCCATCTGTCTCTGCAGACAGTCCTGCTTCCAGTGTCCCTCTGCCCTGCAGATAGCACATGGATTTCTCCCCAACCACTGTTTGGGTTGGCTCTCCCTTGCTGGTGAGGGAATGCCTCTGCCACTTCCTTGTGACTGACCCCATCCCCTCTGTCCTGGAGGACCCCTTGGACCCTGTGGCTTATTCCTCTGGGGCTGTAAAAACTGCTATCATCTTTGTCTTTGCCTTTTCCTCATCCCTTCTTACATATATATCTGCTGTGCTTTTCTAACCAATTCCTCCAGATGCTTATTCTGCCACTCTTCATCTTTCTGTACTTCTTTTCTTATATCAGGCCAGGATCTAGTAACAAATTGTACCTTCAGCAATGTGTGAAAGGCTGGACCCTCATGATCCATCCCCCCGTGCTTTCACAAGGTATCCCTAATCCTCTCTAACCAATGAGAAGGGCTTTCCTGCTTTTCCTGTTCCAATGACATAGCTTTAGCTATGTTGTTAGTTTTAGGAGAGGCTGATTTAATTGCCCTAATCAAATAAGCACGGTAATTGCAAAGGCAAGCCAGACTGGCCTGATTATTTTGATCCCACTGGGGGTCCACCTGGGGGATTGCATCATCCACGGTAGGTGCATTGGGTCTGCCCCCCTCCCCCCCGCCCCCGCTGCTTGTGGATGCTCATCCTCCCACAGTGCCGAACTTTCTGCAAAATCATTTGTTTCTCTGATGACCCAAACAAAATCCCCAAAAGAAAATCCCAGTCCTTCCATGTATAATCCGCATTTCCCAAATATTCCTCTTTTTTTTCCCCCACCCCTATGGGATCATCCAAATAATTCCTTTTTCAACCCTCTTATATCCTGGGTAGTAAGTGATACAATTACAAACCCAAACCCTCCCCCTTAACCCCCCCAAGGGAACTTGGCATAGTGGCATCTGGTGTACCCCTGATTCTTGGGTCCAGGGGGCTTCTGATGTCCTAAATTGAGTTCCTCTTCTAGTTCTATGGGTTGATATGATATGCTGCCCTCGTCCCCCTGCACTGTCATTATCATCAGGTGGGGTTATAGGAACAGCATTTCCCTCATCCCTTTGCTCCAGAGGTTGAGGATACAGGGGACCTGCAGCTGGGCCTGGGTCAGCTGGCAAACTTGGAGGACAAGACGGGGGAAGGTGCTAAAAAACATCTCAATCCTCACCATTTTTCTCTTCTTCCCCTTTTTCCTCTTCCTCCTTCTTTCTTAACACATAGACCTCTCCTGATGCTTGTTTCAACCATATCAATCCACATTCCCTTTCAATCACTCCAATTCTCCTCTAAATACCACCACATACTTCAACACAAAGTCTATTTGTTCCATATCTCTGTGTATATCAATCAAAAACAAGAAAGGTGATGAGGTTTTGGATACTGTTGGACCTGGCATTATGTAAATGGTATGGAATAAGGGGTGGATACTATCCTGGTGAAAGGAATGAGGGACTTGTCTTTACAAACAAACTGTGGGTCTGCTGGTAGATAAAACTATCACTGAGAGATAAAAGAAACAATGGGAAGGATTCCACTGATTGATGAATGGAATGAGAGAGATTTGTCTTTACAAACAAACTGTAGGTCTGCTGATAAATAAAATTGGATACTGAGAGATGAAAGTAACAATGGGAAGAACCATAAATTCCATAGGAATTCCACTAATTGACACAAGGAAAAAGAAAAACGGGGGGGGGGGGGGGGGGGGATATACATTAGAAGGGGGTCTTAGGTATTAGGCGATTTGGGAAGTCTGTACCTCTCAAGTACTTCAGCCAAAAGGGAAAGAGAGAGGGAAATACAGCTGGGAAATTAGGATAAAAAGGAGGCTGCATCCTCCAAAAATTTTGAGACACCGCAGGGGAAATGCCCCATGGCCTCTGATACCCAAAAGCTAGGCTGGAAATAAAATCCCATAGACTGGTGTCTATGGAGTAGGTATTTGTTTATTGCAGTGCTGGATGTGAGGGGGATTTGTCTTCTTAACTCACTCACCTTTGTCAAGTGCTGTGGTATATTTATACAGTAAGTATTGCTTAGTATCACTATGTCACTGTAACATCATCACATACACACTGGAACTAATTTACATAGTATGATCTCATGGTTATTAGATAGTTCTTTTGCACTTGCGCCTCCCCAATTCGGGGGTCATTGGGGGTTTTTGATGAAGGCTTCCAAAGTCTTCTTCGCATCTGAATGTTTCAACTTTGTCTTCAGAGCATGTGCAGTTATGGTGTTCCTTGGTCTATCTGGTCCTAATCGGCCTAAATTCTTTATTTTGTGGCTATTGGCTTTACATTTGCCAATTTCTCATTAGTACTATACTTATCTATCTCTAAAGCTATCCTCCTGGTGAGTTTTTTTCTTCTTTTTTGTCTATTCAGCATTAAGCAACTAGTTAACCGTATACTAGACGTTACATTGTATAGACAGCTATTTATATCAGGTTATACAGGCATAAAAAGTTATGATTCAGGTTATATAGGTATAAAAACTATGATTTAGGTTATATTGATATCAGGTTATATTGATATCTTATAACTCAAGCTATATAAGCACCTTGTAACTTTGACCTAAGTTATATAGGCATCACCTCTCCCTTCATTCGAATAAAGTTACAGGACTCCTCTGTCTCCTTTTTGGACATAAACCTCTGGTGTTCGTGGATTAATTTTCCTGACACTGGTTTGGGCTGGGATAGAGTTCATTTTCTTCTCAGTAGCTGGTACAGTGCTGCGTTTTGGATTCAGTATGGGAATAATGTTCATAGCACACGGATGTTTTGGTGGTTGCTGAGCAGTGCTGTCTAGGGGATGGTTTTTATCCCATACACATTTTATTTTTTTGTTTTGTGTCCAGAATGGTCATTGCCCGCCCCCTGCCTCCCAGCTCCGGGAGTATCGCGATGGGTGAGAGGCAGCCCGGGATCCTGCGAGAGTTAGGGGTCAGGGTCTGCTGCTTCCTTCCGGTGGCGGTGGCGGACTTCGGGCATCCACGCGGCGTGTGCGTCTGACTGGACATACTGTTGCCTTGTAGTTTTTGTCTGTTTCTTTTTTATTAACCCGACACCCCGTGCCCGCTCGGATACCCCGTGGCTTCTGGCATAGCTCGTGAGTCTTTGCTACACTTTGCCACTCCGGCTGTGCTCGCCTCTGCTGTTCCAGCCTGCTGCTCAGAGATTTCCTGCTGCAGTCCATTCAGCTTCCCGAGTGGCACTTAGACTGGCTGCTTCCCGTGATTTTGCAAAGGAAGGCCCTTTTCTCTCTCTCTCTTTCCCGCTTACTTGTCTGGTAAAATGGGTCCTTCTATTGCTATGTAGTGTTAGAGGAATACTAAGCCCAGGAATTAGTTCTCTCAGCAACCTTTTTCAACAGTTGTTGCATCAGCTTGTTTACAAGGATAGGCCTCTTCCCATCCTGAGAACATCTCTAAAATGACAAAGATTACTCAAAATTATAGCATTTAGGCATCTGAATAAAGTCAATTTCCAAATTTACAAATGATCCTCATGGTTTAGGAGGTGTGTAGCTATAGTTTTCTTCCCTTTCTGTCTTATACTATTTTGTTGAAAAGTTGTCCAACAATATAAAGATTTAAGAATTCGAACAATAATAAACTTCAATCCTTTGCACCTCAATGACAAAATGAAAGCCCCTTCCTGGTCATTTAAGCTATAGAAATTTTTTAATAAATAAAAATGTGTATGAATTTTAAAAATGCTAAATTTATGTGGAAAATTAAAAAAGGGAAATGACATATTAAAGTGCTTTCAGTATTAGCTGCATCTTTAGATATAACAACATTTTAATGACATAGCCATTAGCTCAGTGACTTCACTAAAACATTCAATTGCTAGAGAAGGTTTTTGATCAATAGAAAAGTCTCCCTATCTTTACTGTCTTCTCAAGAATATGTGCTAGGGAGAAATCCCTGGGAACATTGTAGGAGTTGAGCAACCCCATCTCCCCAGCAGCTATAGGGGGTTTGAGAAGTGTCTCTATTGGTTGACTGCACCTTCTTCATCCTTAAATATCTAATCTCAATCAGTGGTGGTTGAGTAGTTAATTTAGAGCATATTCACAGAATCACAGAATATTCTGAGTTGGAAAGGACCCAAAAAGATCATCGAGTCCAACTCTTAAGTGAATGGCCTATACGGGGATTGAACCTGTGACCTCGGCGCTATTTGTGTCATGCTCTAACCAAATTAAAATATTTAAAGGAAAGTTCTTGTTTTTTAAGCAAATAAGCTTGAAATCTGACCCTCCAGTGGAGGGGAGGGTCTGAATATTCTCAGCTTCTTCCCCCGGGGTGACCACTCCCCTTCACCACTTCCTGCAAAGTTCCAGGGGCAGGGTGGGAATAATGTAGGATAGCACTGAAACTGTAACCTTACCCATACCTTGTGCCCAAGTTGTTGACATTAAGGGCTTGTTAAGTATCTTTTAAGGATCTCTAGAAAGGTTCTAGCTCCTTAGGGGGGAAAAAAGTAAAAGAATCATATTTCTTCTTGGATCAGGAACTTATCTGAGCATCCTTGAACAAACATATAGGATGTCTTGTGCCACTTACAATCATAGTGGCTGATCCTAAATTGTCCTGTCCAGACACCCCTTGTTTACAAGCAGGATGGTATGCACTTGTGTAATGACAGTAGCCATGAGAGATTTACACTGCCACTAGGTACATTAAGTGATATTTGTTCCCCAACAATTCACCAAATTCTTCTGCAATACTCAGTTCCACTACTTGGCTTCATCGGGATTAAATTTCTGTAAGTTGAGGCTATTCCTTTGGAACTGTGCATTTCACTTTTCTACCTGACTCTTCACAAATTTCAAAGTTCAAATTCTAGAGAGCTCAGCCTTAGTCTGATTCTCTCAGATTTCCTCCTGCTTTATAGAAAATATCATTGTTGATTTGATAGGTGAAAGTGATTTCTTACAGGGAGTCTTGTACATACTCTGGTAAGCATCTCCTTTCATACCCAAACTACAAATTCTAGTCACTAGGCCTTGCAGTTTGAGCTATTTATATCTTCTAATGCTCCTTTCTCCCCCCCCCCCCCCCCCCGAATCCAATTGTTCCAATTAACCAAAGAATTTACTAGCACAGGTCCTGTTTTGGTGCCTGCATAACACTCTAGAAGGTTGGTTACAAATTTATCGCTGTAAGCACATTAACAAAGGCTCACTCCTCCATCACATAAGGATTACACATGTAATCTTGGGAATGCTCACAATTTGACCATATCCTTCTGACTACAAAACTATTAAAGGATGTTAGGAATGACTACCTTGTCTAACAGCTTCTGCCCAGAACTCCTCTCCAGCCACTGGAGCCCAGTTCTGTGTGTCCCAGGGACTCCAGGGTCTCTTCCCAGGCTGAGGGACATGGCTGCCACTTTCCCATTTGCAGGTTCAACTGGTAACAAAGCTGAGCTTGTATCCCAGAGATCCCTCACCCACATACAGGACACACAGAGGACATACACAGGACACTGACATGGCCAGTTACACAGACTGCCACAGATAAGGCACTGCCTTCAACAGCACCTACATATAGGATTTGCATAAAACAAACATAGCTAAGTCCCCTTCCTCCTCTTTGACTGGTAGAAATTGAAGGTCAGTAGTGAAGGCACACACACGACACTGTCTAGATTGACAAGCACATGAACATTAGTAGATCCCATGAGTACTGGCACCAACCTTTCTGTCCTTTCTGTATGCCTGGCTATATTCCAGGCTCTCTTACCTGTTTCATGGGCCTTTTATTCTCCATCTGGTCACCAAACATGCACATATTCATCCCACAGGCATTCCACATTTAAGTCATACTCCAACAGGCTTTTTTGTTTGTTTGTTTGTTTTTTGGTTTGGTTTGGTTTGGTTTTAGCTGTTCAATTTTTTTTTTCTTCCTGAGAGTCTCCTAACCCTCTGGAAAGGGACTCTGTCTCTCCTTCTGGAGACCTCTTCATACCAATTAAAAAATACATGCCACATTAAGCGGACTATTTTATCTAAGTTAAGGTACCTTCTAGAGTGAATTGTTTTGAGGCATCATTTTTTTTGGTCCCCAAATCCCAATTATCTAAGTACCTGCAGGCTTTAGGAGAGAACTGCATTTACATATAGTACTCTGGAGTTCTCTTTGAGGGCAGTGAAACTTCCTTTGATTGTCCGATTCCCGTTTTCACTTATTCAGAGGAAACAAAGCAAAGTCAGAGGGACTTATGTGGCTTGGATCCTCAGTGAGGGAGTGCAAATCTAGGCCTTTCCATGGCAAAGAGGAATAAGATAAAAGGTTTGGGCAGCTTGGAGAAGACAGAGCTTTGACTTAATCCCCTCACAGCAATCAACCATGTTTTTCTTCTCCAATGTGACTAACCATAACCAGAGACTGGAGGGACCCTCCTGGTCACTGTGTCTAGCCTGAGCCCACCATACTGGTTGAGGTTGGGGTCATCAACAGTGAAACCAAAGGAGGCTCATGCTAGAACTAGAGACAAAAGAGGGTTAATGGGGTCACTTACACCAAGAGCTCACACCATTCTTCTTTAACAGCTAGGGCTAATCGCTCTGCAGAGGGTAGTCTGGGTGGTTAATGGATATCAGAAGAGAGGATGACTCTAAGTAGTGGCAGAAATCAATGCCCAGCTCTCAAGAATCACCATTCACACAGGTGCATTCATTCATTCATACCATATTAATACCAGAAACCAACCCAGACTTTTCCTGACTTACCTCTCCTAAATTTTACCAGAAAGAGCATTATAGATTTCTTCTCTCTTTAAGACAGCAATTTGGGTCTGAACTGACCTTTACCAAAAGTTTGGATTCAGCAGTCTCAGCATGCCACAGAAGCCTACAGATGACCATTGCCCAAAGTCCCAGTAATGATTTCAAAAGGTCCTGTACCTTCTGAGTGGCACCAAGGAGTTTTGGCAGGGAGCAGTCTGTGGTTCTCCCAGGTGAAGCATGATATGTGAATCTGACTTATGGCTTCAAATTTGTCATGGAAAAAATGGAATACCATTTACATCAGATCAGAACAGAAGCTATTGGAGAGAGCACAGAGCAACAGACAAACAGTCTCTGCTGATGTGAACTCTGTCTATGTAAAGTGGATACAAGCTTTTATGCACTTAAAGATGCTGTGCCAAAGACAGATAACGTAATGTGAGTTATTAATCTGTTACATACATAAAACCACAGAACTGCTCAAGGCTGGTTTAGAATCTGCTTTCTTTAGCACAGAGACTGATCATGAAAGTTACGCAGTGATTATTGTTTCAGGAGACAGGGTGAGAATTCAGTCAAGAGGCCCATGAGACAGGATGAGAATTGACTCAAGAGACCCACCCAGGCCTTAGCATTTCTACTTCCACAATAGAAATGAGTAATTGTAAAATTCAGAAAAAAGGATGATCGCTTAAAAAATTGAGAAGAGACATACCTTCTTTGAGAATGATGTAAAAAATATTTTGAGAGAAAAATCTATATATTTGGAATTATTTGAAGTAGAATTTCCTATTCTTATTTTAATTTTTATTAGTCCTATTAAGCCCCGATGGATCTAAGTGGAAAGATATCTGTGCAAATTAACTACATAGAAGAAAATATTACAACTTTAAACCGATTTGATAATTTCCTTGTAACACTGGCAGCTACAACCCTCCTACCTATATAACAGATGATTATATATTCATAAGCTGAAGATGTTTCTAAAACATTCTACAAATATGTAGAGGCGGGGAAAGAACTTGTACCATTTAATTTTATTTGTGCCAAGGCCTGAAACAGGTTTGATTTTTTCCTTCAAAGATAGGCACATGAAGTTCCTTCCTTTGAGAACACAAATTGACAGCCCAGTCAACTGAGATAAAGACCCAAATTTAAGGCTTGTACCACAGCTTATCCTGTTCTTCTTTCCAAACAAGTAAGTATGCAAATGTTGCTTGACAGAACAGATAAGAGTACAGTATCAAGAAGAAACAGCCTTCAAGTCACAGAATGGTTGAGGTTGGAAGAGACCTGTTGAGATCATCTAAGTCTAACTTCCCTGCTCAAGCAGGGCCACCTAGAGCTGGCTGACCAGGACCATATCTCCAAGGCAACCACTCTGGCCAACTTGTTTGAGCGCTCGCTCAGTCACCTTCATAGTAATAAAGTGCTTCCTGATGTCAATACTTTCTTAACCATCATGGGTAGGATGGTTCTGAAGAATTACTGTGGACTTACAGTTACAGTGTTCTGGCAACAGATTTTATGAGATAAAATTATTTGGTGGCCAACCTTTAGAAATTAATTAATTTAAGATTATTCTGTCTTGCTTTTAGCAGCAATTATCCTGAGAACTCTTTCAACCTTAGATACGATGACATACATTTTGTAGTCTGTTGTAGTGCACTAAATAGTTTATTTAGTTGTTGTTTTGCACTGGCGTTTGGTATTTTGCACTGAATAGTATGTCTGTATCACATGGTTTGTCCCATGCTCCCTTCTCCCCTAAGCCCCAGTGGTGGTGGTTTCTCCCTGGTCTACTCCTCCCCTCGCCCCTCTCCTCAGTTGTATCCCATTGGCTGTGGTCCCTCTCCTCTGCCCCCCTTCCCCTGGTTTTAAAATCTCCCGCCATTAGGCATTCCCGCTCTTTCCCTCTCGGATGCCTACTTCTTTCCCTGACGGCTCCTATCCACAAATAAATTCGGACTCTGGTCCTGAGAGGAAAGAGCGCCTCCTGTCTTTTACTTTTGTCCTTGTGAGACTGAGAGGGGCCAGGGGTCCAGAGCTAACTGGATCGGACCCTTGAAAGGCCCCAGGGATCAGTCTTACAGTAGTCCTCTATGTGAATACTGAACAAATGCCCATTAAACTGGCGCAGCCTGATTTTGAGAATGGCTGCTATGTGAGAGAATACATACAGCTCATTCAGATAGTCAGCAGTGATTTGTAAGACCATTTCCTGCTGGTTGACATAAGGATCATTGACTTCAATTCCCTGCTCCTCACAGGAATACCTAAAACTAAATCATATGACTAAGATCATCCAGAAGCTCCTTGAACTCTGACAGGCTTGGTGCCATGATCACTTCCAGTGACAGAACACCCTCTCAGTGAAGAACCTTTTCCTAATGTCCAATCTGAACTTCCCCTGATGCAGCTTCATACCATTTCCACCATAGAATCATTAAGGTTGGAAAAGACCTCTAAGATCATCGAGTCCAACTGTCAACTGAGCACCACCATCATGTTCACCATTAAACCATGTCCTCAGGTGCCATATCCACATGTTTTAGAACACTTCCAGGGATGGTGACTTCACTTCCCTGAGCAGCCTGTTCCAATGCTTTACAATCCTTTCTGAGACAAAAAAAAATTCCTAATATTGAATCTAAACCTTCCCTGACACAAGTTGAGGCCATTTCCTCTCATCCTGTTACTTGTTACCTGGGAGAAGAGACTGACCCCCATCTCACTACAACTTCCTTTCAGGGAGTGGTAGAGAGCAATAAGGTCTCCCCTCAGACTCCTTTTCTCCAGGCTAAACAACTCCAGTTCCTTCAGCTGCTCTTCATAAGACTTGTGCTCCAACCACTTCACCGGTTTTCTTGCTCTTCTCTGGACTCACTCCATCAGCACCTCTCCCTTTGCTGCCCCTCTTGAGGAGGTTGCAGACTGTAATGAAGTCTCCCTTCAGCTTCTCTCTTCTCTTCTCTTCTCTTTTCTCTTCTCTTCTCTTCTCTTCTCTTCTCTTCTCTTCTCTTCTCTTCTCTTCTCTTCTCTTCTCTTCTCTTCTCTCCTCTCCTCTCCTCTCCTCTCCTCTCCTCTCCTCTCCTCTTCTCTCCTCTTCTCAACAAGCCAAGTGGCCTCAACTGCTCCTCATAAGTCTTGCCTTTGAGATTTTTTACCATATCAGTCCCCTGCCTCTGGACACACTCTAATATTTTTATGTCCTTCTTATGATTAAGTGCCCAAAACTGCACACAGTACTTGAGGTGGTGCTCTACCAGTGCAGAGTGGGACAATCACATCCCTCGACCAGCTGGTGATACTGTGCCTGATGCACCCCAGGACTCAATTGGCCCTTTTGGCTTCTAGGGCACACTGCTGACTCATATTCAACTTGACATCAAACTGAACCCTCAGATCCCTTTCCATGGTGCTGCTCTCCAGCCTCTTGTTTGTACGTATAGCATCCAGACCCCCCCAGTTTGTACATATAACCAGGATTACCCCATTCCAGGTGCAGAATCTGGCACTTGCTCTTATTAAATTCCATAGAGTTGGTGATTGCCCAGCTCTCTAGTCTATCCAGATCTCTCTGTAAAGCCTCTCTACCCTCAAGGGAATCCACAGCTCTTCCTAATTTAGTATCATCATCCAACTTACTTAATGTACATTTGATTCCTGTGCCCAGAAAATTTATAAAAACATCAAAGTGTACTGGCCCTAAAATTGAGCCCTGGGGAACCCTACTGGTGGTTGGCCACCAGCCCCGATGTGACCCCATTTACTATAACTCTTTGAACCCAACCTGTAAGCCAGTTGTTCACCTGATGTATTATGGACTTGTCCAGCTGTATGCTGGACATTTTGTCCAGAAGAATACTGTGAGACACAGTATCAAAAGCTTTGCCAAACTAATAAAAAAACCCCACCACATCTACTGGTTTCCCTTGGTCAATTAGATGTGCAACCTTGTCATAAAAGGAAATTAAGTTAGTTAAGCAGGATTTTCCCCTCATGAGCTCATGCTGGCTATGACCAGTATATTTATTACAGCCAAATATTACTCGTTATGTAGATGGTATAATGGGCCGCATACAACAATAATTTTATAGGTTACAAAATGTGTAAAAGAGCTGCAAGTTTGCATGTATTTGGGTTACAGGGATATATGGAATCATAGTGACCATTAGTGATGCATTGCAGAAAAATAGCTATGGTGCTGTGTAAATTCTCACATTGTGTATTGACTCCAGTATGCAACATCTCTTATATCCCTAATCAAGCACTAATGCTCAATATCTTGTAGCCCCATGACTACAAGGTGCAGAGAATCATTGGTGATATGGGAGATTAAGGGGAAACAGGATGAGGAAGGGAATTTAAAGAGCATTGCCCTGGTGGCAGCATGCAGAATGAAGTGTGTTCAGGGAAGGAATAAAAGTGAAGCAGGTTGCATTCTAAGGAAAGACATATGTGGGGAAGGGTAGGGGTCCATGAGAAACATTGCTGAAGGGAAAGGTTGGCACAAGGCAGCTGGTAATGCACATACTGGTTGTGCATGTGCTGAGTCCAGCAGGCCAAGTGTATACAGCAGTTACAGAAAATGTTCAGCTTTGGCAAAGAGGGCAGTACAGCTGCTGTCATAGCCTCACCTACTTTAGATGGCAGCAGTCAACAAATACTACGTTCAGCAGCATCTCTTCACTGTTACTTTCTGATGGAAAAAGAAGTAGAGATGGTGATAAGCTGTTTGGACAAAGTAGAACTTCCTGTTCACTCTAAACTGCTTCCAAGTAGCAGGAAACAAACAGAGTGGAAAAGCAAAGCAAATCACTGAACAGAGATGCCTGCACAAAACCCCCTTCATTTTAGTCACTAATTGGATGTGACATCAGGATGTCGGTGAGCATGATCCACACGGGAGACAGATATGCTGATATGACCACACCCTCTCTTCCCTCCTTCTCCCTCCCACTCGTGTTTCGGCCTGGCAGTTGCTATCCATTTAAACTATCAGCCACCACTATAGGTTCCTTCCTTGCCCACTCCGACATCGTATGATCTTACATCCATGGATAGTTCATTGTCATACTGGTGCCACTTTGCTTGTTGGGGATAGAATGCACCCTCGCAAGCCCTTAGTGAGGTGGGGTTTTAATACGTTCCTACCAACCTTCTTTTCTTTCCTCCTTGAAGAAACAGATCCTCCTCCCCTCCGGCCCTAAAAGCTGTCCGTCATACGGTAAGCCCTGCCTCTTCCGGGTCTCTTCGGCTGGGCCACTGCTTCCTTCTTTCTTGCTCGCTCTCTCTCTTTTGTGAGTTATAGCAACTGTTGCCTTGTGAATCAAGCGCCATAGTCACCGTAGTCCTGGTGACTGTTACTCATCAACAACATCTGCTCTTCCACCGCTTTCTATTTGCTTCCTAATCATCACCTACAGCAGCCACCACCAGCAAGAACAACAACACAGCTTTCCACGATTCAGGTGAATGTAACTGTTCTGTATAGACTTGCAATTCTACCTTTCTATTCCTTTCTTCTCCCCCCCTGCCTCCACCCCAGCTTTTACCTCCTCCCTCCTTGCAGCATCCAGGCTGGGACTGCTGCATTGGGCTTCGCTATTGATGGGGGGGGGGGGGGGGGGGGGGCGGGGAGGAGGGAGAGAGAAAAGCCTCGAGCGCTTTCTCTTCCTCAGCCTTTCTTCCTTCCCAATTCATAATATAGGAAGAGACATCATTTCCAAAGGGGAAAAATTATGTAAATTGCCCTGTGGTTGTTTATTATGAAGAGTATTTATTTTTAAAAATTATAATTAGAAGTTATCTAACACGCTGCAGTACTTGTAGTGTTCCAAAGTATCTTGTACATCAATAGGGAAAGGCCTATGTTACCTGTAGTACACATTTAGAGATCCTTTAAAATTATCTTGAAGGTGTGATTAGTAGTTAATAGTAGAGGTTGAAGGGCTAACTGGTACTGTGTAAGATTCTTTTGTGTAAGTGCAATTAATTGTCATGTCTGGGTGTAAGTGTAATTTAATTTTTTAATTTATTTTATGGCTGTACCTCTGAATTCCTAACATTCTCTTCTCATCAACTAGCACTTTCATTTTATTTTAGAAACATATTTGTTCTACATGGAATGTTTGATGATATTATTTTTTCATGCACTGATTCAGAGCCTTTTTTAATTCTTCAGCTTGTGCTACTTGTAGAATTTAACCTGCTAGTATAGAAACGTCTAAGTTTTCAGTAAACTCAAAGGAGCTGTGCATATTTAGAGCACACAATGCTGTGTGTTTGTCTTACTTTCTTAGAAACATATTTGTTTCTGAAGAGCTAAAGAAATGTTGAATGTATAGTTTGAAAGGAATAAGAGCCATCTACCTGGCTATGCCTTCTTAATTAAGGTGGCCCTACCATGCCATGTTGCTGATCCATATGGTTTCTTGTCATTCAGTTTCTGTATCAAGCTGTATTATCTCAGTAGATGATTTAAAATAATTTCATAGTCTATTAACCCTAGCTTATACTGTGTTGGGAAGTGTACCTCTTCTTACAAAAAATGTACATGCTATCTTTCTCATGAGCATAGCATCTTTTTGCTGCCTAATACAAGTTCTATGTGGAAAAATGAGAGAACATATCTACTATGGGTTTTAACCTATTTTTAAATTACTTTAAAAGGAGAAAAACATGGATACCATGTAACTATCTAGTTTTTCACCACCCCTTAGCCACATAAATCCCATATGTATTTCCTCTATAATTGCATTACTCGAATTTACTCTTTCTCATTTAGTGCCACGATGAAATGTTTAATTGCCTCTTACACCCATATTTACATGGCACAAAATTAGGATATTTTTATCTTCAGTGATTCTGTTTTGTTTTGTTTTATCACATTATGAATACTTTTGAATTAAACCTAATTTTGAGCTAACCGTAAAGTAATATTGTATCAGGAAAATAATGATTCAATTTTTAGAATTGCTGTTTACTAATATGCAGATACAAGTCCATGAAATGGAAGAAAAAATGCTGTATTTTTAAAGGGATATTTGAAATACAGATAATGGGGGAAGCTAAAGAACAGCCTTGGAACATTTTCCTAGAATCATAAAATGGTTTTGGTTGGAAAGGACCTTAAAATTATCTAGTTCCAACCCCACTTCCATGGGCAGGGACACCTTCCAATGGACCAACTTGCTCAGAGCCCCATCCAGCCTGGCTTTGAACACTTCCAGGGATGGGGACATACACAACTTCCTGGGCAACCTGTTCCAGTGTCTCACCACCCTCACAGCAAAGAATTTCTTCATAATATCCAATCTGAATTGGCCCTCTTTCAGCTTAAAGCCATTGCCCCTTGTCCTATTACTACATGTCCTTGTAAAAAGTCCCTCTTCAGCATTTCTGTAGCCCCCCTTTAGGTACTGGAAGGGGCTATAAAGGTCTCCCCAAAGCCTTCTCCAGGCTGAACAAGCCCCAACTGTCTCAGTCTGTCTTCATAGGAGAGGTGCTCTAGCCCTCTGATATTCTTTGTGGCCTCCTCTGGACTTGCTTCAACAGATCCACATCTTTCTTGTGCTGGGGGCTCCAGAGCTGGATGCACAACTTCAGATGGGGTCTCACCAAACCAGAATAGAGGGGGAAAATCACCTCCCTCACCCTGCTGCCATACCTCTTTTGATGCAGCTAGGACACAGTTGGCTTTCTGGGCTGCAAGCACACATTGCTGAGACATATTAAGACTCTCATCCACCAACAGCCCCAAATCCCTTTCCCCAGGGCTGCATTTAATCCATTCTCTGCCCAGACTGTACTTGTACTTGGGAGTGCCTCGACCCAGGTGCAGGATCTTGCACTTGGCCTTGTTGAATTTCATGAGGTTTGCACAGACTCACCTTTCAAACCTGTTAAGGCCCCTCTGGATGGTATCCTGTCCCTTCAGCACATCACCTGCACCATACAGCTCGGTGTCATTGGCAAACTTGCTGAGTCCCACTCAGTCCCACTGTCCATGTTGCTGACAAAGATGTTAAACAGCACCAGTCCCAATACAGACCCCTGAGGAATGTCACTCGTCACTTCTTTCCCCTTGGACATTGAGCCACTGACTGCAACTCTGAGTGTGACCATCCAGCCAATTCCTTTTCCACCAAGTGTTCCATCAATCAAATCCATGTCTCTCTAGTTCCCTTGTCCACCATTTTGTTGATTTTGTTTCTTGATGAGTTAAACTAAATGCCAGTCTTGAAAACTTTTTTGGATCAACATTTTCTTTGCTTTTGCAATTTATGTTTTAGTCCTACTATGTTTTTTTATTATTGCTGATAATTTTTTTCTGTTACTGTACATATTATAATTCTGTTTTCTCTATCTGCTGTTGCTGGGTTTCATTTCTTCAATATGGTTCCTTTTTGCAGAATTGTTTCCGATCCACTATTCTTTCCTTTTCCTTGTTAGACGTTTCACTTCCACATGGTTTAATGTTTCAGTTTACTTGAGGTAGGGGGGTGTGTCAAGGCTGGGAAGTAATGTATATTAGACATTTCTGACGTATATCCAGCTTAGCTGCAGAGATAGCCTGCAGTTGCTCTTTTATTAATCTGTTTTCTTTTGAGGTGTAAATGTTACCTGCTTCATCTCAATATACACAGAATTAACATTTAAAATTTATTTTGAAGAAGATTCCTTCAGACAATTGCAAATTACTAGAAAGAACACTTATTCAGCAGTTCAGGATTTGTTTTTCACACCAGAAACCTGAAGATCAGTTAAAACATCTTCAAACATATTGTGAAAATAATCATATGGAGGAATTTGCCTTTTTGTCAAGTTGGAGAATCTGAGGAATTTTTAAAATTATTTTTTTAGATAATATAGAAGTGTGCTTGATTGATATCTGCTTAGGTTTCTGCAGAACATATTAAAGCCTCATTCCTTTGTGATATAGTAGTGCTTCTGTGTCTGGCTTGACATCTCTTGGTGTAATAACCCTTTACTACATTAAATTTACCATTTAAAAATCAGGTATTTACTGGTATCTATGTATACATTTAAATACAGGTGATTGAGGTGTTGTTTTTTTTTAAACATGCCCTGTTCTTGGAATTGCAGAGAAGGTAATTTTCTTGAAGGTTCTGGGTGTTTGGCACTATGCCAGCTGTAAAAAGAATAAATTTAGTAAAGATACAACAAAATGAAAACATACTCATGTTGGAAAATGTTCAAGAGACTTAAGTGTAGATGGCAATATTTATTTCATTTTGGGCAGATATCTATCATGTATATGTAAAACAGGTGTTTATAGAGATTGAGCATGTTGCCCTGATTTTTAAAGTTTTTCTAAGCCTTCTGATGTTTACATTCTTGTAACAAACTTTTTCACACACTTTACGTAAATAACTTATTGTTTGGCATTCTTTTCTGGAGGAGGAGAAATTTGATGGACTGTTGGTTTGTCCAGTGTCATTGGAGAGGTGGCACTGTCACCCTCCAATCCACTGTCACTTTTGGAAAACTATAAATTTTGGAGTCAGAAATTAAAAATTCTCTTATTACCATCAGAAAGCTGCGTGTCCGTGTCGTGTTATTTTGTGTCCTATAGCGACATGAGCATATGAACATCTACATGTGTGTCAAAGCCTGGTCTATGTACTTGCATCAAGTACTTAAAAGTTTGATGCTGAGAAGTGAGGGAGGGAGAAGAAATTTGAATGGAAAAGACTAAAGGTAACGTTGAACTTAGTATGTACTGTAGAAACATTTCACAGATGAGGAAGATACTCAATAGTGAAGGGGGAAATGTTGGTTTAATCTTGGTAGGGTCTGATTCTAGTTGAATTTCTTCATGTGAAGAATACTTATTTAACCAAGCCGTCTCACCAAACTTAACAGATTCATGCTCTATCCTTTTCTTATATAAACAAACCTATATGTCTGCAGAAGTTTAGTTGCATTCAAGAGACTGTCTTATGGTACTAATGAAATGTTACTTATTGAACAATTGAAGTTGGACAGCATTGCAACTGCTCTTTGCGAAGTCCCTCCCGTCTCTAGAGTATCCTTGAGCAACACAGAAGGAAACACTTGCTCTTAGTAGAAACTAGATCTAACAAAAACCAAGACTGTAAAGTGGAGTTCAGATGATTATTAGCTAGTTTTTAAGTACAGCTATTTTTACAGTATAAATATCTAGATGTCTTTAACTGTAGCTCTGTAGATAAAATATTTTAGACTGTTTTCTAAGCTGTTTTCTCTCACTTTTGAGATCACAATCAATAGGATAGCTTTTAATTTTGCAGTGATCTGTCCTTGAAAGTAATTATAAGTAGTGAATACTGTACTTATGTCTCCATATTAATCTGTCTCTGTTGAGCAAAATAGGTGCTTGATTCAGGATTCTGACTTTCCTCTGTGTTCTTTACAAGGCTAAATCCTAAAAGTGCAGGAAATCATGGAATCATCATGGTTTGTGTTGGAAGGGACTGGACCTTAAAGATCATCCAGTTCCAACCCCCCTGCCATGGGCAGGGATACCTTCCACTAGACCAGGTTGCTCAGGGCTCCATCTAACCTGGCCTTGAACACATCCGGATATGGGGTGTCCACAGTTTCTCTGGGCAACCTGTTCCAGTGCCTCACTAGCCTGATGAAGTAATTTTTCTTTATGGTTTCTTTTATAAGCCCACTAGGCAAAAAAAAAAGAAAAAAAGGTTTGGCTTGGCTTTGAGGTTTAACAAGTCCAAGTGCTGGGTCTTGCAATTTGGCCGCAAAACCCCCCTGCATTGCTTCAGGCTGGGGACAGAGTGGCTGGACAGTGCCCAGGCAGAAAGGGACCTGGGGGTACTGGTCCACATCCAACTGAATATGAGCCAGCAGTATGCCCTGGTGGCCAAGAAGGCCAAATGGCATCCTGACCTGTATCAGGAATAGTGTGGCCACACTGACTGAATGAGAGGACACAGTGTTAAGCTGCTCCAGGGGAAGTTTAGGCTGGACATTAGGAAAAATTTATTCACTGAAAGAGTGACTGGGCACTGGAATGGGCTGCCCAGAGAGGCGGTGGAGTCACCATCCCTGGAGGTGTTTAAAAAACAACTTAATGTGGCACTCAGTGCCATGGTTTAGCTGATAAGGTGGTGTTAGGTCATAGTTTGGACTTGATGATCTCAGAGGTATTTTCCAACCTAGTTAATTGTGATTCTGTGATTTGCTTTAGAAAAAATACTGCAAGTTTATGAATTATGGAGAAGAAACAAAATACCAGTTACAAAAGCAGTTGTCATTCATGAATGCTCTCTTAGGAAGAAATTTTCTGTCCCCCCTTCCCCCCAACTTCTTGCTTTCAAAGGAGTCTTCATTTTGTTATTCTTTTTTGAGGTCCCTGTAGAAAACCTTGACCAAGTAGTATTAAATGTTTTGAGATGCACAAACTGGGTGTTGTATAGACTAGTTATCTCATCTTTTTTGATAACACATGCTTTTATTCTTGTGTTCCTAAAGAAATAATTTCTGTGATAGTGCCCTCCATCTTATTTGAAAGGGGTAGAGGTTTCAAGAACACAGATTTCATCAGAATAATTATATGGGGAAAGGTAAGACTAAATTTATGATACTATTGAAGAAAATGCAGTCAGTTCTCAGGTTTTATATATTTCATTTGGCAATAAACATCTGGCCAGTCAGCAAACATCCACACCTTATACTCTCTGTTGTAATATGGATACAATTGAAGAGCAAAAGGCATAGGCCAGATTACCTATTTCCTATAGATGTCATCAATCATGCTACTTTTGAACAATTTATAGGAGAAAAGCCATATTGTTAATTTATTAGCCATTTCTTCAGTCTTCTTCAGTGGATTTGCAAAAATATTATTGAAAAAACTGATCCTGTAGAGGTATTTTTAGGTATGCAATTTGGCCTGCAGAATCTTCAGGAATAAAAATAATGAATAAAACCAGAAAAAGAGTTTGACAAAACCAACTTGGAGTCAATATGAAGCTTTTATTGATGAGTGTGATGTCATGATATAAAATATTATTTTGATCAATTTGGATCAGCTGTCCCAGTTGTGTCCCATCCCAACTCCTTGAGCATTCCCAGTCTACTTGTTGGCATGGCAGTATGAGAAACAGAAAAGACCTTGGTGCTGCGTAAGCACTTTTCATCAATAGCTGAAACATGGATGTGTTATCAACACTCTTTTAAATCACAAATCCAAGACACAGAACCATACAAGCTGCTGTGAAGAAACTTAATATTATCCCAACCAAAACCCAGTGCAACTGTAAAATCTGTTAGTGTAAGCTTTTAATAAGAGATCTGTCAGTGTGGGGTGGCTATTTGAGAAGACTTTTAAGCTCTTTAGCAAATTTGTCAGAAATGCATAAGGAGTGCTATAGATTTATTAGTGCTTCTTAACCTGAAAGCACCACATACCTTTTAGGTTGCACAGCAACTGACTCCTAGCAACAGTAGCAGATTGAATTTTTAAGAGCGACATGTCAGATGTAATAATAAAGCAAGAGTACAAGCAGTTGTAATGGTTTTCTTTTCATAATAAACTAGTTTGAATTTAAGGAACTTTTTGTCCCTCCAAAATAGGAAGTCTCCTTCTCCACTGACCTTGGTGTCTCCATGTTCTTTCCTCACGTTCTCCCCTCCTCCTCTTCTCTGGGGAGAAAAAAACTGTGTGTGCCCCACTTCTGGCACCAAAACAAATAAAGCTGTTTAGAATGAGAGTGGCTGTCAGGTTTTGGTGTGGGGGTAGGATTTTTTTTTCTAATTTCCTTTTTTTTTTCTAGCATAATACTATGAGATAAAACAGAAAATAAAGAATCAATAAATGGAGCATTACATAAGAAATTTAATGCATGCTTTAGGAGATTTGTAA
The DNA here is from genome assembly GCF_051311805.1 of Agelaius phoeniceus. Taxonomy (NCBI): domain Eukaryota; kingdom Metazoa; phylum Chordata; class Aves; order Passeriformes; family Icteridae; genus Agelaius; species Agelaius phoeniceus. The sequence goes on along the minus strand of NC_135301.1, from coordinate 9,760,907 downwards.
ATTTCAACTTCTCTTGTAAATTAATTAATTGTAGGATTTCTTAAAAGTCACCAGCTAAACAAATAAACAAATGTTTTGGAAGGAATCAAAATTCTTTTACTTCAGAGTATAAGTCAAACTAATGGAGTTAGAAAGAGATCTCCTCTGAACAGGTTATTCCATAACTGCCTACTGTAGAGATGCTTGTGTCTATGTGAAGTTTGCAAAACTCATTTAGACAATTTTTATGTTCCAAAATATAGATGGTCAGTGTTTCATTGTTTTTATTTTTTTTCTGTTGTCTTCTCTTGGTTCAGCTAACAAATATTCTGGGACAATTTTTCTAACTTTTTTTGAGATGAATGTTGATATAAAATCCTATATTGATTTTTTAAAATTTTATTTGCCAAACATGATAGAATCTACTATTTTAAATCAAACTCTAACCTTTTTCAAAAAGGTTTGTGAAATTCTTGTGAAGATTTGTATAAAAGTTACCGACGGACAAATTTACTCTGTCACACCAGTCTGTCAGTATGACCATAGCATCTCAAAAAAAACTCACTTCCTCTCAAACCACGACACTGTTTTACCCTTTAAAATCCTTTGTGTTAAAGGTGTGAAAAAGGTAGAAAATATGTGGGCAGGTAGGTGGTATGGAGATGGAATGAGACAGAGAAATACAACATGCCTCTCCATGGGCTCCTCTCCATGGGCCACAGTTCCTGCCAAGAGCCTGCTCCAGCATGGGCTTTCCATAAGCTCCAGCGTTCTTTGGGGCATATCCACCTGTTCCACTGTCATCCTTGCCACAGGCTACAGGGGTATCTCTGCTCTGGTGCACCTTCTCCCCCTCTACATTCACTGACCTTGGTGTCTGTGGGGTTGTTTCTCACATTCTTCCCCTCCCCCCCTCCCCCCCCCCTTTTCTCACACTGCTGTGCAGTGATTTTGCCCTTTCTTAAATATGTTATCACAGAGGTGCTGCCAGCTTTGCTGATTGGTTCAACTTTGGCCAGCGGTGAGTTCGTTTTGGATCTTGTTAGTTATCTTGTTATCTTGTTTGGACCTTTGTTAGTGTCCTGGGTTGACTATATAATGCTTTTATCCCCAATCGTCTGCTCTGTTTATGCTAAATAATAAGTTTTGCACCTTTAAGACTTGTTCCAGAGAGTGAAGGGGGGAGAGAAGAAGCGCGCAGTTTGTTTTCAGACACTGCACTCACTCCAACACATTGCTGCTCCTGGACTGTTGTTGTCTGTGGATGGACAGACAGCAGGACAGAGCTCTTCTTTGTTTTAGTTCGTTTTAGCTAGCTGAGGCAAAGAAGTTCCCTGGACTGTGGGGGTTTTTTTCCCTTTTCTTTGGACCTGTTTAAACCTGCTCTAGACTGAGCACCCAGAAGAGCACTGGCAGCTTGCACCTGTGGCCCACTGGGCTGGGCCTGGGCTGCGACATTTCCAGCACCGGAGGGACTGATAAGAGACTGAGTGAGCCAAGCTGCAATCCAGGGAGGGGACTTTTCTGAGTTTGTCATCTCTTTTGGAGCAGCAAGAGGTTTTATTGTTAATTATTGTTTAGGTTTTAGTGTTTAATAAACAGTTTTTTCCACTTTTCTTCAAGGAGATGTTTTTTCCTGAATTGGTTGGGGGAGGGGCCAATTGAATCTGCTTTTCTAGAGGAACCCCTTTGGGGGTTCTCTCCCAAATTTGCCCTGAACCAAGACAGTTAGGCACAGGGGCAGCCCCTGATCTTTCTTCACAAAAGCCACCTGTGCAACCCCTTGAGGTCTGAACACTAATGAAGTCTGACAACATGTTATAAAACAAAGCTTTATTGAAGCAGTAAGAAAGATGAGCAATGATGTGCCCATATGGCACAATCACCATTAGCAAACATAGGTTCATAAGTGATGTCATAATTCTGGTGGACTGCCAGGTACACTTGATGGCTGGGTCATCTGACAGCAACTGCCAATCATGCAATTGCCTTTTGAGTGTGGGTAAAATTTGTGCCTTCCATTGACTCCACCATGTTGCATTCCACTCCTAAGAGGAAGGGAGCACCCAGGATTTGTAGATGCCCGTGGTTGAAAAGGAATGACAAATATCAGCAAGTCTGAAAAAAACTTACCAAGTTTTCTTAGTAAATTATAAACTTGGCATGTAAATTGGTATAAGTTAGTCCCTTATCTTCTAGTAGCAAGAAAAATAAAAAATAAAAGAGAGAAGATGGAGAGAAAGATAGATAGAGAGGTCAGATAGGAGAGGAAAGGAGATCACTAGTCCTGGGTCCAGCATTAATCTGGCTGACAGGGTGTCTGGGTCCTGGGGGAAGCCACACAGGCTTTGTGGGGGTACCTTTTTATAGATAAGTTTTCCCCACACCAGAGATAAGTTCCTTGCTTTCTATGCAAATTAGTCATCGTACACAGTTGGTTGTTCTGGACCTTTCTGGAAATGGGTTGAAGGGCTTTGGGGGTCTTTGGTGGTCTCATCCCCCCTCTACTGGTCTTGCTCATTACTTGACCTCATTCCTGCCCTTGCTCTGGAGTGTGTTGTACTTATCTCCAGGAGCTAGAACAAGGATGTTTGTCCTAGAAAAGTGCTGCCCTACCTCTGCATGGCTCCTTTTCCAGCTACATCCTGCTCTTTTTTGCCCATTTGCACAGTGTGCTCTTATGCAATAATCCTTTTCTGGCTTCCTGGCTATTAGTGTTTGAGACATACACATTAGCTCCTTATCTTCTGGGCTTCTACACACCAGTGGTGGTGTGATTTTAGAGAATCATACTTTACATGAAAGATGTGGGCAGCATCCTGCCTGCGCTTCTGATACTGGTCAAGGAGGGTATCAGGAAGCAGGGTGTCACCTCCCCCAACTACCAAAATCTTGCCATGTAAATCTTGTTTTGTTTTAAACCACTCATTAAATGTAATGAGGCTATTTCATTTCTTCATATGCCCTTGATAGAGAGCTAGAGATAGAAACTCATATAAAAGAATGTCTTGCATGCCATAAAGCTTTATTTTATGACATAAAACCAAAATAAAAGGTGGAAATTAAGAAACCATGCAGATGCTCGCTTGACCCCCCCTCTCTCCTCCCCAACCCAGTGGAATGGGGAGGAGAATCAGAAGTAAAACTTGTATGTTGAGATAAGAACAATTTAATAATCAAAAATAAAGTAAAATACAATAATAATCACAAATAATAATACTGATAATAAAAAGGAAACAAGTGATGCACAATGCAATTGCTCACCACCCACTGACCAATGTCAGACCCCCTTCCCAAACCCAGATCACCTCTCCTTCTGGGTAACTCCTCCCAGTTTATATACTGGGCATGATGTTCTATGGTGTGGAATATCCCTTTGGTCAGTTTGGGTCCACCTGTCCCAGCTGTGCCCCCTCCCAGTTTCTTTTGCAAACCTCACTGGCAGAGCATGAGACAAGAAAAAACTCCTTGACTTAGGATAAACACAACTTAGCAAAAAACAAACCATCAGTGTGTTATCAACACCATTCTCATTCTGAATCCAAAACACAGCACTGTAACGGCTACTGAGAAGAAATTAACTCGCTCTCAGCTGAAACCAGGACAATGCAAAAGGGTTTAGCAGTACTTAATCATGGAAGAATTTAACATTTATGAAGTGATTCAGTAGGGTTTACTACAATTGCAACAATGACTTAATTATAGATTTGAGATAGCAACATTCATACCATAATCAATTCACATGCACTCGGACAGATGTATGCATCTATATGTGCAAAGGTACCTGTTAAAAACTCCCCTTGAATTCAGTGAAATATGCCAAATCCCTTTGTGTTCTCAATGAGCAAGGGTTATACCTCGAGGAGTGGGGGGGTGTCAGCCTAAGCCTCATTATCAGCAATGGTCTTTCAACTATTGCAAACTTGAGGGTTCATGAGCTCTGAGAGGCATCCCACTCAGAGGGATGTGCTGGCACAGCCTACTGCAGTCCAGGAGAGCTCAAAGGGCCTTTATAGGGTCACAAGATGATTTGCTTTAGTCATCAGTAAGTTTTCATCCTGGCCATAACCTAAGTTGGTAACTACTGGACATTTTTTCAAGCCTATAACAATGTAACAATGGTACTATTTCACTTATTCAGGTAAATAGTGTTCCAAGGCTATCAGGGGATAACTGATTATCCCTTTTTCCCCACCTTGGTCAGGCAACTGATGTTCCTGATATGATCAGTGTTGTTCCCACCTTTACCATGCAAGAGTATTGTAAAATCAGGCGATCCCCTGACAAAGGAAATTATTGGCATCTGAGTCCGTGGCCTTGGAATGCTGAACACTCGCTTTATTAAAACTATATTATATTACATTACAACTATATTAAAGAGATACATACTATACTATATCATACTTACTTACTAACTTCTAACTACTGAAAAACTCGTGACTGTCAGCGGACAGTCCCGACACCCACACATGGATCCAATTGGTCAATGGATCAAGACACCATCACCAGAATCCAATCAAGTGATCACCTTTGGTAAACAATCTTCCAACACATTCCACATGTTCAAAAACACAGGAGCAGCAAATGAGATAAGAATTGTTTTGATTATTCTTTTCTCTGCTTCTCTCTGTTCAGAGGACATGTGAATACCACACAAGAGCTCCTGGTCAAGGGATGCTTCACTACCCCACTGGTTTGATCAAGGCTTATTGGGAGGTCCTGAGATCTGTTTGTATTTCAATATCAAAATAATTACAAGTGTGAATAGTAAAAAAAAAAAAGTATGGAAAAAGACAAATGTTACGCTCATCTTCAAGTAAAATGAGGATGAGGAACTGGAGAACTACAAGTTTGTCAGTCTTACCTCAGTGCATGGGTAGGTTATGAAGGAAATCCTCTTGTTAATTGTTTCCAGACACATAAAGGACAAGAAGGTGTTTGGGAACAGCCAGCATGGATTTACCAAGGCAAACTAGTGCCTGACCAACCTAATAGCTTTCTGTGATGAGCTGACTGTGTGTGTGTCTCAAAGGGGAGAACAGTAGATGTCACACCTTTTACTTTAGCCTTTGACATGGCATCTCATGGTAACCTTATGGCCAAATTGGTGAGATATTGATTGGATAAGTGGACAATAAGGTGGGTGGAAAAACTGTCATGGCCTGCCTGGCTCAAAAGGTGTTGAGTAGTGATACAAAGCCTAGCTGGGAACTGGATAGCAGTGTTGTCCCTCAGGGATTGATACTGGGGTTGATAGTGTTTAATGCCTTTTTTAGTAATCTGGACAGTAGAATGGAGTGCACCCTTGACAAGTTTGTGGGTGACAGTCAATTGGTATGTGTGGTCAGTATTCTGGAGGGCAGGGCTGTTGTTCAGAGGGACCCCAACAGACTGAAGAAATAGGCTGATCAGAATGTCATGGAGTTCAACAAAGGAAAATGCCAAGTCCCATGTCTGGGCTGAAATAGCCCCATGTACTGGTACAAGCTGTGAGCCTACTGGCTAGAAAGCAGCCTTGCAGAAAAAGAACAATCTGGGGGTGCTGGTGGGCAAGAAGTTGTACACAAGCCAGAAAAACATGCCCTTGAGACAAAGGCAGCCAAAAGCATCCTTGGCTGTATTAGCAAGAGTGCAGCCAGCAGGTCCAGGTGATGCCTTATGAAGGCTGACCTAGAACAGAGGCTAGACAGAGTTAAAGAATCAAGTAGGTATTTATTAGAAGGCCTCAATGGATACACCTTGGGCAGTACAAGAGCCCAGCCAGGGCTACACCCAAGATGAACCCAAAATGGTCACAACATGGATGACCGGTCATGGGGTCTCACACTTTTATAAGTTCTGGTCCATTAGCATATTGGAGTTAATTGTCCAATTACAGCTTTAGCTTATGAAGTCCCATCCTTCTTGTTTTTCTTTCTTCAGTCCACCATTGTTTATGCTCTTGGGCCTGAAATTTGGATCATTTGTGCTTGGTCCCCAGCTAGAGAAGGAATTGTTTTGTCTACCTACTCTGTGAAGAGAGCTTACTATCCCCTAATATGAACTACACACCAAAGCAGCACAGAATCGGAAAAATAAAAAAGCTAAAACCTGAGACGTCACAGGGAAGTGATCCTTCCCCTCTATTCCATGCTGATGAAATCTCATCTGGAATCCTGTGTCCAGTGTTGGGCTCCCAGTATATGACAGAGAGAGATTTGAGCAAGTCTGGGTCTGAAGCACGTGACATGAGGAGAGGCTGAGAGAACCGGATTTGTTCGGCCTAGGAAAGAGAAAGCATGGAGAGACCCTATTGCTGCCTTTCAACTACCTAATGGGAAGGTGTAGAGAAGATGGAGCCAGATTCTTCTGGGAGGTGCACAGTGAAAGGACAAGAGGCAATGGACACAAGTTGGAACAGGGGAAATTCTGACCTGATATTAGCAAAAGTTGCATAGAAAGGGGGGGAAAGAATGTGTTTCAGGAGGCATTAGGTAGCATGTTTTCAGTCTCCCTATCATCTATTAAAAAAACCCCAAAAACCAAAGAAATTTGTACCAGCCTAGCCACATGTTTTTGGTTTTGTTTTTTTTAAAGAAAGGTAAGTTTTTTATTGTGGCCATGGATTCCGGTGTTAAGAATATTTATTGAAACTGGTTAGGAATTTATTCTCTTCAGTGTTATATAGGAATCTCAACTATATTTAAAATTATTCCTGAAAATGAAGCAACCATAAGCAGGATCTGAATTTCTTGGTAATAATCTAAACAACATTTCAGTCTTATTTTCAGTTAAAATTACTTCCTGACACACATTCTAGATATAGATGTTTTCTGAATCTACTTAACATGACACTCAGGAAACCTATTTCTAAAATTGAATTTTGATTTGAAAACAGATATGTATTATTGCCATTTGATCACAACACAAAACCAAAAAGAATGAATGCAGATTAGGACAGTTTTCAAGTAGGTGATTACACGACACCTCAAAATCAGCATATATAGATGTGTATTTCTTGATGCCTACCAGTAAGAATTCATTGCAAAGTTTAGAAGTGAAGTTTGTGCAACATTTGGCTGAAAAAAGGCCCAGCTGAAAAGGATCCAGGGGTGCTGGTTGACAGCCAGCTAAACATGAGCCAGCAGTGTGCCCAGGTGGCCAAGAAGGCCAATGACATCCTGCCCTGTATCAGGAATAGTATGGCCAGCAGGACTAAGGAAGTGATTTTTCCCTGTACTGGGCACTAGTGAGAGTGCACCTTGAGTACTGTGTCCACTTTTGGGTCCCTCACTTCAAAAACGACATTGAGGTGCTGGAACGAGTCTAGAGAAGGGCAAGAAAAATTGGTGAAGGGTCTAGAGAGTAAATCATATGAGAAACAGCTGTGGGAGCTGGGGTTGTTTAGTCTGGAGAAGAGGAGGCTGAAAGGAGACCTTATCGCTCTCTACAACTACCTGAAAGGAGGTTGTAGCAAGATGGCGATTGGCCTCTTCTCCCAAGTAACAAGGGATAGGAAAAGAGGAAATGTCCTTAAGTTGCACCAGGGGAGGTTAAGATTGCATAACTGCTGTTATAATTTCAAATATATGCCTGTAGAAAATCTGTTGAACATCTCATTCCTAATTACTGGCAGAGACAGAACAATGCCTAGACAATAGCTATGCAAAACTTGAAGCTCTATGATAAATGCTTATTTAATTTGGATCACATCTTTCATTTTACTGTGACACTAAGCAGTGTTGGGAAATATAAAAAGGTCAGAAATTACTAGCAAAATAATACAACAGCTGAGATATTAGCATCCTTTCAGGTAGTTGTAGAGAACAATAAGGTGTCCCCTGAGCCTCCTCCAGAATAAACAACCCCAGCTACCTTAGTTGCTCCTCATATGACTTACTCGCTAGACACTTCACCAGCTTTGGTGCCCTTCTCTGGACACACTCTAAGACCTCGATTTCATTCCTGTATTGAGGGGCCCAAAACTGAACACAGTATTTAAGGTATGGCCTCACCAGTGCCAAAGAACAGGGAGATGATCACTGCCCTAGTCTTGCTGGCCACACTATTTCTGATACATATCTTCCACTTCCCTTACTGCTGCTTAGTTAATATGAACAGGAGCTTGAACAGGGAAGACATTTACTGGAAAATTAAATTTTGTGTAGAAGAAATCTGGTGGTGCATGGAAGCAGATACCAGGGAGGGATAGGACCATTGGACTGACTTTGAATAGAGAATGGAAATATGAGAGACTGGAGTTCTAATAAATACATACCTTAGGTGAAAGTGGAAAAAGAAGAAAGGGTGAACAGGATCAAAATCTTCAGAAAAGGGATAGGTGAAGGAGGGTATGAGAAATGTTAATTTTATGTACAATAGAGAGATTATTAACAAATATAACAATTCTTTGGTTTTGACTAAAATGTTGCAAAATAATTTTTAATGAAGTTTCTTTCTTCAAAATTGTGGTTTTTTTACCTTTCTTTTTCCTGCTTTTCCTTTCTTTTTGTTTTTCCTTTTTTTTTTTTTTTTAATTGTCATGATGTACAGTAGTGTATTTTGTATGGTTCCCTCTAGTGGTTCTCACTTTTAATTTGAAAGGAAAGTCCAGAAATGAGGGTGTAATCTGGAGATCTATGCTAAGTTCCCTGCTGTGTTACAGATTGTGTGTGTGGTCTGTAGCAAATTATTTGGGCTCAGATAATCAAAGATAATCAGGGACCTAATTCCTCTTAGCTACTCTTTGATTGCAATTTTCAAGTATATGAAAGTATGCAGGGTTTTTTTACTTTGTTAATACCCTTTATATGATTTTATATTTGGTTCATTCTCTGGTATATACATTAGTCAAATTAAAAGGAAAATAACTGGAATTTCTATACTTTTTGTCAAATTGTCTCTCCTGCCTTCAAAACTTGCAGGGGAAAAAAGGGTTTTGAGTTCCATTGGGAATATCACATTTGAAGAAAATATTTTGTTCATACTAAATTGACCATGTTTTAGTGAAAAATAAAGGAAAGAATACTGTCACATAAAAGGGGGGTTTTCCTCGAACCCTTTATGTTTGATCAGTCTGTCAACGCCCCAAGAAAGACAAGACCCTTGCATCTGACCAGTCTGTCAGCGTCCTGTTATGGGGACTCCACTAAACAGTCTACTGTATTGAAGAACATACATCAACATCAAATTGGAGTAAATTCCTTTATTTCAGTTTGCAAGGAGAGACCCCCTTCTGGATCTCCCTACTCATAGTTGGGTATATTATCAGTTTTGTTCAAGTATGTTATCTGCTGCCAGCTGCTTCTAGTGCCCTTGAGAAGGACTCACACAGTTCATGGAATAACACACTTTATTAACAGACACACTGATAATAGAAAATTGTGACAAATTAAAGTTCAAAGATTGCCATTGATAGTATATTGACTGCAAAAACAAATTTGAAGCGATATACAGAAAAGCTCTAATCCCTAACAAAAGATGGGCTCGAGATAATCATTCTGCCCACATAGAGTATGGTTTGTATCCAATAGGCATCTTTAGGGGGGACAAGACAGGTTCAGCCCATCAACTGATCCCTGCAGTTATAATGAAGTCTTCTTTAACTTCTCTCCATTCTAAACTTACTTTTATACTATTTCATTGTGTTTAGGTGGAGCTTAAGTGACTCTAATCATACATAACTTTCTCACTGATTGGTGTAAAATTCTCTTGCTTTGCTCTTAAAGACACAGTCAATAAAATTTAGAGTGCACTCCCAGTGAGCAGTGGTCATACTGTGGCTGCAGCTCTCTTCAGAGAGCAGCAGGCACAACTTCCCCAGGATTTTTCCTGGGGAAGGCAGTGAGAAAGATCAGAGAAGGGAATGATAAACAATTCTTATCTCTACTTGCTGCATCTGTTTTTTTGGCACATGTGGAATGTGTTATGGAGATTGTTTACAAAAAGGGATTTCTTAATTGGCCACTGGTGATGGTTTTTTGGATTGATTGACCAATTAGGTCAAAGCTGTGTTGTGACCGTCTGAAAGTGTCACGGGTTTTCCTTTAGTTTAATATAGTTTTAGGATAATATAGTATAATATAGTATAGCTTAATAAAGCAATTGTTCAGCCTTCTGAATCATGGAGTCATTGCACATCATTCCCCGGCTGGGGGCTGTCCTGCATCAATAGTTGTACCTTGGAGGTGTGTAACTTTGGGATGGAGGTGTGCTCTGGTATTACAATGAGATTATAATGAACCAAGTTCATCTGAGGAAAATGGTTTTGCCACAGCTGCTGATTCGACAACAAGACATCTATCTCCCTTGGATGACAGCCACTATGCTATTTATCAACTACGTGGTACCATCAAGTTCCCATTCCTGCAGGGATTGCAACAGAGCCTGGCCAAGTGTCTTCACTCCACCCTCCTTTTTGTCCTTCTTAGCATGTGCTTAAGGTTGCAGGATGTGTTGTGTGGGGAACTACCATGGAATAGGTTTCAGGCATGCCAACCACATTTCATCCTGGGAGTAGCTACTGCATTTCACCCTATAATTTCCTTACTGTTATAACTTCTGTTAGAATATGAATATAACTTCCAAGTTTTCTCTAATTTTACCCCCAGTCATTTCCCCACAGCTACTAAGTTGATTAAAGTCCTTTAGTGTGGATCAGTCTCCAAGAAAAGTTTTGGAATTCACGTGTCAATGTCTTCATCTTTACCTTAAATTCACAGTGACCCTTAACATTATGAAACAATGCAAGAAACAAAGTTTTAAACTTCCTTTTGAAAACACATTGATTGTATCATTGTTTTTAGCACTACAGCCTAGATATGGTGTGATGTATTGAAACTGTATTGCATTTTTAGTACAATTCACCTTTCTCCATTGTAGAGATTGTCCCATTATTTAATAGCTGGAATTATATCACCATGGAAAGGTAAATCCTAAAGATAGTGCAAGATTACTTTGTATATTTTAACCCTATTCTTCTATTCATATCCCTCCCTCACTTTGGGGACCTTTTTCAGATAAGCATGCTTTAAAAGACTTGCTTCCTCCTGTGGAAGCAGCATTTAAGAAATTCAGATTAATTAACTTGACCCAAGTTGTTTTCTGATCATAAAGAGGGATGATAAACTATGGCTCATTTGAGACAATGCAGTTCTTTTACAAGAAGATAGATTTATGTATATTGACTTTAGTCAAATCTGTCTTTCTTCATAAATTGGTTCAGAGGAAAAAGATGCATGCTACTATATGCCTGTCAGAACTTTACAGCTCTTAGATGTACACTTGAAGGAGATGTACACAGTTGAAGGAGATGACAATTAGTGCAAGACCTAACTTATGGTCTTTTTACTTTCCTGTGTGCATTTACAAAGTGTCTGTCACTGTTCCTTTAGGAACAAACTGCTCCAGCATGGGTCCCCCATGAGTCCATAGGTCCTGCCAAGGAGCCTGCTCCAGCACAGGCTTCTCACAGGGTCGCAGCCTACTTTGGTCATCCACACACTCCAGGGTGGGGTCCTTCATAGGCTGCAGGTGGATCTCTGCTCCCACATAGACTCACCACAGGTCACTTTGACTCAAGTTCACACTAGAGTCAGAGCCTGTCCAGTACAGCAGCACAGAAACAGCAGCAATACCATGGGCATTTGCCAACCTAGGCGCACCATCATTGCTGTTATCAAAATGTGCATGGGGTTATTCCTCCCCAGGTGCAGGACCCTACACTTGCCATTGCTGAATTTCAAAAGTTCCATTCTGCCCATCCCTCCAGCTTGTCAAGATGTGTCTGAATGGCTGCATAGCTCTGGGGTATCAGCTACTTCTCCCAGTTTTGTTTCATCAACAAAATTGCTGAGGAAGCATCTATCCCCTCATCCAAGTAATTGATTGCAAGAATTTGTGCCTGGCGGGCTGTTTGGGTCCAATCCAGCTAGCTATGGACCCCAGCCCACACAATCTTACATAGGACAAAAGGCAAAAGACAAGAGGTGCTCTTCTCCACATGGGGATTAGGTCCTATTTTATAAATACAAGACACCAAGTTGTCCAGGTGGCTTCCCAGGTGGAAGAGAGTGAGTGGCCTTCTCCTGGCGGGGGGGGGGGGGGGGGCATTTTGAGCTGAGGCAAAGGGGGGCGGAGAATGGGGGCAACAGCCAATGGGATACAAGTGAGGAGGGGTGAGGGGAGGGGTAAACCAGGAAGAGACCACCAACACTGACACTTAGGAGGGGGAAAGGGGAGGACCACATGATGATAGGATACAAATCATGTGAACAGTGCAAATTACCAAACACCCAATGCAAATAACTAAATAACTATTTAGTGCAATACAACACCTCCCACTTTTCTGTTAAAAAAAAATCAAAGGAAAATCATCAGCCCATTTTTGATACAGATTATGAATTCGATCTGCAGGCCTGTCAGTTTGCTTTAGGTCCACAAACTCTGTGTGGTTGACTTCTGAGGTAGTGGAGACTTGTCGGGTCTGGCTGTCTGTCTCTGCTTCGACACGGGTAGGGTGGTTCTTGGGTGGCACGCGTTTCAAAGGACGAGTCTGGACTCTTCAGCTTTTCGGTCTTCTGATTGTTTATTGTTTCTTATCTACAAAATTTTCTGTCTGCCTAACAGAGGTCTGATCTGCAAGGCAGCTAAGGGCACTCTTGACCACCCAAGGGGCGGTCATGTCTTTTTATACTAAAATCAACGTACATGATATTTACTTTTATTTTCTAATACTTTTCACCTATGTTGGCAAGTACACCTTCACCATAAACCAATCTCCAAGTGCTAACATCACCACAGGAGATGGAAGACAAGAAGAAGAAAGAAGAAGGACGAGACACGCCTTGATCCCTCCATCTTGTTTCCATAACCCCCCTGTACCAAAAACTTTATATTTCACCCTATAAATGTGTCCCCTTTTACACCCTTCACTCTAAAGTGATTCTCATGTCTTCAAACTGCTGTCACTTCTGTGGATGGATCAAAATCAAGCCACCAAGCACTCTTGGCAACATTCCAGGATTTCCGAGACCCCCAAGGGTTCTCTTGGCATCTCTGGACATCGGGAACGATGTGCTGAGTTCCCACATCTCCCCCTTCTGTTTGCACTAAGAAGACTTTTTTGGTAACTTGACTCATGACACGTCGCACACATAAAAAGACGCATGGGACGATGAGTATGAGGACTAAGAGTATTATTAGAATATAAAATCTCATTTTTAAAAACTTTCTCTATAAGGGAGAAAGATCAAAAAATCTCGCTACATCATCAATCTATGACTCAGTGATTTCACTGAGTTTCTTTATACTGTTTTTTATTTTTTGAATACTTTCATGAATTGATCTTGAATGATCTGAGAGATTCATGCAGCACATTCTCTCAAACTCTTCACATCTATGTCTATGAGCAAGCAATAGATAATCGATTGCTGCCCTATTTTGAAGAGTTGCTTCTCTTACACTACTTATGTCTTTTAACATATCACTCAAAGCGAGAGAGACTGATTGAGCATGCTTGCTCAACTAACAACTTAGGTGGTCTAGTTGAGTCAAGGCTACTCTTGACGTTGTCTGAGGTGAGAAAATTGCTGCCGCAATTCTCTTTGCTTTGTCTCAGGTGTATACTTCATCATCACAGTTTGCACTGTAATGTTTCAAGGACTTTTTTTCTTTATGTTTTTGCTCTCTCAATACTTTCAAATCTGGTGATAACATTGAAATCTTCTCAATGCTGCATGGACTTCTCTTGGCATTTGTAGGAATGCTGTGCCAAATTCTGTCTTTACAAATTAAAAACAACTTACGTGGCAATTGCACTGGGACTTGGATTGATCTTTTGGCTGTCGTCTCGGTGTGATTGCACTAAGCTGACGCGTTTCTATAAAATTTATGATTTGGAGTGACATTAACGCTTTTGTTTGTACTTGACACATTCGAAATTTCGAATTTCATGCATAGTCTCATTGTTGTGGATCTGAAAATTTCTAATTCTTGCGGTTCGGTAGAAGCTACAGGTAAAAGATGTGTCTAAGCACACCATTCATTCACAGGATCTTTGATGACTTGCGAAATCTCTATTGGAGAATGCTCTGGAATTGGCCATTCGTCTACTGGCAACTTAACTATGCATGCTGTGAATGGTTTCTCTGGTTTTGAATGTGTCAGGCAGATACTTTCTAAATTTGCTGCCTGGGCTAACGTTTCTCAAACATTTTGTTTTGGTTGATTGATGGGTAGATTTGCTCCATTGCTTAAAGCAACAGATGAAAGCATGAGCATCATGAAGCTTATGACTTTATGAAAAATCATTGTCATGCTCTCACTCAAAGCTACAAAGGAAAAATCTCTAAAGTTTTTATTCTTTTTGTCTTTCTTCTGAGTCGTTGCTCACAACTTGAGTTTCTTCTTCTGTCTGCGTGCTCGTTTCTCTGCTTTTGGGATCTGTGCTCTCTCGCTCTCTTGTCTGAAATGGCTTCACATGTCGCACTGACACTCACTTCAGACTTCGCCCTGTGCAAGAGGTGCACACCAGAGCTCACCGTGGCTCAGCGAGTGCCTGCCGGATGTTGCTGGGTCACCGGTCGCCGCCGGGTAGCCCCCCAGATCGCCTACTGGGTGCCCACCCAGGGACGCCAAATGTCGGGTCTGGCTGTCTGTCTCTGCTTCGACACGGGTAGGGTGGTTCTTGGGTGGCACGCGTTTCAAAGGACGAGTCTGGACTCTTCAGCTTTTCGGTCTTCTGATTGTTTATTGTTTCTTATCTACAAAATTTTCTGTCTGCCTAACAGAGGTCTGATCTGCAAGGCAGCTAAGGGCACTCTTGACCACCCAAGGGGCGGTCATGTCTTTTTATACTAAAATCAACGTACATGATATTTACTTTTATTTTCTAATACTTTTCACCTATGTTGGCAAGTACACCTTCACCATAAACCAATCTCCAAGTGCTAACATCACCACAGGAGATGGAAGACAAGAAGAAGAAAGAAGAAGGACGAGACACGCCTTGATCCCTCCATCTTGTTTCCATAACCCCCCTGTACCAAAAACTTTAAAGTTTATATTTCACCCTATAAATGTGTCCCCTTTTACACCCTTCACTCTAAAGTGATTCTCATGTCTTCAAACTGCTGTCACTTCTGTGGATGGATCAAAATCAAGCCACCAAGCACTCTTGGCAACATTCCAGGATTTCCGAGACCCCCAAGGGTTCTCTTGGCATCTCTGGACATCGGGAGCGATGTGCTGAGTTCCCACAGAGACTAAACAGTTGATAGCCTTTAAAAGTATGTGACATAGAATTCCAAAAGCTAACATGATTAGAAAAAGAACAACAAAAAACAACAGAATTGTCTTAATTATAGAATAATAAAGCCTCTGATTTGGCGTTATTATAAAGCAGAGCAATAGGGCTCAGGAGCTCAGTCCCTGGGTAGGGACCGGGTGCCCGAGGCTAGCTCGCTCATGCCAATGCCGCGGGGCTACCATCTAGCAAGCATGGTGATTATCAGCTCTATAGTGATTAGCGAATTCTCAGGATTTCAGCTTTGCTTGCTAGGTAGCGGTGCCCCGGGCTTGAGGCTGCAGCAGACGGAGAGAGAGGAGAAGGAGAAGGCGCAGGCTGTTCCACGGAGATGGCTTTATTTGGGGAGGTCCATGAAGGGTCTCTGCTCTTCTTCTTTCCCAACTAATGGGGTACAGTATGCTTCTTTTATAGCGTTGGAAAGGATCTAAGCTTGACCAATGGTAAGGGGTTAACATGACATTGCCTTATAGGGTTACAGAGATAGGTTAAGGGCGGAAGACAGGGAAACAGGAATTTTCTTTTGCTGTTTCAGCATTCCTATTGTTCATATTCTCCATGGTGCCTTTCCCAAACTTATGGGGTTTACTACAGTACAAGTCCACCACCCCGAGTCTCCAGTCTTTGAACAGTCTGCTGAACCAGTCCTTGGATTCCTGCTTGACTTGTCTGATCAGGCTCTTCACTTCTCAGAGAGCCGTGTGGACATTGGGTGCTTTTGATGTTAGGTTCAAGCAGCAAAGTCCTTTAAATTCCTGGCACTCGTGTCCATGCAGCAGCAGGAGGAAATCTATGGCCGCACAATTTTGGAGTGTGGCCTGCCTGGTAATCTCGTCTTCCCCCAGGAGGGAGCTGATGGCCATGGATGTCAAGTTTGCCTGTTTGAGTACCCAGCACTCTTTAGTGGCCCAATTCACCTAGAGCTTTGGCTGCTGCAACCCATGGATAGAACAGGGATACAGAGATTTGTTTTGGCTTCACCCAATGAAAAATTTCTGATTCACAATTTTGGTCCAAATTGTCAGTGTTTCTCTTTTGAATTTTGCTGACTGAATTGTTCTTTTGAGTCTATTCACCACTCATGGTTTGGTTGGGTGTCAACAGGGACAACCGCCCGATGGTACATGGCCCTCCTAAAAGCCGAGAAGTGATTCCTGCCCATGCCTGGTCCCCACAAATTAAAAACCAACCTTTAGGGAGGCTTTTGGGATGTGAATGGCTCTGACATGGCTTAAAACCTTACACCACCTCCTGGCAGTGAACTCCTCTCGATACTGTAGTGTATTGTTAAAAGGTTTAGTGTTGGAAAGTGGGATAAAGACTAAGTGTACGCAGTATGGTGTGGGAGACGAACCCAACAATGATAACTCTTGGAGTTCCTGAGCAGCTCTGGGTAACTTTGGCAGCCTATGGGGTTCCTAATCGTTACAGCCCGCTGCTGACAGGTATTGTGTGGTTGTGTGTGATGTGATTTGGGACTTGGGTCAGGCATAGGTATATCGAACTTGGCTGGAAACTCTCCAGCTTGTAATGGAATCCCTACCAGGCAGGTAGACATAGGGTCTTTCGCTGTTGCAGTGGACAGACACATATTGTCCTGTTGGAGCGTCTGTGCCAGGGTCATCCAGATGTTTTGGTGTGGCTGAGGGACGATCCACGCAGCTGTCAGACTGCTCAGTGCAAACAGGATGACAACTGGGACAGGGCTTATCATGAGGTTGGGTGGGAAGTAGATTTTCTTCTCTAAAAGGGAAAAAACAAACATTTTCAAAACACATTAAAGTTCAGGGGTCTGCCAGAATGTGGCTAAATCTCTTAGGAAGATTCTTCCTCCTCTTTCTGGCGGCATCTTCTCTTCAAGGCGATGGCTGCTTGCTTTTCATCTCCATCTGCTGGAGCTGGATTTATGGGGATGAAAGGTTTTACCCACTTTTGGGGTATCCATCACTGGCCTGTTGGGGTGGATACACACATGTAGCCACACCCCCAGGTGACGAGCTCATAAGAACCCTTGGTTTCCCAAGTTTCTGAGTCCTTAATGAGAACTGGTGGACGCTGTGACAACTTAAATAAATTGTTACTGTGGAAATGCTGTACTACCGGAGGACTCATGTTTTCAAATGAACTATTCAAAAAATGGATGGTAAACAGGGCTTTGCAGAGCTTTTGTTGTGGTGTCATCCCTGCTGCTGAACTGCCCTGCCTAGCTAGGACTTGTTTGAGCATATGGTGGGCACGCTCAATCACAGCTTGACCTGTGAGGGAGTGGGGAATGCCTGTCTTATGCTCCACCCCCCACTGCTGGACAAACTCTAGAAACTCTAGGAACTCCTTGGAGGCATACGCTGGGCCATTGTCAGTCTTAATCTCCCTAGGGATCCCCAGCACTGAAAAGGCTTGCACCAGGTGTTGTTTGGCATGCACAGCCCTTTCCCCTGCGTGGGCAGAGGCATAAACCACACCTGAATATGTGTCTATGCTGACATGCACATATTTCAGGCGACCAAAACTGGGAATGTGTGTGATGTCTGTATGCCACACTTCGCAGCTCCCAAGGCCTTGAGGGTTAACCCCAACACCTAGCGATGGCTCTGCCTGGAGCTGGCAATTGGGACAGGTGGCCACAATGGCACGAGCCTGACTTGGTGTTAGCTGGAACTGACAGATCAGACCTGGCACATTTTGATGGTATTGCTGATGACTTAGCCTTGCCTGTTGGAAGACGTCCGGTAGGCGTGCCATTTCTGCTGGGGCAGCAAGGGAATCTGCTTTGCGATTACCTTCTGTGACCTCGCCTGGCAAATCGGTATGTGACTTGACGTACATCACATAGAATGGATGCTCCTGCTGCAAAACTAAATAAATTCGTTTTGAGAGCAACCTGAAGAGATGCTCATTCTTGATGTCTTTGAGAACTGCCTGCTCTGCCCTGGACACTACTCCCGCCACGTAGGCTGAATTGGTGACCAAATTAATTGGCTGCGAGAACTTCTCAAAGTCTCTCACAACTGCAGCCAGTTCGGCACCCTGGGGTGACCCCTCCACAAACTCAACATCAGCTTCCCAATGCTGAGTCTGGGGATTTCTCCAAGTCATCACCGACTTGTGGGATGCCCTGGACGCGTCAGTGAACACTGTAAGTGCCTTGAGTGGCCTATGACTCCTTTTCTCAGGAGCAATGAGGTGGAATTCCTCATTAAACAGCTTGTGTGACGGGGCGTGGACTGCTACCTGTCCACTGTAGCTGTCCAGAGATAGCTGGAGGCTGGCATTGCTCTGGAGCAGGTCCTCGAACATCTCTTTGGTCAACCTCTCAGGAGAGTTCCTTCCCTCCTTAGAAAGTTTGACTGGGAGGTGAATACACTTAAAGTCACAACCAGCCAGCTCACGCAATCTTACCCTGGCCTTCTGGATCAGCTGAGCTATCAGCTCTTATGGCTGTGTGATGATTTTAGATCGCTGATGGGAGAGGAAAACCCACTCTATGATTTAGAGTGAATCCTTCTGCCCTTTGATCCACTGGAATATCAACCTGTGAAAGTGTGGTAACTTTCCCAAAACAATGAATTTGAAGGGCATCTCGGGCTGATAATGATGAGCCTGCCTCTCGGCCAAAGCCTTCTGCACTTTTTGGATGGCAGTTTTTGCCTCTGGGGTTAGCTCCCTGGGAGAAGCTAGCTCTCTCTCCCCTTTCAATAAATTGAGGAGGGGATCTAGGTCCTCGTTGGTGAGGCCCAGCCAAGGCCTGACCCAGTTCAAAGACCCACACAAGGAATGGAGATCTGCTAGGGTTTTGGGATCACTCTTGATTTCCAATTTCTGTGACGCAACGGTCCGTGCAGTGATCTCCAAGCCCATGTACTTCCAAGGGGGCGTCCTCTGAACTTTGTCTTCCTGCAGTTGGAATCCAGCAGAGGTTAGAACTTTAACCACTAGGTCAAGTGTGTTTTAGAGTATTATGTCATCTGGAGCGCACACAAGCACATCATCCATGTAGTGTAGGATGATTGCCTCCTTTTTCTGCGCGCGCACTGGGGACAGCAATGAAGCCATGTACCACTGGCAGATGGAAGGACTGCATTTCATGCCTTGAGGCAATACTCTCCAGTGGTAGCACTTCATTGGGGCTTCTTGATTGATGGTTGGAACCGAGAAGGCAAACCGTGGTGCATCTTCCAGGTATAGGGGAATATGGAAGAAACAGTCCTTGATGTCGAGGACAGCCAATTGCCAAGTTTGGGGAAGCATCGTTGGGGAGGGTATCCCTGGTTGGAGTGACCCCATGTCCACAATTCTCTTGTTTATTTCTCTTAAATCATGGAGGAGCTGCCACTTATCCTTCCCTGGCTTTTTTATTACAAAGACCAGGGAATTCCAAGGGCTAGTTGTCTCTTTAATGTGTCCTTTTGCCAATTGCTTCTCTATGAGCTCATCAAGTGCCTTCAGCTTTTCCTTACTGAGTGGCCACTGATTTACTCAGACTGGATTATCATCCAGCCATGTTAACTTGTGGGCAGGGTGCTCCACAGTGGTCAGCTCTAAAAATCCTGGGGTGTCTTAGGGATGACCAAGTTGACCCCCCACTGGGACACGGTGTCTCTCCCCCACAAGGGAGCTTCACAATCAGTGACAAATGGACAGACGCTGGCCAATTTTCCATCAGGCCCCTCAATTTGCACAACGCATTATGATATCTTTGCCAGTGTGACTCCTCCTACACCTTGGATTTGACCAGCCACGGGTTGTAAAGCAGATGGCATGTTGAAGCTGCTCCGGTGACATCTGTTCCCTCCTCACTCCTGGAGATACAGCTGCCACAGTCCCTGAGTTTGTCGGCCTTGCCCACACCTCCTGTGCAGCAAACAGTTCTGACTTCTTAGCACATGCCTCAATCATCTCTGCCAGTGTAGGTGGAGGGTCGAGAGGCAGTCCCAGGAGCACCCTGCTGCAGACCTCACTGGCATTCCTCTGTGCCACCTCTTTAACTATCTCCGCCTGTGTCCCAGGGTCTTGTACTTTTCTCTCAACTTGTGCATGGAGCCGGTCAACAAACTGCAAGAAACTCTCTGAAGGAGACTGTGTAATGTTAAGGTAACTACTCCTAGCTTTAACAGTCGGCAACTGGTTAAAAGCCTTGTTCACAGCTTTCGAGATCTTATCTAGAATGAATTTTGATAACACTCGAGCTTGGTCCTCGGGCTTAACCCACTCCCCCTCGCCGCATAGATGTTCATAAGAGATGTCGTTGTCTTCTAAATCTTTGGCACCCTGTGTGCTTTGTTAAAGTTCCACCAAAAGTCCCCTTAGAGATCTCTTCCAGGAGCTTTCCCATAGATCAAACTCTGACTGGGTAAGCAGTCACCAGAAAAGGTCTAGGAGGTCAGTAGGAACAAATTCAAGGGATGTTAGTGTGGCTCTCATCATGCTTCTACAAATTTCACTATATCTTCCTAATTCTGACTTTTACACAATTCTCTCTTTGTTTGGTAGGAGAAAGGCTGATAATTTCTAGGCCCGCTTCTACCACCAGTATATTGGACAGGGACTACTGAGGGAATTGCTTCCTCCTCCCAGTTTTGAACCCTAGGGTTTTCCCTTTTGGCCCCACCCCTGTGGGACCTGGCAGGAGGGCCACTCCCCCCTTGGGAACTGGCAGGGGAGCTACCTCCTCCCCTGGCCCCACCCCCCATGGGATCTGGGAAGGGAACCACCCCGTACCCCAGCCCCACCCCCTTGGGGACTGGACAAGGGGCTACCCCCCACCCCAGCCCCACCCCCTTGTGAAGCACGCGAGGATTCATCCCCCCACCCCACCCCCTTGGTAACTGGGAGGTGGGACACCCTGTCTGCCTGCCCCACCCCTGTGGGAACCAGGAAGGGGCCTACCCCCCCACCCTTCGGCCCTACCCTATTGGGACCCGGGCAGGGGGGCGTGGGAAACAGGAACAGGCAGGGGGGAGGGACTTTTTGGGGGGCATGGCAACCTTGGGAACCAGGGGTGGGGTTGGAGGATGACATATGGAGGGCGGAGACATGGAGGGCAGGGGAGGAGTGTCCAAGGGAAGGAAGGGGTTGTGGGATGGGCCAGGTAGGCAAAAGGGATTGTGGGAAGAAGAAGGGTAGGTTGAGGGGTCAGCCATGTGACCACCAGTCATTTTGGCCCTGACTATGCAGTTGGCGCCATCTTGAATGCCAACCATGTGGTCATTGCCATTTTGGGGATGGGGGGGTCAGCACGCAAAATTGGGGAAACAGCAACTGGGTTAAAGGGGTGCAGGGAAGGTACTCTTTCAGCCTGCACACAACCGCCAGAGCCAGGGTACTGAGCGGGAGGTGGAAGGCCAGGGAAACAGTGGCTGTTCCAGGTACCCTGCGATTCTTGGGGTGCCTTGCTCGTCCCTCTCAGTTCAGGGGCAGAGGGTTTGGGAGAAGGGGTAGGGGGAGCCACAGGAGGGGAGATTTGCTGTGGCTGTCCCTTCAAATCCCTCTTAAGCACTTCTTTCCGAATCACAAGGAACACAGGGAGAAATTGAGACACTGTTCCATCTCCCTGTTCCGCTTTTGCTGTTAGCAATGCTCCAATTTTGTCCCAGGCAGACACAGAATTAACATTCTGCTGGGTAAACTGAGGGAAATGAAAAGATATCCAGTGCACAAACCGTTTCAAAACTGCTTTGGAAACCTTAGTGTTTCCACTACTTAGGGTATCTAAAACTAGGATATAAATGCTTCTCTGTGTTGCAGAAAGCTTTGCACCCATTCTGATGTTATTTGCTTTCTGCAACACTTGGAATCTACCTTCTATACAAGCACAAACAGAAAACTGAAAGCGCTCTGTCCACAGCCAATCTGGGAAAGGGTTCAGGAAGCTTTCCCCTCCCCCACCTCTGAGGGAGGAACGAAAATGCCTGCGTGCAAGCCACGTGGATTTTAAAATGGCGGGTGGCAGCTGCCGCGCCGCTCCAAGCCATGTGGCCCCTGCGCCAGGATCAGTGCCGCACGTGCCGGTCCCCCCGCCACTTGCTGGGGTCCGCCTCCACCTGTGTGCGTCCGCTTGCAGCAAAAACCCGAGCTGCGGCGTCCGCCGCTGCCTGTGGTCCTGCCGCAGTGTTGAAACAGCTGCGTTGCTGAAACCAACCGCGAGAAACCAAAAGTTGGAGTCGCGCATTGCCCAGAACCGTGCGCTGCTGCTGCCCACAGCCTGGGAGCCACTCCACCGCTAACCGTGGAGCTCAGAGCTGCTCCGCGCACATTCGAACCGCACAAAAAAGCACCGTGCAGACCAGCAAAAACCACGGGGTACACAAACCCTCACACTCGGGGCTGGACCTTTCCTCTGCACCAGGAACTAACCCCCACCCCTTGGGGGCAACCCTGGAGTCCCACTACCACTCGCTGGGGTTAACTTACCCCTCCTGGGGACCTTGGTTGGCTGGAACGATGAAACGAAGTCTTCCATCCTGAGATTGGTTTGCCCTGGGCTGGAGAGGCTGCCGATTCCACCCTCGTGACTCTGTGCCGTCCAAAAAGCGGCCAAGAAGTCAGAGGAAGCTGGAAGTCCCAAAAGCTTATGAAAATCCATACCTGGATTGCCAGCTTCAGCGTGGCGTCTCAGACCACGTGGGAGAGGAACACGTGGATGCCAGCTGTAAGAATTCATGCCTGGCGGGCTGTTCGGGTCCAATCCGGCTAGCTATAGACCCCAGCCCACACAATCTTACATAGGACAAAAGGCAAAAGAGGCGCTCTTCTCCACCTGGGGATTAGGTCCTATTTTATAAATAGAAGACACCAAGTTGTCCAGGTGGCTTCCCAGGTGGAAGAGAGTGAGTGGCCTTCTCCTGGCGGGGGGGGGGGGGGGGGCATTTTGAGCTGAGGTGAAGGGGGGCGGAGAAAGGGGGCAATAGCCAATGGGATACAAGTGAGGAGGGGTGAGGGGAGGGGTAAACCAGGAAGAGACCACCAACACTGACACTTAGGAGGGGGAAAGGGGAAGACCACATGATGATAGGATACAAATCATGTGAACAGTGCAAATTACCAAACACCCAGTGCAAACAACTAAATAACTATTTAGTGCAATACAACAATTGATGAATAAGTCAATACTAGACCCAGTATTGACCTTTGGGGGACACCAGTAGTTATAGGCCTCCAACTAGACTCTGGGCCACTGATCACAACCCTCTGAGACCTGCCATTCAGCCAATTCTCAATCCACCTCACCATATACTCATCCAGACCATATTTCCTGAGATTTCCTATGAGGATATTATGAAAGACAGTGTCAAAAGCCTTGCTGAACTCCAGGTACACAATATCCATCCCTTTCCTCACATCTATTCAGCCAGTTGTCTCATCGTAGAAAGCAATCAGGCTGGTTAAGCAAGATGGCCCCTTGGTAATTCCATGTTGACTACTCCTGATCACCTTGTCTTCCATGTTCTTAGAGGTGGCCTCCAGGATGAGCTGTTCCATCATCTTGCCAGAGATTGAGGTCAGGCTGTAGTTCCCTGTGTCCTCCCTCTTGCCCTTTTTGAAATCTGGGGTGACATTTGCTTTCTTCCAGTCTTCAGGCACCTCTCCTGATCTCCACAACCTTTCAAAGATGATTGTGAGTGGCCTAGCAATGATGTCCACCAGTTCCCTCAGCACTCATGAGTGCATTCTATCAGAGCCCATGGACTTGTGGATGTCAGGTTTGACTAAATGGTCTCTAACCCAATCCTTCTCAACCAAGGGAAAGTTTTCCTTTCTCCTGACCTTCTCCCTGGTCTCCTGGGTCAGGAATTCCCGAGGATTTGCCTTGGCAGTGAAGACTGAAGCAAAGGAGTTCAGTATCTCAGCCTTCTCTGCAACTTCTGTTGCAGAGGGTCCCTGTTCCATTCAGTTGCAGGCTCACATTTTCCCTGGTATTCCTTTTGTTATTGATGCATTTGAAGAAGCCCTTCTTGTTATCCATGCCATTCTTAGCCAGATTTAATTCCAGATGGGCCTTGGCCTTCCTTGCTGCATTTCTGCATACTTTGACAACATCCCTATATTCATCCCAGGTGGCCTGACCCTGCTTCCACCTCATGTATCTCCTGCTTATGTCTGAGTTTTAACAGTTCCTTGTTAATCTGTGCAGATCTCCTGCCCCTTTTGCTCAATTTCTTGCCCATGGCAATGCACCACTCTTGAGCCTGGAGGAAGTGGTGCTTGAATATTGACCAGTTCTCTTGTACCCCTCTTTCCTCTAGGGCACATTCCTATAGGATTCTTCCAAGAAGGTCCCTGAAGGGGCCAAAGTTAGCTCTCCTGTAGTCCACTGTTGTGATCTTACTCATTGTCCTGCTTCATCTTCACACAATACTGAATTCCATGATCTCATGGTCACTGTAGCCAAGACTGCTTCCAACCTTCACATCTCCAACCAGACCTTCCTTGTTAGTCAGTATAAGGTGCAACAGCACACCATTCCTCATTGGCTCTTCTATCACCTGTATCAGAAAGTTATTGTCTATGCTTTCCAAGAACCTCCTGGATTGTTTGTACCTTGTGGTGGTGTTCCTCCAGCAGATGTCAGATGTTATCACAGAAGCACCACAAACTTCCTAAAACTGACTGACAAACATGGGGCCAGTTTATGATTTCTTCTCACAGAAGCCCCCCCCCCCCCGTCCCCATCCCTGTCCCTGTCCCGCAGCCCTCCCACCCCGCAGCCCTCCCGCTTGCCATGTAAACCCAATACAGGCACCAAAAAGGGCTATTGTGATTTAACCACAGCAGGCAGCTTAACACCACACAGCTGTTCACTCACTCTCATCTTGTCAGGTCTCTCATTTCTCTCATCTCACTGCTCCTATATGATCCAGTCTCTCTTACCTGTCTTGCCTGGTCTCCCTCTTCTCATCTCTTCTCTCTTCTGCCTCTGTCGGCTTGTCCCTCATCTGGTTTCCTGTTCCAGCTCTCTCATCTCTAGCCTCTAACCTCTTGACTCTCTGTCTCCCTTCTCATCACTCACCTCCACTTTTCTTCTTTCTCCCATCTCTCATTTCCTCTTGACTCTCATGGCATGTCTCATATTTTGTCTCTTGTCACATTTCTCATGTCCCACCTCTCATCCCCCCCATACTTCTTGCCTCACATCGCAGTTCTCTTGCCCCTCCTTGTCTCTCATCTCCCTTGTGTCTCTACTCTCTCAAGTTGCTCTCACCTTTCTCATCTCTTATAGCATGAAACTCTCTCCACCATCATAGAATCATAGAACATCCTAAGTTGGAAGGGACCCACAAGGATCATTAAAGTCCAGCTCCTTGCCCTGCACAGGATAGCCCCAAGAATCCCACCATGTGCCTGAAAGTGTTGTCCAAATGCTTCTTGAACTCAGTCAGGCTTGGTGCTCTCACCACATTTCTGGGGACCCTGTTCCAGTGCTCATCCACCCTCTGGGTGAAGAACCTTTTCCTAATATCCAACCTAAACCTCCCCTGACACAACTTCAAGCCATTCCCTCAGGTCCTGTCACTGTGCACCAGAGAAGAGATCAGTGTCTGCCCCTCCTCTTCTCCTCACAAGGAAGCTGTAGAATGCAATGAAGTCTCCCCTCAGTCTCCTTCAGGCTGAACAGACCAAGCAACCTCAGCCACTCCTCATATGGCTTAACCTCCTAGGCCCTTCACCGTCTTCATAGCCCTCCTTTGGATGCTCTCCAATAGGTTAATATCTTTCTTATATTGTGGCACCCAAAACTTCCCCCAGGACTCAAGGTGAGGCCACCCCAGTGCAGAGCAGAGCAGGGCAATCCCCTCTGTTGACTGGCTGGCAATGCTGTGCTTGATGCACCCCAGGACATGGTTGGCCCTCCTGGCTGCCAGGGCACACTGTTGACTTATATTCAACTTGCCGTCAACGAGGACCCTGTGTGAATTGACACAGGTAACCAAGGTGACCATCAAAACAACTTTATTTCATTACCTCACTAACAACACTGGGCAGCAGAGACACACAGGGACACTGGCTCTGTTAAGCTTAGTTCATTCTAGTGGACAGCAGTGGGGGGGAAGGGCGGGGCAGCTGCTGCCCCCAATATATCAAAAGGCTTTGGGCATGCACAGTTTATCACAAGGCTGTGCTTTTATCATCTCTCTCTCTCTCCCAACAGGAGGCTCAAGCATGCCTGTGAGAGTGTGTTATCTCTACACAGGAATTCTACTTCTCAAAACAGGCAGAGGACAAACAACACTAGGCATAATAAGTAGAGTTTTCAAGGTTACTTTTAGTGAAATTATTCCCTCCTTGCCAAATATTCCAGTTTAAACCCTTTCCTCCCAACAGACTCCTAGGTCCTTTTCTGTGGTGCTGCTTTCCAGCATCTCGTTTCCTAGTCTCTACATATATCCAGGGTTGCCCTGTCCCAGGTGCAGAATCCGGCGCTTGCCCTTGTTAAACTTTGTATGGTTGGTGATTGCCCAGCCCTCTAATTTATCAAGGTCTTTCTGCAGGGCCTCTCTGCCTTTGAGGGAGTCAAGACTTCCCAATTTTGTATCTTCAAACTTGCTTAGCATACCTTTGCCAGTCTGATGTCACCCCATTCACTAGAACCCTTTGGGCCTGACCCATGAGCCAGTTGTTTATCCATCACATGATGTGTTTATCCAGCTGTGGGCTGGACATTTTACCCAGAAGAATACTATGAGACTATCAAAAGCTGTGCTGAAGTCCCAAAAGATTACATCAGGTGGCTTTCCTTGACCAACAAGGTGGGTTACCTTGCCATAAAAAGAAATGAGGTTTGACGAGCAGGACATTCCCCTCACGAACCCATGCTGGCTGTGACCAATGACTGCATTGTCTTTCAAGTGGTTTTCAATAACTCCCAGAATAATCTGCTCCATAACCTTACCAGGCATCAAAGTGAGACTAACAGGCTCGTAGTTTCCAGGGTCATCCTTCTTGGTTTCTTTTTAAATCGGGACAATATTCGCCAGCTTTCAGTCAACTGGAACCTCTCCAGATTCACAAGACCATTCAAAAATCCTCAAGAGAGGCCTTGCAATGACATCAGCCAGCTCTTTGAGGATTCTTGTGATAGGTTTTTCCTCGAGCCAGGTCTTATGAGCTCTCAGAGAACTTATCACACCTGAGATAGCCCAGCTACCCCGAATGGCATAAAATTAGCAGGATGGCTTCTGAGGTAGTGTTGGAAACAGAAAAAGGTTTAATAAAAGGCAAAATAACAAAGCTCTTAAAGAGAAAAATTGAGCCAGGGGCAAGACGTTCTTGCTTCTGCTAAAACACCTCACAAAAGCGATTATTTCCATTGTTCTCTTCTTTTTCTAGTGAAGTACCTAGGCGGGACCTTTTGGCCTCTGTACAATTGGGCAGCCCCAGGTTTGAGGTCAAGTCCCAAAGGTCCTATGAGGTGTCTTTTTACCAAATTGAGGAGAGAAATTTCTGGGCTTTTTGCCTTTTAAGCAAAGAATAATTTGGTCACCATTAACAGGGGGCATATTCCTACATCTCACCCTTTCTATATATATAAAAAGGAAAGAGGAGAAAGGAACATGATCTGAAAAAGTCTCACCCTTGTTGACAATTTGTAGTTATGCTAATAATTTTTAAATTTGGTTATAATTTTTATTGCTTGTAAACTATTCTTCTATCTTAACTTTGGTGAAGTGTTTTCCCAGGCAAGCCTCAAGTTTCTGGCTATATATGATTTGAACATATAGAACTTCAAAGCATTTTTAACATATGTTTCGAAGGTAGGTTAATAACTTTTTAACACAACAACAGTAACTTACAGAACCTTTTTCAGTGCAAAACTATTTTTAAACAATTTTAACTAGTGCAAACTTAGAAAACACAGTCTCTACTTTAAGAAATATCTTCACATTTGAATATGGTCAGCTGTTGCTCAGTTATTTGCGTGTTCTTCTTTTGGCGTCTTCTGCTGCTCTTGGATCGGCTGTACCTGTGGTTTGACATTTTTTGCAGGGACCCATTGAAGACCTGCATTTGTAGAAATGTAGAAATGCATGCAAACCCCCTCCCCCGTGTCACAAAAGGATGGGGTCCTGAACTTTGTCCTGTCTCTGGATCCTTGAGGAAGACTGGTGGCCTTTCCTTGAGTTCCACTTGACTGGTATTGCTGAAATGTCTGAAAATGGGTGGTACCTGCTCCATAAAAGAATTATTTAAGAAATTAAAAACATATATAGCTTTATTCAGCCTCTCTATGGTAGACAGCACTTCTGTCCCTCCCTTTTGCCTTTCAAGGATCATTTTCAGAGATCGGTGTGCTCTTTCTATAATAGATTGGCCCTGTGGAAGAATGTGGAATACCTGTGGTGTGTTTGATACCCCAGGTTTTGAAAAACTCCTGCAGTTTGTTAGAAATGTAGGCTGGTCCGTTATCCTTTTTAACTTCTTGAGGAATGCCTACAGATGCAAATGCTGGTAAGAAATGTTTAATTACATCTCTACTCTTTTCTCCTTGATGTGCGGAAGTGAAAATTGCTCCTGAGAACGGATCTATAGATAAGTGTATATGTTTGAACTGTGCAAACAACTGATATTGAGTTACGTCAGTTTGCCATATCTGTAGGCTATTTAAGCCTCGAGGGTTAACCCCTGTTGCTATTGCTGGTATGGCTAATTTTTGGCAATCTGGACATGATTGAACAATCACCTGGTTCTGAGAGATGTTAAACATTCTTACTAGAGCAGGTGCATTTTGATGATAGAAGGCATGGCTCATTCTGGCTTGTTCGATAACATTGGGAAGTGTATTCTGTATTGACATGGCTAAAAAATCAGCCATGGCATTGCCTTCTGCTAAGAAACCTGGAAGTGAAGAATGTGAACAAATGTGCATTACGAAGTAAGGTTCCTGTCAAATAGAAAGAAGGAAGATTAATTTCTTGAGCAAACCGTATAGCTGGTCATTGGAAACCTCTTTTAGCAGAGACCCTTCTGCTCTCTCCACTACACCTGCAACATAGAATTAATCCATTACTAAATTAAAAGGAAATGTGAATTTTGAAAAGACTCACACAACTGCTGTTAACTCTATTATTTGTGAAGAACCGTCTACTTCTTTAATATCCAATTCCCATTTTTTTGTCTCTGGATTTTGCCAAGCAATCACAGATTTTTTTGACTTCCCTGAACCATCTGTAAAAATGTGATTGAATCTAGAGGCACATGACTTCTTAAGGGCTTATGAATTAATTTTAAAGATGAATTTAGTAGCTCATGTTTGGGACAATTGACTGATATTTTCCCTGTAACATTTTCTAGGGCAAATTGCATAGCCTCTAAATTTTGAATTAACCATTCCAAAGAGATGGATGTGACAGGCTGAAAGATTTCTGCAAAATCCTTTCCTGAAAGCAAAAACATTTGGGATCTAGCCTTTATAATCGTGATATAATTTCAGGGCAAGCTGTTATAGTTTTACCCAGCTGACGAGATAGGAAAACCCATTCTAAGATTATCAGGTGGTCCTTCTTCTCTAGATCTCACTGGAATATTAGACTGTGAAGGTGTGGACTCTCCCCTAAAACTGCAAACAAAAAAGACAAGTTAGGATTATATGGGTGAGCCTGGCGTGATTGGATGGTTCGCATCACTTTATCTAAAGCATTGTGGGCTTCGTTGTTGAATTCTTGTGGTGAGTTTAAAGCTGTGTCTCCCTTCAATATATCAGACAGAAGGGCTAAGTCCTGGTTTGAGATGCCTAGGAGGGGATGAAGCCAGTTCAGAGTCCCTACCAGTTGCTGTACTTCATTCAGTTGTTTTGGATTTCTCTTTAGCTGGAGTGGTTGTGGAGTTACTGTTTGTTCTGTGATTCTGTATCCTAAATATTTCTAGGGATGGAGTGTCTGTATTTTTTTCCTTCTCTATTGTGAGTCCTGCTTTCTGCACTGCTGAGATGACCTGATCTGTTGTCTCCTGCATTGATGCTTGGTCCTTTGCTGCTACCAAAATATCATCCATATAATGCAAGATGAGGGAATTTGGGTATTGTACACAAACTGAGGAAAGTACTTTTGCTACATATCATTAGCATATACTCAGAGAATTTTGCATACCTTGAGGAAGTACGAGCCAATGGTATATTTAAAGGGGCCTGCTGATTTATTGATGGGATGGAAAAGGCAAATCGTGGTGCATTGTCTGGATGCAAATGAATATTTAAAAAACAGTCTTTTAAATCAATAACAGTTAACTTCCAATCCTTTGGAATCATAACGGGACAAGGTAAACCTGGTTGTAAAAAACCCATTTCTTGAATCACTTTGTTAACCTTTTTGAGATCCTGCAATAACCTCTACTTCCCACTGTTTGGCTTTTTAATTTAAAAAAATGGAGTGTTCCAGGGGCTGGTAGTTGGAGTTAGGTGACCTTTATTTAACTGTTCCTGTACCAACTGCTCTAATGCAGCAAGTTTCTCTTCTGGCAAGGGCCATTGGCTGACCCAGACAGGTGTATTGGATGTCCATGTGAGTTTTAGAGTGTTATGTCCATCAACAGCCCTTGTTAAAAATTGGTTTCTATTCTCAGACTCCATTGAGAGAGAATGTCTCTTCCCCAAAGAACTATATCTGCCCCAACTATGAATGATTTTGTGGTGGCAACACGGCCTTCAGGTCCCTCAAATGTGACAGAGTGCAAGCTATGAAAGCTTTCACAGTGATCACCAGTACCTGCCAATTGGTCCAGCATGGGTACAATGGTCCAGTCCTGTGGCCATTTCGATTTTGATATCAGAGTGATGTCTGCTCCGGTATCTATCAGGCTGACAAGGGTGATGGTTTCCCCGAGATGCTTTGGAACTCAGGTGCGTTGAGGCCGCTCGCAGCTGATGTGCCTGGTCCAAGCTATGAGGGATGTGTTGCTCCGTGACTCTGGTAGGAGAAAAGCTTGCACTATGGTTAAGTCCTTTAGGCAGGAAACATGGAGGGTCTGGGCATAAAGCTAATACAGTGATTTCCTATGAACAGGTGACAGATAACACAGTTGGAATGATATAGAAACCTTCTGCACGAGATCTGTTCACTCCCACTATTAAGAACTGATGTGGTTGTGGTTCAGGGCCCAGCTGTCCTGTGAATATTGTGTGAGCAATGGCATTTGTTAGCATTACTGGCTGGGCTGTAGACAGCTCCAATCTGGTACCTGGGGACATTGTGCTCGATAGTCCTGCAAAGAACTGCTGCAGTTCTGTACTTGGTGGCCTGTGGTGGTTTCTTGCCTGTGATACAGTGGTTCTTGTGTCCTTGCACGCCACTGAACTGTGCTCGGCTGCAAGTTTCCCAGAAGATGGCATGGACAACCCTGTGCTGGGCAAAAACTGTTAGTATTCTGACAGGGACCTCTGTATCCACTGTTTTTTGGAGGCAGCCTCCTTCGTATTCTTGGACATTCTCTCTTATAATGCCCTTTTTGACCACAGGAATAGCATGTATCCTTTGGAATCTGTTGGTTTTCAATTGCCCCTTTAAATGCTGTTAGAGCTTCTGCTAGGGTTTGTGTTTAAATTTCTACAGCTTTTTCCTGCTGCTTTAGGGTGTTTTCCTGTGCAGGTGTGATGGCATTAGCTATCACCTCTGCCTGCATGGCTGTCTTGGTTTCGAAAGACAGGTGTCTACTTAGGAAGACAGGAGCCTCCCCTGAAATGGAAAATGTAAACCCCTCCCTCTGAATTGCTGTAAATTTTAAATTAAGGGGGCTCTCAGGCAAAAAATATGGGAGCAGGAATAACAGTTCTTCACTAGGGAAGAAAATAAAAAGATAAAATAAACAATGCAGTAAACTAAAACAACACTGACTAAGTCAGAACACAACCTGACACCCTGTTGGTCAGGGTGTTGGTAGCAGTCCAATTGGAATTGTGGCTGCAGTCCTCCTGGAGTGTCAGGTGTGGTTCTGTTGGAGCAGGGATCCTGTAGAAAAGGGTGTATTCTTCCTCTGAAGATCCAGTGGAAGAGGCAGCTGTTCCTCTGGGGAAATCCAGTGGAGAAAGCTGTGCTGGTGTTCCAGAATCTCAAGATTATATCTGGGTAGGAATGCTTGGCTCTTCCCTCTGGGCGGAGCAATGGGATGCTATAGTTCTTGTCAGTCATGCAGTGACATTCAATAGCCTGTTATCAGCAGATGTCTCCCCGGAGGGAAGAGTGGTTGTGGAAGAGATAAGGAAAACTGCCCACTTAACAGAAGACAACTGCCATACAGATGGCAAATAGAATACAGTTTGCTTGGCAATCCAGGACAATGGCTGCTGCATGTTCAGGGGTACCCAGGTGATTGCAAGCCTCCACTAGCTGTGTTAAGGTAGGCTTGGGGTCTCGTGGCAATGCACATAATATTTTTCTGCAGCTTGGATTTGCATTAGAGATTGCAAATAGTTTTAATATCTCTTGTCTGGCATGATCTATGGGAATTTGCTTATCCACTGCCAATTTTAAGCGGTCCAAAAACTTAATGTATGGCTCATCCATCCCTTGTTTTATTTCTGTGAAGTCTAATTCTGGTTTATTCCTGTCAGGCACCTGGAGCAGGGCAGTCCTTGCTGCTTCCTTAATATCCTGAAGGATTGGTCTATTAAGAGCCCTTGCCTGTCTTTGTGGATCTATGTAGGCTCCTTCCCCAGCAAGCTGATCTAGAGTTATATTTGCAGTGGCTGTAGTTCTTGTATAACCTCTTAAAAGGTCATTTAGTAAACGCTTCCATGCCAGTTCCCACAGAGAATACTCTGTCGGAGACAGCAAAGATGTACAAAGCTGCCTTAGGTCATGAGGGGTGAATACATTGGCTAAAAAGGTAACTTGTAGTAAACCTCAGAAATATGCTGATTCCCTCCCATACGAGCTCGCCGTTTTGCAAATTTCTTTTATTTCTGCAAAGCTTATTTGTTCCCATCTGTGGTCCTCCCCTACCCCCGACATTATATCGGACTGGAAACACGGATATCTTAGAGTCAATGTGCCATTCTCCATCCTGACCTGCTTCCCTTCTTATTCTCTGCCAGGTATCTGTGCCTCTTGATGTATAAAACTCGTCATCAGATTTAGGGGGGCTGCCCCGGGGGGAGTGTGAATATCTCCTGTTTGGGATCAGGGCTTCTCCCGATATGGCTGCCGCCATTTTGGGGGCTGGTGTCACTTCTGGGAGGTCATATCCGGTTCCCACGGTAGGCAGGGTGAGGGCGTGCCGTCCAGGGGTGTGGGCGGGAAGTAGGGGCAAGGAGGTAGACCGGGCTCGGCCCACAAAAGGGGAGTGTCCCGCGTCTGATGGGCAGGAGCTTACTGACGAATCGGAAAGCGAATTCTGTGAGTCAGAGGAGGGTGGAATACGCCCACGAAGGGCAGACCATGGCAGTTCCGAAACATGGCACTGGCCACATGGGCTATTGTCCTCACAGAGCATGGATTCAGCTCAGCTTTTTTCAATTGTACTGCCAAAATTCACCAATTTAGCGCGTCTGAGGTTACTTTTGAGAGGAAACCGAGGGGAGAGGTTAGGAGAGACGGGTTGCAGACTGGCCTGGCCGGGGTCAGTCTGTTTCCCTCGCGGCAGAGGGGGAGGGGGGGCCGGATGGGGAGCAGCTGGCCACGCCGTCTTCAGCCCTCCCGGGTTCAGTGTGCTTTAGGGTGAGTTGGGAACAGGGTTGGGGTCTCAAAATCTCTGCCCACCCTCCTTTCTTTCTGCTGCACCCTGCGTTCGGCTCTCTCTATGCTCTGAGGTGTTTTGTGGCTCTCTCTAGCTTGCTTTTCACTCTCCAATGTTACAAATTGTAACACTGTCTGAAATATTAGATGTAGTTTTAGGCTGGACTTCTTATTCTTTTCTAAACTGTATAATCTAAGTCCCACAGCATCCCAGAACTTTAGAGTAAGCGTCTCAGATGTATTTATGGTCAGGAATTCTGTGAAAACCCATTTGATGAGTTTTTAAAGCTGTTTCTTCTCAAATTTTACATCTTGAATTTCTAATTTGCTGTTCAAATAAAAATAAAGATCCTGCTCTGCTATAGATAGCTTGTTTCCCATACTCTTACTCACCAAAAGATGGTTTTCAGAGCAGCTATCGTCCTTGGTCTGAACTCCCCGGGTCTGGAAACGCAGCGGTGTTCGGCAGTCTTAGCTAAACCAATAGCAGCTCTCTCCGAAGGGGTACTTAGACTTTCGCTGTACGTTTTCCAGCCTGTCCCTGTTTTCAGCCTCCTGCCACCGGCTATAAGGCTTTGATCTGTGTGGTCCCCTCCAATGGCCTCAGATCCTCTGTAACCTGGATTGTTTTTTTCCTCTGGTGCCACAAAAACCCAGTCGCAGGCCTGCACTCCCCAAAACGCAAGACCGAGGAAAAAAAGTCCTATTTTGATCGAGGGCCAATCAAAAATTCCCGAGCTATGTCTCTCAATATGAGAAATCACCAGTTTGGTCACCAAGTGATAGGTTTCTCCTCGAGCCAGGTCTTATGAGCTCTCAGAGAACTTATCACACCTGAGATAGCCCAGCTACCCCGAATGGCATAAAATTAGCAGGATGGCTTCTGAGGTGGTGTTGGAAACAAAAAGTTTTAATAGAAGGCAAAATAACAAAGCTCTTATAGAGAAAAACCGAGCCAGGGGCAAGACGTTCTTGCTTCTGCTAAAAACATCCCACAAAAGCGATTATTTCCATTGTTCTCTTATTTTTCTAGTGAATTACCTAGGCGGGGCCTTTTGGCCTCTGTCCAGTTGGGCAGCCCCAGGGTTGAGGTGAAGTCCCAAAGGTCCTATGAGGTGTCTTTTTACCAAATTGAGGAGAGAAACTTCTGAGCTTTTTGCCTTTTAAGCAAAGAATAATTTGGTCACTCTGTCAACAGGGGGCATATTCCTACATTCTTGTATGAATCCCATCAGGCCTCATAAATTTATTAGCATCCAGCTGGAACATGAAATCCTTCAAAACTTCAGGATCAACTGGGAGTTGATAATTCTCACAGCCATGGTCCTCCAGCTCAGGGCACTAGGACCCTGTTAGTCTGTCATTGGTCTTGTAGACAGAGGCAAAGAAAGCATTAAACATATCTGCCTTGTCCATGTCCCTGTTTGTGAGGTGATCATCCTCATCCTGTAATGGGCTGATGTAATTTCCGCACTGCCTATTGCCACTAATGCATTTAAAAAAACCCATTTATTGTCCCCCACAGTTCTGGCAGCTTCGACTCCAACTGAGCTTTGGTTGCACATATCTCCCTACAGTGGTGAACAGCACCCTTTTATCCTTCCCATGTCACCTGATGTTGCTTCCACTTGGCATATACCTTACTTTTTGGCCTTAGCTCCAGAGGAAGTTCCCTGCTCAGCCAAACCAGCATTCTGCCTCACCTGCTTGACTTCTGACATTTGGGAATTGCCTGCCTCCGTGCCCTTAACAGGTGGTGTTTAAAAGTGACCAGCACTGATGGACCCAGCACCTTCAAAAGCATTTTCCATGGGGACCTTACTCACTAATTCCCTGAGCAGCCTGAAGTCTGCTCTCGTTATGTCCAGAGTTGAGGTTTTGCTGGCACTTTTCCTTCTGTCAACAGAGATTTTAAACTTGATTGCTTTGTGGTTGCTGTGGCCAAGACAGCTGCCAATCTCCACTTCTCTCACAAGACCCTCTCTGTTGACAAGCAACAAATCAAGGCGGGCATCTTTCCTATTCAGCTCTCTTAGTACTTGTTCCATAAAGTTGTCATCCAGGTTTCTTAGGAATCTTCTGGACTTGTTTGTACCATCTATGTGGTGTTCCCAGTTAACATCAAGCATGTTGAATTCCCTCATAAAGACAAGGGCAGTTGATTTAGAGGTTTCTTAGTTCCTCAAAGGATAATTCATTGGTATCATTGTCCTGGCTAGGAGATCTATACTAGACTCCCACAATGACATCTGCATTATTTGGTTGTCCCTTAATCCTTACCCAGATGCTCTCAACTGCACCAGTCATCTGTAAGCTCCATACGTTCCACCCCCTCCAATACATACAATTCCACCCTCTCCCCCCCGCCTTGCCTGCCCTGCCTATCCCTCCTGAAGTGCCTGTAACTGTCCAACATGGCACTCCAGTGACAGAACTCATCACACCAGGTTTCACTTATGCCAAGGATGTAAAATCTCTTGGTCTGGGCTGTCGTAGTTTGTTATTGACCAAACACTAGGCACCTACAAAAGTCATTTGTTCATTCTCTTCTGTTATAGTTGGGCAGGAGAGAGGGAAAAAAAGTTAACAAAGGGCTCATGAGTTGAGATAAGGACTGGGAAAAAAACACTTCAAGGGCAAAGGAGGTTCAAATTTAAAGGTATAAGGTAAATTTATTATTAACAGAGTCAGAGGAGGATAATGAGAAGTAAAATAAGCTTTTAAAACACTTTTTTTCCCTCCTAGCCCCTCTCTCTTTCTCACTGACAGTGCAGGGAGACAGTGCATGGGGCTTTTGGTTAGTTTGTCATTCGAGATTTTCTTTTTGTTCGCTCAGGGAGGGGAGTCTTTTCTCTGATATGCCGTGGCTTCCCTCCCATGGGCAAACAGTTTTTCCAAAACTGTTGTGGCATGGGTCACTCATCCACAGGGTGCAGTCTTTTAAGGATAGGCTGCTCTAGTTTGGGAGCAAGGGCTCTCTATCTCTGGAAGCAGGGTCTTTCTCTCTCTATTTGGGTTTCCTACTGGATCACAGCTTTCTCTAGCATCTACCCACTCTGGCATAAGCACTTCTCTCATGGGCTGTGAGTGGATTTCTGCATCCCCCATGGACTTCATGGATTATGGGGGATAGTTTATTTCACCATGGTCTTCATTATGGCTTGCAGAGGAATCTTGGCTCTGACACTTGGAGCATTTCTTCCCCCTCTTTCTTTTCCACTGATCTTGGTGCTGTCATGTTGTTTTTCCTCATGTCTTCACTTTCTCTTCTTCTCTGACTATAAGAAAATCTGCTGCTCTTAGGTACCATTGCCAACAAGTTCTACTAATTCAAAGATTCCTACAGCATCCCACAGCACCAAGAGGTTGATTTTGTCTAGGTTTCACACCAGAGAGTTGCTCACCATGTTTTTGCTGCCAACCATGCGGCCCCACCGCCACCAAGTGGGTAGTGGCAGCTGGCACGGCACTGGCACTATTTAACACCTCTCTTCATGTGGGGTGCTGGGAAGGAGAAGCAGCCCCTGCCGCCCCTGCCTTTCTGGCGGCAGCACAGCTGGCTAGGGGCAGCCAGGCAGGCAAGGCTCACCGCAGGCCACGCCAGGATGGTGGCGGCTGCAGCAGCCCATCACTGCAGGCTGTGCTGGGATGGCCCAGGTGGCAGTGCCTCGCCACCCCTGGGAAAAAAAACATGCACGTACTGTTTTGATTTTCTTCTTAAATATTTCATCACAGAGGTGTTACCAACCTCTCTAATTGGGCCAGCAGCATGTCTGTCTTCAGAGCCATCAGAGATTGGCTCTGTCCGACATGGTGGAACCTTCTAGCAGCTTCTCACAGAAGCCACTTTTGCACCCCCCCCCCCGGCTACCAAAAACCAGGCTGTGCCAAATCAAATCAACACAGGGCCAAAGCTTTGAGCCCGTCTTGTTTGTTCCTCATGCGTTGGTATAGAAACATTTCAGGTGTGGTTTATTGTAGCTGATACCTTATGGAGCCGATTGGTTGATTGAGGGATCCCACTAGTGCTCACCTTGTCATGTTTTGGCACACCGTCCCACTGTCTATCACTGGCAAGCCTGGTTTCATCCCTTTCCCCTTCTAATCTAGTTTAATGCATCACTAGTTCCTGTGCTAGAACAATTTTTCCCCTCTGAGATATGTGCATCTCATCAGATGTCAGTAGATCAGGTGTTGAG
The DNA here is from genome assembly GCF_051311805.1 of Agelaius phoeniceus. Lineage (NCBI taxonomy): Eukaryota > Metazoa > Chordata > Aves > Passeriformes > Icteridae > Agelaius > Agelaius phoeniceus. The sequence continues at coordinate 9,722,787 of NC_135301.1, read as the reverse complement.
TAATCATCCTATGGTCATAAAACCCAAAGTTTTTCCGATGACACCAGCCTGGGAGCCATGTGTTGATCTGATGGATCTGCCTGTTCCTTTCTATATCATACCTTGCTACTGGAAGGATCAAGGAAAAGACTACCTTTGCTCCCAGTCTTTCAACCAGTTGTCCCTAGGCCCTGAAATCCCTTTTGACTGACCTTGGACTTCTCTCTGTTATCATTACTGACTTGAAGAAACTATAACAGGTAATAATCAGAGGACCTTATTAGACTGGAGAGTTTTCCAGTAATGTCCCTTACCCGAGCCCCTGGGAGGACAGCAGACTTCCCTGTGGGTTGTGTCTGGTCTGCATATAGGGCCCTCTGTTCCCTTTAGAAGGGAGTTATGTATGACAATTACCTTTCTTCTCTTAACAGAGGTGGTTGTTATAAATGATCAAATCGTGAGCCAAAATTATCAAAAATTTAGCAAAAATTTATTAATTTGTCTGCGAGACCGAAGTTTGGTCTTTGAAACCACCACAGCCAAAGATACAGCGTTGAGCCCGGGGTCGATGCCGGGTGAACCTGGATCTGACCTCCAGAGTGTCAGTCTCCCCCTTGGTTCACGAATGCTGCCTCTCGTGGCGAGGTTCTATACAGTTTATTCTGCCCGAGGCAAAGATGACCAAATTTCCTTTGTGTCTCTTCACACGCATCGCTGTTGCTTTCCATGTGCAGAGGTGGACAAAGGCCAAGTCCAGGTGTGCCGTCGGCTTTGGAGGAGCTGTGTATTCAGATGTATCAGGATGGCACCGTTGACTATCTTGATAGATGCAATCGGCAAGGCAATAATTGCTCTTGGGTTGCTCCGGACAAGTCAGGGGAAACCAGGAAACTGACGATCATCGTCCTGGAAGCTTCTATTCTTACGTTAAGGCGTCGATCATTATCTTAACTTGTGTCCGGGAACTAGTTGAATCTAAATAAGACAGCTGCTCCCGGCTGGGGTGGTCAAAAGACATGGTTTGGATTTCACAATATTTTATACCATACATTAATAGCATGAATTATCCCTACCATATATTACAGTGGTCATGATGCAGGGGGTAGATTGTGTTGCCCTAGGTGGCCCCTCTATCCCAGAAGGACCTTCCTCCACCTCATCAGTTGACTGTCCTGGTTCCAGGGCTTCATACCTGTTGTAAAAAGTTCCAGTCCTACTTGTCATTGTCAAGTTTTCAGGCAGAGGAGCCTCCCTTCGAGTATGGACAGTGATCAGCTTCCAGCCTTCCTGTTCAACAGACCTTTGACTAGCTACTTGACAAGGTTCCAGGTTGTCCTGGTTCTGGTCAGGAGTGGCATGGCTAGGACCTGGAGGTTATTCTATACTACCTCATGTCATTATCGGGGTGGGAGGAAGGGAGTCTCTTCCGAGGTCAGCGTAGTTTGGCAGAGAGAGTGATTTGATATTGTCTATTGTCAGGGGGTTTCCATGTTTTCTTGTTCTGGTTCCAACCAGGACAGGGTTAATTTTTTGCAGTAGCTGGGGTGGGGTGCAGCTAGGACATGGGAGTTATTCAATACCACCTCATTGCTGGGGGCAGGGGGAAGGGGCTCTTTATTCCAGGTAGAAGGGGTTCCTTCTGGTGGAGAAAAAGTGAGGGGAAGATGATTGGTGTTGTTTATTGTTGCTGGCTCCATGGTGAGCATTATTTGCATATGAATCATTCTCTCTTTTTGCATACCTTTGTTATTAATATGGTTGCTGTTGCTGTTTCCAGTAAATTGTTCTTCTCCCAACCCTGATCTTTACCTATTGTGCCTCCAATTCTCCTCTCCAGCCTGCCATGGGGAGGGGGAGGAGGAGGAGGGGGAGTGAGTGAGCAGCAGTGTGGTTTGGAGAGTCTCAGTGGGAACACTAAATTGGGGAGTACCATTCCTAAACCACTACATGGGTTCACCTGGCTCTCCACTACAATGGGAGACAATGACAAGAAACAAACCTCTCCAGTCACACTAATTAATGGACTGTCAAGAAACTACAGGCACCACTTTCAGGAAGATCAACATGGACTTTGCAACTGATAAGATGTTAAACCAGGGGGGATCCCAGACATCAAACTGGGATGGAGGCAGGAATTGATAGAACTATACAAACTGATAAAGGGAATTACAGGGGAAAGAGGAAGCAGGGAGAGACAAAGAGGGGGGGATAGACAGAAAGGGGGATAAAAGTTTCCAGTCACAGGTAAAATGGAGCCAGTCAGTATGCTTGTCTGGCTGAGCCCTGTGCCTGATCACTGCAGAATGTCTTATTTTCTTATATTTTCTTTTAAAATGTTTTCTTAACTATCGCCCTGCTTAATCTCACTCTCTGTCCTCTGTGTATGTGTTGCCCAACTGGCAACTAAATACCACACACAGCTGCTCGCTCACTTCCCTTTGCCCCCATTCCCATTGTGATGGGAAGGAGAATCAGGAAAGAAAATTAAACTCATGGATTGAGATAAGAACAGTATAATAATTGAAACAAAGTAAAATATAATAATAATAATAATTATGGTAATATGGTAATAATAATACTACTGCTAATAGTTTTAATAAAAATGAGAGGGAGAGAGGAAGGTAAAACCCAAGAAAAAGAAATGATGCACAATACAAATGCTCACCACCCACTGACTGAGCAGCAATTGGCCCCTTCTGTCTAACTCCCCCCAGTTTATTCACTGATCATGATGTTCTATCATACAGACTATCCCTATGGGCGGTTCAGGTCAGCTGCCTGGAGTATGCTTCTCCCAGCTTCTTGAGCATCTCTTCCCTGGCAGAGCATGAGACACTGAAAAGCACTTGACTCAGGCTAAGCACTGCTCAGCAACAACCAAAACATCTGTGTTATCAGCATCATTCTCATACTGAATCCAAAAGACAGTGCTGTACCAGCTACTGAGAAGAAAATGAATTCTATCCCAGCTGAAACTAGGACAGTATGTGTGCTGCAAGGAACAGGTGCCAGCAGCTGGTGAGACCTGTGTTTGTGTGAGTGAAATTTGGTGCCCAGCTACTGGAGTCAGACTGGGGGGTGTAGGCACCCTGGGGCCTGTGGTGTCAGCTACAGGAGTGAGTGAGGGTTCTACCATCAGTAGTTGGACAGGCTATAGCTCTCTGAATCATCATCATATGGTTTGGGTTGGAAGGGACCTTTAAAGGTCCAACCCCGCTGTCACGAGCAGGGAATCCCTTTACGGTCAGGTTGTTCCCAATGCCCCCCAAGATGAGGTTTGTCTTCTTGGTTGCCAGGGCTCACTGCTGACTCATATTGAGCTTCCTGTCAACCAGCACCCCCAGATCCCTTTCTGCAAGGCTGCTCTCCAGTCACTACTTTCCTGATCTGTTTTCTCCTTGAGCCAGGTCTTAAGAGCTCTCAGAGAAAACGTATCACACCTGCGATAGCCAACTACCTCAAATGGCATAAAATTAGCAGGATGGCTTTTGAGGTAGTGTTGGAAACAGAAAAGTTTTAATGAAAGGCAAAATAACAAAGCTCTTTACAGAGAAAACCCAAGCTAGGGGCAAGAGGTTCTTGCTTCAGCTGAAAACACCCCTCAAATGTGATGATTTCCTTTGTTCTCTTTCTAGTGAATTGCTTAGGCAGGACTTTTTGGTTTCTGTCCAATTGGGTATCCTTAGGTTTGAGGTGAAGTACCCAAGGCCCTATAAGGTGTCTTTTTACCAAATTGAGGAGAGAAACTTCTGGGATTTTTTTCTTTTTAAGGAGACAAAGGATAATTTGGTCACACTGTTAACAGAGGGCACATTCCTACACTCTCCCAATCTATAATTGTGCCTGGCATCGCTCTGTCACAGGTACAGAATCTGGCATTTGGACTTTTTAATTTTCATGCCATTGGTGATTGCTCCAGTCTATCCAGATCCCTCTGCATGACCTCTTGTCCCTCAAGAGATTCAGCAGCTCCCCTCAGTTTGGTATCATCAGCTAATTGCTCTCATGGACAAGGACACCTTTCACTAGGTCATCTAAATATTTTTCCCATCTAAATTAGTTGAAAACTATTGCCCCTTTTCTTGAGACTACCGGCCTTGGTAAAAAGTCTCTCTCCATATTTTTTAGAAGCCTTCTTTAAGTGTTAAAAGGCCACTATAAGATCTCCCTGGAGTCTTCTCTTTTCCAGGCTGAACGACCCCAGCAACAGACATGAAATTGGGAGGAGCTGTTGATAGACCAGATGTCTCTTGTGCCATTCAGAGAGCTCTTTACACTCTAAAGAACTGGCAGAGAAGGATCTCATGATATTCAACAGGTGGGAATGCAGAGTTCTGCATCTGGGGAGGATTTACCCCAGGCACCAGTACAGGCTGCAGGATGACTAGCTAGAAAGTAGCTTTGGGGAGAAGAAAATGTGTCCTGATGGAGAAGCTGAACATGAGCCAGCAATGCACCCTAATGACAAAAGAGGCCAAGAGTATCCCTGGCTGCATTAGGAAGAGCATTGCTAGTATTTGAGGTAGATCCTTCCTCTCTACTCAGTCCTAGTGAGGCCACATGTTCAGTTCTGGGCTCCTCTGTACAAGAAAGGGCAATGGCAGAAAAGGACTACAATAATGATTAAGGTACTGGAGCATATGCCATATGAGGAGAAGCTGAGAGATCTGAGACTATTCAGCTTGGAAAGAGAAGGCTCAGGGAGGACCTTATCACTGTGCATAAATACCTGATGGGTGGGAGTGAAGATGCGGGAGCAAGACTCTTCTCAGTGGTGCTCATTGACAGGACAGGAGGCAATGGGCACGAATGGAAAAAATGTGGAAATTTCATCTGAATACTCAAATACACTTTTTTACTGTGAGGTTAGTCAAGAACTATAGCAGGTTTTACAAAGATGTTGTGAAGTGTCTATCCTGGAAGGTATTAAGAACCCAACTGGACATGGCAACTTGTTCTAGGTGACCCTGTTTTGAGCAGGAGGGTTGGACTAGATGATCTCAAAAGGTTCCTTCCAACCTAAACAATTCTGTAATTCTGTGCAAAACTGAAGATTACTCTAATTCCTGTTATGTATAAGTGTGGTCATTTGACCCTGGCTGGATGCCAGGTACCCACCAAAGCTGCTCTATCACTCCCTTCTTCAACTAGACAGGGGAGAGAAAATATAATGAAAGGCTCATGAGTTAAGGACCAGGAGAGATCACTTGTTGATTACTATCACAGGCAAAACAGACTTGACTTGGGAAAATTAATTGAATTTATTACCAATCAACATCAGAGCAGGTCAATGGGAAGCAAAACAAATCCTAAAAACACCTTCCCCCCACCTCTCCCTCCTTCCTGGGCTCTACCTTCTCCCTCCCCAGCAGCTCAGGGAGACAGAGAATGGGGATTACAGTCAGTTCATCACGCGTTGTTCCTGCTGCTGCTCAGGGAGAGGAGTCAGTCCTTCCCCTGCTCCAGCATGGGGTCCTTCCCATGGGAGACAGTCCTCCACAAACGTCTCCAACGTGAGTCCTTCCCACAGGTAACAGTTCTTCAGGTACTGCTCCAGTGTGGATCCCTTTCCATGGGGTGCAGTTCTTCAGGCACAGCCTGCTCCACTGTGGGTCCCCCACAGGGTCACAAGTACTACGGGCAAACCCAGTCCAGTGTGGGCTCCTCTCCATGGGTCTGCAGGTCCCTGCCAGGACCCTGCTCCAGCACGGGCCTCCCACAGGGTAACAGCCTCCTCTCAGGAATCCACCTGCTCCAATGTGGGACTCTTCCATGGGCTGCAGGGGCACAGCTGCTTCACCATGGTCTTCACCACAGGCTGCAGAGGAATCTCAGCTCTGGCACCTGGAGCACCTCCACCTCCTTCATCCCTGTCCTTTGGGCCTGCAGAGTTTCTTCTCTCACATGTTCTCACTCCACTCTTTTCTGAACTGCAATTACTTCTATGCAATACCTTTTTTTTTCCTTCTTAAATATATTATGACAAATGTGTTATTACCATCACTGATTGTCTCAGCCTTGGCCAGTGGTGGGTCAGTCTTGGAGCTGTCTGGCTTTGGCTTTGTCAGACATGGAGGAAGCTTCTAGCAGCTTCCCTCAGAAGCTATCCCTGTAGCCCCCTCCCCCCTCCACTCGCTAAACCTGGCCACACAAACCCAACAGAGTAAGTAATCTCCAGTCTTCTTTATGATAATCTGATTAGGTTTTCTTTGTAAGGTGAAATAAACACGGGCAGGAGACTTTTCTCCCTTATAATGCCTTTATTTAAAGTGATCAGCTCTGGGGGGGGGAGAACCGATGGGTCCACGCTCACGCCACCCCAGCACTGCTCCCAGTAGTGACTCATGCTACCCTGCCGCTGCTCCCAGTAGTGACTCGAAGACGAGTGCAGCTTTGTCCACTGGTCTGTGGGCAGAGCTGGGGGTTCTGTCCTCACGAGAGCATAGGGGACGTCCCTTGTTCCTACCGTTTAACCTCCAGGGTCCTCCCTCTGGCCGACGTCCTCTTGGCTAGGGCGAGGGGCAAAAAAGGGTCTCAGCGTCTCTGCAGGCTCTGGACTTTGTTCCTCACGTCTAGTCATCACTTTGATTCGTCAATTTTGTGTTGGCTCGTTGTTTTAGGGGTTTTTGGCTAGGTTTGGTGAGGGGTCTCTCCCGCTGCATGCTGGAACCGATGTCATTTGCATCTTGACTCGATGTCCCTTCCCCTCCACCGTCTGGGTGTCATCTTCTAGGAAGCAGCAGGGTGTCACTCGACAAAAGGCGGAATTCTTAACCATCAACAACAGGTAGTTAACGAAAACGACTGGTGATTACAATAACAAACAGTTAGAAATCCACCCTGGCAGCAACTGGTCCAACCTGTTCACTCTGCAACCTTTTAAAAAAAATTGGCAGCTTTTTCTACTTATAACATAAGGCATTTTCCTTAACTGTTGGACCATTTCTGTGCTGTATCCAAATTTTGAATAGTCCTCTTAAAAATGTCAGTGCCCCAACCTCATGTGGGGGTAAAATACCTGTTTATAATCCTAGTGATCTGCTAAAAAAGCTTACTTGAGTCACTTTTTCACCTTTAAAATTCTTTCCAGGTTCTTTTCAGGTTGAAGCCCCTCATTCTATCACCTACCAGAGCTTTAACTCAGCATTAGAATATGAAAAATTTGTAGTGCAACTCAGTAAACCAGAGGAAGGACAGCTTTGAAGAATGTGTAGTCATTTACAAGCTGATGGCAGGACTTTGACTTATTTCTGATTTTAATGAGTTGTTCCTGAAGTCACATAAATAAGTGAGAAGTTTCTATTGATTTGCATTATTAAATAAGATATCTTGAGGGCAAGCAAGGTAAGAGAAAACTTTTAATATTTTAGTACATAAGGATTTGAACTGTTTCAGGGAAGAAAATGAAAAGAAATTTTTTTCTGGTATTGCATATTTTACCCATTGTGTTCTTGCAGTATACTTTATTCAGTGTATGTTAGTTCTTTCTGAAAGCTGATGATATTGAAGGTACTATAATTTACTTGTACTGTGATTACTACATAAATTACTCTTTTTGTTCTTTAGAATTGTGATGACTTAGTTTTAAATATTTCCATAATTCAGTTTTTTTGCATTGACGATTGCAAGTCTTTTTGTGAAGGCATGCTTAATTAAGAAGTAAACATTTATATGTGCAGCTTTTATAATTAATTATTTTTGTGCATATAGGTAGCTTAAAGCGTGTTGTCTTAATATGGTAAAAGGTTTTGAGTCTCCTCTCAAAATTTAATAATAGTTGCAGCTTATGTATACAAGTGTAGTTAGAGAAGAATCAGGCCTGTGAACAGATGTTTTTCTAAAAGTTCTTTAAAGCAGTAAATAGGTTTGTGTGCACCTTGCTTCTGACTTGATAAATCTATTTGCTATTACAAAGCAGACTGTAAACTGTTAGAAAAAAATCATGAAGTCCAAAGCTTTTTCTCTTCTTGATGTGCTGCAAGCTCTAAGCAGACCTTAGATTAGACAAAGTAATAATATAGCACATAGAATATAGAATATAGAATATGAATTTTCTAATATTTTAGGCCAAAGCAGCATTTTAAAAAATGAAAAATAAATATGTCTGTGTACTTATGTAATAGTACGTGAAACAATCTTTAGCTAATCCCCTGATTTGATTTTGGGTGAATATACTTCTTTTAAGATCTGAGTAAATGACAAAAAGCAAAAGAAGTTTGTGCTGAACTTTTAATTTTACATTTTAATTTTATTCAGAGACCACGATGCAGACATCAGAGTCTGGGTCAGACACAGGTTCGACTGTGACTTTACAAGCATCTGTGGCTGGCCAGGCAGCAGTGCCCACACAGGTTGTACAGCAGGTACCGGTTCAGCAACAGGTAGGTGTCTGTTAATTTTGGGAAAACAAAAAGCCCTGGCAAGACAGAATGATGCATTTCAATAGGTGTAGTGAAGAACCTATTTTGTACGAGGCTGCAAAACCAATTCCTTTTCACTGTTTTATTCAATTTTATTTTGATGGAACTAAAATATCTACATTAGCAGACATGCAGTTTTCAGAGTTTCTTTCTTGAACTAGAATATTTGTCAAACACCAGAAATATATATGCATGATTCTATAAGTTGATTACTATGAAATATGTGCAATATCTCATAAAAATTACATTCATTTGAGTTACTGAATATTCACATTTATTCCTTTGAAAGGAATATGGATTTTTAAAATAAATTCAATATAGATATAAAATTCAAAAGCAATGTAATTTTGTACTTCTAAGCTGATCTCCCTGCAGGTTCTTGAGCAAATGCAGAAAGACATGTGAAGTAAAACTATAAGTGTTATAAATGATCAAATCGAGAGCCAAACTTATAAGAAAATTTAGCAAAGATTTATTAATTTGTCCACGAGACCGAATTTCCGTCGTCAAAAACCACCACAGCCAAAGAGTCAGCGTTGAGCCCGGGATCGACGCTGGGTGAACCTGGATCTGACCTCCAAAATGTCAGTCTCCCCCTCGGTTCACGAATGCTGCTTCGTGCAGCAAGTTCTTATACAGTTTATTCTGCTCGAGGCAGAGATGACCGAATGTTCTTTGTGTCTCTTCACATGCAGAACCAGGGCTTTACATGTGCAGAGGTAGACAAAGATCCAGTCCAGGTGTCTAGATGTTGTCAGAGAACTTTGGGGAAGTCAGCATTCACATGCATCAGGGTGGTGCCGTGGTAGATGTAATGTTCAAGGCGATAATCACTCTTGAGTGGTCCTGGCAACCCAGGGAAGCCGGTGATTATCACCCTGGAAGCTTCTATTCTTACGTTAAAGAACCCGATGTTATCTTAACTTCGTCTGGGAACTAGATGTATATGAATAAGACACTGCTCCCGGCCAGGGTGGTCAAAAGACATAGTTTGGATCTTACAATATTTTATACATTAATAGCATGAATTATCTCTACCCTATACTACAGTAAGTAATGCATAATTTGGATTTGTCAGGGAATTAAATGGGCTTCTGAAACAGCCAGCTCAGCACACACTTCTGTCACATGATTAATTACCTATGCAGCCCCACCAACATTGGAGAGTGTGCTGCATGGGGTGAGCGAGGAGGGAAACATGAGTTGGAAAACAGGAACTGAATGTGAAAAGCCATGACTTTTGTTCAAGACTCCTTTAGTATGTGTAATTTAGCTTTTTCCTTTTTTAAAAAAAATTCTTTGTTCCAGTTGGAAGGGATCTACAATGACTGTCTACTTCAACTACCTGACCACTTCAGGGCTGACCAAAAGCATAATATTAAGGGCATTGTCCAAATACCTCTCAAACACTGACAGGCTTGGGGCACCAACCACGTTTCTAGGAAACCTGTTCCAGTGTTTGACCACCCGCTCAGTAAAGAAATGTTTTCTAATATCTAGTCTGAAACTTTTCTCGTGCAGCTTTAAACAATTCCTACTCATCCTATCACAGGATACCAAGGAGAAGAGATCATCATCTCCCTCTCCACTTTCCCTCCATTCAGCTGTCACTGTTTCAGGTTATTTGGGTGAAATCTGATGTTCTTTTTTCATATAACTTGGCTTTACAGTTTCAAAATCAACAATATTAAAACTGAGAATATCTTGTTAAATTATGTATGTCTGTTTCTGTACTAGTGAATCACTGTTGTCTAAACTAAAATTTCTAGCATTGTGTTTAGTCTTAAAATTTAAGGTGATATTTTCTGCATGTATTGTGGGTTAAAGCTGGCAGAATGCCAGGCACCCACAAAAGCCGCTCACTCACTCCTATCTGCAGCTGGACAGAGGAGATAAAATTTAACAAAGGGTTCATGTGCTGAGATAAGGACTGGGAGAGATCACTCAGCAAATACCATCATGGTCAAAACAGGCTCAACTTAGAGATACAAAGTGAATTTATTGCTAACAAAATCAGGGTGGGATAATGAGAAGTAAAATTAACCTTTAAAAACACATTCCCCCCACCCCTCCCTACTTCCCAGCTCTACTGCCTACCCCAGCAGCATAAGGAGACAGGGAATGGTGGTTATGGTCAGTTCATCACCCGAGGCTTCTGCTGCTCAGGGAGAGGAGTCATTCCCCTGCTGCATCGTGGGGTCCCTCCCATGGGAGACAGTTCTCTGTGAACTTCTCTGACGTGAGTTCATCTCACAAGCAACAGCTCTCTGCGAACTGCTGCAGTGAGTCCAGCCCACAGGCAACAGTACCCCTCAAACTGCTGCAGAGCGGGTCACTCTTCCATGGGGTGCAGTCCTTCAAGGACAGACAGGTCCATCCTGGGAGCAGGGCTCCTCCCTCGACAGGTCTCCCATAGGATCACAGTTTCCTCCCAGGTGGCATGGGGCTCTTCCATGGGTTGCAGGTGGATCTCTGCATCACCATGGTCTTCCATGGGCTGCAGAGGGACAGCCTGCTTCACCATGAGCTTCACTATAGGGTGCAGAGGAATCTCGGCTCTGGTGCCTGGACCACCTCCTCCCCATCCTTCTTCAGACCTTGGTGTCTGCATAATTGCTCTTCTCACATGTTCTCACTCCACTCTTCTCTGGATGAAAATTACAACTGCGCCACAACCTTTGTTTTGCTTTTTTCTTAAATATGTTATCACAGAGGTGTTACCACGATTTCTAATTAGCCCAGCCTTGACCAGTGGCATGTCCATCTTTGGAGCCCCAAGGGATTGGCTCTGCCAGACATTGTGGAAGCTTCTGGCAGCTTCTCACAGAAACCACCTCTGTGCCCCGCCCCCCAACCAAAAAACAGTCCATGCAAACCCAATACAGCATGTTCTTTGCAATACTGGTTAACTGTCTCATACATTTAACTAATAATATTTCCTGGTATACAGACTCAACTCATAATGCATAATAATTGCATTAATATCACTTCTACTTATAATGTACCTTGGAATGCATTTGCTTTTTTTTTTAGACATGCCATCTTCCCCAAAACCCCCAAAATGCAGTGTTTCAACAAAACATTCAAATATTGGGCACTTAACATGAATTTAAAAGCTTATCTTTGTGTACTTTCTCCTTTTTTATTTTAAAATTATTCCCTCTTGTCCTGTTACTATCTGCCTGTGGGAAAACTATAAGGTTTTTCTATTATTGTGCTAACTTTTTAAATTAAGCTACTATGGTGCTTTGGCTTAGTAAAGATTTCTATGAAGCTTATGTGGTTAACTCTTTTTAAGCTTTGCTTCAAACTTTTGAAAACTAGATATAGTTTATATCAGAATATATTTTCAATAAGGTATTACTTATGTTCTAGTATTATTATTCCAAATATTTCTGTTTCACTATTTCAACTGTACTTAGGAGCATTTTCTGATTCTGTTGGACTGTATTTTTCATTTGAGTCTTATTTTGAAAGTATAAGTTATGTAAGGTTTCAGAAAGGAATGTTGGGGGATCAGCCTGGCCAAGGAAGAGGAATTTGCTGCAATAATTTGTATAGACTGAAAAGGTGATGCATATGTAGTGAAAAACAATCCAGATGATTCTGCAGTGATTAGGACGGAATATGAAAGAGATACTAGTTTAGAGAGAAAAGGATAGATTCTAAAAGTGTTGAGAAAAGGTCAGGAATTCTAAAGGAATTGAAGGTGTCAGGCAGCAACTAACAGAACAAGATGACAGTCTTAAGCTGAACCAAGGGAAATTTAGGTTGGATGTTAGGGAAAAGCTTTTTACTGAAAGAGTGATAAAGTACTGGAATCATCTGCCCGGGGAGGTGGTGGAGTCACCATTCCTGGATGTGTTTAAAAAAGATTGGATGTGGCACTCAGTGCCATGGTTTAGTTGAGGTGTTAGGGCATGGGTTGGACTTGATGATCTTTAAGGTCTCTTCCAACCTAGTGGTTCTGTGATTCTGTAGGGTAAGGAAAAGGAAGAATCAGCAATCCAGCCTGATCAGCAACCCAGAGCCATGTCAGAGCTTGGAAGCTCTTGTGAGCCAATCAGACAAGGAGGGGTTATAGCCAGGAGCACTGTGGGAGATTTAAACAACTCCAGAAAGCATGAGCAACCCAGAAAGTGTCGAACAGGGCGAGCAAACAGGATGTGGCACGTCAGAAGGATGTGACACTTCAGTTCACGTGGGCAGGGCATATGGGGAGGGTGGTGCAATGTGAAAGTAGGTCCACAGCTCAGGTAAGTGCTAAGTGCTCTAGCTCTCAGCCATAATGGTGGGCACTTGTCTCAGAGCCAAAAACAGTGTGTCTACTGAGATAGCCCCTAAGAAGTCTGATGCTTCCAACCCAGCTGGAACTGGTAAGGAAGATGTCAGTACAGGTGGTAGCTTGCAATGGATGCCCGGATGCTTCTCCTGGAGAAAAGGCTGATACCTGCACAAAGCATGCACAGGTTGATGACCTGTTGCAGTAGGTGGCTGAATTACATGACAGTTAATAGGCTGCACAGTATTAGAGGGGCTGAAATGGGGATAGATAATGTGGCTTTGGAACCATCCACCTACAATGGATACCACTGAGCATGAGGCACCTTGGAGCCTGGTGACCCACAGAAGCAGAGTTCCAATTCAACCTCCACCCTCCAACGTCCAGACCAAAAACAGATTTGATGCTTTAAAGGCTTTAGATGTCCATGAGCAAGGCCAACAAGGAGAATCCACACCAGCAGCACACAGCAGTTACCATAAAAAGAAACTTTGAGTGCTCATAGTGTGTGACTCTATTAAGGGGCACTGAGGCCCCCACCTGCCAGCCTGATAAACAGTCACAAGAGGTATGTGCCTACCAGGGGGTAGGATCCATGATGTTACTGAGAGGGTACCCCATCTTGTCAAGAGCATGGACTAGTACCCACGACTACTTTTTCATGTGGGTACAAATGATGCCGCAAGCCAAAAAATAGATAGGATCAAGGAAGACTATAAAGCCCTGGCAAGGCAGGTGTGTGGTGGTTTGGCAGGAAATGTGTTTTTTGGGATGCTGTGTTTTTGGCCAATGGATATTCAGGCTTTAATATTGGCATTTAACCTGGCCATTGGGACATGGACATGCCTCTGAGAACACGGGGTTAAAAGCAGAGCTCTCCCCTGGGAGGTCCTCTTGGGTTTCCGGCGGGAAAGAGTTCGGGTCTCTGCCCCGGAAAGAGTTCGGGTCTCTGCCCCGGCCCAGCTGCTGGCTGGGCAGGGGGAGGGGAAAGCCATGTGGCCGAGAGAGGTAGGCCTGAGCCCCGGGGTGGAAGGGTGGAAGAGAGAAAGAGAGACACCGGGAGCCATCGGGCAGCCCCCCCTGAGAGACACAGAGAGAGAGAGAAAGAGCCGCTGCCTGAGACTGTGACCTTGAAGCTTGATAAACATGGGCCTGTGCCGGCAGCACGGCTGGGACGGAGAAGAGGGGGGGGTTCAGCCGGCCGCTTGTAGGAGCTTTTAACCCCTTTTTGGAAAATGAGAACTTTACAGAACATTGACCTTTCCTAGAAGATAGAGTGGAAGATGAAAAAGGAAATGGGCCAGTGTGAGAGAGGTCTGGGCGAGTGAGAGATAGTAGAAGAGTAGAGAAGAATCCTAGTGGGAAGAGATGATGGAGTGGCTTTTGCTGGACTCTTTTTGTATAGCCATGGACAGAACCATGTTCCTTGTGATACAGAGACTGCATTCTAGGGGGAGGCAATGGCCTCAGAGCCAAGAGGGTTCAGTGTTGATGCCCCTCGGCCCCAGGGGGTGAAAAAATATGGGGGGGACAGGTGTCCCAAAGGAGAGATTGTGGGGACAGGTGTCCCAAAGGAGAGACTGTGCCTTTTTTGGATCGGGACAGAGCATCCTTAAAAGACAACCCTAGAAGCAGTTCTGGTCCGTGTTCAGTGGTGAGAGCACTGGACATGAAAAGGAAGAAGTCACGACGGCAGATGTACTCCGGGCGGTGCCACGAGTGACACGGAAACACACGAGGCTTCAGCTGTGTTTCCAGGGGAAGCCCATGGCACAAGAAGGACTCCTCTCCTCTTGATGAACTGAGGATTGATTGTTTGAAGGGTGGTGCAGGACCGAGAGTTGGTGATTTGAGGAACAAATGTATTGTGTTAGAAATTTGGTGGGGGGAGGAGGAAATGCATTTGTGAGGTTTTCATTTTCCCTGTGTGTGTGTGTTCCTTTTTATCTGTAGTTATAGAGTAGTTAATAAAGTTCTGGTTCTTTTTTCCCTAAGTAGGAGCCTGCTTTGCTTATTCCTGGTCACATCTCACAGCAGAAACCAGGGAGAAGGTATCTTCATGGGGGCACTGGCATTGTGCCAGTGTGAAACCATGACAAGGTGAAAAACATCAGTGCCTAAGTCATCTTCTCATCTATCCTACTGGTTAGAAAATTGGGGACAGCCAGAAGCAGACATGTAGTGCACATCAATGTCTGGCATTGTGGCTGGTGCCATCGAGAAGGTTTTGGTTTTTATGACAATGATTGTAGCCTGTTAGGGAGGCATGGGATCCACCTGTCTAAAACGGGCAAGAGAATTTTTGGCAGCAGTCTGGCCAGTTTGGTGAGATGGGCTTTAAACTGAAGGACTCAGGGAATGGGGTCCAAAGTGGCAATGCTCATGCCATTGCTTCCTCACAGGGAGTAGGCCATGACAACCAGTTCAGCAACAGATGTTCCTGGGCTGCCTCTCAGGATGAAAATCACAGGGCTAACCACATTGAGGGTGTGTACGGCTGTGGTGAATCCTCTTAGACCTATTCTAGGTAACCTGCATGCTTGATTATCTTTCTGAAGTGCCTGTATACAAACACACTCAGCATGGGGAATAAACAGGAAGAACTGGAAATCTCTGTGTGGTCCCAGGGCCATGATCTCATTGCAATTACTGAGACATGGTGGGATAGCTCACACGACTGCAATGTTGTTATGGATGGCTATGTACCGTTTAGAAAAGACAGGTCAGTGAGGCAAGGTGGTGGAGTTGCTCTTTATGTGAGAGAGCAACTGGAATGTATTGATCCAGGGACAGATGTACCCAGTGGCAGATGAATCAGTTGAGAGTTTATGGGTGATAATTAAGGGACAGGCTGATATGGGTGACACTTGTGGTTGTTTGCTACAGACCACCTGATCAGGAGGAGGAAGTTAATGAGGCTTTCTATGGACAGCTGGAAATAGCCTCATGGTCACAGGCTCCAGTTCTCCTGGGTGTCCTCAACCACCCTAATATTTGTTGGAGAGACAACACAGTTTGGCACACACAGTCCAGGAAGTTCCTGCAGATTATTGATGAAAACTTTTTAAGGCAAGTGGTGGAAGAGCCAATGAGGAGAGGTGTGTTGCTGGACCTTGTGCTATCAAACCAGGAGGGACATGAAGGCTGGGGGCAGCCTTGGCTGTAGTGACCATGAGGGCGGAACTCGGGATGCTGCATGGAGGAAGCAAAGCAGTAAGCAGGACTAGTACTCTGAACTTCTGGAAAGCTATTTTTGACTTTTTCAAAGACCTACTTAAAAGGTATCCCATGGGTTAGGGCCCTAGAAGAGAAGGGGGTCCAAGAGAGCTGGTCAGTATTCAAGCATCACTTCCACGAAGCTCAAGACCAGTGTATCCCCATGAGTAAGAATCAAGCAAAGGGGAAAGGAGACCTGCATAGATGAGCAGGAAGCTTCTAGTAAATCTCAAATGGAAGAAAAAAAATTATGGGATGTAGAAAAAGGGACTGGCCACATGGGAGGACTATATGGATATCGTCAGAATATGCAGGGATGTGACGAGGAAGGCCAAGGCCCACTTGGTTCCACAAGAGCAAGTGTATGGTCCTGCACCTGGGGAGGAATAACCCCAAGTACCAGTACAAGTTGGGGGCGGACCTACTAGAGAGCAGCTCTTCAGAGAAGGACCTGGGAGTCTTGGTAGTAGACAAGTTGACTATGAGCTGTCTATGCCCTTGTGGCTAGGGGGCCCAATGGATCTTGGGATGCATCAGGAAGAGTGCGGCCAGCAGGTCAAGGCAGGCGATCCTCCCCCTCTACTCGGCCCTAGTGAGGCCATATCTGAGTATTGTGTTCAGTTCTGGGCTCCTCAGAACAAAAAAGACAAGGAACTACTGGAGACAGTCCAGTGGAGGCCACAAATATGATTAGGGGTCTGGAGCATCTCTCTTATGAGGACAGACTGCAGGAGCTGGGCCTGGTTAGTCTAGAGAAGAGAAGACAGGGGATCTTATTAATGCATATAAATGTCTCAAAGGCAGGTGCCAAGAGGATGGTCCCAGACTCTTTTCATTGGTGCCCAGCAACAGAACAAGGAGCAATGGCCACAAACTAAGATACAAGAAGTTCTATCTCAACATGAGGAAGAACTTCTTTCTATTGAGGTTGGCAGAGCACTGTAATAGCTGCCCAGGGAGGTGATGGAGTCTCCCTATCTGGAGACATTCAAAACCCACCTGGAGGTGTTTCTGTGTCACCTGCTCTAGGTGACCCTGCCTTGGCAGGGGGATTGGACTGGATAATCTCCAGAGATCCCTTCTAACCATAACTATTCTGTGATTCTGGGAAGAAGATGTGAATCTAGTATAACACTAGGAAATTTGATGAAGAATGTGGGTAAGATAGGTGCTTTTCCACTGTAGGAAAAGAAAAGGCTCTCAGGCATTAAAACAAAGTCTTTGATGAAGAAGAGTGGCTTTGATCTGAAAAAAATTAATGCATATATTATATATTTGCTTAAATTTAAAATTTGAATTTATGTACACATACTTTCGGAGCAGACTACTTTAGGTAAAGATAAAAATTCAAAAGAAATAATTTATTTTTAAAAATTCTTTCTTTTAGCTATGAGGGGAATAATTTTTCAGCATCTAAATTATTTTCTGCTGAAATAAATTTTTTATTTGCACACTGACAATATAACTATGGCTTTCATGAAAGTTTGATATGGTGCTTCAAATGAAGAAAAAAGAAATGTCCTTAAGGAAAAACTAAGATTCCCTTCCGAGTGTAGTGGCAGTGGTTTCACAGATGTTTTCAAATGGCACAGGAATTGTCATTTTTGGAACCTTGAATTGGTGAAGGGAGAAACCTATATATGTGCAAGTAAAACATAGCAAAAGTAAGGTGAAAAAGTGAGAAGCATAATTAAATGCCATTTAACATCTTGTGTGATTTTTCTTAGTCTTATTTTTCCTTAAATATAATTTTCCAATCATGTATCATTTGTGTTTTAACATGCATTCTTAGGCATGAGGTAGCAAGCTTAAAAGGATTTTAAATTAATTTCACTGACCTTATGGTTTATGTCATGAAGTACAGAAGGATTCAAAGAGTAAAATTAAAAACAAGTGTCTAACCTATTTTAGAAGGTGTATCCATGCATCAAAGATTACACAAAACAAATCTTCCTATCCATCATAGACTATAACCATAGCATTCAGAAATAAATGTATCATTCAACTGGACATACAAACTTCTGCTAATGAAAATTGGAGCTAAATTAAAAATCATTTTAAACATAAAAACTAGTAATGAACTTATATTGGTCATTTATCTAAATATCAACATTACAGCATGAATTGCTTTCCAAAAGTATTACAGACTAATTAATTTATTAAGATGATTTTTTTTTCTCTGAGAACAGAAATCTTTGTGTATACATCTCTGATTTTTTTTTTTTTTTAATTTAAATGGAGTTTATAAATCCTCCCATATCTTACCCTGGTATTATTCTTTTGACCTTATTAGTACTTTTAATGCAAACACATGTATCTAAAATCAAAATTCTGTACAATTTTATCTTGCTTAATATAAGAGATGTATTTTTTGAATTTGGGAAATTATAGTTCAGGAGCACTGTTAAGGGATGGTAGGCCAATGTCAATTTATGTAACAGTTAACATATGAAATCAGCAACCTGCTGAATTTTCCATTTAATCATCAAAAAGAGTACATATCATTATTACTGATTGACAGAAACTCTGTTTTTCTGTCACACTTGAACAGTCTTTTTCAAAGTAATGTATTTTTTTTCAAAATTAAGGGTTTCTATATAAATTTTTCCTTAGGTGTCGTGATGTAACCCCAGATGGCAACCAAGCAACATAGCCATTTGCTCACTCCTCCCCTCCTCCCAGTGGGAGAGAATTGGAAGGGTAAAAATGAGAAAGCTCATGGGCTGAGATAAAAACAGTTTGATAATTTAAAAGTAATTATAATAAATTGTAAGGAAAAGAAGGAGAAAAAAGACCCAAAGAGAGAGAAAAATAAAATCCAAGAAAGGTGAGTGCTGCAAATAAAAACAATTGCTCACCACCAACCGACCAATGCCCAGCAGTCCCCTGGCTAACCTTCCCCCTAGTTTTATTGCTGAGCATGACATCGTATGGTATGGAATATCAATTTTGTCAGTTGGGGTCAGGTGTCCCAGCTGTGTTCCCTCTCAACTTCTTGAGCACCTCCAGACTACTCCCAGTAGTTAACAATGTTTAGAATCTTGTTTTGAAGTATATAAGTTAATGGTGGAAAAGGAGGGATAGGAATTTTAGAGAATATAGTGAGGATGATGAATGTGTTCTAACTAAAATGTTATTAAAGAGCTCTTGTAGATCATAGAATCAGAATCAAAGAATAATTTAGGTTGGAAAGGACCTTTAAGATCATCAAATCCAACACTATCAAGTCCATCACTAAACCATGTCTCTGAGGTCTATATCTACACATTTTAAATACCTCCAGGGATGATGACTCAATAATTTCCCTGGGCAGCCTGTTCCAGTGCTTGACAATGCTTTCAGTGAAGAAATTTTTCCTAAAATCAAATCTAAACCTGCCCTGGCACAACTTGAGGCCTTTTCCTTTCATCCTGTCACTTGTTACCTGGGAGAAGGGACTGATCCCCACCTCATCACAACCTCCTTTCAGATAGTTGTAGAGATTGATAAGGTGTCCGCTGAGCCACCTTTCTCCAGACTAAACAACCCCAGCTCCCGCAGCCATTCTTCACAAAGACTTATGCTCCAGACCCTTCACCAGCTTTGTTGGCCTCCTTTGGACACACTCCAGCACCTCAATGTCTTTCTAGTAGTGAGGGGCCAAAAACTGGACACAGTATTTGAGATGTGGCCTTGCCAGTGCCAAGTACAAAGGGACAATCACTTCCCTGATCCTGTTGGCCACACTATTTCTGATACCGGCCAGGATGCCATTGACCTTCTTGGCATTCTGGGCACACTGATGGCTCATGTTCAGCTGGCAGTTGACCAACACCTCCAGGTCCTTTTCTGCCAGGTAGCTTTCCAGTCACTTTTCCTCAAGCCTGTAGTGTTGCATGGGGTTGTTGTGACCCAAGTGCAGGACCTGGCACTTGGCCTTAATAAACTTCATACAATTGGCCTCGGCCCATTGATACAGCCTATTCAGGTCCCTCTGCAGAGCCTTCCTACCCTCCAGCAGATTGACACTCTCACCCAATTTAGTGTCATCGAGGAATTTGATAATGGTAGGCTCAATCCCCTCGTTTAGACCATCAATAATGATGTTAAACAGGACTGGGCCCCACACTGATCCCTGGGGAACACCACTAGTGTCCGGTCACCAACTGGATGCAGCACCATTCACCACCACTCTCTGGGCCTGGCCATCCAGCCAGTTTTTAACCCAGCAAAGAGTACACCTGTCTAAGCTGTGGGCTGCCAGCTTTTCCAGGAGAATACCATGGGAGGCAGTATCAAAGGCTTTACTGAATTCCAGGTCAACTCATCTACAGCCTTTCCCTCATCCACTAGGCAGGTCACCTGGTCATAAAAGGAGATCACATTGGTCAGGCAGGACCTGCCTTTCCTAAACCTACTAATGACCACTAATTGGGCTTGCCACTTGAGTTGATAGGGGGGCCATGTCCTCCCTGCATGCCCTTCTTGCCTGAACTGCTGTGTAAACTGCCACACCTGCCTTGGCTGATGTGTCACTGTCCTGGGTTCATCCAGGAGAGGGTTAATTTTTTGCAGTATCCAGGAGGGGGTGTGGGCAGGACCATAATTTTATTCAATACCACCTCACATCACTGCCAGGGGTGGGAAAGGGACTCTCTTGCTTTGGGGGTGGGGAAAAGAATCTCTCTCACTTCCAAGGAGAAAGATGTTCCTTCTGGTTGAGAAAATGTGGCAGGTAAAGCTGTCAGGTATTTGTTTATTCTAGTGGGATTTCTGTGTAAATAATTTCTTTTTCTTATACCTTTTGTTATTAATATTGCTTCTGATGCTGTTTGTTCTAATCTTATTGCTGTTTCCAATAAATTGTTCTTATCTCAAAATGTGATCTTTGCCTTCCATGCTTCCAATTGGAGGGGAGTGGGGAAGCAGAAGCATGTGTTCAGTGAGAGCACTAAATTGGGGAGTACCATTCCTAAACCACAACAGCCTGATTTGGCGCCCAATGTGAAGCATGAAGGGTTGAGATAAAAACAGATCTGCCCAGAGTGGGTTGGAAACAAATTTGATCTAAGCATTTTTTGTATAAGGTACGGAGACACTGGTCACAATGTTGCTTGGTCTGTTCAAGTGGGTGTGTGTCTTGGTTTGAAAAGACAGGTATCTGATAAGGAAGGCAGGAGCCTCCCCTGAAATGGAAAATGTAAACTCCCTCCCTCCAAATTGTTATAATTTTGAAATTAAAAGGCTCTCAGGCAAAGATATGGGAATAGGAATAAAAGTTCTTTACTAGGGAAGAAAATGAAAATAAAATTTAAAAATGCAGTAATACAAAACAACACTGACAGAGTCAGAATACGACCTGACACCCTGTGGGTCACGGTGTTGGTAGCAGTCCAATTAAATGGTGGCTGCAGTCCTCCTGGAGTGATAGATGTGGTTCTGTTGAAGCAGTGATCCTGTAGAAGGGTGTAGTATTCCCCTGGAGATCCAGTAGTGATGTAGATGGGCCTGGTCTTCTTCTGGGAATCCAGTGGGAAAAGGCTGCTTCTGGTATTTCAAATCTCAGATTATATCTAGATAGGAATGCTTGGCTCCTCCCTCTAGGTTAGCATCTCACAATTGGATGATGTAACTTTATCAGTCATGCAGTGAGACTCAATGGCCCATTAACAGAAGATATCTCCCTGGAGGGAGGATTGGTTGTGGAAGAGATAAAGTAAACTGCCCAATTAACAGAAGATAACTGCCCCCCCCTCTAACAGGTGGCAAATAGAATACACACCCCCAAACCACATCTTACAACCCAGGACAGTGTGGTACCCAATCGTGTATATATTACCGAGTGTGCTTCTCGTGATGATCTTTTTCAGAGCAGGGAGAGAGATCAGCATAGGTTCATTGCTGTACTGTGGGATATCAGCTGTTATATTTACATGATAATATCAAGTACAATGAGGGTTATTTGGGATGTGTATTCAGTATTGCTCTCCTATCCTTACCTCAGATGCTACCTTTGGGAATGCATTAATAATCATACCTAGCCTCTGGGGAGAACGGGGGAGGATTATTTTCCACACCTTTTCACCCCCCTTTTATCTTTTAGGCCTGCTATAAGAGCTTTTGAGAATTTAGACTTTTCCTTGGACATTAAGGAAAGCATGTTCTTATTGCTAAGTCTACCAGGTCTCCTCAGTATGGTCCACACCATGTTTAGAGTCAAGAAAGAGATTTTTAGGAAGATCATTCAGAGATCTCCCCCAAGGGGGAATAGTCATGAGTGGCAAGGAATGTGGGAGAAGATGGTCCTGTTTTTGGAGAAATTATCTCCTCCAATGTTTTGGGAGTTCACCCCTGAACAACTACAGGACCCTGATAAAATGACAGAATATTTGCAAGGAGAAAGCTGTGGCAACTCCAGAGAAAAACAACTTATTGCAGTGTGCTGGGCCCTGGCTACTATTTATCAGACACTGCTTGTCACTAGACAGCACCCTCAGAGGGAGTAGGAGGAAAGCAGACAAGCAGGCACCATGGCCATCAAACTGCATCTGAGCTGGGGGAACAACCTGTGCTTGTAGCAGTCACCCCTATACAGAAGAAAAAATCTTAGACCAAATCACTTTGCCTAGTGAGGGCTGAAGAGGAAGCAGGGCCATCTCAAAAGAAGGAAGAGGTAGAGCCAGAGATAATCACCCGATCCCTATCTCATGTGAGCTGGGAGATATGTGAAAAGATTTCAGCTGCCAATTGGGTGAGCCCCTGGTGACCTGGCTGCTCCAGGACTGGGATATTACAGCCCACAATATGAAACTAGATGGTAGTGAAGCTAAGCAACTGGGATCCCCGTCCCGAGATGTGGGCATTGACAAGGTTATTGGGAAGAAGAGAGAAACTCTCATCCTCTGGAAGTAACTCCTGTCAAGCATGAGGGAAAGATATTTTCTCAAGGATGATTTAGTAGTGAGCCCAAGCAGGTGGAACGCCATGGAGAAGGGTATCTAGTACCTGAGAAAATTAGCTGTGCTGGAGGTATTCTGTAGGGATTCAAATAACGAGCAGTCCCCTATAGATCCAGATGAGGTCCAGTGTACACAATCCACTTGGCAGAAGTTTGTACAGAGCACTCCACTGTCATACACTAACTCACTGGCTTTGATGTCAATGACAGAAGGAGAACAAACAGTGCTTCAGGTGACTACCCAACTCTGGCAATATGAAGATCAACTTTTTTCCTCCCTACCAACCTGTGCCTCAGCTGTGGAAAAACTGTCCAAGACTATGGACAGAGTTGAATGACTCAAGCAGGTTAGAGACAAAATGTCCTATGCCCCACCAGTATGAACCAGAGTCTCTGCTATTGGGAGCAAGCATCCTCCTGCTCAAGGGAGAGGGTACAAACCATGAGGTAACCTGTGGTTTTACCTGAATGACCACAGAGAGGACATGAGGAAGTGGGATGGAAAACCCACCTCTGCCCTAGTAGCATGGATATGTGATTTGAGAGGAAGAACAACCACTGCAGGAAATTCTTCAAGGATAAATGAGCTCCAGTTTCCAGTGGGCAAGTCCTCAGACAGAATAGAAGAGCTGATGTCACTTCCCATAATCTTGAAGGGACCTCCAGGTCATATTTACAAGAAGTGAGCAATGAGTACTATGACCAGGACTAGAGGGGTAATGCTCCCAGACAGGTGGAGTAAAGGGACAGTAAGATCTATGGGACTGTGGGGATCCCATGGCCTGTCACATCAGAGCCACAAGAGTATAAGGCTTTAGTTAACACTGGCGCATAATGTACCTTGATGCCATCAAGATATGTAGGGACAGAATCCATCTTTTTCTGGGATGACAGGGGGATCCCAACAGCTGACTGTACTGTAAACTGAAGTTAGCCTGTGTCCTAGGGTGACGTTATCCCCATTCGTGTGTTCTGTTTATGCTGGATATTATGGTCTGTGACTTCAAGACTGGCTCTGAAGAGTGAAAGTTTTGTTTTGGTTTCTTATCAGCCGCTCCCCCACGGCTGACGGGACACAGAGATGGGACAGTACATAGTGCTGCTTTTGCTTTTTGCTTGGCTTTTCGCTTTGTTCTTGCTCTTGCTTCTGCTTTGCTCAGGCTTTGCTCTTGCTTTTTGCTTCTGCTCATTAGTTAGTAGCTAAGCAGTCCAAATTTTTTCCTGGACTGTTTCTCCTTTCCCTTTTTTTGGACCTATTCAAACCTGCTCCAGACTGGGACCTGGGAACACCGAGAGTTTGCACCTTGTGGCTGGAGCAGCTGCCCCAGTGCCAGAGGGACTGATAACAGAGAGACCACGCCCAAGAGAGACTTTCTGAATTTGTCATCTTTTTCAGTGCAGTGAAAGAGTGGTATCATCCGGTATTGTTCATTTTGTGTGCTGGGGGGTGCTGTGCCTGTTAAATAAACAGGTTCTTTCCACTTCTCTCCGAGGAATCCTTCCTGAACCGGTTGGGGGGAGGGGGCGTGTGGGTTTGCTTTCTGAAGGGGCCCCTTTTGGAGGTTTTCTCCCAAATTTGCCCTAAACCAGGACAGCCTGATGTCCTGGTTTTGGGCACATTTGGGAGAAAGCCTCCAAAGGGGTTCCTCTAGAAAGCAGATTTAAGCAGCCCCTCCCCCAACTGGTACAGGAAAAAGATTTCTGTGGTGGTGTTCACAGGGGTCCCAGGAAGAAGGAAGAGATGAGAATCTGACTCCATGTTTCAGAAGGCCGGTTTAATTTTTTATGATATATATATTTTATTAAAACTATACTAAAAGAATCGAAGAAAGGATTTCATCAGAAGGCTAGCAAACAAAGCAAAAGAAGTGGAATGGAATGATAATAAAACCATGTGACTGACCACACAGTTTGAGACAGCTGGACTGTGATTGGACATTAATTATAAACAACCACATGAGACCAATCAAAGATGCACCTGTTGCATTCCACAGCAGCAGATAATTATTGTTTACATTTTGTTCCTGAGGCCTCTCAGCTCCTCAAGAGAAAAAATTCTACGGAAAGGATTTTTCATAAAATGTGTCTGTGACATGTCACCCTTCTTTTAAAAATTAAATTAAAAGAAAAGTGTTTGTAATCTCCTCTGCTGGGCCCATGCAGAAGAGAGAACAGACACTTAAAAGGTTATCTGTTGCCAATCAAAACCCTCAGTCAAGTGCTGATGTGGAATGATCAGGGAAATTCTTCAGCTGTAGAACATCAAATTCTATCATATCACTTAAGTAATCTTACAGTATAAGAAAATGCAAAAACATGCAAAGAAAGTTTATTGCTTCAAGTCCAAACAGCTGAGTGTCAGGAGAAAGTCCATGGAGTGGAGATGTTCCTCTTTGAAATCTCTGGAAGTCCCTTTTGGTCCTGAAACAGGCTTGCAGAATCCTGAAACCAAGAACTGCTAAAGAAAATCCATCAATATTTATCAAAAATCCATTGACAGTTATCAAACAATTTTAAGAAAATTTCTGGAATGTCTTGGGCACAGCCCTTTTTTGAACCATTGGGCTGAGGCTAATTTTCAGCTTTTCAATGCTTTTGAGCTGCTAGCTCTTTCAACTCTTTTTATTGATTTTTTTTTTTTTTCCTGAAAGAGCAGCAGCAGAGAGGAGCCTCTAGGACCCCGCGGGGGCCCTGGCCCTCGTGGATGGATCAGGAATCCCAGACCTGGCCCACAGAACGGTGGCCCAGGTCCTGACGGGGGAAGCAAAGCCCCCAAACCCAACAGCCAGCAGGGCGGTGGCCTTGACCCAGGCAACTGAGCCAAATGGCCCAGACCTGGCCCGCGGAGCGGGCTTTGTGTTCTCACAACCTGGCACCACGCTGCCAATGCCTGGGCAGCATGAGGGACGGAATGTCTCCTCCTCCCCGAACCACCAGCGCATACCGGCAGCTGGGGAAGAGAAGCTTTCCCAGGGATCATCACCCCAGATCTGGGGGTGCTTTGTCCCCACAGCAAGCGAGCAATGCTCGCTTTCCACTGTTTCTCTTGACTCTACAATGCAAATGCAAGAAGTGTTCCCGCTTTCTGCCCCTTGGCACCACCCCAACACCCTCTGGGCTTGGGCCCAGAGGCAGAACTTCTGGGAACCACCGACCAAACGCGAATTGGCCTGCGAAAAACTCTGTGTCCCACAAAAACGCTAAGTTTGAAAGTGTTCACTCTTGCGGCACCAGCCGCAAGCAGTCGAGCTGGGCCGCTTCCGCCGCAGGACAGCCTGATCGCAGGGTCTGACACAGACGCTGCGGCGGAGGACGGGGTCCCTGAGGGCGGCAGAACTGCCGGGGGGGCCGGTGGGGGCAGCAGGGGCGTGAGAGGTTCTTGGGGAAGCACCGCCGTTGTCTCACTTGGCTCTGGGAGCAGTAGCGCAGGCGCGAGCCCTGTCCCTGCGGGAGGGGTTGGCGGGGGCGGCACGAGGTCGGCCCCTGCCAGCGCTGCCGGCACTGTTGTGAATACAACTGATGGCTGCTATGCAGAAGGAGAAGGCACAGGAGCGGCAGCAGCTTCTGCCCCTGGCTCCGGGATGGGCTGCCGTTGATCGCCGCTGCTGTCGAGTGTGTTGCCTAGCAACACGGAGACAGGCTCTTGTTGATCGTCGCTGCCATCGATCGCGTTGCCTAGGTACACGGGCGAAGCCGCGGGAGGCGGTGCTTCCGCGACCGGAACACCGACAAACTCTGCTGGAAGCAGCAGGGCCGCCAGGGGCGCCGGGGCCGCGGGCGGGGATGCGGGCGGGGCTGAGGGCGGGGCCGTGGGCGGGGCCGCGGGGACTGGCGCCACCTGCGGTGCTGGTTGGGGCGGGGCCTGCGGGGCTGGCTGGGGCAGGACCCACGGGGATGGCCGGGGCGGTGGAGCCAATTCACATCCCCCCTGAGGGCAACGAGGGGGGGAAAAGCGGCTCCGTTCGAGCATGCTCCAAAGGCGCAGAAAAAAACCCTTCCTCGGTTGCGGGCAAAGCCTTGCCCCCTCGCTGCGATGCGAGGGGGCTGGGAACCAGCAGTTTGTGTCCCTGGACAGGTGTCCCTCCTGCTGGGTCCGGCGGGAAGGGAGCACGACCTCTGCAGTCGGCAATCAGCTCCAAGCGCTCCCTTCCTTTCAAAACTTTGAAGATAGTTTTGAATGCTGGATAAATTCGAGGAAATCCAAAATCCTGGTAAAGAGCCTCCCCAAAAATGAATTCCATGCATTCCCATATGTATGAATCAAGGGAATACACCACATCTGTAAAAAATCCATGGAACTTTGTCCATCTGAAAAACTCATAGAAATGTCTCATCACCATAGGAACTCTGTCTTCATGACCCCATTTTTGCCAGAGGGCAATAATTTTTTTCTCTGAGGGAGAGAACGGAACCTCCGTCTCCATAGGCAGTCTCTGCCAAATGTCCACCCACATTCTGCGAAGGGCAGCATTTTCAGGAAGGGAAGAGTTAACAGTACCTTGCGACAGTGTCCTCTGGGCTTCAGCAGGCTGCTCTGTGCTGTGAAGGGTTCCAGACATTCTGTCTGGGAGACTTTTCAAAAGGTTCTCTTTGTGGCCAGCCCTGGCTGTGAACTCTGTCCAACTTCAGGGTCTTCGGTTCTTCAGCTCCAGGCTAGAAGCCACTTCCATGGTCACTTGTGTAGTGACCATCAATGCCACACACTCGGGGTTCACTCAGTGTAGCAATGCTCCTCTGGGGTCTCACCAAATGTGGACTTTTTCCTCACTCAGGGTCACCAAATGTGGTGGGAATTTTTCATCACTCGAGGTCACCAATTGTGGTGGTGTTCACAGGGGGCCCAGGAAGAAGGAAGAGATGAGAATGTTGACTCCATGTTTCAGAAGGCTGGTTTATTATTTTATGATATATATTATATTAAAACTATACTAAAAGAATCAAATAAAGGATTTCATTAGAAGGCTTGAAAGGAATAGGAATGGAATGACAATAAAATCTTGTGACTGACCACACAGTCTGAGACAGCTGGACAGTGATTGGCCATTAATTATAAACAACCACATGAGACCAATCAAAGATCCACCTGTTGCATTCCACAGCAGCAGATAATTATTGTTTGCATTTTGTTCCTGAGGCCTCTCAGCTTCTCAGGAGAAAAAATCCTAAGGAAAGGATTTTCCATAAAATGCATCTGTGACAGATTTCCTTGGAGGAAAGTGGAAAAAAACTGTTTATTTAATAGGCAAAGCATTCACCAGCACAAAAAATGAACAATATTAAACAATAAAACCTCTTCCCAATCTGAAGAGATGACAAACTCAGAAAGTCCTTTTTGTGGATTGCAGCTCAGCTCACCCAGTCTGTTATCAGTCCCTCTGGTGCTGGAAATGCCATGGCCCAGGCCTGGCCCAGTGGGCCACAGGTGCGAGCTCCCGGTGTTCTTCTGGGTTTTCAATCCAGAGCAGGTTTAATCAGTTCCAAGAAAAAGAAAAACCACAGTCCAGGGAACTTGTCTGCCTCAGCTAGCTAAAAGCTAACTAAAAGCAAAGGAAAGCTCTTTCCCGCCATCTGTCCATGCTGCAGACAACACAGTCCAGGAGAAGGATGCGGGGGAGCAAGTGCAGTTTCTGATAACAAACACCGTGCTTCTTCTCTCTCCCCCCTTGGCTCTCAGAACCAGTCTTAAAGGTGCAGAACTTATTATCCAGCATAAACAGAACAGATGATTTGGTATGCAAGCATCATAAAGTCACCCCAGGACACCTGACTAGAAAAGAATGGTGGAAACATCCTATTGTGACTGGGCCAGAGGCCCTGTGCATCCTTGGCATAGATTACCCAAGGACAGGGTATTTCAAAGACCCAAAAGGGCATTGTTGGGATTTTGGGATAGCTACTGTGGAGACAGAGGGAATTAGACAGCTGAGTACCTTGTCCAGTCTCTCAGAGGACCCTTCTACTATGGCACTCCTACGGGGCAAAGAACAATGAGTGCCAATTACTACCACTACAGTGCACTGTCAACAACACTGCACCAATTGGGACTCCGGGACTCCCATCCACAGATGATTTATGGAGAGGCAGGGAGTGGTCAGCAAGACTTACTCACCCTTCAATATCGCCATATGGCCAGTGCCTAAGTCCAATGGAGAGTGGAGACTGATAGTGGACTATCATGACCTGAACAAAGTCACACCACCACTGAATGCTGCCATACTGGACATGCTGGAGCTTCAGTATGAACTGGAGTCCAAGGCAGCAAAGTGGTGCCACCATCAATATTGCTAATGCATTTTTCTCCATTCCTTTATCAGCAGAGTGCAGGCCACAGTTTTCTTTCACCTGGAGGGGTGTCCAGTACACCTGGAGCCAACTGCCCTAGGGGTGGAAATATAGCCCCGCTATTTGCCATGGACTGATCCAGACTACACTGCAAAAGGGTGAGGCTCCAGAACACTTACAGTACATCGATGACATCATCCTATAGGGCAACACAGCAGAGGAGGTTTTTGAGAAAGGGGAGAAGATAATCCAAATCCTCCTGAAAGCTGGTTTTGCCATAAAACAATGGGAGCCCTACATTGGGGAATACCGTTCCTAAACCATGACAGTCACACCCTGTTTGCCTACCTTATTTGCCCCACTCCTGGCTGCTTCTTGGGTACGTCTTTTGTACCTGTGGGGGTTGGTCACCTTCACTCCTGGCACTGCCCACACTGAGTTAGAGCTGCTGCTTATCTAGCTTTTAACACTTCCTGCTCTGGCTGAGGCTGGTGTGCCCTCTGTGTCTCTGAGCTAGGTTCACAGTTTTGCTGGTTTTTGGAAAGCTCTCAGCACGATCCTCCACTCCAGAGCATGTCTGCCAGAGCAGTTTACCTCGGAGACATATGATGATGCATCACATGCATGAGGGACAGGGCATGGAGGTCTTGGTCAGTTTATCATTCGAGATCTTTTTCTGTTCACTCAGGGAGAGGAGCCTTTTCTCTGCTATGCTGTGGAGTCCCTCCCATGGGCAGTTTTTCCAAAACTGTTGTGGCATGGGTCACTTGTCCACAGGCTGCAGTCTTCTAAGGCTAGGCTGCTCTATTTTGTGAGCAAGGGCCCTCTCTCTCTATTTGGGTCTCCCACTAGATTACAGCTTTCTCTGGCATCCACCCACTCCAGTGTGAACACTTTTCTCATGGGCTACAAGTGAATGTCTGCATCCCCCATAGACTTCATGCATTACAGGGGGACAGTTTGTTTCACCATAGTCCTCACTACGGCTTGCAGAGGAATCTTGGCTCTGACACTTGGAGCATTTCTTCCCCCTCTTTCTTTTCCACTGACCTTGGTGCCATCATGTTGTTTTCTGTCACATGTCCTTACTTCCTCCTAGGAAGAAAAACTTCCTACTAGAAGAAAAACTGCTGCTTGTAGGTACCATTGCAAACAAGTTCCACTAATTCAAAGATTCTTGCAGGATCCTGCAGTGCCAAGAAGCTGATTTTATCCAGGTTCTGCATCAGAGAGTTGCCTATCACATTTTCAGTTGGCCATGCAGCCCCACCGCCACCATGCGTGCAGTGGCGGCTGTCACGGTGCTTGCACTATTTAACGCCTCTCTTCATGCAGGGCGCTGGGAAGGAGAAGCCGCCACCATCGCCTCTGCCCTTCTACCTGCAGCGTGGTTGGCTAGGGGCAGCCAGGCAGGCAAAGATTGCCGCAGTCTGCACTGAGATGGTGGAAGCCGCAGCAGCGGCCACAGCGCCTCCCCACCCCTGGGGAAAAAACCTGCTTGTGCGCTGTTTTGATTTTCTTCTTAAATATGTCATCACAGAGGCGTTACCAACCTCTCTAATTGGGCAAGCAGCATGTCTATCTTCAGAGCCATCAGAAATTGGCTCTGTTGGACATGGTGGGAGCTTCTAGCAGCTTCTCACAGAAGCTACTCCTGTGCCCCCCCCTCCCCCCCCCGGCTACAAAAAAAAAAAAAAAAAGGCTAAAAAAAGGCAAAAAAGGCTATGCCAAATCAACACAGCACTCCACGTAGCATATTACAGACTTGCAGCACAGTATTGCATTCTGTGTCATTTAGTAATTGTGAGAACAGGGATGTCCCAAAATTAAGAGTATTGTTTAGAAACCATTAGATGATTAGATGCTCTGAAGCACTAGTCATTCTTTTTATAAGGTAAACTATCCTATATTTCTGGTGTTTTTGTTTGTAGGTACAGCAAGTACAGACTGTGCAACAGGTACAACATGTCTACCCAGCCCAGGTTCAGTATGTGGAGGGAAGTGACACAGTCTACACAAATGGAACAATGTAAGTTGGTTATTCATCTAAATTAAAATGTTTACTAAAATAATGCACTTTTCATGACATCATATGGGCTGCTATGTTTGAATTAGCAAAGAAAAATGTTTGAACAAAAACTTTATTTTTTGTCATATTAAATCATTATTTGAGTGAAAACAAGTAAGATTCATATCACTTGAATTAATCTAAAATGAATTCAGGTAATTGTTACAGTTGGACAGTGTGAAGCTGTATATGCAGCATTTTGTTGTTTGGGGAAAAACTTGAGTTTATGGACAAGTTATGCTGATAGGAAGTATGATCTAAATTTGTCATAATATGATCATCTGTGTAATAAAGTAGTCTCCATGTGGGCCTCTATTCTTCTAGTTGAAATTTTACTGGGAAGTTCCTAAATTGCTGAGGCAGCTGTAGTCATTACTTACAGAAAACAATTATATAATTTCTTTATTGTTTTAAGTGCAATGATATACATATTATTTTTTCCAAATGAAGGAAGGTAGAAGAAGGAGAATATGTCCTTTTGGTTCTCTCTCAGACTCCTCTATTTACTGTGCTTTTCTTGCTTCAATGAACATGGTTTTCTACCATCAAATTCCTTTCTCCCATGTTCAAACTTAAAATAGAATAATTTAGGTCAAAGGAGACCTCTAGAGGTTATATGGTAAAACCCACACACACAGTCAGAGTAGGACTAACTTCAAAGTTGCTCAGGAAGAACCTTCCCTCCTTCTTTTTCCAGTTAAGTCTAAATATATCCCCTGAAACTTCTGATATAAGGTTATGGAAGAAGCAAAAGGCCTGTAGAAGACTTTTTTGGTGCCAGCAAATGTCCATTGATGATAATCTGGCATTGACACAAAAAAGTCAACAACACTATTGGGTTCTGATGCTGATGTTAACACTTGCAGCATCCTCTTCACAGACATATTTTGCCAAATTTATTCTTCTGATAAACTTTTTCAACACTCTTGTTCCCTTATTTTCTTTACTCTTATAATATCTAAGCAATCTTCTGTCATAAATGGGTCTGTTAAGACATGCTTATTATTAAGAATTACCAATGTGTCCCTGTTTAAGATACTGTAAAAATGGAAAGTTGCTCCTCACATTGTTAAACTGTAATCGAAGACTGAAAATATCTCTGTAGAATGTCTGATCAGGCTAACTTCTATTTGAAAAATGTCAGCTAAAGACACTGAACTGTTGAGACAAAAGAAAACATATTTCTTCATCCACATTTGTTTTTCTTTTAAAAGCTCTAGTGCTTCTCCTCTTTAAATTATGGGCAGTGATATTGGGAATGTGTAGTTTATTGCAGTTCATGGCATTTTACCTGACTTTATAGCTCAAATATATCAAGCAGAGGATTGTTTGTTTTATCCTGTTTATATGTTAATTGCTCCAAAGACCAATGGATGTCCTCCAGATGACCCTAAATGGGGTATTTCCTTGCACCTGCTGCTTTTGCTATTAATTATCTGAACTCTGGTTTCTAGTACCCAGTCTATTAACAAAGAGTCTATTCCATTCCATATACAGGGCCTAGGATATATGGTTGAAGGAAGTTATCCTATTAAAACAGAGAAAGGAGCAAGTACTAAACCTATGGTGAGAATGGAAAATGTTCTATGACAAGTAACATGGATATTCTTTCATTCTCTTTTTTTGGTCATGTGCTAGCTTGATTCTAATGCAACCCTTAAGACCTCCCAAGAGATCACTTGCTCATGAAAACAGCAACTAGGCCCAGTCGGTGAGGAAGAAAGGAAAACATGAGTTGTCTGATTCAGAATAGTGAAACTGTGATCGAGTGAGCAGGAAAGGGTTCTGGTCTTAGATAAAGAGCTGATGGAAGCCAAGAACCAGTGGGTGGAAAGAAGGAAGTCTGGTGGCAGACATAGAAATCTAACAAAATGTCAAAATGCATGGGAAAAAGAACTTTAAAAAGCAAAACAAAACAAAAATAAAAGTACTGACTGGATAAACAGCCCAGAAAAATTGTCTCCATACAGGAGATGATGCCTATATTTTCCCTGGTGTAACTCCTTACAATTTTATTTGTAGATAGCACCTTAAAAGGCTATGGAAGGAGGAGCTGGCTGATGTGACATAGCTCATAGTCCTATTTCATCCACCAGTAAGCTGTATTTTAGTATGGCTGATAATTTACCATAGAAAAATTTATGCCATAAGGGACTTCCAGCGGTTATCTAGTCCAACCCTCTGCTCAAACTAAGTCTAATTTGATCAGGTTGCTCAGGGACCTGTCCCATAAAGTCATGTACAGCTCCAGGGATAGAGGTTGTGTACACCTCCAAGGATAGGGGAGGTTCCTGAGTGTAGCAGCCACAGGGCCTGCAAGGCCTCCCTGGCAGTCAGTTGCCTAAGATAAGAAATGCCTAGTTACAATGACTGGACCAAGAGACCCCTCTTCCACCTCAGACCCTTGTTATCTCTCTGTAAGACAATAGGTCATATTTACCTCAACCCTTACTATTGGACTGTTCCCCAAAACCCACATACCCTATCTAAACCCCTTCCTCTGCCCAGTTCGGCAGAAGAGCTGTCACTGTCACCCTTCGCAGAGGCTGCCAATAAAGACACATCTGTGGAACCTCATACAGCCTTCTCCTCTCTCATCCCTGCGTCTGCTGAGGCATTTAGCAAGCAAAGAGCTGCAATTGCTAAAGAGCTGAATTCACCAAAGAGCTGATCTCATTTAAGAGCTGAGCTGCTTGCTAAGATTGCCTGTGGCTGGGAGCCTGCCTGAGGCACCTGGACAGGTTGTGCTTAGCGGTACTCCTCTATCCAGGACACTGATGGCTGACAGGGTTAGACAGACCCCAAGAACCCCGTCGTTATACCTGAGGACCAGAAGAAAGCAAATGACACTTCAATCTTCAAAAAGGGCAAGAGGAAGGATCTGGGGAAATACAGGCTGGTCAGCCTCACCTCTATTCCTGTGAAGATGATGGAAAAAATAGTCTTGTAAGCCATTTCCTGGCACACAATGGACACAGGGTGATTTGGAGTAGTCACCATGGATTTGCAAAAGGCAAATTATGCTTGGCCAACCTGTAAGCCTTCTGCAAGTCAACTAGCTTTGGTGGATGAGGGGAGAGCAGCAGAAGGCTTTCAACGCTGTCTCATATAACATCATCATAGACAAGCTGACAAAGTGCAGGTTAGATAAGTGGACAGTGAGGTGGACTGAAAAGTGGCTGAACTGCTGGGCTCAGACAGTTGTGATGAGAAGCCTAAAGTCTAGCTGGAGGTCAGCATCTAGTGGTGTTTCCCTGGGCTGATCCTTGGGCCAATACTGTTTAACAACTTCATTAATGACCTGAACAATGTGACAGAGAGCACCCTCAGCAAGTTTTCAGATGGTACAAAATTGGGAGGAGCGTTTGATAGACCAGATGGCTGTTGTGCCTTCAGAAGGATCTCAACAGACTGGAGAAATGGGCAGACAGGAACCTCATGCAGTCTATCAAAGGGAAATGACAAGTCCTGCCCCTGGGTAGGAATAACATGATGCACCAGTACAAGGCAGGGGCTGACTGGCTGGAAAGCAGCTTTTCAGCGAAGGACATGGGGGTCCTTGCGGAAAATAAGCTGAATGTGAGCCAGTAATGTGCCCTTGCATCAAAGGAGGTCAATAGTATCCTGAGCTGCATTAGGAACAGGGTTGACAGGAGATTGAGGGAGGTAAACCTTCGTCTCTACTCAGCACTGGAGAGGCCACATCTGTAGTACTGTGTGCAGTTATGATCTCCTCAGTACAAGAAAGTCATGGAAATACTGTAACAAGTTCAGCAAAGAGCCACTGCAGCGATGAAAGGACTGGAGCATCTCCTACAGGAACAGATGGTGGAAGAGCTGGGACAGAATCATAAAATCATAGGATCAGTGAAGTTGAAAAAGACCTTTAAGATCATTCAGTCCAAGTATTAACCTAATACTGTGGTCTAGCACTAAGCCATGTCCCTAAGTGCCTTGTCTTTATGCCTTGCCAAATGCCTTCAGGGATGTTGACTCAGGATCACAGAATCACAGAATAGGTAAGGTTGGAAGGCACCACAGTGGGTCATCTGCTCCAACCTCCCTGCTCAAGCAGGGTCAGTCCACAGCACATAGCACAGGATTGTGTCCAGACAGTTATTGAATATCTCCAGTGAGGGAGACTCTACAAGCTCTCCAGGTAATATTCTTGTGCTTGGTCACCCACACAGTAAAGAAGTTCTTCCTCATATTCAGGTGGAACTGCCTGTGCATCAGTTTCTGCCCATTGCCTTTTGTCCTATTGCTTGGCACCACTGAGACCCTGGCTTCATCTTCTTGGCACCCTCCCTTCAGATACTTATAGACACTGATGAGGTGCCCTCTCAGACATCTCTTCTTGAGGCTTAACAAGCCCGACTCCCTCAGCCTATTCTCATAAGAGAGATGCTCCAGTCCCTTAATCAACTTTTTAGCCCTTTGCTGGACCCGGTCCAGGAGGTCCATGTCTCTCTTGTACTGAGGAGCCCAGAACTGGACACAGCACTCCAGGTGAGGCCTAACCAGGTCTGAGTAGAGGGGCAGAATCACCTCCCTCCACCTGCTGGCAATGCTCTTCCCAATGCACCCCAAGATACCATTTGCCTTCTTGGCCACAAGGGCACTGCTGGTTCATGGGCAGCTTGTTGTCCACCAGGACCCCCAGGTCCTTCTCTGCAGAGCTGTTTTCCAGCAGGTCACCCCCAGCTTGTACTGGTGCCTGGGGTTATTCCTTACCAGGTGCAAGACTGTGCACTGGCCTTTGTTGAATTTCAGACAGTTCTTCTCTGCCCATGTCTCCAATCTGTTGAGGTACTTCTGAATTGCTGCACATCTCCCTGGAGTATTGGCCACTCCTCCCAGTTTGTCAGCAAACTTGCTGAGGATGCATCTACCCTGTCATCCAAGTCATTGATGAATAAGTTAAACAATACTGGCCCCAGTATTGAACCTTGGGGGACCCCTAGTGACAGGCCTCCAACTAGACCCTGTGCCACTGATCACCACCCTCCGGGATCTGAGTTTCAGACAGATGTCAATTCACCCCACTGTCCACCCATCCAGTCCACACTTCCTGAATTGTTTAAGATTGTTTAGTCTGCAAAAGTGAAGGCCCAGGAGGGATCTTATCTGTGTCTAAATACACTGTGCATTAAAGATTGTTGTGGTTTAACCCCAGCCA
The DNA here is from genome assembly GCF_051311805.1 of Agelaius phoeniceus. NCBI lineage: Eukaryota > Metazoa > Chordata > Aves > Passeriformes > Icteridae > Agelaius > Agelaius phoeniceus. The sequence continues at coordinate 9,686,424 of NC_135301.1, read as the reverse complement.
AATCAAATTCCCACCTCTTTGGAATGGGAGCACTCCACAACTCCCCCTTTTTTAAATCGATCAATGTATGTTGAATAACTCATAACAAGGGGATTCTCGGGAATATGACTTAATAGTTTACAAAACTAAAATGAACATTATTAAGCTAAATTAACAAGTAATAGAAAAGCATTTGAGACTTAATCACAAAGGATAAAGTAACAGAAATTATGATACTTGACTAAATTAATGCATTTTTACTTAATGAGGTAATAGTTCAATCTCTTCTGGCTTTTGATCTTCTCACCAGAAGGGGTGAAGTTTTTTGATCTCCTCTTCATGAGGGGCACAGTCTTTAGTGTTTGGTCTCGGCTTTGGCACTGGTGTTATGGGTGTTGTTATTTTAGATGATGATGACTGGGAAGCGAGGGAAGTGGCGAGAGCCCTAGGCGTAGAGCTTGGAGCGGGGCCAGCACTACAGCAGGGGCTGGCTTCTTTGCGGGGCTGAGCAGCCCCACCACACGGGCCCGGGGCGGGCTCAGCTGCAGCGGCATGGCAAGAAGTGGGGAAGGTAGGTAGGGGGGAAGGAAAGGGAAAGTTTGGGACAGGAAAAGAAGGACTTAGGTGGGGAAAAGGGGAACCTTAAACAGTGTGGTAAGCACCATTTTTAAAAGGAGGGCCCAGGACAGTGCAGCCATCACCTTCCCGGGTAGGGAACAGGGGATATGGAAAGACAGCGGGCGAAGGAGGACATAGGACGGCGAGAGGATGGTAGCGCTCCCATGTCACTTCTGTGGACAGATTCCATCCCTTGTTCTGCTTTGAGGAAAAGGGGGATAGGGTGGCGGAGAGGGACAGGGGGGGACGGAGAGACGGTAGCAACTCCATGCCATCCTGGCAGTTTTCACTCCTTGCTGCACTTCTAGGAACAAAAGGGTAAGGAAAGATATGGGCAGCTTCACAGAAACTGAAAATCGTGGGGGTTCACAGGAGGGGGAACCACTCATGTAGGGCATCAACGCACTGCATGTAATCTTCCATAGCCATTTATAAGTAGCTCCCAGAGCTTTACCGTCCATAAGCTGCAGCAGACGTGTTGGGAAAGTTGACAAGAGTCGGTAGAATGGTCCTTTTTGTAGGCAGACTAGCTGCTTGTAGCTCTTAAAAACCCCCTTCCATGAAAAATTAAAAAACTTAAACCATTCATAAATATCTCACTGCGTGATGGTAGATGTCAGTCCCATCACCCGGTCCCAGTAAGCTGGTCCCCTTACTGGGAATTCCCTTCCCCGGAAGCCTTTTACCCCCATGTTTTTAAGGTCACTCTCAACCTGGCCTCTTGCCATGGTACTCTTGAGTCTTCCTTTTTAAGATGGGGATCATGCAAGGTGTAGCCGTCAGCAGGTGACTTACGGAGTGCTGGTCATGCTGTCCTCACTGGTTGCCTGCATTCTCCACCATTTGTTGTGTCATGTTGCAACAGAGTTCATTGTGTCCAGGGAGAGTGCAGCTGCCGGTGCCAGGCATGGGAACAAAAAAGAGACAGGTCTTCATTTCATAAAGCTTGAGAATCCATTTATTACCCCCGGAGATGAGGGGGGAGACAAAGACGAAAAGACTGGGCAAAGACAGGGTCACGGGGTTTTTATAGGGCATCGCAGGGGTGGAGTTTAGGGTTTGGGTCAAGGGAGGAGTTATTAGCAACACAGGGAAGCTAAAACCAAATTCCCACCTCTTTGGAATGGGAGCACTCCACGAGGTCCTGCACCTAGGTCACAACAACCCCATGCAACACTACAGGCTTGAGGAAGAGTGACTGGAAAGCTGCCTGGCAGAAAAGTATCTGGAGGTGTGTCCTGGGTTGACTATATGATGCTTTTATCCCCAGTCGTCTCATTCTGGTTATGTTGAATAATAAGTTTTGCACCTTTAAGAGTGTTCCAGAGAATGAAGGGGGGGGAGAGAAGAAGCGGCAGTTTTTTTCAGACACTGTACTCACTCCTCCACATTCCTGCTCCTGGACTGTTGTTGTCTGCGGATGGACAGACAGCGGGACAGAGCTCTCTTTTGCTTTTAGTTAGTTTTAGCTAGCTGAGGCAAAGAAGTTCCCTGGACTTTTGTTTTTTTCCCTTTTCCTTGGACCTCTTGAAACCTGCTCTGGACTGAACACCCAGGGGAGCACCGGCAGCTGCATCTGTGGCCCACCAGGCCGGGCCTGGCCTGCGACATTTCCAGCGCCGGAGGGACTGATCAGAGACTGAGTGAGCTGAGCCGCAACCCGGGGAGGGACTTTCTCAGTTTGTCATCTCTTTTGAAGTGGCAAGGGATTTTATTGTTTGATATTGTTTAGGTTTTATTGTTTAATAAACAGTTTTTTTCCACCTTTCTCCAAGGAGGTATTTTCTCCTGGACCAGTTGGGGGGAGGGGCTGATTGGATCTGCTTTCCTACCGGAGCTCCTCTGGAGGATTCTCTCCCAAATTTGCTCTAAACCTGGACAAATACATCTAGTGGCGCCCAACGTAGGGCTTGAAAAGGTAGAAAAAAGCTCTATTGATTGTGTGTTGGTTGTGCTCGCTCTTTAGTGAGTTAAAGCAGTCAGTAGCCATGCTGCTTGAATTCGTAATGTCTCTTGGGGTGGAGGCCTTCATGTGGCTCTGGGCTCTAGACCTTTTTGAGGTTTCAATACCTTTCTGGTCACTAGGATTATTGTCCATAACACGTAATTTTTACGGTAGAGGGGTACGGATTAGAATAGCTGTTGTGCTGGCCTTGGTGATAATGATTTATAAAGTGTTTACAAAGATACTGGCATCTGTTTACGATATTTATGGTTTATGGTTTCTTTGTCCTACCCTGCATACCAATTCCAGTAGTATGTTTTGGGAATTTATTAGTAATAGCACCCAGTCTGTTAGAAGAGGAGCCAGGAATAAGGCTTTCCAGCCTTTCCTTTCCTTCTTCTCCTTTGGATCTGTTATGTCACTTTTTGAGAATGTTCAGTTTCCCCTGAATGTTAAAGAGATCATCTTTCTGGTATTTAATCTGGTAAGCTTCCTCTATATGGTCTGCAGGTTCTCTAGAATGAGGGCTGAGATATCCAGAGGAGTTGGTGAGACCCCTGACCCAGAAGCAGATGCAGGCATGAAAAATCCTGAGTGGTGTGGAGAATGGGAAAATATAGGCCAAACCCTGAAGGAATTTTCTGATCCTGTAGACTGGGATTTTCCACGGGAACAAATTCAGAACCCAGCTGAGGTGGGGAAATACCTAAAAGAGAAGTGCCATGATGATTCTAAGGAGAAAAGGCTAATTGCAATAAGCTGGGCCCTGGCCTATGCTTATCGCACTCTGTTAGATACTGTAGGGCAGCAGACAGAGGCAGGGGGGCAGGGAGATAAAGCAGCAGCTACCACAGTCACCCCAGGCTCAAAGCCAACAGCTAAACCAGATAGTGAGCCTAAGCCACTGGCAGTTGCTGCAGGAAAAAAGCACACAAGCAAAACAAATCGGCCAGTGACTGATGATGATGATCCAGGGGAAGGACCCTCAACACCAACTGATACAAAAGCCAAAGTTAACGCAACTAACACAGCATCAGAAGCCAATATTGAGTCTTAGTCCCTGAAGGACCTTCGTGACCTAAGGAAGGATTACACCCGACGACCTGATGAATCCATAATTAGTTGGTTAGTCCGTCTCTGGGATGCTGCAGGCGAGGCTACAATTCTGGATGGCACTGAAGCGAGGCATTTGGGATCCCTGTCACAGGATCCTGTCATTGACCAAGGAATGATGAGGGGGGCTAATCCACACAGCCTCTGGGCACCGGTCCTAGGAAGTGTAGCACAAAGATACCTGTGCGCAGACGATCTCTATATGCAGCAAACCCAGTGGAAAACCATAGAACAAGGGATTCAACGCTTGAGGGAAATGGCAGTGGCAGAGATTGTCTTCTCAGATGATGTAAACACTGTAAATCCAGACTTGGTACCATGCACATCTGTGATGTGGAGAAAACTTGTACGACTTGGGCCACGAGAATATGCTTCTGCTTTAGCAATAATGAAGCGGGATGATGGTGAGGAGACTGTGCTTGATATGACAAAGAAGCTCCGAGCATATGCAGATGCTGTACATGGCCCAACACATGCCAGAATTGCAGCGGTGGAAACACATCTGCAAAAATTAGAAGACAAGATGGAGGAGGGTCACAAGAAACTGAGGGAGGAGATTAAAGAGGGCTTTCTCCAAATCTCGGCAGTACAGATCAGAGGTTCTGGTATCCAAGGCAGATGTTCCCCAGATGGCGAGAGAAGGTACACCCCACGAGCTGAGCTGTGGTTCTACCTGCGTGATTGTGGAGAAAACATGGGGAGATGGCACAGAAAACCTACTGCTGCTCTGGCACAACGGGTGCATGAACTGTAGACTCAGAGAGGAAGTTCCAAAAGGGAAGCAGCTCCAGTGGCCAGTAACCAAACTGTCACATATGATGATAATGACAATATTTTTGATCCCCTTGAAGGACCCTCCAAGGCATATGCCCAGGGAAAGAAGGATAACCAGGCTTAGAGGGGCCCTGCCTCTAGCCAGGTAGAGGCTGGGGAAAACCGTGTTTTTTGGACTGTGTGGATTCGTTGGCCTGGCACATCTGAACCACAAGAATACAAAGCTTTGGTTGACACTGGTGCGCAATGTACATTAATCCCATCGAGACATGAGGGGACAGAGTCTGTTTCTATTGCTGGTGTGACAGGGGGATCACAGGCTTTTACTTTGGTGGAAGCTGATGTGAGCCTGACTGGAAATGAGTGGAAGAAACACCCTATTGTGACTGGCCCAGAGGCCCCATGCATTTTAGGCATAGACTTCCTCCAAAGTGGGTATTTCAAAGACCCAAAAGGACTCAGATGGGCATTTGGAATAGCTGCTATAGAGACAGAGGGTGTCAAGCAGTTGAACAGCTTGCCTGGACTGTCAGAAAACCCATCTGCAGTAGGTCTCCTGAAGGTGGAAGAGCAACGAGTACCAATTGCCACCTCAACAGTGCACCGCCGACAGTATCGAACGAATCGAGATGCTGTGATCCCCATCCACAAAATGATTCGTGAGCTGGAGAGCCAAGGGGTGGTCAGCAAGACCCACTCACCCTTCAACAGCCCCATTTGGCCTGTGCGTAAATCTGAAGGAGAATGGAGATTGACAGTGGACTATCGTGCATTGAATGAAGTGACTCCACCACTGAGCGCTGCTGTGCCGGACATGCTGGAACTGCAGTACGAGCTTGAGTCCAAGGCAGCGAGGTGGTATGCCACTATAGACATTGCCAATGCATTTTTCTCCATTCCTCTGGCAGCAGAATGCAGGCCTCAGTTTGCCTTCACCTGGAGAGGCATGCAGTACACCTGGAACCGACTGCCCCAGGGGTTGAAGCACAGCCCCACCATCTGCCATGGACTGATCCAGGCTGCACTGGAAAAGGGTGAGGATCCAGAACATCTGCAATATATTGATGACATCATTGTGTGGGGGAAGACAGCAGCAGAAGTGTTCGCGAAAGGGGAGAAAATCATCCAGATTCTCCTAAAAGCTGGGTTTGCCATCAAGAAGAGCAAAGTCAAGGGACCTGCTCAAGAGATCCAGTTTCTGGGAGTGAAGTGGCAAGACGGACGGCATCAGATTCCCACTGATGTCGTCAACAAGATCACAGCAATGTCTCAACCATCCAGCAAGAAAGAAACACAAGCTTTCCTAGGTGCCATAGGTGTTTGGAGGATGCACATTCCCAAATACAGTCAGATCATGAGCCCTCTCTACCTGGTCACCCGTAAGAAGAACACTTTCCACTGGGGCCCTGAGCAGCAACAAACCTTTGCACAGATCAAGCAGGAGATCACTCATGCAGTAGCCCTTGGCCCAGTCAGGATGGGACCAGAGGTGAAGAACGTGCTCTACTCTGCAGCCGGGAACCATGGCCTGTCCTGGAGCCTTTGGCAGAAGGTGCCTGGGGAGACTTGAGGCCGACCACTAGGATTTTGGAGTCGAAGCTACAGAGGGTCTGAAGCCAACTATACTCCAACAGAGAAAGAAATCTTGGCTGCCTATGAAGGAGTCCAGGCTGCCTCAGAGGTAATAGGCACTGAAGCACAACTCCTCCTGGCACCCCGACTACCAGTACTGGGGTGGATGTTCAAAGCAAAGGTTCCCTCTACACACCATGCCACCAGTGCTACATGGAGCAAATGGATTGCTGTTATCACAGCGCACCTGTATTGGAAAACTGAATCGCCCTGGGATTCTGGAAATAATTACAAACTGGCCTGAAGGTGAAAACTTTGGTGTCGCTGATGAAGGGGAACAAGAAGTGACACGGGCTGAAGAAGCTCCACCATACAACCAACTGCCAGCAGGAGATACACGATACACTCTTTTTACTGATGGTTCTTGCCGCATTGTGGGAATGAACTGGAAGTGGAAAGCAGCTGTATGGAGCCCCACACGACAGGTCGCAGAGGCCACTGAAGGAGAAGGTGGATCAAGCCAACTTGATGAACTCAAAGCTGTTCAACTGGCCCTGGACATTGCTGAGAGAGAGAAGTGGCCAAAGCTCTACCTTTATACTGATTCATGGATGGTAGCCAATGCTCTGTGGGGATGGCTGGAGAGGTGGAAAGAGGCTAACTGTCAGCGTAGAGGAAAACCAATTTGGGCTGCTGATGAGTGGAAAGACATTGCTACCAGGGTAGGGAAGCTGCCTGTGAAGGTCCGCCATGTGGATGCTCATGTTCCCAAGAGTAGAGCTAATGAGGAGCACCAAAACAATGAGCAAGTAGACCAGGCTGCAAAGAAAAAGGTGTCAAAGATAGACTTAGATTGGCAACACAAAGGAGAGTTATTCTTAGCTCGATGGGCCCATGATGCCTCAGGCCATCAGGGCAGGGATGCCACCTATAAGTGGGCACAAGACCGAGGGGTGGATTTAACCATGGACAGTATTTCTCAGATCATCCATGACTGTGAGACGTGTGCTGCCATCAAACAGGCCAAGCGAGTGAAGCCCCTATGGTATGGTGGGCGGTGGTCCAAGTACAAGTATGGGGAGGCCTGGCAGACTGACTACATCACACTGCCCCAGACACGCCAGGGCAAGCACTATGTGCTGACCATGGTGGAAGCCACCACTGGATGGTTGGAAACCTACCCTGTGTCTCATGCTACGGCCCGTAACATCATCCTGGGCCTTGAAAAGCAAGTTCTGTGGAGACATGGTACCCCTGAGAGGATTGAGTCAGACAACAGGACTCATTTCAAGAACAGCCTTATCAACACCTGGGCTAGGGAACATGGCATTGAGTGGGTGTACCATATCCCCTACCATGTACCAGCTGCAGGCAAAGTGGAGAGGTACAACAGACTGTTAAAAACCCAGTTGAAAGCATTAGGTGGGGGATCTTTCAAAAACTGGGAGCAGCATCTGGCAAAAGCCACCTGGTTAGTTAACACCCGAGGCTCTACTAACCGAGTGGGCCCTGCCCAATCTGAGCCTTTGCATAGAGTAGATGAAGACAAAGTCCCAGTGGTGCATGTCAGAGGTTTGTTAGGGAAGACAGTTTGGATTACTTCTGCCTTGAATACAGACAAACCCATTTGTGGGGTTGTTTTTGCTCAGGGACCAGGTTGCACATGGTGGATAATGCAAAAAGATGGAAGAACACAATGTGTACCTCAGGGAGATCTGATTGTTGGGTGAAACCTATGTGTAAATATCACTGTTTGCTGAATGTTATTACCATTGTCTGTGTATAGCTGTATAATGGATGTATAATGTATGTGTTTGTAGAGTTAGAATTTATATTAGTTTTAGTAGTAAGCAGACAATATGGGGATAAGGGGTGGAATGTCCTGGGTTGACTATATGATGCTTTTATCTCCAATCGTCTCATTCTGTTTATGTTGAATAATAAGTTTTGCACCTTTAAGAGTGTTCCAGAGAATGAAGGGGGCGGGGAGAGAAGAAGCGGCAGTTTTTTTTCAGACACTGTACTCACTCCTCCACATTCCTGCTCCTGGACTGTTGTTGTCTGCGGATGGACAGACAGCGGGACAGAGCTCTCTTTTGCTTTTAGTTAGTTTTAGCTAGCTGAGGCAAAGAAGTTCCCTGGACTTTTGTTTTTTTCCCTTTTCCTTGGACCTCTTGAAACCTGCTCTGGACTGAACACCCAGGGGAGCACCGGCAGCTGCATCTGTGGCCCACCAGGCCGGGCCTGGCCTGCGACATTTCCAGCACCAGAGGGACTGATCAGAGACTGAGTGAGCTGAGCCGCAACCCGGGGAGGGACTTTCTCAGTTTGTCATCTCTTTTGAAGTGGCAAGGGATTTTATTGTTTGATATTGTTTAGGTTTTATTGTTTAATAAACAGTTTTTTTTCCACCTTTCTCCAAGGAGGTATTTTCTCCTGGACCAGTTGGGGGGAGGGGCTGATTGGATCTGCTTTCCTACCGGAGCTCCTCTGGAGGATTCTCTCCCAAATTTGCTCTAAACCTGGACAAAGTGTTAGTCAACTGCCAGCTGAACATGAGCCTGATGTGTGCCCAGGTGACCAAGAAGGCCAAAGACATCCTAGCTTGTGTCAGAAATAGTGTGGCCAACAGGACCAGGGAAGTGATTGTCCCTCTGTTCTTGGCACTGGCAAGGGCACACCTCAAATACTGTGTTCAGTTTTGGGCCCCTCACTACAGGAAGGACATGGAAGGACATTGAGATGTTGGAACATGTCCAAAGGAGGCCAACAAAGCTGGTGAAGAGTCTAAGGCATGAGTTTTATGAGGACCAGCTGAGGGAACTGGGGTTTTTTAGTCTGGAGAAAGGAGGCTCAGGGGAAACCTTATCAATCTCCACCTGAAAGGAGGTTATAGTGAGGTGGAAGTTGGCCTCTTCACTCAGGCAACTAGTGACAGTACAAGGGGAAATGGCCTCGGGTTGCACCAGGGGAGGTTCAGGTTGGATATTAGGAAAAATTTATTCACTGAAAGAGTGGTTAAACATTGGAAAAGGCTCCCCAGGGAAATGGTGGATTCACCATCCCTGAAAGTGTTTAAAAAAATGAATGGACATGCACTTTACAATATGGCTTAGTTGACATGGTGGTATTAAGTCAAAGGTTGGACTTGATGATCTTGGAGGTCTTTTTCAACTTTAATGATTCTGTGATTCTGTGATTCTATGACTACCAGGTCATGTTCATCTTGTTATCAGCCAACATCCCCAAGTCCTTATCATCATTGCTGCTCTCGATCCATTCTCCACCCGCCCTGTATATTTGCATGGTATTCCCTCACACAGGGGCAGGACCTTGCATGTGGCCTCATAGAAATTCTTGAGGTTTGCACAGGCCCACCTCTCTAGCCTGTCAAGTTTGCCTTTGATGGCATCCCTTCCCTCCAGCTTGTCAACTGCACCGCTCACCTTGGTGTTATCTGCAAACTTGCTGAGGCTGTGCTCAGTCCCATTGTCTATGTCATTGATGAAGATATTAAATAACACTGGTCCCAAATGACACCCCTGAGAGACACCACTCATTACTGATCTTCATGTGAATATTGAGCTGTTAACTACTACCCTCTGGATGAGACCATCCAACCAATTCCTCATCCACCTAACAGTCCACCCATTGAATCCATCTCTCTTCAATTTAGAGAGAAGGATGTTGTAGGGGATCATGTCAAAGGCTTTACAGAATTCCAGATAAATTACATCTGTAGTCCTTCCCTTGTCCACTGATGGTGTCACTCCATCATAGAAGGCCACTAGGTTGGTCAGGCAGTACTTGCCCTTGGTGAAGCCATACTGCCTGTCCCGAATCACCTCCCTGTCCTCCATGTGCCTTAGCACAGCTTCTAGGAGGATCTCTTCCATAATATTACTCGGCACAGAGGTGAGGCTGATAGGCTAGTAGTTCCCAGGGTCTTCCTTTCTACCCTTTTTTAAATGGGTGCAATATTTCCCTGTTTCCAGTCACCTGGGACTTCACTTGACCTCCACATCTTTTCAAATATCATGGAGAATGGCTTTGCAAATACATCAGCCAATTCCCTCAGGACTGTGATTCATCTCATAAAGTTCCATAGACTCAAATCTGTTCAGTTTCTTCAAGTGGTCACAAACATGATTAGTGGGATGGACTTTGCTCCCCTAGTCTCCCATCTTGCAGTCCATCTACTCAAGACGTGTGGGAGAGGTTGCCATCAAAGACTGTGGCAAAAATTTCGTTGAGTACCTCAGCCTTCTTGTCTGTTATTACCCATCTGCCAGCCTTGCTTACTGGGAGGGGGGGAGGGTACATAATCTTTTACCTTCCTTTCTGTCTGACATACCCGAAGAATCCTTTCTTGTCCTCTCAAGTTTATTAGTTTAAAGCACAATTTACTAAGTCAGTCAATATGTTGGCGAAGATTGTCCCACCTCTTCTAGATCAGTAGATTCCAACTCTTCCCAATAGGCTGTATTCATTGAAGAAAATCCTGTGACCACAGAAACCAAAGCCCGGGTGACAACACCATCCACAAAACCAGATACTGATCTGCATGATGCATTGACTTCTGCCTGCACCCCTATCCCTGACTGGCAAGACAAAGGAGAAGATCACTTGGACACCTGTCCCTTTCACTTGAAGCCCTAGTGCTTTCAAATCCTGCTTGATCTTGTCCAGACAATGCCTTACCATGTCATTGGTGCCCATGTGGAAAAGAAGTAGTGGATAGTAATCTGCACTTTTAGCCAGTTGTGGCAGTTTCTCTGTGACATCCTGGATCTTGGCTCCTGTCAAGCAGCAAACTTCCCTTGACTGTATATCAGGCTGGCAGGTGGGTGCCTCTATGCTTCTCACCCACTCTTAGCACTTGCTGCTTTCTTTTGCAGCTTTTAGTATGCCCTGCTGTTGCAGTTTCTCCCTGTGAATCTTGCCCATTGGTTTTGCCCACTACCAAGGCTTCATATCTTTTGCTGGTTGGTACATACAAGGAAGGGGAGTGAAGCAATATCCTGTTTCCATGGTTCACCAAAGACCATGGTGCCTCCTCCAAGGTGCTGTCTGTTTTGCACTGCAGCTCTTTCTCTGGTAGTCCTTGGAGGTCAGTGCCATGGGGTCCTAGTATTTATTCTTGCAACATCTCAAATAGTACTGTTTCTTGTTCCCCCTTGTAAAGGCCCAGAGAAGGTGACTTTGGTCACAGGATGCATCCTACTGCCCCCCTGCTCAGGCTGCACTATGATCTGAAAAATGCTCATTAGGCCTTGGTCTTGACTAACTGCTCTTGGACTAAGCCCCTCTTGAGCTTATGAGAAACACTGTCTGTTCCCAGGAACTAACAACTCAGCTTATTCTGTGATTTCTGTTTTTTAACAAACAGCCTTGGAAACTTATTTTTCTTGCCTGAATAACAACCCAAGTGGAAAAATATTTTTGTTATTGGACCTTCAAAGAAAGTTACTGACTCAAATTGCATCCAGGATGGAAATTTACTATGACTAAAGCTCATTCTCCAACAACATTATGAATAGCAGTCCGACGTGACACCCTTTGAGCTCTTGATTCCCAGAAGATAAGGGGATAATGTGTATGTCTCAAACACTGATAACCAGATGGCTGTGGAGCCAACCAAGGACTGGCTGCCGTGAGAAAAAACAAGGTTTGGCATGAGAAGGGGGGCCATGCAGAGGTAGGGTAGGGCAGCACTTTTCTGGGATAAACATCCTTGTTGTAGTTCCTGAAGATAAGCACAACACAGTACAGTTCAACCACAGGAATGAGGCCAAGAAGTGGGCATGGATTATCGGGGGAGATTAAGACCACCAAAGACCCCCCGAAGCCCTCTGGCCCATTTCCAGAAAGGTCTGAAAGAATGGACTGCGCATGAGAATTAATTTGCATAGAAACCGAGAAACCTGTCTTCAGGGCAGAGAAACCTATCCATAAAAATGTACCCGCCCCCCAAGCCCAGGCAGCGCCCCCAGGATACTGGACATCTCATCAGCCGGACCAACACTGCTGGATTGATGCTGAAACCAGGACTGGTGATCTATTTTTTTCTCTTTCATTTTCTCTCCCCCTCTTTAATCTTTTCCTTTCTGTCTTTCCTTTCACCCCACCCCTTTATCCAAAACCCACTGCCGTGTGCTTATATAGTAGGCCAGGGACTAACATACTGATTTCCATGCCAAGTGTGTAAATTAGTAATAAAATTTTCTCATTGTTTGTAGAGCCTCTGACTTTGGTCATTCCTTTCGAACACGAGCATTTATGAATCTTAGGTGCTCCCTTCCCCTTAAGAGTGGGTCTTCACACCCCTCCCTAGTACAGCATAACCTAGTGACTTCTCCTGCATCTCCTCCACTCAGGAGCATGAGGTGCAGTCTTTATAGCCCTCCACCTGGATGGCAGCTTCCCTGATAGGAAGCTCTGTCTGGGTGGCTGCCTCCACTCCTTCCAGGCTAGACTGGCTAGACAGCCAATTCCTGCCTGCTACAGAGTTCAGCCCTCATCTGGTCTCTACCACCATGCTTTCAACAACTTCAAAACACTGCCTAATAAGGACCTATAATTTTCTGGAGACATCAAGCTGCTGGATAGGCTTGCACAGCTAACAGCTATTTGGGGTGACCATTGGAGCTGCAGCATAAGACTGTGTTAGAAGAGCAAGCAGCAGTCCAACAACTAGTAGGATGTGCTGCCTTCCTTATGCACCCTTCTGCTTGAACTGCTGCACAATCTTTTGCACCATTCCTCTCAGGCACTGTTCCCTACAGCACCACACCCTGGTCACTTGCACTTCCTAGGGGCCAGTTACATGTGGATTCCTGTGGTTTGAACTGGCTGCACCAACAGCGGGGACCACCCAATTCTCTCATGCCCCTCTTATGAGACCTGTTGACTGCTAGCCAGTCCCTACACACACAGAGCCCAAGGGTATTGGGGGCCCAGAAAGCTCCTCAAACACCCTCCGGGACTTCATAAGCATCACACTCAGCACACAGCAAATAGTACTTCTGCCACTACCGCCACTGCTGCTGCTGGCATTGGCTTCCCATGGTTCGAACTGGCTGGGGAACAGCCACCACCACCCAAGCAAATGGAGCTCCAAACTGAAATCAAACACAAAAAGAAAGTACACAGAAGGTGGAATCAGGGACAGACTTCTTGGGACAAAGATATTGTCTGCACATATATCAAGAAAGCTCTGAAGATTGTCTAGTGCACACCCCTCCCCCACTCCCCTTGCCCAGTTCAAAGGGGGTAGAAGAATATCTGCACTAGTTTTATACTTTTTTGGGCAATAGTGGATGCTCTGTGAATCTTAAAGATTCCTTACTGAAAGGCACTGAAGGATCCATTTGCCATCCAGACAAAAGAACCAGAGGCTGCTCATGTGTTAGAAACCAACAGAGAGACACCTGTGAAATTCAACAAAGGAATTAGGTTGTGTTCCTCTAAAATGGTGACAAGGTCAATAGGCCCACTAAAGTGCCTCCATAGCAATGCATACAGCATGGGTAACAGACAGGAAAAGATGGAAGCCACTGTGCACCTGGAAAGGTATGATTTAATTGCTACCACTGAGATTTGGTAGGACAAATTGCATGACTGGAGCACTTCAATCGATGGCTATAAACTCTTCAGAAAGCACAGGCAAGGAAGAAGGGATGGAGGGGTTGCCTTCTATGTAAAAAAATGGATCGACTGGTGAAAGCTGTCTTTGAAAACCAGTGCTGAATGAGTTGAGACAGTTTGGGTAAAAATAAAGGAAAAGTCAACAAAGGAAATCTCATGGCTAGTGTTTGCTACAGGTTGCCTGATCAAGGTGAGGATGTCAATTAAGCATTTTAACTTCAACTGCAGGAAGAATCATGTTCACAGGGTCTGATCCTCCTGGGGGACTTCAACTACCCTGACACCAGCAATTGCTCTTCTCACAACCTGAACCTCAAGGTCTGTATCCAAGACAGGGGGGAAGCAGTCCCTCCCATCATAGGAGAAAATCAGATTTGTGACCACCTAAGAAACCTGAGCATACATAAATCCACAGGATCACACAAGATGAATGTCAAGGTCCTGAGGGAATTTGCTGATGTGGTTGCTAAGCCATTCTCCACTGTATTTGTGAAGTTATGGGGCAGTCAGACCACATCCCCAATGACTAGAACTAAGGAAACATTGTGCTCATTAAAAAAAAATGTTAAAAGGACCACCCTGAGAACTACCAACCAGTAGACCTCACCTCCATGTCCAGTAAGATCATGGGACAAATCCTCCTGGAAGATATATTGAGGCATACGGATGACAGGGAGGAGATTAGCACATTAGTTCACTAAAGGCAAATTGTGCATGATCATTTTAGTGGTCTTCTACAATGAAATGACTGCATCAGTGGAAAAGGGAAGAGCTACAGATGTCATCTACCTGGACTTCTGTAAGGCCTTTCAAACAGTCCCCCAAAACATTCTGACCACTAAATTGGAGAGATATGGGGACTGTTAGATGGATAAGGAATTTGCTGGATGGCCATGTCCAAAGACTCATAGTCAATAGTGCAGTGTTCAAGTGAAAACCAGTGACAACTGGTGTCTGTCAGGGGTCCATATTGAGACCAATACTGTTTAATATCTTCATCAATGACATAGTGAGTTTGAGTGCACTCTCAGCAAGTTTGCAGATGACACCAAGCTGAGTGGTACAGTTGACATCCCTTCCCTTTGTGTTCCTCTAAAAAGCTGACAAGGTCAATAGGCCCACTAAAGTGCCTCTGTAGCAATGCATGCAGCATGGGTAACAGACAGGAAAAGGGAAGGAATGGGATTCCATCAAGAGGGATCTTGACAGGCTAGAGAGGAGTGGGCCCATGCAAACCTCATGAAGTTCACCAAGGCCAAGTGCAAGGTCCTGCACCTGGATCAGGGCAATCCCCAGTATCAATACAGACTAGGGATGAATAGATTGCGACCAGCCCTGAAGGGAAGGACTTGGGGATATACTAGTAAATGAAAAATTTGCCATGTGCTGGCAATGTGCGCTTGCAGCTCAGAAAACCAATCACACCCTGGGCTGCATAAAAGGCAGTGTGGCCAGCAGTTTGAGGAAGGTGAATTCTCCCCCTCTACTTCACTCTCATGATACCCCCACCTGGAGTACAACATCCAGTTCTGTTACAGAAAGTCCAGAGGAGAGCCACAAAGATTATTAGAGGGCTGGAACACCTCTCATAAGAGGAAAGATTATGAGAGTTGTTGTAGTTCAGCCTAGAGAAGAGAAGGCTTTGGGGAGACCTTATTGCAGCCTTTCAATATATAAAGGGGGCAGAGAGGCACTTTTTGCCAGAGCTTGTACTGACAGGACAAGGGGCAATAGTTTTAAACTGAAAGAGGCAATGTTTACATTTAGATTTAGGGATCAGGAGGATAGCTGAAATGCTTGTACACCAATGCACTCAGTATGAGAAACAAACAGGATGAACATGTTGTAGTGGGTTGACTTTGGCTAAATGCCAGGTGCCCACCAAGCCACTTTATAACTCTCCTTCCCAGTGAGACAGGGGAGAGAAAATAAGATGGAAAACAAGTTGAGATGAGGTGAGATAAGGTTGAGATAAGGCAGCTTACTGAAGTAAAAGCAAAAGTTTGCAGGAACATAAGCAGAGAAAAAAAGTTTATTCTCTATAGTGAGTGATGTTTAGACACTTCCCAGGAAGCAGGGCTTCAGCACATGAAGTGGTTGATCTGGAAGGCAAACATAAATAACAAATGCCCACCATTCTTCCTCCCTCCTTTAGCTTTTATATTTAAGCTGACATTATATGGTATGAAATATCCCTTTGGTTAATTTGGGTCAGCTGGCCTAGTTGTGTCCCCTCCCAGGATCTTGCCCACTCCCAGCCCCTTGATGGGGGGGGAGAGGATGTTGGGGAGACAGCACTGATGCTGTGCCAGAACTGCTCAGCAGCGGCCAAAACACTGGTGTGTTATCAACACCTTTTCAGCTCCCAATGCAAAGCACAGCACTGGGAAGGCTGCTATGGGAAAATTAATTCCAGTTCAGGCAGACCAAATACACATTTGACCACCCTTAGAGTAAAAAAAATATTATTTCTTAGAAGCTATGCTAAAGCACATGGAGGACAGGGAGGTGATTTGGGACAGTCAGCATGGCTTCCCTGAGAGCAAGTACTGCCTGACCAACCTAGTGGCCTTCTATGATGGAGTGACTCCATCAGTGGACAAGGGAAGGGCTACAGATGACATTTATTTGGACTTCTGTAATGATGCCTTTTCACTGGCCCTAAAATCATGAGCCAGACACAGGGTGATAAAAAGGGGTTACCTTTATAAAGATCCTTTGGTGCACAATTGGGTAGGTGGAAAACACCGAAGATGCACACACAGCATAATGCATATACAATTTTTATAGGTTTTGAAAATTAGCATATCTGACAAGAATCCCCAATTAGAAGCATAATTGGTAAGGTAATTCCCCCCCAGTTCAACCCTTTTTTGAATTCCCCCTCCTCTAGATAGGGACTAAACTCTGTTTATGAAAATGTGTCTCAAAGAGCTGGTTTCAACCTTGGTTCCCAGGAAGAACCAAGATAGGAAAGGAGCCTTGGACCCCCAGCTTGGAGTCTCTGGAATGTGTTTTGTATTTCTGCCTATCAGTCTAGGGAAAAAATACTGGAGCTAACTACAAATACAATAATAGGCTACAGAGCTACAAATATATGTGTAAAAAATACAGAAAATATATTTTAAAAAAAAAGGGCAAAGAATCAGTTTGGCATCAGTAAAGCCTTTGACATGGTCTTCCATATCTTTCTCTCTAAATTGGATAGATGGATTCAGTGGGTGGACTGTTAGGTTGATAAGGAATTGGTTGGACAGTTGCATCCAAAGGGTCGTGATCAATGGTTCAGAGTCCTGATGGACATCAGTGACAAGCGGTATCCTTCAGGGATCTATATTGGGACCAGTGTTATTTAGTATCTTCATCAATGACAGACAAAGGGATCGAGTACACCCTCAGCAGAATTGCAGATGACACCAAGATGAGTGGTGCAGTTGACACACCTGAAGAATGGGATGCCATCCAGAGGAACCTGGACAAGCTTGAGAACCAGGCCCATGAGAACCTCATAAGATTTAACAAGTGCTGGTGCTGCACCTGGGTCCTGGTGAACCCTGGTGTTAATATAGACTGGGGGATGAACTGATTGAGAGCAGCCCTGCTGAGAAGGACTTGAGGGTGCTGGTGGATGAGAGACTGGATATGAGCTGGCAATGTGTGCTTGCAGCCCAGAAAGCCAACTGTGTCCTTGGGCTGCATCAAAAGCAGCGTGGCCAGAAAGTTGAGGGAGGCGATTCTACCCCTTTACTTCACTCTGGTGAGACTGTTTTGGATGGAGTGAGAGCTTTAGTTAAGCCCTGCCTTAGGCTCAGATTTTTGGCAGCAGCTCTACTTAAGTGACCCTCACCTAAATCACTCTAGCTCCCAAGTTCTTAAGAACGGTCAATTAGGTCTATTGTAAAATGAGTTATTTATTGAATAGATATGAGGTAACAGACAAAAGGCCTTAAACAGAGTTACTGCACAGTATAAACTAAAAGAACTACTAGTAGATTACATTAAACAGTGCACAACATAAAGGTACCTATATTATAGCTAGCAAAGAAATAGTATAGATTAGGAGTCAATGTAATTTACTACCGAATTGACAATAGTGTACACAGAGTCCTTTCACTCAGCTGCCAGGAGAGTAACCCAAAACTCACGGTAGGAAAAACTAGTAGGAGATGGGACTTTGCAGTGGTGGTGAATTCTTCCCACAGCGACTGCAGCTTATCTCCCCTCTGGTCCCGAGAGCGAGAGACAGCTTGGAGCTGAGCCCAGCCCCTTACCCCCAGCCAAAATCTCACAGTATCTCTGCCCTTCCCAAGAGAAAAGCCCCTGGCTAAGGGGATGCAGCCAGCTGCACCCCTTCCCCCCACCTTGGACACTTCTTTTGTGTCTCTTAAGTACCAGTCATTAATATCTCATAGTAACAAATGGGAGAAAATTTCCTGAGAGAAAAAGAAAAAAACCCAACATTTTAACCTTCCACAAAGATTACCTGGTTAATGAGGCCCAAATGTTTAATAGTTGGAAAGAATTGTGTAAAATTGCTGCTGTTCCTTTGACTTTTCTACTCCCTTCACAAATCTTTTCACAAATTGTAGTTCTATTTTAGTTTTTCCTTCTTTTTCATAATAACATAATAACACTGTACATATTGCCGTCCAATTTAAATTTCACTCTGCTGAACTAACTGAATGTCTTAAAATACAAATGAGCTCAGAATTTCAAGCTTCAGACAGAGAATTTCAGTGAATTTGAAATAAAAGCAAAGCATTTATAGGGTTCCTGTATATAGGACCCTCTTGGCTGACATTTTTTTGTCATGTTTACAGTTTTGTTATAGATGGGTAATGAGATTATTTGCACTTGCAATTAAGGGATGAATATTGTGTGAATATTAAGAGAAGCTTTATTGATGTATCGTTATGTTATTGTAGTTTGTTGTTTAGATGTCCTCTGTTCTCCCCATAGTCCCCTTTTCCCCCCTTTGTATTGTTGTCATCAGACAGCCTGGGTTATCTAGGACAGGTAGAAAAAAGGCGTGTACATGTGCCCCTTGCATGGGGCAGTTGAGAATGGAAAAGCTTATTGCTGGGGGGTGTGGGGAGGGGGGGTGCACAGCATGACAACACCTGACCCTCCAATCAAGTTGCAAGAAAGCAGTGTCCACCAATAAATGGCAAAGAAGAGTTGACGGACAGACTTTGGGAGGGGCCAGGTTTGGCTGATGCAAACCCCCCCCCCCCCGGGGTATAAAAGGCGAATCATCGATCTTGAAGAGGAGCCGTGTGGTAGGCAGCTGTAGTATATGGTAGAGATAATTCATGCTGTTTATGTATAAAATATTGTAAAATCCAAGCCATGTCTTTTGACCACCCCAGCCGGGAGCAGGAGTCTTATTTTTATTCAGTTAGTTCCCAGACGACATTCAGATAATATCAAGTCTGTTAACGTATGAATGGGACCTTCCTGGGCTATGATCTACGACTTCCCTGGAATGTAGGAGTGATCTCGCACCTCGAACCTCGAAGATTGCCCCGGGCGCTACCCTACTACATGTGAATGCAGACTTTTCTGAGTGTTCTGACAACATCTAGACATCTGGAACCAACTTTTGTCTAACCCTGCACATGTATGGCCCCAGTTCTGCATGTGAAGGGACACAAAGGAACATTCGGTCATCTCTGCCTCGGGCAGAATAAACTGTATATAAGCTCACTGCATGAAGCAGTCGGGGTGAACCGAAGGGGAGACTCTGACATTTTGGCGGTCAGATCCAGGTTCACCCAGTGCCGATCCCGGGGTTGACGCTGCCTTGGCTGTGGTGGTTGTTTTTCGAAATTCTGTTTTGCTGACGATCTAATAAATCATTGCTAAATTTTCTTATAAATTTGGCTCACAATTTGATCATTTATAACACAGCCACGAGGGAGGCTCCCAGACCTGTTTTTCCTTATTTAGTCCTTTTGTTGTATTTTTGTTAAGGTTTAATAAACCTTTTAAAATTTTTATAGTGAGCAGTCGTTTCTCACGGTTCTGTAATGTACACAGTTGTTGTGGTTTAACCCCTGCCAACAACTAAGCACCACACAGCTGTTCATTCACTCCTCCCTCCCTACAGTGAGATTGGGAAGAGAATTGGGAAAAATGGTTTGATGGTTGGACTTGACAGTTGTTGAGGTTGACAGTTGGATTTGATGATCTTAAAGGTCTTTTTCAACCTTGATGATTCTATGATTCAGTGATTTTATGAATAGCAAACCTTATGGGTTGAGATAAAGAAAGTTTACTAAGATAAAAAAGGAAGAGAAAAAAATAGAATATACAAAACAAATTATGCGAAATTCAATGGCTCACCACTTGCTGTCTGATGCCTAGCCCATCCCTGAGCTGTGATTCCAGCCCCCTGGCAAACTTCTCCCAGTTTATTTGCTGAGCATGACATCATAGAATGTTAAGGGCTGGGAGAAGGGGCCTTAAACATCATCTAGTCCCAAGTATCCTGCCATGGGCAGGGACACCACCCACTAGATCAGGTTGCTCAGGGCCTCATCCAACCTGGCCTTGAATACTGCCAGGTTTGGGGCATCTACAACCTCCCTGGGCAATCTGTTCCAGTGCCTCACTACCCTTACAGTAAAGAATTTCTTTCTTATGTCTAACCTAAATTTCTGTTTTAATTTGTACCCATTACTCCTTGTCCTATCACTACAGTTCCTGATGAAGAGTCCCTCTCCAGCTTCCCTGTAGGTCCCTTCAGGTACTGGAAGGTTACTATGAGGCCTTCACAGAACCTTCTCTTCTCCAGGCTGAATAGCCCCAACTTTCTCAGCCTGTATTTGTAGGGGAGGTGCTCCAGTCCTCCTATCAACTTCATGACCTTCCTCTGGATTTGCTCCAACAGTACCATGTCCTTCTTATGTTGGGGGCACCAGAACTGTACCCAGTACTCCAGATGGGGTCTCAAAAGAAATGAGTAGAGGGAGAGAATCACCTCCTTCAACCTGCTGCCAATTCTCCTTTTGATGCAGTCTAGGATGTGGTTGGTTTCTTGGGCTGTGAGCTCACACATGGAATATCCTTTTTGTCAGTTTGGGTCAGATGTCCTGGCTGTGCCCCTGCCTAGCTTCTTGTGCACCCCAGCCTTCTTGCTGGCTGGACATGAGAAGCTGAAAAGTCCTTGACTTAGTATAAGCACCACATAGCAACAACTAAAACATCAGTATGTTATCAACATTATTCTCATCCTAAATCCAAAACACAGCACTATATCAACTTCTATGAAAAAAATTACTTCTATTCCAGCTGAAAACAGTATACAAAATAAATGTCATATAAATAAAAATCCATCTTTGACTGGAGGATTTTAAAAGTTAAAACAGTTTTTTTAATTACTGTATAATATATTAATACTTGAATGAGATCTTCCTCTCATATCTTCAATTTTTGTCATACTTTTCTCTACCCATCTTCAGATGGGGCTAAAATAATTTTCTCTTAAGTTTAATGAATACTTCTTTTAACAGTGAGTCCAAGTTAATTACTCAGTACTTTGACATATGAAATGTTATTTTGTGTAGATGCAGGGGGTTTTTGCCAATCTTGTTAAGTTTGGTTATAGCAACTGTACACTCTTTTCTACAATGATGTTTCCCTCACTTAAACAATTCAAATAAATAACTATTACTTCTTTTATTTTCTTTTCCTGAAGTCGAACAACTTATCCTTACACGGAAACCCAGATGTATAGCCAAAACACTGGGGGAAATTACTTCGAAGGAAGTTCTGCACAGGCAACTACGGTGGTCTCCTCTCATAGTATGGTGGGCACCGGAGGGATTCAGATGGGTGTTGCAGGAGGACAGCTCATTAGCAACTCAGGAGGGACCTATCTGATTGGCAATTCAATGGAAAATTCTGGTCATTCAGTGACTCATACAACACGGGCCTCCCCAGCTACAGTAAGTACTTCAGAACTATGTTAAATCTTTGGGGATATTTCTTAATCACTATGATGTTCTGGCATGCTAACATGTTTCTGTAGCAAAAAGCATATTATGTTGGCAGAATCAGTAATACATGACTTTGTCTTGCAAATATTTACATTTAGTTTAACTCTGTACATGTAAATAGTATAGTGCTGTCATGGTTTAATCCCAGCTGGCAACTAAGCACCATACAGACACTCACTCTCACCCAGTGGAATGGGGAAGAGAATCAGAAGAATAAAAAGGAGAAAACTCATGGGTTGACATAAAAACAGTTTGTTAATTTTAAAATGGAAACAATATTGATAATACTGATAGGAATAAAAAAATTATAAGGAAAAGAAAGAAATATCAGAGAATGCAAATAAAATCCAAGAAAGACAAGCGATGCAAATGAAAGCAATTGCTCACCAACCGACTGAGCCAGTCCAGCTGCCCAGTCAGTCTTCAAGCAGTGGCCTGCCTGCCAATGTCTCCCCTAGTTTTATTGCTGACTGTGACATCATATGGTATGGAATATCCCTTTGGTCAAGTTAGGGTTAGCTGTCCCAGCTGTGTTCCCTTCCAACTTCTTGTCTACCCCCAGCCTACTCACTGGTGGGGCAGTGTGAGAAGCAGAAAAGGCCTTGACTCTGTGTAAGCCCTGCTCAGAAATAACTAAAACATCCCTGTGTTATCAACACTGTTTTCAGCACAAATCCAAAACACAGCCCCATAACAGCTACTGTGAAGAAAATTAACTATCCCAGCCAAAACCAGTGCAGTTCACTGGGGATGCTTGCATGCATAAGAATGTGGATAAGACTGAAAATCTTGCTACAACCTCCTTCCAGGTAGTTGTAGAGAGTGATAAGGTCTGCCGTGAGCTGTCTCTTCTCCAGGTTAAACAATCCCAGCTTCCTCAGCCCTGCTTCTCATATGACTTACTCTCCAGACCCTTCACCAGCTTCCTCGTCCTTCTTTGCATCTCAATGTCTTTCTTGTAGTAAGGGGCCCAAAACCGATCACAGTATGGGCAGGGACATCTTACACTAGATCAGGTTGCTCAAAGACCCGACCAATCTGACCTTGAACACTTCCAGGTATGGGGCATCCACAACTTCTCTGTGAAATCTGTTTCAGTGTCTCACCACCCTCATTGTAAACACTTTCTTATGTCTAATCAAAACCTACCCTCTTTCAGTGTTCACCCCTTGTCCTACTGCTACATGCCCTACTAGAAATTTTGTCCCTGTCTTTCTTATAAGCCCTCTAAGTATTGAAAGACTACCTAGAGCCTTCTCTTCTCCAGGCTGAAAATCCCCAACTCTCTCAGTCTTTCCTCATAGGAAAGGTGTTCCAGCCCTCCAATCATCTTTGTGTCCATCCTCTGGAACCACTCTAACAAGTTTTTCTTGTGCTGGGCACCTCAGAGCTGAATGCAGTACTCTAAGTGGGGTCTCACAGGAGTGAAGTAGGGAAGGAGAATTACCTCATTTGACCTGCTGACCATGCTTCTTTTCATTCAACCCAGGATGTGATTGTCTTTCTGTGCTGCAAGTGCACATTGCCAGCTCATAGCCAGTTCTTTGTCCACCAGTGCATCCCCAAGTCCTTCTCTGCAGGGCTGCTCTCAATCTGTTCAT
Source organism: Agelaius phoeniceus (assembly GCF_051311805.1). NCBI lineage: Eukaryota > Metazoa > Chordata > Aves > Passeriformes > Icteridae > Agelaius > Agelaius phoeniceus. The sequence goes on along the minus strand of NC_135301.1, from coordinate 9,663,175 downwards.
TCCCTAATCTATATTGATACTGATATTGATACTGGGGATTGCTCTGACCCAGGTCCAGTACTTTGCACTTGTCCTTGGGGAACTTCATGAGATTTGCATGGGCCCACTCCTCAAGCCTGTCAAGGTCCCTCTGGATGCTACATAGCAAACCAACTGAATCACTCAGTTTGGTGTCATCTGGAATCTTGCTGAGGGTTCACTCAGTCCCACTGTGTGTTACGTTGATGAAGATATTAAACAGTATTGATCCCAGTATGAACCCCAGAGGGACACCATTAGTCACTGATCTCCATTTGGACATGGAGCCATTGACTGTAACCCTTGAGACGTGGCCATCCAGACAAATTCCTTATCCATCTAAAAGTCCATTGATGAAACCCATATGTCTCCAATTTAGTGGCCAGAATGTTTTGGGGGACCATTTCAAAGGCCCTACAGAAAGCCAGGTAGATGATATCCATAACTCTTTCCTTTTCCACTGATGCAGTCACTCTATTGTAGAAGACCACTAGATTAGTCAGACATAATTTGCCTTTGGTGAAGTCATGTTGGCTGTGTCTCTAATCACCTCCTTGTTTTCCACGTTTTGACATATGCAGAATCATGGAATGGGTAAGTTGGAAGGGACCACTGGAGGTTGACTAGTCCAACCTATCTGCTCAAGCAAGGGCCCTAGAATACATTATTTAGGATTGTATCCAGACAGTTCTTGAATATCTCCAGGGAAGGAGACTCCACAATCTCTCTGGGCAACCTGTTCCAATGCTCAGTCACCTGCACAGTAAAGTTCTTCCTAATGTTCAGTTGGAACTTCTCGTGTTCCAGTTTCTGCCTGTTGTTTCTCATCTTATTGCTCAGCACCACCAAGCAGAGCCTGGTCCCATCCTCTTGACATCCTCCCTTTAGATACTTATATACATTGGTAAGATCACCTCAGTCATCTCCTCTCCAAGCTGAACAGGCCCAGCTTCCTGAGCATTTACTCATAAGTGAGTTGCTCCAGTCCTCTAATCATCTTTATATCCCTCCACTGGACGTGGTAAAGGATCTCCATGTCTCTCTTGTACTGAGGAGCCCAGAACTGGACACAGCACTCCAGGTGAGGCCTAACCAGGGCTGAGTAGAGGGGCAGAATCACCTCCCTCCACCTGCTGGCAATGCTCTTCCCAATGCACCCCAAGATACCATTTGCCTTCTTGGCCACAAGGGCACTGCTGGTTCATGGGCAGCTTGTTGTCCACCAGGACCCCCAGGTCCTTCTCTGCAGAGCTGTTTTCCAGCAGATCACCCCCAGCTTGTACTGGTGCCTGGGGTTATTCCTTACCAGGTGCAAGACTGTGCACTGGCCTTTGTTGAATTTCAGACAGTTCTTCTCTGCCCATGTCTCCAGTCTGTTGAGATCCTTCTGAATGCCAGCATAACACTCTGGAGTATCTGCCACTCCTCACAGTTTTGTATGGTCAGCAAACCTGCAGTGAAGGCACTCTATCCCTTCATCCAAGTTATTGATGAATAAGCTAAATAATACTGGACTCAATACTTTTCAAGACAATGTGTTTCATGATCTTACTAGGCTGGAGGTGAGGCTGACTGGTCCGTTGTTTCCAGGGTCCCCCTTTTTACCTTTTTTTAAAATGGGTACAATATTTCCCTTTTTCCTGTCACCTGGGTTGTTTCCTGACTGCCATAACAAATATAATGCAGAATGACTTGGCAACTGTATCAGCCAATTCCCTCAGGACCCTGGCATGCATCTTGTTGGGTCCCATGGACTTGTGTGCACTCAAGTTCCTCTGGTGGTCATGAACTGATCTTCTCCTATGATAGGAGGGACTTCTTTCCTCCATTTACTGTCTTGAGGTTCGGGGCTTTAGATATGTGGGAAGAGAGATTTTCATTGAAATCTGAGGCAAAAAAAATTGTTGAGTACCTAAGCCTTTTCCATGTCAGTTGTCACCAGTTCTCCTGTGCTATTTATCAGGCTGGAGAAGAGAATACATTTTCTTTAATCTTTCTTTTCTGGCTAATGTACCTGTAGTCCTTCTCATTGTACCAAGTCCTTCTCATTGTTCTCATCCCTTGCCAAATTCAGTACCAGCTGTGCCTTAGCTTTCCTGATCCCATCCCTATGCATTCGGGCAGCATCCCTATATTTTTTCCATGTTTCCATGTCCCTGTTTCCACAGCCTGTGCATTTCCTTCTTGTACTTTAGGTTTGACCAGGAGGTCCTTACTAGGCCATTCTGGTTTCCTGCCTTCCTTGCCTGATCTCTTGCATGTGGGAATCGAGAGCTCTTGTGCTCTAAGAATAATGTCATTGAAGAGCTGCCGACTCTGTTCAGCTCCTTTATCCCTGAGGGCAGTTTCCCAGGGAGTCCCATCCACTGATTCCCTAAACAACTGAAATTTTGCTCTCTTAAAATTCAAAGTCCTGACTCTACTCTTCACCTGGCCCATATCCCTCAAGACTGTGAATTCCACCAGGGCAGGATTACTGCAGCAAGGGTTGCTACCAGTCTTGAGAACTCTAATTAGTTCTTGACATCTTTAATTAATTTAAGGCTCTTGATATATAGGGTTAAACTCATACAAGCAATAATCAATTGAAACCTAAACAATTCAGCCTAAAGTGTGAAATCAAACACATGCTGCTTTAAATTTACTAGAAGATTTAAATAAACCAGGTAAACTAGAGCAACACACCAGTTCAATTTTTCTTGTTTTTTACCTGGTATATTTCACTTTTAATCCTAATTCTACCTGCACCATCATAATATTCTTTTTCATACTTGTATAGACAATTTAAGAGATCACAATAATATGTAGCCAAACCTACTTCTTACTGTAATACTCATCAAGTGTATTCAAATATTTTTAAATAATCTTGGATAATTTTCACATGAAGACAAATGAACCAGGCACGTGCTTTTTATAACCTCTGACACTTTTGCCATATCAAGATTTAGTTCTGTTTCATTGTTTACCATAACTTCATTTTGTTTTATTCACTGTCACTAATTAAAAAATTACATTTTTGTAACTAGCAAATTAGTCGTAACATTGATAAGATTTTAGCTCTTCCTGATAATTCTATTAATACATTGTAGCAATTTGAAATTATATCACATGTATCCTACTTGAACGATGAGTCTGGGTGGGTTACCGATGGTTAATGTCAGAGGACTAGCAGCTACAGCAAAGACAAATTAGAAAATTAACTCTCCTATAAATAATAGATTTTAAATCACCCTGCACTTTTTACTATATGTAAATATTTTAAGGATTGTTCTGATAAAATTTGCATTGTAATACCAATGTTTCCTAATGTCAAAACTGTCAAAATGTGTATTTAGTTATTAAATTAAAAAATGTATTATGCTTGTCAGCCTGGAAGGAACTCTCACCTATTAGTTGTTTTTTCTAGCAAGCATTAGGGTTGATCTGCAATCACTGTTATTCATCAGTCATCACTATCCATAGGAACTATTGACTCAGAAATGTATCCTATTTCAGTCATGCTTGTGCGCATCAAAAGGTACATGGAAATAAAAACAAAGCCAATATGAATTAATTAATTAGTTCATACTTCTGAATTCATTAATGAATACTCCTGGTACTAAATACAGTGTGCTAAGCATTCTCCTGATGTAAAAGAAAGCATGGCACCTTTCTAAAATAAACCATTTGATAATGGAGTGGGAGAAAAAGAATAACAGCCACAAATAAGGAGGGCTAATAGTAATGTCAAATCCTGATAGTATAATTTTGGAAGAAGGATAGTTCTTTTAAGAGAAAAAAAATATAAAAATGTGTAAGCTTCCATAGCCTTATTTTAAGCTGGAGTAGTTGTGATTTGGAAAATAGTTTGAAGTAAGATTTTATTTATTCAAACAGCCAACCTCTTTCTAGGTAAAGGATTTTTTTCCATTTTTCCTCACCCCTCTGGTAATTGGCAGAACAGTTTTTATAGCTGAATTCATCCTAAAACAGACAAACTGCTTCAGATGAAAAAATCAGAGATACGTGGATCTTTACGTTATATTGGAAAATTAAATCACCTATTCTGACCTTTTAATTATACAGGCCTGACACTTTTATTCAAATCTTCTTCTGAACACAGTGACTTGTTTGGTGAAAAAGGCATTCAGTCTAGGCTTCCAAACACAAGAAGGTGAATAATCTGTTTAATCAGTCAAATGTTCAAGTACTATCACTATTAAAAATGTTGGTCAATTATGAATTAACTAGTGGGGTAGAAGTTTAGAGGATTTGGGGGGTCTTGTACTCTCATTAACTTCTGTCCCCCAAGACTCTGCCTCCTGATTTGTTCTGCTCCATATCTGTGAAGCATCATGACTTGTTTCTATCCCTTCCCAGGAAAAGAGAGAAGTTTTAGTGTTGCACAGTAGATAGAATTACATATGTCCTACTCTGCCCCTGGGACCCCCCATACAGCCCCCACTGGATTTCCAGAAAATCCCCATGAGACTAAGGTCAGACACTTACACCATTTACATTCTGGCCTCGTATGCTTATATTGCTCATTTCTCTCTAGCTTTCAGGCATTATCTTTTGTTGTGTTAAAAATTTTTAATTGCATTTAAAAATTAAATTTTAAAAGCCCTGTAGCACCTAGTATTTTGTTTCTAGTTTTGCCTCTTAATGTATGTATTCAGTAGATCACATACCTATATCAGCATGCTATATTTAGTGTATTCATTACAAACAAATTGTTTCTGAAATAACTCTTTGTGGTAGGTTGGCCTAGCCACCAGGTGCCCACCAAGCCACTCTCAATTCCACTCCTCAACAGCCTGTTTTCCCTCTGACCATAACTGGTGAGTGATCTCTCTGTCTTTATTTCAACTCATAAGCTTTTTGTCATATTTTTTCCCCGTCTGGCTGAGGAGGAGTGTTAGAGCAGCTTGGTGGGCACCTGAAGGCCAGCCAAGGTCAACCTACCACACTTTCAAAGGCAAATCAGACTTGACTTGGTGAAATTATTTTAATTTATTGCCAATTAAGCAGAGCAGGATAATGAGAAATAAGAACAAATCTAAAAAAACCTTCCACCCACCCCTCCTTTCTTCCCAGGCTCATCTTCATTCCCAACTTTTCTACTTCCTCCCTCAGAGCAGCACAGGGGGACAGGGAATGGGGGTTGCCATCAGTTCATAACACTTTGTTTCTGCCTTTTCTTTCTCTTCGTGTTCTTGTCCTGCTCTAGCATAGGGTCCCCCCCACAGGAGACAGTCCTTCATGAACTTCTCTAATGTGAGCATTCCCACTGGCTGCAGTTCTTCACAAACTGCTCCAGAGTGTTTTGGTTTTTTTTTTTTCCATGGGGTGAAGTCCCTAAGGAATGGACTGCTCTAGCATGGGTCCCCCACAGGGTCACAGGTCCTGCCAACAAACCTGCTCCAGCATGGACTCCTCTCCACAGGCCACCATTCCTGCCAGGAGCTTCTTTTAGGGCACATTTACCTTGTCTGTTGTGGGGTCCTCCACAGGCTTCAGGTGGATATCTGCTCCACTGTTAACCTTCATGGGCTGCAGGGAAATCTCTGTTCAGATGCCTGGAGCACTTGCTCCCTGTGGCAGCAGCTCTGAGGACTCAGAGAGCAACACATAACTTTCCCAGGCCTTTCTGGGGAAGGCTGTGAGAAGATCAGAGAAAAAAAAAATGAGAATTCTTATCTTAGCTTGCTGCACCTGTTATTGTGAACCTGTAGAAATGGTGATGATGTTATGATTGGAGGACCAATTAAGTCTAGGTGTATCGTAACTGTCTATAAAAGCAATAAGTTTCTTAATAATAATATATATAATAAAAAGAGATTAATCAGCCTTCTGTAAATCATGGCATCAATACTAATTATTACCCAGCTGGGGGCTCGTTACAGCAACAGCTCCCCTCTTCCTTTACATAATTTTATTTGTCACATATTCTCATTTCTAGCTGTCATTGTGAAGTTTTTTTTATCCTTTCTTAAATATGTTTGCACAGAGGCTCTAGCAACATCACTGGCCCAGATTTGGCTAGTGGCAGTTTGGTCTTGGAGCTGGCTGGAACTGTCTCTGTCATGAGAACAGCTTCTAGCATCTTCTCTCAGAAGCCATCCCTGAACTGCCAGGTCTACCAAAACCTTGCCACATAAACCTAATACACTCGTATGGAAAACTATTCTCATCATTAAAAAATTGGTCAAAGGAACACAGTGATATTTTGTTTCTGAGGTATTCAAAATTTGATATTGGAGATGCCTCTGAATCCCTGAAGTGAATTTCTGTCTGTTCTTTTTCTTTTCTTCTCTAAAAATGTATAAAGTAGGTCAAATATGACTAGCCACTGCTATCATTATAGTTCAAATCTTAGTGGCATGGTGTTAGCACTTTTCTAGAGTAGTGGATTTCTATGTGTCTGTTGTGGTTTAACCCCAGCCAGCAACCAAGTCCCACGCAGACACTTGCTTACTCCCCCATCAGCAGGATCAGAGAGAGAATCGGAAGGGTAAAAGCTGGAGAACTCATGGGCTAAGATAAAGAAAGACAGTTTAATAGGGAAAGGAAAAGCCTCACACACAAACAAAGTAAAACAAGGAATTAATTCACCGCTTCCCATGGGCAGGCAGGTGTTCAGCCATCTCTAGGAGAGCAGGGCTCTATCATGCATAACAGTGACTTGGGAAGACAAACGCCATCACTCCAAATATCTCCCTCCCCCTTCCTCCTTCTTACCCCCACTTTATATACTGAGCATGATGTCATGTGGTCTGGAATATCCCTTTGGTCAGTTTGCCTCACCTGTCATGGCTGTGTCTCCTCCCAACTTCCCATGCACCCCCAGCCTCCTTGACAGCTTGGCAGTATGAAAAGCAGAAAAAGCCTTGGCTCTGTGGAGGCCCTGTTCAGCAATAACAAAACCATCTATATATTATCAGCCTTGTGTTCAGCTGTTGGGGTTTGACACTGGTTAAAACGCCAGGCACCCACAAGAATCATAATGAAGGGCTCATGAGTTGAGATAAGGACTGGGACAAAACAGCCTGAGGGCAAAACAGGCTCAAAGGCATAAAATAAATCTATTATTAACAGAGTCAAAGGAGAATAATGAGGAGTAAAATTAGCTCTTAAAATACCTTCCCCCCCTGCCCCCTGCCCCTCCCTCCTTCCCACCGACAGCACAGGGAGATGATGTGGGGGTGTTTGGTCAGTTCACCACTCGAGATCTTTCTTCAGTTCATTTAGGGAGAGGAGTCTCTCTCTTCTGCTATGCTGTGGGGTCTTTCCTATGGGACACAGTTCTCAATGAACTTCTCTAGCATGGTTCTAATTTCACAAATAGCAGTCCCACCCAAGCTGCTGTAACATGAGTCCTTTCCACAGGCAAAACAGTCTTCCCAAATCTGCCATTGCATGGGTCACTAGTCCATGGGGTGTAGTCTTTTAAGTATAAGCTGCTCTAGTGTGGAAGCAAGGGCCCTCTTTCTCTATCTCTGTCTCTGGAAGCAAGAGCCCTGTCTCTCTGTTTGGGTCTCCCACTGGATTACAGCTTTTTTAGCATCAACCCGCTCCAGCGTGAGCACCTTTTCCCACAGGCTGCAAGCAGATCTCTGCATCCCCCCATGGACTTAATAGATTACAGGAAGACTGTTTTATTATAGTCCTCAACATGGCTTGCAGAGAAATCTCGACTCTGATGCTTGGAGCATCTCCTCCCCCTCTTTCTTTCCACTGACCTTGGTGCCATCATGCTGTCTTTTTCCACTTCTTCACTTCCTCCTCTTTCTCCGACTAGGAGGAAAAAACTGCTGCTTGTAAGTACCATAGCCAACAAATTCCACCAGTTCAAAGATTTCTGCAGGATCTTGCAGCACTGAGAATTTGATTTTGTCTAGATTCTGGGTTGGGGAATCGCTCGCCATGTTTCCACTGCTGGCCACGCAGCCTGGCTGCCAACGTGCAGGTGGTGCCGGTACCATTCAATGCCTCTCTTCATGTGGGGTGCTGAAAAGGAGAAGCCTCCATCACCAGGATTGCCCCCAGTGGCAATGCCTTGCCACCCCTTGGATAAAGCTGTGCCTGCACTGTTTCAAATTTTCTTCTTAAATACATCATCACAGAGGCGTTACCAACCTCTCTAGTATGCCAGCAGCATGTTCATCTTCAGACCCATCAGAGATTGGCTCTGTTTGTTATGGTGGACGCTTCTAGCAGCTTCTCACAGAAGCCAGTTCTATGGCTCCCCCCAATCTACTACCAAAAAACAGGTTGTGCTAAACCAGCACATCAGCACAAATCCAAAACACAGGCCCGTATCAGCCACTGGGAAGAAAATTACCATACCTCAGGCAAAACCAGCACAGTGTCTAATTAAATAGATAGTTTGTTCAAAAAGTGCCAATTAATTTCTTGCAAATTCTGTCTTGTCATATTTTTTCTGAATTAAAAAAAAAATCTAAACTTTCTGCTTTGTTTCTCAATCCTGATTTCCTGATGGAACTAACTCTTGTGGAAGCATACAGCTCTTGCTATATGCTTTTTAGCTCAGTTGGAGTGTGCCTGTTTTAGAAATCGTATGTAAGCTTGTCAAGGTTTTGGGGAGATTTTTAAGTCTGTACCATAACTGGCAGATCAACTTAGGGCAGCTTAGGGGTTTAGAATCTCAAGTGCATGAGAAAGGTGAGGTATACAGACTACCTTTTGATTCATATAAAGGGATTGTATTGAAGAGAAAGAGTGGAATTGATAATTTGACCAGCCATTTGAAACATTTAATAAGGAAATAAAAATGGACACTTAATTGTCTTTTGAGAACTTAGGGAGAAAGGAGTCATCTGGTATAAAAACCAAACATTTTTAATTTTTACCAAGTCATGGATGCTATGTATGCTTCTGCTCCATATGTTGGCCCCATATGTTGTTTTCTGATCATAAGACATATTTATATTCGTCAGTCAATAAGCATACCCTGTGCACATGCAGAGTACTGAAGATAAATGTGATGTTTATTTTATGAAATTTCATGGATCTGAAATACCCTCACATCAACATCAGAAAACAAACAAAATAATAAATACCCATTTCAATTTCTCCCATCTGTCTTATCTGATTAGGGACAGAAAAGAAGTCCTCAGACTAATTAAACATTTCAGCTGGGAATAGTGTGAATTTTGGAAGCCATTATTTTCTTGAACTTTTCCATCTTCCCCTTAATTATTATATTAGTTACAGTATTCTGTTTTGGAAGGTAAACAAAAATAAAACAAGTGATACAGTAGCAGAGACAACAACTGTGTCTGTCTGTTTGGGGATTACCATAAATTTCAGTATTTTCATTATTTGACTACTGTTCTTACTGAAGGGGACAACACTGTTGCAGTAATTCATTATTTTCTCTCTTGTTCTCCTTTGAATATGATCTACCTCCTGCTATTTGTGTGTCTAGTCCAATATAAACACTTCTAAAGCTTTTCCGAGTTCTTTTAAAGTTGGCATGTATAAAATATCAGATATATTTCATGATCTTTTTGTGTGTATGTACAAAACTTTTTTCACAAAAATTTAAAACAATTGTTTTTTTTTCTTCTGTCTTTCAATTACTTTTTCATTCTCTTGAGCAAAATCCAATATAACCTAGTAAAAGCTCTACGACAGTTGCTTAGTCTATGAGAACTTTCAAGAGAATCACATTTTTCTGGGTGTTGGACCTGTGAGTTCTCTTTAGATGGTCACTGATGCTTCATTTTCAAGTCTTTGCATCTAGGCAAGTTTGTCTGCCCAAATCAAGGCTCTGGCATGAGAACCTCTTCAGAGGACAGTAGCATTTGTATGAATGCACTGTTTTGAAATATAAGTGGAAAGTGATTTGCAGAAAAAAAAGCTAACTCCATAACTTGCAAAAGTTGTAAAGCTGGTATGTTTATTACAGTGCCAGACGCATGTGGGGATCGTTCCCCCCAAAGGACATGTATGCCCCTGAGAATTTCCAAACCTTTTTTATCCCACTTACTTGTACATATGCATAGAGTTTCACAATAGGTTAATGCATATTCATTTTACTGGTTTCGAGTTACAACTTGCATCTAGTTTTTATCAGTCCTTGTACAGAGAGAACTCTCTGGTCACCCTCTCCGTCTCTTGCAGCCTCAGCTTTAGCTCTCGTCTTTGTTTCAAAGTTCAAGGGCCCCCCTCCCTTTATCTTCCTTTTAGCTTGGAAGTTCGCATTCTTTTTCCTTGGCTGAGGCAGTTTTGCGAGCACAGGCTTTTTGTGAGAACAGGCAGTATTGAGCACAGCAGAGTTAACAGACTAAACAAGTTAAAACAGCATATTTCATCTATGCAAGCAAGCTACAGACTAAATAATTCAAAACGGCACATTTCACCTAAATCCGAAATTGATTTCTACCCAGTTAAATTTCCACTCAGTTTCAAAAGGATGCTGGAGTTCTCATTCATTGATCATATAACACTTTAATATAGTGATGTGCATAGACCTTTTTTAGGATTGTCAATGAGAAAGTAAGAATTGTTACCAGGAAAAGTTATAACAGCAAATACAGTTATTACTAGTATTCAAGACTTCATTAGCTGTGCTGAATTTAATTTTTTTAATACATATTTGATGAATTGATAATTTCTTCACAACTTCTTTTGTATTTCACTTTGCTTAAAGACTAAAATTGCAACATTTTTGAAACAGATAAATTTAAAATTTGCTAAATATATAGCAGATAAAAATTAAAGGGAGCAGATGAAGTTAAAAATAGGTGCCTGTGTAGAGACATGGACTTCTTTTGGGCATGAGGCAGGAGATGTCTTAAACTTTAAGATATGAAAAGTAGTCTGTTTTACTGTCAGTGAAGAGGGGTTTAGAAAGGCAAACAAATATAGATAATGAATTAGAGGATGTCCATGTTAATTTCAGTAACTTGGAGCTTAAATTTCTGAGGATTTTTTTCCTTATGTCCTGACCTCCTCAGAACAACTTAAGTATTTTGTGTCAAATACTTGAATCATGAAGAAAATAAGTTTTCCTTGCCATTGACTTTTAGGAAGTTTTTCAATGCAAATTGGGGATTTTTAAGTGTTTTTCTATGTATATACTAGAGAGGCATCTGAGATGTTAATGTATATGTTCATCTGATAAAATGTTAATGGACAAAAAGACTTTAAAAATAACAGTTAATAAGATTACATAAAGGCTGAACATTGTAGGATTTAGTTGACATATAATAATCACAGTTTTGAATTTATTATCCACAGAAATGTTCTACCCTTCTCAACCGTTAATGACTACGGCAGATATTAAATTAGCATTTTAGAAGGCAATCTGAGTGAACTGACATAGAAGTCTAAAATCACAATTCCCATTATTATCATGCTGTAATTTCCCCACCCATGTTTATATTAACATGTACACTCATGATTACATGTATTAGTAATTAGTAATGCAGATTTGTTTAACATGCTTTGGTTGGGGCTGCTGTGGGAAAGATAACTTTTTTCAGTTATCAGTCAAAACATTTTATTAAATGACTTTTCATATAGAAATAGTTTTTCAGTGAGAAGAAATGTATGACTGATCACACATTCAAACTGATGGGGGTGTGATTTTTTTTGTCAATTAGCATTCCAGTTGTTAAATAGGCCTGTAAATTCTGATTGATTGTCCTTAGAAATGTAAGGAATGTAATTAATTAACCTTGATATGTGCATAATTTCAAATGTTCAACTTATTTTTGTATTTTTTTCCAAAATGTCAAGGCTACAATTAAAAAGAAAACCCCACTATTTGGGATAACCACTATTTAATTTGGGATATATGATTAAAAATACTTGCCATTAAAGTTTCTGTTACTTCCCCAACATGCAGGGGACTGTTTCACATAGAACATTTTGAAAGCCTGAGGACTCAAGCCTCTCAGAAGCTTGGGATTTTTAAAAATAAAATAAATTTGAATGAATTTGAATGAGAGGGAACCCAGAAGTAGCTGAAAGTTTTCAAAATGAGCCAGACAAATGATTCGTTGTCTAGAAAATCTGCCTTCAAGGTAAGCCATTAACTACATGTTAGAGAAGGTTAAGAGCTGCTTTGTCTATGGTTAGGTCCCTGCATGGGAAAAAGTTACCTGATGGTAAAGAGATATTTCAGTAGCACATTGTCCTGGTTTAAAAGACAGATGTCTGCCAATGAAGGCAGGAAGCCCCCATGGAATGGAAAGATGACCCTCTCCCTCTAAATTATTATGACTTTGAAGTTACAGGGCTTCCAGGCAAAGATATGGGAAAAGGAATAACAGTTCTTTACTAGACTATATATATATATATATATAAACAAGACAAAACAAACAACAGCAAGAAAAAAAAGAAAACCCAATGACAGCCTTTTCCCATCTGTTAAGCAAGTTTCCCTCTGGTGTAGTTATGACTCCAACCAAGCAGGGGGGCTGTTGGCTCATGTCAAGGCAGAGAGGCTACAGCGACTCCCCTGTGGCTTCAGAGGGTAGCCAATGCAAGCCCTGAGCCTCCCCAGGAGGTAATGGCAGCCTCAGAGAGAGAGAGAAGGTGTGTGGGAGGGAGAGAGTATGGTTTTCCCCAGGTTCTCACATGCACGAAATGGTATCCTGGTGATGGCAGCAGCTGAGGTTCCAGTTAAATCAGCAGCTCGGGAGAAAGGGAGGGAGGAGTTGTGTGTGAGGGGGGTCCGGTTTCCCCTGAAGCACCCATGCACATAGGCATGGGTCTTCCCAGCAATGGCGAGTCCTGAAAAGTCCCCATCAACTGGCAGCTACTGCAAGCAGCGAGCTCACCCATGGGGGGGGCAAGAATTCCCCAGCAGCAAGGGTCCAGCACCAAAAACCACCTACACTGACCTGATCTCAGCCCAGCCAGCTGGCTCCCCCCTCAGCAAGCCAGTGCCCAATTCCCAATTCCGGCCCTCCCTCCCCAGAAGCTTTCACTGAAATGCAACAGTCGTTGGCCAGTTCTTTTGTACCTTAATTGCCCATCATTCATTCTCCCCTTTCCTCTCAGCGTCCCCCTTTTCAGGTAACAAATGGGAGAAAATTCACAGAAAAAACCAAACCCACAATACAGGTAAAGCTTAAAAGGCAACTCATCAAAATTTAGACAAGGAATACTGCACAAAATGTTTAATAATGAAAATAATTACTGTTATAAATTATCAACAAGAAAGCCAAATTAATAAATGCGAAAGATTTTTTTTTCATTACCAAAATACGGTCCTCAAAAACCACAGTCAAAGAGACAGTGTTGAGCCCGGGATTGGCACTGGGTGAACCTGGATCCGACCTCTATCGCATCGGATATCCCTCTGTTCACCCATGCCGTCTCCAGTGGGGCTGTTTTATACAGTTTTTTATGCCTGAGGCAGATGTGCCCCGATCTCTTTTGTAACCCTGCATATGTATGAAGTTTTCTTTCACTGTGCAGGGTTGGACAATTGCTGTTTCCTGGGTAGTGGCGGGTGGGCGCTGATCATGTCAGGGGAAGTCGTGTATTCAGATGTATGTTTCTCCATGACTTCGGTTATCTTGACTGATGATATCTATCAAGTGCTGATCGTCCTTGGGTGTTCCCTGATGGTTCTGGAGGAAACCCATCTCTGTGCCCGCCAAGTTGTTTTATTAGTTAATGAGGCATTGTTCTCCTGCTGCCACCAGGAGTTTCGGAATTCCAGTGTAGTAATCTGTCTCCAGGTTGTTTTTGGTCAGAGGCTCATTGGATGTTAAATTCATTTTACAAATTTTATGTTATACATTTCCCCTTAAGCATGAATTATTTTACATTATATATTACAATTACTTTTGGAACAAGTTACTCTAGAATAGGAAAAATACTTATAATTTCAAATATAGATCAAAAGTCTTTCTGGAAGACCTGCTCTAGTTCAGTAATACTTCATGAGATTAATGAAAGGTGAATTAAAGGTGAATTTTAAAGGCAATGAACACTTCTTGACCTACATTATTAAAAAAAATAAGACAAGCTGATCATAGCAATCATTAAGATCTCTGGATTTAAAATCTATGGATCTGTGGCCATGGGTATGCTGGCAACACCAAGATGAGTGGTGCAGTTGACACACCTGAAAGATGGGATGCCATCCAGACAGACCTGGACAAGCTTAAATTCTGGGCCCATGAGAACCTCTTAAGTTTTAACAAGGCCAAGTGCAAGGTGCTGGTCAGGGGAATGAACTAATCGAGAACAGCCCTGCTGAGAAGGACTTGGAGGTGCTGGTGGATGAGAGACTGGACATGAGCTCAGCTCGCAATGTGTGCTTGCAGCCCAGAAAGCCGATGGTACCCTGGGGTTCAACAGAAGCAGCATGGTCAGCAGGGTAAGGGAGGTGATTCTGCCCCTTTACTTCACTCTGGTGAGACCTGCCCTTGAGGCCACCAAGATTGATCTGAGGGCTGAAGGACCTCTCCTCTGAAGAAAGGCTGAGAGAGGTGGGGGTTGTTCAGCCTGGAGAAGAGAAGGCTTTGGGGAGATCTTATTGTGGCCTTCTAGTACCTGAAGGGAGCCAACAGGAAAGCCTGAGAAGGACATTTTACAAGAGCATGTAGTGACAGGATAAGGGGGAATGACTTCAGACTGAGAGTAGGTTTAGATTAGATATTAGGAAGAATTCTTTACTGTGAGAGTGGTGAGGCCCTGGCACAGGTTTCCCAGAGAAGTTGTGGCTATTCCATCCCTGGAAGCATTCAAGGCAAGGTTGGATGGGGGTCTCAGCAACCTTGTCTAATGGAATGTGTCCCTGCTCATGGTGGAGGGGTTGGAACTGGATGATTCTTAAGGTCCCTTCCAACCTAAACCATTCTATGATTCTATGAATATATATATATATATATATCTTCATAATTTATGATTTTAAAAAATTGGTTCTTTGAACAGGTCACAAAAACTTGTCTCAGTGAAGTGAGAGAGTAGTGTAATAGGTGGAACGAGCAGCAGGAGGCAGGACTTCAGCCCTGTAGTACTGCTGTAGAAAAGGTATTGTCAGAGTGGAGTGAGATTCAGAATTATAATTTAAATTTTGCATGATGTTATAATATCATGTTAAAATGGGAGAGTCTATGGTTGCACTATATAGTGAGCTGATCTTAGTATGATGAAATCTTAAACTTCTAATTTTTAATATACAGCATCCTTTTAAATTTGACCTTTTCTGTCTGATTGAATAGTTTGACTTAATAGTATTTACTACTGATGCAAGAAAAAAAATCTGCGTTCAAACATTATTTTTGCAATATTTCTTGCATACTCATCAGATCTAGTATGCTTTTATCAAGACATATTTCTAATAGTAAATAGTTGTAAGAAAGACTTCCTTTTTCATTGAGAGTTCCGACAGTAAGAATACTATTTGATTCGTTTATAAAAAGGGGAAACCACATTTTATTTATGCACTAAGTGAAATATAATCTAAAATATTTTTCAGTTTTGTGCTGTATATTGAGTGAACTCAATAATGCAATTTACCAGTATAAACTCTTTGGATAATAGTGTAATAATTAAAGAAGTGTAAGGAAGATTTATTTTAAAACTGTCAACAATAGATATAAGTGGTTTTAAATGTACAGATACTGTTCCATTGCTTTTCTGTCTTTTCCATTTAATGTGGGTCATTATGTGCCTTCTTTTACTGTACATCCCATTGTCTCAATGACTTTCAATGTTTTTGCTATTTTAGCTCTGCATCTAAACTACAGTTAGATTGTAATTTTATTTTTATTGTTGTCATTGAATTAATAAGAGGCATTAATATGGAAGGGAAGAATAGGAATGGTTATGGTTGTCTTTACTCATTTGTATTAGGAGTAATGCTACTGTATAATTAGTGGTTTATAATACTTTTTCCATTAAAAGTATTATTTTGAACCCATCTGATTTTTTATTTTCTTTTAAGGATGGATCTTGCTGTCTGTGTAAGCCTCCAATTTTTGTTTACTTTGAGAGCTCTGGATATTCAAAGAATGCTCTAACAGGCTGTAGGGGGTGATAGCCTGTACAATGAAGCTAATGGCAGAAAACCCACTGAATGACTGAGATTTTACTCTATGGTTGCAGAGAGCAGAAATTTTGCTTCTTATTCACACTCAAAGTGTGCACAGTTCTTTCTCAAATACTTAGAGGAAGAAACACAGGCATTTCTAAGGATTTTATTCTGGGTTTTTTTCATTTCTAAGGATTTTATTCTGGGTTTTTTTTCTATTCAAAACACTGATTGTTCAGTAATTTTTACTGTTTGCAATGTAGCTTACTAGTAAATCTACTTCTCTTATTTCATGAGTAGGAAGGAAGGTAAATTGGACTTTGAAAGTGGGATCCTGCAGTATATATGCAAGCAAAATGCCACTCTGACATCACTAGGAGGTTTGCCTTCATGAGGACTTAAGGATGAGGCCTTAAAGTAGAAAATATCCCTTAGCTCTGACCCAACTAGATATTTCTGTAAAACTTAAGGGAACCTATCAGAATTTTTCTGATTAGTCTTTTATACTGTCTTGAGTCATTTTCTAATGACATCTATTATCAGATTGAGATGGCGATTGAGACACTTCAAAAATCTGATGGTCTTTCTACTCACAGAAGCTCTCTTCTCAACAGCCATGTAAGTTGTCTCTTCTTTCATGAAAGCTAATCTCTATCTTGTTCTGCATGCTTAGCCTGCCTCTAAATGTTTGTTTTAATTTATTGCTATATTTACTTGTAATCTTTCCATTTTAGTTGCTTGTAATCTACATCTTATGTCACTATATTTTGTCAGGCAAAGTGTCATGACACACTGGTAGAGTGCATTTCTTTTCTAGGTTCTGTATTGTGTTAACGCAACTTAACAGATTTGTCTATTTTGCAGGTCCCAATGTAAATGTAAAAATAATAACCAAATAAACCTTAGGTAGTCTGTGTTTGACATTCAAAAATAATTTTCTATAATTTGTGTACTTGATATAATAATTCAAGAGCAGGTAAAGGGGGAAAGAAGTATTGCACACAGTTTGGATAAAAATATACTTTAGATTTCTTTTCAAATATTTCTATTATTCTGAATAAGTTTAGTATAACAATTCTGTAGATCCATCTCATGAGATTTAAAAATTAAAACAATCTGTTAGTGTCTAATATGTTTGCTTCTTCTGCCTTTTGCTTTGTTCTGTCTTTACAAATCCTGTAGTTAGCAATTTTCCATAATAAAAGGGTGAAGATGTTCGCATAAGAAGATGGTTGCAAATATAGTAGCAAAGCCATTAAATATAACTTTTAGGTAAAGGAGTAAGGCTCAAAATTTAATTTTCAGTTTGTTTTTAAATAGTGCTAGTCTTTCTTGAAATGTTGTGTAAACAAAATGGTTTTTCTTTAGCTAGTATAAATAGTTTTGTATTTTTAATTGCTGCTAAATTGCTATACATACTGCATCCTTTTTGCTTCTCAGCCTTACTAACAAACATAAACCTACATATTTTTTCAGATTCTTGTATTTCTTTACCACAGAAAATATTGATTGTAATATGAATGTATGAGTATATTGGGTAGTCTATACACTTATTTTGATTTGTTGACATTTCCCCCCCAAGAATGTGGTAATATGGAGATGAATACCAAAAATATTTTGTAAAAGTTTATCATCATGGTAGAAAAAGACAGCCAGTACAATTTCTTGGAAGAGAATTTAGTTTTCTTAGAAAATGCTAAAATTTGGTAAAGGAAATTGAATTCTGTAAAGTGTGAAGAAAGAGATTTAGATCATGTTAAGACAACCTAGAAACATGCAAGGACAAATAATGCCTAACTAATCTAGTGGCTTTGCACAATGGAGCAACTGATTTGGTGGACAAAGGGAGAGATATGGATGTCACCTATCTAGACATCTGCAAGGCCTTCAATATCGCCCCCTACACCATTCTTGCTGCTAAATTTGAGAGAGATAGGTTTGATGTGTAGACTCTTAGATGGATAAGAAACTGGCTGGATGGCTGCATCCAAAGCATTACAGCAAACAGCTCAATGTCCAAACAAGGATCAGTAATGAGCTGTATCCCTCAAGGGACTGTACTAGGACCACTGCCATTTAATAACTTCATCAACAGCTTAGATAGTGGGATAGAGTGGGTCTAAGTAGGGCCACTAAAATGATCAGAGGGCTGGAACACCTCTCCTATGAAGAAAGGCAGAGAGAGTTGAGGTTTTTCAGCCTGGAGAAGGCTCCATGGAGACCTTATTGCAGCCTTTCTGTACTTGAAGGGGGCTTATGAGAAAGATGGAGAGACTTTTTACCAGGGCCTGTAGTGACAGCAAAAAGAGCAATGGTTTTAAACTAGAAGAGAATAGATTTAAACTGAACATAAGGAAGGAAGTTCTTTACAATGAGGATGGTGAGACATTGAAACAATCAGGTTGCACAGAGAAGTTATGGCTGCCCCGTCCCTGGAAGTGTTCATGGTCAGGTTGGATGGGCCTCTGTGCAACCTGATCCAGTTGAAAATGTCCCTAATCACTGAAGGGGAATTGAACTTCACAACCTTTAAAGGTCCCTTCCAACCCAAACTATTCTTTGATTTTATGAAAATATGTTTCCAATAAGGAGATTTGCATCTGTCTGTTATGGTAGTCTTATTCTGATGTTTCTTAAATATTCTGAGGTATTTTCAAAACTACTGAAAGACAAATAGAGGATCTATTGTGGATTCTGTGGGAAAAAAAGACCTCCAGGTGTCTTGGTGTAATAAATGTTCTTTCCTAGTCTCAGTCATTTTGGAAGAAATTAATGAAGCCCAGATTAAATACTGGATATTTTCCCTTTCTTAGAAACTTTTATTGAGTTGCAACTCAAATAAGGACAGTAAATATGGTTTTAGTCCTATCTTCTTCCTTAAGCTGGCATTTTGTTGCCTTAATTAATACCTTGTGGAATCATCTGATTCCTTCCCCCTCAGGGAAATCCTCAGAGCCCTCCCTTGGAGAGACTTACCATAGAGTCTTTCCCCACCTGGGCAGACAGAAAGGTCTTCCTCATGGACTCTTGCTTAACAGTGATCCATCCCAGTTCCTTTCCCCATATGTCCCAATTTCCCCTGGTTTCTCCTTTCCCTGTTTCCTCATTGGTTGTGGCATCCCTGGTGGCCGGCCCCATCTTCCCTAAAAGCCAATCACCTTTGCCCTGCCCATTGTACCGCCCCCATGCCCTCCCCTACTTAAACCTTGTGCATAGCACATGGCTCATTTTTTGTCTCTGGTTTCCCTTTGGTGTGCTGAAATAAACCTCACTGGAACTGGCCATATAAAAGGCCCTTCTGCCTCTCTTCGCTGAGCTTGTTGTGGTGTGTGTGTACTTGACTGCTTTGCCTGAATGCTTACCCAAGCGGCTTTTCCACAGGAGATGCTTACTGGGGAATATAGGTAGCAGCAACCACTATCTAAACCCCATGCTGCTACAATATCTGTTTATTTTAATGATTTTTAAAAAAATTATTTTATTTTCTTTCCTGATTTCTTTCTGTATGTGATTGAGTTGACTAATTTTTAATCTAATGATTTTTAAATACTGGAGTTCCATTGAAGTTGTAGTCAATTTACCCATTCTGCATAAACCATTTCATACCATTCTAATGTTGTTAATATTATAAATCAACAAGCCAAAGTGTAAACATTTCAATTTTAGAATTAGATTTCTATAAATACAAAAATGTATTTAAGGCTGTTTGAAATAATGTTTTCATGTCTGCAGATTATTTACTTTTTTACATGGCATTCAGCTATTGACATTCTTCTTTGAAGGCTGTAACCTGCCAAATAATCATGTCAACCTTTTTTTATTGAAATATTTTCACCCTGGAGCAAATATCCTTACTTTGTACTTATCTTGGGTTTTGCTTTCCCATTGTTGGCTAATGCCAAGCTGTGGTTGAAAGAATATCTGTCAAATATAGATCATTAGTAAAATGCACTGAAATGAATCCTAATAAATTATAATTAATCTAGAAAAAAAATTAATACTATATTTAGAAGTTAAATTGGAAATAATTTGGGGGTTTTGTCAGTAATTTTTTTCTTTGTGAGATAAAACAAATTGCTCATATTCCATAAACTAATTGGTATAGCTTAAATGATAAGTTTGAAGGCTATAATTAAGATACAGTGAAATGGTTTTGATAATACACTCATTTAAAGGTAAAAGTTTAAAATATTTTTCCTAGGCTTTGTTTCAAGTTGATAAAACATTGTGAATGTTAGGACTGCATTTATACCTAAAAGTTGATATAAGGATGATGAACTGCACTTTTTAATGTTTATTTAAAGTGAAACATTATCTACATCCATTTTGCAAACAGCTAGATCATGCTTCTCCTACATCTTTACACAGAGCTGTTGTTTAGAAACCTAAGCATGATAGTTCTGGTAATGTTTTCTATAAGAAAGTAAACATGAAGATGTTCTTTGGAAGGTCTTGAGTAAATGTTTTCCTAATTTTTTTTCATTTTTCATGTATTATGTTCAGTAAATTGCTCACAACTGACTTAAACAGGACTGTATGTCCAATATATTCATTATAATCTAATTTTTACTAATAGTTCTGCAATAAAGAAGGGTCAGAATGGAAAATTATTTCAAGAATAATGGGCACTAAAATATTGATATTCTTGTTCTGTAAATGACAAGTTATATGGAACATTACTAGAACAGAATTAGTTCAGTGATCTATTAGTAAGTAGCCCTGCAGAGTAGCATATTCAATGTCACATAATTATCTATTTTACTGTACTTTAAACACATATCTTGGTCATATTAATTACTTTGGTGGTCTAAAGTGAAATTAATTAAACAATCGTGTGAGGGTCCAGCATATTGGAATAAAACTTTGTTCCAAATGCCAAACCCAAATCCATAGTTTGGGGATTTATTGGATGCTCAAACTAAGTCCAGACTTTTTGTAAGATTTGTGAACCTGGAAAATTTGGATTTTCATTCTAATTCATTTTGGCATAATTACTTTCTTAACTAATTAGTAAATACAAGACAAAAACAAAATTTGGAAATTCAAGTGGAAATTAAAGGGAAATTCCAAGGATATGAAACCATGGCAGAAAGAAGGGTTAAGCTAAATAAAATTATTGTATCCTCAAAAATCTGAAATCCCATAAGTTACATATAGAATCATAGGATCATTTAGGTTGGAAAAGACCTCTAAGATCATCGAGTCCAACTGATAACACTGCCAAGTCCACCACTAAGCCATGTTCCTAAATGCCAGAGCTACATGTCTTTTAAACACGTCCAGGGTTGTGACTCAACCACTTCATTGGGCAGCCTGTTCCAATGCTTGACAATCCTTTCATTGAAAAAATTTTTCCTGTATTTCCATTTACTTTTGTCCTACTGCTTGTTACTTATGAGAAGAGACTGACACCTACATCACTACAAGCTCCTTTCAGGTAGTTGTAGAAAGAGTGATAAGGTCCCCTCTGAGCCTCCTTTTCTCCATGCTAAACAACCCTAGTTTCTACAGCTGCTCCTCATAGGACTTGTGCTCCAGACCCTTCACCAGCTTCATTGCTCTTCTTCAGACACACTCTAGCTCCTCAGTGTCTTTCTTGTAATGAGTGGCCCAAAACTGAACACAGGATTAGAGGTTTGGCCTCACAGTTGCTGAGTACAGGGGGGCAATCACTTGTCACAGACATCTTTTATGAAAAATCCTTTCCTTAGGATTTTTCCTCCTGAGAAGCTGAGAGGCCTCAGGAACAAAATGTAAACAATTGTTATCTGCTGCTGTGGAATGCAACAGGTGGATCTTTGATTGGCCCATGTTGGTTGTTTCTAATTAATGGCCAATCACAGCCCAGCTGGCTCGGACAGAGAGTCCGAGCCACAAGCTTTTGTTATCATTCTTTCTTTTCCTATTCTTAGCTAGCCTTCTGATGAAATATTTTCTTCTATTCTTTTAGTATAGTTTTAATATAATATATATCATAAAATAATAAATCAAGCCTTCTGGAACATGGAGTCAAATCCTCGTCTCTTCCCTCATCCTAAGACCCCTGTAAACACGGTCACAATCACTCCCCTAGCCCTGCTGGCCAAATTATTGCTGATACAAGCCAGGATGCCATCAGCCTTTTTGGCCAAGTGAGCACACACTGGCTTGTTCAGTCAGCTGTCAACCAGCACACACAGATCCTTTTTTGACCAGCAGTTTTCGAGACACTCTTACCCAAGCCTGTAGTGCTGCATGGGGTTGTTGTGACCCAAGTACAGGACCATGCACTTCACCTTGTTTAGCCTCATGCAAGCTCTGCAGAGCCTTCCTACCCTCCAGCAGATTAACACTCCCACCCAACTTGGTGTCATCTGCAAACTTACTGAGGGTGCACTCCATCCCCTTGTCCAGATCATTGATAAAGATATTAATCAGAACTGACCCCAATACTGAGCCCTGGGAAGCACCAAGCCACCAAATGGATGCAATTCCATTCACCACCACTCTTTTGGCCTGCCCATCCATCCATCCATCCATCCATCCATCCATCCATCCATCCATCCATCCATCCATATTTTTACCTAGCAAACAGTATGCCTGTCCAAGCCATAAGCAGCCAGCTTCTTCAGGAGAATGCACTGGGAGACACCGTCAAAGGCCTTACTAAGGTTCAAGTAGACAACATCCACAGCCTTTCCTTCATCCACTGAGTGTGTCACCTTGTCATAGAAGGAGACCAAGTTAGTCAAGCAAGACTTGCCTTTCCTAAACCAGTTCTGACTGGGCCTGATCCCCTGGGTGTCCTGTACGTACCATGAGATGGCACTCAGGATGATCTGCTCCATAATGTTCCCTGGCACTGAAGTCAGACTGACAGGCCTGTAGTTCCCTGGATCCTCCTTCTGGCCCTCCTTATAGGTTTGCTAACTTCTAGTCAAGTAGAACCTCCCCCATTAGTCAGGACTGCTGATAAATAAAAACTATAAAAATATTTCCTTTTTATTTTTTTGTTTTCTTATACTGGTAAATGACCATTTTACTTGAGTTTAGTGTGCATGACCCTGAGATTATCTCAGTTGGTTAGAGCATGGTGCCAATTACAGCAAAGTTGTGGGTTCAATCCCTGTATGGGCCATTTACTTAAGAGTTGAACTTGATCCTTGTGGGTCCCTTCCAACTCAGAATATTCTGTGAAGCTATGTTAGTTACTATTTGTTATATACAGAGGTACAGTCATGTATTAGAAACTGTTTGCCTAAATGCTTCCAAAATTACTCACCAAAATTCTGCAATAGATTACACAGGAAAAAAAAAGTTGATTTTGTTCCTCTTAGAAGCAAACAGGCTACAACAGAAAGGGATTGAGCCCATGATGCTTTATAGCTATACAAGTTATTTTTCATATAATCTAGATTGCTTTTTACCTTATATTTGATCGTTTCTTCTTTGTATTTGAAAGACAATAAACCCTATTCAGTTAAATGTAGTACTGGGGTTTTTTATTTGTATTTTTTTTTAATTCCATGTGAAGAGAAATAGTATATCATTCCAGAATTAAAAATGTATTAACTTAGTTCTATTAGGGGTTTTTTTTAAATGCAATAAGTATAAATTACATTGGTTATTTTATTTCTTTGGAGTTCTAGCAATTTTTCTCGAAATCACAAATAACTTCATAAAATGTTAATGTATGGTACTGAATCTGAAATATTTTTAGAAGTGGAGATATCTGAGCTCACAGGTACCATGAGTCTTGTTATTTCCTTGTAAACCTAAAAAAAAAAATTCCATAACTAAGGCATCATGGCATATCTAGCATTGAAAGAGATTTAAAGAGATTATATTTGCTCAAATAGCAGTCACTGTATTAAACAGGCCTTGAGTGGTCTAAAAAATATCAGTTCTATGTTGTACAATTAAGTGGGGGTTTTCAGTAGAGTAATAATGAATTTATATATGTTCACTCTTTCATATTTGACATAGCTCCAATGGCTTTTAGACAACTATGAAACTGCAGAAGGAGTGAGTCTCCCCAGAAGTACCCTTTACAACCATTACTTACGTCATTGTCAGGAGCACAAGTTAGATCCAGTCAATGCTGCCTCCTTTGGAAAACTCATACGGTCAATCTTCATGGGATTACGGACCAGAAGACTGGGAACCAGGTTTGTGTTAATAAAATCTTCAAGTTTAACAGAAAAATATCAATAATAATCATAAGCATGAAGCTCATATGTTAAAATCAAGCAAGGAAATAAGCAAATAAAAATATTTAAAACCTTTCTGTTAAGGGAGTTGCCAAATCCAGCAGACTTCAGGACTCAGGGGACTCCTGGTCTGCTATAGCCAGATTCTGTGTACTCTTATGACCCAGATATCTTCCATCTCAGTCCAATCAATGCAGTTACTGCTGTTTCCATTTGCCGCTCCAGATAGCAGTGAGACTGAACATGTGTTCCAAAGATGCAGACAAACACACACATGACACTAACACAGCTAACCACAGAAGCTAACACAGGGCAATGTCTTGACCAGCACCCATATAGACACTCATAAACATGAACACAGACAGCCCAATTCTGTTCTTTCTTTCCAGTTGACCAGGACTGAAGTTGATTAGTGAAACATTCACAAACCCTCACTCACAAGCATACCCCATTTATGGAATTGTTTTATTCACCATGACTGCATAAGTAATTTAGTTGATTTTTTATTTACCTTATTCTATTTAAATGAAGCCCAACAGTAAAGTGCCAGAAAATATAGTTTAAGTGAACTGATTTTCAGAAGCTGGTGGAGTTATATCAGTTTTATACCAGAGTGAAAGACAAGCCTAAATTTATGTACTGTTTTCCAGTCAAGGCAAATGTTAATGTGTGATGTATATACTAAAGAAACAATGTTATTTTTGTTCTTTCATGAAGGGGGAACTCTAAATACCATTATTATGGGATTCGTGTCAAACCAGATTCTCCCCTTAATCGGTTACAAGAGGACATGCAATATATGGCTATGAGACAGCAACCCATGCAGCAGAAACAGAGGTATAGTGTTATATGAAACTACCTTTTCATATTTCTAGTTCTTGGAACCTTACTTGTCTGCATTTATGTGGCAAAGTTGAATCTCTAATGGAAATTTTTAAACTTCTCTTGGAAAAAATAAAGGTTTGTCAGTTCAGCAGCTGATATCACTGGAGTCTGATATCAGTAGACATTTCTAAAAACTCATAAATTTGAAAAATTGATTTAAAAAGTAAGATATTATTCAATTCTTCAGAACAGACACTTCTTGGTGGTTTTGGGTTATTTGATCAAAAGATGGGGGGAAAAAGTAATAGGAGCTTTGAGTTTCAAATCCTGCTGTTCATTTTCATGTCTTTATTCAGCACATATAAAAAATTATAGAAGAACTTGTGATTAGGTTCAGCTTTGTGTTGATGTCCTCCTCCTGGCAAGAACTGATGCATCAAACTCCTGGACTTGAGCAGAGAAGACTTCGGCCTCTTCTGGGCTCTGCTTGGAATAATCCTATGGGAGACAGTCCTACAGGGCAAAGGGGTCCAGAAGAGCTGGTTTATTTTTCAAGGATCACCTTGAAGTTTAAGAATGGTCCATCCCAACATACAGGATGTCAAGCAAAGGTAGAACGAGGCCTGCATGGATGAACAAGGAGCTCCTGACAAAGCTCGAACATATAAAGAAAGTATACAAGAGGTGGAAGCAATGCCAGGGAACCCAAGAGGAATATAGAGTCTGTCTATAGACTCTGTATAGACTTTCTGACTGTGCAGGGATGATGTTAGGAAAGTCAAAGCCTACCTATGAAGGACAAGAAGATTATTGGGAGTTGTCAGCATGTATTTACAAAGGGGAAATCATGCTTGACCAACCCAATAGTCTTCTAAAATTAGGTGAATGGCTCCGTGGATGAAGAGTGAGCAGTGGATTATGTCTATATTGACTTTAGCAAGGCTTTCAAAACTGTCTTCCTGTCAGGGAGCAGCAAGGGCTGTCTTCTCCTTAAGGAATGGGAAGTTGGGAGTTGAGTACCATGGTATACACAGCAGAGACCTCACCAGCCTAGGCCTAGTCCTGCAGTATCCAAGTGAAGTAAGCAGGGCAGATCTGGAGATGGGAGTCAGATTCAACCGAGAGTCCAGATCATCAGACAAATTTGTGGTGATGACACACGTGCAAGGTCCAGCCAGGAAGTCAGTCCACAAATCAGACTCAGGTCTGGTGAGGACAACCAGGGTCAGACACAGTCCACTGATCATTGGGTAGGTCCCTAGGGGCAAGACAGGTCCAAGATCAAGACAGAAAGCAAATCCATAATTTGGGGTCTAGGTCAATGGGCCATACCAGTCACAGGTGTGGGTGTGGCTGAGATAGAAATCAGTAATCCTGCAGCACAGGTATCTTATCAATGTGTATAAATACCTGATGGGAGGGAGTAAAGACAAAGCCAGACTCTTCTCAGCAGTGCCCAGTAACAGGACAATGAGCAATGGGCACAAACTGAAAAAGAGAAAATGTCATTTAGTTGAAAAGCACCTCTGGCAATTGTCTAGTCCACACACACACACTTGCAGCACAAAGCAGTGTCAGCTAGAACAGGTTGCCCAAGCCCATGTACAGTTGGGTTTTGAACTTTTCTAAAGGTGGAGACTCCACAAACTTACTGGGCAAACTGTATCAGTGCTCAACCAGCCCTAGAGTAAAAAAACCCAAGAATTTCCTTATGTTTAAGCAGAATTTCCTGCAATTCAATTTGTTCCCATTGCTTTTTGTCCTTTCACTGGATACTAATGAAAATAGTGGGAATCTGCTTTATTTATTCCATCCCAACAGTATCTCTATAAAGTAGTTTTGAAGATCTTTGTTCATCCCCTAAATCAATTCAGGGGTGCAAAGATTTCGGTAAAATAAATTTCTAAATCCCAGGCATTCTAAATAGATGAAACGCAGAGAGTAGGGAGCTAGCATGACTGTGTGATATTTACAAGGTAAAAAACTTAGTACTGTCTGTTTCCTGTGCAAAATCAGATATACTAATATACTTTTCAGAAAAGAGGTGTTTATCCAACAGAAAAATAAGAAAATTTCATTGAAAAAATTGGGAATCCATGAACCAACTGCTACCTACACAATGTTCTGTGCAAAAACTGCCAAATTTGAAGGTTTTGATGTAAATTTTTGATGGAAAAATAGAAATTTTAAAAGCAAGATCAGATGTCTTCTTAATATTTTTATCACAATGAACTGTGGTTAACATAATAATAATTTTAAACAAAAGTTTAAATATATATATAAAACACCAGCATTTCTTATTCTAACATGTTTAATATAATTTTGCTGTTCTCTAGCATGCAGAAATCTTTCATTTTACTTTTTATTTCTGTTTATATCCTTATTCTGCAGGGTTTAGGATACTTTTGGTCAGATTTTCTTCTGAAATGTGTATGGGGGGAAAGCTTGACTCATATAGTTACTTGTTTATTTTAATGGATATAAAGATTCTCATGTATGTACTAGACCACAGAGGTTAATGCTTGGGAGGTGGGGAACAGGATAAAAGAGCTACATGTAAGAAAAACAAACAAACAAAAGCATGCATTAAGCTGCATTACATTTTTTAAACACTACATTTCTGAACTAAGACTTCTGCCACAGTTATGAATCATGCTTAGTAAATATTTGAGAATTTTGGTATATAACTGTATATTTGTATAAATTTTATCTTACAGTCTTCATAAATCTATCGTGTTTTTACATTATATAAAGGGCTTAATACTATAGCTTGAGTCATTAGGAGCAATCTTTATTATTTAGTTTTATGAATATTTCTAATTTTATTTAAAAACTAAAAAAGTTTTAACTTACATGCAATAATTCTCTTTTAAAAAGATATTCAGAGCAAAGAGAATCTAAGAATCATGAATGTTTCCTTCTCCTTTCTGATAACTCAAGCTGGGAAATATTTTTCTCCTTTAAAATCATCTGACAACTGTGTTTGCTTTTTCTGTTAACATGTATCAATTTTACCCCCTCTCCATCAATCACATTGAATCAGATAGACACTTTGAGTTCTTGACAAAGTATAGGCTGAATTTATGCTACAGAACACTTTTTCTCATTCTTTCTTAATTTGAAAGGTCATGCAACTTTCCTACTTGTGTGACGCTGCATTCCCAGAATTACAGGATATGATGAGTTGAACAGGACCAACAAGGATCATTGAGTCCAACTCCTGGCCCTGCACAGGACCATCCCCAAGAGTCATACCATGTGCCTGAGAGTATTGTCCAAATACTTAGTGAACTCTGTAAGGCTTGGTGGTATGACCACTTCCTTGGGGAGCCTGTTCTTTCTAAGGCCCAACCACTCTCTGGGTGAGGAACCTTTTTCTCATATCCAACCTAAACCTCCCCTGACACAGCTTCAGGCCCTTCCCTTGGGTCCTGTCACTGGTCACCACAGAGATCAGTGCCTGCCCCTCCTCTTTCCCTCACAAGGAAGTTGGAGACTGCAATGAGGTCCCTCCTTAGTCTCCTCTTATCCTGGCTGAACAGACCAAGAGACCTCAGCTGCTCCTCACACAGCTTCCCCTCAAGGCCCTTCACCATCTTTGCTGCCCTCCTCTGGACACTCTCTAATAGCTTAATATCTTTCTTATATTGTGGTGCTCAAAACTGCACACAGTATTTAAGGTAAGGCCGCACCAGTGCAGAGCAGAGTGGGACAATCACCTCCTTTGACTGTCTGGCACTGTTGTGCCTAATGCACCTCAGGACATGGTAGGCTCTCCTGGCTGCCAGGGCATACAGCTGATTCATGATAAACTTTCCATCAACCAGGACCCCCAGGTCCCTTTCCACGGCACTGCTTTCCAGCATCTCATTCATCAGTCTGTCTGTACATCCAGGGTTGCCCCATCCCAGGTGCAGAATCTGGCACTTCCCCTTGTTGAACTTCATATGGTTGGTGATTGCCCAGTCCTCTAATTTGTCAAGGTCTCTCTGGCTTCGAGGGAGTCGAGACCTCCTCCAGTTTTGTATCATCTACAAACTTGTTTAGTATACCTTCCCCTCCTGCATCCAAGTAATTTATGCAGATGTTGAAGAGCACAGGGAGGAGGATGGAACCCTGCAGAACCCCACTAGATGCAGGTCATCAGTGTGATGTCATCCCATTCACTATAAGCCTTTGTGCCCGACCCATGAGCCAGTTGTTCACCCATTGCATGATGTGTTTATCCAGCTGTGGGCTGGACATTTTGTCCAGAAGGATCTTGTGGGAGACACTATCAAAAGCTGGGCTGAACTCCAAAAAGATTACATCAAGTGGCTTCCCTTGATCACCTATCTGGATTACCTCATCATAAAAGGAAATCAGGTTTTACAAGGAGGACTTTCCTCTCATAAAGCTGTGCTGGCTGACTGATGACTGCATCGTCTTTCAGGTGTTTTTCAATACCTTCCAGAATAATCTTCTCCATAACTTTACTAGGCACCTAAGTGAGACTAACAGGCATGTAGTTTCCTGTCTTGGTTTGAAAAGACAGATGTCTGCTTAAGGAAGGTAGGAGCCTCCCCTGAAATGGAAAATGTAAACCCCCTCCCTCTGAATTGTTATAATTTTGAATTTAAAAGGCTCTCAGGCAAAGATATGGGAATAGGAATAACAGTTCTTTACTAGGAAAACTAGAAAATACAAATGCAATAGTACAAACAAAAAAAACTCCAAAACACTGACAGTCAGAATATGACCTGACACCCTGTGGGTCAGGGTGTTGGTAGCAGTCCAATTAAATGGTGTATGCAGTCCTCCTGGAGTGACAGGTGTGGTTCTGTTGAAGCAGTGATCCTGTAGAAGGGTGTAAGTTTCCTCTGAAGGTCCAATGGTGGTGTAGATGGACCTGGTCTTCCTCTGGGAATCCAGTGCAGAAGACAGCTACTCCTCTGGGAATCCAGTGGGAAAAGACTGCTCTGGTGTTCCAAAATCTCAGATTATATCCAGGTAGGAATGCTTGGCTCCTCCCCCTGGGCGGAGCATCTCACAATGGGATGATGTCATTTTATCAGTCATGCAGTGAGACTCAATGGCCCATTAACAGAAGGTATCTCCCCAGAGGGAGGACTGGTTTGTGGAAGAGATAAAGAAAACTGCCCAATTAACAGAAGGTAACTGCCCCACCTCTAACAGATGGCAAATAGAATACACACTTATCTTACAACCCAGGACATTTCCACGGACCTCCTTCTCACCCTTCTTGAAAATCAGGACAACATTCACCAGCTTCCAGTCAGCTAGGACTTCTTCGGATTCCCAAACTGCTCAAAAATCCTTGAGAGGTTTTTCAATGACATCAGCCAGCTCTTTGAGGAGCTCAACTCCAGTTGAGGTTTGACCATACAGATTTTCTCCTAACAGTGGCGAGCAGCATTTCTGTATTCTTCACATGACCCCTGACCTTGCTTCCACTGGCCATACCCTTCTTTTTGGCCTTATTTCCAAGAGAAGATCCCTGTTCAGCCAAGCCAGTCTTCTGCCTTGCCTGCTTGACTTCCAACACTTGGGAATCACCTGCTCCTGTGCTTTTAACTGGTGGTGTTTAAAAAGTGACCAGCACTGATGGACCACAGCACCTGCAAAAACATTTTCCCAGGGGACCTTATTCACTAATTCTCTGAGCAACCTGAAGTCTGCTCTCCTCATGTCCAGAGTTGAGGTTTGATGGACCTTTTCTCCTGTCAACAGAGATTTTAAAATCGATCTCTTTGTGATCGCTGTGGCCAAGACAGCTGCCAATCTCCACTTTGCTCATGAGTTCCACTCTGTTGACAAGCAGTATGTCAAGGAGGGCATCTTTCTGAGTCAGCTCCCTAAGGACCTGTTCCATAAAGTTGTCATCCAGGTTTCTTAGGAATCTTCTGGTCCTGTTAGTACCAGCTGTGTGATGGTCCCAGTTAATTTCTAGCAAGTTGAAGTATCCCATAAAGACAAGGACAGTTAACTTGGAAGCATCATTGTCCTGGCTAGGAGGTCTATGGTAGACTCCCATGATAACATCTGCATTATTTGTTTGTCCTTTGATTCTTAATTTTTTGGTAGTGGGTAAGGTGCTGCCCTGTGCTGGACACAGCTGGTTCCAGCTGCCTTGCTAATGGACCCAATGCAGGCCAAAGCTGAGCCAATCAACAAAGTTGATGGTGTCTCTGTGAAAACATACTTAAGACAGGGCAAAACCCACCACACATGCATAGGAGTAGGGCGAAAAAAAAAGAGTGAAAGCCAGCTGTATGAACAGAGGTCAAAGAAGAAGGTGGGGGAGGAGGTGCTGCATGGTGCCAGAATCAGTATTCACATAGCAACTTAACAGACCATGCTGGAGCAGTTGGATATTTTGTGAAGGAACTGCAGCTCATGGAGAATCCATGACAGAGAAGTGTGAGAAGGAAGGAGCGGCAGAGAGATTTTCTTATGTACTGACCATAACACCCTTACACCCTTGAGCCCATTGCCTCACTGAAGCGGCTGCATGTAACCTGTGTCAATCGCAACGGGGGGGAAAAGATGAGTCTGGAATGAAGCCATGAGCCTGGGAAAGGAGGAAGTGCATTTTAATATTTGTCTTTTTGCTTTCTGCTACCTGAATTAATAATTACGTTTTTATTTTAATTGGTGATAAGTTTACTTAATTTTACCTAAATTGATTCTGTTTCGCTGCAACAATCATTTGTAAGCATCTCCTGTCATTATCTTGGCTTACAATCTTTCTTGCTCCTGTTCTTCCTATTTTCTCCATCTGACCCACTGGGGCAGGGAGG
The DNA here is from genome assembly GCF_051311805.1 of Agelaius phoeniceus. Taxonomy (NCBI): domain Eukaryota; kingdom Metazoa; phylum Chordata; class Aves; order Passeriformes; family Icteridae; genus Agelaius; species Agelaius phoeniceus. The sequence continues at coordinate 9,631,337 of NC_135301.1, read as the reverse complement.
GTGTGAGTGGCTGAGTGGGAATTTCACTGTTATCCAAGGCTAAACCACCACAAATGTGAATATATCCAAAGACCTGCTAGAGGTATGCTTGTGTGCAGTGTTTGACATGGCCCTTAATTCAGGGTCTGAGATTTTAGAAATGAATTTCAGTTGAGTGGCAACAACCACTGAGCTAATGCAAAGGTTGCTGAGTCACAGCTGTGGTCAACATAAGCTATGGGAGTACTACTTCTGTATTCCAATAAACAATTTAAAAATAGTACATGTAAACTACAGATGACTGTTGATAACAGTCCCATCTCCTATTTGAGACAGTAGCTTGGACTCAACAGACACAGATCAAGCAATTTAAAGCACCTTTGTACTGGAATTGAAGAAATGCACAGGTAAGGACTTGCCTCACCTATATAGGTATTAGCCCTGCCTTTCAACTGTAGCTGCTATATGGCTCAGACTTCCAAATGGAAGTCTGGTTTGTGTTTGACATTCTGGTGCTAGATCGTTTATGGGAAGTGTCTTGGTTTGAAAGACAGGTGTCTGCTAAGGAAAGCAGGAGCCTCCCTTGGAATGGAAAATATGATCCCCTCCCCTCCAAATTATAATTTTGAAATAAAGGAGCTTTCAGGCAAACATATGAGAAAAGGAATAACAGTTCTTTACTAGTATGTGTATGTATAACGAGGCAAACAACAACAATGGTAACAACAAACAAAGAACAGAAAACCCAATAAAGTCTTCCCGCTCTTTAAGCACTTTCCCTTTTGGTGTAGTTATGGCTGCAGTCGGCAGGGGCGCTAGTGGCTCCTCAGCTGGGCAGGGCAGGTGGCGATGATTCCCCTGTGGCTGCAGGGAGCGCTGTGGCACGGGTTTTGGCCTTCTCCCTCTCACGTGGATGGGGGGTGGGGTGGGGACAGCTGCCACCCTTGGGCACAAAACAAAACAGATCAAAAACCACCAAAATGGGATGGGATAATAAACCATCCCCAAGACAGGAATGAAATGCCAGGATATTTAAATAATTGAATCACAGAATCACAGAATGGTTGAGGTTGGAAGGGACCTCTGGAGGTCATCTTGTCCGACCCCCCTGCTCAGGAAGGACCACCTAGACCAGTTGATCAGGACTATGTCCAGATGGCTTTTAAATATCTCCAAAGAGGGAGACTCTACCATGTCCCTGGGAAACTTGCTCCAGTGCTCAATCACTGGATATTTCCTGATGTTCAGAGGGTATCTCCTATGTTTCATCTTGTGCCCATGGCCTCTTTTGTTTTCACTGTGCACCACTGAAAAAAGCTTGGCTCTATCTTCTTTGTATCTTCCCTTCTAGGATTCATATACATGAGTAAGATCCCTCCAAGTCTTCTCTTCTCCAGACTAGAGTCCCAGCTCTCTCAGTCTTTCCTCATTAGAGAGATGCTCCAGGTTCCTTAATCATCTTGATGGCCCTTTGTTTGGGTCTCTCCAGTATGTCCATGTCTCTCTTGTACCGGGGAGCTCAGAACTGGACACAGTACACCAGGTGTGGCCTCATCAGTGTTGAGTAAAGGGGAAGGATCATGCCTCTCCACCTGTTGGCAATGCTTTAACAAATGCAGACAAGGGTACCATTGGCCTTCTTTGCAGCAAGGGCGCAATGCTTGTTCATGTTCAACTTGATGTTCATGAGGACTCTCAGGTGCTTTCCTGGAAGCAGCACAACCCTTTGTAATATCAGACACTCTTCCCTGTTTTGGTGCTGTCTGCAAAGTTGCTGAGGGTACACTCTGCCTGATCATACACATCATTAATGAAAATGTTGAACTGGACTGGACCCAGTATTGACCCTTAAAGTACACTGCTAGTCACTACACTTTTTGCCACTGATCATCATCCTCTGGGCCCAGCCATTGTGGTAGGTTGACCTTGGCTGACTGCTAACTGCTCACCAAGTTGCTCAGTACAAGAAAGAAAAATACCACAAAATGCTCATGGGTCAAGATAAAGACAGGGAGATCATTCAGCAATTGCTGTCACAGGCAGAACAGGCTAAACTTGGAGAAATTAATTCAATTTATTGTCAATCAAATTTGGATAATGAGAAATAAAAATACATTTAGAAAAACATTCCTCTCAATTCTTGCTTCTTTGCAGGCTCAACTTCACTCCCAACTCTTGTAACTCCTCCCCCCCAGCAGCACAGAGTGATGGGGAATGGGGGTTGTAGTCAGTTCATAATGCATTATCTCTGCCTCTCCTTTCTCCTCACCTGCTTCAGTGTGGGATCCTTTGCACAAGAGACAGTCCTTCATGAACTTCACCAGTGTAGGTCCTTCCCATAGACTGCAGTTCCTCATGAACTCCAGCATGGGTCCTTTCCATGGAGTGCAATCCTTCAGGAACAGACTGCTCTAGCATGGGTCTCCCATAAGGTCACAGGTCCTGCCAAAAAAATCCTGCTCTATGTGGGCTCTTCATGGGCTGCAGCTTCTTTCAGGGCACATCTACCTGTTCTGGTGGGGGTTCCTCATAGGCTGCAGGTGGATCTCTGCATCTCCATGGATCTCCATGGGCTGCAAGGGAACAGCTGCTTCATCATGGTCTTCACTATGGGCTGCAGAGGAATCTCTGTTCTGGCACCTGGAGCACCTCCTCCCCCTCCTTCTTTTCTGATCCTTGGTGTCTGCAGAATTTTTTCTCACATATTCTCACTCCTCTCTCCCAGCTACTGTTGTGCAGCATTTTTTACTCTTTTTAAAATATGTTATCACAGAGGCACTACTAATGTCTGATTGGCTCAGGCTTTGGCCAGTGGTGGGTCCATCTTGGAGCTGGCTGAAACTGGCTCTTTCTGACATGGGGGCAGCTTCTGCTGTCTCCTCTCAGAAGCTACCCCTGAAGACCCCCACTAGCAAAACTTTGCCACATAAACCCAATATAGCCATTCAGCCAATTCTCAATCTATCTCAGTGTCTGCTCATCCAGCCCATATTTCAATTTTTCACCTCATCTACCAGGCCAGTCATTTCATTGTAGAAGTTTATCAATTTGGTCAAGTGTGAACTCCTTTTGGTGAATCCATGCTGACTACTCCCAATTGCCATCTTCTCCTTCATGTGTTTTTAAATGGTTTCTAGGTTTAGCTGCTTCATCAATTTCTCAGGAACAAGGTGAGGCTAACCGGTCTATAAAAGCTGTTAAAACTGTTTGACTCCTATAATGTCACCTGTAATAATGCCAGAATTAAGGCTTTTCCCCAAGATAAAGCACATTGGAGCAAGTGGTAGCATAATCCTGGCTCCTAGTACCTAGATTTTTTTTTTCTGTGTGAAAGTTCTTTTTAAACCCTAGAAACTCAAAAGACTGTTACTTTTATACATTCAAGACACTTTGGATTCTACTCAAAGAGCTGAAAAAATTGTGAAATAATAAATTTTCTAGAAACTAGTGGAACTATGTGAACATACTGATTTTGATTTAAAAATAGAAATTGATCTTCTGCCAGACATTTTTAGAGTATAATGAGTATAATTCTTTAAAAATTAGGTTTTTTGATTGCAAAGAGATCTATCAAGTGATGACAAGTTTATCCATAAGAGTTCAATGTCACTGTTGATCAGGTAGGGAAAAGGTAGGGAAAAGTACTGGAGCTAACTACAAATACAATAATAGGCTACAGAGCTACAAATATATGTGTAAAGAATATAGAGAATATATAAAAGAAAAAAAGGCAAAAATCAATTCAGCATCACTGTGATACTAGAGATTAAACTTTAATCTTCCTAAAGTTGATTACAGTTGTAAAATTTATTTCTGCAGGCCTGGGATTTTATCCTGGGCCTTTACAATAACTAAACTTCATATAAAATTCATAGAGATTTAGATGATGACAAAAGTTTTTGTTTTCAAGTATTCTCATTCCTAAAGTTATCATACTCTATGTTAAGGCCAAGAGGTGTCTTTTGGAAAAGTATACTTCTTGTTGTTGTGGTTCGACGCTGTCCAAATGCCAGGCACTCATGGAAGTTGTTTGCTTACTCTCTCCTGCTACAGTTGGGTAGAGGAGAGGGGAAAAAATTAACTAACAGTTCACGAGTTAAGGACTGGGAGAAAAAAAGACTTTAACAGCAAAACAGGTTCAAATTTAAAGGTATAAAGTAAATTTATTATTAACAGAGTCAGAGGAGGAAAATGGGAAGTAAAATAAGCCTTTAAAACACCTTTTTTCCCCGCAGCCCCTCCATCTTTCCCACCGACAGCACAGGAAGACAGGGCATGAGGGGTTTTGGTCAGATCATCTTTCAAGATCTTTTTCCATTCACTCAGGGAGAGGAGTCTTTTTTCTGCTATGCCATGGGGTCCCTCCCACGGGCAAAACCGTCATCCCCAAACTGTTGTGGCATGGGTCATTTGTCCACGGGGTGTGGTCTTTTAAGGCTAGGCTGCTCAAGTTTGAAAGCAAGGGCTCTCTCTCTCTCTATCTCTGGAAACAGGGGCCCTCTCTCTCTATTCAGGTCTCCCACTAGACCACAGCTTTCTCTAACATCCACCCATTCTGGCATGAGCACTTTTCCCACAGGCTGCGAGTGGACCTCTGCATCCCCTGTGGACTTCATGCATTAAAAGGGGACAATTTGTTTTACCATAGTCCTCACCACGGCTTGCAGAGGAATCTTGGCTCCAGCGCTTGAAGCACCTCCTCCCCCTCTTTCTTTTCCACTGACCTTGGTGCTGCCATGTTGTTTTCCCTCACATATCCTGAATTCCTCCTCTTCTCTGACTAGAAGAAAATCTTCTGCTTGTAGCTACCATTGTCAACAAGTTCCACCAATTCAAAGATTCTTGCAAGATCCCACAGTGCTGAGAAGTTGATCTCATGTAGGTTCCGCGTCAGGGAATCGCTCGTCATGCTTCTGCTGCTGGCCAGGCGGCCCTGCTGCCATTGTGCAGGCAGTGGCAGCTGCTGCAGCACTGACACTATTTAACACCTTTCTTCATGTGGGGCACCAGGAAGGGGAAGCTATCGTCATCACTCCTGCCCTTTTTGCCCACAGCGCAGTTGGCTAGGGGCAGCCAGGCAGGCAAGGCTGGCCACGAGCCACACTGGGGATGGCAGCGGCCGCAGCAAAAAACCAGGCCATGCCAAATCAACACACTTGTATATCACATGTTCTATGTTATTGTATAGTTAAATATATGTCTAGAATGACCAGAACCTTGGATGCTTGCTTCTTAAGGGAACTTTCTCATAAACTAAAATCTAAATAGCCACATAGGACATTTCTATTATCTAATGAATAAGATCAAAATGGGAACATGCTCACATCTGACTCAACTACTTTTAAGAGGAGCATTTTCAGAGTGGAATTTGTTGATGTTTCTAAAGTTAAAACAAAGCTTTACAATCTGCAATTTCAGACTTGAGCAACAGTTCACATGCATTGCTTTCTGCATTGAGGTTTGTCTAGTTTTCTTCTGGCTACAAAGCTACTTCAGAAGGACAAAGGTTCCAAGTTCTTATCATAAGAGCTATGGCAGAATTAATTTTCAATTGTGTTGAAGATGGCAGGCAGAATCTTCAGCCTGTCTGTGTGATGGTTTTAACATCTGACCACCCTAAACAGAACTCCTATTTGTATATTTGTCCTTTTTATCCTTTATAAAAGTTTTTGCGACTTAAATGATGAAGAGAATAGAATGGAATGGAATGGAATGGAATGGAATAGAATAGAATAGAATAGAATAGAATAGAATAGAATAGAATAGAATATTTCAGTTGCAAGGGACTTCCAACAATCATCTAGTCCAACTGCCTGACTACTTCAGGGCTGAACAAAAGTTAAAGCATATTATTAAAGGCATTGTTCAAATGCCTCTTGAACAGTGACAGGCTTGAGGCATTGACCGCCTCTGTAGGAAACCTGTTCCAGTGTTTGACTACCCTCTCAGTAAAGAAATGCTTCCTAATATCAAGTCTGAACCTCCCTTGCTTCAGCTACTTAGTTTAAGTAGCCTTCTCAGACCTTCTGAGCTTATGAGAGGTTTGTTACATGTTAAAATTATTTAAATTACTTTGTCTTCATACAAATGAATCACCCTTCTTTAGGTGATTAAACCTTTATTTTTGAGCTACTTGATTCCTGGGAAGACAAGTCCTTTGGAAAAGGAAATATTGTGTTTCTGTTTAGTGTAAATGCGCTTTAGATGTTAGTGGTATAGTTTTTAACCAAATTCCACAAGAAATTGGTAGTTGTGCTGTGATATGTGCTTTATGAATTTTATGTGTTGCCAATGTTCTACATTTCCTTGCTACAATTATTCTGATGTTACTTTTTTCTTTTGTGTGAACTAGCAAAACTGTATATTAAGACTCAGAAATCAGGCACTTACAAAAAAGTGATCCTAAAGAATGATTTTGTATTTGATCATTTTGTAGGTACAAGCCTCTGCAGAAAGTGGATGGAGTTCCAGATAGTTTCACAGGAAGTGGTCAACAGACAGGCACATCTGCTGAACAAACTATAATTGCCCAAAGTCAACATCATCAACAGTTTTTAGGTATGAAAAGATGTTATACTGTCGTCTCACTGATAATAGAACAAAAAGATACTCATAGGAGCTATATGTTCTGTATTGCAAGACTTCTGCAGTATTTAATATTCATTATGCAGATATAAAAAAAAAATGTACAAAATCTATTTGCACAGTAGATTTAAAATATATTGCAATGCAAGTGTGGTGAAGACTCTGAGGCAAACTGCTCTGGCAGATGTGCTCTGGAGTCAAGGATCATGCCGAGGGACTGTGGAGAGAGTTCCTGAAGTGGCAAGACCTCAAAATTAGCACTGAGAGGTGCCTCAGCACCCCACCTTCCCCTCCCAGCAGGAAGCGCTGAAGCTCTGACCCAGAGGCAGCTCTGACTCAGTGTGGGTGAGGTCAGGAGTGATGAGGTCCACTCCCCACCCTGTAACACCCCAGACAATGTATGGGGCTAAACTGAGGTTCCTTTGCTTTGGGTACATGCAAGGGAGAAATACCAACCAGATATTCTCAAGAGGTAAAAATCCTACAAAGGTTTACTGGCAAAAAATAGAAAATCAAGGAACTTTGGCAAAAGATTTAGTACAACATAAAACACTTATCACGGCATCATCTTAGCCCATTCAACTTCGCAACCTTTAAACCCATTTGATGTTACGTTCCATGAGAAGAAAGTTAGAAGAAGAAGAAAGGGAGAAAGACGGGAAAGATATAGCAAAAGAGTCATAGCTACCAACTCCTGGGTTCCAACAATGCAACAGATAGAAAACTCCAAGATGAAGGTAGGGTTAAAGAATGACATGCTTGCCTTGTGCTCAGCCTTTTTAAACCCTTGGCCCTTCATGGGCCTTCCTCCCAGGTGGGACTTCCAGTTGCTAAGCCACTCAGGGGCTGGGTTAGGCAACACTGGGGGGATGCCTCCAGTGTTCTATTATTGACAGAGACTGCAGGGCTGGGGGGTATTGGGGGCAGGGCACCACCTCACCAGAGCAAGGCTGGACTGCCCCCTACTACACACATTCCAAGCATCCCAAACTGTCTCCAGACATTGATCTTTCCAGTCTCTGACACACCCCTACAAAAGCAGCTCCTAGGGCACAAAGTAGGTAAACAGGGCAGGGTGTGGCAGTTCAGGAAGGTAGAATGCAGTCACCCACCAGCTCAAGAGGAGAACTCGCTGGTCATTACCTTCTCAGAAGGAGCTCAGCTATAGTATCCACTTGGAGGGGAGCTATGTCCTCTGGACTTGCCAGAAAGGATGTGGTGACACAGACAGTGATGCCATGAAAACACGCAGCCATCTAGGTCTTGGGCTACAGGGAATGCCAGAGCCTGGCACTGGTACTGGATGGCAGTAGAGACAACAGCTGTGTGAGGTGTGGTGAAGTGGATTATCTGCTCAGCCCAGGGGCAGATCTAAGAGAGGAGGTAGAAAAGAAGTATCAGGGACTCTGAATGGTTGAGCCAATCTCTACCATTCCTAAGGCAAATGCACCAGCTGGCCACACCACAAGAAGAAAATGATCCCTTACACTCTCACTACCAGGCAGAAGGAGGGGACCTAAGAGATGAGAGGGAATGGAAACAGGTGTCTACTCAAGGCAGCAGGCAAATCCCCTCCTGGCCTACCTCACCTTCCCAGCTGCAATACAATAAGTATGAGGCTCTAGAACTTGAAGACCAGGCACAGAATCATCAACGTTGGAAGAGACTTCCAAGATCATCTAGTCCAACCATTAACCCAGCACTCCCATAATCACCCTTAAACCATATCCCCAAGTGCCATATCCAGATGCCTCTTGAACACAAATACAACATGGGCACCCTACAATATGGACAAAGGTCTGTCCAGGTTGGAGGAGTTGCCTAGAGTGAGTAAGTTTACCCCCTGCATCACAACTGCCTCAGTCAAGAAAAAAAGAGCAATTGTCATTGGTGACTCCTTTTTGAGAGGAACAAAGGCCTGATATGCTGACTGGACCCAACCCATAGGGAAGTCTGGTGCCTCCCTGAGGCCTGGGTAAGAGACATTGCCAAGAAACTCTGTAGCCTGGAACAGCCCTCTGATTATTATCCATTACTGGTTTTTCAGGTGGTCAACAATGAAGTCCAAAAAAAAGTCTGAGGACAATAGAGAGGAGCCCCAGGGCTTTGGGATGACTGGTTGAAGGATCTGGAGCAAACAGTTTTCTCCTCTGTTCTGTCAGTTGCAGGGAATGATGGAGGTTGAAACAGGAAAATCATGCAGATGAATACCTGGTGCTGAGCCTGGTGTCACCAGCAGAATTCAGGTTTTTTTGATCATGGGTTGTTTTACATGACACTGAGCCTGCTGGCAACAGCTGGGGTACACCTGTCTCAAAGGGGTAAAAAGGATCCTTATTAGCTAGCAGGGCTCATTGAGAGAGCTTTAAACTAGATTTCAAGGGAATAAAATCAGGAACACTGGAGATAAGCCTGGGGGTGGCACACCAATGACAGATGGTGTGCTAATGAGGTCCTTCAGTCTGTAGTCTTGATAGAGGTAGGAGATGGAGATCCATGCAGTAGCAAGGATGCACGGGTTATTGATGTGCTAGAAACCACAGAAGCAGCTGAGAATGGTCAGGCAGAAATTAGAGCTTCTCCCCCTGAAAAGATAGTGGATCAATAGCACAACTTAAGTGTATTACATCAATGCATTCAGCATGGGCAACAAACAGGAGGAACTGGAAGCCATGGTGCAGCAAGAAAACTATGACATAGTTGCCATCACAGAGACACGATGGAACTGTCGTAGCATGGCATCCCCAGCCAGGTAATTGGCATGAGGTTCAACAAGGTGAAGTGTTGGGTCCTGTATTTGGGTCACAACAACCCCATGCAATGCTACAGGATGGGGGAAGAGTGGCTGGAAAGCGTCAGAAAAGGATCTGGGGGTGCTGGTCAACAGCCGGCTGGACTTTAGATGGCAGTGTGTCCGGGTGGCCAAGAAAGCCAATGGCATCCTGGCTTTTACATTTGCTAATGTAAAAATGCTTATTAAATGTGTTATTGCAGTAATTGTACACTTTGTTTTGAATTCATATATTGGGGATTTTGAAGCATCTCATCTTTTGGCACAACCTTGCTGTTACCAAAATCATTGGGAACCCTTGGCTATAGTTAGCAGGTTTTTTTAATTTCCTTTCCACTGTCCCCCTAGTTGACAGTGCATTTCCCCCCCGTACCAGTATATCTGTTGGAAACACTTATGAGAAATAGTAAAAGCACATGTTGGCTACAGTAGAAAGGCTTTTAAATTTCAAGTAAGTATATGCTGCTGAGTCTACTAAACCCTAACATGCATGTCAATGCAAAAGCTCTTTGGTTGATCAAAATAAAACTAGTACATTATATTGATCTCTTATATACTGACATTAATATTCTGAAAATTAGTCTTATATTTTTTCACATACAGATACAATATGTATGTGTAATCATTTTTATCTGCTACCTCTTAAGAATAATTTAACATCTTTTGTTTTAAAAATAGCTAGCTGGTTTGCTCACAATTTTATTGCAACTTTAAAACATGTTAAGTATGAAAGACATTCCTCTTTGGGCATTATGACCTTCTAGACTTTATTTCTTTACATCATCCTTACATGTTTTCTGATCAAACTGTAATTGGCATAATTTGCAATATCTTTCTTCTGTTATGTTGTCATGGAAACAGATGCATCTCGAGTACTTCCAGAGTTTGGAGAAGTTGAAATATCTTCTCTGCCAGATGGTACTACCCTTGAGGACATAAAATCACTGCAAAGTCTTTATCGAGAACACTGTGAGGTAAGAAAAGTGTCTTTTCACAGAAATCATTTTTTGAAAATTCATGTCTTCTAGTGAGAATCAGTACAACAAGGTGACTGACACAAAACAGATTACAGCCAGCCTACTTGTATCTTATGTGATTCTCAAATATTTTGCTTATTCAGAAAGGACATTTACAAAAAGACCCCTGAAATTTCTCTCTTAACAGGAAAAAAACCCCCATGTAATAGAATACCCATACTGGAATGTAATCATGTGTAGATTTTGAGAATTTTAGATAAAACAAACTTCAGATAATATATATTCAGAATTGAGCTTTTTTAATATGAGATGGAATCAAATTATTATTTGTAATGTTTATGTTAAAAACAAACTAATTTTTTTCTTCAAGTTTTAAAGAAGCAGGTTGCTTAAGAACTTAAGGCCGCATTTTATATTGAATAGCGTGTTTTGAAATTATTGTTGAAGGTGTTTTAAAGCATGTAATGAACTAACAAAATTAATGAAATAGGTTTCCTTTGTGTTTTCACTAGTGTTAAAAGTTCAGTTTAAGTGAATTCACCTGATATATATATGCTTAGGCTCTTTTCTGGAGGGCTGATCTTAGTCACTTGGCCTGATCTTAGTTTCTGGTTACACCAGTCCAGACAGCTGGAAAAATTTTTGCTACAAAGTTATTAAAAAGGATATTCTATGTTTATTTATAAGCATACATTTTAATTTTTTTTTCTGCAAAATGACCAGGGGCAGCTATACCCCTTGAAAGAATTGTGGGGAGAATCACTTAGAAGACTATCTGCACTGATTTTATATTTCTTTAGGCAATAGTGGATGTTATTGTGAATCTTCAGTTTAGCCTGATAGAAAAATTGTGGCAAACTTTCTGGCGCTATTCTCCCTCTGCTCCAGCTGACGATGCGGCTATTATTGAACTGAGGTCAGTAAATGTATCTTTGCTTACTGTTCAACATCATGATATAACAGCAGGAGTCAAATCAACAGAAGACTTAGTTTTACCTATAGGCTAAGAACCTTTTCTGATAACAATAGTTTTTCAGGTTAAATTTGTGTTGTCTGCTATTTGATATATAGGGTGTTGGTATATGTCAAACTGCAGCCTTGAAATGATTGTATACATCTATTTTTTTTCATTTGGATTACTAGATTCAAAGTATCTTTTCACAATATGTTGTCTGATCTGTTTAAATTGCAAGGACCATTTTTATCATATCTCTGCATTATTTATGGTCTGGAGCAGAACTTTGGAGGCCATTTTCCCCCCCAGTTTCATATGATGAAGTTAGAGTTTCAATTGGATGTAACAGAAACATCTATAAAGTTTTCATTAAATAATCTATTTCAAAATGGATTGCACTTATCTGTATGTAAATGCATTTCCATTTGTTACATTTATTCACAACAGCAATCTGAGTGAAATAGAAAGTCGACTTCCAAAAGGAAAACTTATTACTCTGTGCAAAAATGAGTCTATTCTGAAATGGATGGGTAACTGTGACCATGTGATGTACCAGGCTTTGGTGGAGATTCTCATTCCTGATGTCCTTAGACCTATTCCTAGTAAGTTAAACACAGATAACATTTCATAAGACTGTCTTTTGTTTTGTTTTATGTGGTGAGATTTTTGTGCCTCGTGAAACTTTTGGGAATGATTTCAAAGGATCTAAACATTGTGTGTGTATGTGTGTGATCTTTCCTTAACTTTGTTGACTAGAAAGGCATACTGGAGTTGATGTAAGCATTGTATTTAAAGAAAAGCGGAGTGGATGTTTCATTGTATTTAGGAAAGCCTATAGAATTTTTAAGAATATATTTTATTATGAATTATGCCTTTTTTACTGCTAATTCTAAGTTTTTATCAAAGATAAAAATTGCTTTTTTAATATACTAGTTCTAGTCTAACTGACAGCTGTGAATGCACTATGGCCCTAAGCCTGAGTCCAATAATGTCAAGACAGTCTTTCTGTTGACTTCAGTAGGCTTTAGTTTAAGTTTTTTATATATAAGTTCTAGTTATTAAAAAAAGTAAAATGTATATACTTTTTTATTTTATTTTTGGATAATTAAACATTAATGTATTATTAGCGGCTTCTAAAACCCTATCAGTTTTGATACCTATTTAACCAACATAACACTATCAAACATCTTAAGACTTGTTTATTGTTCCAGTCTATTGTAGTTTATTTTCGATTTCCAGTATGAAGGACTCATTGATTCATTCTGATATTATGGCAAACTGACCATTATCAGGAATAGAGCATTCTTTTATAGCATCCATGGTACTTTTTAATGGCTGCTTTTGGTAGTAAATGATTTTTAAATTGTTTTCCAGGAAGGATAAATTCTTTTTAAAAACATTTATTGCATGTTTTGTATGTTGTGTTAAATCTTGAAATGCAATTATAATTATATATATATATATAATATTAAAAGAAATTATAAAAGAAATATTAGGAACCAACAGGGAGACACCTTTAAAATGCCACAAAGGAATTGTGTTCCTCTAAAATGGTGACAAGGCTGATAGGTCTACTGAAGTGCCTCTATAGCAATGCATGCAGGATGGATAACAGACAGGAAAAGATGGAAGCCTCTGTGCACCTGGAAAGCTATGATTTAATACCATCACTGAAACAATGGGACAAATCACACAACTGAAACGCTGCAATCAATGGCTATAGACTGTTCAGAAAGCATTGGCAAGGAAGAAGGGGTGGAGGGGTTGCCCTCTGTGTAAAAAAAAAATTGACTGGAGAGAGCTGTCTTTGAAAACAAGTGCTGAATGGGTTGAAATCTTTTGGGTAAAAATAAGGGAAAAGCCAACAAAGGAAACCTCATGGTTGGTGTTTGCTACAGGCTGCCCAATCAAGGGGAGCCTGTTGATGAAGTGTTCTTACTTCAGCTACAGGAAGCATCACACTCACAGGCTCTGATCCTCTTGGGGGACTGCCCTGACACCAGCAATCTCTCCTCCCACATCTTTCAAGACCCTGAAATTCAAGGTAGGGACTGGGAGGAAGAAGTCCTTCCCATTATGAGAGAAGATCAGGTTTGTGACCACCTGAGGAACCTGAGCATACACCAGTCCATGGGATGACAGGAGAAGCTGGAAGCCATTGTGCAGCAGGAAAACTATGACATAATTGCCGTCACAGAAACATGGTGGGATGACTCACATGACTGGAGTGCTGCAATGGATGGCTATAAACTCTTCAGAAGGGAAAGGCGAGGAGGGAGAGATGGTAGGGTAGCCCTGTATGTTAGGGACTGACTCAACTGTCTGGAGCTTAACGATGGTGTCTATAGGGTTGAGTGTTTACTCAAGAATCAGGGGCAAGGCCAACAAGACAGATATTGTGTGAGTCTGTTATAGACCACTCAACAAGGGTGAAGAGGCAGATGAAATATTCTATAAACAGCTGGGAGAAGTCTTAATAATCACTAGCCCTTGTTCTCGTGGGAGACCAACTTATCAGATGTCTGTTGAAAATACCACACAGCAGAGAGGAAACAGTCTAGGAGGTTCCTGGAGTGTGTGCAAGAGAACTTCCTTACACAGATGGTGAGCCAACTCAGGAAGGTGCCCTGCTGGACCTGTTGTATGTGAACAGTAATGGACTGCTGGATGATGTCTTAGGCAAAGCGATCATGTAATGACAGTTTTTGATTCTCAGACAAGTAAAGAGGGGTGACAACAGAACTGCTACCTTGGACTTGCTGAGAGCAGACTGGCCTGTTTAGGAAACTGGTTGAGTGAGTCCTTTGGGAGGCAGTGCTGAAGGGCTAAGAAGTCCAGGAAGACTGGACATTCTTCAAGAATGAAATTCTAAAGGTGCAGGAGCAGACTGTCCCCACGTGTTCAAAGATGAACCTGCGGGGAAGATGACTGGCCTGGCTGAACAGAGGACTTTGGCTGGAACTCAGGGAAAAATAAAGAAGAGTTTATGACCTTTGGAAGGAGGGACAGGAAACTCAGGAGGACTACAAACATGTCATGAGTTTATGTGGGGAGTATATGAGCCAGCAGTGTGCTCAGGTGACCAAGAAGGCCAAAGACATCCTAGCTTGTGTCAGAAATAGTGGGGCCAGTAGGACCAGGGAAGTGATTGTTCCCCTGTATTTGGCACTGGTGAGGCTGCACCTCATATTGTGTTCACTTCTGGGCCCCTCACTTCAAGGAAGATATTGAGGTGCTGGAGTGTGTCCAAAAACAGGCAATGAAGCTGGTGAAGGGTCTGGAGCACAAGTCTTATGAGGAGCGGCTGAGGGAGCTGGAGTGTGGGGAAAAAGAGGCTCAGGGGAGACCTTATGTCTCTTTACAACTACCTGAAAGGAGCTTGCAGCAAGGTGGGGGTCTCTACTCCCTAGTAACAAGTGAAATGGAACAAGAGGAAATGGCCTCATGATGCACCAGGAGAGGTTTAGAGTAGATATTAGGAAAAATTTCTTCACTGAAAGTGTTGTCAAGCATTAGAGTCACCATCCCTGGAGGTATTTAAAAGACGTAGCTGTGGCACTTAGGAACATAGTTCAGTGGTGGACTTGGCAGTGTTAGGTTAATGGTTGGACTCAATGATCTTAGAGGTCTGTTGCAACTTAAATAGTTCTATGATTCCATGACCCAACAAGATGCATGCCAGGGTCCTGAAGGAACTGATGTAGTTCACAAGCCGTTCTCCATTACATTTAAGAAGTCATGGCAGTCAGACTGCATCACCAGTGACTGGAAAAAGGGAAACATTGCACCCATTTTTAAATAGTGTAAAAACAAGGTTTTGGGAACCACCAGACCAGTTGGCCTCACCTGTTACCTGTAAGATCATGGAGCATGTAAAGGAAACTTCCCAGTCTTACCATTCAGGAGAGTCTCTGGCAGTCACACTCCAAATGTCAGAGACTTTAACTGCTGGGACTAAAGCCTCTTCGCAGTGGTGGCTCCAGTGAGCTGAAGGGAGCCCCTGCACACCCCACTCACATGCAGTCGGACCAGGTTTCCTTACCAGTTCGACCCCAGGTTTCCCATAGCAATCTCAGATGTCTTGTTCCATAAAGCAATTTATTCACTGCACAGCAGCACAGAAACAGCCTGAGCTGGTGCCTCTAAGGAGTCTCGTGTATGGTCAGACTGGGTAGTTTCCTTAACAGAGCAGATCCTCCTGGAAGCTACATCGATGACAGGGGGGACATTAGACACAGCTAACATGGCTTCAACAAGGACAAATCGTGTCTGACTAATCTAGTGGCCTTGTACAATGGAGTGACTGCATCAGTGGAAAAGGGGAGAGCTTACAGATGTAATCTACCTGGATTTATGTAAGGCCTTTGATACAGTCCCCCAAAATATTCTGGCCACTTAGATGGTGTTGTGGTTTAACCCCAGCTTGCAAATAAGTACCATACAGATGCTCCCTCCCCCACTAGCTGCATGGGAAATCAGAAAAAAGTAAAACTTGTGAGTTAAGAACAGTTTAAAAATTGAAACAAATTAAAATATAATAATACTAATATTTTTAATGATGATAATAACAATAATAATAATTGTAATGAAAAGGAGAGAGAGAAAAAAATAAAACCCAGGAAATACAAGTGATGCACAATACAATTGCTCTCCACCTGCTGACCGATGCCCAGCCTGTCCCTGAGCAGCAATTGATCACTTCCAGCTAACTCCTCCCAGTTTATATTCTGGGCATGACCTTCTATGGAGTGGAATATCCATTTGGCCAGTTCAGGTCTCCTGTTCCAGTCATGTTCCCTCCCAGCTTTTAGTGCACCTCACTAGCAGAGCATGAGATACTGAAAAGTCCTTGACTTAGGGTAAGCTCTACTTGGGAAATACCAAAACATCTGTGTGTTATAAATATTATTACAGAATCACAGAATCATTTAGGTTGGAAAAGACCTCTAAGATTGAGTCCACCATTTAACTAATCACCACCTTGTCAACTACACCATAGCACTAAGTGTCACAACCATTTTTTTTAAAACCTCCAGGGATAGTGACTCCATCACCTCCCTGGGCAGTCCATTCCAATGTTTACCAACTCTTTCTGTGAAGAAATTCCTCCTGATGTCCAGCCTAAACCTCCCCTGGTGCAGCTTGAGACTGTGTCCTCTCATCCTGTCGCTAGTTGACTGGGAGAAGAGGCCAAGCTCCACCTCACCACAACCTCCTTTCAGGTAGTTGTAGAGAGTGATAGTATCACCCCTGAGCCTCATTTTCTCCAGGCTAAACAACCCCAGCTCCCTCAGCCACACCTCATATGACTTACTCTCTAGATCCTTCACCTGCTTCCTTGTCCTTCTATGGACTTGCTCCAGAACCTCAATGTCCTTCCTGTAGTGAGGGGTCCAGAACTGGACACGGTACTCGAGGTGTGGCCTCACCAGTGCCCAGTAGAGAGGGACAATTACTTCCCTGGTCCTGCTGGCCACACTATTTCCGATACATGGCCTTCTTGGCCATCTGGGCACACTGATGGCTCATGTTCAGCTGGCTATTGGCCAACACCTCCAGGTAATTTTCCACTGGGCAGCTTTCCACCTGCTTTCCCCAAGCCTGTAGTGCTGAATGGGGTTGTTGTGACCCAGGTGCAGGACCTGGCACTTGGCCTTGCTGAACCTCATACAATTCACCTCAGTCCATCAATTTAGCCTGTCCAGACCCCTCTTTGTAGGGGTGATCTGCTCCAAAACATTCCACCTTGGGTGGATCCCATCAAGTCCCATAGACTTGTGTATGTCTAACTGATATAGCAGGTAGTGCTATATTTGCTAGGTGGAATGAGTCCCACAACTGGAATGCTGGGATGAAGGGCTACAGGCTGTTTAGGAGGGATAGGCAGGGCAGGTGAGATGGACATGTGGCACTATATGTAAGGAAGAGGTTTGATTGTACAGCCCTTACAGTTGGCAGTGATGTGGTGGAGAGCCTCTGAGTGAGGCTTAAGGGGATGGAAAACAAAGGAGATATTATAGTGAGTGTTTATTATTGATCTCCCAGCCAGGATGTAAGCAGTGATGAGTTCTTCTGTAAGCAATTAGGAGAAATCTCTGGATCAGTAGCCCACATCCTTATGAGAGATTCCAACTTCCCGGACATCAACTGGCAATATCATTCTGCTGTGATGAGCAGGCCTTGGGAAGTCTTGAAGTTTGTGGGAGGTAACTTCTTGTCACAAGTACTCTGTGAGCCAACTAGGAAAGATGCCCTCCTAGACTTGTTTGTGACTAGAGAAGGACTCTTGGGAGATGTGATGGTTGGTGGCTGTCTTGCCCACAGTGATCAACAGTTGGACTCAATTATCTTAATGATTCTATAATCATGGAATGTTTGAGTTTAAAATTTTCAGTGTAGTGAGAAAAAAACATCAGCAGAGTTGTTACACTGGACTTTAAGAAAGCAAACTAAGCTATTAAGGGAGATATGTAGCAGAGTACCCTCGGAATCTGCTTTGAGGGCTTAGGGACCCACAGTTCTGGTCAGTTTTAAAAGATATTTAAAAGACATATAGATGTGGTGCTTAGGGACATGGTTATTTGCCTTCTTCTAGTCCTCATGAACTTTCCCTGATCACCATGACCATTCAAAGATAATTGAGAGTGGCCTCACAGTGAAATCAGCCAGCTCCCTCAGCACTCATGGGTGCACTGATCAGGGCCATGGACTTATGCCTCTCCAATTTTTAAAATGTTTTCCTAACTGGGTCGTCCTCTATTGAAGAGAAGTTTTCTTTGCTGCAGACTTTTCCTCTGGTCTCAGAGGCTTCAGATTTCTGAAGGTAGTCTTTACCAGTAAAGACTCAAGTGTAGAAGGCATCCTGTACCTCAGCCTTTGTCATTAGGTTCCCCGCTCCCATTCAGCACCAGGCCCACGTTTTCTCTGGTCTTCATTTTTTCTGCTGATGTACCTGTAGAAACCCTTAATGTTGCTCCTCAGTTTCAACTCCAGTTTGGTTTTCCTAACCCCATTTCCGCATACTTGGCCAGTGTCTCTGCATTCCTCCTGGGTCACTTGCCCCTTTTTGCAGCTCCTGTGTGCTTCCTTTTCATGTTTGAGTTTAGTCATGAGCTCCTTGTTCATCCATGCAGACCTGTCACGTTTGCTTGATTTCCTGCTCATTGTGATGGACTATTCTTGAGCTTGGAGGAGGTGATCTTTGAATATCAAACAGGTCTCCTAGATCCAGAGTGCTCTCCAGGACCGTCTTCCATGGGATTCTCCCAAGCAGGTCTCTGCACAGGCCAAAGTCTGCTCTCCTGAAATTTGGAATTGTTATCCTGCCATTTGCCTTTTTCCATCCTCTCAGTATACTCAACTCCACCATCTCATGGTTAATGCAGCTCAGACTCCCCCCAACCTTCATATCACCAACAGTTTGTAAGAATTGTAAGAAAAGTTTCCTTGTTTGTAAGAATTTGGTCCAGCAGTCTCCTTTTCATCTCTGTTTTGCCAATTACAAGCTCTCTCTTTTCCATAACACTCTGCTTACCAACTCATTCCAGTACTCCTTCACTTGACTGTGGGTCATCATCTCCATTCCCCGTTATTTCTAGTTTAAAGTTCTCCTCACCAGGTTGGCCAGCCTGTTGGTAAAGATGGTTTTGCCCCACTTGGTCAGGTGGATCCCATCTCTAACAGTCTTCAATCTTTAAAGAAGGGTCCCCATAGTCATAAAATACAAATGCCGATTGTCATTGCCAGCTGGGCAAGCAACTGTTGACCCACAGGATACTTCCATTCCCCCTCCAGCTCTTGCTTCTCACTGGAAAGACCAATGAGGAAACTACCTGGGCCCCCATACCCTTGACCATTGCCCCTAGATGCATGTAGTCACACTTATATGCTCCAGATCTCCTCTGGCAGTATTGGTGCCCACATAAAGATTTGTAAGGAGTAATAATCCGAGGGTTGCACAAACCTTGTCAACATCACCGCAGCATCCCAGATCCAACCCCCAGCAAGCAGTAAATCTTCCAACACAGCAGGTCAGGTTGGCAGATGTGGGCCCCAATCCCCTAAGCATGGAGTCTCCCATTATCAGCTATCACTTCCTTCTGATGCTGCTGCATGGCTCAGGCTTAACTAGCTCTTGGACAGAGTTGCCAGACCCTCATCTGCTGTGAGGGTACTGCATCTGTTCTTTGTTGGAGATATGCAAGTGAAGCAGGAGCCTTCTTTCTGTTTCCAGAAGTCATAGGCTTCCAGCCTTTGCTATTTCCTAATCCAATTAGCACAGACCACCTGATTCTCCTTCAATACAGCTGAGACTTCAGGCTGCAGGGTCTTGATAAAGATCCACTAGATCTCTTTCTCACCTTCTCTGATACTGCACAGTCTGCTGACCTCTTCCTGCACTTTCTTGGCAACACAGGTCCTGTTCCACTGCACACCTTCTGCAGGCAAGGTAACTGTGTCCCTCTGCCTCAGCCTCAGCAAGAGACCCCAAGCACTTGCTGTACTCTGAGCTGCATCTTCCCTCAGAAGTTTGGTCTGGATTGAGGCCTCTGACTTTATAGGGATAGTTGCTCTAATGGCTGAAAGTGGTAATCTGTGACACATTAACACCATTACTGAGGACAAGGATGCAAACTGATAATTCTATTTTTGAGTTTCATCTTTTTTTCTTTTCCTGATTTTCAGTATGTCCTGGTTTAGGGCAAATTTGGGAGAAAACCTCCAAAGGGGGCCCCTCCAGAAAGCAAACCCACATGGTCCCTCCTCCCAACCAGTTCAGGAAGGATTCCTCAGAGAGAAGTGGAAAGAACCTGTTTATTTAACAGGCAAAGCACCCCCCAGCACACAAAATTAACAATACCAGATGACAACACTCTTTCACTGACAAATTCAGAAAGTCTCTCTTGGGACTGGTCGCTCTGTTATCAGTCCCTCTGGCGCTGGGAATAGCTGCTGCAGGCCACAAGGTGCAAATTCTCGGTGTTTCCCAGGTCCCAGTCCGGAGCAGGTTCGAATAATTCCAAAAAAGGGAAAGGAAAAACAGTCCAGGGAAAAAATTGGACTGCTTAGCTAAACTAACTAATAAGCAGAAGCAAAAAGCAAGAGCAAAGCAGGAGCAAAGCAAAAAAGAAGAGCAAGAGCAAAGCAAAAAGCCAAGCAAAAAGCAAAAGCCGCACTATGTACTGCCCCATCTCTGTGTCCTGCCAGCCATGGGGGAGCAGGCTGATAACAAAACCAAAACAAAACATTCGCTCTTCAGAGCCAGTCTTGAAGGCACAGAACATAATATCCAGCATAAACAGAACACACGAATGGGGATACAAGCATCATAACGTCACCCTAGGACAAGTATTTGGGGAAACCTACTCTTTCACATAACTTCCTAATAAATATTACCATAAAATAAATTAATAGTGAAGAAAACCTTTTGAAAAGCAAGCTCTAAGTAAAATTTGATTAGTTGAAATTGTTGTGAAAACATTTCAGTGTCCACAAAATAAATTAAAAACTACTGTGTGGGAAAAAGCCCCATTTCTTTGTTTAAAGAGTTCAAACATTTTATACTTCAGTCAGGAGTAAAATTTATTATCTTATGATTCTAGCAAAAGACCAGAGCCACAATGGCAATAGATCCTTTCCCCTGAGAATGGCCTTATTATCTCTTCACAAGTGACAGGATGGATAGCACCAAACTTGTTTGGGAGTTCCTCTTCCAGACAGAGAAGTTATGTTCAAGATATTTTTCATGTTGTATCTGTCAATTTCAGCAATTACAAATACCAGAAAGAATGCAAAATCTTGTTATTTATGTAGAAGAAATATTTCAGATGAGAAACACAAGCTTTTGAAGGCTTATACAAAAATACATGTTTTCCTTTTAACTTTTTTTGCTGTATCATTTAATGTGTCTTTAGTAACACTTTGCAAGCTATCTGAATGAGCTTTTTTTTTTTTGTTCTGCAGGTAATAAATAAACATGCGTGAATGCTTTGTTAATTAGCAAGTGCATACAAAAATGTTAATGTAGAAACATGTGGGTTAAATGATTGACAGTGAAACAGAGTGTTTGCTCTTTGCCTGGAAACCTCAAGAAAGAAAAAAGAAAAAGCCCATTCCATAGAGCTAATTCAGAAGTTTTATAAGTCCAAATTAAATTTCATATGAGCTTTCACATTTGGGGACAGTTACCCAAACCAGTTATCACTATAAATTTGAAGAAAATAATGCTTTAAAATATAAAATATTTCTTTCTTTTTAAAGCAAATTGGCTAACTTTACTAGAAGTTTTTATTTACAGGATTCATCAATTACTCAAACTGAAAAAGGACATTTCTCATATTAGGTGACTTCCATGAGCAATTAATTCTTACTCTACCAAAAGTGCTCTTTTGCCTCATAAACAAAATTCACTGTTTATTTCCACTGTTTCTTCTTAGATGTAATAAAAACAAAATCACTTATAGATAGTAATATTTCCCTTTTCTGTTTGTTTTTTTCTTCTTTATTACTCTAGCAGCATTCATTCTCCACCACCAAATTTTCATACCAGTATGAGCAATCCTACCTTGTTTGTTTAATACATTCGTATATATTCCTTATTGATACTGTCATTGAACATTGCACATTGCATTTTGTTCTTCAGAACTAAAAGAAAAACATGTTGGCAATGGTTCAGGGTACTTCAAGCTTACTTGAGGAAACTGAACTAGTGCAATAATTGCTGTGTCCTGTGGAGTTTTGCTCTTTAAAAGCAAAAGCACTGAAGGCAAACAATTTATGGCAGAAAATTCATTATGAAAGTTTTCAGAAGATAGGAAACAGTTGTTACAATTACTGATGTACCTGTAGGAATGCCAAAAAGAATTTTCACTGCTGATCATAAGTTTTTTGAAGGGGTCTTAGGTGAAATGGTCAGTTCTGTTTGTTAAATCAGAAACTAAATAATTATTACATAATATAGAATCAAATAATAATTCAGGTTGGAAGGTACCTCAGGAGGTCTCTAGTCCAACCTCCTGCTCAAAGCATGGTCAATGCTGAATTCAGACTTGTTTGTTCAGGGCTTTACCCTGTCAGGTCTTGAAAACATCTAAGGATGGAAGCTACACAAAGCTCTCTGGGTGACCAGTTGCACTGTTCAACTGTCTTCTTGGGTTGCTTTTGCTCTGCTTTGTTGTCCCTCTAGCAGATAGGGACAGCTCTGCTGTTCAAGTCCCTCATCAAAACTGGAGCCTGTAAACATGAAACTTATTCCAGGTACCTGAAGGAGACCTGTATTGGCTTTACATGGCAAGCTTTTGGTAGAGGTGGGGGGTGCACAGATGTCTTCTATGAGAAGATACCATAAGCTGTTCCCATGTCAGAAAGGGACACTTTCAGCTGGCTCCAAGATGGACCTGCTGCTGGCCAAAGCCTAAACCAGAGACATTAGTAATATCTCTGTGGTAACATATTAAAAAGAGTAAAAAAAATGGGTCACAGCAGCAGCCAGGAGAGAGGAGTGAGAATATGTGAGAGAAACAACTCTGCAGACATGAAGGTCAGTGAAGAAGGGGAGAATGTGCTCCTGTTGCTGGAATAGAGATTTCTCTGCAGCCCATGGGGAAGACCATGGTGAAGCACATTGTCATCCTGCAGCCCATGGAGGATCCCACACGAGAGCAGGTGGGCGTACCCCAAAGGAAGCTGCAGCCCATAGAGAGCCCATGCTAGAGCAGGGTCCTGTCACGAGCAGTGGTCCCATGGAGAGGAGCTCATGCCAGAGCAGGTTTTTTGCTGGAACCTTGTCACGATCCACTTGTATAAGCAGGGGTCGTGATGGTTCGTTAACTGATCTCAGAGTGCAAAAAACAACACAAAGGGGATTTCAGTGTTAATCAAAACAAATGCACCTTTTATTGAGTGCCCCCAGCAAATGCGATAGAGGGATTAGAAAAGAGATAAAGGATAGAGAGAGAGAGAGAAAGAGGGGAAAGGGGTATAGCTACCAGACGTAGAGACAAAATCCTTGTAGACCAGCCAATAGATCCGCCTTGTCACGTCGGGGAGAATCTCGAGGTCTTGGTTAACTCAGGGGTCTATTATAGTCCTCCGTCGAGGGGGGAACAGGTAAAAGACAATGAAGAATAAGTCTATTGAAAATGGGTACAGACAGTCCACGTTCTGAAACAGGATAAGTCAATCTCAGCAGTGAGCAGGAGCCATTGTTTTCTTGGTCCAGCGACCACATCTGCAGGTAACACTTGGCAGACATCCCGCTTCAGTCAGGCCAGCGCCCCTGTGTCAGAATTATTAGGGTCTCAGTCTCAGTCCTTGGGAGGGAGCTTCAATCTCTGTTTGCCACGGTGGTCGTGAAACAGATGAAGGATTTTCCATGGGGGACCACCAAAGTTACCCCAGAAAGTTCATTTGGCCAAGAGGTGGGGAAATTCATGGGCTACTGTCATGAAGCAGGTGCAAGCATATAGGGCGAGTTGCTCCTTTGCCAGGCCCTGCTAGAAAGCAGTATACCATGGTGGCACTATAGACACAGCTACGAACAATCACTTGGCGAGCATCCACCTCAACCAGGCCAGAACTCCAGTCAGGGTCTTCAGGGTCCCGGTGTCTGTCCTTGCAATGGTTGTGAGGCAAAAGAGGGAAACTTCAGACCATCTCTTACAAACCTGTGACCTTGTGAGGAGACAAATTCTGGAACAGTCTGTTTTTGTAGGACTTCACCCCATAGAAAAGACCTATGCTGGAGCAGTTTGTGAAGAACTGCAGCCTATGGGAAGGATCCATGTTCAAGAAGGTTGCGAAGGACTGTCTCCCATGGGTGAGACCCCATACTGGAGCAGGCAAAGAGCGTGAGGAGGAAGGAGAGGCAGAGACAGTGTTATGAACTGAGTGCAATCCCCATTTCTTGTTGCCCTGGGCCACTTGGGAGGTAGAAGAGTTGGGAGTTAAGTTGTTCCTGGAAAGAAGGGAGGGTTGGAGGAAGTTTTTTTTTAGATTTGTTCTTATATCTCTCTCCAACTCTGATTTGCAATAAATTAAATTTATTTCCCCAAGTTGAGTCTGTTTTGCCTGTGTCGGCAATTGCTGAGTGATCTCCCTGTCCTTATCTTGACCCATGAGCATTTCTTTGTATTTTTCTCCACTGTTCTGTTGAAAAGGGAGAGTGATAGAGCAGCTTGGTGAGCACCTGGCAGTCAGACAAGGTCAAGCCACCACAAGACTTCATGTACTTTTTCCTTATGAGGTAGGCTGTATCAGATACCCACAACATCACCCATGTTGTTATGTAATCTAACCTGGACCCTTAAGCTCTGAACTGGCTTATCATCCATCCCTCGGCAAAGCTCTATGCATTGCAGCTCCTCTTTCATATATAGCACCTTTTTGTCTTGTTTCCCCTAAAGATTCTGTATTTATCCATTGCAGCACTCCAGAGAATCCCATAGTTATAGTTGCACAAAGTCTAGTTGGAGTCCAGTAAATAGCAGTGTACCTCAGAGGTCAGTACTGGGTCCAACACTGTTCAATGTCTTTATTGGTGATCTGGATGATGGGGCAGAGCATACCCTCAGCAAGTTTGTTGATGACTGTCCTAGGTTGACTATATGATGCTTTTATCCCCTATCGTCTTGTTCTGTTTATGCTGAATAAACTGAAGAGTGGCTGATGCATCACAAGGTTGTGCTGCTATCCAGAGGGACCTCAACAGGATGGAGAAATGGGCTGATAGGAACCTCATACAGTTCAACAAGGGGAAGTGCCAAGTCCTGCCCCTGGGGAGGAACAATCCCACGTGCCAGTACATGCCAAGGGGGCCAACCAACTGAAAAGCAGCTTTGCAGAAAAGGACCAGTGGGTCCTGGTGGACACCAAGTTGAACATTAGCCAGTAGAGTGCCCTTGCTGCAAAGAGGGCTAGTGGTATCCTGGGCTGTATTAGACAAAGTGTTGTCAGTAGGTCCAGGTAGGCGATCCTTCCCCTTTATTCAGCACCATTTGAGTGCTGTATACCTGGAGTCCTGGATTTAGTTCTGGTCTCCCCAGTACAAGAGTGAGACGGACATACTGAAGAGAGTCCAATGAAGGGCCATGAATTGGCACTGCTTAACTGTCCTCAAGGTGAAAAAATTTCTCCTATCAAGTCAGGATCACTCTTTTTCAGTTTATGCCCAGTGTTTATCACCGTCCTGCCATGCATCATTGTGAAGAGGCTGAGTCTGTTCTTGATACCTTGTAGGTATTGAAAGCCTTCTATTAGGTCCCCCCTAAACTTTCTCTATTTCAGGCTGAAAAACCTAGTTCCCTCAGCCTCTCCTCATAAGGTATGTGATCCAGCTCCCTGACCATGTCAGTGGCCCTCTACTGAACTTACTGCAGCTTATCAACATACTTCTTGTAATGATAGGGATCCAAACCTAACTGGATAAGTCTCTGAGCCAATAAATGCAGTAGTTCTCAATGTGGAATATTTAAATACTGAAGATGCAAAAGGTTTCAAGAGAGGCACCTTGCCATCTTTTTCATTTTATTTTTATTCTTTAATGTTTAGGTGCCTTGACTCAGGCCATTCGCAATTTTGCAAAAAGCCTTGAAGGCTGGCTTTCCAGTGCCATGAACAATATTCCACAGAGAATGATACAAAGCAAGGTAAACAAAGATGACTACAGTTTTCTTCTCTTTTTGCAATTGTACACTAGATGTCATTCAAGATTTAAAAATAGCAGCATTTTAACTTTTATGCTAAATGTCATATTTAGGTTAAACTTCAAACATGAACCATGGGGTTGGAAATAACTTTGTTTTGCAAAAAGTAAATCATAGGAAAAACTGTATTTGTTCCATTATATGTGAATTGCAATATCTGAGGGCTCATAAATTAATACAGCAATTTTAGAATTAAAATAGACAAAACAGAAGATTGGTTGATAATACAATGTGTTAAGATAAATGGATTTCTTCATAGGTTGCCACTGTAAGTGCCTTTGCCCAGACTTTGAGAAGATACACATCTCTCAATCACCTGGCTCAGGCAGCTCGGGCTGTGCTTCAGAACACTTCTCAGATCAACCAGATGCTCAGTGATCTCAACCGTGTGGATTTTGCCAATGTACAGGTACCTTTAGCTTTAAAACCCAGACTTGAAAAATAATTATTTCCACACATGTAAAAAAATTTTATTGTTATTTCTTATTTTATCAAGAAAGCAAAGTGGGGACATTTTTCTGATATATATATATATATATATATATATATATATATATACATATATATATATATATATATATATATATATATATATACAGTGATTCAGTGTGGTGGTTTGACGGGAAATGTGTTTTCTGGGATGCTGGGGTTAGGCCAATGGATGCTCAGATTTTAATATTGGCACCTAATGTGGCCATTGGGACATTGGATCCGCCTCTGAGAACACGGGGTTAAAAGCAGGGCTCTCCCCCTGGGAGGCTCTCTTGGGTTCCGGTCAGTGAAAGGTTCCAACCTCCCCTGCCTGGCTGCGGGGGCTGGGCGGGGGAGGGGAAGCCATGCGGCTGGGTGAGGTAGGCTGGGGCCCTGGACAGAAGGGAGGCGAAGGCCCCCGCAGGATGGAAGGGTGGAGGAGCACTGAGAGGCATCAGGCAGCCACCCCCCCCGGAGAGACAGAGAGGGAGCTGGTGTCTGTGCTTGGCCGGCGGAGAAGGAGAAGCGGGGGGGGGGGGGGGGGGGGTGGGTGTGAGAAGGTGCCCGGCAGGGCAGCCGTGGGAGTTCCGGACAGACAGTGCCTCAGATTTTTAACCCTTTCCTTGGATGATGGAAACCTTGTGAATGCTAATCCTCCTGGAGCTGAATGAGAAGAGAGATATAGATGAGATAAGAGGGAATGGGCCACGAGAGAAATAGAGAAGAACTCAGGTGGAAGAGATGATGGAGTAGCTTATGCTGGACTCTTTTTGTGTAGCCATGGACAGAGCCATGTTTCCTTGTGATACAGGGACTGCATTCTAGGGGGAGGCAATGCCTCAGGACCAAGAGGGTTCAGTGTGGGTACCCCTCGGCCCCAGGGGGTGAAAAATATGGGGGGGACAGATGTCCCAAAGTTGAGACTGTGCCTTTTTGGAGTGGGACAAAGCATCCTTAAAAGTTGACCCTAGAAGCAGCTCTGGTCCGTGTTCAGTGGTGAGAGCACTGGACATGAAAGGAAGAGGTCACCATTGGCACAAGAAGGACTCCTTCTCTTGATGAACTGAAGATTGAGTATTCTGAAGCGTGGTGCCGGACTGAGAGTCAATGATTTGGGGGATGTATTGTATTGGGAATTTGGTGGGGAGGAGGAGGAGATGTATCTGTGAAGTTTTCATTTTCCTTGTGTGTTTCTTTTTTTTTTTCCTTTCCCTTGTAGTTTAGTTAATAATTTTTTTTTTCCTAAGTGGGAGCCTGCTTTGCTTATTCCTGGTCACATCTCACAGCAGAAACCAGGGAGAGAGTATTCTCATGGGGGCACTGGCATTGTCCCAGTGTCAAACCATGACATTCAGTCAAAACTTTCCAGCTTCTGCTTTAGCCATAAGAAAAATAGAACCTCAGAAACATTATCTGTTTCCATTTTCTCTGAAGGCTTCTTATCCTTCAGACCATGCATTCTGCCAGTTTTTATTTAATGCAGATGAAAGTGTAGACTACATGTGTTCTTAGAATGAACAGCATGAACAATACCTGAAGATGAAATCTTGGATAGCATAGCTTCTGATCTTTCATTGAAAAATACTGATCATAAAGCACTATTTCTAGTACAGATGGTTTAATTATTTTAATATGTTTAATATTTTTATTTAAAATACAGTATCATTAGCATACTTTCTTTAATTGTTTGTGTTTACATTTCCAACCTTTCCTAAGTAAATGGTTAGAACTCGTTTCCAGTTATATGTAAAACATCAATTTATTTTTCATTTCGTGTAGAAAAAGGTTTCCTTTTTATCTCTTTCTTCTGCTTAGAAGAAACAAGTTTTTTCTTCTGTTGCTCAACTAACTTACATGGCCCAGATTACTGGTAGTCATACATTTGTCTTCTTTCATTAACAAACATTTTAAAACATTTTAACTTAAAAGAAGTTCAGAACTTCACTAGCACAGTTGAATTCTTTTTGTTTGTTGCAAAGGTCTTTGAATAAATAACATTTAACACAATATAGTTATATTGCATAAGAGTGTGTAAACTACCTAAGATTTAGTATGTAACCAAATATATGGTATATTAAAAATTGTTCTGTGGTAAGATATAGAGTTAATGAAAGTTGAGATGTTAACTTGGCATGTGATAGCTAGAGTTTAAGAATATGGTCTTTGTTAAATCAATATTGTTTTTTCCATTTAACAGAAGTATCCATATTGGTCTTATTAAAACTTTAAAATTTATTATAGTCATATTCCATGATAATACTGTGAATTGCTGTTTATTGCATGTAGACTGTGTTTGTCCAATTGTGTGCTATTTATATTACTCATTAGGCAATGAGTAATATATCGCAGACTGTGGATAAACACAACAATCCTTTTTTGCCTATAAAAGAAAGCTCTTTTAAAGTGAGGTGATTAAAAAATGTAACAGAAATTTTATTTGGCCTTAAGTCCTTTGTCATGGTTTAGGAATGGTATTCCCCAATTTAGTGTTCCTACTGAAACACTCCAGACCATGTGCCACTCACTCACGCACTCTTCCCCTCCCCGTGTCAGGATGGAGAGGAGAACTGGAAGTACAAAAGGTAAAAAACATGGGTTGAGATAAGAACAATTTACTAGAAATAGCAATGAGATAAGAAAACAAACAGTAACAGCAACAATATTAATACCAAAAGTGTATAAGAGCAATTTACATGAAAATGTTCACCACTACACTAAATGGAGCCCAACAATACTCGACCTCTGCCACACTACCCTGACCTGGAAGGGACCCCTTTTCCCATTCCTGGAAAATTACATGAGGTAGTATAGAACAGCCTCCAGGTCCTAGACATGCCCCCTCTTGGCTACAGTAAAAATTAACCCTGTCCTGGCCAGAACCAGGACATCATCCACCCCTACACCTTCCAACTATATATATATATATATACACACACACATATATGCACAATCACAGGTGTCATTGCCTGAGTCAATGGCCATCCCTCCAAGATGTCTGTTGAGTTCATTTAGTCCATGACTGTAGGTTCTTTCCATCCTAGATGTCTTCCAGGGCAGGAGAGCTGGTGTGCTGTTGGCTGGTTGAAAGCTGCATCAGGACTGGTGTATCTGGAGCACTCCATCCTCATTGTCCATGGTAGTTATGACATACAGTGGCAGTATCATTCAGCAACCAGTATTATACAATTCAACACTGCAGACTGTTCTCACCCAAAAATCAAATCTCCTTGAGGTACAACTTGCCTTGATCCACCTTGTCCTTCAATAACTTCTGCAACTCACCACGTAGGACTCCATATGGCAGCTTTCTGTTTTCAATGGAGCCTTACAATACGGCAGGAACTGTCAGTGAAGAGAGCGTATCGCTTTTCATTTTCTGGTAGCTGATTATATGGTGAAGCCTCCTCAGCATGTGTTACCTTCTCTTCCTCTTCCTCCGATAGTCCAAAATTTTCACCTTCAGGCCAGTTCGTGATGACTTTCAATATTACTGGGCGATTGGGGTTTCCTATTCAAGCTTGCTGTGTGATCAGTGCAACCCACTTATTCCATGTAGCATCAGTGGCCTGATGTGTTGAAGGGACTTTCCCTTTGAACATCCAGCCAGCATTGGAAGTCAGGGTGCCAGGAGGAGCTGTGCTTCAGTGACAATCACTTCTGAAGCAGCTCAAAGCCCCTCATAAGCTGACAGTATCTCTTTTTCAGTTGGGGTGTAACAGGCCATAGATCCTTTGTATCCCTGGCTCCAAAAACCTAGAGGCTGACCTCAAGTCTGCCGTGGTGCTTTCTGACAGAGGCTCCAGGAAGGACCATTCTCCCTAGCTGCAGTGTAAAGCACATTTTTACATCTTGTCCTGTCTTGATTGGCCCAAGGGCTACTGCATGAACCGTCTCCTGCTCAAAAGGTTGTTGTTCAGGACCCCACTTAAAATCGTTCTTCTTCCATGTCACTTGATAGAGAGGATTTACAATCTGACTGTAATCTGGAATATGCATCCTCCAAAAACTCACAGCACACAGAAAAAGCCTGTGTTTCCTTCTAGCTGGTCAGTGGGAACATAGCTGCTATTTTGTTGACCATATCCCTTGGAATCTGATGACATTCATATTGCCATTTTATTCCTAAAAACTGAACTTCCTGGGCAGGTCCCTTGACCTTAATTAGTTTTATGGCAAAACTGGCATTCAGGAGGATTTGGATTATCATCTCCCCTTTCTCAAAAGCTTCCTCTGCTGTGTTGCCCCACAGGATGATGTCATCAATGTACTGTAAGTATTTTGGAGCCTCACCCTTTTCCAGTGCAGTCTAGATCAGTCCATGGCAAATAGCAGGCTGTGTTTCCACTCCTGGGGCAATGTTGTGAATGAGTGTTTTAAGTTCACCTAATCACCAGCAAAAGTTTAATATAAAAAGCCACATCATTACAAAGTTCACTGGCAAGGTTCACTCTTTTATTTACTAGATGGTTTAAACACACAGAGAAAAAGCAAACAAAAATCTGAAATCAGTTAATCCAAATCAAAATAAACACAAAAACATCTATGTGGAGGCTGGGACAGGAGGAGGGGAAGACAAGAGGCTAGGAAATGGTAAGGGTAAAAAAGGAATATGAAAGACACTCCTGTTGAGTCACTGAAGCGGTCCAGCTGCAGAAAGATTGATTGTCCTTCTCAGACGTCCCGGCTAGCTATCCAGCACCGCTATCAGTAGGGAGGCACTCTCCCGATTTCTGTGGTTCAGGACAGCACCTAAGGCAAACGCTCTGTGCTATGACAGCAGTGCTACTTTGTGGTAGGACATGGCTTGGCTTATGGCTACAGTCAGCAGAAATAAGAAGAGAGCCCTCTCCAGCTGTAGTGATTCCAGGTTTATTGGGTCCCAGGGGAAACCAACAACTGAAGAGGAAGAGAGGGAAGTTGCAACAGCTTATAAGGAGGGAGGGAAACAAGGGAGGAGTCAGTCCTTGGACGAATAGGGTTTCAGAGGGGAGTGGGATACAAAAGATTGACTTAGGGAGAACACCAATGGGGATAACTTGAGGGTGGGGCCCCAGCCCCTGAGCCAATCACTCGACGCTCTAGCTGGAAGTTTCTAGAGAGTTCTAGAGAGAAGGGTGGGAGCGCCGAGTGACGGACAGGGCACCAGGGAGGGGTTTGAGAAAGGGTACATTAATCTCCAAGGCAACTGGGGAGGAGTTGGGATAACTGGCAGCATAAAGGAGGGAAGGGGGAACCAGGGCAGAACCATTACATGATAAGGGGAACAGAACAGTCCAACTTATACAGACACAACACAACAAGTCACAAGCTTCAGAGTAGACTCCAATGATAAACTGAGCCCTGTACTTGATAAACAGCACTTCATTTAACTTAAACAACAGCATTTAAACTTAATAGTACTTAAACTCAATTGATAAGTTAAGCAATTTAGTAAAGGATTCATATAGAATTTGCTATACTGCAACAGTAACTTACTTGCAGTCTTAACTTAGTTAGAAATCTAAAATACTTGAGAATCTAGGAGAACAACATTCCTAGTATATTTGCTACAGTATATGCAAACTCGCATGTACAAAGACGGTACCTGTGAAAAAATCCCCCCAAATTCAGTGAGATACTCACTTCAGATGCCATTGCATCTTCTCAGAGGGTGAAGGGTTGACTCCTGAGGAGTGAGGGTATCAGCCCAGGATCCATTGTTGTCATTTAGTGATCCTCCGAGTATAGTAAATTTGAGAGTTCACTGGCTCTGAGAGACCCTACTCAGAGGGACATTGCTGGTAACAGCCTGCTGCAGTCCAGGAGAGCTCAAAGGATCTTACTTAGGACCACTGTTGATAGGGTCACAAGAGAGTGGACTTTAGTCATAATAATTTTCTATTCTGGCTGCAATTCAGGTCAGTAACTTTCTTTGAAAGGTTGATTTAAAAAATATTATTCCACTTGGGTTGTTATTCAGGCAAGAAAAATAAGTTTCCAAGGCTGTTAATTAAAAAACAGGAGCTCATTAGACAGCACAGGTTCCTGGGAACAGACAGTGTTTTTGATAAGCTCTGGAGGAACTGTTTGTGAAGGCTCCTAATGAGCATTTCTCAGATCATAATGTGGCCTGGCGAGGGAGGTATGCAATACCACAGGCAGTTGGTTCCAGGTGTACTGGACGCCCCTCCAGGTGAAAGCAAACTGTGGCCTGCACTCTGCTGCTAAAGGAATGGAGAAAAATGCATTAGCAATATCGATGGTGGCACCACTTTGCTGCCTTGGATTCCAGTTCATACTGAAGCTCCAGCATGTCCAACACAGCAGCACTCCGTGGTGGTATGACTTCGTTCAGGTCATGATTGTCCACTGCCAGTCTCCACTCTCCATTACACTTACACACTGGCCAGATAGGACTATTAAAGGGTGAGCAAGTCTTGCTGAGCACTCCCTGGCTCTCCAGTTCACAAATCATCTCATGAATGGGGATCACAGAGTCCCAGTCGGTGCAGTGTTTTTGACAGTGCACTGTTGTGGTAGCAATTGGTACCTGTTGTTCTTTGACCTGCAGGAGCCCCACAGCAGAAGGGTCCTCTGAGACACCAGGCAAGGGATTCAGCTGTTGAATTCCCTATGTCTTCACATGTCATGGGATGAGTGGGAGCTTCAGACAAGCCCTGCCTTAGCCTCAGATTTTGGCAGGAGTTTAAATTTAAGGAATCACTCTGGCCCGGCCAGTTATAGTGATGGTGAATCAGGTCTATTTCTAAAAATAAATTATTTATTAAACAGACAAGAAATAACAGATGAAAGATCTTAATCAGAGTTACTTAATACACAGTATAGAACTAAACTACTAGTAGATTACAGCATAACATAAAACAGTGCACAATATCAAGGTACCATATTAACACTAGCAAAAGAAATAGTATTGATTAGGAGTCAAATGCAACTTGCCACCAAAATGATGATAATGTACAGATTCCTTCACTTAACCCCTTGGGAGTAACTGTGAAGCAGGTGTCCCTATTTATGGGAGAAGCTCCCCACATTTCCAGTGAAATGTATAGAAGATTACTGATTTGTGAAAATTTGGTGTGGCTGTTATAGTCATAAAGTGAGGTGTCTGTTGGTCAGAAATCCAGCTTATCTTCCAGATCTCGCTTCAACAGTAAGATGTGTATTGACAGTTGGGAGATGCCAGATTGATGTTAACCCCATGGCACCAAAATAACTCACTACAAGACTGCTTGTCCTGCTTGAGTTATTTGACCAGTTAACAAACAACAGATAAGCTCTTGTGGAGGAGTGAGATGCCCTGCTACACCACAGCAGTTATCCCAAAAGCCCAACAGATGCCCTTTTGGGCCCTTGAAATACCCTCTCCTGAGGTAATCTATGCCAAGGATGCACAGGGCCTCTGGGATGTTTTTGCCATTCATTCCCTGTCAGGCTCACTTCATTTTCCAGTACAGTCAGCTGTTGGGGTCCCCCATCCCCCATAAATAGAGATGGATTCTGCTTCTACGTATCTTGATGACATCAGGGTACATTGTGCGCCAGTGTCAACTAAAGTCTTATACTCTTGTGGGTCTGATGTGCCAGGCCATGGGATCCACACAGTGCAATAGATTTGATTGTCCCTTTCCTCCACCTGGCTGATGGCAGGGCCCCTTTAATCATAGAATCATAGAATGTTAAGAATTTTAAATGGACTTCAAAGATCATCTAGTCCTACCCCCCCTGCCATAGGCAGGGACACTGCACTCTAGACCACATTGCTCAAGGCCTGATCCAACCCAGCCTTGAACACTGCCAGGGATGGGACAACCACAGCTTCTTTGGGCAACCTGTTCCAGTTCCTCGCCACCCTTACAGTAAAGAATTTCTTTCTTATGTCTAACCTAAATTTCTCTTTCAATTTGTACCCATTACTCCTTGTCCTATCATTACAGTCCCTGATGAAGAGTCCTTCTCCAGCTTCCCTGTAGGTCCCCTTTAGATACTGGAAGGCTGCTATGAGGTCTCCATGCAACTTTCTCTTCTCCAGGCTGAATAGCACCTACTTTCTCAGGCCCCCATCTGTTTTTGTAGGGGAGGTACTCCAGTCATCAATTTCATGGCCCTCCTCTGGACTTGCTCCAACAGTTCCATGTCTTTCTTATGTTGGGGACACCAGAACTGTATGCAGTACTCCAGATGGCATCTCACCAGAGCTGAGATTCACCTCGGACCTGCTGCCAATGCTCCTTTTGATGCAGCAAGATACAGTTGGCTTTCTGGGCTGCAAGCACTTACTGCTGCCTCATGTTGAATTTTAATTCAACCATCACCTCCAAGTCTTTCTCTGCATGGCTGCTCTCAATCACTTTTCCCCCCAACCTGTTGGGGTGTCTGGGATTGCTGTGACCCAGGTGTAGGACCTTGCACTTGACTTTGTTGAACTTCATGAGGTTTGCATCGGCCCACCTCTCAAGCCTGTCACGGTCCCTCTAGATGGCATCCCTTCCCTCCAGCATGTAAACAGCACCACACAGCAAATTTGCTGAGGCTGCACTCAGTCTCACTCTCCATGTTGCCAACAAAGATGTTGAACAGTATTGGCCCCAGTACTGACCCCTGAGGGACACCACTAGTCACTGGTCTCCACCTGGACAATGAGCTGTTGACCACAACACTTTGCATGTGGCCATCCAGCCAATTCTTTATCCACTGAGTGGTCCATCCATCAAATCCATGTCTCTCCAATTTGAACTGTCTCTCAAATTAGTACTGGTCATGGTACTCATTGCTCACTTTTTGTAATTATGATCAACTTGAGGTTCCTTCAAGAAGATCAGAAATAACATAATCTATTCTGTGTGAAGAGTTGCCCACTGGAAACTGGAGCAGCATTTATTCTTGAAGAAATTCCTGTGGTGGTTGTTCTTCCTTTCAACTTGTGTATCCATGGTCCTAGGGCAGACGTGGGTTTTCCATCCCACTTCCGCATTTCCTCTCTGTGATCATGAACGTAAAATCACACACCTCAAGGTGTGTTCCCTCTCTTAAACAGAGTGGTGCTTGTGTGTTCCCTCTCTTAAACAGAGTGGTGCTTGTTCCTAATAGCAGAGATTCTTGTCTGTACTGGCAGGGCATGGGATATTTCCTCTTTAAATTGCTGATGGTCCTTAGTGTTTCTACAGCCAAGATGCAGGCCTGTATGGGGGAAGACAGACTTGCTTCATATTGCCAGAGTTGGGCAACCAAATTATTCACTGTTTGTTCATGACATCACTGCCAATGAGTTGGCATATGACAATGGCATGGTCTGTAGAAACTTCCACCACATGGACTGTGTACAGTGGACCTCATCTGAATCTAGAGGGGTTTGCTCATTATTTGAATCCCTATAGAGTACCTCCAGCACAGCGAATTCTCTTTGGTACTAGATACCTTTCTCCATGGTGTTCTACTTGCCTTGGTGCACTGATAGATCATCCTTGAGAAAATACCTTTCCCTCATGCTTGACAGGAGTCACCTCCAGAGGCTGAGAGTTTCTGTCCTCTTCCCAATGCCCTTGTCAATGCCCACATCCCCAGACAGGGGTTCCAGCTGCTTGGCTTCACTACCATCTAGTTTTCAACTCTGGGCTGCTCTATCCCAGCATCAGAGCAGGCAGGTCACCAGGGGCTCACCCGATTGGTGGCAGAAATCTTTTTGCATGTCTCATAGCTCACCCAGGGTCGGGTGATTATCTTTGATTCTGCCTCTTCCTCCTGTTGTCAGGGCCCTGCTTACTCGTCTTCATCCCTTACTAAGTGAACTGATTTTGTCTTGGATTTTTTCTTCTGGATAAGGGCGGCTGCTACCAGCACAGGTTATTCCTCTGGCTCAGCTGCAGTTTGAGTGGCCATGGTGCCTGTTGGTCTGCTTCCCTCCTCCTCCCCCTGAGGGTGCTGTCTAGTGACAAGCAGTGTTTGATAAATAGTAGTGTAGTGGTTTTGGCTCGCCAATTAGATTTCACCAATTTTTAGATTTCCCAGCCAATGCACCAACTAGTGTGGTGGGTTCAGTGCTGGCCAATCACCTGTGCACTCACTTCCTGCTGTGAGATAGGATTAGGAGAAAGGCAAAGCAGGCTCAAAACTTTAAAAGGGTATAAAGAAAGTTTTATTAACAGTAACTAAAACAAAAAAAAAGAAGTAGCAAGAATCAAAACAAACCCTTCAGAACACTTCTCCTCCCCCCCACAACCTTTTCCACTCACAATGTAAAGAAACAAAACCTAAAATTTCCAGTCAGTTTACCACCTTTAAAATAGTCTTTTTTCAGTTCACTTAAGGAGAGAAGTCCCTCTTGTTAATGTTATGGAGATTTCCCCACAAGAAAAAAGCAGTTGTCTCATGGCTCTCAATTTTGTCATGACTAGCAGCCGCCCGGGGAAATCTGGAATCGTGAAGTCCCTCCCATTTTCCACAAGCTTTTCCCACAGCTGTGTTTATGGGCCATGTCAACTTATGGGGTATTGTTCTAAAGATGAGCTGTTCAAAGGCAAAAGTTCTAATTATCTAACTAAAATCATCTTCATCTCTGGGAACAGAGGTCTTCTCTTCCTGGGGGCACAGGATCACTCTCCTCTGTTCAAACTTCTCATAAAATCACAGCTACTTTAACATCTGCTTACTTTGGCATGGAGGCCTTTGCTCGAAATCAAATTGAACCCCTCATCTCCCCATGGCTTTCATGTGTTACAGGGAAAAAGAGTCTTTCTCCATAGCTTTACCAGAGGATTTCAGCCCCAAGATTAAGGCATCTCCTCATCCCTCCTATCTGGGACTTAACTTCTTCTTAAGACCTTGATGTCTTCATGTTGCCCCTTTACATGCTTGCATCTTGTTCCTTTCTCTCACTCGAGGGAGTATTGAAGCACTGAAAGAGTTACTATCTCGCCTGGAGCCTGCAAATGGTCACCTGACTCCGGTCGGGCTGGATGCTACAGGCGGCGGAACTGCGGCTGGGGGGGATGGCTCGGGTATAATCAACCAGGCCAGAATTCAGCAGCAGCACACCGGGGGGGGGGGTGGCTTCTCCTTCCCCCTGCCCAGTGGTTGCGGGCAAATCTCCATGGTGATGGGATTTTGGAGCAGGCCCCGGCCCGGGGCTGCTCCTGGGGCCCAGCGGGCCCCCAGGCTGAGTGGCAGGGCTGTAGCAAGCAGACAGATGTTAGCAATTTCAGCCATGGCCCGGCCCGGCTCTGCGGCCTCCCCTCCCCTGCCTGGCCACCGAGGTATGGGGAGGGGGCTGGCGGGCGCCCCGGGAAAGCGGGCCTGGTCCCATGGCAGGGGCGGCCCAGCCGTGTTACCTCTCTGCCAGCCGGAAGGGCAAGAGGAAGTTCCCGGGTTTCTTTCGTCTTTAACATGTGTTTTTCACAGAAGCGTGTCCAGCTTTCCAGTGGCTGGAAGCTTTGCATCACTTCCCTAAATGTCCCCCATGAAAAACCATGACAAGTAGCCAGGGCCCAGCACACTGCAATTTGTTTTTCTCTGGAGTTGCCACAGCTCTCTCCTTGCAAATATTCTGTCATTTTATCAGGGTCCTGTTCAGGGGTGAACTCCCAAAACATTGGAGGAGATAATTTGTCCAGAAACAGGCCCATCTTCTCCCACATTCCATGCTACTCATGACTATTCCCCCTTGGGGCAGATCTCTGAATGACCTTCCTAAAAATCTCTTTCTTGACTCTAAATATGGTGTGAACTGCACTGAGGAGATCTGAAGACTTAGCAATAAGAACATGCTTTCCTTAACATCCAAGGGAAATTCTAAATTCTCAAAAGCTCTTGTAACAGGCCTGAAGGAGGAAAAGGGGGTGAAAAGGTGCAGAATGTCATTCTCTCCTCTTCCACTCCGAGACTGGGTACAATTATTAATGAATTCCCAGAGGTAGCGTCTGAGGTAAGGACAGGAGAGCAGCATTGAATACACATCTCAAATGACCCTCATTGCTCTTGATGTTATCCTGTCATAAACTGATATCCCACAGTACAGCAACAAAGCTATGCTGATCCTTCTCCCTGCTCTGAAAAAGATCATCATGAGGAGCACATACTGGAATATATACAGGGTTAGGTACAACACCCACGTTAACAGACAAAGCAATATTGTGACCAGTGACTCCGTACCAGTATAGCAAATGCTAGATCAAATTTGTTTCCAACCCGCTCTGGGCAGGTTTGTTTTTATGTCAAGCCTTCATGCTGCGGGCACCAAATAAGGCTGTTGTGGTTTAGGAATTGTATTGGCTAGTTTAGTACTCCCACTGAAAGACCTCATACCATGGTCCCACTTGCACACCCTCCCTCCTCACCCCCCTACCCTTCCCCCGCAACGGGCTGGAGACTAGAATTCGAGGCACAAAAAGGTAAAGATCACAGGTTGAGATAAGACCAATTTACCAAAAACCAGCAATGAAATAAGAAAACAAACAGTAACAGCAACAATATTAATAACAGAGTGTATAAGATAGGCAAACAATTCACATGCGATTGCTCACCATGTGGTACCCGGTGCTAGCCAACTGCACACTCCGGCAAACCACAAAGACACTACTGCCCTCTTGCTTATTAATGTGGATAGCAAAGGGATCAGAACAAAACAACGACTTATTTAGAGATAGGCTTATTTATAACATGAATGATAAGCAAATAACAGAAATAAGCTACATGGATAATTGTTGCAGCCTGAATTGCTGCTAGTAAAGTCCAGAGTAAGGAAGCAAAAAGGGCCTTTGCATAATATCCACAGATGTTTAATTCAGCCGTGCGGTGAGATGTTCAGAGTCCCAAGGCACAAACTTGTGGAGGGTCCAGGTTTCTCTCTCCCAAGGGGCCGGGGGGCAGGGGGGTGGGCCTGGTCTCTGGGCAGTACAAAGATAAGGGCCAATCAGGGAATAGGGAGGGAGTGGCTCAGGAACATAGGAACATACATCGGAACAGGGGAAGGAGCCAGTGGGGTCTTAACAGCTTTTTGAGGGAAGCTTCTTGTGTCTCCTCAACTCAGGGGTTGCCCCCCAGGGTCTCCACAACTCCCCGTTTCGATATTATTAAGAAAGCTTCTCTGAAGGATCAACTGAATCAACACAAAATGACAAAAACAATCAAAAGCACCCATAAGACAATTTTCAAAATGCAAACAATTCTGAGTCCCCAATGTCCAAACTGAGAGCTGGCAGGACAGATGTGGGGTTTTCTTAGTACGGTTTATCAGGAAACTGAGTCAGGAGAAGGTTCCTTCAGCAGGGACTGGTTCTCTGTCACCTGTGGTCGAGTGGTCGGCTGTGATAGACTCTGTACAAGGTAGTGTAGGTGGTGGTGTGCCTGTTGGAAACTCCAAATAGAAATCATTAACTTTTAAGAAAAAGATTATTACTTTAGGGAAACTTTCCTTTCTTTCCCTCCCAATCACCCTCCCTCTGGTATTGGGAAGGAACTCTGGGAAAATGGATTAGTGGAGGAAGGCCATGGAAGGGTGGAAAGGGAGGTAGGAATTTGTGGGAACATAACAAAAGGGTAATAGGACAATGGAAAGGAAAAGGGGAAAGTGGGAGGGAGGTAGGGCAGCCACAGGAATTGAGGAAGGGTATTAGAAGAAGTGGGACTTTAACGATTGGAAGGTTCAGTCATTATGGAGGTGGACTTTAAGGTGCAGGACAGCTTGTCGGTATTCTGTGCCCTTTTGGTTTTTAGACTGTTGCTGGGGCTTGATGGTTGTTTTTTGGGTTCTATTTCCTTGGTAGGTGTGTGTAGGACTTCTATGAAGTGGATAATATTTCACAGGTTTGCAGTTTGGTGCATGTTTACTACCTTGCACTGGAACTCCACCAGGTCATGTCCCATCAGCTACTTGGGGGCCTTTTCTTCCTTGTATTATATTAAATTCCACAATTTCTCCATCTCCTAGACTGTGGAGGTATTTCTTGGGGTTTTCTTTTTTATAGCAGTCTGATGAACAAACACATCTTCTTTGTTATCATTCCGGGTTATGAAACCGCATCTGTTTTTTACATTGAACTATTTCACTGTCCCCAAAACGTTCATGGCAAGGACTTTCTTACCTTTGCCAGTGGGTTTGTGTTTGTGTTGGTGGTGCTGGACGTGTTGCTGGCGCTGGTGCGCTGCCGCGCGAAGTTCGTCTTGCTCCCGGTGCTGGCAGCCGCGCTGAGGCTCGACCCCTTCTCCTTCTCGGGGGTCTGTCTCGGCTGGTGCCCGCACGCACTCCTGGCGCGGGGCTACTATTACAGCAGCGGTGGGCGGGGGGCGACGGTTTTGCTGCCAGGACTGCAGCTTTGAGCCATCCACCGCCTGGCAACAGCGGCGCCCCAGGCCCGCCGGCCTCGCCCACCTGACCTTGGCCCCGGTGCACCAGGCTGCCGCGACCCGGACTCGGCAGCGTGTATCGGCCGGCTTGCTCTGGCCATGCGGAGCGGCAGTGGGGCGGCCGCGGGTTTTCTGCAGGGGCAGCAGTTCGGTGCGAGGGGGGGCAGTTCTTGCCACCTGCGCCTTGTCTCGCGGTGCTATAGCAACCGAGGTAAACACGTCCATTCTTTTGTTTACTGTCCTTTCCAGCACTGCAAGCGCATGTGGGTTTTCTTTCCCTTTGGTTGTAAGAAACTGGTGCAGCTGTATATTGCCAATCAGGGGCAGCTCCTCGTACCCCACCACCTTCACTCATGGGACCGGGACTTTGGGAACTGTGGGATGAGGTGTGAGAACCAGAGGGCAGAAAGAGGGACCCCGTGGCCCCTGCCATGCGGTCTCCGTCATCTTGAGCACGTGAATGTGACCGTGCAGCCGCGGCCATGCAGTGAGAGCCAACTTGGGCCCCAGGAGTAAGAATGGGAGAACCTGGAGGAGTCTTTCCTTGCGACAGGGGAGGAGGTACAGAGGCACAAAGAGGGGAACATGGAGGAGGGGTTTTCAGCTGGGGTTCACCATCCTCAAGATTCAGAATGCATTTCATCATCATATTAAATAAAGGACGGAATTCTGTCTTAGATTTTAACTTTTCCCAAAGTACGTCCAAAAATTCATCGGTTAGGACTGAGTTTCGCGAAATATAAGGGAAATGCTTGAATAACCAGTGTAAAAAACCCTTCAACTCCCCTCTGAAAAACAAAAATTTTCTTGAAGAAAAGACTTTTTAAGGTGGAGGTAAACTTCTTGTTGTGTGTAGGTGAGTGTTGTTTCCATCTTAACCCAATCTCTTCCCAACACTCGAGAGTAAAAGGAGGAAAGAACAAAAATTTCAAACTCACCAGACTGGGGTAAAAAAACCTCAAATTCTCAGGGTGGTCTAGTGCAGATGTTTTCCAAAAGAGGTCCCTGTTCGGGTGCGATTTGTTGCAGCCTGTATTGCTGCTAGTAAAGTCCAAGGTAAAGAAGCAAAAAGGGCCTTTGCATAATCTCCACAGATGTTTAATTCAGCTGCACGGTGAGATGTTCAGAGTCCCAAGGCACACACTTGTGGAGGGTCCAGGTTTCTCTCTCTCTCAGGGCCGGGCGTGACGCTGGTCTCCGGGCAGTTCTGATGTTGCCCCCTGATCGCAGGAGGCGATCGACACGCGCGCCAGGAGGGGCCGCGCCCTACCTCTGCCGCTGGCAGGCAGAATTGCCGTTCGGCCACTGGCTGGGGTCCCTAAACTGCTAGAGGCGGCCGATAAACGTGGACCCAACGACAAAGGATCGAAGCGAAGGAAAAAGGAAGGACTCTCTGCTTGCTTCTTCGAGCTGCTTTCTTTCTCACGCAGAAGCGGTGCCGGGGAGGCGCCGCTTGGAACCGGAGGCGTGGCACAGGAGTTATTCTTTCCCGCGGCATGAGCAGAGCCGAAGCGAGGCAGGTGACGCAACCTTGCGGGCAGCGGCAGCGCCGGCGGTGGCAGTTGTTCCCGTGGCAGGAGCCGCGCGGGCAGCGGCAGAGATAGCCCCCGCCCCGCGGTAGGAGCCACACGGGCAGCGGCAGCGCCGGCGGCGCCAACAGTATGAACGATGTCTCTCTTGGCAGGAGCCGCGGTAGCGCGGGCGGCACAGGGGGAGCGCCGGGGAGGGCGCACGGTAGCGGCGGCGGCTTTCCCGTCACCGGAACGGGGCAGTTGATGCCACACTGGTGTTCTTCTCTTTCACGACGGAGAGTGGTGCCGGCTGCAAAGGGCTGCCCCGCGGCGAGTGCCGGTGGGGCACGGGAGCCTCGGGACTCGAAGGGGGGGCAGTGGCAGAGAGCGGGAAAAGAGGAAAACAGCGTCTTTTATGGAGGAGGGGGGTGGAAACCCGGGAGGGGACTGTCTGGCTAGCTAGAGTGACAACTGTAAACATAACCTGAAGCAGGAAAGACACAGACCAATGGCAAAAAGGAAAAATCATTACTGACAGAGAATTCTCTAGATAAAGGGGCAGGATTTTTTGAGATAGGGAAAAATCTGGAATTATTAACTACCATGGTGATACAGGGGGCAAACAACCTTAGACAGAGACTAAACATCTTCAAACCACCACTGCCACAAACAGGGAGAGACTAAACATTTTCAAACCCCCACTGCCACACAGTACAAAGATAAGGGCCAATCAGGGAATAGGGAGGGAGTGGCTCAGGAACATAGGAACATACATCGGAACAGGGGAAGGAGCCAGTGGGGTCTTAACAGCTTTTTGAGGGAAGCTTCTTGTGTCTCCCCAACTCAGGGGTTGCCCCCCAGGGTCTCCAAAGACAATAAGCAGATAACAGAAATAAGCATAGAAAGGCAATGTATCAAATCATTACTACAGACTACAGCTAGTGATTAAGAAAAGATACATCACCAGTTACCCATTTAGGTTACCATTATCATGGTCTGTACTTCAGCAAAGGACCAAAACCACCTTCCTGCTAATTGGGAAATCCTACATAGTGCATCTGCTCATGGGTGAGGCTTCACTTTTATATTGCTACTTGTATAAGGGTATGTGACTGGAGGTTTAGTTTGGAACTTTATGGTCTGGCATACCCGTCTGCTGGCCAAGCACCTCAGCATGTCAAGCACGAAGCCCCTGTTTTCTTAAAATTGCATATGTTGTTTTGAAAAGGTACTGTCTCAGTTTCAAAACAAATTCTAGGAGGACAAACGCTCTAAAATAAGTGCTTTTCTCTAAAGAGAGAGGGCTTCAATAACTCCCCTTTCTTCTGCCAGTGAGAGAAATGGATACCAGGGGATGAAAGTGAAAAAAAATTACTGTTTATTAACAAAAAAACCAAACAAAAACAAAAACCAAACAAACCACAGTGCCCGCAAGGCACAGAAAGCAAAAGGAAAAGGAAAAAACAATTTGAACCTTACACCCCATCCCCACCTTGCCACGAGGCCGAGAGGCAAAGATGGTGACTGCCCTTCTTTTTCAATGGGGACAGGAGGAGAAGAGTTCACAGCATCTTGGAACCTGTTGGATTTCTGGCATGGGTCTTCTCCATGCAGCAGCCAAAGTTGGTGGATTTTAATGTCCTTTCTCGTGTCAGTTCAGCTCCTTCCAGGTCACGGGTTTGAAGCGGTCCTGCCAGCTCCCCAGACAGGCTGAAAAAAAACAAAAAGAA
Organism: Agelaius phoeniceus; assembly: GCF_051311805.1. Taxonomy (NCBI): domain Eukaryota; kingdom Metazoa; phylum Chordata; class Aves; order Passeriformes; family Icteridae; genus Agelaius; species Agelaius phoeniceus. The sequence continues at coordinate 9,587,299 of NC_135301.1, read as the reverse complement.
AAAAGAAAAAAGAAAATAAACAAAAGGGCCGAGCTGAAACAGTTCAAGGAAAAAAAAAAAAAAAACAAAAAAACAAAAACCACCCCAAAATTAAAAAACAAACAACAAATCGCCTAGAGGATTCCCTGTCCAGCCTCCAGGCTAGGGAAAAGGAAAAAACCTTTTTGCTTCACGCTAGCAAAAAAAAATCTCAAACCAATCCAACAAAAGGAACAATGTAGCGTCCAGATCTACACTGTTTGGAACACATGGAGAGCTGGAAATCGAGAGCTTGAACAGAGCCCACGCAGGAGCCCAAGGCTCCCTGCCCCACCCATCGGGTCCATCTTAAAGCTACAGCACTCATTTTCTGGGCATAAAGCAGACAGTTTGGGAATAAAGCATCATCATAAAATCACCCCAAGACAAGTACATATGTTTGAAAGCTCATACAGAGGTCAACTTTGGTTCAGTCTCCTCATAGGGCCTACCACATAATTCGGTCCTTTGACCTCTGCGTGAACTTCAAGTTAATGAATATGGCATATAAGTGCTATCAATCCATTTAATTTATACGAAATAAAGCAATTAAACATTGTTGTTAGTACAATTATAATAAAGGCAATTAAGATAGGGTGCACCAATACATCTAATGACTTAGTGGTGGTGGGTGAATATCCAGGAACAAAATGATGGGCAGTTTCAATTTGGCTAGATAGCAGTTTGTCTTCTACTATTACAGTATTCATTTGACATTCTGCTAAAGTTTTATTTCATATTGACAAATGTTTTTGCATATGTTCTGAGGCCTATAACAAGGTTTTGTGTAACAATACACCTATGGAAATGTTTAGATATTTGGAGTGCCAATACATAGTTACTTGCTCATTTATGTCAGATCAACATACATATATCCAATTTTGCCAAATTAGATGTGTAACATTTTCTAAACACCCTGAAAAAGGAGCAGTTAAATTATACATTTACATAGTTTGTTCATCATTTGTGACAATACATATTTGTTGCAGTCCTATTTCAATAAACATCTGGAAAGAAGGTAATATTGCCCATTTACAGTTATTAACTGAATGTTCTAGTAAATAAGATTCGTATAGTTGTGATCCCTGTCCACAAAGAACACCATTCCACACTATGTTACATAAACATAGATTATTAATTCTGTGTTGTTTGTCAATATACATTCCAGTGAAACTTGGTAACCGATATTCAGGCACAAAAGATTCTTCTCCAAAGATTACAAGCATTATGACAAATTTGTACATCATTTTGACATTACTAATGTTATAATGAATTATTTGTCTGGTACGGTATAAATCAGTACATTTTACAGTTTGTGGTGTCAGTTGTACCCCGTGTTGTGTTCAAATATGTTTCAAATATTGATCACCAAAGCAGTTCATTACTAGATATTAGATCACTTTGTGCCTTGTTTCTCTGCATAAGAACATATGATTGCAACGTACATTCAGTCCAATTCATGGTCTAGTTAACAAGGTGGTGTTAGGTCATAGGTTGGACTCAATGATCTCATAGGTCTTTTCCAACTTAATTCATTTTGTGATTCTGTGATTCTGTGTAAGATTTTGATCAGCTTGAAACTGCTCTCATTCTGTCCAACTGAACTTTAAAAATTCAGTATCATATCATAGTGTTTGTCTTGAATGTGGTAGGCATTCACTTAGCTTTCAACTGGAAATTTTGCCCCACATCATATCCAGTACGACTCAATTTATTATTCATAGCCTCAATATCACCGAAATTTAAAAAGCCTACTTCAGCTCCTACTCCTCCTAAAAAGGTATTATATACCAGGTTCATTTTTGGCTACACTTTGGTAATTTAGGAAAAGTAATGTTAAAATGAATCATATGTTGTTGATACTGATGAGCTACATCTATACAAGTGGCTGGTACTTGATGTAACTGATGAATTGTAACATTGGGATGTTGTCCTGGTTTAGGGCAAAATTTGTGAGAAAACCTCCAAAGGGGGCCCCTCCATAAAGCAAACCCACACAGCCCCTCCCCCCAACCGGTTCAGGAAGGATTCCTCGGAGACAAATGGAAAAAAACTGTTTATTTAACAGGCAAAGCACCCCCCAGCACACAAAATTAACAATACCGGACGACAACACTCTTTCACTGCTCTGAAAAAGATGACAAATTCAGAAAGTCTCTCTTGGGACTGGTCGCTCTGTTATCAGTCCCTCTGGCACTGGGAATAGCTGCTGCAGGCCACAAGGTGCAAACTCTCGGTGTTTCCCAGGTCCCAGTCCAGAGCAGGTTCGAATAGTTCCAAAAAAGGGAAAGGAAAAACAGTCCAGGGAAAAATTTGGACTGCTTAGCTAAACTAACTAATAAGCAGAAGCAAAAAGCAAGAGCAAAGCAGGAGCAAAGCAGAAGCAAGAGCAAGAGCAACACAAAAAAAAAAAAAAAAGAAAAAGCTGCACTATGTACTGCTTCATCTCTGTGTCCCGCCAGCTGTGGGGGAGCAAGCTGATAACAAAACAAAACAAAACTTCTCTTTTCAGAGCCAGTCTTGAAGGCACAGAACATAATATCCAGCCTAAACAGAACACACGACTGGGGATACAAGCATCATAAAGTCACCCCAGTACACCATCATCTCTAATTGGCCCAGCCTTGGCCAGCAGCATGTCCATCTTCAGAGCCATCAGGGATTGGCTCTGCCAGACATGGTAGAAGCTTCTAGCAGCTTCTCACAGAAGCAACCTCTGTGGCCCCCCACTACCAAAAAACAGGTTATGTAAACCCACAATCATTCACCATGACCCATCATTTTTCTTAACGGGCCATACAGGATTATTCCAAGATGTGGTGATGGGTTTTAAGACACGCGCCTCAAGCAAATCTTTAATTGCTAACATTATTTCTTTCTGCCTTCCAGGAATGCAATACTGCTTCAAAGAGACTAATTTTGTGGCTGGGGAATTTCTACTGGAGGTATTTTTACCTTTTCTACCAGAATAGGTCTCATACTAATATATGGCTTGGTGCCAAATTGACACTGTCCATCTGGTAATTCTAAAGTTAAGTCCTTTAAGATATCAATTCCAATTATATACTCGGGGGCTGGAACTGTCATCACTGAGTATTTTTGACATGGTAAATTTCCTATTTTCATTTCACTTTGTGTCCGTACAGCTTCAATTTGTTTACCTCCTAATTCACTTATTAGAACCGTTTGGCCTTTAAATCTTTTTGGATTCCCATAAATTAGCGAGGCCTCTGCTCAAGTATCCACAAGGGTTTTAACTGTTTGAGTAGATTGGTTTTTCCAAAAAATTTGAAGGTCCACATGGGAATGCCAATCCTTTCTTGCCCATCCCTGTACTGGAGCTTGGCCTATTTCCTAATCTTGGTTATGATATACTTCTATTTCCTGCACTTCCTGTAAGGGGTACAGCAAGTTAGTGTACAGATCCCAATCCTCCTTCCCCCTGGAACTAATGACCCACCCATGGGGGGACCTTCCATGGGCAGATGGAATGTCCCATCAAGGTTCCAAAGGTGAAGCCAATGGCTGACTTGCATCTTTTGGGGCCTGCGGTAACCGTGACTTTAAAAATCCCGCCTGCGCCGCCGTTCCCGCCTGCCAGCCGACGGAGCCGGGGGGATGCGCGGTTTCGCGGCTCGGTGTGCGGGAGCCGCTCTGTCGTCAGGGACGTGCCGGATCGGCTGTCAGCTCTGCCAGAGGCGGATAAAAAGGCACGGCACCAACAGACAGGGATGGGAGAGTGTCCCTCCGACCAGAGCCAGTCCAGGTTTTATTCTAAAACGCGGAGTAACACCCAGGGGAAGCCGCCGGATCGAAGGGCCGCGGGGGGAGGGAATACACGTGTTATATAGGAGAAACGGGAGGGGGAAAGCTCAGACAGGCAGCGAATCGGGGCTCATGGTGAGCGCGGGCTTTTCAGAGAGACAGGACGGGTAGCCAACCGAGAGAGCTCAAAGGTGGGACCCCGGTCCCCGACCCAATAATCTCATGTGTAACACCGAAAATTCTGGATAAAAGGGGGGCATTTGGGGGTTACAGAAAGGCGCGAGTTTCCAGGGTAACTGGTGATGGACAGATAACTGGGAAAGAGGGGGAATTCCAGACAGAACCATTATACAGAAAAAGGGGGTAACAGAACATTCCAGCTTAAACCGGAGGAGCATAATAACACAACACAACAGGGGCCCTAATTTTCAGTTGGGAGCTCTGTACTTTCTTATTTAGTTTATTCAGCCCACAGTCTTTGTAAATCCTCCACATTTCATCAGTGGGAATTCCATCTATATTTTCTCGCACCATTCTGTCTTTCAGAAGTGCAGCAAACATTTCTTTCTTTGAAACTTTATTATCCCCTCCAGACAGGGAGTCTGATTTATTCCATCCAGATCCACGTGGCTCCCATTCTCCCAAATCCCCTAACTGCTGTATTTTTTCTCACATCACTAATTGACTTTCCTGTTTCATTAATTTACAGGGTCATTATGGCATTTTTATATGCAGGAGGACCAACCTTAATTTATCAATTTCTCATGTGTACTGATAAAACATTTTGAGGCATTGTGTCTGCATCTCCAATAAAAACAACTCTTTTCATTCCTCCTCAAGATGCTTCATGCAATCTCTTAATGTGTACCAAGGTCTATCCCCCCCAGCCACTCAGTTTCTACTGTGTACTTATTATTTTACACTTCTCAGCTACAACTGACAGCAGTTTAGTATCTAGCTGTGTTCCCCAAAATGCCTCTTGAATAAAAGAATCCGAGCTCAAAGTCATAAATTTCCTACTGTCTCCGGGGTCTGTACCTACACCAGTGGCTCCAGAATCATCTGGATCACTAGAGTCCCAAATGTCTCTGTCCCATTGGTCGTGACATGCAGAGAGAGACTCTAAAACTCAAAGACAAAATGAGTTTTAAAGTATGTATGTGATAGGTTTTCTCCTCGAGCCAGGTCTTATGAGCTCTCAGAGAACCTATCACACCTGAGATAGCCCAGCTACATCTAATGGCATAAAATTAGCAGGATGGCTTCTGAGGTAGTGTTGGAAACAGAAAAAGGTTTAATAAAAGGCAAAATAACAAAGCTCTTACAGAGAAAAACCGAGCCAGGGGCAAGAAGTTCTTGCTCCTGCTAAAAACACCCAACAAAAGCAATTATTTCCTTTGTTCTCTTCTTTTTCTAGTGAATTACCTAGGTGGGACCTTTTGGCCTCTGTACAATTGGGCAGCCCCAGGTTTGAGGTGAAGTCCCAAAGGTCCTATGAGGTGTCTTTTTACCAAATTGAGGAGAGAAATTTCTGGGGTCTTTTCTTTTTTAATGGGGCAAAGGATAATTTGGTCACTCCGTCAACAGGGAGCACATTCCTATAGGTATGTTTTTATTCAGCCTGATGCATGGGAATATCTCCACAAAGACGTGTACCCCCTGTACATTCAGGTTTTCTTTTATCCCCTAGAATGTTACATATGCATCAAGTTTCACAATAGATAATTTCTTGGCTCCCCTCCCTCTCTTCTTCACATGCTAATGATCTTATCAGCCCTTTGTGCCTGCACAGTTGTCTCTGCTGGTTGTCTCAGGGGTGGTAGGGGATGAAGTAAAGTTGTCTTCCTCAGGGTTGACTTTCTGACCCCGCTGCCTTGCGCATGCTTACTGATCTTTTGGCCACTGACTAAGCCAGGAGTCCAGATTCATCTGGTTTTAGGGGCTCAAGGAGCCTCAGTATCTCTGTATCCTTGCATACTGTATCCTGTTCTTGATAAACATCCTTACCCTTATCAGGCATCCTTGCATTCTTTCTTGCTGTTTTGCACATAGTCCTTTCCTTTCTCATGCAACCAAGGATGCAGCAAATATTAAGCAATGTCCATCATTTATGTGCCTATTCTTAATCAATACCTTCTAATTTTTGTGATTAATATATATCCTCTAGTTTCTGACCTCATGTTTCAGTCGAGATCCCATTGCAATCCAGCTTCTGCAATTACTACATGTAATTTGATTTTATTCACTTGCCCCCTGTGTTTACAGTATTTATATTCAGCTACTCTAACAGCTGCTTTTTCATCCACGGTTTGGTAGGTATCCTATTTATGAGCAAGCAGCTTATTCTGACATTGTAGCATCACAATTTTGTTTCTCTAAAATACTTTGTTCACACAATAGTGTTTGTTTGGTCGGATGTATGTGATAAGCAGTCAAAAGAATCCATCCCCTTCCACCTAAACTCGTAACTTCTTTCCCTTTTACAACAGGCAATTTTTGTAAACATTTAACCACATCAAGACGTTCAGCCTCTCCCAATTTTGCATTCCATGATTCGTGTAGTCCTGCAGCAACAGACCATTTCTTGGCTATTGAACTATAAGGCATATCTTCCCCTCCTGTAATGTCAAGCAGGGGTTTCTGGTCTTTCTTCTTTTTTGATTTAAACATTTTGTTCAAATCCTGTCGACTACACCATTTTTGTTCTGCCAAATTATGTGATCACCAAAGGGATCAGAACAAAATGACTTATGACGCTGTTGAGTCAGAGACAGAATGAAAGACTCCAGACTTCATAAGGTGAATCAGAAGGCCAGTTTAATGAAAGTAGTGGGTCCTTTTACAATGTGACTTGCTAATGTTATAAATGATCAATCAAAAAGCCAAATTTATCAAAATGCAAAAAAGATTTTATTTTTTTCTGTGACCAAAATACGGTCCTCAAAAAACCCACAGCCAAAGAGACAGCATTGAGCCTGGGATCGGCACTGGGTGAACCTTGATCCAACCTCTATTGTATCAGATCTCCCTCTGTTCATGAGCGCCACTTCTTGCGGGGCTATTTTATACAGTTTTTTATGCCTGAGGCAGAGGAGTCCTGATTTCTTTTGTAACTCTGCATATTCAAGACAGTTTCTTTCACTGTGCACAGCTGGACAATCGTTGCTTCCTGAGTGGTAGCCGGGGTAGCTAGTGTTGATCATGTCAGGGGAAGTCACATGCTCAGATGTATTTTTCTGGTGACTTCTGCTATCTCAATCGATGGTACCAGTTGGGTGATGATTGTCAATTGGGCGTCTTCCGATTACTCTGCCGCCTTCAGGAATTTTGAGATTTCAAAGTAGACGTCTGCCTCTGGGCTGCTTGCGGTCAGAAGCTTGTTTGGATTTCACAATCTCATAAAATACATTCTCTTTATAAGCGTGAATTATTTCATAACATATATTACGCTAAGGTAAGACTTGATTGGTGAAATAAACATGGGCAGGAGACCTTTCTCCTTTTTAATGCCTTTACTAAAAGTGATCCGCTCGGGTGGGGAGAACCAATGGGCCCGTGCTCATCCCGCCACTGCTCCCAGGAGCAACTCAGACAAGGAGGAAGAGTGCATCTTTGTCCGCTAGTCTGTGGGCAGAGCTGGGAGTTCTGTCTGCACGAGAGCATTGGGAAATTCCCTTAGTTTTATGTTCAACATTCAAGGTCCTCTGTCTAGGGTGAGGGGTAAAAAGGTCTTGGCGGATACTAGATTCTGTTCTTCACATCTAGACATTGCTTTGATTCATCAATTTTGTGTTGGCTCGTTGTTTTAGGGGTTTTTGGCTAGGTTTGGTGAGGGGTCCCTCCCGTTGCATGCTGGACCCGATGTCATTTGCATGCCGACTCGATGTCCCTTCCCCTTCATCATCCGGGTGCCATCTTCCAGGAAGCAGCAGGGCGACGCCCGGCTAAGGGAGCCGGCCAGCAGCTGCCCCCGCGGGACACGGCGACCCGGGCCGGTAGCCCCGGCATGGCCGGGACCCGCGCCGAGGCGGGGGGAGCGCCCCGCCGCTCCTCGGGGTGGGTCTGCACCCCGGGGGCACCACCCGCGGGGCTCCCCGGCACGGCCAGGACCCGCACTGAGGAGGAGCGCCCCCCCCCGCTCCCCGGGGTCACCTCCGGCATGGGCGGGCCCGCACTGAAAGGTGGGGGTGGGGCCCTGCCGGGGCAGCGGCGGGCTGGCTCGAGGCACTATTAAAAAGGAAACTGTTAACAGGAGATTACAACATGAAATTATTAACAATAAATAGTTAGAACTCCAACTTGGCAGCAATTGGTTTAACTTGTGAACTCTGCAACCTTTAAAAAAAATGGGCAGATTTTTCTACTCATAACAATTGGTCTCAAAGTAAAAACCTCTCACACTATTGGTGAACTATGAATAGCACACTGGAGAACCATATCTATAAACAACGGTTATAGAAAGAGAGATAATAATTGTTTTAATTCTTTTCTCTAAGTTTTCCACAGCTTCTCACAGCTTCCCAGGATTTTCCTGGGACAGCTATGTTTCTCTCTGTTCAGAGGATATGTGATTACCACAAGACTTAATTAGAGATAAGCTTATTTCTGTTATCTGCTTACAATCCATGTAGTTTATTTCTGTTGTTTGCTTATCATTCATGTAATAAATAAGCATAGAAAGGCAATGCATCAAATCATTACTACAGATTACAGTTAGTGATTAAATAAAGATACATCACCAATTACCCTAATATATTACCATCATCCTGGTCCGTATTTCAGCTGGTGAGCCTTGTTGCAGCAAAGGGCCAAAGACATCCTCCTGCTAATTGATAAATCCTACCTAGCGCATCTGCTCATAGGTGAGGCTTCTGATCCTGATACAAAGTTGTTGGAAGTTAGGATTTTCCTTTTTTTTTTTTTTTTTTTTTTGTCGTCTTTCTTTCTATCAGGGAATTTTCTCCCATTTGTTGTCTAAGAGATGATAAGGACTGGTACTTAAGAGACAAAAGAAGGGGGGGGGGAATGCAGCTGGCTACTCTCTACTCTCTTAGCTGGGGGGTGGGGGGGGGTTTCTCGGGAAGGACTGAGACTTTGGCTGAGGGGTGTGGGGTTAGGCTCAGGTCCTCGCTCGCTCTCTTGCTCTCGGATCGGAGGAGAATGGTCGAATTGCCGCTACCACAGGGAGAATTCGCTGCCACTGTGGAGTCCAGTCCCTGTACTGCTTCTTCCTTACGGTGGGTGAGCCTTTGCTTGTAATAGCGGACATTGAACTGGGACCTTATTAACATCCGGTCGCAGTAGAAAGGACCCTCATCATCTAATCGGATGCCTCAGGGGATAAAAACCTGGGACCCCAAACTCCTCCCCCTTCCCTGAGGGCGCGTCTCTCGGCTATGTGCCGCAGCTGCTTGCAGACACCTGGCTGCTGCTGTCTTGGACTTTTTCTCTACATTTTAACCCAGCACCCTGTGCCTGCCAGGACACCCCGCGACTGCTGCTACGGCTGCGGAGTTTCCGCTACATTTTGTTCGCTACCCTGGATGTGCCTGCCTCTGCTATTCCAGCTGCCGCTCAGAGGTTCCTGTAACAGCCCATTCTGCCATCCAGAGGGGCACTGAGAACGGCTGCCCCGGGGGTTTGTAAAAGAAGCCTCTTTTCCATCTCTTCTGCCAGCTCGCCCACCATTACCCACATGCAGAAAGGCAGTTGACCGTGCATCACAGTACCCCCTGCAGCCACGGGAGAATCATTGCACCTGCCCCACCTGGCCAGGAGCCAACAGCGCCCCTGCCAGGTGTGACCATACCTACACCAAAGGGGAAAGTGCTTGGCAGCCATGAGAAAGCTGTTAATTGGTTTCTGGTTTTCTTTGTTGTTGCTGCCGTTGTGGTTGTTTGGTTGCCTTGTTATACATACTAGTTTTTCCCATATCTTTGCCTGAAAGCCTCTTAATTTCAAAGTTATAGTAATTTGGAGGGAAGGAGGTCATATTTTCTATTTCAAAGGAGGTTCCCACCTTCCTTGGCAGACACCTGTCTTTTGAACTAAGACAAAAGGGATTTCACTCTTATATTGTTACTTGTATAAAGGTACATGATCAGATGTTTATTTTTGAACTTTGCGGTCTGACATACCCATCTGCTGGCCAGGCTCCTGGGCATGTCAATCATGAAGCCCCTGTTTTCCTAAAATTGCATGTGTTGTTTTGAAAAGGTACATATGTTTAAAGGTTCACACAGTGGTCAACTTTGGTTCAGACTCCACATAGGGCCTACCACATCACCTCCTGTGCATGGTATGACGTGGTATAGAATAAACCCAGGGTCCTGGCCTTAACCCATCTGGCTGCTGCAAAAATTAACTCTTTCCTGGCCAGAATCAGGACACTCCTTCAAAGCAAAAGTGGCCATGGTACTTAGGTTTCTTTGTTCCTCTTTAGTTTTTACTTTCTCAACTCCCATTTGTGAAAAATGGAGTAGAAAATAAATAATTTTTGTAAAGTTTAATAAGAGATTAAGTAAGCAACAAAAAAAAAAAATCCGGTGCTGGGGTGCTCCTGGCCAACAGCCAAAGAACACTGCTGATGTATACGGACAGTGTTATCTTTATAGGTTACATCGCTGAGATACATGAGTATTCATGTGTTTCATGCATTATTCAAACATTCTTTTGAACTTTCTGATGTTTTGGAAACTCCTTTGCCTAGCTTCTTCACACTCTGGCTTATCTGCATGACATCCTGTGTGTCAGGTCAATATATTTTATTTCTTCTTGTGTCTCTATCCTGCTGTTTCACATCCTCTGATAAGGATTTAGTATGTCCTCCTTAAATTTAACATGGTATTCTCTAATTGTCCTCCAGTGCTCTGGTTTGTGTCAGGGTTATCTTATCACTTGGACAGGTTGGTCAGTGGATGGCCTTACACTGTTCTTCTTGGTTACACAAAAGCCTTTTTTACATCTTATGTTTTGCTAAGATCTATATCACAATACATCAATCACACTAGTGTTTCCATAAACGATACATAGATATTATATTCATTACACTACTATTTCTATGAGCAACGCAGTGCATACTTAAGCTAATATATTATATTATATATATATAATATATATATATATATATAGCTAAAAAGAGTTATAATTGATACTATTTCTAAATAATTATAATCACTAACAACATACATAAGCTAATACATAAATGTGAAAGCCAGTATTATCTGGTCATTTTTCACACATTTGACTGCCCTTTCCACTCCTTGTTCCTTGTTGCCCTCTTGTGAAGGCCACGGCGACCTGGTTTCAGGGTCTAGCACTTCGATCTCCTTCGTGGGATCCCTTGTGGCCAATAACGGACGCTGACACCAATGTGGTGGACGGTTAAAGGCGTTTATTGAGGGGTCTTAAGGGTATTTATGGACTAAGGGGTCTCTCTACGTCAGACAGGGGTTTGGCTATACTTTCTAGGGTTAGTATGGAGTGGAAAGTTACTGGCATGCATAGGTTAGGGGGGCTACACGTCTGGCTACATTCCAAGGGTGATCCTTATCTATGGGGAGGGGGGTAGAAGGATTCCTGTAATTTTCCGTTACAGCCCGAAATCTTCCGAGCGCCTGTCCCTGGCCTACCACACTTCCCCCCCCTCTTTCACAAATGAACGAGGTAGTCTTATACATAGGCACTAAAATGAGGTAGGAAGTTGAGATCTGATTAGGGGAAAAGGGTCTTGGGAAACCTGAGTGAGTTTCTGCCAGGCAAGTCTCTCGTGACTGGCAGCGTTCCCTGTTGAATTCACAGGAATTGTGGCTGTCCCAGGAACAGGATGTTAGCCCGTTCCAGGCGGGCCTGAATGAATGAGACTAGCTTGTTCAGCAGGCATGGCCCGAAGGTAATAGCTAAAAGCAGCATTGCCAATGGACCTATTAGGGTAGAAATTAGGGTGGTTAGCCATGGTGATTGATTGAACCAGGATTCGAACCAGTTCTGTTGGGCTTCCCTGTCTTTCTGTCTCTGAGCCAGTCTGTTTCGGAGTTCTGCCATGGAGTCTCTAACAACTCCTGTATGGTCAGCGTAGAAACAGCATTCCTCTTTCAAGGCAGCACACAGGCCCCCTTGCTGCATGAACAGGAGATCCAGTCCTCGCCTGTTCTGCAGGACCACTTCTGAGAGTGAAGAGACTGACTTTTCTAGAAAGGAAATGGATTTCTCGATCCTCTGCAGGTCCTCATCGATGGTCATCTGCAGCTGGGACAGTCCTTGGTGTTGAGTTGCTAGGGCTGAGACGCCTGTTGCCGTTCCAGCTGCCCCTAGGCCAAGCAGCATTGCGATAGTTATACCTGTTAATATTTCTCTCTTGTGGAGCCGGTTGTTATTTTCGGAAAGGTGATACACCTCTTCGTCTGAGTGGTACAGGATCCTAGGGATGATCAGAACTTGAACACAAAAGTCGTTAGAGTTATCGAATTTGGCAAGAGACACACAGGGACTTACTCCAGATCTCTGGCAAACCCACATCCCAGATGCGGATGGGACTACCCACTTATTATTTTTTCTGTCGGGCTCAACTACTTTGGTGCAGATGTCGCCTTTCCGCTTAGCTAGGGTTGCATTGCCGAAGCATCTGCCCTGACCTGTGACTTGACTCAGGGTAATTCCTTTGCGGGGAGTGTCCCATCTGCACTGGCGAGGGGCATCGGCTGTGGAATAGCTGAAGGGGGTATCTAAAGCGACTCCTTCGTAAAAGGGGGGTTTAACATCGTAGCAAAGCCAGCAGGAGTCGGTTAGGTTAGGGTTAGATTCATTCAGGGATAAAAAGGTAGCTTCTAACATACGAAGGATTGGGTTCGAGCCTGAGCTGGCTGATTGGCCTATCTGGAAGGCTTCCTCATCGCCAGTCAGGACGTCGGTGACCCTTGTGGGTAAGGGTTTGGGGTAGGTCATATTTTTCCCTTTCTGTGTGCTTTTGATCACTTTGTTGGGCCCTACTGCTCTGGGTGCTGACGGTGGGAATCTGGTAATTCGCACATTCACCCACTTTCCTGACCCTTGAAGGACTACTGTCCATGCTTTGCCCACGGCCCAGCTAGGGTGATTCGGCTGCAGAACTGTCATGTTATAGTGAGTGCATTTCCGGAATTTGGGGACTTTATGTTGGTTCCGATAGAAACTTCCCTGGAGGAAGACGGGTGTTTTGCAACCTGTGGTTGCCCAGGTGAACTGTAGGAATCTGTCGGGCTCTTGTGGGTCCCACCCAGGTCCTGACGGCCTGGCGTCTGTAACTATTGTTTCGCAGCCCCAGTGTCCACAGTATCCCCACCCTGGGCGATTGCAATAACTTTTTCTTGGGTTTGAGGCTGGGCACCAGTAGGATAGGTACATGTGCGTGGCGTGTGAAGAATGGGGGTCTACCTTTGGTCGTTCTGGAAACAGGTCGGTGATGTGAAGCACGAAGGATGGGGCGTTCGGCGTGGTGATGACTCTGAGCACCTTGTCACTAGCAACATGTTGCATGACCTACCTGAAGGGCTGATGAGGGTAGTAGTCTGGGCTGGCTTGTCCTCTGGCGACAAGCCCCAATAACATGATCACGCAGAAACACTGCGTTTGCTTGGGTCTTGCCCGTGTGGGTCTCTCAGGTGCTGTCCGGTGGCTCGGTGGACTGTCACTTTCCTCTGGGAGGGGAATGTACGCATCCCGGGGACGGCCAATAAGCATGTCTTGTAAATAGAAACTCGCAGTTCTCATCAGTCTTGTCCCGCCCACTGTGAAGGTCAGGCTTGATTGACTTAAGTGGACACCACTTAATTTCGCTGTCTTTTTTGACAGCTGCGTACCCTCGTCCCGTGAGCATCAACTTCCAGCCCTGTTCTCATTCACCTAGCTCATTTCTAATTGCAACTTGTGGGCTTTCTTCTAGAGCTCTGGTGGCCCAGTGTTTTTGGACGGGGCTGTTTGTTTCATCCCCCCTGGGAAACTGATTCAGTGCTAGCAAAGCAGTTGCTAGTATGCGTGCCTGATCTCCCGGGGGAATAGAATTGACAAAACTCTCTGCTTTTGCCAACACCTCTAGCCTGGTTTTCAGGGTCTGATTCGCCTGCTCTACTATGGCCTGCCTGGTACTGTTATACGGGATACTCTGTACTAGTGTGATGCCCCATTTTGAGGCGAATTCTTGCACTGGTCTGGAGGTGAAATTGGAACCGTTGTCAGTTTTTATCTGCTTGGGGATGCCAAGCCATGCCATGGCTGTCAGCCAGTGCTGAATTGTGGCTTTAGAGTTAGTTTTGGGGTGCTGTGTGGCCACGATCATTCCGCTGAAAGTGTCTACCGTCACGGCAAGCCACGCTCGGGGCTTCAGCAGTTGACACAAGGTGAAGTCCGACTGCCAGATTTGTGAGGGCTTGAGACCTCTCGGGTTGATCCCACTGGTCCACAGGGGTGACTTCTGGCAGTGGGGACAGGTGGCCACCACATGCCTTGCGTCTGCTGTTGAAATTTCGCATCTCTTCGCCAGGGCCTTGGCCCCGATGTGGAGTGATTCATGCAGCTGACGAGCTTCCTGCAACGTCCATACGCCTTTTGCTGCGGCGTCTGCCTTGTCGTTGCCTGTCTGGAAGTAACTTTTGATTGGGTCGTGGCTGTTGGCATGAATGATGGATACGGCGCCCTGTCGTGAAGAGACCGCTTCTTCCAGCATTAGGGCTGCTGTAGATGTTGACACACCTGGTCCTGCCATGGCTAGGCAAAGCCTTGCCACGAATATAGAGTCTGTTACTATATTGAGGTGCTCATCTTTGAAAAGTCCGCACGCTAAGACCACTGCTGCTGCTTCCAGTTGCTGCACTGACAGTGTGGGGTCACATGCTTTGATGCAATGCCATTGCTCTCCTGCCTGCCACACTGCCGTTGCCGTAGAAGTCGTGGAGGAAGCGTCCGTGAAGACCGTCGGTCCTGGCTGCGGTCGGTCCTTGACCTTTGGCGGTATGTCTATGTCGACGATGGTCAGCAGCCGAGTCCAGGGCGGTTTTGCTGAGTAGGAGATTTCTCCTCTGAAGCCGGTGAGAGCAAGGGCTAGGTGCTCTGAAATTGCGGGTGACTCTGCAGACGGTTGCTTGCGAAAGGGAAGGTGTATTCTTGTCGGCTCAGTTCCTAGGTGTCTCAGGGCGAGTTTCCTGCCTTTCCTGATGAGGTTAGCGACGCATTCGACTCCTGGGAAGAATGCACGAGCAGGTCTCCTGAGGACCACCCATTGGATCGGCCGGGCCTTTTCAGAAGGCCTTTGTGCCAGTGCCCTCACTCCGCCCTTTGGCGTGAAGTGTACGTATAAGTCCAGGGGCATGGCTGGGTTCCACCTGGCTAGCGTGCCAGTGGACATTTGCTGATCGATGAAATCGAGGGAGCCCGCCGCTTGTGGTGTCAGCTCCTTGGGTTCCCAGGGGTGTTGTCTTTTCAGGAGGTCATATAAAGGGTCTATGATCTCGGGGGGGATCAGGACAACATTGCGGACCCACTGCAGTGATCCCACCAGGCATTGCACATCGTGAAGTGTCCTGATGTCCCGGTTGATCTTTACCTTGGGAGGAGTCACGTAGGAGCTTGTGATTCCCACTCTCAGGAAGGTCACGCAGGGTCTTCTCTTGACTTTTGCGCTTGCGATCTCGAAGCCGTTGGCCCGGAGGGTTTCCGTGATCGCAGACACCAGGTGGTCCACTTGGCTCGTTGATGGTGCAGCGACTAGGATGTCGTCCATGTATTGGATGATGGTTGCGGCAGGGTAGGAATGTCGGACTGGCATCAGTGCTCTGTCCACGGTGATCTGGCAGATAACCGGACTGTCCACTAGGCCCTGGGGAAGTACTCTCCATT
The DNA here is from genome assembly GCF_051311805.1 of Agelaius phoeniceus. Lineage (NCBI taxonomy): Eukaryota > Metazoa > Chordata > Aves > Passeriformes > Icteridae > Agelaius > Agelaius phoeniceus. The sequence goes on along the minus strand of NC_135301.1, from coordinate 9,571,648 downwards.
GGAAACGGAGGTTAGGCCGATTACCGTTTGGAAACGCGACGGAAAAGGCAAAGCGTTCTCTGTCGTCTGGATGCAGGGGTATCGAGAAGAAACAGTCTTTGATGTCTAGCACTGCGCATGGCTGTCCTTCAGGGATAGCTGAATTCATGGGTAGCAGTGTCTGGACTGGACCCATGGGTCGAATCGTCTTGTTCACTTCTCTCAGGTCGTGGACGAGACGATAACCCTCTCCGGACCTTTTGGGGATTACAAACACAGGGGTGTTCTATGGACTGGTGGAGGGCTCTATGTGACCCTTTTGCAGTTCACGGTTAACCAGTTCCAGCAAAGCTGCCACTCGAGGCTCTGACAAAGGCCACTGCTCCCTCCAAACAGGATCTGATGATTTCTAAGTCAATTTGATCGGCAGCTGAGGGTGTACAGCAGTGGCCCCTATGATAAATTTGTAATCTTGACTCCTAGCATAGCAAGGACGTCCCTTCCTATTAGTGGTGGAGAGTTTTGCAAAATGTAGGGGTAAATTGCTACTGTCTGTTCTGGTCCCTTATTTGTGTGAAGTGTTATAGCCACCAGCTGGGTGCTTTTCCACGCCTGGGTTTGTCCCCCCAGCCCGTTCACTGGGGGGACTTCCTTAAACCGCCAATGTCTGGGCCAATGCCGCTGAGGGAGAATCGTGTAGTCTGATCCCGTGTCTACCCAAAACTGAAGTCCTACAATGTGGGGGTCCTGACTGCCATAGAGGCGGCATGTCCCCCTCACCCTCGGGGGTTCCTTCCCTATTCTCATGGCCAGGGCCACCCAGGGGTCCCGGTTTGGGGCGTCCCCTGCTGGCCCTGTTGCGCTTGCGTGGCTTGTGATGATGGGGGGTGCGAGGGTACGGTTGGTGGTACTGCATAGCTCTGCCATTGTATCGCTGGCGAGGGTGCGATACTGACTGCCTCCTGTGGGAGCATAGGGTATGAAGATCCCCTGCCCCATTGTGGGTTGACATAGATGGGCCGTCTCGCATCCATAGCGGGAGGGGGCTGAATATGGCCCGCACGCCCCCCCCTCTCCCGTTTCCCCGGGGCCGGGATCTACAGTCCCTAGCGAGGTGACCTCTCTTCCCACAGCTCCAGCAGGTCCCTCTGGGGCGCTGTTGGGGCGAGGGTGTTGCCTGGGGACGCTGTGCCGGCTGGGGGCAGTTAGCCGCGACATGACCTGACTGACCACATTTGAAGCAGGCCATCACACTGGTTAGGGTGTGCACGGTTGCCTGAAGTGGGGTCAACTGCTCTTCTCTCACAACATGCTTAATCATGTCAGCCAGGCTGGCCCCGGCTGGTAGGGAACGCAATATATCTTTGGTTACGGTGTTACATTGCTGCCGAAGGCAGTCAGTTACCACCGGGCCTTTTGCGACAGCGGGTAAATTAGAAGAGTCCACCGCAGCCTGAAGGCGGTCAACAAATTGTGTAAAGCTTTCACTCTCCCCCTGTTTGATGGTCGACCACGGTGTCGGTCTGGCCACCACCCTGGATGCGGCGCGTATAGCTTCTCTGGCCGCCCGGGAAGTCGCCCTGACTTCCTCGATCCGGAGCTGGGCAGCTTGTTGCTGGGGTGTGGCTACTTCGTCGTGCTTCCCCAACAACCTAGATAAACTCGACCTGTGGAGTGGCTGCCCTTCCCCCGCCGTCTGAGCGAGCATGGTTGCACATTGGTCCGTCTATTCCTGTTTAAATATTATCAAGCCTGCCCCATCAAAAAGCATACGGCTTATTTGCACTATATCGAAAGGGAGTAAATCATCATTGCTAAAAAGACTATCCACGAGAGTGGAAACCACCCCTGAGTTAATTCCTTTTTCTGAGATGGCTTTTACTATTGTTTGAACGTCTTTGGAATTAACGGGAGTATACGTTCTTTGCTGGTTCCCCTGGGGTCCCGTAATTCTCACCGGGAAGGCATGCACCGATGCTGCGGATGCCCATTCCGCGCATTCGATTTTGATTTTACCCCAGTCGGTGAGTTCGTATTGGGGCTGGTTCCCGGTTGTGTTAAAAGTTTTAATTGGTTTCGTCCGAAACCGCATTGATTCTGTTTTCTCTGCTTCCGAGTCGCTGCTGGACTCGGTGGGCTCCGCAGAGTGATCTGGGGAGCTGTGGCTCCCTTCAGAGTCGGAAGTCGACTGCCAATATACTTCCGGTCTCTGCTGCCGTTTTGTCCGGCTACGGCCCTGCTCCTCCCCTCGGGGCCGGTGCTGATGTTGCTGGCGGTGCCGCCCCCTGGGCTTGCCCTGCCTCCCGCAGGGAGGGATCTCTCCCATATATGGTGGCATCAGTAGGCGCGGCTCCCGAGTGTGTGCCTGCCCTCTGTTGCACCCCCACGCATGCGCGTCTGCTGGGATCCGCGGCTCTCGGCCGGGCATGGGCTCAGCGCTGGTTTCATGCGCATGCGTGTTCGCGGTTGGCCGCGGTTCTGGGTTCTTCCCGCTGCGGGCCGGCGGGCTCCACCCCTCTTCCCGGCCACCCACGCCATATTCAAACGGGTAGGGCGGCGGATCCCCTCCGCCGCTCGCCCGCGCGCCAGCCCTCTCGATATTTCGGGCCTCTGCCGCCAGCCCCTCCCAAAAGGACCGTACGAGTCCCTCCGCTTCTTGCGCTAAGTCGGCTAGCGGCGGGGAAGGGTTGGGCGAGGGGTCCGCGGGCACCCCGGGGGGCTCCGGAGGTGGTCTGGGCCCCGGTGGGTCCCCCGAAAGGGTCAGGGGGTCCCCCGGGGGCTCCGAGGGCTCCGGGGGCTTTGGGCTGGAGGAGGGATGGGTCGCGCCCGGCCCCCCCGTCTCCCCGCTCTCAATCGAGTCGCCACCAGGGGGGTTTCGCGTTCCCGCCCCCTCCCCCAGCTGTGGCGCGATTAACAAACAGGAGCGCGCAGCATTCCACGTCTCCTGTTCTTCTAATGCTTTGCGTAGGGCGGCTTCTGCCTTCCCCCACGCTTTCAGGCTTTTGCTGCTGCCTGTGGCTTTTGTGTCCTCTGCTAGCGCGACAGTACATTTCTGCCACACCCCAGGGTGTAATATATCTATGGGTCGAGAAATGACCCCAAGCTCTAAGAGTCTCGTCAATGCGAGATTAAAATTCCTGAGCTCACATTTGATTCCCCATTGCATATGTATCAAACTTACGACCTTCGCTATCGCTTCCATACAAATCGCGGGTCTCTGGGGCGTCCCCCTTCTTCGCTATGGCCGTTCCGGCGTTGAGTGCTGTCCCCTGGCCAGGAGTACTCCCGTCGCCCCGGGTTTCGGCACCACTATGTTGCCCTCTTGTGAAGGCCACGGCGACCTGGTTTCAGGGTCTAGCACTTCGATCTCCTTCGTGGGATCCCTTGTGGCCAATAACGGACGCTGACACCAATGTGGTGGATGGTTAAAGGCGTTTATTGAGGGGTCTTAAGGGTATTTATGGACTAAGGGGTCTCTCTACGTCAGACAGGGGTTTGGCTATACTTTCTAGGGTTAGTATGGAGTGGAAAGTTACTGGCATGCATAGGTTAGGGGGGCTACACGTCTGGCTACATTCCAAGGGTGATCCTTATCTATGGGGAGGGGGGTAGAAGGATTCCTGTAATTTTCCGTTACAGCCCGAAATCTTCCGAGCGCCTGTCCCTGGCCTACCACAGTTCCTGCAGTTTCAAGCCTGACAATTCCTGGAACTTTTACTAGAAAAATTATGAATGAGGGAAGTTGACAATTCTTTAACGAAAATGAATATGGGACATTGCAATGTATTTATGGATTTTCATTCTAATTTTGTGTGTGTGCTTTATTTCATGTCCATTTTTGTACTTTGGATTCCTCCTCTCATTTTCTTCCAACAAAATTGAGACAGACATGAAGATAAAAATACTCATTAGCTTGTCTAATAAGTATATTTCATCCTTTTAATTTAATTGTTCAATCTTTAGGTATAATTTACATTTTGTGTTTTGCTTTCATTTTTGCCATGTTTTATAACAGGAACAGGCTTCCTGGGTGTGTCAGTGTGATGACAATATGGTTCAAAAACTAGAAACAGATTTCAAGATGACTCTTCAGCAGCAGAGCACTCTAGAGCAGTGGGCGGCCTGGCTTGATAATGTAATGGTGCAAGCATTGAAACCATATGAAGGAAGACCCAGCTTTCCTAAAGCAGCACGGCAATTTCTTTTAAAATGGTCTTTCTACAGGTAGTCTTCTAAATTATTTTAGCTATTTTATTATTTGCTCAATAGTATGCCATAATAATGTTGAAAAAAGTTATATCAGACAATAGTTCCCAAGAAATGTAGAGCTTTTCCCCCACCCCCCAAAAGATCGGTGTTCTTAACATTAAACACAGTTATATGTGCAACTCAGCAGCAGATGAAATTATTCTTGTATATTGTTTTATAGACCTTGTGCAAGTGTAATGAGGTTAGAATTTTATCCTGATTTGGAAACATGCTATGAAATATTTTGGATTGAATAGCTATACAATTTTAAAGCCAATGTTTTAGTATTAGTTATTAAAATACCATGGGTTCTATTTTTATTATGTAGGGACACATTTTTTTTTAATTGTGTAAAAAGAACAAGACAAATGTTCTATGTCATCTGCTACTGTATCAATTATCATAGTAAAGCTATTTTTTTTCAAAATGGTGCATGATAGCATCTACTTTGTGAGAGTATCATATGGATGTTTTCATCTACAATCTGCATTTTTCTACTATAAGGTATACACAAACTTATCTAAATTTTACAAGCTTAAAAATCATACCAGTTAAAAACTTTGAACTAGGAGTGGGAGCATAACAGACACAATATTTTGAAAGACCACTTTGTTTGAAATTAAATAACTTTAATACACTTTTGCTACTTAAAATTTTAACAAAGAACTTACTTTTGCTAAGTTCAGTTTTTACATGTGCTCACATATTAGTAATTGTGCATACACCAAAAACCCCCTTCCTGCCTTTTTGAAAATTTAGCTCCTCATTGTGTAATATGGTCTCTAACCATGCTTTCAAAAAAGGGGAGAGACAAATAATTGTCTTTCACAGACATTTCTTTCTGAAGACATCATAGATCAGATGGTTTTGAATAGCATTACTTTATTATTCTTGAAGTGTATATTCCATATGAATGATTTATTAAAGAATTGTGATATTTATTTCATATTTTCCCCCCATATTTAAATAGCTCAATGGTGATTCGAGATTTAACCTTACGCAGTGCTGCTAGCTTTGGCTCTTTTCATCTGATCCGCTTGCTTTATGATGAGTACATGTTTTACTTAGTCGAACATCGTGTTGCTCAGGCAACAGGAGAAACACCTATCGCAGTTATGGGAGAGGTAAGATAATACACACGAAAATGGATTGGTGAATTAAGCAATAAATTCAGATATGCATTTTCAGGTTTTTTAACATTTACATGGACCTATAGGATATTTTTTAATAATATTTATAATCTGTTGTAGATTGAGTTGCAAATACATTGGCATCTTCAAATTTGGGTTATATGCCTTCATTCATGTTTCACACAAATGAAATGAAAGTAGCATGGAAGTACTTGCAGGATTGGGACATGGCATAATTTCATGCCTATATTTCAATGTATTTTGTTTAAAATAAACAGATCAAAGTATAAATTCAGAAACACCGTGTCTTATATGCATTTATGGTATTTGCAATCTGAAGTTTTCCTCACTCTTTTTTTTTCAGTAGCACCCCTAACAATTAATTTTGTGTAAGTTGCTTAGGAATTCACATTATCTTAGGAGTTATCATCAAGGAATTGTACTTGTAAAGTTCTAGAAAATGGATGTGGACATACAATAGATAGTTCACCAGACTGAAGCTCGATGTTTTTATACTTGATGATCATTATATCATGTTTAATCTTACTGATAAGTTGTAAGTCACCTTGCATGACTTGATATATATATTTTTCCTCAGGATATATTAAAAAGTATAATTAAATATTATAAAAATATGTACATTTTCATAGAGATTGGAAGTCTTGGCTTAATTTGTAGTTTGATTAATCTGACATGTAAAAAAGAAATTACTTTCTGATTAGATACTTGAACTCTGCCATTACATTTATAGCAAAGTATTGGAAAAGTATAATATTGCTACATTCTTGTTTTCTTGACATAGTATATGTCAAATGTAATGCTTGTGGTGTACTGTGGGACTTCCTAGAATGTTTTGGTGAACTTAAGACAGATATTATCTTAGAGAGAAAACATGTAATCTAAAGTTTTGAGAGATGAGAGGGGAACAGGGAAGTTGTAAACATTCATTTAATGCATGGCTTCTTGTGTTTCTCTGCATTTACTGACTATTTGAAATAAAATGGGAAAGACTAAGGCTAGTTTGACAAACACTTGAAGCCATTATGAACTGTGTTTACGGCTGAGAAAAAGTTTCCTTCTCTCCCATCCCCTTAGATTTGTAGATTGATTCTGGTACAAGTACTCAGACAGTCCTGTGGTTAACTGGATCAGAGAATTAATCCTGTCTGAAATAATCCCTTGGGCTATTTTTATTGGGTTAGGTCTGTCATGTTGTTCTTTGCATGGCCATGTGGATGACTTAAGGTGAAAGGATGGGTATGGGAAGGTGAGGAGGGAGTATATATGAGTGAACCTGGAAAGATAGGGCTGCTGCTGCTTATGCTGGTTTAGTGTTCGCTGAAGTTTTATCTTTCTGTATTTCTGAAAAGGACTGAGTCAGGTATGTTTAGAAATATATTTATTTAAATACTGTACTCCTTTTATTTGAGATTAGCGAATCAAATTATGCTCTGCAGCTTCTCATTTAAGAGAAGGGTAAAGGACTCAGACAAAGAAAGGGAGGAAAGAAGTTTGATTTTTTACTTGTGAGCAGCTTTTCACTTTATTTTTTATAAGTAAACTAGTCAGCATAATATACTGTAGTAACCATCAACCCTATTTTCAGTGGTGCCATTTATTTACTCTATGTATAGTTTTGCTACACTATAACTGCCTTAGTGACACACCATTTCAGGATAACTTTTAAGCAAGCTTTTGGTTAAAGTATTGCAGTTTAAAAATGGACACCGGTCATATTTTCCAGCATTCTACATCAGAAATATCTCACTCAAAGCAACAAAGGCCTTAACATAAGTCACCCTAAAAATGCAAATACATATGCTTAAGTTTATATCCTATTGTTTTAATTGCTGTCAATATTTTATTTTAATTTCCTTAATATGAACACAAATATAATGGAATGGAAAATGAAATTGTATACTATGGATGTGACTGCAGTCAAATGCATGCACTTTCATACTAGCCACAAGCCATTAGAGCATACTACTGGCTTTACCATAGATAATCTAAGGTCATGTTTGTGTAGGACTGTGCGCACAATTTTTATTGTTTATTTTGCAGTTTGGTGATTTAAATGCTCTATCCCCTGGAAATATGGATAAAGGTAAGCACTCCCAAATGTATAATTTTATATAGAACTAACATGTCTATTGGAGCAAAGCAAGTTCTTTTTTTTAAAAATATAGTTAAACAGAATTGAAAGCTACATCATAATTTAAATTATGTGAATATTACTATTATAGGGGTACAATATGCTATACATGATATATAGTATATTATAAGGACTAGAATACTCTAGGGCCTAAATATTTTTTTTTATGTCTATATTTTACACAAGAAATTTTCAAAATTTAATTGTATATTCTGGTGAGAGAGCTGAAGGGGATGGACAGCTGGAAAAAGGAAGCTATGATTGGTTATTACACTTTCCTGTGTTTTCATATTTCATGTTATTTGCAAAATGAAGGCCTTTGTATTCAGATTTTTCCCCTTTGTGCTACTTTTCTTTTCTTTTCTTTTCTTTTCTTTTCTTTTCTTTTCTTTTCTTTTCTTTTCTTTTCTTTTCTTTTCTTTTCTTTTCTTTTCAGATGAAGGCAGTGAAGTTGAAAGTGAAGTAGAAGAAGAGATGGATGAAAATGGAGGGCCACAAGCCAAGAGGGAGAAAACAGACTTAAATCAAGCATTTCAGGTGGGCTGCTTGCAGCAGCCAGTGCTTGAGAGTGGAATAGAGCAGAGCCTCCTGAACCCAATTCATAATGAGCACATTGTTACAAATACTCAGACTATCAGACAATGCAGTGCTACTGGAAATACATATACTGCAGTCTAATATTGAAGTGCTCCTTAACTGCATTAGCCTTGTTGATGCTGGACTTAATGGGGGAGATAGGAGAATAGGTCTAAAAGTCATCTTATCAAATTTTAGCTGTGCTGAACATTACCTTTTATTGGATTGTGAAATAAAATGGGTGTATGCATTTTGCCAGATGTTTAAAAAAATTTTAAGGAAAATCATTTTACATTGGTTATTCAATATTGAGTTTTCGTAGTTTCAAGTGTCAATGAAGACTTTTGTCAAGCTTTTAATGTTAATGCTTTTGTCCTCTTAAAATTAAAATAACTTATTTTTTTCATAGTTTAAATATATTTTAATGCTAATTATTTCTCATAATGATTTCATATACATAGATTTTTAATTAGATGCAAAATATGAAAAGAAATACTTTCTTTGACATACTGGATGCATACTCATTTGACAGTAGATGCATCAAATCTGTTATAAAAGGTGCTTTTCATTGAACACAACTAGAAGACGCTATTTTCATGAAAGTGTGAGCATTCAGGGGGTATTTTTATCATAATGTTGGAGGGTTGGGAAGATCTAGTTTTCTTTCTGTAAGTAAGAAGTGTTTTCACTGCATTTACAAATGCAGAATAAGTGATAAAATTGTAACAATGTGGTAATGTGTACACTGTAGGCACACCTAATTATCTGATCACATGTAAACAATACAAGCTTCCTTTAAAATCAACAGCTCTGGATTATATTTGCATGCCAATTCCTCTGGTTTTGGAGACTACTGATTCTATTTTGAGACCACTGCACAGATATGTCTGGTTGTCAAATGGTACTGTAGTTAATAGAAACTAAACCACAATAGAAGTAACTTGATTTTTTTTAAGTGTACATGCTACTTATATTGAACTAGACATATAGGAAAACATTCCTTTTGGATGACTTTCTTCTATTCTAGGCCTGTTCCTACTATTTTAATTAGCTGCGTTCAAAAATGATAATTTGTAGAATGTAAGAAATGTAGCAACCTGCATAATTTTCTTTTTAAAATGTGTCTCCTGATTAATAAAGTGAATTTAATTTTTTACAAAAACTTATTAAGGTAGTGTAACTGGCATGCCTCCCTTGTACTTATTCCCAATTGCATTAAATTTTAATAGGTGGCTAGATGGATCATTGCTATTTAAGAATGTACATCAGGGATCATTGTACCTCGGCTATTACATGGTGCCTTAAACAGAACTGAAACTAAGATTTAGTATTTTTTGTTATTTTTAATAACTCTTAAAATTTATTCAACAAGGTGTGCCTGTCACTTTCAAATTTCCTAAGTATTAGGGGCAGGTTGCATAGTCTTCAAAGAAATAAAGAGGGTTTTATTATTAAGTGATATTTATATCCCTCGTAAAATTGATATTAAAAATATTTTTTCTTGTTTCTAGTTGAATTTCACTTCATTACAAATAAAATTTGCTTGGGAACTTGAAAAGCAAAACTAGCTTTAATGCCAACTTCAAATCTTGTTAAATTAAATGCACCATAGTCATAAGCATGGTTATATTGTTTAAACTCTTGTCAGATTTTAATTTTAAAAATTCAGACTAAATAAATAAGCAGGTACATAATGCAGCAGCACATATTTTCAATTTGCATATGTGGTAGGGTGTCAGTCTGATGCTAGGTTTTAATGATTATATTTTATAGTGATAGTTTATACAGTCCATATTAATTGATGTTAAACATTTATTATTTTTTCTGATTATTTTAAGCATTTTCATGATTTTTAAAGCAGACATAAATTTGCTAGGCTAAAATATTGAAAATAATTAAATAAAAGCAAAAAAGTGAAAGAAAGAATAACAAAGGTAATTTTATAGAAAGGACTGCATTAAAAATGAAGGGAGTCTCTTGTTTTATCTAGTGTGACTGTGGATTGATATTTTTTTAAAGTCATATATACCAAATGGTTAAACAGCATGTGACATGAACAGTGTATTTTTAGCAAAGAAATTTGTTGCTAGAGCTTTCAGATTAATCAAGAATGGTTATAGCTCAACTAAGAGGGCTTAATACTTTTTGGGGTACAAAATTATTTGTAAATTTCTTAGCAAAATTTGGAGGCAAACCCATCCTGCTCCATTCTATGTAGGCATAATTCCTACTTATGTCTGTGGATGTTTTTTGTCACAGCAAAAAGTGCAAATGAGGTTTGTATTAATTTCTCTCTAAATTCACCTGTGCACTGAATCCTCATAGGTTGTGTTCTCCCAAATATCACTGCATCCTGGGTTTTTTCCCTTAGAAATCAGCACCTATTCACCAGAAATCCTAAAAACTAACCTATGATATTTGCTCCCTTTTATTTTGCATTATAATATTTTAAAAAATAAAATATAGTTGAATACTTAGCATTTTTCATTCTTAACATAGGGTGCCCTATGCTGTACTGATGGTCCCTATTGCCTGGTTTCAAATTTTGTGTTGACAAACTTTAAATATTTTTTATTGGTAGAATGTTGGATTTATTGTTGCTGAAAGAAAAGTATGGTTGTAACATGTAAATCTAGATTGCTAAGAAGAGGTGGGACCTGAACATCTTCTGAACAGTTAATCACTGTTCATGTAGTGCAAAAAGAAAACAAAATATATGCATACAAAGATACAATGCATATCATGGATTCTAATAGCAGTTGTCAAAACAAATTTAAATTGTTCCTTATTCAGATAACTGAATTGTTTGTATATCTATGCTTATCAACTGATTATTCTCTCAAATTTTAAAGTAATATTTTCCCCACTTTAACAATTATTTGACAGAATTAAGTTGCTGTAAGCTGCTCTGCTTTGCTTTTAAATTTACTGCAATTTAAATCAAACATACGCGCATGAAACAATTTAGTACTTTTGATATTTGTTAATAGATGGGTATTGTTAATGATTTGAGAACAGAAATATGGATACCTCAGTCCAAATTATGTAGTGTGTAGCATGTGGCTGAATTGCCACTCTGAAGCCTGCTTAACTCTTTTAGAGCTCTAAAGAGCTGTAGCAAGCATCTACTGTCTAGACACTACAAGATAAGGGTTCACATCATTTGTGGATTTTACCCAATCTTGACGTGAAATTAAAAAATTATTTTAGAGTCGCTTCCCCCATTGGCATAAATTACTTAGTAAACAGTGTGGCGGAATGGGAATGGGTATTGTTGAATTACTTTTTCGTAACATGGGGCCCAATTTTCACAAGTTTAAATATATGAAAAGTTACATTTTCATATTTCTCATTGTAAATCATTTTTTTTAAAAGCCCCCTCTTTTCAGTTATCTGCTTCTGTGTTTTATTATTATACTGTAGCATGCTTTGTGCATCTTTTTTTTAATGTTCCGTTAAAAAAAACTGGATAGTACTCTTTAAATTGTTTACTTGCAAAATTATGATGTACAGCATTTCTGCCTTTAGTTCAAAAATGTGTAAAATACTGTGCTGGTGTACTGTCGCTGAGGAATGTATAGCTTTATAAAACATTTCAGTTTAAACTGAAGCATTTTTAAATGTCTGAAATACTGCTTCTGTTCAAAATATTTTCCACGGGGGAAGACCTGACCTGATATTTGTGGTTCTCACCAAATGATATCAGCATTGTTTAGAAATACATTTATATTAGTTAGCACTACATTGCAATCTAGCTTACTTTACAGAGTGGTTTTACAAAATGAAATAACATTTTATAGTCATGGAAAAAAAAGGTGGAAAGTAACTTTTTAAATGATGTAAGTATTTTTTGTACTTTGTGACAGTTATTTCAGAGTTTAAAACATTCTTTTGACAGATCAGTATAGATTTCTGAAAATTACATCCTCGTCTGTAGAAAAAGAAAACTATCATGTCTGTGGTTTAAAAATAAGTCAATAATTGGTATTCTAGTATCTTTGCTACTTTGGTGATTAAAAAAATAAAAAACAGGAATAGAAGAATAAATACAAAGTACTTACTTAGTTTTAGCCTTAGAAAATTAACCCTTTGAGCATTTTGAGGATACACTTTTTAGGTAATTTAATTAGACCACTGAAAATATTCTATATATTTAAGTAACTGATTGTCCTGCAGAATTTTTTTTTAAATTTCTAAATTAAATATTTGCATGGTACACAGAAATGTTTCTGTTTCAAAAGGCTTAATAGATTTAGGTGAAATTATTCACTGCCACCAATATGTGCTGTATGGTGCAAAACTATTTCTGCTATTTTATTTTATTTTCATAATTGCATAAATATCTGAAGAAATAAAATATTTGACTCTACAGTCATAGGTTGTTTACTTTAAGACCTCTTTACAATATGGAGGTTTAGAAAAAATATTTGTACTCTTTTGGAAATATCTTCAGGCTGATATTAAAATACTTTAATACTGTAAATTAAAATCTTCACAAATAAAACCAAAACTATTTAATTAACAAGAAAATTAATTTTACAGAACCCTTGGTATGTTTGCAATCAAATTTTCAGCAGTCTATCTGATAAATAGACAAAAAGGACATTGTATTCATATTACTTTTAACAGTCAGTCACTGTGATATGAACTAATGGAAAGACAGTGGTACTAGATTCAGCTTCCTCTACAGGGATGCAGTTTGGATGCCTCTTATTGAATGTCAGAATTTAAAAAGAAATAAAAACCAAACCCTAGAAATTGCACCTGCCTTCTGCTGTGTTGAAAAGTCCTTTGTTCTTACAAGTAGTACTTACCAGAACAAGGGAACAAGTTCAGAAGTGAGTACAGAGTTGTTGAAAATTATAGATAGAAATACCACCTTACTTAGCTTTTCTACTGGTTGATGGCAGAAGCAATCAACAACAGTAGGTGCAAATGCATTTTATTCAAATCTAGCTGAGTGAAAAAAGTCTCATTACATTTAGTGGAATTACATCACTAATATAGTGCAAGTAAGTTGTAAAGATTTCTAGTAAGTTAATGAAAATTCATGCATAATTATAATGCAATACTCAAAGGGGTTTAATTTAACAATCTTTTATTCATAATTTACTGTAAATGCTCCCCAGTTTGCCTGCCTTGAATATTGCTGCTAGTGATTCTAAATGTGAGCAAACCTAACTTTAATTTACTCATTTTATTTAAGAAAGAGTAAAAGCCACTTACAAAGTGACTGCCTAGTTTTTGTTTGAGGAAAATATCCCTCAGTTTGATCATTTAAACTTTCGTGGTTTATTCTATTTTTTTTTTCTTTAAAAAAGAAACTCAGCAATTAAAATGTTGGGACTGGAAGCCCTGAGTAATTAAAGTTTTTGTAAAAATTGTTCTTCACTATAGAGAAAAAACTCCATAACAAGACTATGAGCATCAAAATGACCCGCACTTAAATCAGAATCAGGGAAAGGCTCTTATGTTTTTAAGTGCTTCCTTGATCATGTTGCAAATGTCTTCAAGAATTTTCAGCACTGGGTGAACTTTAAAATAATAAATATTTGAAAATAATTAAGACTGTAGAGGGACAACCTCCCTTGATTTGGGTTCACCAGGTATATTTATCCATTATCTTTTGACTCGCTGATAAGAGGGTCTTTTTCTTTTAGATTTTGTTACGCAAAGAATACTATAGGGTTCTCAAATACATTGTTAAAGTGATTGTTCTGTATTTAAACATTAAATATCATATTGAAGTAACCCAATAAACCAATTTAAATGTAAAAAAATATAATTATGCACCAAAGCAAGTTTCTCATCCTCACTGAAAATTTGGATTTACAGTAATGACCAATGAGGCTATTGAATAAACTTTGAGTGCCTTTCAAACACTTAGGAAATTTTGCCTCAGGTGGTAAACTGTAATTAGGTTAATTCTAGAGCTTGCCAATCAATAATTCTGTCATCACTCAGGGCTTTCTTAGCTTCTAGAAAACTTACTTGGTTCCATTTATTTTCTACTGTATTTTTTTAAGGTGCCATCATTTAAATTTCACTTAGTAAGTGGCAGTTTACATTATTCAGTACCACAGGCACAGAAATGTAATAACACTAGGAGAAATTGAACTTTTGCTTTCCTATTTACTACATACATTATGTAAATTAAGAAAACAACTTTTTTGTAGAAGGTGCATGTGACATAATGTAGTTTTGCAGTTTTTTAATTTGTTGAACACACTTTTTAATTATTTAAGGAAAACCTCTTTAGAGAATAATTTGATAGGATTTTTGTATAATGTGCTTGATTTTGTAAATATGTATTTCCTGATGTGATTTTTTTCTTTTTTTTTTTTTTTTTTTTTTTTTGTGAGAAATGGTTAATCTTTTGGTATATCATGTCCTCTCAAAATTGGAAGGAGATAATAGTTTGTGGGCAATTTGTATTGTGTACTGTACAATAACTAGGAAACTTTTATAACTCTAAAAATATATATTAACTTTTAGTGTGTTGTTTTTAAAAATAATGGCTGGAACATGCTAAGGATGGTAGGATTTTTCTGAATATTTCAGACTTGAACTCAGGCTAGTTTTCTTGTGTTTTTCAAAATAAAATTGTGTATTGTCTTCTGAAATAAATAAATTTGTTTTCCTGTTACAAACATTTGACATTTGAATTGTTTTGGGGTTTCTATAATTAAATACTTTAGATTGCAATACTAATGAATTTGGAAGAAAAATTATTTCAACTTTATTTAAATCATAAATGGAAGTTTCGTTCAACCCCCCTGCAGTGCTATAATATAGTTCCCATAGCATACAATACGGCAGAAATGGTGGAAATTCAGGGATGCAAGTTATTGTAAGAAGACAACAGAATATGATGGGTTGCACCTCAAAATACCATTTTTATTACTTCTGCAAGGTGATTTTTCTGCACAGTGTTGATATTACCAAGCAAGTCACAGTCCATATCAGGTTATTTTAAATGTATTTAATTTGCCTCACCTCAGGCAATCACCTCTAATGTGTAAAAACACATATAGTCCACAACAATCTAAACTGTGTCAAAAGCCTAGACAAATATAAAGCCAATTATTATTCCACAAATGAACCCAGACACTTAAACTGATGCCTTAAGTTTTACCTTTCATATTTTTCAGATTCTGTGCTGCCTTGGTGTGTAGTTCTGAGCTTCATATTAAGTATTAGTAAGTTCTCTTCACAGGGTGGGTAGACAAAACAATCCTTTTCCAGCTTGAGAACCGAGGACAACTGTTACAGCCTCAGGCCCAAAAAGCATAAACAACGGTGAACTGAAGAGAGCAAATAAGGAGGATGGGACTTCATAACCTGAAGCTGTAATTGGACAATTAACCCCAATATGTAAACGGACCAAAATTTATAGAAGTTTGAAACCATGTGACTGGTCATCCATTTTGTGACCATTTTGCGTCCATCTTGGGTGTAGCCCTGGCCAGGGTCTTGTACTGCCCAAGGTGTATCCATTAAGGCCTTTTAATAAATACCTACTTTATTATTTTAGCTCTGTCTAGTGTCTGTTCCAGGTCAGCCTCTCAAGGCATCAAAACCTTTATCTCTTTCTGGCACTGTTAATGTTATGCCAAATAGAGTTGCTGTGTTGACTTGATGCTGTTATTCCTAATCTTGTTCCAAATTTCACTAAATACCATTGTATGTATTCTTCCCCAATAACTGGATTAGCCTAAGGATATTAAAAAAAACAAACAAAAAGAAATCTTGCCTACAATGTGGTGCTCTTGACAGTTTGTTCTGAACAATTTAATTAATATAACTGTTTTCCTAAGGAAATACTATGCACCCAAAATCTGAAGCTGTCTTCACTACTAGAGTTTAATGCATAGTCAGACATACTTTCACAGATTTAGTTGGAGTGGTGTTTAACAAGATGTTGTCCCCCAACTGTTCTCTCTTTCCAGCTGGAAGTTGCTGTTTCCCATGGTGAGTGTGATGTGAGTACAGATGATGTGAGTAATACCTTTGTTCCATAGCTTGGGAAGTCTTTAAAGCTTCCTAAGGTGTTGTAGTAGTTCAGTTAGAGGAACAAGAAAACAAGTGGATGATGACAGGCATTTATTGAATTATTGAATGATATAGGTTGAAAGAGACATTTGGAGGACTCTAATCACAGAATCACAGAATCACTAGGTTGGAAGAGACCTTTAAGATCATCAAGTCCAACCTATGCCCTAACACCTCAACTAAACCATGGTACCAAGTGCCACATCCAATCTTTTTTTAAACACATCCAGGGATGGTGACTCCACCACCTCCCCAGGCAGACCATTCCAGTACTTTATCACCCTTTCCATGAAAAACTTTTTCCTAATATCCAACCTAAATTTCCCTTGGTGCAGCTTTAGACTGTGTCCTCTCGTTCTGTCAGTTGCTGCCTGGAAAAAGAGACCAACCCCCACCTGACTACAACCAGCTTTCAGGTAGCCCAATCCCCCCCACTTCCTGAGCATGGCCTCTATTTGTGTTTGACATCTTTATGGGGTAAAAGCTTCCTAATATCTAAGTGGAATTTCCTATGTTTCAGCTTGGGCCCATTGCCTCTTGTAATTTCTTCTCTTTTGAAGACTAAATGATCCCAGCTTTCAGCCTCCTCTTTTATGCCATACACTGTAAGAGCCTAAATGAGGGATGCGGGACTCCAGGTGGCTCTCCAAAATGCAGTTTATTCCATCCAAGAGGTTACAGCAGTGCAGGGTCGTGGGCGACAGAGCCTGTACCTACAGCTGTCAGCTCCAGCTGCAGGCAGGCGTGGAGACCCTTTGGTTTTGGTTACATTGCATTATATACTTTTCTTTGCTTAGCATCTTAATACAGTAGAACCAATCTATACCTTAACTATTATCTATAGCCTATCATAACTACTATAATTACCATATTCATGTTACTATTCTCCAATCACTAAAAGTTAGTACATTACAGTTTAAGCTAGAAGTTGTTTTTCAGTTTTCTTGCAGTGGAAAATTCTGAGACCATTTTTCTACTTGCCACATCGGCAGGCTTGTTTGCCTGTGCTATCTTCCTGCTTGGTAAAAATATCTTCTCGTTTGAGGTGGGTTTATCCTTTGCTCTAAGTCATAAAAACCCCTTCTAACTAACATACCCTTTGCCTCCTTGGTTAGCCAGTAAGACTGGCTCAGCAATTCTTTTCTTCTATATCAAAACTTGCTTCCATCTCTATTCCTTCATCAGACTCTACATTTAAAAATCTTTCTGCTAAGCATACATATCTGTGAGACTTTCTTGTCAAACTTTCATCCTTCCCAACAATACACCCCAGCCCCCTGACCCATCTTGGTGGCCCTCTGCTGGGCTCACTCCAATATGTCAAGTCTTTCTGGTACTGGAGAGCCTAAAAGTGGACACAGGACTCCAGTTGTAGTGTCATCAATACTGAATAGAGGGGGGAAAATAGCACTTCTCTTAACCTTCTGGTTACATTACTGCTAATACATCCCAGGATGCAGTTGGCCTTGACCACAAAGACACACTGTTGGCTCATATACTAATTGTCCACCAGTATCCCAGTGCTACCTAACAAGTTCTATTTCTTTAAAAAGGAGTCTATGCATCAGGGGAAAAAGATGTTGGAAAATTCTTCTAACTTTAGCACAATAGTGCATGATCCCTATATCCGCAGTTAATGCTTAATTTTGCACCATACAGTGCTTAGTACTGATGCCTAAAGAGGCTACCAAGAACAGTTATATACTAACGCAGTACAGAATATGGAAAATACTTAAGCTAAAACTTAAGGCATCATTTCCCCCCGTAGAGGCTTGATATGGCCTCTACCTTGTCGAGTCTCTATTCTAAATATCTACTAATAATAGGTATTTAATAATAGATAAATATCTAACAACAGTAAATATCTAACCATAGTACATATCTAACAGTAATAAATATCTAACAATAGTAATGTTTTGCACAGTCAGCTATCATGCAAAGAAGAATAATGATGATTATGAACAGTTGTTTAGGCACAGAAGAGGAATAATTTAAAACATGTTTTCATATGCATCAGTCTGTTTTTTCAGTTGTTTCAGGAGCAGAAGCCTTCTTAAATCTGGAGCAGTGAATTCAGGGTCCTTTGCCAGCAACTTTGAATGTGGTGAGGGTAGTCAGCAGAACTTGGAACAGTCCTCTCCGCTTGGCTTGTAGAGGACCACTGTCCCACCACTTAACATAGACCCAGTCTCCAGGTTGGAATGGATGTGCAGGTGTGTCTAGTCCTATGGGTCTGGATAGCACAATGTAATTCTGGAGCTCCTGCAAAGTGGAACCTAAAGCCATTAGATATCTCTGTAAATCAAGTTTCCCCTTCATGTGAATTTCACCTGGAATATGTGGAATCTGATATGACCTGCCATATAATATCTCATAGGGACTGATGTTATCCCTCCACCTTAGTTGTTTGCAGGTTCTCAGTAAAGCTATAGGCAAGGCCTGAACCCATGTCATGGATGTTTCTTGACAAATTTTACTAATCTGTGTTTTGAGAGTCCCATTCATATGTTCAACTTTACCAATCGCTTGGGGTCTATAAGGTGTATGCGGATTCCCAAGTAATTCCCAAAATCCGGCTAACTTCCTTAACCATGGGTGCAGCAAAGTGTGGTCCCCTATCTGATGATATCCCCAAGGGAACCCCAAACCTCAGAATTATATGATTGAGCAAAACTTTCACCACTTCCTTGGCTGTGTTAGCGTGACAGGGGTAAGCTTCCAGCCATCCACTGAAGATGTTAACTAATACTGGTATGTACCAGTATCCCTCTTTGCACGGTAACTCCGCAAAATCTATTTGCCAGTAATCTCCAGGAAGATCCCCTGCCTTTGTTACTCCTAACACAACTCTTTTCCTCATGTAAGGGTTGTTTTTACAGTAGATTTCACATTTGCTCACTACTGATTATACAATATCAATCATTCCCTTTCCTATTACTACCTTTTTTAGATGTTTCAAAAGATTTTCAACCCCAAAATGTGTGTTTTCATGTTCTCTCTGAGCTAGCTCCCAAAGGATCAGGGGTGGGACTACAACCTGATTCACTGGTGTAACAGCCCATCCACTTTCTGTGATCTCAGCTTTAAGAAACTTGATTAGTTTGTGGTCTGCTTGGTCATATTTTGGGGTCAACCCTGACAAATCAACCTCTTTTTGTAGAATTACTGCGAGAATACCTTTTTTGCAATTCCTCTTGCTGCTTTATCAGTGTCACGATCCGTCCTTACGAACAGGTTTCGTGATGGTTCATTAATTGATCTCAGAGTGCAAAAAAAACCGACACGGAAAGAAGATTTGCAGTAATAATCAAAAACAAATGCATCTTTTATTGAATGACCACAGCAAATGCAATAGAGGGACTAAGGGAGAGAAAAAGAGAGAGAGAGAGAGGGCGGGGGGGGGGGATATAGCTACCAAACGTAGAGACAAAGTCCTTTGGTCTAGTCCAGTCGAGGATCCGCCTGTTATGTCAGGGAGATCTCAAAATCTCTAGCTAACTCAGAGGTTTTTATTATGATAGCTCTATTGAAAATTGAAAGGGGGGAGGGGAAACAGATACAATAAAGAATAGATGTAACAGGTAGTCTATGTTTTCAGCAGTAAGCGAGAGCCATTGTCTTCTTGGTCCAGCGATCAGGTAGTGCTTGGCAAAATCTCAATTTGGTCAGGTCAGCTCTCCCCCTCCCCCGTGTTTGGGGTTTGAGTCTCAGTCTTTGGGAGGACAGGGAGCTTTTCCATATAGGGGTTTCATGTCTCAGTCCTTGAGAGGGGGCTTCGTCCATCTCAGTCCATCCGTCACGGTGGTTGAAAAGCAGATGAGGGATTCTCCGTGGGGGACCACCAAAGGTTGCCTGGAAAGACCATTTGCCTCAAGAGGTGGGGGAAATTCATGAGCTATTGGAGCAGGAACCATGAAGCAGATGCAAGCATTCAGGGCAAGTCGCCTCTCTTTACCAGGCTCAGTGTTCCATGGCAGCAAACACACCTGCAAACAGTAGCTTGGCAAACCAGCAGGGTTCTCAGGATCTTGGTGAGCAACCATCTCAAGCAAGGCCAGAATTCCAACCAGTGTCTTTTCAGTGGTCCTGGTTTCTGTCCTTTCACAACGATCGTGAGGCAGATGAGAGGAACTTCGGAAAGAGACTTACAATCAGCAAAGCAATTTCCCAGTTCTGGAGTGGTTTTCCCTTTTTGGTGACCTCTACAATGCATGATAGCTACTTCTGCAGGTTTTTTAATGCTCTCTAAGAGGGCGAGTATTTGTTCAGCATGCTTGATTTGATTGCCTTGAGTGTTCAGAAGTCCTCTCTCCTTCCAGATGGCTCCATGGGCGTGGACAACACTAAATGCATATTTAGAGTCAGCCCATATATTTACCTTCTTTCCTTTGCTCAGGTCTAGGGCTCTTGTCAGTGCAATCAGTTCAGCTTTGACACATCTGCTGGCAGGGCCTTTGCCTTGATCACCTTATCCTGCATGGTCACTGCATAGCCTGCCATCCACCTATACTTTATCATGAAGCTGCTCCCATCTGTAAAAAGCTCCCAATCTGGATTTTCCAGGGGCATGTCCTTCTGGTCTGGTCGGCTGGAATAGACTTCTTCAATTGTCTGCAAACAGTCATGTTCAAGCACATCATCAGTTAAGGAAGAGGACAGAAACATGGCAGGGTTAACAACAGAAGTTGTTTTCAAGGTAATGTCATCCTGTTCTAATAACAGTGATTGATATTTAAGCATTCGATTGCCAGACAGCCAATGTCCCCCCTTTAGTTCAGGTGCAGCTGCTACAGCATGGGGTAGTGTCCTGGTTTGAGAGGAAGTGAGTTTTTTGGGATGGAGATAGTGAGTTTTTTGGGATGTAGATACACTACAGGATGTTGCCCAAGGATGAGTTTTTGGGCTTCCTGGATCAAGATGACAGTGGCTGCCACAGCCTTCAGACACCCTGGCCAGCCTTGGGCAACATTGTCTAGCTTTTTGGAAAAATAGGCCACAGCCCTCCGTTGGTTCCCAAGGCACTGTGCTAGTACTCCCAAAGCCACATTCAGTCTCTCATATGTAATAAGTTCAAAAGGTATAGTTAAGTCTGGCAGTCCCAGTGCTGGAGCTGACATTAAAGAGTGCTTCAGCTGTTTAAAAGCTGCTCTAGTGTTTTCAGTCCATATGATAATTCCTTTTTCAGCTGCTTTTAATGCTCCATATAGGGGTTTTACCAGAAGTCCATAATTTGTTATCCACAAATGACACCAGCCTACCATTCCCAGGAAAGCTTGCATCTCTCTCACGGTATGGGGCTCTGGCAGTTGACAGATGGCTTCTTTCCATTCTTTGCTGAGCTGTCAGTGTCCATGAAAGATCTCAAGCCCCAAATAAACTACTGCTTCTTTGGCAATCTGTGTGTTGTCTTTAGAAACTCTGTACTCACTCTGTCCCAAGAAGTTTAAGAAACTTACGGTAAATTGTATATGGTCATCTCTGGTTCTAGCCGCAATCAGGATGTCATCCACATATTGAACAATATCTCCTTCAGGCTCCTGTCTTTTTCAGTCTTCTAATTCCTTTGCTAGCTGGTTTCCAAATATTGTTGGGTTATTCTTGAAACCTTGGGGTAAAACTGTCCAATTAAGTTGACTTTTCCTCCCTGTCTCAGGATTTTCCCACTCAAAAGCAAAAAGCTTTTGGCTAGTTTTGTGTACAGGAATGCAGAAAAAGGCATCCTTCAGGTCTACAACAGTAAATCACCCTAATTCATCCATCAGTATGGTCAAAAGGGTGTAGGGATTGGCCACTACAGGGTGTATGTCTTGGTTTGAAAAGACAGGTGTCTGCTAAGAAAGGCAGGAGCCTCCTTTGAAATGGAAAATGTAAACCCCCTCCCTCCAAATTATTATAATTTTGAACTTAAGGGGCTCTTGGGTAAAGATATGGGAATAGGAATAACAGTTTGCTACTAGGAAAATTAAAAATACAAATGTAATAATACAAAAAAAACCCCAAACAAACCACCAACAGAGCCAGAATACGACCTGACACCCTGTTGGTCAGGGGGTTGGTAGCAGTCTGATTATAGCAGTCTGATTAAATGGTGTATGCAGTCTTCCTGGAGTGACAGATGTGGTTCTGTTGAAGCAGTGATCTTGTAGAAGGGTGTAGTTTTCCTCTGAAGGTTTAGTGGTGGTGTAGATATGTCTGGTCTTCGTCTGGGAATCCAGCGGAGAAGAAAGTTGCTCCTCTGGGAATCCAGTGGGAAAAGGCTGTCTCTGGTGTTCTGAATATCAGATTATATCTAGGTAGGAATGCTTGGCTCCTTCCCCTAGGCAGAGCATCTCACAATGGGATGGTGTGTGGTATTTTCAGGGTCCCCAGGACGAAGGAGAAATTGAGAATCTGACTCCATGTTCTTAGAAGGCTAATTTATTCTTTTATGATATGATATGATATATTACGCTATACTAAAACTATACTAAAGAATAGAGTAAGGATACTTACGAAAGGTTTAACAAGATACTAATTAAAACTCGTGACTGACTCCTCAGAGTCCCAACACAGCTGGACGGTGATTGGTCATTAAGTAAAAACAATCCACATGAAACCAATCAAACAACCACCTGTTGGATAAACAATCTCCAACCACATTCCAAAGCAGCAAAAAGAGAGAAGCGGATCAGATAATTATTGTTTTCATTTTTCTCTGAGGCTTCTCAGCTTCCCAGGAGAAGAAATCCTGGCGAAGGGATTTTTCAGAAAATATGACAGTGACAGATGGTGTAATTTTATCAGTCATGCACTGAGACTTAATGGCTCATTAACAGAAGATATCTCCCTGGAGGGAGGATTGGTAGTGGAAGAGATAAAGAAAACTGCCCCACTTGGTTTTAACAGGCGGCCTAATTAACAGAAGATAACTGCCCCACCTTTAACAGAGTGACAGAAACATATTACCCTTCCAGGGGTCCCAACAATGTCTCATTGCTCCCCTTCATCTAGTCTTCTTGGTAGTGAAAGTCACCTGTCTCCTGCTGCTGCCGAAAAGTATAGAATCCAATGGATTAATATACATTTGGGTGAGATGGGAATGCCCATGTGCCTCCCTTGGGGAGAGCAAGTTTGACACTGTCCCTTGCAACACTGTAGATCTGTTGCATCAGGGTGCAGTGTTCTGGTGCAGGGTCTGGGAACCCCTTTGGGGGGGCCTTTGATGGTCCATGACACCCCCTCTGCTGTCCTTCATGTGGATTTGGCTTTTCCTGGGGTGAAGGGGCCTCTGCAGCTGGGCTCTGCACAGTGGAGGATGGGTGTTCACTGCCTCAGACCAGTCTTTTCCACCACACACTCAAAACCTCTCCTCTTCCCCCCACCCTTTGGTGTGAGGGTCTGTGCCAGCCTGGCAGCTGATAGCCATAGGGCTGAGGTCTCCACTCCAAAGGTGCTTGATCCCTCTGCAAATGCATTCTTCTGCCCTGAGTCACTTTATCTTATCTTCATCAATGAGCTGTGTAGGGCTCTATTCAGGGTTTTGGTGGTTTTCTCTGCAGCTTTTATAGAGTTTTGCTATAATAGGCAAAAGTCATTCATGAAGATGTTTAAGCCATAAATTATAACATTTCAGTCTCTGACACCACAGAAGAATTTATCTGTTCTGCCTATGAGCTGGTGCATAAATCAGGGCATTTTCCTCCTCACATGAATTGGTGAGATAACCCAGGCTGGATATCTGTCTGTTAGTGAGTCATCTCTGGTGCCAGGGAGGTGAGATCCCTAGCTGACAGTAAACATCTTGCCTTGGGAGCAAGATGTAGGAAGAGAAGTTGCTGGAATTTATGACTGACAGACACTTCACTTTATAAACTATAAAAGCTACACAAACTTTCACAAAATCGGAAGTCTTCTGTACACTAATGTGTAGGGTTGCTCCTCGAAGTTTGGATGCAAACTCCATGGTTACTTTTCTGGGAATTGAATGAAAGGACTCTATGTGTACTCCATCATCAATTTGGTGGTAAGTTGCATTGACTCCTAATCTATACTATTTCTTTGTTAGCTGTAATATAGGTACCTCTATCGTGCACTGTATTTGTATCTACTAGTAGTTCTTTTATTTATCCAGTGTAGTAAGTCTGTTTAAAGTCTTCTGTCTGTTAATCTTGTGTCTATTCAATAAATAATGCATTTTATAATAGACCTAATCGGCCATTCTTAAGAACTTGTGAGCAAGATCGATTTGGGGTGCAGATCACCTCAAAAAATAGAGCTACTGCCAGAAATCTGAGCCGAAGGCAGGACTCGTCTAAAAGCTCCCGTCTCCATTCATAACAACAGCAAATATAAAATGGTGTAAGATGATTCAGTTAGCGATATTTTCTGACTTCCACTGATGCACTGGAGTTCTTTCTTTAAAGCTATTTTCTTTTTAGATCTAGTCATTATAATCTCTTCCTATTTTACAATTAGCACTGATGTGATAATGCAAAATTAATCTTAGAGGGGCACTTTCCTCTTGTTTTAGACTTACATATCTAGCTTTGAAAAAGATAATGATATTTATAGGGTTTTTATGAGGTTGTAACAATGGGAAAAAGCATTTGAGGGTTCAAGACTCAGCAGGAGGCTTCAAGCCATGATTTAACATCTGGATAACCTTTCATCACAAGAAATTTTTAAATCTTCCCTCCATGCTATTTCATTTATTTTATCTGGAAATTGATGACTATATGGACTTAAAGATACCTGTAAAACTTTTCATTGTACTGATAACCGAGTTATACCTGGGATATTTGGAAATTGCCTCAAAGTGTATATTTTTTTATCTGTGTCAATCTTGTAAGAAGACTGGATTTGTATTAAATGAGTGATTGGATAATTTGATCAGCTGAGAATGACAGTGCTTGACTTGTAGTAATTCCTATTCAGTTCTGATGAGATGGCCCCCTTCCTTTTTTTCTCCATGCTAAGTAAAAGTAAACAGAACTGGTACAGAGGGGTCTTAAACACCATTTTGATTTTTACCAGGTCCACTCTCATTTCTGGAATGTGAGAAATGACTGCTCACTTTAAAAATTTAAAAAGGTTTATTAAACCTTTACAAAAATATAACAAAAGGACTAAATAAGGAAAAGCAGGCCCAGGAGCTGCTCTCATGGTTGCCGACCATGTGGCTGGCTCATCTTCACGATGGATGCTTGGCCTTTTATAACCCAGGGGGATTGCATCAGCCAACCCTGGCCCCTGCTAAAGTCTGCCAGTATGGCATTCACATTTTCTGGAAAAATCCCTTCGCCCAGGATTTTTCTCCTGGGAAGCTGAGAAGCCTCAGAGAAAAAGAAAAACAATAATTATCTGATTTGCTTCTCCTGTGTTTTGCTCCTTTGGAATGTGTTTGGAGATTGTTTACCAACA
Organism: Agelaius phoeniceus; assembly: GCF_051311805.1. Classification (NCBI taxonomy): domain Eukaryota; kingdom Metazoa; phylum Chordata; class Aves; order Passeriformes; family Icteridae; genus Agelaius; species Agelaius phoeniceus. The sequence goes on along the minus strand of NC_135301.1, from coordinate 9,546,112 downwards.
GGTGGTTGATTAATTGGTTTCTGCTGTGAGTTGTTTTGACTCAATAGCCAATTGGGGCCAAGCTGTGTTGGGACTCTGGAAAGAGTCACAAGTTTTCATTATTATCTTTTTAGCCTTCTGTAAGTATCTTTTCTGTATTCTTTAGTATAGTTTAGTATAGCATTCTTTAATATGATATAGTATCATAAAATAATAAATTAGCCTTCTGAGAACATGGAGTCAGATTCATCATTCCTTCCTTCGTCTGGGGGGAACGCAAATACAATATGTCAGTCAACCCTTCTTCACTGTTTATTGGTGGAGTCTGCTTTCTTGCAACTTGATTGGAGGGTCAGGTGTTGTCATGCTCCCCTCCCCCAGCAACAAGTTTTGGTACATGCCTTCTTTCTACCTGTCCTAGATGACTCAGGCTGTCTGATGGTAACAATACAGGGGGAGGGGAAAGGGGACTATGGGGAGAACAGAGGACATCTAAACAACAGACTACAATAATGTAATTATACATCAGTAAAGCTTCTCTTCATATTCACACAGTATTCATCCCTTAATTGCGAGAGCAAATCATATTATCCATCTATAAGATGGAACAATCAAGGATAGAGGTGCTACAAATATAGTTTAAAGGTTGACCCCAGCAGGTAGTCAAACACTCACCCTGCCTCTTGTTCACTCCCTTCTCCTGCCAGATGGTGAAAAATCAGAAGGAAGGCAAGAAGACTTATTGATTGAGATAATGACAGTTTAATATGGAAAGCAAAAGCTGCATGTGCAAGCAAAGCAAAAAGACATTCATTCGCTACTTCTCATTGGCAGGCAGATGCCCAGACACTTCCTGAAAAGCAGGGCTTCAGCACACATAACAGTTGCTTAGGAAGACAAATGGCATTACCACAAATGTCTGCCCCTTTCTCCTGCTTTCCCTGAGCTTTTATTGCTGAGCATGGTATGGAATATCCTTTTGGTCATCTGGGGTCATCCATCTTTACTATGTCCCTTCCCAATCTCTTGCCCACCTCAGCCTACTTGATGTGAGGAGACGGGGAAAGAGAAAAAACACTGATGCCGTGCAGGCACCATTCAGCAACAGCCAAAATATTCATTTGCCACAAATACAAAGCACAGCACCATATGGGCTGCTATGAATAAAATTAATGCCATCCAAATCAGATCCAGTAAAAAGGTCTGGAGGACCAGGCATAAGCAGGATTTGTCTCAAACATTCTGACTGTTATGACAAAAAAAGTGTGATCTGAAGACATGGTCCTGCAGAGAGGAATTTAAGGGCTTGTTAGCCAACACTTTTGAGTCTAAATAGTGGGCTAGTTGCCAGAGTTAAGGCTACTATACAATAACAGCCTAAGAGTCCCCTGACATGTGGTCCAGTGTCTTTGTTCAGCCTGAATTTATAACTTACATCTATCAGGGTAACGGGTCCCTGGCCGGGTAATAATTGATATAGACTCCATATATTTCACAGAAGGCTGATAATTTTTATTAAGAAACCCCTACTTTTATAGACAGTTACAATACAACTGGATCTAATTGGTCCTCTAATCAAAAAAACATCACCATTGGCTAATTAAGAAACCACCCTTTGGTAAACACATCTCCATAACACATTCTACATGTTCACAATACCAGGTGTAGCAAGTTAAGAATTGTTTCTCATTCTTTTCTCTGATCTTCTCACAGCCTTTCCCAGAATGATGCCTAGGAAAATTCTGTTTCTCTCTATGGCCAGAGAGCTGCTGCCACAAATATCATGCCCCCTACCAGTGGGTTCTGATAAAAGGTAATTTAACCCTTCTCCTCATTCTGTGGTTTCTGTGATGTTTATTTCAGAAGTGCAAAGTAAGGAGTTGTCTTAGATGTATTTCAGGGAATCAAATCACATCAGTGCCTTGAAAGATGTCCGTGGAGAAGGGAAGGTAGGCTGACAGAAGGAGCTGAAAGAGAGTGGGCATGAGGTGGTGTCACAAATGAGTGGTTTAGGTCATTTAAAGAATCACCAGCAAAGGCATCAGCAAAAGCAGGTTTAACTAAAATTTACAAAAGTGCAACAAAGTTCAATGGCAAGGTTCACTCTATTAATTCACAGAATCACAGAATCAGATATGTGCTGAGTTGGAAGGGACCCACAAGAATCACCAAGTCAAATTCCTGGTCTTGCACAGGACCATCCCCAAGAGTCACACCATGTGCCCAAGAGTATTGTTCAAACGCTTCTTGAAGTCTGTAAAGCTAAGTGCTGTGACCACTTCCCTGGAAAACTTGTTCCGGTGTCTAACCACCCTCTGGGCGAAGAACCTTTTTCTCATATCCAACCTAAACCTCCTAACAGCTTCAGGCCATTCCCTCAGGTCCTGCCATTGCCCACCACTGATATGCAGAAAGACACGAAAACTCAAAGTGAGTTAAAAAGTAGGTATGTATTTTCGACCAGAGGCATGCGCATCTACCTGCTCTCAGCAGTTCTTTTTTATCCTCTAAAATGTTACATATACATTTGTCGTGAACGGCGGGAGAAATGCGACACACCATATGTGTGAATAGCAAATCCCGAAGTTTATTGAAAACTCACACATATTTATATTGGTGTTAATGAAGCTTATACATATTGCAAAAGCTGAGCTCATTATTGGTTAAAGCACACTTGGATCAACCACACCTACTTCTATCTTCTAATAATTATTTTGCTTCTATGTTTGCATTCTTCTAGCTTCTCTACCTAAGATATCTACATTTTCTGGCAAGCGATTTTCTCCCCCGTCTTCCCGTTTCAGAGAAGGTCACTGTGACCTTTGTCAGTGATTGGACACTGGTTGCTTAGTTCTCAGCTTGTTTCTCCTATCCTTATCCATCGGTATCACATTGAAATGTCCTTTCTCAGCTAACCAATTATCCAAAAAGCTCTCTACATACATTAGGTTTTGCAATACATTTATTCATATTAATTTCCTGGCTCCACCTTGTCCCACTTCATATGCTAATTAGCTTATCAGTCCCTTGCGCCTGCATACTTGTCTCTGATGGTCGTCTTGGGGGTCCTTGGGGGTCGCAGGGGGATGAAGCAAGTAGTCTTCATCAGTTGACCTTCTCACCCCGTCTTCTTGCACATGCTTACTGATCCTTTGGTCACAGTCCAAACCATGAAGTTGGTTTGATCTGGTTCGGGGGTCCAGAGGAGCCTTGTTATCTTGGTAGCCTTGTAACTTTGTCCTGTTTTGACGAATATCATCCTTCCCTTATCACACATCCTTGCATTCTTTCACATTGCTCTCTCATGTATACCCTGTTCCCCACGTATACCGTCTTCCCTTTACAGTCAGTTAGCACAGTAAAATGCAGCAAATATTAAACAATATTTCATCTAAATATCTATTTCTAATGAATACCCCTCTAATTCCTAACCCCATGTCTCAGTCCCCTCTTTTTCTATAAGGCAGTAAATTCTTTTACTTAGTACAGAAATTCTTCTTCCCAATCTCTATGATATGTGTCTCTCAATGCCTTGCCATGTACTCATGATAAAGAGGTTAATATTGCTGCTTTTTTCAGCATCTTTGAATTCCAGATAAGTATCGCAAAAGACAGTGCTAAACTTATATCGACTAATATCAATAAAACAATAATGGGGTGACAATGTATTTAGAATCCCAGTTGCAGTCAGCGACCATCCAAAAAGTGAATCCCACCAGTTGTGACTCGCGTCTTGTTTGACCCTTTGCAGGACCTTGTTTATTTCTTTTGTGTCATGATGGGCAGTGATTAAAGTTTTCTTCCTGACTTCTTGAATATCTTTTAGAATTTTGACAAGGTCCTGATGCTTAATTAATTGTCTCACTAAGGTGAGGTTCTTTCCAAGAGGTGTAGGTGGCAACTTGTGATACATTGTGTGATTAGACCTAATTAGCTGATGGGATATAACTGGTGCCAAATACAGAAAGTCACATCTTACAATCTTAACAAAATTACAAATACAAAAGTTAGAATGATTATTACTGAGTAAAGTTACATTATATTTGTCTATTTCTACAAAAGCACACAAAGTCCTCAAACATACACAGCCCTGAACAATATATGCAAGTACGGTTCCTTGACTAGTAGTATCTGGGTGAATCTCAAAGTGACAAATGCTTTGCTCAGTATCAAGACATATGTCTTGAGCATCAATTGCATTGCTTTCAAAAATAAACCCTTGTTGTTCCCAGGTAACACAAGATTCTAGATTCACAGTTTGCCATTTCTCATCCACTCTCCGTGCCCATGTTCTGTATTCCAAAGGATAGAGCACTGATCTCTCATTATTTAATCCTAGTGCGATAATGGGGTGAATAACATAAACTGTAGCATTGCATATAGTGAATACAAAGGCAGTAGCCATGTTAGCAATAGGATCATAAGAAAAATTTACCAAAGTCCACCAAGCTTGAAATTTCTTTTCAAAATCAGGAGTGTTGTCGTAGAGAGCTTTTTGAATGTCATTTGGAAAGGCTCCTTCACTTCCTTCTCTTATAATTAGGGCAGCTGTTGATTGCAACCATAATTGTGCCTGTATACAGCTAAAAGCCAAAGACACATTACTCTGGGCCATAGGAAGTGCATCTATGATTAACCTATGGTCTTGGTCCTCTGCTTTTTCCCAACTTGGTAACACTTTTGAAACCTGCCACTGACTGGTTCCCAATGCCAACAAAGATGACTGTAAGGGTTTTTTTAATTTTGTTAAATCACTTGTTTCAGTGGCCAATTTATTAATTAATAATTCTGAATCAATTCTGTTTAGAACTCCTAGCCCTGTCCCTAATATTCCAGTCAGATGGCTTCGCATTCTGCCCCTGGTGTATGCTTGCCTTTGCAACCATGTCGTCCAGCCCTCAAAGGATGTCTCTAGGAAAGAAGAGCAGGCCGGTTGAACTTCAGAGATGTTAGTTTGCATTAGTAATTCAACACGCTTGAGAGAACATTCTGGATTAAACAACAATTGCTGTTGGCCCGTATTCCTTATTACATATGGGCCAACTTAATAAATTTTGGGTTCAAACCTAGGTGGCGTGATTTGGGTTTGGGCTGGAGTGCTGGCATAGGTTGTAACAGGCTCAATTGTGGCATTTATTTTAAATTTGAAGGGGAGCCCAATAGAATCATGGGTCCAACGACAAACCACCTCACCAGTCTGTACTAACATAAAGTAGTACCAACAGTCTAATTCACTTGAACGGCTACAAACTTCCCAATGTTTGTCTGTGGGAGTGGTTGAAACACTAATTTGGATTGCTTTCTTATGAGCAGTTCAATTAATTATCTGACATCCTATTCTAATTTCCTCTCCTATAGTCCCTTGAAGTGACCACAGCCTTTGTTTTTGCCATTCTTGCCTTTCATATACTTGGTTTTTGTGCATGACTACAGTTGATAGGTTTAGATCTTTTATATCAGAATATTCTCCCATGGATCCAGTGTACTGAATAAAAGCTTGGGACCAAGGCCACTCAGCATTGTTCTGACTAGAGGTATTTTCTAATTCCTGGATTGCAATTATGATTACAAACAAAACAATTTTCTTGATTAAATTCCCGCAATCTAGATTACTAAACATTCCCAACCGAAATATACTGATTTTGTTTGAGTGACTTTTAGTTTCAGTTCATTATCACCTGGTATTGCCGTCCAAGGGGTCCCTGGAGCTTTCTTCACTCGAGAGTGGTGGATCCAGGCATTCTGTTTCTTTGTCTTAATTGCGGTGAAAGTGGTGAGAAGTACTTGGAATGGTCCTTCCCACTGCAGTTCTAAGGTCTTCTCTGCAAAAGACTTGACACACACATAATCTCCAGGATGTACGTCATGCACTGGTCCATCTAGCCCTCTGCTCTGAGTTCCAGCCACGTTTTTCAGTTTTTCTGAGTTGTTTACCTAAGGCCACCATATAGGCAGTCAGCCTTTCCTCCCCAATTTGGGTGGATATCCCTTTTTGCACACCGTATGGTCTCCTAAAAAGCATTTCAAAGTGGCTCAGCTTCTCTTTAGTTATGGGCTTAGTCCGAATTCGCAGCAATGCTAATGGGAGGGACTAGGGCCAAGGCAAATTAACCTCTCACCCTAGTCTCACAATTTGTTGCTTGATCAAATTATTCATATTCTCAACTTGGCTGTTTGACTGGGGTTGGTATGGCATGCGAAGTTCCCAATCTACGCCCAGAAGCTGACTGACCTGCTGTACTATTTTTGAAATAAAATGTGGTCCCCTATCTGAGGATATTGTGGCCGTTACTCCAAAGCGTGGTATTATTTCTTGCAACAGCACCTTGGTTACTTCCCAGGCTTTGGCAGTCCTGGTAGGGAAAGCCTCTGGCCATCCTGAAAAGGTATCTGTTAGTACCAATAAATATGGATACCCCCCCCCCTTTTCTTGGTAATTCTGAAAAATCAATTTGCCACAGCTGACTGGGCCCATGGCCCTTGCCAATTTGGCCCAGGTTTGGTTTAGGGGTATTCTTGGGGTTAGTCTGGAGGCAAAGTTCACACTGCCGGGCCACTTGAGTAACAGTGGCATATAAGTTCCTGGCAGTGATTCTTTTGATCAAATAATTATACAAGGCATCAATTCCCCAGTGTGTTTTCCAATGTTCCTCTCTTACTAATGGCCATAGTAAATTGGAGGGGATAACCAGTTTCCTTTCTGCTGTAACAGCCCATCCTTCCTGGTTATATGTTCCCTTTTGATCCTCAATTAGCTTTCTATCCTTCTTATTATACACTGGCTTACCTTCTAGGGAGATTTGGCCATTGGGAATTAAGGCTCCTTCTACTGTTACCTCACCTTTTGCTGCTTTTTTTGCCTCTCTGTCTGCCAGCTCGTTTTCCTCTTCCAATTCTGAGCTCACTTTCTGATGTGCCTTAATGTGCATGGTTGCCACCTGCTCAGGCAGTTGGATTGCTTCCAATAGTTGTATTATTTCTTGTGCATGTTTAATGTTCTTCCCTTGTGAATTTAATAGTCCTCTTTCTTTCCAGATAGCCCCATGGGCATGCACTACTCCAAATGCATATCTTGAATCTGTATAAATGTTTATTTTCTTTCCTTTTGATAGCTCTAATGCACGGGTTAGGGCAATTATTTCTGCCTTCTGTGCAGAGGTACCTTCTGATATTGGTCCTGATTTGATTAGGTCTCTTGATGTGGTAACTGCATACTCAGCATGTCGTTTTCCATTGATAACATAGCTGCTTCCATCTGTGAACCAGGTTTCTGCATCATCCAAAGGAGTGTCCTTCAGGTCTGAGCAGCTGGAGTAAGTGGCTTCAATAGTCTCCAGGCAGTCGTGATGAATTGGCTCTCCTTGGTTCCCACTAAGAAAAGAGGCTGGTTTGACAATGTTAGTTACCACTATCTCTACATCATCGTGCTCCACCATGATAGCCTGGTACTTCAGAAACCGTTGTGGGGAGAGCCAGTGGCTGCCCTTTGTTTCCAGTTCTGAGGATACAGTATGATACACTAGCACAGTCATTTTCTGGCCCAGTGTGACCTTACAGGCTTCCTGAATGTTCAGTACAACTGCAGCCACTGCTCTGAGGCAACCTGGCCATCCTTTGGCTGCTACATACAGCTGTTTAGAAAGATTAGCAACTGCCCTCCTGTATGGGCCCAGGTCCTGTGCCAGTATTCCCAGGGCAATTCTCTGCTTCTCATGGGAGAAGAAAAAAAACGGTTTACTCACGTCTGGAAGTCCTAAAGATGGAGCTGACATGAGGGCCTTTTTCAGTTGATTTAAGGCCTGTGTGGCTTCTTTTGTCCACTGGAGGTCTCTGTTCCCGTTGGCAATGAGCAAATACAGAGGTTTCATGAGTAATCCATACTGATGAATCCATAATCTGCACCATCCTGCCATCCCTAAAAAGGTTCTCAGTACTTTTATTGTTTGAGGTTTCAGGGTTTGGCATATTGATTCTATGCGTTCTTTCCCCAAAGTCCGTTATCCAGCACTGACCTCATAGCCCAGGTAGATCACCTTCCGCTTCACCACCTGAGCCTTTTTCTTTGATACTCTGTACCCCTAAAGCCCCAAAAAGTTTAAAAGGCTTACTGTCCAAGCCACACACCCTTCTTCTGTCGGGGTAGCTCTTAGGATATCATCCACATACTGCAACAATTTCCCTTCTCCTGGTGGAGCTTCCCAGTGAAACAGAGTGGAAATTTTCCAGAGTAGAAATCCATTTTGGATTTAGGTGAAATGTGTAGTTTTGAATTATTAATTCTCTAGCTTGCAAGCATAGCTGTTTGGTCTGCATTCAAGACTGCCTGTTCCCACAAAAAAACCTATGCTCGAAAAACTGCCTCAGCCTAAGGACTGAGATAAGAGGGGCCCCTTGAACTTTGAAACAGATGGAGACCGGGGCTGAGGCTGCGGGAGACAGGAGTTCTTTCTGTGCTTTCAGGTGAGGCCTGAGGCGCCAGCTGGGGCAGGCTGTGGGGGCAGGGAGCGCCCCGCAGAGAAATGGAACAAGTGAAGAAAAGTGGGTGAGGGCATTTATTGTGATTAAAGGTGATTACTTGTGTAGATTGTGCACATTATAACCATGGCTAGACGAACTCGAGGTTCCTCTGCCCCAGTACTTTGGACTCGATCTCTGGAATTTTACTGTGTGCTGTTATTTTGATTGTGTCCAGAGTGTGTGAGGACCAGAGGAAGCTGATGTGGGTAGATGCTGAAGTGTTGTATGTTGGGTTGTGTCAAGAAAAGTGGGCACTTTAAGAGATACCCCCTTTCCCGGTGAGTTTGTGTGGTTCTTCCCCTGCATTGTGGTAATTTGATTCTTGTGATTGTATGGTTGTGTTTGTGGAGATTTTAGGATTTTGTTTGCAACAAGTGTAGCATTTTATGCAGAAGAACTACAGTATGGTGATTTATGTTTAACTGTGGTAAAACAAATTAAAAGAATTCCAGGAATTCCTCTCCCACAGCAACTTAGGCCCTGGCTCTCATGAATTTGAGATACGGAGGGCGTGTCTGTGTTTGTGGGCATATCAGAGTTTTTACTGTAACAAGCACAGCCTTTGTAAGGCAGCAAAATGAGTGTCAGTGGAAATAATGCTTTAATTAGATTGTGTGGTGTTCCAGATTGCAAGACAAGACGTATTCTACTACCATCTGTATGGCAGTTGTCTTTTGTCAAGTGGGCAGTTTGCCTTATCTCTCTCTCTGAGTGATCACAATCACTCCTCCCTCTGGAGGGGACATCTGCTGATAACAGGCTATTGAATGTCACTGCATGGCTGAGAAGAACTATAGCATCCCATTGTAAGATGCTCCACCCAGAGGGAGGAGCCAAGCATTGCTACCCAGATAAAATCTGGAGACTCTGGAATAACTGCACGGCTTCTCCACTGGATTCCCCAGAGGAACAGCAGCTGCCTCTTTCTTCCACTGGATCTTTGGAGGAAGACTACACCCTTTTCTACAGGATCTCTGCTCCAGCAGAACCACACCTGACACTCCAGGAGGACTGCAGCCACAATTCCAATTGGACTGCTACCAACACCCTGACCAACAAAGTGTCAGGTTTGAGTTCTGACTCTGTCAATGTTGTTCTAGTGTACTGTATTGTTTATTTTATCCTTTTATTTTCTTCCCTATTAAATAACTGTTATTTCCTGCTCCCATATTTTTGCCTGAGAGCCCCTTAATTTAAAATTTATAACAATTTGGAGGGGTGGGGAGGGCTTACATTCTCCATTTCAGGGGAGGCTCCTGCCTTCCTAAGTAGACTCCTGTCTTTCCAAACCGAGACATGCGGGAAGAGAACTGGAAAAGACTGAGATTTTGTAAAACAGAGTTTAGGTGGAGGAGACCAAGACAAGCACTTTGTCATTTCTGTTATTCTAAGGAAACGAAGGCTACTCAGAGAGCTATAAGGATTTTAGTAGCAACCAGTCGCGAGAAGCAAAGAAGTAACAGGGTGTTTGAATTATGAGAAAAGAGAGTTTCAAGTAATTTAAGAAATCCAGCAGAAATAATTAAAGCTGAGTGTGCTCAGCTTATTTTCTACCCCAAGACTTTGAATTAAGGCAAAGAGTTGGGATGGGGTAGAAAGAAGGGAACTAAGAAAATTGAGTTTTTACTAGACACGGGGGCAACATAGTGCTAAATAAAGTCTTGATGCCTATAACAGATTATTATGTTATGGTAAGGGGGCAACTGGCCAATCTGAAAAAGCATATTTTTGCAAGCCATCAAAATATTCATAGGTTTTTGTATAATATGCCCAACTCTCCAAAGGTCCTGCTGGGTAGGGACTTGTTGGAGCAGCTAGAAGCAAAGACCACATTTAAAGATGAGGAGATTATTTTGGAGGTAAAGGATCAACAATATGTAGACATACTAGGCTTAATTGTAACAATTAGTGTAACTGAAATTGAAAATAAGGATAAAATTAACAAGAAAATAATGGATTAGGTGTTTCCTGGGGTATGGGCCTCTAACATACCAGGGAGGGCAGAAAAGGCACCTCCTGTGCAAGTTAAGGAAAACAACCAGCTAAGGTCAGGCAGTAAAAGCCTGAACTGCACCTGGTGGTGGCAAACACATACACCTTGCTTGTCGTGATACGGCGGAGGAATTGCAGCACACAATATGCGTGGATGACAAATCCCCAAGTTTATTGAAAGCTCACACATATTTATATTGGTGTTAATGAAGCTTATACATATTGCAAAAGCTGAGCTCATTATTGGTTAAAGCACACTTAGATCAACCACACCTACTTCTATGCTCTAATGATTATTTTGTTTCTATGTTTGCATTCTTCTAGCTTCTCTACCTAAGATATCTACATTTTCTGGCAAGCAATTTTCTCCCCCGTCTTCCCGTTTCAGCGAAGGTCACTATGACCTTTGTCAGTGATTGGACACCAGTTACATAATCCCCAGCTTGTTTCCCCTATCCTTATCCAACGGTATCACATCGAAGTGGCCTTTCTCAGCTAGCTAATTATCCAAAAAGCTCTCTACACTTGCTAGCATGTTTAACACCTGAACTAACCTGGTTTACGGTTTTAGATTTGAAAGATGCCTTCTTTTGCCTCCCTATCCACGAAGACAGCCAGAAAATTTTTGTATTCGAATGGGAAAGCCCTAAAAGGGGGTACAAAACCCAGCTCACGTGGTCTGTTCTTCCTCAAGGCTTCGAAAAATTCCCCCACTCTGTTTGGGGAGCAACTTCCAAAAGATCTGGAGTCCTGGGAAGCTCCACAGAAAGAAGGAAAGCTATTGCAGTACATGCATGATCTTCTAGCAGCCACTCGGATGAGGGAAATGTGTGGCCTGGACGATAAGCCTTTTGAATTTCCTAGGGCTCCAAGGATACAGAGTATCAAAGAAAAAGGCACAGATAGTGAAACAGAAAGTAATCTACCTGGGGTATGAGGTCAATGCTGGGCAAAAGACTCTGTAGTGACTAACCTTGTGAACCCAGCTTCTTTTCTCAGTGGGATCAAGGAGAAGCAGTATACCATGATTGCCTGGAGACTACTGAAGATACTTACTCCAGATGCCCAGACTTGAAGGACACTCCTTTGGACGATGCAGAGACCTGGTACAATGATGGGAGTAGCTACGTTGCCAGTGGAGAACGACATGCTGGATATATGGTCACTACCTGCAGAGAGGTAATAGAATCTGGACCTTTGCTAACAGGCACCTCTTCACAGTAGGCTGAGATAATTACACTGACCTGTGCCATAGAAATGGCAAAAGGAAAGAGAATAAACATCTATACAGACTTGAGGTATGCTTTCAGAGTTGTGCATACACATAGAGCTATCTGGAGAGAGAGGGGACTGCTGACCTCACAAGGAAAGAGCATCAAACATGTGCAAGAGATAATCCGGCTGCTGGAAGCAGTTCAGCTGCCTGAAAAGGTAGCAATTATGCATATTAAGGCACACCAGAGAGTGAGCTCAGAATTGGAAGAAGGAAATGAGCTGGCAGATAGAGAGGCAAAGGAAGCAGCGAAAGATGAGGTAACTATTGAAGGAGCTCTAATTCCAGATGGACAAATTTCCCTTGAAGGTAAGCCAGAATATAATAAGAAAGATATAAAACTAATCAAAGATCAAAAAGGGACATACATCCAAGAAGGGTGGGCTACCATTGAAGGGAAGCTGGTAATCCCTTCCCATTTGTTGCGGTCACTTGTAAGGCAGAAGCACCAGAAAACACAATAGGGAATAGATGCCCTGAACACCTATTTGACTGAAAGAATCATTGCCAGGAATTTATATGCCACTATTACTCAAGTGACCCGACAGTGTGAACTTTGCCTCCAGACTAACCCCAAAAATATCCCAGACCAAAACTTGGTCTGATTGGGAGAGGCCATGGGCCTGAACAGCAGTGGCAAATTGACTTTTCAGAACTCCCAAGGAAAGGGGGGTATCAGTATTTATTAGTATTGACAGATACATTTTCATGGTAGCCAGAAGCATTACCCATCAGAACTGTTGACTCGAGAGGTGACCAGGGTATTATTGCAAGAAATAATACCACGCTTTGGAGTTCCAGACACAATATCATCTAATAGAGGATCACATTTTATTTCCAGAATAGTGCAACAGATTAATAGCCACCTGGGCATAGATTGGGAACTTCATACTCCATACCGCCCCCAACTGAGCTTCCAAGTGGAGAAAATGAATAATTTGATTAAGCAGCAGATTGTAAGACTGGGGCGGGAAGTTAATCTACCCTGGCCCCAAGCTTTTCCACTGGCACTGTTGCTAATTTGAACTAAACCTCGGGCTAAAGAAAAGCTGAGTCCCTTTGAAATGCTTTATGGAAGACCATATGGAATACAAAAGGGAATGTCCACCCACATTGAGGAGGTAACATTGGCTCCCTATATGGTGGCTTGAAGTAAACAGCTGAGAAAAATTGAAAAACATGTTGCTGGAAGTCAGAGCAAGGAGCTGGATGGACCAGTACATAACATACAGCCTGGGGATTATGTATATGTTAAGTCTCTTACAGAAAAGAATTTGGAACCACAGTGGGAGGGACCATTCCAGGTGCTTCTTACCACATTCATAGTGATCAAGGTCAAGGAGCAGAAAGCCTGGATCCACCACTCCTGAGTAAAGAAGGCCCCAGAAGCCCCTTGGATAGTGACACTAGAAAGCAATGAACTGAAACTAAAACTTACTCGGGCAAAATGAGTATATTGTGGCTGGGGGTAGTTTGTAATTTCATTTACACAATTGTTTTGTATATAATTATAACTGGAGTCTTAGAATTAGAGAGTATCTCTATTCAAAGTGATGCTGAATGACCTTGGTCCCAGGCTTTTAATCAGTACACTGAATGCTTTGGAGAACCTTCTGAGATAAAAGATCTAAATCTATCCACTGTAGTAATCCACGGGGATCAGTATATGTGGATCAGGAGTGGAAGGAACGGGAACTGTGGACGCTTCAAGGGAACAGACGAGAAGAAATCAGAGAGGGATGCCGGGTGGTCAATGGGACCACTCATGAGAGACCAAATTAGTGTCTCAGCCTCTCCTGTATACAGGCACCGGGTGGTTTGTGATAGCCCAAGTGAATCAGATTGTTGGTGTAATTTCACATTAATACAGCCTGTAGAAGTGACTTGTCTTTGGGCTCATGATGCTATCGGGCTCTCATTTAAATTTAAAATAGATGCTATACCTTTTACAAAGGCAAGACCTCATACAACTCACACCAGTACTCAAGCAGTTCAGACCCAAACCAAACTTGAACTTAAAGTACATAAAATAGGCCCATACGTAGTGAGAAATATGGGTCAACAACAACTGTTGTTCAGTCCAGAGTGGTCTCTCAAAGACGTTGAATTGCTAATGCAAATTAACATCTCAGAAATCCAACCAGCCTGCTCCTCTTTCCTAAGAACATCCTTTGAGGGCTGGACAATGAGGTTACAAAGACAGGTATACCTCAGAAGCAGAATAAGAAGGGATCTAACTGGGATATTAGGGACAGGATTGGGAGTTTTAAATGGAATTGATTCAGAAATACTAATGAACAAGCTGGCCAATGCAGCAGGTGGCCTGGCAAAATTGAAACAGCCTTTACAGTCATCTCTATTGGCATTAGGAACTAGCCACTGGCAGATTTCAAGAGTACTGCCAAAAAGTGGGAGAAGGCTGGGGACCAAGACCACAAGCTAATAGAAGTGCTTAGTACAGTTCATGATACTGTGTCTTTAGCTTTCAGTTGTATATAAGCACAGTTATGGATGCAGGCAACAGCAGCTTTAATCATACGGGGAGGGGGTGAAGGTGATTTTCCAGCTGAAATTCAGAAAGTTGTCTGGGATAATGCATTTGATTTTGAAAGGAAGTTTCCATCCTGCTGGACTATGGTAGATTTCACCTATGATCCTTCTTCTAATGTGGCCGCTGCCTTTGTGCTTACTATATGTAATGCCACTGTTTATGTTATCCACCCCATCATCGCACTAATATTAAATAATGAAAAAACGGTGCTCTACCCTTCAGAACATAGAGTGTGGGCACGAAAGGTGAATGAAAAGTGGCAAAGAGTAAACTTAGACTCTTGTGTTACTAGGGAACAACTAGGATTCATTTGTGAAAGCAATACCATTAAAGCTCAAGATGTGTATCTTGACACTGAACAGAGTATTTGCCATGTTGAGATTCATCCAGTCACTGATCAGAAAACTGTGCTTATATATACTGGTAAAGGTTGTGTATGCTTGAGAAGAGCTTGTAAAAATTGATAACAACAGTGCTATTTTGCCTAGTAGAAATCATTCACATTTTTTTATTTGTACTTTTGTTAAAATTATTGGGTGTGATTTTTCGTACTTGGCCCCAGTGACATCCCACCAGTTGATTAAAACCAATTACACAATGTATCACAGACTATCACCTACTCCTATTGGGATGATCCTCACATTGGTAAAACAAATAATTAAACACCAAGATCTATTAGAGATCTTGAAGAAAATCCAAGAAAGCAGAGAGAAAACCCTAATTACTGTCCAACATGATACAAAAGAAATAACCAGAATTCTGCAAAGAGTGAAACAAAATGCAGATCATCACTGGTGGTATGTAATCTTTGGGTGGTCACCAACTGCAAATAGGATCTTTAATACATGTCACCCCATTGTAGTTTTATTGATATTAGTTGTAGTAAGTTTAGGGATATCCTTTATATTGCTAATTTGGAATTGGAGAATACTGCAGCAAGTGGCTGTGTTAACCTCCTTATCAAATGTACATGGTAAAGCATTAAGAGACATTTATTTTCATAGGGATTTGCATTAAGTAAAAGAATTTACTTATTTTCTAGGAAAGGGGGGGGTGAAACAGAGTGGAAATTTTCCAGTGTAGAAATCCATTTCGGATTTAGGTGAAATGCGCCATTTTGAATTATTAAGTCTGTGGCTTGCAAGCATAGCTGTTTTGGTCTGCGTTCAAGACTGCCCGTTCTCAGAAAAAAAACTATGCTCGAAAAACTGCCTCAGCCAAAGGACTGAGATAAGAGGGGCCCCTTGAACTTTGAAACAGATGGAGACCAGGGCTGAGGCTGTGGGAGACAGGGCAGGATGACCCAGAAGTTCTTTCTCTACTTTCTGAAAAAAAAACTAGCTGCAAGTGTAATGCAAAATCAGTAAAATGAATATGTATGAACCTATTGTGAAATTCTATGCATATGAATCAGTAAGGGAGATACAAAAGGATTGGGAGTTCTCAGGGGAGCGCATGTCCTTTAGGGCGAACAACAATCCCCACATGCATCCAGTGGTGTACTAAACATACCGGCTTTACAACTTTTACAAAGTTGTGGAGTTAGGTTCTTTTTCTGCAAATCACCAGGATTCTAAATCCATTGCAAGTTTTTCTCCAAACAGGATGGGTGAGTGTCTTAGCTTTGAAATGGGGATGTGTATTCTATTCCTATCCGTTTGAGGTGGGGCAGTTATCTTCTGTTAATTGGGCAGTTTTCTTTATCTCTTCCACTACCAATTCTCCCTTTGGGAAGATATCTTCTATTAATGGGCCATGGAGTCTCACTGCATGACTGATAAAATTACATCATCCAATTGTGAGAAGCTCCACCCAGAGGGAGGAGCCAAGCATTCCTGCCTAGATAAAATCTGAGATTTTGGAAGACCACAGGCAGTCTTTTCCCACTGGATTCCTAGCAAAGCAGCTTTCTTTTCCACTGGATTCCCAGAGGAAGGCCAGGCCCATCTACACCACCATTGGACCTTCAGAGGAAGACTTCATCCTTCTATAGGATCACTGCTTCAACAGAACCACACTTGTCACTCCGGGAGGACTGCATACACCATCTAATAGGAATGCTACCAACACCCTGACCCACAGGGTGTCATGTTATATTCTGACTGTCTAGTGGTTTTTTTGTTTGTACTATTGCATTTGTACTTTTATTTTTTCTAGTAAATAACTGTTATTCCTATTCCCATATCTTTGCCTGAGAGCCTTTTAAATTCCAAATTATAATAATTCGAATGGAGGGGGTTTACATTTTCCATTTCAGGGGAGGCTCCTGCCTTCCTTAAGCAGACACCTGTCTTTTCAAACCAAGACAGCTATTTTTTGAAGCATTGGGAAAGAACCGACCATGTGAGCTGAGTTTTGCATCCGCTTTTGGGATTTTCTCATTCAAATGCAAAAATTTTCTGGCTGGCTTCGTGGAGTGGGAGGCAAAAGAAGGCATCTTTCAAATCTAAAATGGTAAACCAAGTTAGCTCTGGTATTAAACACGTTAGCAAGGTGTACAGGTTAGCCACCATGGGGTAGAGATCCTCAGTTATCTTGTTAACAGCTCATAAATCCTATAGAACTCGGTATGATCCATCAGGTTTCCGGACAG
Source organism: Agelaius phoeniceus (assembly GCF_051311805.1). Classification (NCBI taxonomy): domain Eukaryota; kingdom Metazoa; phylum Chordata; class Aves; order Passeriformes; family Icteridae; genus Agelaius; species Agelaius phoeniceus. The sequence goes on along the minus strand of NC_135301.1, from coordinate 9,529,207 downwards.
GCAGGATAGGAGTGTTGAAATCAGATTGGCACTCTTCCAGTAACCCCAGCTGTAAGAAATTTTCAATTATCAGGCTAATTCCTTCTCTATCTTCCTTTCTCAAAGGATTCTGTCTAATTCTAACTGGTTGTTTTCCTTCTTTAAGCTAATTTGTATTGGGGGTACATTTTTTGCCCTCCCTGGTACATTGGAAGCCCATACTCCTGGAAATACTTGGTCCAGTATCTCCTTGCTAATTTCCTCTTTAACCTCAGTAGCTGTCAATATTAAACTCAACACTTCTATATATTTTTGCTCATCCACCTCCAGAGTAACCTCCCCATTTTTAAACTAAATGGTTGCCTGTAATTTCTCCACTAAGTCTCTCCCTAGGAGTGACTCCGGAGAGTTGGGCATATATAGAAACTTATGGATGCCCCATTGTTTTCCATATTTCCAATGCTGAGCAGGTGAGTTCCTTGGGCTTCTGAGTCACAAGGACCAGGTGGGGCTTCCGCTGTCACTGAGTGGCTGCTTGTCAGAATGCTGAGCAAGGTGTGTTCCTTGTGCTTGAGAGTCACAAAGACCGGGGTGGGGCTTCCTCTGTTGCTGAGTAGCAGGCTGATTAAAAGAGGCCTCTAGGGAGCGTGGTGACCTGGAGCACGGCAACCAGGAGCAGGCAAACAGGGGCATGGCACAGCAGTTTGCGCAGGCAGGGGAAAGACAGTAGGGTTGTAGGTTTTTTTTTTTTTTTGCTAGTAAGGTTTTCTGTGTGTTGTTTGCAGTGTTTCTGTTGGTTGGTTGGTATTGGGATTTCTGTTAGTAATGGTTTTTATGCGATCGAAAACTGTAGTTAGAAAAAAAGTATGTAATCAAATGAAACCCTCCAAAAAGGACGAGTCTGTACAGATCCATTCCTGTGCAGAGTGTTTGAGCTTATCAGTGGTTTTCAGGAGGCGTTGAGGAGAAAACCTGCCTGTGGTGTGAACAGGTGGATGATCTCCTTTCGCTGGTGGCCGAGCTTAAAGAGGAACTTGAAAGACTAAGGAGTGTCAGGGAAAGTGAAAGGGAAATAGACTGGTGGAATTCAGCCCTTCCATCCTTGAGGGAGGCCCACCAAGAGTCAGAGGACTCCTATGTGTCCCAGTGTCAGGCAATAGAGGGACACCTGGCAGATGAAGGGGAGTAGAAATGGGTACCTGCTCGAGGAGGTAATAATAAAAATTCCTCCGGACCCCCATCCCCAAGCCAGGTGCCACTTGAGAATAGGTATGAGGCCCTGGATCTAGAGAGCCAGCCAGATGATTTAGAAGAAAATTATCTGCCCAGTGAGCCTCCCAGTTATGATTAATCTGTGAGATGGATTACCACCTCCAACATCAAAAAAAAAAGAAGGGTAATTGTGGTGGGTGACTCCCTTCTAAGGGGAACAGAAGGTCCCGTATGTTGACTGGACCCACCTCAGAGAGGTCTGCTGCCTCCCTGGGGCTCAGGTACGAGTTATCACTGAGAGACTTCCTGGGCTAATTCAGCCCTCTGATTATTACTCACTGCTGATACTCCAGGCTGACAGTGATGAGATTAAAAAGAGGAATGTAAGGGCAATTAAAAGGGATTTTAGGACACCAGGACAAGTGGTTGATAGGACAGGGGTGCAGGTAGTCTTTTCCTCAGTCCCCTTGGTGGCTGAGAAAAACGGTGAAAGGAATAGGAGAGCTTACATTATCAACAAGTGGCTCAAGGGTTGGTGTCATCAGGAGAATTTTGGATTCTTTGATCATGGGGCAACTTTTATGGCACCTGGCCTGCTGGAACCAGATGGGCTCCATCTCTCTGTTAAGGGCAAAAGGTTTTTAGCTTGTGAACTGGCAGAACTCATTGAGAGGGCTTTAAACTAGGTTTGAAGGAGGAAGGGGATGCATCTGGGCTGTCTGGAAGCAGGCCCAGGGGTGGAAAGCCTGAGATAGGAGTGAAATCAGTAGTCCAGCTGAGGTGCATGTATACAAATGCACTCAGCATGGGTAACAAACAAGAAGAGCTGGAGGCCATGGTGCAACAGCAAAGCTATGATCTAGTTGACATCATGGAAATGTGGTGGGATGACTCACATGGCTGGAGTGCTGCACTGGATGGGTACAAGCTCTTCAGGAGAGACGGGAAAAGGAGAAGAGGTGGAGAGGTGGCCCTTTATATTAAGGAGGCTTTGGACGCCATAGGTATTGAAACTAATGAAAATGAAGTTGAATGCCTATGGGTAAGAATTAAGGGGAAGGCTAATAAGGCTGATACCCTACTGGGAGTCTGTTATCGTCTACCCAACCAGAAAGAAGTGGTGGACAACTCATTCTATAAGCAGCTAGAGAATGTTTCTGGATCATCAGCCCTTGTTCTTGTAGGCAATTTCAACCTGCCGGACATTTGCTGGGAACTTAATACAGCAGAAAAGAGGCAGTCCAGGAAATTTTTAGAGTTTGTGGAGGACAACTTTTTGTTGCAGCTGGTAGGTGAGCCCACCAGGGGAGGGACTATGTTAGATCTGTTGTTTTCAAATAGAGATGGGCTGGTGGGAAATGTGGTGGTTGGAGGACACTTAGGGCACAGTGATCATGAATTTATAGAATTCTCCATATTTGGTGAAATCAGGAGGAACATTAATAAGACTTTTACATTGGACTTCTGGAGGGCAGACTTTAGCCTATTCAGGAGACTTATTCAGAGAGTTACTTGGGAAGCAGTCCTTAAAAACAAAGGAGTTCAGGAAGGGTGGGCATGCTTCAAAACAGAGATCTTGAGGGCACAACAGGAACAGACTGTCCCTGTGTGCCAAAAGACGAGTCGACGAGGCAAACGTCCAGCCAGGATGGGCAAGGAGGTTTTGGAAGAACTTAAGAATAACAAGAGGATGTATTATCTTTGGAAGGAGGGTCAGGTCTCTCAGGAAGTATTTAAGGAGGTTGCTAGAGCATGTAGGAAAAAAATTAGGGAGGCTGTGACAGTGTTCACAGGGGTTCTTGGATGAGGCAAGAGATGAGAATGTTGACTCCATGTTCAGAAGGCTTGATTTATTATTTTATTATATATATATATTACATTATAACTATACTAAAAGAATAGAAGGAAAGGTTTCCTCAGAAGGCTAGCTAAGAATAGAATAGGAAAAGAATGATAACAAAAGGCAGCTCTCTTGGACTCTGTCCGAGATAGCTCGGCCTTGATTGGCCATTAATTATAAACATCCAAGATGGGCCAATCACAGATGGACCTGTTGCATTCCACAGCAGCAGATATCCATTGTTTACATTTTGTTGCTGAAACTTCTCAGCAGGAAAAATCCTAATGAAAGGATTTTAATGAAAAGATGTCTGCAACAGGAGGCCAAAGCTCAGTTTGAACTTAAAATGGTGACTTTTGTAAAAGATAATAAAAAATGTTTTTATAAATATATTAATGGTAAAAGAAAGGGTAAGAACAACCTTTGTTTTTTCTTAGATGTGGAAGGGAACTTAGTAACTACAGATGAAGAGAAGGTAGAGGTGCTTAACGCCTTCTTTGCCTCAGTTTTTAGTGGGAAGACGACTTGCCTTCAGGATAACTATCCTCCTAGGTTGGTTGATGGTATCAGGGAGCACAGTGGTCCCCCTGTTATCCAAGAGGAGGCAGTCAGAGAACTGCTGAGCCATTTGGATATTCATAAATCCATGGGACCAGATGGGATCCATTCCAAGGTGATGAGGGAGCTGGCAGATGAGCTTGCAAAGCCGCTCTCCATCATAAACCAACAGTCTTGGCTCACTGGCGAGGTTCCAGATGACTGGAAGCTGGCCAATGTGACACCCATTCATAAAAAGGGGGTGAAAGAGGATCCTTGTTAATTACAGGCCAGTTAGCCTGACCTCAGTACCCGGTAAGGTAATGGAGCAATTTATATTGAGTGTCATCACACAGCACTTACAGGATGGCCAGGGTATCAGACCCAGCCAACATGGGTTTAGGAGGAGTAGGTTATGTTTGATCAACCCGGTCTCCTTTTATGACTAAGTGACCCGCCTGGCGGATGCAGGAAAAGCTGTGGATGTTGTCTATTTGGACTTCAGCAAGGCCTTTGACACTGTCTCCCACAGCATACTCCTGGAAAAACTGGCAGCCCATGGCTTGGACAGGAGCACTGTTTGCTGGGTTAAGAACTGGCTGGATGGCCGGGCCCAGAGGGTGGCGGTGAACAGTACTGCATCCAGCTGGCGGCCAGTCACCAGTGGTGTCCCTCAGGGGTCTGTGCTGGGGCCAGTTCTGTTCAATATCTTTATTGATGATATGGATGAGGGGATTGAGTCTTTCATTAGTAAATTTGCAGACTACACTAAGCTGGGATCATGTGTCGATCTGTTGGAAGGTAGGAGAGCTCTGCAGAGAGACTTGGAACAGTTGAATGGATGGGCAAAGTCCAATAGGATGAAGTTTAATAAGTCCAAGTGCTGAGTCCTGCATTTTGGCTAAAATAACCCCCTGCAACATTATAGGCTGGGGATGGTGTGGCTGGACAGTGCCCGGGCAGAAAAGGACCTGGGGTACTGGTTGACAGCCGGCTGAACATGAGCCAGCAGTGTGTCCTGGTGGCCAAGAAGGCCAATGACATCTTGGCATATATCAGGAATAGTGCGGCCAGCAGGAGCAGGGAGGTCCTTCTTCCCCTTTACTTGGCCCTGGTGAGGCCGCACCTTGAGTACTGTGTCCAGTTCTGGACCCCTCAGTTTAGGAAGGACATTGAGATGCTTGAATGTGTCCAGAGGAGGGTAACAAGGCTGGTGAGGGGCTTTGAACACAAGCCCTATGAGGAACAACTGAGGGAGCTGGGGTTGTTTATCCTGGAGAAAAGGAGACTCAGGGGTGATCTTATCACTCTCTACAACTTCCTGAAAGGTGGTTGTAGTCAGGTGAGGGTTGGTCTCTTTCACCAGGCAGCAACTGACAGAACCAGAGGACACAGTCTCAAGCTGTGTCAAGGGAAATATAGGTTGGATATTAGGAAAAAGTTTTTCATGGAAATAGTAATAAAGTTCTGGAATGGTCTGCCCAGGGAGATGGTGGAGTCACCATCCCTGGATGTGTTTAAAAAAAGACTGGATATGGCACTCGGTGCCATGGTTTAGTTGAGGTGTTAGGGCATGGGTTGGACTCAATGATCTTGAAGGTCTCTTCCAACCTAGTCATTCTGTGAATTCTGTGAATATTTCTATTTCAGTGGCTTGCAAAAATATGCTATGTCAGATTGGCCAGTTGCCCCCTTCACCCTAACATAATCGTTCCCCACTGGTACCAAAGCTTTATTTAAAACTGAAAATGTTGCTCCTGTGTCCACCATGAGTTCCACCTCTTTCCCCTCCATCTCCAGTTCTATTTTTATAACCAGTGGATCTCCTGGGGTAAGATCCCCCTGTCCCCCTAAGTTATTTTTCACATGAGTGACCACCACCTCCCTTCCTTGGTTCCCTTTCCCATTTCTTCTCTATTCAAAGCATTCATTCTTCCAGTGTCCAGATTTTCTGCAAATCACGCACTGATTCTTGTCCAGTCAGGGTGATCCCTGCCAAGATGGTTCCCATCCACGTTTTCCTCTCCCTTCCTCTTTTACTACTGCTACTAACTTTCTCATCCCTTGCTTATATCCTTCTTCTCAGTTGCTAAAACCCCTCCATGCCTCATCTCACAAGGCCTCTACATTCCTTTCTTCTGATCCCTGGAGCTTCTCAAGTTTTCTTCTGATGTCTCCCATAGACTGCCCTAAAAATAAACTTACTAGCTGCTGTATCCCTACCTTGGATCCGGGATCTAATGGTATATGGCAGTGCATCGCATCTCTCAGGCAATCTAAAAACTCAGAAGGAGTTTTGGTGGGGGTCTGCTTAATTGCATACAAAGCTGACCAATTTATAGTTTTGGGGATGACCTGTTCCATCCCCTTTGCTATGCATTCTTGATAGTTTTGTAGTTTTACCAGTTGCCCTGGTTCATTTGGATTCCAATTTGGATCCTGGAGAGGGAAAACATCCTTAACATCCTCTTGTGTTGTTCTACAAGAGTTGTCTGCTAAGTCCCCCACTGTTTTCAGAACTCGCTGTTTTTCTGTCTCTGTTAACGCCACCAACAATAACTGTAGGTCGGACCAGTAGGGTTTACGTTGCTTAATCATATATCTTAACCTTTTGGCTGTTCTTATCGGAGCACTTCTTTAGTTCTTGGCAATTCTTTCCCAGCCCTCTAAGTCAATTGTAGAAAAAGGAATTTTAACTAAAATCCTTTGGTTCCCAGATCCTAGTGCTTCTCGTAAAGGGGCTTGTATTATTTCCCTTGTTTGTTTTCTAGTCCAGGATGCTATAGGACTGCTCACGGAAGGTTCCTCATCCTCACTATCACTATCAAGCAGTGGGGGGGTGCAACATTTTTTGTAATTCGTAAGTAAGTGGAGGAGCAGATGGCCCAGCTTGTCTCCCTTCCAAGGGAGCTGAATTTGCTCCTCTCCTTAGTCCCCCTTGCTCCTCAGGGGGTGGCCCAAATAGGTCCACTGACTCTTGCTTTTGTGTCTCTGCTTGATAAACCTTGTCATGATGTGTGCAGCACTGGTTGATTAAGCACGTACTGCAGCATTGCTTAGGTCTCCCTCTATTAGCTTTGTTTTCCTTTCCAAGGGCTACTACCAGGGACTCGAATTCCAAAATCCCTCTGCCATTCCGGATAAATTCGGAGGGAGAAGAACATGTCTGCATAGGAAACATCACTCCATTTCCCTTCACGCCTGAGGAAAAGCATAAGCTGCAACAAGATATTATATTCTAAGGTCCCAGTCTGTGGCCATTTTGCTCCACTTTCCAGTCTGTATAAGGGCCACCACTGTGTGCAGTACTTTACAAGTGTACATTTGGATTCTATGCTTCCCGGGCCTGCAATTTCCTTCCACTGGGTTAAAATACAGCCCAGAGGACTTGCCCTAGGGATTTCTTTACTCCTCCTTGTCCTGTTTCACTTCCACCCAAATCTCTTCTCACACTCTCGCACAGTCTTTTCCCAATCCTCTTCCCTTACGCTCCAGATGTCTGGGACTAAATGGAATCTTCCACAGAAATACTCTAAAATATCTGGTTCAGGGTCCCCCTGACCCTGCAGCCAACACTGGGAACATACAATGTGTCTTCTACCAGAGGAACAGTACCAACACTCTCCGCAGGACCTGCACTTAACCAACACCCATGCAAGATGTTGCCCTTGCCTGCAGAAACAGATGATTCCACCTCTCCTGTTCGTCTGGATATTCAAATCCTTAGTGCTGGCTGTTCCAGTCTAATGCAACTAATTTCCCTGACGAGGTCCTACATAGTCCCTCTAAATAAAGCCGCTCATTTCCCCTTATCACCCAATTACTCTTGGGAGTTACGAATTCCCAGGAATCAAGTCCAAACCACTGGGAGAGAAGGACTCCTTCCACTTGTCTCACCATGGTTTGGATGACCACGATTCTACAACCCTCTTGTACGCCTTTGCTCTTTCCTTAAAACACACCTCATGGCAAACCCTAAAAACAATACTCACAGCAAACAAAGCCAAACAAACCTTATAGACAGCACTTCACCCTGAAAGAAACAGTACTCCCGGCAAGCAACACCAACAAGTCCTAAAGACAGCACACAGTAAAATGAATATGCAAGGTGAAAACACAAAGGGCTGTGACAGTACTGGCCAATTACCAGTGCACTCACTTCCTGCTGTGAGATAGGATTAGGAGAAAGGCAAAGTAGGCTCAAATCTTTAAAAGGGTATAAAGAAAATTTTATTAGCAGTAACTAAAAGAAAAAAAGTAGTAAGAATCAAAACAAGCCCTTCAGAACACTTCTCCTCCCCCCACCTTTTCTTTCCTACTGACAGTGTAAAGAAACCAAACCTAAAATTTCCAGTCCGTTTACCACCTCTAAAATAGTCTTTCTTCAGTTTACTTAGGGAGAGAAGTCCCTTTTGTTAAGGTTATGGAGACTTCTCTGCAAGAGGAAAAAACCGGTTCTTTTGTGATTCTCTATTTCATCACGGATAACAGCCCAGCCGCCTGGGGAACTTTGCCATTGTGAAGTCCCTCCCATTTCCACGAGCCTTCCTACAGCTTGTCGATGGGCCATGTCGACTTATGGGGTGCTGTTTTAAAGATGAGCTGTTGAAAGGCAAAAGTTCTCATTTCTAAAATAATCTTCATCCCTGGGAACAGAGATCTTCTCCTGGGGGCACCGGACTACTCTGTTCAAACTTCTCATGGGATCACAGCTACTTTAACATCTGCTTATTTTAACATGGAGGCCTTTGCTCGATATCAATTGAACCCTTCATCTCCCCATGGCTTTCATACGTTATAGGGAAAAAGAGTCTTTTCTTCATAGCTTACAAGAGGATTTCAGCCACAAGATCAAGGCATGTCCTCACCCCTTCCATCTGGGACTTGACTTCTTCACTGACCTCGATGCCTTCATGTTATTCCTTTACATGCTTGCATCTTGTTCCTTTCACTCGGGGGAGGATTTAAACACTGAAAGGGTTAACGCGTCGCCTGGGCTCTTCAAATGGTCACCTGACTCTGGTCGGGCAGGGTGCTCCAGATGGCAGCAAAGCGGGATAAGGCGGGGGGGGGGGGGGGGGGGGGGGGGCGGGGGCTGGGGCCTTCTCCTTCCCCCTTGCCAATGGTTGTGGGCAACTCCCACCGGGGTAAAATCCTGGCACTGACCCAGGGCTGCTCCTGGGGCTCGGCAGGCGCGACTGGGCCCCCGGCTGGGGAGGGGGTTTGTGTCTATGTGTGTGTAGCAAGCAGCTTGATGTCAACAAGGCCAGCTCCACCCGTCCCCGCGGCACCCCCCTACTCCCTGCCCGGGAGCAGATAGGGGAAGGGGGAAGCCAGCAGGCGGCCCAGGGGAAGGGGAACCGGCCCCGCGGCAGGGCCTGCAAGCCCGGCCCGGGGTGTGTTACCTTCTTGCCCGCCGGGAAAGAAAGAAGAAGTTCCCGGCTTTTTTCGTCTTTTACAGGTGTCTTTCACAGAGGTGTGTCCAGCTTATCAGTGGTTCAACAGACTGTCTGTTACACAAAAAGCTTTTGCATCACTTCCCTAAATTTCCTCCCATTCCAGACCACAACAAGGGCTCACTCGCAACCCCCACCTCTTTGCCGGTTCTCACGGTAAAAGAGACTATCTAGACGGCAGTTTGCTGCAATTATGACTTTTGACACAAGATGACAGTATTACCTCAAAAATACACCACAGCTTCTCGTTGTACCAAAGGTGCATCTCAGGCACGCACACAGCCAAACACAACACACCTCCGGACTTTTAAAACTCACACACAACCAAAATAGCAGCAATAAAACAGGAATTCGGTCGGTCCACCCCTATAACCTCTAGCGGCTGCTCCACCAGTCAGCGAACCCCTTCCCCCGCTGGCCGCACATCCGACCAACGGTTGCTTGCAAGCCTAAACCCACCAGGACCCTTTCTGTGAGCTCAGACGTCTCTGAGCGGCTTATCAGTGGTCCCTACAGGGCACCTCCCTTTTAAGAGAAATATATACCGTTTCTCTGCTGCTCAGGAGGTCGTTGTCCGTCCCTGCAGTGAGCGATCCGAGAAGCAGAATCCCTTCCAGGGAAAATCCCGGGGGCGGGCCTTACGAAGTCCACCGCTCAGTCGGACCTACGGCTGGCAGAGAACATCCCACCAGAGTCGCCAAAATGATATGCGAAAAGACTCTAAAACTCAAAGTGAGTTATAAAGTAGGTATGTATTTTTGGCTGGATGCATGCAGGATATCTCCGCAAAGGCATGAACATCTACCCACTCCCAGTGTTCTTTTTTATCCTCTAAAATGTTACATATATGTGGAATCCTCTGAATCCTTCCTCCTCAGGGAAATCTCCAGGGCATTGCCTTGGAAGAATTTACCATAGAGTTTTCCCCACCTAGGCAGACAGAAAGGACTCCCCCATGGAGCCTTGCAACCACTCCTGTTCCCTTCCCCATATGTCCCAAATTCTAGTGGTTTCTCCTTTCCCTGTTCCCTCACTGGTTGCGGTATCCCTGGTGGCTGGCCCCATCTTCCCTGTAGGCTAATGGCCTTTACCCTGCCCTTTGTACCACCTCTGTGCCCTCCCATACTTGACCTTGTGCACACCACATGGTCTCATCTTTTGTCCATGATTTCCCTTCAGTGTGCTGCAATAAACCTTTGCTGGAACAGAGTCCTACAAAAGGCCCTTCTGCCTCTCTTTGCTGAGCTAGCCATGGTGAGTGTGGTGTGTGGACTTGACTGCATTGCCTAAATGCTTACCCAAGCAGCTTTTCCACAGGAGATGCTTATTGGGATATAGGTAGCAGCATCCACCACCTAAACCCCATGCTGCTACACATATACATTAGGTTTTGCAATACATTTATGCATATTCATTTCCTGGCACCACCTTGTCCCACTTCTTATGCTAATTAGCTTATCAGTCCCTTGCACCTGCGTACTTGTCTCTGGTGGTCATCTTGGGGGTCCTTGGGGGTCGCAGGGGGATTGTAATATATGGTAGGGATAATTCATGCTATTAATGTATGGTATAAAATATTGTAAAATCCCAAAACTATGTGTCTGAACATCCCGTCCGGAAGCAGCTGTCTATTAAGATTCAACAAGTTCCCGGACACAAGTTAAGAGGACACAAGTTAAGATAATGATCGACACCTTAAGGTAAGAATAGAAGCTTCCAGGGCAATGATCACCGGTATTCCGAGTCGGGGAGCCACCCAAGAGCGATTATCACCCTGCCGATTGCATCTATCAAGATAGTCAGCTGCACCAAACTGATACATCTGAATACATGGCTTCCCCGGAGCCTATTGTCACTGACTACACACCTGGACCCGGCTTTTGTCCAGCTCTGCACACGGAAAGAAACAGTGATACATGTGAAGAGTTACAAAGGAAATTTGGTCATCTTTGCCTCGGGCATAATAAACTGTATAAAACCCTGCTGCAAGAAGCAGTATTTGTGAATGGGGGAGACTCTGACACTCGAGGGGTCAGGTCCAGGTTCACTCAGCGCCGAACCTGGGCTCGACGCTGTCTCTTTGGCTGTGGTGGTTTTGAAGACCGAAATTCGGTCGCGCAGACAAGTTAATAAATATTTGCTAAATTTTTGATAATTTTAGCTCACAATTTGATCCTTTATAACAGGGATGAAGCAAGTAGTCTTCATCAAAGTTGACCTTCTCACCCCGTCTTCTTGCACATGCTTACTGATCCTTTGGTCACAGTCCAAACCATGAAGTTGGTTTGATCTGGTTCGGGGGTCCAGAGGAGCCTTGTTATCTTGGTAGCCTTGTAACTTTGTCCTGTTTTGACGAACATCATCCTTCCCTTATCACACATCCTTGCATTCTTTCACATTGCTCTCTCATGTATACCCTGTTCCCCACGTATACCGTCTTCCCTTTACAGTCAGTTAGCACAGTAAAATGCAGCAAATATTAAACAATATTTCATCTAAATATCTATTTCTAATGAATACCTCTCTAATTCCTAATCCCATGTCTCACCACAGACAAGAAATCAGTGCCTGCCCTTCCTCTTTCCCTCACAAAGAAGTTGCAGACTGCAATGAGGTCCCTCCTCAGTCTCCTCTTATCCAGGCTGAACAGACCAAGTGACCTCAGCTGCTCTTCATTTTGCTTCCCCTCAAGGCCCTTCATCTTCATTGTCCTCCTCTGGATGCTCTCTAATAGCTTAATGTTTTTTTTTATGTTGCGGTGCCCAAAACTGTGCACAGTATTCAACGTAATGTTGCACCAGTGCAGAGTGGGACAATCACCTCCTTTGACTGGCTGGTATTGCTGGGCCTGATGCACCCTATGACACGGATGTCCGTCCTGGCTGCCAGGGCACATTGCTGACTCGTTAAACTTTCCGTCAGCCGGGACCCCTAGGTCCCTTTCCATGGCACTGCTTTCCAGCATCTCATTTCCCAGTCTGTTTGTACATCCAGGGTTGCCCTTTCCCAGGTGTATATTCTGGCACTTTCCCTTGTTGAACTTTATAGGGTTGGTGATTGCACAGTCCTTTAATTTGTCAAAGTCTCCCTGCAGGGTGTCCCTGCCTTCAAGGGCATTGAGAGCTCTTCCCAGTTTTGTATTATCTGCAAACTTGCTTAGTATCCATTTATGCTCATTTGAAAGTAAACTAGTGGGAGAAATGAACCCCACACAAATATCTTGAGAGAGATTTCAGGTTGGACTTGCAATTTAATTGAAATATTACAATAAATGAAATGATACAGAAAACGTGGCTTAAACCCACAAAGTCAGAGTACAACCTGGCACCCTGTTGTCAGGGTGGTGGTTGCAGTCAGGTTAAGCAGTGGTTGCAGTTCTGTTGAAGTCATTGTTGCAGTCTTGTTGAAAGCAGTGGTCCTGTGGAAGGTCTGGTCCTCCTGTGGGTCCATTGAGCAATGGTCGTGATATTGGCGTCCCTTGTCCTGCATTATATACAATCAGATACAGGTGGGAAAGCTCAGTACCTCCCCCAGGGCAGGGAGTTTCACAATGGAGTGATGTAATCCTGTGAGTCATAGGATATTTTTGGAGTCCTTGATGGTCATTCCAGCTGCCTATTTTGCTGGTGCCATTCAGTGCATTATGGCCTAGTAGCAGACATGACCCCCTCAGCATGGGCAATGCTGCTGCTTCCCCAGAGGGAGTTATCATGGCTGAGTCATTGGTGTGAAGAAAAAGAAACATTACCCTACCTCCCAGGGTTGCCTCTTTATCTAATTTAACACCAAGCTTTTAACCTGAGGGGCCAGGTGTGCACTGGGCAGCTACTGCAAATGACCCATCATTAACAGTTTGCCAGAAAATTACTTTAGAGGGGAGTAGAATACATAGATTGGTTACATCCCAGATTAACACTCACCTTCTGTAACCCAGGACACTCTTCCAGTCCTGCGTCCAAGTCATTTATGAAGATGTTGAAGAGCACAAGTGTTGTAGTGTGTTTTTATACTTTGTAATACTTTGAAGTAGTTTTGTTTTGTATCCCCATATTTTTCCCAAATGGTTTATCCCAAACTGTACCCCCCTCCCTTTACCTGTGTTATCCCTCTCCCAGGATGAGATCATCCCCAAACCCCCACCCTGGCTCTCTGTCAATCACTCAGCATCCCATTCCCTCCATCCAGAAGTTTCGGTCCAGGTTGTCAAGTGATTAGCCAGAGGCTAGGAGTCAGCCCCCCAAGCCTTGCCCCATACGCTGTCCTGTATGTCTGTCCCCCAGCATTCATCCCTTAGGGTCACTTATTGGTTGGTAAAATGTTATCTACTTTTGGTTTCCACCTCCCTTTAAATGTAACCTTGGCACATCTCCCGGGGCTCTTGGCAGGAGGCCCCCTGAGGTGCAGGAGCTCCTTTGGGAGTCCTAATAACACCTTGGATTAACCCCTGCTAAGAGTCGGCCCTTTATCTTCTACCAATGTCTCTGGTGTCTCTTCTGCTGCAAAGGCGCCCAGCCCAGGTGCCCTCAGTACCCTCGGGGCACGGGAGAGTGTCTCCCTGCCGTCGGCCGTGTTGGGGCTGCCCCCCGGTGTCTGCCAACTCGGGACTGGCTGAGGGTTCCTGAGAAGTTTGCAGAGGGACCAAGACACACAAGGATGAGGATGGAACCCTGCAGAACCCCATTAGAGACAGGTCACCAGTGTGATGTCATCCCATTCGCTAGAACCTTTTGTGCCCAACCCATGAGTCAGTTGCTCACCTATTGCATGATGTGTTTATCCAGCTGTGGGCTGGACATTTTGTCCAGAAGGATCTTGTGGGAGACACTATCAAAAGCTGAGCTGAACTTCAAAAAGATTACAGCAAGTGGCTTCCCTTGATCAGCTAGCTGACTTACCTTGTCATAAAAGGAAACCAGGTTTTACAAGCAAGACTTTCCTCTCACGAAGCCATGCTGGCTGTGACCGATGACTGCATTCTTTCAAGTGTTTTTCAATACCTCCCAGAATAATCTTCTCCATAACTTTACGAGGCACCTAAGTGAGACTAACAGGCCTGTAGTTTCCAGGGTCATCCTTCTTGCCCTTCTTGAAAATCAGGATAACGCTTGCCAGCTTCCAGTCAGCTGGGACCTCTCCGGATTCCCAAACTGCTCAAAAATCCTTGAGAGGTTTTGCAATGACATCAGCCAGCTCTTTGAGGATTCTTGGATGAATCCTATCCGACTGCATAGATTTGTAGGGATCCAGTTGGAACAGCAGATTCTGCACAAGTTCAGATTTGCAGTGATGGTAATCCAGCTCAGGGCACTGAGACACCCTTGGTCCATCATCCATGTCCAAGAGAGCGGTAAAGAATGCACTAAACAGCTGTGCCTTGTCTATGTCCCTGTTTGTGAGGTGACCATCCTCATCCTGTAATGTCCTGGGGTGATGTTATGATACTGTATCCCCTATCATCTGCTTTATGCCCAGACATGGGTTCTGTGACTTTAAGCTCGAAGGGGAGGTCTGGGGGAATTCCTTGGCTCAAAATTTGTGTTCAGTCCTCACAAACTCCCCCCAGGTTTGTGCAACTGTGTTGTCTAGCATGGACAGAGGGACGACATCTTTGCTTTTAGCTTCTTGTTTTTTAGCTGAGGCAACAAGTTTTTCCTGGGACTGTGGCTGCTTCTTCTGGAACTGTTCAGTTTTACCCCGGTCCGAAACACCAGAACATTACCGGGAGCTCCATGCAGCGGCCTGAACAGGAGGCTTCAGGGACACCACATGCCGGCTCCAGACCTTGGGAGAAGCCGAGCAGGACTCTAAAAACCCACCATCTCTATCCACAATGAGAAGGTTTATTATCTAACATTATTCATTTTCTTTTCCATGCCTGTGTGCACTCTGCTTGTTAAATAAACAGGCTTTTTTCACTCTCCTCCAAGAAATTCTTTTTGAACCTGTGGGGGAGGGGCTGCTGAAACCTACCTTTCTTTAGAGGACATGTTCATTTCAGGACGTTTCCTCCTAATTTGTCTCAAAATGGAGATGTTATTTTTACACTGCCTATTGCCATTAATATATTTGAAAAAACTCTTCAATTGTCCCCCACAGTTCTGGCAAGCTTCATCTCCAGTTGGAAAATCACATTATAATCCTTCTACAATAATTTACATGGAGACCATAGATGTAAAAGTGTAAGGATGAAAAGGGTAAGGGTGCAAAAGGGGTAAAGGAGATCTCCTGTTGAGTCACGAGTTTTAGAGTGGACCCCTTTGCCAAACTTAGCCTCAGACCTGATCAATGGTTTAGGTCTAAAGAATGTAGCAGCAATTATTCAGTTGTCTATAGTAAAATTTACGGATTGATTCAATAGGATTTACTATAAGCACAACAGTAACTTAATTATGAATCTAAGATGACAATGTCAGGAAAATCCACAAATGCCCAAATAGGAAACAGAGGAGTCCTTCAACTTTATTCAAATAAAGGGAGAGTCCACTGGGGCACACACCCAAGGGCTTTTCTCTCTCGGGGTTTTGGAGGAGTCTCTTCTTTTGTTGTTCAGCAATTCTTTTGTTGTTCAGCAAATGCCTTATGGGCATTCTGAGTTGTGGAACAGCTTCTCTAATCCCCATGACAATTAATGTTCTATTATCTTCCATGTTTTGCCTTCCCCCGGGGTTATTGTGATCCCAATTAAGACTTTGCAAGGGCATTTTGTGATCCCCAGGGAGTTCGTGTGCATGTTCCCTCTCCCATATCTGCATACCCGCTGCTCAGATAATTTGTCTTTCTTCGGGTGTAAACAAAAGGTTTATTACAGATGGCATTTTATCCCAGGTATAAACACTGGGTCCCAAAAATTGGTCTACTTGTTCTGCTAATCTGATTGGATCTTCTAGTAGACCTTTTAATTCCTTTTTAAATGTTCTCATTTTGCAGGAATTAAGTGGGGCAGTTACAAACCCCATTCCCCCATGTGCCCCTCTCAATGATACTTCTCGGAGGGGGTATCTGCTTGGTTTTCATTTTTCAGTTCATCTCATTGGACCACTCTTCCCCTGGTATTCTGACTAGGTCCGTAAGGGTGTGGAGGGGGTACATTGGCAGATAATCTAAGGGGTCCCAGTTTTTAGTTTCTTTTAATTTAAACGTATTCACCTCCCTCAGAAAAGCCTCGCCCTTCCAACAGGTAGCATAATGACTCTCTTCTCGGCTAACAGGTTCTTTAGCATTCACATGAATATTCAAAGCTTGGCACATCCACCCCTCAAAAGAACCATGATTCGGACAGAATAAATTATCTGATCTTATCTCCTCTTTAGTCGATTCTATCATACAATAATGTATCATTTAAATTTTATTTTTATTCTTTGTGTCAGGGTTATGTTTCCACTGTGCCAATTTTATCCCTAGGGGGCTATTGGGAGGTATATCTATTGATGTTTTCCTACTCCCCTTTCCCCTGGGGGTTTTCTCTTTGCTTGCTTTCTGTCACATTTTCTTAGCTTATCCCAGCACCATTTGCACACCTTTTTTTCTTCTTTCTTAACTTCCAAGCAAATCTGACTCTACAACTTTCACACATATTTTCCCAGTCCTTCTCAGGTCCTGTTCAGACTCGGGAAACTAAATGCTGTTTTCCCACACACTATTTCCTACAGAAAGGAAAAGATTTAATGCCTGATTCCTGGCTCTCAATTCCACTCTTTCACACTCTCAGCACCAGGCACTCTTTTGTGTGGATGTTCAATACCATCTTTTATGACAGATTTTACACTCACGCCATACCTGTTGCTGTTGACTAAGAAATGACACAGACTCATCAGAAGGCTGGGTGGCATAACACTCCGTATATTTGGAACTGCTCCTTTTTATAAGCTGTTCCGATCCAGGTAGATTTGATTGGTCATTTAGTTAATACATTTTACATGATTGGCTAATTAACAAGACGCCCTCCTTATAAACAATCTTTGAGAAAAACAAGAAAACAGAGAGTAGAAAAACAACACCTGCAGGTTGTTTATAATGATAAGCTATCATTGTTTATGTTCAACTCCCTAAAGTCTCTCAGGCTGATTCTGGGAAACTTATCTAGTTTTCTTGCTCTCTGACCAGGCTGTCACATTGACAGGTCCCCTTTTTTGTTTAAAGGAGGAGGTGGTGTGGTGTTTGTAATCCTCTGTGGGGCTCCTTGCAGAAAGGAGAACAAACACAGCTGTCACGGTTTGACGCTGGCACAATGCCGGTGCCCCCATGAAAATGCATTCTCCCTGGTGTCTGCTGTGAGATGTGACCAGGAATAGAGCAAAGCAGGCTCCAACTTAGGAATAAAGAAGAGAAATCTTTATTAACCTACAACTATATGAAAAAAGAAACACACAGAAAGAATGAAAAGAATGAAAACCTTCCAAAAACATTTCCTCTCCACTCCACCAAATTTCCAATATATCCATCCCTCAGATCACCAACTCTCAGTCCATCACCACCCTTTAGATAATCAATTCTCAGTTCATCAAGGAGTGAGGAGTCCTTCTTGTGCCATAGGCTTCCCCTGGAAACACAGTTGAAACCTCTTGTGCTTCCTGTCACACGTGGCACTGCCTGGAGATCATTTGCCATCGTGACATTTTCCTTCCATGTCCAGTGCTCTCACCACTGCGCATGGACCAGAGCTGCTTCTAGGGTTTTCCTTTTAAGGGTGCTTTGTCCAGTTCCAAAAAGAGCACAGTCTCTCACTTTCGGGACACCTGCCCCCCCCAAATTTCACCCCCTGGGGCGGAGGAGTCTCAAGAACAGAGATCTTCTTCTTCCCTGAAAATCAAGGGCACCAACCACCCTCCTCACCCATCGTCTCTGTTCACGCACTCCTTCACATAACAACACTGAACTCTCTTGGCTCCGAGCCATTGCCTCCCCCTGAATGCAGTCTCTGTGTCACAGGAAAAAAGGTTCTGTCCATGGCTATACAAGAAAAGTCCAGCCAAAGGCCACTCCATCACCTCACCCCAACAAGATTCTTCTCCACTTCTCTCGTGGCCCATTTCCTCTTATCTCTATCTTTCTTCTCATTCAACTCCAGGAGGATCAGCATTTGTAAGGTTTCCATCATCCAAGAAAATGGTTAAAAATCTCAGGCTCTGCCTGTCCAGAACTCCCACGGCTGCCCTGCTGGGCACCTTCTCGCCACAACCCCCCTTCTCCTCCTCGGCCGGCCATGCTATCAAATTCCAAGGTGGCACAGGCACAAACACCGTCTCTCTCTCTCTCTCTCTCTCTCCTGGGGGGGGGTGGGGGGGTGGCTGCCCTATGCCTCTTGGTGCTCCTCCACCCTTCCATCCTCAGGGCCCTGGTTCACCTCACCTGGCCGCATGGCTTCCCCTCCCCCACCCAGCCGGCAGCAGCTGGGCAGGGGAGGTCTGAACCTTTCACTGACCGGAACCAAGAGAAGGTTTTCCTGGGAGTTCTCTGATTTAACCCCCTGTGTTCTCAGAGGCGTATCCATGTCCTCAGTGGCCACACCAGGTGCCAATATTCAAATCTGAGCACCTATTGGTTTGACCACAGCATCCCAAAAAACTCACTTGCTCTCAAATCAGGACAACAGCTCCAGAGGTTCCTCTAGAAGTTGCTAGTTATCAATCAGAACCTCAATTGGATGTCAATTTGAAATGGTCGGAGAGATCAAATCTTGTGATTCCCTCTTAAAAAAAGTACACTATTAATCTTAAAATCAATTACATATTCTAATACAATATCAATACTAATATAGTAACAACTTATCATTAGTTTGTTCAAGGAACTGACAGTCTTAAGTTGTCAACAGTCCTTTTCCAGAAACAAGGAAAGGATGGAATGTTCATTCCCCACTCGTGGAGGGGCCATCTGATTGATGGTCGTCATCTTGATCATCGTTCAGAGTTTGACTGTTGGCCACATTCTGGTTTTGGTGTCACAAATCAGGGTGGACACACATCGCAGGTACCCATTGTACTCCAGTATCTGTGGAAACGCATGCATCCCCGCGGCCCCAAGTGATAAGGTCATATGGGCCCTCCCACTTATTAGTGGCTAGGTCCCATATCCAGACTTTCACTCGAGGCAGGAGTGTCTCACCTAAAGAGTGCAATGAGAGAAAATTATTTGGAATGTCAGGATTCTCTGAATTCTGTGACACTGTAAGATGATTGATTGTATCTAGAGCTTTTTCCAATTGACTGTGTGGGGTTTCTCTAGGCATTCCCCCTTTTTCTTTCTCCTGAATACGCTTTAAGGTACCATGAGCATGTTCAACAATGGCCTGGCCAGTTGGAGAGTGCGGGATACCAAGTTTATGTGACACTCCCCATAAGCACAAAAACTGACTCGTCTTCTGCGAGACATAGGCGGGGCCATTGTCAGTTTTCACAGAAGGTATTCCCAAGACTGCAAAAGCCATCCTCCAATGGGCAATCATGTTGCGACCCTTTTCTCCAGTGTGAGCAGATGCCCACATGGCAGAGGAGAAAGTGTCAATAGACATGTGCACATACTTAAGTTGGCTAAATTTAGTGATGTTAGTAACATCTGTTTGCCAAAGCTGCAAGGCCTTTAGGCCTCTGGGGTTCACCCCTGCTGGTAAAGGTGCAGCAAGTCCATGACAGTCAGCGCAAGAACTGACAACATCATGAGCCTCAGTTGGCATCAGGTGAAATTGTTTCTGCAGAGTATGTGCACTTTGATGGAAAAAAATCATGCAAAGCTTTTGCTTGCGCAATCTTGTCAGGATGAGGCACTACCCACGCAGGGCTAGCCAACCTGTCAGCCCTGGCATTACCTTCTGTTATGAAATCAGGTAAATCGGCGTGACTCCGAATGTGCAAAATGTAATACCAATGAACTTGGGCCTGAATTGCACCCCACAAGGTTCTCAATAACTGAAACAAAACTGCGTTATTGACTTCCTTCAGAAGTGAACAATCCAAATGCTTGGTTATATCTGCAACATAGGCAGAATCAGTGACCAAGTTCAGAGGCACCTGAGAAAATTTCTGGAATGCCATGGCAACGACCCTTAACTCAACCAGTTGGGCTGAGCCTGACTCATGGCCCTCCAACATTTGCCATCCAGATTCATCCTTCCAAGTAACAATGGCTTTCCCCATTTTTCTGGAACCGTCAGTGAAGATGGTGGGTCCTTTCACTGGCACCCGGCTACTTTTTGGCCGCAATGACAGATTGATTGTATTTGCCATCTGCAATAACTTCTGACTAGGCATATGATAGGATATCTGCCCTGAAAAGTTTTGCAGCACACTTTGCAAAGGAGCGCTGTTAGCAAAGCTCCATTCAAAGTCTTCCTGAAAGCGGCAAGGGCTCTTGGGGCGCACGGTCACCTGACAAAGGGACAAAATCCAGAGATTACTCAGGGATGATGACGCGGCCTGTCTGTGCCAGCATTTTGCCACCAGGGCACACCCCCACCGGGGGGCTGGCCGCTTGCATTCATTGCTGTTGCTGTCCCCATCCAGGGATGGGGAGGACAGCCTGTGGGCAGCAGGGGTTGGTGGGTTGGCCAGAGGCTCCAAAGTTGAGGGACCGACTGCGGACTGTGAAGCCGAGGGGCTGGTTACAAGCCCTCATGTGGGGGGGCTGGCCACTGGCTGTGCCTTGGCCAGGGGCCCAGCCGCGAGTGCCACGGCCGGCAACATGGTGGTGGGCTGCATGGCTGCAGGCGGAGGCACTGCTGCCGCCGCCGTGGGGGCTGCAGGCCTGGCCGCCACCGATGCAGGTGCCACCAGCACGGGCTGCAATGGCAAAGCTGCAAAAGACATTAAGTCAACCAAGTCAGCCTCCGTGCAGAGAGTAGAAGAGGCAGATGTTCCACAACTAAAGGTGGGGGGGTGAAAGGGAACAAAGCTCCTGTTGTGTGATTTACTGATTGGAGAGACGCTGCTGGTGTGGCGGTCACTGTTGCTGTAGTCTGCACAGGACCCATGGAAAAGGGCAGGGGAAGCTGGCAGGGGGTGTGACTTTGGCTGGAACAAATGCTTGTTGGCAGGCGCTGACAATGGATGCAGCCAGTACATCTGTTCAGGCTCCTTGGCTGACAACAAGGGAGCTGACAGAGCGACCAGTAGGGCTGTGGTGACTGCCGATGACGGAGGTGGTTCCACCCTCACTCATGGTGCAGGGGAGGAATCTGAGTCAGAAGCAGCAGCTCCTGCCCGCCGTGAAAGTGTTGGTCCCCAGCTTGTAGGATAGGGAAGGTGGGGCCAGCAGTCTGGGCCAAGTGGCTTGTGGGACAGCGCAAGGCCATCCCGCTGGGGGGGGGCGAGGCTGGCCGTAACACAGACATGTCCGCCGCTTCCCACGGCACGGAGATGGGCATCACCAGTGGCTGGAGGAGGGCAAGCTGTCACAGCGGCTCAGTGGCCACTCTTTGCGGGGCAGGGGGAAACTGATCTGCTGGCCGTGACGGAGACAGTTCCGGCGCCACCAGTGGCAGTGGAGGGGCTGAAAGTGGCACAAAAGGGGAGGGGCTGTCCCCCAGGCGCGGTTGGGATACGGCTATCGTGCTCGGTGGTGCCAGTTTTGCAGGAGGAGGATATGTTGTCTCACAGAACCATAGGGATGAGGATATTTCAGCAGAACATAATCTCTAGGTGAGAGAAAGGTTCTGCAGGGGGTCCCCATATCCCTCACCGGCAGCCGCCTGGCCCACCAATCCTCCCCTCGGGGTGTCAGTGACCCCAGAGGCAACATTTTCACCCTCTGAGGTCCGCATTTCTGATTTGCTTCCCCTCTGGGTATGGCCTCGGAAGACATGGGACAGGAGTCCCCATACAGGTATAAGTCGAGGCATGGTGGAATTCCCATTAGCAACTTCTTCCAAGAGCCAGTAGTCCAATGCCTCCCATAATTGCGGACTAAAAGTGATGTCTGTATCTACTGGCAAGTCATGAGATTTGGCCCAGGTAAACAGAGCACAGAGTGAATCATCTGACACAGAGACTCCAATAAATGAAATCATGTCATTCCGCACAGAAATGATCGCACCTTCTTCCCTAGAGAGGTGACTCCCCATCGTGAAAAAACTGACCTCCAACCTCCAGCAAGAGATACCAACTGTCCACTCTGCTGGGGAATTCTTTCCTACCAGAGATTTTAAGCTATCAGAGCAAAACCAAGATCCCAGTCTGTTCCAGGAGGACGTGAGGAAAGGTCGTTACCTCTCTGGAGGAACAGAGGGTATCCTGACGCGTGTGGGCTGTGTAGGTGCCACGGGGTCCCAGCAGAGTTCTGGCCGGGGTCTGCGGCGTCCCTTCATCCATCCCGCGATCTACGAAGGGCTGACCGATGCAACTCATGTCGGGATCACCAGATGTCGCTGTTGATTAAGAAATGACACAGACTCATCAGAAGGCTGAGTGGCATAACACTCCGTATATTTGGAACTGCTCCTTTTTATAAGCTGTTCCGATCCAGGTAGATTTGATTGGTCATTTAGTTAATACATTTTACATGATTGGATAATTAACAAGACGCCCTTCTTATAAACAATCTTTGAGAAAAACAAGAAAACAGAGAGTAGGAAAACAACACCTGCAGGTTGCTTATTATTATTATAAGCTATCATTGTTTATGTTCAACTCCCTAAATTCTCTCTGGCCAATTCTGGGAAAACTTATCTAGTTTTCTTGCTCTCTGACCAGGCTGTCACATCCACACATACCCATGGTTCACATACTAGTCCACAACTTAAATACAAAATTACACTCATACAGACAACAAAATCTTTGTTAAAAATTTTTATTCACATAGACAATAAACTCTTCACTTTTCTCCGGCCACCTTGGTCACCCAGTTTGCAGTATGTCTCATTCACTCAGCATTTACACTCATCAATCACACAAGATGCAGGACATACACATTTACTTCACACACATTTACACAATACTAAGGTACTTCTGTTGTTTAATTAGATGTTAATATTTCTTTACAGGTGCTGATTCGTTACAAAATAACCTACCCTCACTAAAATAATCCTAAACCCTTCTAATATCCCCAAGCTTAAAATCTTTCTCTCACTTAGCCACACACCTATAAAGCCCCAGCTCTATAATAGCACTTAAAATGGATTTCAAAGCCTTACTGAAGGGTCACTGCTTATCTTTGCTTACTGTCCTTGTAGCCAAAAGATACATCAATTGTTGTCTTACTTTCCTTTTACCCCATTATCAAGAAGGCCTATCGGAGATATTTTTGCCCGAAGTCCAGGAGGAATGATGAGGAGGACTCCATGGATATCGGAAGGCTAATTAATTACTTTATTATACTGTATTACTCTATACTATATTACGCTACATCTAAACTGAATCTGCACAAGCACCCAACTCAACTCCACTGCACAGAATCTTGTGACTGTCAGCCGACAGTCCCGACACACACATGCTTGGCCCTGATAGGCCAAGGAAACAAAACACATCACTCTGGATAAACAATTTCCATATTGCATTCTACTTTGGCACAACACAGGCACAGCAAATGAGATAAGAATTGTTTTGCTCATTCTTTTCTCTGCTTCTCTCACTGCTTCTCTCAGGTTCAGAGAATGTGAATCCCACACAGGCCTAATCAGTTTCTCAGATCTCTCAGGCAGTGCTATCTGCTCAGCAGCTTTGCACCCCTAGACCAGCCCAACCATTCATGCCTATGGGTATACTGGGATTTCGGGTTTTCAGCATCCTGCCTTCTGCATACCCTGTACCCAATATATCCAAGGCTCCTGTAGGCAATCAGGTGTGGACCGAGAGCAGTAACACCCAGAACTAGGATTCCTGCAGTCGGATTACAGGCTATTCCTCTCTTCTTTGTTTTCTTAATTCCACTTTTTAACCCCAAAGTAGCTAAACCTTGACAATTATGGGACTCACTCAGTTTACTATCCGCTTTGTGCCTTCACTGGCCGGTGCCCTAGCGGGGAGACAAAAACGCAGTTAGAAGGGCCCTGCTATCACTTCGCAGATCCGGAGTGTCCGGTCTATGTCTCATACGCACACACATACTCTCCCAGGTTCCGCACCACCCCTTCCGCACAATGCTCATCCAT
The DNA here is from genome assembly GCF_051311805.1 of Agelaius phoeniceus. Lineage (NCBI taxonomy): Eukaryota > Metazoa > Chordata > Aves > Passeriformes > Icteridae > Agelaius > Agelaius phoeniceus. Next base: position 9,505,107 of record NC_135301.1, on the reverse strand, counting down.
CTAGGTTTTTGTGCACAATTTAGGGGCTGGCAGTTGCCACAGTTTCTTGAGGAATCTTTACTTGCCCTTTTCTTTTTGTCCCTTGTATCCACTGAGTGTCTGACCTGCAGTCACCAGTAACAGCAGGAGAAGCCCAGACCAACCGCTAAACTTAGTGGGGCGCCTCTTGCTCAGGATCTCCCAGCGTTAGAGAGACGAGGTGCTAAATCTCGGTGGAACTTCCAAATTCTGAGAAACAAGGCTCATTCTTAAAATTTTTTTAAAGTTTAATAAGGGGTAAAAGGGACAGTAAATAGCGCTGGGTGCCTGGCAAATTGCCAGTGGCACATCAGTTAGTTATAGCAATGTTCCTTATATACTTTTTCATTTCACTGATCAAATGCATATTCTTGACGATTATACATATTCAACCATTCCTTTGAGTTATTTCACATGTTCTGGGAATTCTTTAGCTTTGTTTGACCCCTGACCTGTTGTGCAATAGTGTAGATTTGATTTTTGAGAGTTGTGTATGTCATTTCCTCACACCAACAAACAGGGAATTATTGATAGCTGCAGGGTCAGGGGTAGAAGTCCTTTTCACATCCTTTCTTTTGATGTTATCTGTGTGGTTCCTTCAATATTATCTAATCATACAGACAGTTTTAGTTATTTCCCCAAACTTATCTAAGTTATTCTCACTATTATTAGTTAGTTACAAAAATAAAAGCATCCTGCAAAACTTAACATTCAAGTCTCTATTTTAATATTTTGCGAAAGCCTAAACTACAATATATGTTTATCACACTAATACATATAAAAGCTAAACATGGCCAGGGCATTGGCCTCAAAAGCTGACAAATCAAAAAACTTTATAAAAATCAGTTTTAAAGTGATTATGAACTGTACTAAATCAAAATTGTTGTGATTAATAATAATTTGCAAAAGCTAATACATAATAGTGAAATCCAACAACTACATAGTTGTTTATAACACTCCATATGCAGTTTTCCATATTTTTCTGGGACTGGCCACACCTCTGGGCTCACTCCATCATTCACAACAGTGTTAGCCTCCCCATTACTCCCCATAACACCAACTCACATTCCCAACTCCGGCCATCAAATCCCCTCCCAGCAAACCACAATCACAACTAGGAATAATCAGAAACTCATACTTTTCAAACTCATCTCACACATTCAGCAAACTCTCACAGGTATCCCCGTATATACACACACTCACCAATCATCTTTCCCACTTATGAAAAGAACATTTGAACAATTGTTCCCCCTTTGGCATAGATAGAGAAGTTTCTGTGTCTACTAGGAAACACACTTCTCAGTTGAGCCCTCAGTACCATAGCAGATTCCTTCCCAAGTGTTTTTTTGGTCGGCTCTCCCCTGGCGAGGAAGGAATGCCTCTTCCACATCCTTGTAGCCAATCCTGCCCTTTCTATCCTGGGGAATTCCCTTGGGCCCTGCAGTTCATCCCTCTGGGGCTATAAAAACTCTGCCATCACCTTTGCCTTTGCCTTTTCCTCATCCCTTCCTACATACACTTTCTAACCAGTTCATCCAGGGACTTATTCTGCCCTTCTTCTAGATCCCCCTGTGGGTGCTCATTCTCCCACAGCTCAAAATTACTCATTTCTCCAGTGACCCAAACAAAATCCCTTCATGTATCAAGCCAGGCTTGGGTGGTACTTTGTCTCATACTGTATACCAAAGCCGGTCGCTGTAGCTTACACTGCACGTCAAAGTCATTTCCTGTCCAGTTGCAGCATCCAGACACCTCTGCAGCACACCTGTATGGGCCCCTGGGCGACTCTCACAACACCACAAGCTCTGTAAAACACCAGGTCCCGAAGGGCAGGAACAGCTGATGGTGCCACAGGGATAGGCAGGTGGCCAGGGTGTCCTGCAGCTTCATGGGGCTCCTGCCAATGAGGGTAGCAGCACTGGGAACCTCCTGGAGATGAGCTCTGGCTGTCCCACAGCCTCAGCTCAGTCTTGCACCTCCCCCACAGGTCCCCAGCTTGTGCTGCCAATCGCACCTGGCCTTGGACAGAAACCCCCTTAAGTCCTGAATAGCAAGGGGACAAACCCAAATCCTCCACCCTGGCTCCATAATGACCGGGGGAGGGGTGGGGGTATTGTGGTACTGGGGTGGCTTTATTGATTATCTGGATGAGGTGATTGAGTCTACCATTAGCAAATTGCAGATGACATCATGTTGGGTGTAAGTGTTAATCTGCTGGAGGGTAGTGTTACCAGATGAGAAATTGTCTACACCTGGTGAGCTAACACAATGCTTGTTTTTCAAAAACCACTGGCCTATGGAACTGTGCAATGTCCATTGTGTAAGAAGAACTGCAAGTTCACCAGCTCCAGTGCCCTGGCAACTTACTAGGTTGGCTGTTGTCGGTGATGGAGAGAGACGGGGAGACTGACTCAGTGATCAGAATCTGATTTTATTGTGGGATACAAATGCTTATATACTATTTCAGGGAGACTAGTAATGTGTACTACAATGATTAGGTTAAAATCACATACACAAACGTATGAATATAACAACATCTCTTGCTTGCAGAGTTTAATGGGATTTTCTTTTTCCGGACAACCCGTTTGATTTAATCTTCTTGCAATCTAGGTCTAATTTTCAAAGTTCTGTTTGCTTTTTCCAAGGCATCCTGTTATCAAATCTCTTATGTTAACCAGGTCGAAAGTCCATCATCCGTCTTGTGTCCCCCAACATTCCAACATCTTCCCCTTTCCTTTTGACCAAAAATATTCTTTTAATGGCCTTATTAATTAATCTCTGCACACATTGAAAGATATCATGATTAATACAATTATTGTCAAAATTACCACATACATACCTATCCTAAAAAGAATCTTTTAGTTAAAAACTCCAGCCACTAAAAGACTCAGGCTTGATCTTTATAAACTATAAACATTCCTGATGGCAGCTGCATTACTGGATTTAGAAAGGCTGCCAGAAGTATAATTGTACCAAAAGGTTTGATTCTTATACATGGGGTGATAGGGAGAAACATCCCAAGCTTTAGAGTGATTTCTTCCCATGTATTTAAAATTAACACAAAAATCCAATTTCACAGAACCCGGGAGCTCTAATTCTTGGGGTTCCACCAAGGGTGCTTCAGGAGGGTAAGGGATCCAATTTGATGTGATTTGATTTGCTTTCAAAAAAACATTTTTTAGTGTGAAGTTCTGGAGGAGCTATATTCCCCCCTAATTTTTTTGTTTTTAATAACGTGTGTTTCTCATTATGAACATGAAGGTAACATCAAAGCCAAACAATATGTAACACAACAATAAACTTATACTAAGTAAAAATAAATCAGATAATAGATACAATTAGTAGCAATTGAAAAATAAAAAGGTGATTTAAAACAATACATTATCAATTTCTTAAATATTTTACCATTACTTAGAGTCTGTAGTAATTGGCAAGCTTTATTTTTTAAAGTGAGGGCTTGGAAAATCATTCCTGGGTAAGATTTCCAAGTTCACCTCAAAAGGAGGTTTAGCTGTTATAGGTCCAAATTTGGTAAGTCAAAATTACTTGAATATAATTTTGGTGCAGAAAATTTTCTCTACTAGTTAAGACCAGGACTTGCTAGTGTCCAGGCTTTTAACTGGAAGAGTCTTTTTAATATATTTTAGAAACCTCTTAGTAATTGTAGTTAGAAAAATAATATATGTCTTACAAATAGCTATACAACAATGGGTGAAGGTTTGTAAAGTAGCTGGTTTTCTCATTTATCATTAGTTAGTCAATGGTACCATAGACAAATAGCAAATGAATAAAGTAATGCTTGTTATAAAAAGTCAGTGAATTCACATAATAAGATTAACAATATAATTAGGGTTAATAATATATCAGTAGAAACTGTCTTAAGAAATTGAGGTTATATTTTCCTAGACATTTATGACATTAAAGCAAAAAAGTAAAAAAAGCATTAAATAACTCATAATTACTTACAGTCATAATATGGAATTGTTTCTCATTCTTCAGTACTACTTATAAAAAATAAAATAGCAAAAACTGTTCTTACTTCTATAACAAATGTGGAAAATGCATATTTTATTATTTGCTTTTTGCAAATATTAAAATGAATATTATATGTGTTATGTTACAAAGTTATGCTGTATTAATTTTCTTAAGTAGTGTATTAAATATAGTTTTAGGTTATAACATAATGTTAAAATAGAAACTATGCTATGTAAGATACTTTTATTTAAAGAAAAGACTCCCACTGAGATAGCAGCCACAGGACATCTAAATCTTTCAGAGAAAAAGAATTTATTGCTCTCTTATCAGAAGAAACTAACTTCTTCCTGCTTCTCTCAGCCATGAAGATGCTGGTTAGGATTAAGAGGAAGAAGTTGACGATGACCAGACAGAATCCTGTGTTTGAATGGAATTTATGCATCATGTATGAATATGCAACAGGTTATTGTTTTTAAAGGTTAATCTTCTGTTCACGTGTCCTTTTTCAGACTTATGTTGCCCAGAAAAAGGTACCCAGACATCCGTAACTCTGTTTCTATTGTTTCATATTGTCCTAATCCAAATTGTCCAAAATTTTTATTACTCTAATTGTAATGCTATTTTTATAACCATTGTATTACTATTAAACTTTCAAAATTTAAAAAAAAAGTCATTGGCGTTTTTCACAACAAAATAGCGTTATCTTCTAATTTAAATGAGCAAATTTTGACAAAAATTCATTCAGACTTTATGTCATTCACTTGTATAGCAAAGGAATTATAACTCAAACACGTATACTTCAACAAAACTTAAAATCATCCTCAGTAAAACTTAACCTTTATTAAATATTAAGCCCCGAATGTTTCGGGGTGTGTCCTGCCTGGCTTTGTCTGGCCTCGCTGCTGGACCAAAGGCGCCAGCTGTGGCGTTTTTCACCCCAGAGATGCCTTTGGCTGGCTGGGTGCTGCAGCTGGGTGCTCAGAACAAGTCCAGGCAAAATAGGACCTCAGTTTACCTTTGGTGGAAAAGGTTCAGACGAGATGAAGGTGAAGAGAAAAGGAGTGGGTTCTGCCGTGTAGCTTAGATCCAGAGTTTATTGTAGCATGGTAGATTTCTGAATCTGGCAACAGCTCCAGACAGACAGAGACGGCAGAGACAGAACCACGGCAGAGACCCCGACCGCATGGTCTCGTGTCCTTTTTAAGCCCCGGGGACAGGGGGAGGGGACGGACAGGTGAGGGCCAACCAGGTGTGAGCAGGGGAAGGGTCAGGGGATGTGGATGCTAGGACAAACCAATGAGCCCAGGCCTGGGGGGCATCTGCCAATCACACAACAGCTTGCTGGAAGGTGCCAGGCAGGAGGGCACAGGGGGAGGGGGAAAGGCTGGCGTACCTAAGGGGGATGGGATAGGTGAGAGGAAATAGGACACACTGCAACAAACCTTAATAAAGTATCTCTAAAAGAACTTAAAATTAACATCACTGAGACTAAACAAAAATCAATCTTAACAAGAATTAACTTATTTAAACTCTATTATTACAAAAAGATAACTGCAAATTTGTCATATAACAGCTAAACATCAGAGTAAACAACATGCAAGTAAACAACTGTACTGAAATCTTTATGAGAGGAATAGTGGATTTGTCTTTACAAACAAGCTGTGGGTCTGCTGGTAGATAAAACAAGCACTGGGAGATAAAAGAAACAATGGGAAGGATTCCACTGATTGATGAATGGAAAAAGATATTTGCTTTTACAAATAAACTTTAGGTTTGCTGATAAACTAAATTAGACATTGAAAGATGAAAGAAACAATGGGGAAGAAAAAACCCCTAAATTCCGTAAAAATTGTAATATATGTTATAAAGTAATTCATGATTAAAGAGAGAATGTATGCTATAGAAATATAAAATCCAACGAGTCTCTGACCACAAGCAGCCCAGGGACAGATAACCACTCCGGAATTGCGAAATTCCTGAAGGCAGCAGGAGAATAATGCCTTGTTTACCAATGAATAGATGTGGCCAGTGCAATGATGGGCTTCCTCCAGGGCCATCAGGAAACACCCAAGGGTGATCATCGCTTGATAGATACCATCAATCAAGATAACCAAAGTTGCCAAGAAAGATACATCTGAATATGCGACTTCCCCTGACATGATCAGTGCCTGCCACTACTCAGGAAACAGCAATTGTCCAGCCCTGCACAGTGAAAAAACTTTCATACATATGCAGGGTTACAAAAGAAATCGGGGCACCTCTGCCTCAGGCATAAAAAACTGTATAAAATAGCCTCTCTGGAAACGGCATTCGTGAACAGAGGGAGATCTGGTGCGATAGAGGTCGGATCTAGGTTCACCCAGTGCTGATCCCAGGCTCGACGCTGTCTCTTTGGCTGTGGGTTTTTGAGGACCGTATTTTGGTCGTGAAAATAAAATCTTTCGCATTTATTAATTTGGATTTCTGGCTGATCATTTATAACAGAATTAAAAATTAAAAGGGAGGGTTATACATTAGAGGGAAATCCTTGGGAAATCTTCAGTATCAGGTGTATTGGGGAGTCTGTACCTCTCAAGTACCTCAGCCAATGGGGAAAGAGAGAAGGGAAATGTGGCTGGGAAATTAGGATAAAAAGGAGGCTGCGTCCTCCAAAAATTCAAGAGATCCCAGGGGAATGCCCTATAGCCTCTCCCTTTATTCGAATAAAGCCAGAAAGGACTCCTCTGTCTCCTTTTTGGACATAAACCTCTGGTGTTTATGGATTAATTTTCCTAACATTTACAATAAAATTACCTTGTTGGAACTATGTAGTAAAAAGCAAGCACTTAACAAAGCTGACAGTGGAATTAAGTCTCAAAAAAATCAGTAAAGTTTAAAGTTTGTCTTGAATGTGAGCTAAAGGATCTTGAATTTAAAACTTATTTAATGCCTCTTAGTGAACGATGTAGTTTTGCTATGTTACCAATTTATAAAAAGACACCACCTCTATACTAACACCTTTGAATTTTTCTAGTAACAATACTGTTAAAAATCATAAATCACAAGTTAGAAGGTAAATTTAACACTGGCTGGTGCCAGGTGGGGGAGGGAGGGGGGCACCCCCTGCAGCAGCTTTAAAGATTGCTTGTAGGATAAATTTAAGTTTGGCTTAGTCAGAGTAATGGCATATAAACACTGAAGGCTAAACCAAAAAGAGGTGTAGTTATATAGTGCTAAATAGCTGTACCAAAAAATTCACAACAAAATACATTGTTAAAAAAAAGGCAAGCAACTGGAAATTTGACCAGGGCTAGGTGTCTCTCAGGGCTTTAGATCTGTATGAACTGTGGCTTTTGATAGCTGGGCTGCTCCTTCCAATTCTTGCAAGTGCCTGGGGCACTTCAGCCAGGGACCAATGTGGGGGTGTCAACTGTCCCCAATGACTCCTGTACAAAATCTGAATGCATAATAATTCCCCACTGTGTTTACACATCCCTCCCTCATAAAACCAGGACAGACAGCACAAAAAGTTTAGCTGTGGCAATCCTCCCATCAGGCCCAAGTGTTGTCTTTGCAGGCTTTCATAATTCCCACCTGTTCCTGGGAGTACCTGAGGCACAGTAATTAGTGGCCACTCAGGAATTTTGAGATAACAGTCACATCGGCTCCTGTATCAATGAGTCCTGTTTGGAGTGTCTCTGCCTTTCAGAGTCACTTTGCATTGGCATGTTGGATGCTCAAATGCAATCCGTTGTGTCCATAAAATCTGTGGGACCCCTGTGGAACCAAAAATCCCCCTCCCTCTGTTCAGTTATTGGGGGTGCAGATAGGGGTACTGCTGGAAAAAGTATGAGTTAGGATATATGGCTCACGGCCAGGACTACACAGGGTGGCTGGGGAGTCCATGTCATGAGTCAGAGTCAATAGCTCCAGGGAAAACAAACAGACAAAGTATGTATACACTGTCCAGGTGGCCCAAAAACTCCTGTAGGAATCAAATGAACAGATGAATCAAGCAACGTTACTGTGTTGGAGGTTGCCAGGTCCATTCCTGCACTGGGGTGGCTGATCGGTGACGGTCCAGCCAGGGCTGCTGTGGTCCGGTGAAGGCTGCTTGGGGAGACTGGGCTGAGGCTTGCAGCGGTCCCTCCGAGGCATTGGCTGGGGCATCTGTGTCTCACATGGTGCCTCTCCGTGCTTCGGCTCGGGTTTCCCGATATCGGATGCCCTTCAAAATCATACTTGGACCAACATTGATTGAGGCACCGAGGGCAAATACCAGGAGTTTTGGATCTGGCCTCCCCCTTTTCAAAACAGTCCTTTTTCAAATGCCAAGATTTCCTGCAAGTTTGGAGGTCCTCCTCCTTAAGGGCCTTTTTCTTTAGTTGCATCCATTTATCATTAGGCTCAGGAGGGAATGGATCAGTCTCATAATCTATCTGCCCTGGATCAAAGGGCTCCCCCTCCTCCCTGCTACAGCCAGGGTCAGCAATATAAACTGCTAATGATCATGAGAAAGGATGCCTCCCCCTCTGTGGTGGTTTGACAGGAAATGTGTTTTTTGGGATGCTGTGTTTTTGGCCAATGGATATTCAGACTTTAATATTGGCATTTAACCTGGCCATTAGGACATGGACCCTCCTCTGAGAACACGGGGTTAAAAGCAGAGCTCTCCCCTGGGAGGGTCCTTTTTGGGTTTCCGGCGGGAAAGAGTTCGGGTCTCTCCCCCGGCCCAGCTGCTGGCTGGGCAGGGGGAGGGGAAAGCCATGTGGCTGGGAGAGGTAGGCCTGAGCCCGGGGGTGGAAGGGTGGAAGAGAGAGAGAGAAGGAGACACCGGGAGCCATCGGGCAGCCCCCCGTGAGAGACACAGAGAGAGAGAGAAAGAGAGCCGCTGCCTGAGACTGTAACCTTGAAACTTGATAAACATGGGCCTGTGCCGGCAGCACGGCTGGGAAGGAGAAGAAGGGGGGGGGTGCAGCCAGCCGCTTGTAGGAGCTTTTAACCCCTTTTCGGAGAATGAGAACTTTACAGAACATTGACTTTTCCTAGAAGATAGAGTGGAAGATGAGGAAGGAAATGTGCAAGTGTGAGAGAGGTCTGGGTGAGTGAGAGATAGTAGAAGAGTAGAGAAGAATCCTAGTGGGAAGAGATGATGGAGTGGCTTTTGCTGGACTCTTTTTGTATAGCCATGGACAGAACCATGTTCCTTGTGATACAGAGACTGCATTCTAGGGGGAGGCAATGGCCACAGAACCAAGAGGGTTCAGTGTTGGTGCCCCTCGGCCCCAGGGGATGAAAAAATATGTGGGGGACAGGTGTCCCAAAGGAGAGACTGTGCCTTTTTTGGAACGGGACAAAGCATCCTTAAAAAAGACAACCCTAGAAGCAACTCTGGTCCGTGTTCAGTGGTGAGAGCACTGGACATGAAAGGAAGAGGTCACGACGGCAGATGTACTCCGGGCGGTGCCACGAGTGACACGGAAACACACGAGGCTTCAGCTGTGTTTCCAGGGGAAGCCCATGGTACAAGAAGGACTCTTCTCCTCTTGATGAACTGAGGATTGATTGTTTGAAGGGTGGTTCTGGACTAAGAGTTAGTGATTTGAGGAATAGATGTATTATGTTGGAAATTTGGTGGGGGGAGGAGGAAATGTATTTGTAAGGTTTTCATTTTCCCTGTGTGTGTGTTCCTTTTTATCTGTAGTTGTAGTGTAGTTAATAAAGTTTTGTTTTCTTTCTTCCCTAAGTAGGAGCCTGCTTTGCTTATTCCTGGTCACATCTCACAGCAGCTACCAGGGAGAGGGTATCTTCATGGGGGCAATGGCATTGTGCCAGTATCAAACCATGACACCCTCCTTTGTCTGGGCAGGGGCGAGGTTGATGGCTGTGTCACTGTCGAGGCGGTCACGACACAAAGCAGAGACCACAAGCAGTCTCAGATGGCAACTCTTTATTATTGAACATGGCTGACCTTTTATACACCTTCCAGTTGTTTATGCTTCTTCTACCCTAACTATTGGCCACAATAAGTCAACATAACACTATTGGTGAAAAGTTACAGTGACATCAACTAACTTTCTAAAAATACTTCGTCCAGCTGCAAAGTTCTCTTATCTATCTTTCCTCAGTTCCTCACTTCTCTGGGTCTCCTTGGTTACAGCCTTGGAGAGAGCTCCTTATCAGCTTCTTCTTGCTTCTCAGCTTCTTCTCGCTCCTTTAGCTAACAGGCCTGCTGTTAGCCCCTTCCACAATTCCCCCTTTTTGTTTTTAAACTAAATACAGCTGCTATGGATTTTTGCAGTGCCCTTTGCAAAAATCCAAGCAGACAGGGGAAACACAAAAAAACAATCACAACCATCAACAAAATTAACATTCCCATTCTTAATACAATCATTCCTGTCCTTCATCCATCTATAAGTCCTGATATATGGTCTTAGCCAGTGTCATCCGCACGTTCTGCTTCAGCTGCGGAACCATCCATCCTGTCGTTTCCTGCGTGCTCCAGGTAAGGTTTAACACAGCAAGCAGGAACCCATCGAGGACCATTATCTGTCAAAATGCAAGAATAACCCCTCCCCCAGGTTATCAGTTCCACTGGGCCAGACCACATACCAGTAATTAAATCCTTGACCCATACCTTGACATTTCTAGGGAAATCTGGTTGCTTAGAATTCAAAGAAGAAAAATGGTAAAAGATTGGAGCTAACTGTGAGTCAGGTAGTGGACACAAAAAGTTTAACACATAAACAGCTTTATCTAATCTCACTTGAGGTGACTCCTGTTGCATTCCCCCTTTTTGTTTTTGAACCTGACATTTAAGAAGATCGTGAGCTCTTTCAATAATTGCTTGGCCCGTGGGGACATGTGGAATGCCTGTTGAATGCTCAATGCCCCAAGCATGAAAGAATGCTTGCATTTTCTACGAAGCATATGCTGGGCCGTTATCTGTTTTTACATGACACAGAACACCTAGGATAGAAAAAGCATGATAAAAATGACGAATGGCATAATGAGTTTTTTCTCCTGTGAATGCTGAAGCAACCATTGCATGAGAAAAAGTATCAACTGTGACATGAACATACTTAAAGCGACCAAATTCTGGCATTTTAGTAACATCAGTTTGCCATTCCTCTAAAGCGGAAAGACCCCTAGGGTTGGTACCATAATACTGAGTGACATGAGTCATGTGACAGTCAGGACAAGAAGAAAGAATTGATTTTGCTTCACCAGGAGACAATTTAAATTGCTGCTGTAAAGCTTGAGCACTCTGATGAAAAAACTGATGAGATAAAATTGGCTGCTGCAACACATTTGGTACAGTTTTGATTGCAGCAGCAGCTACTAGAGAATCTACATAGGCATTGCCTTCAACAAAAAATCCCGGTAATGATGTATGGCTACGAATGTGCATGATGAAGTAAGGATGTTTTCGAGCACCAATAACTGTCCATTACTTCACTAACATGATAAACAATGGTTTCTCTCTAATATTATACAACACTGCTTGATCTAAATGCTTAACCAAATTGGCAACATAAATGGAATCAGTAACTATATTTACAGAACCAGGAAACAAAGTAAAAGCCAAAAGAACAGCACAAAGGTCAACCAATTGAGGAGATCCCTGCTGAATCATTGTCTCATATTCCCAGTGATCATCCTTTCTCCAAGCCACAGCTGCTTTTCCGGTTTTCCCAGATCCATCTGTAAAAACTGTTATACCTTCCACTGGAACAGGAGAACAAATTTGTTTCCCTTCAAAAGGAATCTCTTGGGCCAGTTTTAGAACAGGATGAGAAGGCAAATGGTATGTTATTTGGCCTGTAAAACAAGATAAGGCAGATTGCAACTCATGATTATTTTGAACGCACCATTCAAAATACCACTGTTGTACAGGTATCACAATGGTCACAGGGTCATGTCCCAAAATCTCATGACAATGCCTGCGGCCCTTGAGGATAATATCTGCAAAAAGCTCATAAAGTCCTGGAGCTGTTTTCCGATATCTGAAAGGTAAAAATATCCATTCCAGAATATGCAGTTGATCTTCCCAATTATCACTCCATTGACACAGTATCCCACATGGTATTTCATGGTCTTTCAAAATAAACAATTGAACACCAACAGAGGTATCTATCCTGTTAACAAATTTGTGTGCTAAGGCTAATTCAATTTCTTCTAGGGTCTTTTTTGCTGCTGGGGTCAATTGCCTCCTATCAGTAGAGGAGGTGATGCCTGAGAGCAAATCAAACAATGGTTGCATCTGATGATTAGTTATGCCTAAATATGATCGAATCCAACCTATTAAACCAACCAATTTCTGAACATCAGTAGCAGTTTTAACATCAATGTCTAACTTCACAGGTTGAGGCATAACTTGAGTGTTAGTCACCTACATACCTAGATATTTCCAAGGCATGTGTTCCTACACTTTCTCTGGGGCAATGATCAGACCAAAAGCCTTCAAATTTGTCACAGCACATTGTTTAAGAGCTGATAACTGTTGTTTGTTATCAGATGCCAACAAGGTATCATCCATGTAATGATAACAGTAGCAGTTATTAAATTGCTCCCGCACTTTTGACAAGGCCTGTGCCACAGACCATTGACAAATAGTTGGCGAATTTTTCATGCCTTGGGGAAGTACCCTCCACTAATATCTTTTATTGGGTTCAGCATGATTTATAGAAGGCACAGTAAAAGCAAATTTTTCTTTGTCCTGCTCAGCCAATGGAATAGTGAAGAAAAAATCTTTCAGATCAATGACAACTATTTGCCATTCCTGTGGAATCATCGTAGGTGTAGGAAGGCCTGGTTGTAAAGCTCCCATTGTTGCCATTACAGCATTTATCTGCCGTAAATCATGTAAAAGTCTCCATTTTCCCAATTTCTTTTTTATTACAAAAACAGGGGTATTCCAGGGACTGAATGATTCCTCAATATGTCCTTCTTGCAATTGTTCTGTGACTAATTCTTGCAGGGCAGTAAGCTTTTCAGTAGTAAGGGGCCACTGGCCAACCCAGACAGGCTTATCTGTCAACCATGTCAGGGCCATAACTGGATGTTCATTGCCCTGCATCACAGTGGCCCCCATTAAAAATCCGTAGTAATTTTGACACCCCATTGAGATAAACAATCTCGTCCCCACAAACTTTGAGGACCATCAGCAACAGAGGGTCTGATGTTAGCTTGTTGGCCATCAGGATGTTTCACAATAATTACAATGGCTGACAGGCCACCTGTTGTAGCACCACCCAACCCCAGAAGTCCAAAACTTGCATGAGTGAGAGGCCACGATTGAGGCCAGCAAAGTCGCAAGAGTATTGCGACATCTGCTCCAGTGTCAATCAAACCTGTTACTGATATAGTTCCTGGATGACATCCACTGGCGGTGAGAGTGCATGTCTTTTCTGGACGGCTCTCCGTTACTTTCTCAGTCCAGAACACTCGAGGTACTCCTGTTGATCCAAAACTTCCTGCGCCGTGACTTCGGTCCACTGTATTCGGAACAGAACTCACAAAAGGTACAATTTGAGGAATGCAAGTTCCTTTCTGAATAGTGACAGGAGGTCATCGATGGATACCATGGCATGAATCTGTCCTAAATAATCAGCATCAATAAGCCCTAGATGCACATGAATACCTCTAAGTGTGGTACTTGATCTCCCTATCAGAAACACACTCAATGCCTGTCCTATTGGACCATAGACATCGAGGGGCACTTTACATATTTCTTTTGTTAGAATGGTTACTGTGTCAGCAGTGGGTATATCAATCCCTGCAGACCCACTTGTTGCCCCTGAGTATCGTTCGCAAATGGGTAGCTTTGCAGTGCTGGGAAGGCCCGCATTTGCTGCTGTGGTTGTTGGGGTATTTGTTTCCCCACGTGCCCCTTTGCGCTCCTCTTTGGGTTTCCCTGCAATAGCTGACCATTTGCATGATATTTACTCCTGCATTGTTTAGCATAGTGCCCAGGGTTAGCACAACGATTGCATACATCGCTGCTTGCACTTGGCTTAGATGTTGTTTTCCGGGTAGTACACTGTGACCTTACGTGCCCTTGTTGTCCACAATTATAACATTTCGCTGAAGGTCTTAGCACTGCAGCAAGAGCTGCCATTTTATGCTCGACTGAACCAACCTTCGAGCAAGCAGTAACCATTTCAGGCAATGTAGGGTCCCCAGGTAAAGTGTCAATAATCTTTCTGCAGTCTGGGTTTGCATTTTCTTTAGCCAATTTTATGCACAATTTGTCTTGCAAAGTTTCATCTTCTACCTGTTTCTCAATAGCTGCAGCAAGTTTTTCTGCAAATTGCAAAAATGGTTCTCTCATCCCTTGCTGTATAGTGACATATTTCTGTTTTGGAGCTGCTATTTCCATTGTTTTAATTAAGGCACTCATGCCAATTTGCTGAGCTTGTGCCAAAATCGAAGGATCCCACCTTGCCTGTAAATCTGGATTGGCAAAAGGCCCAGTGCCCAGTAGGGCATCAACACCCACAGCATGACGAGGGTCGTGTTGAGGCAACTGCATATTTGTTAAAATTGTGCACTCAGCCACTCGCCTACAAGTGTCTTGAAATACACTGTATTGTACTGGCTGGAATAAAATTGTAGCAAGATGTGCGATGTCGTAAGGTGAAAGCAGATCTGCATTAATTACACATATTAATTGCATTACCTCTGAGGAATTAATACCATACTGAGCCACTTTCGATTGAGATCTTGCACAACCCTCCAGGCAAAGACGTGATGACTGTCACCCTGCCCTGTTCCAGGAGCTGCTTTAAAAACTGGAAAAGCCATAGGGTTATCACAAGCAACATTTGCATTGGCACTGTTCTCCTGAGGTACTCTTGGAGCACCTAACCTTTCTATGATGTCCCAATTCTTTTCTTCAACTGCTTTCCTCCTAACAAATTCCCAAAACTCCTGAGGGTGTCGAGGAAGCACAGTTACCTGACATGGGGGCAAAGTCCATGGGGCAGTAAGGCTAGAACTATTAGGAGGTAAAGTGACAAGAGTTCCTTGCCCCACCTCAGGTGTTACTGCGGGCGACTCATCACTTGCTTCGCTGTTGCTGTCACTGTCAGGTAACGAAGGATACGACCTTGCAGATTGTTCAAGCAGCTCAGACGGGAGCGGGGGGGGGGGGCAGATGGCTGAACTAGAGTGGAGGGAAGCGGGGGGGGGCAGATGGCTGGGTTTGTCTCTCTGCTAAAGACATTTCAGCTAACTGGCGTAGCGGTGTAGTATAATACAGGCACCATTGCGAGCTGCTGCGCAGGTGTGAGATAAAGAGGTTTAGGGGTCTGATAAGAAGATACTATGGCAGGTTGCCCAGAAGTTTTGGCAGCTTTCCCAGAAGCTTTGGCAGCTTGCCAGGTAACTTGCATGGCACCCACACCTTCTTCAAGGATAGATTCACCAAGTTCCCCATCAGAGGCCCCCTCTGCCTCATCCCCCCCATCAGGTTCTGTTATCAGCCCCAACTCTTCATCCACATCCCGCTCTGCTTGTTCTCGCTCTGTTTTCCATTCCTTTAATGCCTCAAAGAACGATCCCCAAGTAACAGCTAGATCGACAACAGTTTTATCTCCCGCTCAGATGACTGATCCCACAGTCTGTCCCCGACTTTTTCCCATGCTTTAACACTGAATACTGTGTCGGGATCAGTGCCAAAATCCTGTGATTTTGCCCACAGCAATATACTACGAAGGGCATAGTCTGAAGTATTAATTCCCTTATTTCTTAACAAATCTTTCCATGTAGCCAGAACATTTTCTTCCTCTTTAGATAAATTATGTCCCATTATTACTAGTTGGTGGCTCACCTACTTCCAGGTGTCTTGATAGGAGGAAATCAGGTCCGGACCTCCCTGTGGCTTCCACCTGCCACTCTCAGCTGCACCAACGCCGCCTCCCCCACTACGTCCCAGTGGGTCACGTTTGCCAATTGCTAGGACCCCATATGGGTCCACACCAATTATGTTCTTAGCATGTCGGCGCTCACCAGATGTCACTGTCGAGGCGGTCACGACACAAAGTGGAGACCACAAGCAGTCTCAGATGGCAACTCTTTATTATTGAACATGGCTGACCTTTTATACACCTTCCAGTTGTTTATGCTTCTTCTACCCTAACTATTGGCCACAATAAGTCAACATAACACTATTGGTGAAAAGTTACAGTGACATCAACTAACTTTCTAAAAATACTTCGTCCAGCTGCAAAGTTCTCTTATCTTTCCTCAGTTCCTCACTTCTCTGGGTCTCCTTGGTTACAGCCTTGGAGAGAGCTCCTTATCAGCTTCTTCTTGCTTCTCAGCTTCTTCTCGCTCCTTTAGCTAACAGGCCTGCTGTTAGCCCCTTCCACATGGCTGTGGCTGCTCTTCAGTAAGAGAGGTGCCAGTTTCAAGCTCACAGGGAGAGTCAGAGTGAGGAGAGACAGAGTGGGGTAGGGGGCCGGCAGCATCTGGCTGCTCTCGCTTTTTCAACGTCTTAAAAAGTATTCTCCAGGACTGGAGTAAAACTGACTTATGGTCCTCCTTTAGGATGGGGGAGTCATGCTTGTCCAGAAGAGCAAGCATGGTTTCATAGAGGTATCTCTCTTTGGGCATTTCCTTTCCCATTCCTTTAGTTCCCCTGTCTCACCTGTCAGTTGCAGCAGACAGGCAATTGTGGGCCCAGACGCGGTTCTCTCACCGTCACCATCAGTTCTAGGGGCTCGCTGACTGCCACCAGTCAGGCTGGTTCATTTCCTCACAGGGAGGCACCAATTGTTGGTGATGGAGAGAGACAGGAAGACTGACTAGGTGATCAGCATCTGATTTTATTGTGGGATAGAAATGCTTATATACAGTTTCAAGGAGACTAGTAATGTGTACTACAATGATTAGGTTAAAATCACATACACAAACATATGCATATAACAACATCACTTGCTTGCAGAGTTTAATGGGATTTTTCTTTTTCCAGTAAACTCGTTTGATAATGGTAATGATTTCAGGGAAATTAGTATCATATATATGTTTATTCTAGGACAATCAATGAATATGTATGTTAAATACAGGATATAATCAGAAAATTTCCTTTACTCAGCATGCACAGCTTTGGGAGGAGCTACCCCCTTGTGCATCCAGCCAAATAAAGAAGGCCTAAATCTTATTGCTACATTGGTGTTAGGGAGTTTTTTATTTTATCAAATTTTTGGTAACAATCGGAGGGCTCTGCAGAGGGACCTGAACAGGCTAGATCGATGGGCTGAATCCAACAAAATGAAGTTTAACTAGACCAAGTGCCGGGTCCTACACTTTGGCCACAACAACCCCCTGCAGCACTACAGGCTGGGTACAGAGTGGCTGGGCAGCGGCCAGGCAGAACAGGACCTGGGGGTACTGATTGACAGCAGACTGAAAATGAGCCAGCAGTGCACCCATATGGCCAAGAAGGCAAATGGCATCCTGGCCTGTATCAGGAACAGTGCAGCCAGCAGAACTAGGAAAGTGATTCTTTCCCTGAACTCGGCACTGGTTAGGCCACACCTAGAGTAATGTATCCAGTTCTGGGGCCCTAATTTTGGAAGGACATTGACATGCTTGAATGTGTCCAGAGAAGGGCAACAAGGCTGGTGAGGGGTCTGGAACACAAGTCCTATGAGGAGTGGCTGAGGGAGTTGGGGTTGTTTAGCCTGGAGAAGAGGATGCTCAGGGGAGACCTAATCACTCTCTACAACTGCCTGAAAGGTCATAGCCAGGTGGGGTCAATCTCTTCTGCCAGGCAACCACTGACAGGACAAGAGGACAGTCTTAAGCTGCACCAGGGGAATATTAGGCTGAACGTTAGGAAGAGGTTCTTCACTGCAAGGGTGATTGGGCATTGGAATGGGCAGCCCAGGGAGGTGGTTGAGTGTCTGTCCCTGGAGGTGTTTAAGAAAAGACTGGATGTGGCACTTAGTGCCATGATCTAGTTGACAAGGTGGTGTTAGTTCATAGGTTAGACTCAATGATCTCAAAGGTCTTTTCCAAATGAGTTAATTCCGTGATTCTGTAATAAAAGCTAAGAGAAAGGGACAGATGTGTTGTTATTAAGGCATTTATTTTCCAAAGCAACTGCTACATGTGCTGAGGCCCTACTTCCCCGGAAGTAGCTGGACATCACCTGATGATTGAAAGTAGAGAATAAATCTTTTGTTTTCCATTGCATGTGTGTATTTGGTTTGCATGGCCAGCTTTGGTTGCGGGGGGGCTACAGGGGTGGCTTCCATGAGAAGCTGCCAGAAACTTCCTCCATGTCCAGCAAAGCCAATGCCTGGTGGCTCCAAAGCTGGTCAGGGCTGGGCCAATTAGAAATGGTGGTAATGCCTCTGTGATAACATATTTAACAAGAAGAAGAAGAAGAAGAAGAAGAAGAAGAAGAAGAAGAAGAAGAAGAAGAAGAAGAAGAAGAAGAAGAAAGTTATTTTGCAGATGTAATTAAGGCCAGAGAAGAGAGTAGTGAGAATATGTGAGAGTAACAACTCTGCAGATACCAAGGTCAGTGGAGAAGGAGGTGCTTCAGGTGCTTCAGGTGCTGGAGCCGAGATTCTTCTGCAGCCCCTGGTGAAGACCATAGTGAAGCAGCTGTGCCCCTGCAGCCCATGTAGGACGATGGGGATGCAGAGATCCACCTGCAGCCTGTGGAGGAGACCCCCACCAGAGCAGGTGGATGTCTGAGTGGAGGCTGTGACCCCATGGGAGGCCTGTGGAGAGAGGAGTCCACACTGGAGCAGATTTCCTGGTAGGATTTGTGACCCCATGGGGGACCCATGCTGGAGCAGCCTGTCCTTGGAGGACTGCACACTCTGGAAGAGTGACCCACATTGCAACAGTCTGGGGAGGACTGCTGTCCATGGGATGGACTAGCATTGGAGAAACTCATGGGAGAGACCCCATGCTTGAGCAAGCGAAGGACTCTCTCCCTGAGCAGTGGGAGAAACAACTTGTGATGAACTTACCATAATCCCCATTACCTGCCTCCCTGCACTGCTGGGGAAGGAGGTAGAGCTGGAAAGGAGGGAGGGGTGAAGGGAAGGTATTTTGAATGTTTTATTTTACTTCTTATTATCCTGTTCTGATTTTGATTGGTAATAAATTCAATTAATATCTCTACTTTGAGCCTGTTTTGTCTGTGACAGTATTTGGTGAGTGATCTCTCTCTGTCCCTATCTCAACTCATGAACCCTTGGTTATATTTTCTCTTCCCTGTCCATCTGCAGAGGGGAGTGATAGAGTGGCTTTTGTGGGTGCCTGGCATTCATCCAGCATCAACACACTACAATGTGACTTTTTTTTTCTTTATTAAACTGTCTTTATCTTGACCCGCAAGAAGATTTTTCCATCTTATTTTCTCACTCTTGTCCTATTGAGGAGAGGGAATGACCAAGTGCCTTGATGGGTACCTGGCAGTCAGCCAAGATTAACCCATCACAGGTAATGGTGTGCCACAGGGCAAGATCCCCAGCAGCCACTACAGAAACTATTTCTGGAGCATTAAGAGGCCTTAACTCATATTTAGCTCCAGAGGAAGAATACAGCTCTCCAAGTCTTGAGTTGCAAGGAATGACTGGAGCCACTTGATGAGGCTGGGGCAGTTGAAGATGGTGTCCTTGCCTGAAGAAGATGTATGCTGGTTGAGGACTTGTACTGCCAATTAAAGGTGCTGTTTGAGGAAGTCAATAAGCTGCACAACATCAAAGATGATAAGGAAGAGATGAACTGGATCTTCAAGACCCTGTAGATAGGAGCTTAAACCTCCAAATTCACTGAAGGAGGGACAGTCAGACGGTCTGATTGTTGGGTAGGGAAATAGAGGTCCTGATGATGGTGAGGGTTGGAAGTCTGTGACTTTTGCTAGCAGGAGGAAATCTCTTCCTTCAACTGCAGATCTGTATCTATAGAATGGGTGTCAGAGTGTGAATGCGGGGGGAGTGGGTCTGAGACAGAGACAACCACTCACCTGATGTTCATGTGTCAACAGAAAGTGTTTATTCCTCAAGCCCCTCTTTATAAAGGGGGTTTGAAAAACCCCATCTGGATATCTCATTGGTCTGCCCAGCTCCCAGACCAGTGAGATTTCTGCAGCTTAGGGTGGAACATAATTGGTTGAGGTTCCTGTCAGTCAACCCAGGGGCCGGTTTTATGGAGCTGGCTGGGTTGGTTTCTTATCTATAGCTGAATTAATTGCCTGGTACAAGCCAGCCTGTACTGTGACACAATGTGACATCAGAGGAAAAGGGGAAGTTTCCTTGATCCTTAGTATGGGGAGATTTATTTAACCCTTAATATTAATTTGACTGTCAGCACCCCAGGAAAGCCAAGGCCTGTGATACATGAAGGGATTGGACCCACGAGCAGAGAGACAGTGAAACTGAGATTTTATTTTGAAGCATCAGTATATATATCTTTACTCCTAAGAGCTTTTTTTTGGTTACAGCTTATAGACGTAATCAAAGTTCTACAATAAATCTCTCCTCTTGACATTCCCCATTGTTGTCTCCAAAGCCATGGTAGAGAAGGTAGCATGAAGAGTGTACAGTTCTATGATGACATAGAAGTAGAAACTTGTTTCTCCAGTTCTGTCTCAGGTACACGCTGTCCAGAGATATGCTGTTGCTGGTGCTCTCTGTTTAACTCTTTCCTTACACAAACACCTGTTACCCCAACAATTCCCCCTTTTCTATTTTTTGGGATCATGGACAAAGCAAGTGCAACCATACCTTGGTTTTGTGTGCCTTTCACAGCTCTAATTATATTGAAAAGGACAAGAGAAAATCTAAAAAGATATCACTGCTAGGCAACCTAATCCAATAAAAACCCAAACTCATAAATTTATTCCTGAAAACCATTTTTTTTTTTAAATTTAGTCAAGTAAGATCATTTATTAAGTCTGTCAGCACCTATTGCTCCTCCAGTGTTTGCAAATCTCTGAGTTGATCTTTTAATTGAGTGTGAAGTGAGTGGATATCTTGTCTTAAGGTTTTATCAAAGGCTACTTGGAGGTGGGTTTTGAGTATTCCCCAATTTTGTTCTGCTTCATTCCATGGAAGAGGAGTGACACATAGAGTTATGTATGTGTTCCCAATCACAATGTAAAGATATGCGGGTTTCTTGAGCCTCAACTCATTCGCCAATCCACAAAAGGGCCCTTTCCAAGGCATTTAATCTGGTCGTTATTTCCTTGTCAATTTGCTCTTGTGTTTGTAACTCTTCCATAATATTGGTTAGAGCTTGTCCCACAGTGGGGGCTAGTTTGAATGGAATTAGTTAAAGCTGCAACAGCTGCAGAGGCTGTGGTTAAAACTCTTACAGCAGAAATGATGGCAAAGATCAACCAGCCAATAAATTTGTGAACTACTTTCTTACTCTTGGATTTCCTCCTGGAATAGTCAAGCCAGTTGTGAAAGCCTGTCTTCTCCTTCGCAAGTCTGAGTCAGATTTACAGGTACCCAAATGACCAGTCTTCTCTTAAATGGAAGAAGGACAGAAAATTTATTCATATCTTCATTGGTTACACATGATTTAAAAACAAAAGAATAAGCAGAAAGAAAATACAAGCCATTCCTATAACAGCTTGAAAAATCATTAGCTAAAAAACCCCATATGGGTGTGAAGTACAAGTCATTAGTGATGGTTTCTTTAGCAATGTCAAATTTGCAAGGGTAGCATTCTTGTTCAGGTTCACCTGGTATATGGTGTGTTGGTTTACAAGACAGGTGTCTGCTAGGGAAGGCAGAAAAGCCTCGCTTGGAATGGAGAATGTAAACCCCCTCCATCCAAATTACTAGAATTTTGAAATTAAGGGGCTCTCAGGCAAAGATATGGGAATAGGAATAGCAGTTATTTACCAGTATGTATAATAAAGCAAACAAACAACAACAACTTTGGCATTAACAACAAACAGAATCAGGAACCCAACAACGGCCTTTCGGCTGCGGCACTTTCCCTTTTAGTGTAGTTATGGTCACAGCCAGCAGGGGCACTGGTAGGCTCCCAGTGGACAGGGCAGGTGTGGTGATCCCCACGTGGCTGCAGGGGGCGCTTTGGCACGAGCTCGGGGAACACGTAGCAACGGCAGCTTTTGACTAAAGACCGGAAGGGGTGGAAGAGAGGCTTTGTTTCACAAACCCCTGGGGCCGCAGGTTCCTGTGCCCCTAGCAGGACTCTCGGAAAGCAGCAAGCCAGGCCGGCAGGATGTTTCAGCAGGTGGGGGTGAGGGGCTCCCAGCAGGGCAGGGAGATCTGAGCTCAGGATCCCCGGCACCCGAGCAGATGGTGATAGATCTCAGTTTTAGTGAGGTAGGTGTTAATAAGGTCCCAGTTCAGTGGATGGTCTCATGAGCAGAGGCTCACCCCATGGCAGAAGAAGCAGCTCTG
Source organism: Agelaius phoeniceus (assembly GCF_051311805.1). Classification (NCBI taxonomy): domain Eukaryota; kingdom Metazoa; phylum Chordata; class Aves; order Passeriformes; family Icteridae; genus Agelaius; species Agelaius phoeniceus. The sequence continues at coordinate 9,482,725 of NC_135301.1, read as the reverse complement.
GGCTGGGTTCTGGCAGCAGCAGTGGAATTCCTTTCCCCAAGAGCAGAGGCTCCGACCATCCTCCTCCAAAAAAACTGGGAGAGGGCTAGCAGCTGCACCCAGCAGCTGCACCCAGCCCCTTCCCCCAGCCCCCTGAATCACCCATATATCTGCCCTCCCCCCCCCTACCCCAGGGAACCCAGCAATCAGTTCCCATTAGCAACTCAATGGGAAGAAATTCTACAGGTGATAAGGAACGAACAGAAAAGAAAACCTGACCCCCAGCATATGGTATTACCAAAGACAGGTAATGGCATTTTCCAAAGATATTTATGAACACATGATTGTGATGCCTGAAATTTTAACTTTTGTATTTTTCAGATCAGCACTGCTTTAGTATATAACTCTAAAACTCTGTAGCTGTTGTAGTTGGGGGAGACGGCGAGACAACATATTGTAGTTCATGCAGCAGAGAGAGCTTTTAATGGCGTGCACAGCTGTTATATAGGCTATTCAAAAGACTTTGTTCAAACCTGACTGGCTATGATTTGGTTACCACCCAGCTGACTGGCCAATAGCTACCTGCTTACGTTTTTGTCAGGGATTGACTGGCATCCACTCTCTGTAGCCAAATCCCTCCTCCTCTCAGTGTGGCCCACAGTCCAGCTGGTGCCATCATAATTCCCCCTTTCTGTTTCAAAATATAAAAGCTGTGTTTATCATCCTTCTGTGGGGCCCCTTGCAGAAAGGACAACAAACACGGTACAAGAAGAATGAAATTCTTCACTAAACTTGACAAGCCTAATCATTCTAGCTATTAGTGTGTCCCATGAAAATTTTTAGGATCATGTCCAGGAGCTATCAAAGGCACAATTTTACTGGGTGGCATGCTGCAGGCTAATTACTTAAAACTTACAACTCACAACTTGAACGTTACAAACAAACCAACTTAAAAACTATCAGAGGTAACATTTAGAACTATCAGAGGTAGCATTTCCTTTTGCTAGTAATGTCCTTAATGTGTCCAACTCGAGGTCCAGGTGAAGTCACAGGTGAGTTGTCATTCCAAAGGTCTCAGATTTCCATCCAGCTGGTGCAGAGGGTTGTTCTGGTCACTGTTCTACAGCGTCTGCTGTAGGACCGTCAGGGAGGCATTGTTGGTTGCAGTCCAGAGCAGAGCATAGAGCAGGTCGCATACACCAAGCAGGTATGCATTGAATACCAGCATCTGTGGAAATACATGCATACCTGTGCCCCCAAGTGACAAGGTCCCAAGGGCCTTCCCATTTGTTAGTAATGAGGTCCCATACCAATACCTTAGGTTTAGGTAACTGGATGTCATTAGAGGACTGTAATGACAAGAAATTATTTAAGATGGCAGGATTTTGGGAGTTTTGCAATATTGTTAGATGGTTTAAAGTGTACAGGGCTTTGGCCACCCTACTCTGTAGGGAATCACCACACATCCCCCTTTTCTGTTTTTTAAGGACACACTTTAAAGTGCCATGGGCACATTCAAAAATTGCTTGTCCTGTAGGGGAATGAGGAATACATGTGTGATGGGATACACCCCAGAGCTGTAAAAACTGCTGAGTGTTCTGTGGTATGTATGCAGGACCATTATCAGTTTTAATAGTGTGAGGGATGCCTAGGGCAACAAAGGCTGGTTGCCAATGTGCAATGGCATCACGACTTCTTTCTCCAGTGTGAACTGAGGCCGATATAGCAGATGAAAAAGTGTCCATTAAAACGTGAACATATTTTAAGTGACCAAATTCCAAAATGTGTGTGACATCCATTTGCCAAACTTATAAGGCTCTCAGACCATGGGGGTTAACCCCCACCTGCAATGGTGCAGTGTGGCCTTGACAATCAGCACAAGTGTTAACAATATTGCCTGCCTCTGTATTTGATAACAAGAATTGTCGTTGTAGAGCTTGAACACCTTGATGGAAAATGCATGTGATGCTCTTGCTTGTTCTAGCGTATCTGGCTGTGGTGCTGTCCAGGAAGGGCTGGCTAGCCAATCAACCCGAGCATTACCTTCTGCAATAAAGCCTGGCAAGTTTGTATGACTCCAAATATCCAAAATGTAGTAAGAACATGTTCTGGCTTGGATTGTATGCCATAAAGTTTTTAACAATTCAAATAATGCTGCATTATCAATTTATTTTAGCAGTGCTTGGTCCAATCTTTGTGTGATGTCTACAACATAGGTGGAATCGGTCACAATATTTAAAGGAACACGAGGAAAACATTGAAAAGCCATGGCTACAGCATGTAATTCAAGTAGCTGAGGTGATCCACTATCGTGACCTTCTAGTGTCTGCCAACCATTATCATCTTTCCAGGTCATGATGGCTTTTCCTGTTTTTCCAGACCCATCAGTGAAAACTGTGAGACCTTTAAGGGGTGTGCACTGGTTCAGTGGTTCCAGGGATAACACAGTGGTCTCGCTTAATTGATACAATTTGTGGCTGGGTAAGTGATAGGTAATTTGCCCTGTATAGTTTTGCAAAGCACTTTGTAGCATCTCTCCCTTCTCTTTGAACCAAAAACACTCCTTTGACAGCCTCATCCATCATCCGTCAGATACACTGAAGTAGACATGGCACAAATATTAAAAGGACTGCAACACCAATCAGTACGTACACACCTATCTTCAAAAATTCTCTCCATGCTGATTCAAGATTAAACCAACTGAACACACCATCCAGCCATGACCCATTCTCTTCCCTGAGTTTGGCCACTCCATCTTCCAATTGTTGTATGCTTTTGTGAATAGATTTTGAATGATCAGACAAATTCATGCAACACATTGTTTCAAAATACTCACATCCATGTCCGTGCACTAACAAAAGATAATCAATTGCTGCTCTGTTTTGCAGAGTCACCTGTCTCACACCTTGAACATCAGCTAATAAATTTCTCAGTGCGAGAGAGGTAGCACGAGAGTGCTTATTCAACCAACACCCCATTTGATCCAATTGCTTCCAGGCCACTCCTGCAGCTGCCTGTGGCAGAAGCAGAGCTGTTATAAATCTCTGGCCTTTTTTCCATGTATTAACATTGTCATCACAATTGGGGTCATATCGACTGACAGATCTTTTCCCTCTACGTCTTTGTTCTCTTATCATTGTCATGTTGGGTGTCAGTAAAGAAAGTCTCCCAATGCTGCCTGGACCATCTTTGACATTGGACGGGATGGCGGGCCAAATTCTGTCCCCACAAATGAAAAAGACTCCTTGCAGTAATTGCAATGGAACCTTGTTGGATGGTGTGATCATCCTTGCTGTGAAATTGCACCAAGATGTCGCATTTCTATATATAATGTGATTTGGGGTTACATCTGTTATTTTGTCCTTATTTTGTTTTGACCCAGGAAGACTAAATACTAGACAGAAATCCATCTTCACTGAGCCAAGAATTTCCAGTTCTTGAGGTTCATAAGGAGCCTCAGGGAGAAATTTGGTCTAAACACCCCTTCTTGTTTGAACCATGAACACTGCATTGAAAATTCTGTCAACCATCTCTCAGACACACATTTGACCACACCCAATGTTTCGCTTAAGCTATCATCAAACAAAAATTCTACAACATCATTGATTCCTACACCCTTGAAGAAACCCAAAGTCCACAATCTTCTGTGGGCAGAACACAAGGGTTGGAATCTCTGTGCAGTCCACATCTGTGTGTCTTCTTATCTGCTTGTGGAGTGGTCAGCGTTTTCTTGGACTTGATAGAGTTTCACATTCTCGAATAAAGTCCACCTGGACTTTGTACCTGTTAAAACACAAACAAATCCACGTCCCTGCAGGGACTGTATTTCGACCTCCTGCTGAGAGCAGATTTGCCCCAGAGCAGGCTGCGTGGTCCAGATAGCTCAGTCCTTTATGGGGACAGACTGCCCAAAACCCAAGCAGCTCCCAGCCGCTGGCTACCTTTAGCAAGCATAAGCATTATCAGCTCTTTAGTGATTATCAGCTCTTTGTGAGTTCAGCTCTTTTGCTTGCTAAGGCGCCACAGGCCGGCCAGCAGACGCAGGGCGAAAGAGGAGAAGTCAATCCTGGCGTTCCACAGCGATGTCTTTATTGGGGGGTCTGTGAAGGGTTCCAGCAAGGGCTCTTCTAACCAGAATGGGTAAAACAGCCCATTGTATAGGGTAAGGGGGGATTAGAAATTGTCCAATAGCAGGGGTTAAGGAGAAGTGACCTATGGGGTTACAGAGAGATAAGCTGGGGTCCGAAAGGCGGAAGAGAGGGGCTTCTTGCTATTTCACTGTGACTTGGCATTTCCTATCTTTAAGCCTCTTCCCTCCACGGGGCCCTAGTGATCCCTGTGCCTGCTACAGGACTGGAGGATTTTCACAAAATCCTGGAGGTGAAGAATGGGTCCTGATGTGAAAATAAAAGATTGATCAGTTCTGTTTTGCAAAATTGTATAGAGAAATGTAAGATATCAACATAAGTTGCTATTACTAACATTCTTTGGTTATGAACAGGAGAAAACATCAAGAGCAAAACAATGCATGTAGTAAAGAAGAAACTAACAGCAATTAGGAATAAATCAGATAATACACATAATCTATTACACAGGCAAAATCATTCAATTACCAAGCACTACAACTTTGAACTGTCATCCCAGAGTCTGCGACAGGTGATAAACCTCAAAACAACAGAAAATTGGAGAAATCATGTCCAGATTCATGTTTCTCCAAACTCTCCTTGAAAATAGGCTCAGCTGTCATATATCGTCAAATTGCCAAGTCAAAAGGACTTGAATACTTTTTGATGCAGAAAACATCTGTGTTGATTGTCAATCACTCCATCCAAGTAGAGCTAGAGCTTGGCCAGAGCTCGAACTCTAATTGGTGGGTATCACTTAACACATTTTAAAACAAGACTCTTAAAAATAACAGTTATGAATAAGAAACCTTAGGGTTGAAAACCAATCAAACTATCAAGTAATTGAATCCCTCCAATGTTTCTTTCAGAATAGAGATTCTTCAAACACAGCAAATCTCTTCTTCAGAGATCTGAAAGTGGTCACAGTCAGGATTGTGAGCCTGGATCTGGACACTGAGAATGTGAAGGTGGAGGAAGTGCAGCTGAATGAAAGACTGATTACCTAGTATGAAATTGAAACCCAAAAAAAAGAAGTTAATGTTACAACTGAACTCTCTGTTGGAGTGCCTCTGTAATAATAACTGAAGAAAACCATGGGACTGGCAGTCTGGATAAAAAAAAACCCATATGAGCAGTTAAGAAACAAAAAGGCAGAATCCTGAAGAAACACGTGTCTTGTAGGTGATCACACAAAGAGATAGTAAAACATATGAAAGCCGTCTCTAAATACTACAACAACACCACAACAATACCTTAATAATAATTCTTATCACAAAAATCGGAGAACTCACATTATATAATCAACTTAAGAGGAAGTGTTTGAAGGGGTTAAGACAACCTTTTTAAAGCATTCATTTAACATTAACAACAATCACTATTTATCAGTATTACCTATAAAAACCAAAAATAACAAAGGTTGCAAAATCAATACCAACAATCCCTAAAACTCTGAATCATTGGGGAATCATCTGATGATCCTTACATATAGGATCTGATTGACGTTTCCCAAATGCTCTGTCTTCAGAGACATTTTGGGTAATTGAATCATTACTAATACTTTTATCTTTACATGGTGGTTTCCCTCCCTGGGAAGCATTTTTCACAGTAAAAGATTTCCATCTATATCATATTTGGAATAACACTGATTTGCATAGTGTTCCCTTTTTTCTGCATCTTGGGCAAAGGCCTGGCGCTCTCTCACTTTTCACTGGTTCTGGACAGTTCTTTTTCACATGTCCATATCTTCTGCATCTGAAGCATTGTCCTCCGGCAAATGCTGTTGCCATCATTTCTGTGGAACCGGCCTGTTGAAGAGCTGGACGAAGCGCCTTGAGCGTTTTTGAAAATTCTTCGCGTTGCTCTTGAAGAATTTTTCTGACCTGTTCCATCCAAATGCCTTCTTGAATGGCTGCAACATGCAGAGGTGTGCCTACCTTGTTGCATGCCTCTATCATTTCAGTCATGGTTGGTTGGCCAGGCATAGTGCTAATTATACGTTTGCACTCTGCATTGGCATTTGCAAAAGCGAGACTTCGAAGCAAGTGTGGCTTTGCCACTTCATCACTCACTTGTCAGTCCACTGCTTGTGTGAGACGATTGATGAATGAAGTGAAAGGCTTGGAGAAACCTTGCTTTACTTCTGTGTAAATACTTTCTGGAGTTCCAAGTGGTTGAATTTGCAAAATTGTATCTTTGTGCTGCCTCTTTGATGTCTGCAATCACATCTCAAGGCAACTCTGCTGACTGATCTTCAAAACTGTCATGGTATTTATCTCCTGCTAATTGAGCCAATGTGAGACCTGCGTGTGGCCCACCTGCATATCTGTTTCTCAGTTGAATGAGAGCCCTTCACCATCTTGCATCCCACAGCAGGAGTTGTAAATCTGTAAAAAATTGTCAAGGCAATGTACCTACAATGGAAAGGCACCTAGTCATAATTGTTGAAAATGCCTCTCAAAAGCTGCTTGAAGTATGGTGAGCCAAGGCTGTTGGTTTTCATGGCTTCTGATAAATCTTTGATGACCTGATGATCCATGGGTTCGCATCTAGGGTTTTCATTTTGTCTTCTGTATCTCACTGGCAATGCAATGCTATCTGTGTCGACTATATCAAGGTCTCTTTCTTTCAGTTCCGTCCTTCTGACGTCTGCCCAATTTGTTGACGATGTATCTCACAGAATATTTCTGGGAATTAAAACCAAATCCATACCTGTATCCGGTGGATTTGTAGTTTGCCTGGATGCACCTTCTTCTAGCCTGAAGGATGCATGCATCCCAGGCATCTCTCCCCCTCTTGTTTGAGGCATGGGGAGTGTCATAGAATGACATTATAATGCTTGTATCCCCAGTCGTTGTTCAGTTTATGCTGGATATTATGTTTTGTACCTTCAAGACTGGCTCTGAAGAGAGAAGCTTTGTTTTGTTTTGTTTTATTATCAGTCTGCTCACTCCCCCAACAATCAGCAAGACACAGAGATGGGGGCAGTACATAGTGCAACTTTTGCTTTTTACTTTGTGTTTGCTTTGCTCTTGCTCAGCTCAGCTGGGTTCTGAATTTGTTCATGTGGAAAGTCCCAGACTATAGGGTCAGAGAATTCCTTCAGGATTTGGCCCATATCCATTTTACTTTACTTTTGCTTTGCTCTTGCTCCGGCTTTACTCCTGCTTTGCTCTTACTTTTGCTTCTGCTTATTAGTTAGTTGAACTAGGCAGTCCAAATTTTCCTTAGACTATTTTTTCTTTCCTTTTCTTAAAACCACTTGAGCCTGCTCCAGACTGAAACCTGACAAACACCGAAAGTTTGCACTTTGTAGCCTGCAGCAGCCATTCCCAGTGCCAGAAAGACCAATAAGAAAGTGACCACTCCCAGGAGAGACTTTCTGAATTTTTCATCTTTTTCAAAGCAGTAAAATAGTGTTGTCATCCAATATTATTCATTTTGTGTGCTGAGGAAGGTGCTGTGCCTGGTAAATAAGCAGGTTCTTTCCACTTCTCTCTGAAAAATCCTTCCCGAACCAATAAAAAAGAGAAGCCATGTAAATTTGCTTTCTAAAAGAACCCCCTTTAAAAATTTTCTCCCAAATTTACCCTAAACCAGAACAGGGAGGAACACCTGTGGTTGTGCACACAGGGGAAATGAGGGTGCAATGTCTGGACCTGCCATTGGTGGCACTGCAGATGGCATCAATGTAGACATATAGGGAGTGTTTACAGAGGATGCAGAAAGGGTGTTGCCATCTTGCTCTGGAAAGGAGGTTTGAGGAAAGTGTGCACTATGTTGTGGTAGGAATTCCCAAGCACATTATCTGAGTTGGAGGAAGAGCTGACGTAAAAAGTCCTTTGAAAATGGGAAAACATGGGTGAATCATGGAACTGGACTGTTGCCCTAGAAACCAAGCTCTTGGGGCATGCAGGTGAGGTGCTGAAGTTTTGCCTGTTGCGGGCCAAAAGCAGGGTGGGATCTGTTATGGCATAGGAATGTCTTGTCCTGCTGTGATGGTCACAGTATTTTCACTGTTGATATCTTGAGGTAGTGGAAGTTGTGTTCCTGAGTCACCTGTGGGTTGAGCTCTGCTCTTCTGATCAGTCTTTGGAAAATGTGCTGTAGCTGATGTGTCTTGTCCTGACACTTCCCATTCACCTGGGAATATATTCATTGTATTCTGTTCATCTGAAAAGGGAACTAGAAAAGGTGCTGTTTAAAGTGGTTGAAGTGGTTGCAGTGATGCTGTTGCTGCACAGATCGGCCATGAGCCGCTTTTCTCAGCGGCAGAGGCTGCCATGGCTTGGGATGGTTTGAAAGCCTCCACTTGGGGACAGGGTGGGGTGGGATGTGCTTCTTTGGGAGACGATGGCTGCCCAAACTCGGCGATGCTTGACTGCATTGGCCGACAGCGAGGCAGGTGTCACGGTTTGACGCTGGCACAATGCCAGTGCCCCCATGAAAATATATGCTCCCTGGTGTCTGCTGTGAGATGTGACCAGGAATAGAGCAAAGCAGGCTCCAACTTAGGAATAAAGAAGAAAAAACTTTATTAACCTACAACTATATGTAAAAAGAAACACACAGAAAGAATGAAAATCTTCCAAAACCATTCCTCCCCCCCCCACCAAATTTCCAATACATCCACCCCTCAGATCACCAACTCTCAGTCCATCACCACCCTTTAGATAATCAATTCTCAGTTCATCAAGGAGAGAGGAGTCCTTCTTGTACCATAGGCTTCCCCTGGAAACACAGTTAAGACCTCTTGTGTTTCCATGTCATACGTGGCACCGCCCAGAGATCATTTGCCGTTGTGACATTTTCCTTCCATGAACAGTGCTCTCACTACTGTACATGGACCAGAGCTGCTTCTTGGGTTCCCCTTTTAAGGATGCTTTGCCCAGTTCCAAAAAAATCACAGTCTCTCACTTTTGGGACACCTGTCCCCCCCAAATTTCACCCCCTGGGGCCGAGGGGTCTCAAGAACAGAGATCATCTTCTCTGAAGACGGAGGACACCACCACCCTCCTCACCCGTCATCTCTGTTCACACACTCCTTCACATAACATCACTGCACTCTCTTGGCTCCAAGCCATTGCCTCCCCCTAAATGCAGTCTCTGTGTCACAGGAAAAATGGTTCTGTCCATGGCTATACAAGAAAAGTTCAGCCAAAGGCCACTCCATCATCCCTCCCAACAAGATTCTTCTCAACTTCTCTCGTGGCCCATTTCCTCTTATCTCATCTCTATCTCTCTTCTCATTCAACTCCAGGAGGATCAGCATTTGTAAAGTTTCCATCATCCAAGAAAAAGGTTAAAAATCTCAGGCTCTGCCTGTCCAGAACTCCCATGGCTGCCCTGCCGGGCACCTTCTCGCTGCACCCCCCCTTCTTCTCGGCTGGCCATGCTATCAAATTTCAAGGTGGTACACGCACAGACACCCTCTCTCTCTCTCTCTCTCCTGGGGCGGGGCGGGGGGGGGGGGGGCTGCCCGATGCCTCTTGGTGCTCCTCCACCCTTCCATCCTGCAAAGGCCTTCACCTCCCTTCTCTGTCCAAGGCTCCGGCCTACCTCACCCGGCCGCATGGCTTCCCCTCCCCCACCCAGCTGGCAGCTGAGCTGGGCAGGGGAGGTCTGACCTTCACGGACCAGAATCCAAGAGAGCTTCCCCCTGGGAGTTCCCTGCTTTTAACCCCCTGTGTTCTCAGAGATGTATCCATGTCCTCAATGGCCACACCAGGTGCCAATATTCAAATCTGAGCACCTATTGGTTTCACCACAGCATCCTAAAAAACTCACTTCCTTTTCAAACCAGGACAGCAGGGCCATCATCGCTGCAGTGGAGGAAGGAGGGCAGCTGTGGCTCCAGTGGGAGGGCCAGCAGGTTGCCGGAATATGGGTATTTCCTGTCATATGTTGCTTCATAAAGAATTCTGCGAGCGGACAACAACGCTCCTGCTTTAGAGTCCCGCAAGGTAGGGCAGTGAAGTAACTTCATGTTAGCATCTCTCCATAAACAGGGTTCAAATAGATCTTTTTCTGTAAGAGATGGGTAGGTTTTCTTTGGTCACAGCAGCAGGGATTCAAATTCCTTTCTGGGAACTTTAACTGGATGCTGCTGATCCACTTGGTATTTGCATTTTGCCTGCCATATTTCATTGGCATGTCCATTAATAGCGTTGATGCCATGTCGAATCTCCTTTCTTTAATGCTTTTCAATATCTGTCCAATTGGTAGAATTGGATGGGTCTCTTGAAGAATCTTTTGTGTTATTATTTGAGCTTGCTTCTGGAATATGAAAAAAGGGAACTGATAATTTGTCTGTATTTTGTGGGTTTGTGTCCTGAAAAGATGCTCCTTCTTCAGGCTTTGAAGTTATGTTCATTTCTTCTCCTTCTGTATAAGAAATTGGTGGTTGAATTCGTTGCTGCATATTATTAGAATTGGAGGGTGCAATATAAGAAGCAGCCAGAGGTGGCGCTGCAGCTGGAGGTTGACCATCTTGTTTGTAGCAAAATGGCGTCGGCGGAAATACGTAGCATTGTTCATGGAAGCGCGGAGGATGCTGCCATTTCGGTGTACGGAAGATGGGTTCAGGACGCCGCCATTTGTGAAAAGGACATCCTGCACACGATCTTTGAGCTGAAAGAAAAGGTCTGTGAGGAACTCCCGCGGTACCGCGCCATGGTATGTGACGGACTGTGCGAAGGGAGAAGCCATCGGCGCTGCTGAGATGCCTACGGGCGTCCAAGGACCCGGGAAGACCGCGGCTATTGCCGCGCCGCTGCTGATGGCATTAGTGAAACACCAATTGTGATTTCTGGGTCTGTGTTTGCAACCCCTGGTCCGGAACCCGGACCGTGTTCCCGTTCGCTCGTTCTGAGCCGTTTCTGTTCACCCGTGTAAAAAACGCCAATCACTTGTTTTTAAAATTTTTAAAAGTTTAATAGTAATAAAATGGTTATAAAAATAGTAATACAATTAGAGTAATAATAATTTGGACAATTTGGATTATGACAATATGAGACAATAAAGACAAAGAGTTACGGACGTCCGGGTACCTTTTTCTGGGCAGCACGAGCCCGAAAAAGGACACCCTATAACAAAGGATTAACCCTTAAAAACAATAGCCTGTTGCATATTCATACACTTCATACATGATGCATAAATTCCATTCAAATACAGGATTCTGTCTGGTCATCGTCAACTTCTTCCTCCGCATCCTAACACCGCCTTCGAGGCGGGAAGAAGTTAGTTTCTTCTGATAAGAGGGCCATAAATTCTTCTTCTCTGAAAGATTTAGATGTCCTGTGGCTGCTATCTCACTGCGAGTCCTTTCTTTTTAAAAAAAGTATCCTACATAGCGTAGTTTCTATTTTAACAATTTTTATAGCCTAAAACTATATTTAACACAGTACTTAAGAGAATACAGCATTACTTTCTAACACAACACATACAATATTCATTTTAATATTTGCGAAAAGCCAATCATAAAATACATGCATTTTTCACATCCCGCAACCTCCGTCTGCCCCCGGCTCGTTTCCGCCGGGCTCTGCAAACTTGCTGAAAGCAAAGCCATGCTTGTTACGTTTAAAAATTGCCGCGGAGCTGCTGAGCTCGCCCCGCCGGATGCCTCCCTATCCGCACCGGGCTGAGTTACTTCCGCATTTTTCGCTGTTTGCGGTGGCTGCGCACTTTGCGTAGCCTGATCTGTCTGTGCAGTTCCTGGCTGCGCAGATTGCGTATCTTGCGAGCTTTTCGCGGTTTTAAACTGTTGCGCGACGGGGAGCGAACTGCCCGCTTTCAGGCTGGTTCCCAGTAAATCAAGGGGTCCCCTGTTTGTGGGGAGAGCTTCCGCAGGGTTAAAATGTCCACTGTCCCCTGGGTGAGTTGTGGTGAGTTATTTCTCAGGCTCTGCTGATGCTGCTGGAGCGGGAGCAGGGGCGATCCCCCTTCCGCCGCTTTTGGCTGCGCGGGCTGGAGTGGAGGGGCTGCCCCGGGCAGGCTCGGAGGCTGCACAGTTTGGAGGGGAGGGGCTGCTTCAGGCTGCGGAATGACGCCCGATCCACCCGATTTGGGTTCGGCCATTTGTGCCGCGGCCTGGGGCTCAGAGGCAGGAGGGGGCGGGGCAAGTCTTGGGTGCGGGGCCGCCCCTGCTGACCGAGGCAGGTGGAGAGACCCTTCTGACGTCGGTTTTGGGGCATGGACGTGGGCAGGAGCTGTGGGTTGACCACCAGGTAACAGGGACCTTGCCACCCAAGCTTCGGAGGTTGGCTCAGCCGATTGGAACTGCCCCCAAGGTGTGGAGAGGGATGGGGAAAACGGCGACTTCCCGAAGCCCCCCGCTCCATTCTCCGAGTCACGCGCAGATGGAAAGAATCCGAAAAATGCCACGTCTGCTTCGGCCGCCTCCCACACCAACAGTTTCAACTTCGGAGATCCCCCTGGGCCCCTTTCAAGCTTCGTTTGGGCTGCATCACCCACACCGTGCACCTCCCCCGGACCAGGGGATGACTCCATGCCAGCATTTGCAGGGATAAGACCTCCCCCCCTCGTAATTCAGGGGGGAAAAGGGTGGGCAGTCTCTCCCCCTGTGGGGGCCGCAGGTCCTTGGTCTCCTGCCTGCGAGGAAGCACCCTGCAGCTGCTGAGATGTTTGCAAAGCAGCCTCTGCAAAGGGTTTTTTGCATTTTGCCACTTGTAAAACTTCATGCACAACTTTACCAACTGAAAGCAGTTTCGCAGCACCCCTGTCCCCATGCGTAGCTGCTCAGCAAAGCTCAGCATCCATATCTTCCCACAGATTTGGGTCAAACAAGTCATTAACAGAGATATTTGGGCACATCTCCCTCACCCAGAATAACAAAAGTTCCAGTTCCTGTCTTGAGACTCGAATTGGATGCTATTTCGTCAATATTTCTAGATTATTTACGACACCCGAGTCAGGTTTTGAGAGGTTACCACCCATCCTGAGTCCTTGTCAGCTTACTGGACCCTAATGGGTCTGTTGTTCTTGGGTCTGGTCTGTCCTGCGACCTTGGAATCGGCTCCTTCCTCAGGGCTCTCCGAATGTCCAAACGCTGAGATGTTCATCTGCGGAGTTTTCCTGGGTCCTGGTTTTCGTCAAGGGTTCCTGGCACAGTTTCTTCTTACTGAGCTGCTACTTTTACACGGAGGCACCAGTTGTTGGTTTCTCTGGGTCTGGATTGAAGGCACTTGAGACAGTAGTTTCATGTTCGGACTCAGGTGTTTATTATTTCTTATCAGTAAAACAGTCTCACAACCATGAGTTTGGCAGCTTTTCATTAGAAGGCACAAAACGGCTAAGAGTCTCTTGTTACAAGGTCTTTTAAGACTAAACTATCCAATTAAGAAAGGACACCTAGATTATTTTCCCTTTTAACTCAATAACTGATCCCTGGAAGCACGCAATGCGGACTTTTCTGTCCAATTACAAAATGCCACCCAGACCCATGAAGAAGCATGAAGAAGAAACCCAGGATGTCACCCTACGCCCTCCATTTTGCTTCTATCTACAAAATACTAAAAATCCCAAACCCTAAATTTCTCACTTAAGTGATACACCTACACTACTCTCTATAATCTATTTCACACTTTTGTGGATTCTAGTCTATCTTGAAGTCTAGGAAACTTTCTCCATGAATGAGGGTCAAAGTCAGTGCTCCCCTGGGGGTCAGGGCACCCCAGAGCTGATAGAGAAATATTCCCGGTACCCTGGGTTTCCACAGTAGTGGTGTGCTATTTGCAAAGCACCATTCAAAATATTCCTGTTGTACTAGTATAACAAATTTTGAGGGGTCTCTAGCATTTAACTGCAAACAACTTAGATGGCATTGGACAATTAACTGTGCAATTAGTTAAAAAATAGTAGGTGCTGTCTTTTTAGGTTGGTGGGGCAAAAAGATCCATTCTAAAATGTGTAATGGGTCAGACCACTGTGTGTCCCATTGACCAATAATTCCTGTAGGATGCAAATAAACAATGACAATAAACACTGTAATACAAGCTTCAAGACATCCAGTAAACTTGTTAGTTCATTATGGCCCGGTCTACTGTTTCAAGAGCAGTATTCACCTCTGGAGTTAATTCTCTCAGAGAGGTTAACTCAGGGTCACCTTTAAGAATATTGAACAGGGGTGATAACTGTGGAGTGGTTAATCCTAAATAGGGTCTTACCCAGTTTATGAAACCCAAAAGTTTTTGTGCATCATTCAAGGTTTAAATTTTGGTTGAAATTCAATTGTTTGTAGCTGTCTTGTTTGATCCAATATTTTAACTCCCAGGTACTTCCATGGGGGTTGCTGCTGTACCTTTTCTGGTGCAACTTGCAGCCCAAACTCTTGTAGTGCTTGCATCAATTTTGGCCAAATCTGCACAAGGCCTTCTTTGGTTGCGGTTGCTATCAATATGTCATCCATATAGTGGTAACAGTAAGCTCCAGGGAATCGCTCCATCACTATGGAGAGTGCCTGTGCAACATGCCATTGGGCTATTTTTCATATTCTGTGGTAGCATTTTCCATTGGTATAGCTTGACTGGCGCTGCATTATTGATGGAAGGCACTGTGAATGCAAACTTTGGGATATCATCAGAGTGCAAAGGAATAGTAAAAAAGCAGTCTTTTTAATCAACAATCAAAATGTCCCAGTTAGCAGGTATCATGGTAGGAGATGGCATCCCAGGCTGTAAAGCACCCATACTTTCCATAACTGCATTAATTTTCCTTAGGTCATGGAGTAATCTCCATTTACCCGATTTCTTTTTAATTACAAACGCAGGAGTGTTCCACGGACTTGTCAGTGGCTCGATATGTCCTTGATTTATTTGTTCCTGAACTAGGAATTTAAGGGTGTGTCCTAGGGTGATGTTATGATGCTTGTCTCCCCAATCGTGTGTTCTGTTTATGCTGGATATTATATTCTGTGCCCTCAAGACTGGCTGAGAGTGAAGGCAGGGAGAAGAAGCACAGAGTTTGTTATCAGGGACTGGACTCACTCCTCCACAGTCCTTCACAGTCTGCTGGCACACTGTTTTTCTCTGGGCATGGACGGAGCAGAACACCACGTTCCTTTCACTTTTTAGTTAGTTTAGCTAGCTGAGGCAGTCCGAGTTTTCCCTGGACTGTTTTTTTCTTTCCCTTTTCTTGGAACCATTCGAACCTGCTCCAGACTGGGACCTGGGAAAACACTAAGAGCATGCACTTTGTAGCCTGCCGGGGCCTACTCTGCAGCCTTTCCCAGCACCAGAGGGACTGATAACAGAGCGACCACCCACTGGAGAGACTTTCTGGATTTGTCATCTCTTCAGAGCAACGAATTAATTTTGTCATCCAGTATTGTTCATTTTGTGGGCTGGGGAGTGATTGCCTGTTAAATAAACAGGTTTTTTCCACTTCTCTCTGAGGAAATTCTTCCCGAACCAGTTGGGGGAAGGGGCCTTGTGGGTTTGCTTTCTGGAGGGGCCCCTTTTGGAGGTTTTCTCTCAAATTTGCCCTAAACCAGGACAAATAATTGTCACCCAATGCGTGGCATGAGAGAGTGGAAAAAACCATGTTCTGATTGCATTTTGTTTGCAATTACTTTGTGTTGGTATAAAGCAGTTAATAACCATGTTGTTTCAATTCATAATGTCTCTTGGGGGGGAGGCTTGCATGTGTTTCTGGTCCCTAGGGTTTTTTGAGGTCTTAATACCTCTATTGATATAAAGATTTCCTCAAGCCGGGTCTTATAAGGTCTTGGAGATCTATATCACACCCGAGATAGCTCAGCCAGCTTAGATGGCAAAAAATCAGCAGGATGACTTCTGTGGCACTGTCAGAAAGGGAAAAGTTTTATTAAAAGGCAAAATAACAAAACTCTTTACAGAGAAAAACTGAGGCAGGGCAAGAGGCTCTTGCTCCTGGTAAAACACCTCATAAAAACAATTATTTCCTTTTGTTCTCTTCTTTTTCTAGTAAATTGCTTAGGTGGGACTTTTTGGCTTCTGTCCAATTGGCTATCCTTAAGTTTGAGGTGAAGTCCCCAAGGTCCTATGAGGTGTCTTTTTACCTAATTGAGGAAAGCAACTTATGGGCTTTTTTCCTTTTTTAGGAGACAAAGGATAATTTGGTCACTCCGTCAACAAAGGGCACATTCCTATACTCTATGGTCCCTAGGTTTATTTTCTTATCCACAAATAGCTCCAGTATTGTCCCTAATAGGTAGTTTTTGCAGTAGAGGGGCACTGACTAGAATAGCTATTGAGCTGGGCTTGGTGGTAATGACTTGTAAGAAGTTTATAAAGGTGCTAGAGTCTGTTCCAGGTATGGATGGCTCATGGCTATGGTTATGTACCCAGTTTGTTAGAGGAGGAGCAGGGGATGAGGCTTTTCAGCCTTTGCTTTCCTTCTTCTCCTCTGTATCTGTTACATCCCTATTGGAGAATGTTCAGTTTCCCCTGAATGTTAGAGACCATCTTTCTGGTATTTAATTTAGTAAGCTTCCTCTATACAGTCTGCAGCTTCTCTAGAATGAGGTGTGAGATTTCTAGAGGGGCTGATGAGACCCCTGACCCAGCAGTAGACCCAGGTGTGGAAAATCCTGAGTGGTGTGGGAAATGGGAGGATATGGGCCAAATCCTGAAAGAATTTTCTGACCCTATAGTCTGGGACTTTCCCCATGAACAAATTCAGAACCCAGCCGAGGTGGAGAAATACCTGAAAGAGAAGTGCCATGATGACCCTAAGGAGAAAAAGATCATTGCAGTAAGCTGGGCCCTAGCATATGCCTATCGCACACTGCTGGATACTGTCTGGCAGCAGACAGAAGAAGGGGGGCAGGGAGATAAATCAACAGCTATCCCAGTCACTCAGGCTGCAGCCAACACCCCAGTTACGAAGCCAGCAGCTAAACCAGACAGTAAGACTCAACCAGTGGCTGTTGCTACTAGCACAAGAAGCGGAAAGTGCACAGACAAGACCGATCGACCAGTGGATGATGATGATGCATGAGAAGGACCCTCAATGTTTCCTGACATAAAATCAGGAGTCAAAGCAACAGGTACAAGATCAGAAGCCAATACTGAGTCCTTTTCCCTGAAGGACCTTCGTGGCCTAAGGAAGGATTATACTTGCCGACCTGATGAATATATAATTAGTTGGTTAGTCCGTCTTTGGGATGATGCAGGCGAGGCTACAATTCTGGACAGCACTGAAGCGAGGCATTTGGGATCCCTGTCACATGATCCCATCATTGACCAAGGAATGATGAGGGGGGCTAACCCTCACAGCCTCTGGGCATGGGTCCTGGAAAGTGTAGCACAAAGATACCTGTGTGCAGATGATCTCTATATGCAGCAAACCCAGTGGAAGACCATAGAACAAGGGATCCAGCACCTGAGAGAAATGGCAGTGGCAGAGATTATCTTCTCAGATGACATAACAACTAGGAATCCAGATTTGGTACCATGTGATGTAGCAAAAACTTGTACAACTTGGGCCACACAAATATGCTTCTGCTTTAGCAATAATGAAGCAGGATGACAGGGATGAGACCATGCTTGATATGGCAAAGAAGCTCTGAGCATATGCAGATGCTGTACATGGCCCAACACATGCCAGAATTGCAGCGATGGAAACATGTCTGCAGAAATTAGAGGACAAGATAGAGGAGAATCATAAGAAACTTGGGGAGGAGATTAAAGAAGACATTCTCCAAATCTCAGCAGTACAGATCAGAGGTTCTGGTACCCAACACAGACATTCTCCAGATGGAAAAAGAAGGTACACCCCACAAGCTGAGCCGTGATTCTTCCTGCGTGATTGCTGAGAAAACATAAGGAGATGGGATGGAAAATCTACTGCTGCTCTGGCCCAACAGGTGCATGCATTGAAGGAAGACAAGGCTCAGAGAGGAAGCTCCACCTAAAGAAAAGCAGCTCCAGTTGCCTGTAGCCGAACTGCCAAGTATGATAATGGACACGTCCGATCCCCTTGAAGAAACCTCCAAGACATATGTCCAAGGAAAGAAGGATAACCAGGCTTAGAGGGGCCCTGCCTCTAGCCATGTAGAAGCTAGGGAAAACTGTGTTTTCTGGACTGTGTGGATTCATTGGCCTGGCACTTCTGAACCACAAGAATATAAAGCTTTAGTCGATACTGGTGCACAGTGCACATTAATCCCATCAAGACGTGGGGACAGAGTCTGTTTCTATTGCTGGTGTGACAGGGGGATCACAGGCTTTTACTTTGGTGGAAGTTGATGTGAGCCTGACTGGAAATGAGTGGAAGAAACACCCTATGGCCCAGAGGCCCCATGCATTTTGGGCATAGATTATCTCCAAAGTGGGTATTTCAAAGACCCAAAAGGACTCAGGTGGGCCTTTGGGATAGTGGCTGTAGTGACAGAGAGCATCCAGCAATTGAACACCTTGCCTGGACTATCTGAGAACCCACCTACAGTAGGACTTCTGAAGGGAGAAGAGCCACAGGTACCAATTGCCACTTTCACAGTGCATCGCCAACAGTATAGAACCACTCGAGATGCTGTGATTCCCATCCATGTTGTTGTTCTATTTCTAGAGTCCCATACTGTTGTGATCAGATTTCTAAAGTCCCATACCTCCCCGGCGCATTCTTATAGCTGCAGATCTTCACAGCACAGACTCTTTCTTCTGCATATTGTTCTCCCTCAGTTCAGGGCCCCTCCAGGGCTCTCCCTGACTGGCTAACCCGCCCCCTTTTATCCCAGTTATCTTCATTGGTCGCAGCTGCAGCCAATCAAGGACAACCAGGACCTCCCGGGGCAAAGCCTATACACAGATATTCAAGTACAATACTTTACTATACATCCATAAGATGATGCGAGAGCTGGAGAGCCAAGGGGAGGTCAGCAAAACCCACTCACCCTTAAACAGCCCCATTTGGCTTGTGCGAAAATCTGAAGCAGAATGGAGATTGACTGTGGACTACCATGCATTGAATGAAGTGACTCCACCACTGAGTGCTGCCGTGCCTGTCATATTAGAGCTCCAGTACGAGCTTGAGTCCAAGGCAGCAAAGTGGTATGCCACTATAGATATTGCCAATGCATTTTTCTCCATTCCTCTGGCAGCAGAATGCAGGCCTCAGTTTGCTTTCATGTGGAGGGGAGTGCAGTATACCTGGAACCAACTGCCCCAGGGGTGGAAGCACAGTCCTACCATCTGCTGTGGACTGATCCAGACTGCACTAGAAAAGGGTGAGGTTCCTGAACACCTACAGTATATTGATGACATCATTTTGTGGGGGAAGACAGCCATGGAAGTGTTTGAGATCGGAGAGAAAATCATCCAAATCCTCCTGGGAGCTGGTTTCACCATCAAAAAGAGCAAAGTTAAGTGACCAGCTCATGAGATTCAGTTCTTAGGATTAAAGTTAAAGATGGAGAAGGAAATGTGTAAGTAAGTGTTGAAGGTCTGAGCAACTGAAAGATGGTGTTTTGGGTGCATAAAATGCATGATTTTGGTAGTATGTTGATGATATGGGGATAAGGCGTGGAATGTCCTAGGGTGACGTTATGATGGTTGTATCCTCAGTTGTCTGTTCTGTTTATGCTGGATATTATGTTCTGTGCCTTCAAGATTGGCTCTGAAAAGCGAAGTTTTGTGTTGTTATCAGCCTGCTCACTCCCCCACAGTCGGTGGGACACAGACAAGGGCAGTACATAGTGCTGCTTTTGCTTTTTGCTCTTGCTCCTGCTTTGCTCTTGCTTTTGCTTGTTAGTTACTTTAGCTAGGCAGTCCAAATTTTCCCTGGACTGTTTTTCTTTCCCTTTTCTTGGAACCACTTGAACTTGCTCCGGACTGGGACCTGGGAAACACTGAGAGTTTGCACTTTTTGGCCTGCAGCAGCCATTCCCAGCACCGGAGGGACCGATAACAGAGCGACCACTCCCAGGAGAGACTTTCTAAATTTGTAATCTCTTCAGAGTGGTGAAAGAGTTTTGTCATCAGGTATTGTTCATTTTGTGTGCTGGGGGGTGTTGTGCCTGTTAAATAACAGGTTCTTTTCACTTTTCTCAGAGGAATCCTTCCTGAACCGGTTGTGGGGAGGGGCGGTGTGGGTTTACTTTCTGGAGGGGCCCCCTATGGAGGTTTTCTCCCAAATTTGCCCTAAACCAGGACTTTATATGTTCCCTTTTGATCTTGAATTCGCTTTCTATCCTTCTTATTATACACTGGCTTACCTTCTAGGGAGATTTGGCCATCGGGAATTAAGGTTCCTTTTACTGTTACCTCACCTTTTGCTATTTCTTTTGCCTCTTTGTCCGCCAGCTTCTTTCCCTCTTCCAGTTCTGAGCTCACATTCTGATGTGCCTTAATGTGCATGAATGCCACCTTCTCAGGCAGTTGGACTGCTTCCAGCAGTTCTATTATTCCTCGTGCATGTTTAATATTCTTCCCTTGAGAATTTAACAGTCCTCTTTCTTTCCAGATAGCCCCATGGTCATGCACTACTCCAAATGCATATCTTGAATCTGTATAAATGTTTATTCTCTTCCCTTTTGATAACTCTAATGCACGGGTCAGGGCAATTATTTCTGCCTCCTGTGCAGAAGTACCTGCTGGTAAAGGTCCTCTTTCAACTAGGTCTCTGGATGTGCTAACTGCATACCCAGCATATCGTTTTCCATTGATAACATAGCTACTTGCATCGGTGAATCAACTTTCCGCATCACCTATAGGAGTATCCTTCAGGTCTGAGTGGCTGGAATAAGTGGATTCAATAGTCTCCAGGCAGTCGTGATGAATTGGCTCTCCTTGGTTCCCACTAAGAAAAGAGGCTGGTTTGACAATGTTAGTTACCACTATCTCTACATCATCCTGTTCTACCATGATAGCTTGGTACTTCAGAAACCGTTGTGGGGAGAGCCAGTGGCTGCCCTTTGTTTCCAGTTCTGAGGATACAGTGTGATGCACTAGCACAGTCATTTTCTGGCCCAGCATGACCTTACGGGCTTCTTGAATGTTCAGTACAGCGGCCACTGCTCTGAGGCAACCTGGCCATCCTTTGGCTGCTGCATCCAGCTGTTTTGAAAGATTAGCAACTGCCTTCCTGTATGGGCCCAGGTCCTGTGCCAGTATTCCCAGGGCAATTCCCTGTTTCTCACGAGAGAAGAGAAAGAATGGTTTACTCACATCTGGAAGTCCTAGAGCTGGAGCTGACGTGAGGGCCTTTTTCAGTTGATCAAAGGCCTGTGCATCTTCCTTTGTCCACTGGAGATCTCTCCTTCTATTTGTAATGAACTAATACAGAGGTTTCACGCATACCTCATAGTTGTAAATCCATAATCTGCACCATCCGTCATGTCCAGGAAGGTTCTCAGTTCTTTTATTGTTTGAGGTTTTGAGGTTTGGCATATTGGTTCTATGCGTTCTTTCCCCAAAGTCCATTGTCCAGCACTGACCTCATAGCCCAGGTAGATCACCTTTTTTTTTACTATATAAGCCTTTTTCTTTGACACTCTGTACCCCTTAAGTCCCAAAAAGTTTAGAAGGCTTACCATCCAGGCCACACACCCTTCTTCTGTAGGGGTAGCTATTAGGATGTCATCAACATACTGCACCATTCTCCCTTCTCCTGGTGGAGCTTCCCAGGATTCCAAATCCTTCACATGTTGTTCTCCAAACAGGGTGGGCGAGTTCTTGTATCCTTGGGGTAGGACTATCTATGTGAGCTGAGTGTTCCGTCCACTTTTGGAATTTTGCCGTTCAAATGCAAAAATTTTCTGGCTGGCTTCATGGAGAGTGAGGCAAAAGAAGGCATCCTTCATGTCTAAAACAGTAAACTAAGTTAGCTCTGGTGTTAAACACATTAACAAGGTGTACGGGTTAGCCACTACAGGGTAGAGATCCTCAGTTAGATTGTTAAGAGCCCATAAGTCCTGCATGACCCATCAGGTTTGCAGACAGGCAGGATAGGAGTGTTGAAGTTAGATTGGCACTCCTTCAATAACCCCAGCTGTAAAAAATTTTCAATTATTGGGCAGATTCCTTCTCTATCTTCCTTCCTCAAAGGATACTGTTTAATTCTAACCAGTTGTTTTCCTTCCTTAAGCTTAATTTGTATTGGGGGTGCATTTTTCGCCCTCCCTGGTACATTGGAGGCCCATACTCCCAGAAATACTTGATTCAGGAGCTCCTCGCTAATTTCCTCTTTAGCTTCAAGGGCTGCCAATATTAAACTCTGCACTTCTACATATTTTTGCTCAGTCACCTCCAGAGTAGCCTCCCTATTTTTAAACGAAATAGTTGCCTCCAACTTTTCCAATAAATCTCTCCCAAGGAGCGAGTCCAGAGAATTGGGCATGTACAAGAATTTATGGATGCCCCACTGTTTTCCATATTTGTATTTGAGTGGCTTGCAAAAATATGCTATTTCAGATTGCCCAGTTTGTCCCCTTACCCTAACATATTCATTCCCCACTGGCACCAAAGCTTTATTTAAAACTGAAAATGTTGCCCCTGTGTCCACCATAAGTTCCACCACTTTTCCCTCCTTCCCCAGTTTCATTTTTATAACCAGTGGATCCCCTGGGGTAATGGTCCCCCAGTCCCCTTCAGTCGCTTTTTGTACAAGCAACCACCACCTCCCTTCCACGGTTCCCTTTCTCATTTCTTTTTATTTCAGGGCACTCATTTTTCCAGTGTCCAAATTTTCTGCAATTTGCACACTGATCTTTGCCCAGCTGAGGTGGTCCTTGCCTAGGTGTTGCTTGTCTCTTCCTTCCTTTGCCTTCCTCTTTTACTTCTGCCATTAACTTTCTCATCCCCTGCTTATATCCTTCTTGATTACTGAAAACCCTCCATGCCTCATCTAGCAAGGCCTCCAAATTCCTCCCCTCTGGTCCCCAGAGCTTCTTAAGTTTCCTCCTGATATCTCCCGTAGATTGCTGTAAAAATAAATTTATTAGCTGCTGTATCCCTATCTCAGATCCAGGATCTAATGGTGTATGGCGACACATTGTGTCTCTCAGGCAATCTAAAATCTCAGGAGGAGTTTCAGAGGGAGTTTGCTTAATTGCATACAAAGCTGACCAATTTATAGTCTTGGGGATGGCTTGTTCCATCCACTTTGCTACCCATTCTTGATAATTGTGTATTCTTATTAATTGTTCTTCATTATTTGGATTCCAGTTTGGGTCCTGGAGGGGAAAAATGTCCTTAATATCCTCTCCTGTTGTTCTGCAAAAGTTTTCTGCTAAATTCTCTGCTGTTTTTAAAACTAGCTGTTTTTCCAACTAGCTGTTTTTCCATCTCTATTAACGCCTCCAACAATAACTGAAAGTCTGACCAGTCTGGGTTATGCTAATGATATATCTAAACCTTTTAGCTGTTCCTATCAGGTCAGTCCTATAGTTCTTGGCAACTCTTTCCCAGCTTTCTAAGTCAATTGTAGAAAAAGGGACTTTAAAACTCTTTCCCTCCCAGGTCCCACTGCCTCCCTTAAAGGGGCTAGTATTATTTCCTTTGTTTGTTTTCTAGTTCAAGATGCTATGGGACCACCCAAACTTTTGGAAAGTTCCTCATCGTCACTATCACTATCAGGCAATGGGGGATACTATGTTGTTTGTAATTCATAAGTGGGTGGAGGAGCAGATGGTCCAGCTTGCCTCTCTTCCAAGGGAGCTGAATATGCTTCTCCCCTTAGACCCCTTTACTTCTCAGGGGCTGGCTCAAATAAATCCAGCAGCTCTTGCTTTTGTATCTGCTTGATAAACCTTGTCATGATGTGTGCAACGCTGGTTTATCGAGCAGGTACTACAACATCGTTCAAGCTGCTTTCTATTAGCTTTGCTTTCCTTTTCGAGGGCTAATACCAGGGGATCAGAGGGGACTCTGATCCCACAATCCCTCTGCCATTCAGGGTGATTTCGGAGGGAGAAAAACATATCCACACACGAAACTTCAGACCATTTGCCCTCACATCTGAGAAATAACATTAGCTGCAATAAGGTGTCATATTCTAAGCTTCCAGTAGGGGGCGATATGTCTCCACTTTCCAACCGTTATACTGGCCACAACTGCCTGCAGTACCTCACAAGGTTATGTTTGGATTTGGTACTTTCTGAGCCTGCAATCTTTTTCCAATTAGCTAAAATACAGCCCAGAGGGCTTGCCTTAGGGATTTCTTTACTGTCTCCTGATCCCATTATTTCCTTCTTCTGTATTGCTTCCACCCAAATTCCTTTTTACACTTTCACACAGTCTTTTTCTGATCCTTTTTCCTTTACACTCCAAATCTCTGGGACTAGATGGATTTTCCGCAGAAATACTCTAAAATTTCTGTTTCTGGGTCCTCCTGATCCTGCAGCCTGCACTGAGCACAGGCACTGTGTCTCCTATCTGAGGAACAATACCACCGCTCACGGCAGGTCCTGCATTTAACCAACACCTACACTAGATGCTGCTCTTGCCTGCAGAAACAGATGGTCCCACTCCTTCTGTTTATCAGATTTTTGGTGCAGGCTGCTGTCAGTCTAACGGGGCCAGATCTACTGTAGACGTCCTATGTACTCCCTCTAAATAAACCCATTTATGTCCCCTTTATTACCCAATTACTTTCAGGAGTCACAGACTCCCAAGGTTCAAGTCCAAGCCGCTGGGGAGAGGGACTCCTTCCAGTCATCTCGCCAAGGCTAAAACAACTGTTACTAATGCACTACCCAAGGCAAGGCACACTAAACAAACCCTAATAGCAATATTCATAGCCAACACAGCAGTAACCAAAACCAGCACTTATCAAACAAACCCTATAGTCACAGCAAAGGCATTAAAACAAACAGCACTAACGAAAACAGCACTTATCAAACAAACCCTTAAAACAATACACACACCAAACTATCCCTATGGATAACACTCCAGCAAAGTAAAATGCAATAACCCTTAAAACAGTACTCCTGGCAAGTAACACTAGACAAGCCCTAAAAACAACATACGGTGAAAGAGAATTTGCAAAGTAAAACACAAAGAGTTTGCCGCAATTAGGACTTTTGACACAAGATGGCAGTATTGCCTCAGAAATCAGTCACTTCGCAGTCTCTCAGGCATGGACTAAACTCAACACAACGCATATCCAACTTTTTAAGATTTACACACACAACCAAATAGCAACAGGAATTCACTCGATTTACCCAGGAGCTGCTGGTCCACGGTCAGCAAACACTTCCCCACTGCCTTTCCTTTGGTCAGCAGTCCTTACTGCTAGCTGCACGTTTGGCCAACGGTTGCTTGCAAGCCCAAACCCACCAGGATCATGTTCTGTGCATTCAGACGTCTCTGAGCAGCTTATTAGTGGTCTCTACAGGGCCCCCCCTTTAAAAGAAATACATACCATTTCTCTGCTGTTTAGGTGGTAGTTGTCTGCCACGCAGTAAGCGATTCGAGAAGCAGAGTTCCTTCCAAGGAAAATCCCGGGGTGCACCTTAGGAAGTCCACCCCTCAGTCGGTCCCATGGCTGGCAGAGAATGTCCCTTCTTGGTTGCCAAAATGACACGCGGAGACACTCTAAAACTCAAAGATAAAATGAGTTTTAAAGTAGGTATGTTTTTATTTGGCCGGATGCATGCAGGATACCTCCACAAAGACATGGGATCCCCCTGTTCATTCATGTTTTCTTTTATCCCCTACAATGTTACATATACATCAAGTTTCACAATAAATAATTTCCTGGCCCCCCTCCCTCTCCACTTCGTATGCTAGTGATTTTATCAGTCCTTTGCGCCTGCGCAATTGTCTCTGGTGGTTGTCTCAGGGGTCTTGGGGGTTGTAGGGGATAAAGTCTTCCTCAGGGTTGACTTTCTGACCCCACTGAACTTTTGGCCACTGTCCAAGCCAGGAGTCCAGATTCATCTGGTTTCAGGGGCCCAAGAAGCCTCAGTATCTCTGTATCCTTGCATACTGTATCCTGTTCTTGATAAACATCCTTCCCCTTATCAGGCATCCTTGCATTCTTTCTTGCTGTTTTGCATGTAGTCCTTTTCTTTCTCACACAACCAAGGATGGAGCAAATATTAAGCAATGTCCATCATTTATGTGCCTATTCTTAATCAATACCTTCTAATTTCTATGATTCTATCTTCTAGTTTCTGACCCCACATTTCACAGTCATCTTTGCCCTTTAATTTTATATCTGTATGACAAGAAAAATAAGATGCATCTCAAATTCTCTCATCTAGTGACTAAATTCAGTGGTGAGAAACATAAAAATTCTGTTATTATTTCCAAAATAAATTGTCTGGCCTTGTGTTGAGCAGTGACATATATTTGACAGCTTGTCTCTTAAATGGACATAGCTAACAATGGCAACCAACAGACTCAGCAGTCTCTGAATTTTACTTTGGAAATTTCTGTGTTTTCCAGGGGTCCAGCACTTTTGGACAACTCCTGGGTACCTTCTGAGACACCTGAGCATGCCTGCTGCTGTCAGATTGTCCTAGTTTCAGCTGGGATAATTTTCTTCTCAGTATCTGGTACAGTCTCAGAATCTCTGCCGGTCAGGGTGACTCTGAGATATGTACAAGCCTCTTTTCCCAGCCTGGCAGTCGAAGAAGTCAGTATTCTTCTGTTCTCGTTCTCAAGGTTGTTTATTTCATATCTACATCATTCTTTTTCCAACCTGCCGCAGGTCTGTCTGGCAGGTCGGGTTGAGGCACACTGCCCGCCTCAGAGGCGATGTTGTCTTTTTATACTAAAAACTATGTGTACATTATTTACCATAACTTCCCAATACCTATCACCTATGTTAGAGAGTGAGCTTCTATTCTAAACCAATCTAAAAGTGCCACCATCACAGCAGAAGATGGAGGTCACGTAGAAGGAGAAAGACTGGCCATGCCCATATTCCTCCATCTTGCCTCCTGAACCCCCATTCTAAAAACCCCCAAAAAACCTATTTTTCACCCTGTGATAATTTCACTATCATTCTACTTAAACTTTTGTGGCTTGTAAATCCTCATATAAAGTTGGTAATTTTTTCCATGGGTCAAGATCAAAGGCATGGGGGTCTTGGGCTCTGTGCGAAGGTCTCTGAGCCCCCCGGGCAGGGGCTCGAGCCCTCCAGGGCAGCCAGAGGAATTTCCTGGGTTCCAACAGTACAGTGCTGTGTTTTGGATTCAGTATGATAATAATGCTGATAACACACTGATGGTTTGGTTGTTGCTGAGCAGTGCTTACCCTGAGTCAAGGGTTTTTCAGCATCTCATGCTCTGCCAGTGAGGAGCTGCACAAGAAGCTGGGAGTAAGCCCAGCTGGGACAGCTGACCCGAACTGGCCAAAGCAATCTTCCATACCATAAAATGTCATGCTCACTATATAAACTAGAGAGAGGTGGCCAGGGGGCACTGATTGCTCTAGGGGGCTGGCTGAGAATTGGTCAGTGGGTGTTGAGCAATTGCATTGTGCATCACTTGTTTTTCTTGAGTTTTATTCTTCTTTCTCTTTTTCATATTAATATTATTGCCATTATATTTTCTTTTCAATTATTATACTGTTCTTATCTCAAACTGTGAGTTTTACCGTTTTTCAGTCCTCCTCCCGGTCCCACCAGGAGGGAGGGGAAGGGATGTGAGTGAGTGAACGGCTGTGTGGTACTTAATTTCTGTCTGAGGTTAAACCATGTGTTTAGTTACCCCAAAGGTGGGGTAACTGAGGTTCTTGTTAATATAAGATCCCTTGGGGTGGATTAGAGTGAAATGACACTAAATGACTGGTGTTTATAAATAGATATTTGGCAGGTTTATTTCAGAACAATTTGGTTGCAATGGAAAGGATGTATGTAGCTGTTTTAATTATTATTGTAGAAACATAGCACTATAAAAGCATACAAATAGCACTTAAGAAAATTTGTAAGGAAAAGAAAGAAGAATAAAGGATAGGAGTAGAAAGATATCACCACCTGTGGATCCAGCAATGAGGCTTGATTGTTGCAATTTCTATGTCAGTTGGTCAAAGTGACGATCACAGTCTTGAACATAGAGTTCAGTGGGTTAATACACACTTAAGTTTATGTGAGAAATGCCCGGGTACCTCCCCTGTGGGGGAAAATTTACAGTGTTGCAACACTGTGGATCATGTGCAGTCCTCTGGTGGAAGGCCTCAAAAATGAGTCTGGGGGCACTTCGGGGGTCTTTAATGGTTTATGACACCTTCTAAGACGTAACAGCTGCCTCTCACATCAGCATAGTTGAGCCAGTTTTGCCCCATCAGAAGGGATGAATACCCTCAGGCCTATGTGTGAATGTCCCAGTACTTCCTGGGGCAGTTTTACAACTGAAACAGTTGTGTAAGGGAGGATATTGGCATGATAAAAAGCACTATCCCACCTCCAAAGGGTCTGTTTCATATCAGCCTTCTCCTTTATCTGTCTCAAAACCCTGTTTGTAGCCTCTGGTTATGGGTTCTTAATCCCTCTGCACCTGGGCTGTTACCTTGCACATCATCAGCAAAGCACTTGCTGCTTTCGAAAATGGCTGATTGTTTGAGTCATTAACCATTAATATTTCAGTCTCACACCATGACCATCCTCTAGTGCCCAACATGGGTCACAAAGGGTTGAGATAACAGCAGATCTGAAGCGTGTTAAAACAAATTTGTTAGTAAGCATTCATTATATTGGGTTAATAGTTGGTGGTCATAATGTTGATTTATTTACTTTCAGAGTTCCTGTGCATGTTGCCACATGTGTGTTATGTAATACTTTTCTTGCTCTATGTTCCCTGTAGTGATGTATATCATTCATGTGGCCTGGGCTAAGGTTATCATTTTGTTGTTCTTTATAGGTCTTACTGGCTTATGATATGATAGTGTCAATGGTTGTGAAATTAAGCTGGTATGTGTACTTAGCATTATCATCACCTCTGTATTTCAGAACCATCTATTAAGAACTATTAATAATTATACCTTTTGCCTTTTCTTCTTGGACAGCCACACTCTGGGGGACACATCTTCCCTCCTTCCCTCTGACATCTTTTTCTTCCAGGTTAATTGCAGCAGCACTTGAGACTTTTAAAGATTTTTAAATACTTTGAATACCTTTGAAACTAGCCTGGTCCTTTCATTAGGAACCAGCATGTTGCTGCATATAGTTCAGGTTTTGTTTAGGGTTAAACAACTATCTGTGGCTACTCCAGCCCCTGTGACAAGCATTGCAGCCACTTGAACTCTGGCAACTGGCACTTATGACAGACTGGAGGAGATTGGTGGCTTGAAACATTTCCGGTACATGTGTGTGACGAGAAGGGGCAGGTTGGGCCTTGCCTTTGGAAAGGCAATGCACTGCCCCGTACACCCCACATCACCTGGGGCCTGTATCCCAGTCCCACAGTGGCCGCCAATCACTGGCACACTGTAGGGGATGCTCCACGCCCTGCCTCTGGAGCCCCTAACCCAGCTCCTAAGCAGCCAGATGACCAGAAGTCCCCCCTGGGGAAGTGCCCAGGAAAACCGAAGCATATTTAACCTAGGACATGCGGCAAACACATTGTGACCCTCTCTCCTCTTGGAATATCTATCAACTGAACACCACTGGATCCAGGAGTGGTAGTTATGTTTGTTCTTTTCTATATCTTTTGTCTTTCTCTAAATCTTTCTTCTTCTAATTCCTTCTTCTCAGATTTTTTCAGTAACTTAACACTGGATGGGCTTGGAGATTGCTAAGTTGAATGGGATAAGTTAATGCTTTGAGAAGTGTTTATGCTGATTGAATGTTGCTCTAAACTTTGGCAAAATTTCTCTGATTTTCTGAAGTTGCCAGTAAATTTTTTTTGTTGTTTTGACCTCTTGAGAATATCTTGGGATTTCTCCCATGCATCTCAGAGTACATGAACAACCGTTACCCCTTTTTAGTGTCTCATCGAGCGAGGTTTTGGGGGTGTACTAGTTTAAAAGCAAACCAGTGGCAGATCCCAAGTCAGAAATACAATTTTAATAGGAAAATGAAAATAAATGCAATAATACAGAAACACAGATAGAGTCAGAATTCAACCTGCCACCCTGTTTGCCAGGGTGTTGGTAGCAGTCCGATTAAATAGTGGTTGCAGTCCTGTTGAAGTGATGGACGTGGTTCTGTTGAAGCCGTGATCATGTAGAAGGGTTTGATCTTCCTCTGAAGGTCCAGTGGTGGTTATGGAGTTCTTGTCCTCTGGGAATTGAGTGGATAAGGCAGCTTGTGGTGTTCCAAACCTCAGTTTATATCCAGGTAGGAATGCTTAGTTCCTCCCCCTGAACAGAGCATCTCACAATGGGATGATGTAATTTTATGAGTCATGTAGTGAGGTTTGATGGCCCATTAACAGAAGATATCCTCCCAGAGGGTGTTATGAGGGATGGGTCATGGAAGAGATAAAGAACACTGCCCCAACTGGTTTTAACAGATGGTAATAGAATACAGACTTTTGGTTACATCTTACATTGTAACCTAATACAGGGGGCCATATAGCACTGCAGCTACTCAAGCTCTGGTGGCAGGTACTGCAGCTTCTTCAGTCCTCATGACAACCACTGTAGCTACTCAAACTGGTGGCAAGTACTACAGCTGATGCCTTAAAGATCTAGAAATAAACCAACACACTTTTGAGACAATATTAGTATAAGGGGTGGTATAAAAGCTGGTCTTTAATTGGAGGCCTCTGGGGCAGATATGGAAAAATTCCCACGTAACATAGGGCAAATATAGTTTTATAAGTTAAGCAAATTCGCATAATTGACAAGAATTCCCAAATAGAAGCACAATTAATGAGGTAATTCCCCCTTCTGGTTCAATCCTTCTTTGGACCCCCCCCTATCGGGACACACAAGACAAATCATGGACTTTGGACCTGGTTAGCATAAGAGATTTGATAACAGGATGCCTTGGCAAGAGCAAACAGAACTTTGAGGATTAAATCAAGATTGCAAGAAGATTAAATCAGACTGGCTGATGGAAAAAGAAAATTGCATCAAGCTCTGCAAGCAAGAGATGTTGTAAAATGCATAAGTTTGTTTATGTGATGATTAACCCAATCATTGTAGTAAAACATTACTAGTCTTTCTAGAATAGTATATAAGCATTTGTACTCCACAATAAATTCGGATTCTTTTGACCATCTTACGGAGTCCCTGTCTCTCTCTTCATCACCAATAATTGGTACCTCCATGTGAGGAAAACAACTGGCCTGACTGGTGGCAGTCGGCGAAGCCCTGGAACTGATCATGACGGTGAGAGAACCACGTTTGGGCCCACAATCTACTGTCTGCTGCAACTGACAGGTGAGCCAGGGGAACTAATCTATGGGACAGAACATGTCCAATGAGAGAGATGTCTATAAAACCATGCTCGCCCAAAAGGGAGAGCATGGCTCCTCTATCCTAAAGCAGGACCTTAAGTCACTTTTACGATGGGTGTCACATATGCTCCTGTCCTGGAGAATAATTTTTGAGACATTGAGAAAACAAGAGCTGTATCCTCTGTGGATGTCGCTGGCCCCCTACCCCGCTCTGTCTCTCCTCTCTCTGATTCTCCCTGCCCACTTGAAACAGGCACCTCTGATACTGAAGAGCAGCCACAGCCATCAGCCTTGCCCCTGCCCAGACAAAGGAGGGAAGGCATCCTTTTTCATGTTCCTTAGTAGTTTATATCGCTGACTGCGGCTCTAACAGTGAGAAGGAGGGGGAACCCTTCGATCCAGGACTGAGATTCAGATTATGAGACTGATCTATTCCCTCCTGACCCTCATGATAAGTGGATGCAAATAAAGAAAAAGGCTCTTAAGGAGGAGGACCCCCAAACATGCTTTGGGTGCTGGAAATCTGGGTATTTGAAAAAGGACTGTTTCAAAAAGGGGGAGGCCAGATCCAAAACTCCTCGTATTTGCCCTCGGTGCCATAAGGGAAGGCATTACACTAATCAATGTTGGTCCAAGTATGATTTTGAAGGGCATCTGATATCGAGAAATGGGAGCCAAAGTGCAGAGCGGCACCCCAAGCAGCCTTTGCTGGACCACAAGCAGCCTTCACCAGACTGTCGCCAACCTACGTGCGGCCACCCCAGGCAGTGCAGGACTGGATAAATCAGCCAATAACACAGTAACGTTACTTGATTCCTCTGTTCATTTGCTTCCCACGGGAGTTTCAGTTCTACAGGAGTCCTACAGATTTTTTGGACACAAGGTATTACATCCTAGTCACCCACATGCCAATGCAAAGTGACTCTGAAAGGCAGGCATATAATTTCAACAGGACTCCTTAATACTGGAGCCGATGTGACCGTTATCTCAAGAAGCCAATGGCCCAGTGATTGGTCATAAATGTCTGTGATTCAGGAGTAATTGGGACACCCCCACAATGGTCCCTGGCTGAACTGCCTCAAGCACTTTCAAGGATTGGAAGGAGCAGCCCCATCAAAAGTGATACTTGATAGAGATCTAAACCCCTGAGGGACACATAGCCCTAGTCAAACCAATTGTATTACCAGTTACTTGCCTTTTTAACAATGTATTTTGTTGTGAATTTTTCGGTACAGCTATTTAGCATTATATAACAATTTTTATTGTTTTAGCCTTCAATGTTTATATCTCATTACTTTTATTAAGCCAAACTTAAATCTATCCTACAATCAGTCTTTAAAAGCTGCTGCAGGGGGTGCGCTCCCCCTGGCCTGGCACCAGCCAATGTTAAAATTTACCTTCTAATTTTAGTAACTTATGATTTGTGATTTTTAAAAGGATTGTTACTAGAAAAATTCAAAGGTGTTTGTGGAAGAAGTTTTACAGCGACTTTTGTGAGCCAGAGAGAAGTTTGATAAGAGGATCCATGTTTATCCCTGAAAGAATTTTCTGCCAAGGTCATTGACATAGAAACCAAGAAAGAAAGAATATGAGAAACCTGCAACTGTCTATTCCAATAAGCACTTTGTTTGTCGTTACTGACTAATGAGTAAAGTGTAAATTTATGAGTTTTGTAAGAATGTATAAAAAGCATGCATGCCATAATAAAACCAGGTTTGAAGCCTTCTGAAAACGGAGTGTTGCTTTGTATTGTGACTGTTTCAACTACGACAGGTGTTTGCGTGAAAGTGGTGTCCTCCTACATATCGGTAACACAAGACTGCATACTTTACTGAGAGTAATTAACTAAGTTGTAAATTTAATATTCCATTGCTCCCATTCAAAGCAAACCTTGAACTTTATCTGCAGTAGTTATTTGAGATTTAGCTATAATTAGTACATGAAACTTCACTGCCAGCTTTACCAGTTCCTTGTCTTTTACTCCACAGTTTTAACAAGGTAATTTTATTGTGAATCTTTTAGTGCAGTACTTTAATCCCTCTGGCAAATCCATGTTGTTGCTATTCCAGTACAGTTGCTTACTTGCATGTTGTTTACCTTGATGTTTAGCTGTTGTATGACAAATTTTCAGAAACTTTTTTGTAATGATGGAGTCAAAAATAATTAAGATTTTGTTAAAGTTCAGTACTGTTAAGTTAATTACTGTTAAGATTACTTTCTGTCAAGATTAAGTATTAGTAAGACTAAGCAAAGTTTAATTTAAATGTTATTCAAGTTCTGTTATTTTAAGTTCTGTTAAGTGCTTCTAAGATCAATTCAATAATGTTAACCTTAAGTTCTCTTAGGTATACTTTCTGTTACGTTTATGTGAAGTTTAATTTCGATGAAACTGATTTTAAGTTTTGTTACAATTTGCTTATTTAAATTACACAATACAGCTATTTTGTTATAGAAATAAGAACAATCTCTGCTGTTTTATCTTCCATAGGTAGCACTGAAGAATGAGTAACAATTCCATATTATGACTGTTATTAGTTATAAGTTATTTAATGCTTTCTTTTTTACTTTTTTGCTTAATGTCATATATGCATAAATGTCTAGGAAAATATAACCTCAATTTCTTGAAACAGTTTCGACTGATATATTAATAGTCCTGATTATGTTGTTAATCTTATGATGTGAAGTCACTGACTTTTTATAACAGGCATTACTTTATTCATTTGCTATTTGTCTATGGTACCATTGATTGTTTAACTAACGAAAAAATGACAAAGCCGGCTGCTTTACAAACTTTAATATATTTTTGTATAGCTATCTACAAGACCTATCATTTTAAGAAATTTTCCTAACTATTATTACTGAGAAGTTTTTTAGAATATATTACGGAGACTCTTCCAGATAAGGCCCAGACCCTGGCCAAGTCCTGGTCTTACCTGGTTGGGAAGTATGCCAAAACCAGGTGTTTTCTGCATCAAAACTGTACTCAGGTCATTTTGACTTGTCGAATTTTAACTTATAATAGCTGGATGCCCTTTTTGAATTGAATTTGGGAATCATACCCGGGAATGATTTTCTAAACCCTCACTTCAAAATGAGGCTTGCCAGCTATTGCAGACCCTGGGTGATGGTGCAGTCTTTAGGGAAATGATAATGCATTGTTTTAAATCACCATTCTATTTTTCATGTGCTACTAATTGAATATATTATATGATTTATTATTACTTAGTATAAGTTTATTGTTTTATTACATATTGTTTTGCTTTTATGTTGCCTTCATGTTCATAACGAGAAACACACGTGTTATTAAAAAACAAAAAATTAGGGAGAAATATAGCTCCTCCAGAACTTTACACAAATATTTACACTAAAAATTTTGAAAGCAAATCAAATCAAATTTGATCCCTTGCCTTCCTAGAACACCCTTGGAACTCCAAGAATTAGAGCCCCTGGGTTCTGTGAAATTGGATTTTTGTGTTAATTTTAAATACATGGGAAGAAATCAGTCTAAAACTATTAAAATGTTTCTCCCCGTCACCCTGTGTATAAGAATCAAACCTTTTGGCGCAATTATACTTCTGGCAGCCTTTCTAAATCCAGTAATGCCCCCCCTCTGGCTGCCATAGGGAATGTTTTTAGTTTATAAAGATCAAGCCTGAGCCTTTAGTGGCTAAGGTTTTTAGCTAAAACATTATTTTTAAGATGGGTATGTATGTGATGATTTTGATAATAATTGTATTAATCATGATACCTTGCTTGTTTCAATGTGTGCAGAGATTAATTAATGAGGCCATTAAAAGAGTGATTTTGGTTGAAAAGAGAAGGGAGAGATATTGGGACACACAAGACATGATGGACTTTGGACCTGGTTGGCATAAGAGATTTGATAACAGGATGTCTTGGCAAGAGCAAACAGAACTTTGAGGATCAAATCAAGATTGCAAGAAGATTAAATCAGACTGGCTGACGGAAAAAGAAAATTGCATCAAGCTCTGCAAGCAAGAGATGTTGTAAAATGCATGTTTGTTTATGTGATGATTAACCCAATCATTGTAGTAAAACATTACTAGTCTTTCTAGAATAGTATATAAGCATTTGTACTCCACAATAAATTCGGATTCTTTTGACCATCTCACAGTCTCATCTCTCTCTTCATCACCGATACCCCTCCCCCCTTGGTACTAGCTGTACTTTGTTTATGAGATAGTGTCTTGGGAGGGTAGCTAGTCCCTGGTTCCCAGGAAAAAGCAAGATAGGATAGGAGCCTTTGGAATGTGTTTTCTCTCTCTGCCTATCAGGGTAGGAAAAGTACTTGAGTTAGCTAAGAACTATATAACTATATAACAATAGTCTACAGAGGTACAAATATATATGAAGGAAATATAAAAGCCAAAATCATTTTGGCATCACAACCAGTGGGACCATGGCGATGGGTGATGCAACTCAACCAAGGGACCAGCCCATGTCAGTGTGCTGTCACCTTTGTAATCCCTACAATGTGCTGGGGTTTGGCCCAGGACTACTGAGCCCTATTCAACACTATTTGATGCCTTCAAGGGAAAAAGAATGTCTCTGGATCTGATGACAAAACAACAGGCAGTGCAGCAACACCAAGTGCATCAACAGGCACTGCAGTTGTTCAAACCCCTCCAACAGGCACTGCAGCAAAATCAGAGCCAACCAGTACCAGTATTGATCACCCCTATACGCAAGGACATGAAACAGTTTGTTTAGTAAAGGAGGACAAAGCAGGCCCATCACAGAAACGGGACGAAGAGAGAACAAGAGGTAACCACCACTCAATTCCTATCCTTGAGTGAGCTGCAGGAGATAGGAAAAGACTTCAACCATCATCCAGGTGAGCACATTAACACCTGTCTGCTCTGGTGCTGGAATAAAACAGCTAGCAGTTTGGAATTAGAGTGGTGGGGAAGCCAAACAGGCAGGATCACTTTCTAGAAAGGGAGCATTGATGAGGAAATTCGAAGAGGGACACGAGTCCTTAGCCTCTGCAGGACACTTCTGTCAAGAGTAAAGGAAAGGTATTGCTACAAGGAAGATGTTATATGTTGCCCAGGCAAGTGGACTGCAGTAGAGAAAAGTATCCAGTACCTGAGGGAATTGGCCATGCTAGACATGATCTATTTTAACACAAACAACTCACAGTTACCTACAGATCCAGAGGGAGTTCAAAGCACACCAGCCATGAGGCAGAAATTTGTATGAAGCACATCATTGTCAAATGCCAATTCATTGGCAATAATGGAAAGACAAAGAAGAACCAGTGGTGGATGAAGTTGCTCACTTATTCTGGGAATATGAAGACAATCTCTCTTCCTCCCTTGTCTTGGCTGCTGAGAAACTGTCCAAAAAACTGTACCAGAAGTTCCAGCAATGCAAAGAGGAAATGTCCTACTCCCCACCTGTGCAAACCCACATCTCATCTATTAGAAGTAAGCATCCTTTCACTCAAGAGGAAGGATATAGAAGGTACACACCACGGGGTGCACTACAGTTTTACCTGTTGTGTTGATTTGGCACTGCTAGAGGCTTCCACCATGTCCAATGGTGCCAATCTTTGATGGCTCTGAAGATGGACATGCTACTGGGCCAATTAGAGAGGTTGGTAATGCCTCTGCAATGATGTATTTAAGAAGAAAATCAAAACAGGGCATGAGCAGTTTTTTCCCTAGGGGTAGAAAGGTGCTGTGGCTGCTGCCACAGCCACTGCCATATCAGCATGGCCTGCAGTGCGCCTTGCCTGCCTGGCCACCCCTAGCTAGCTGCTCTGCAGGAAGAAGGGCAGGGGCGGCTTTTCCTTCCTGGCACTCTGCACGAAGAGAGGTGCTAAATAGCGCCAGCGCTGCAACAGCCGCAGCTGTCCACGTGGTGGCAATGGGGATGCCTGGCCAGCAGTGAAAATATGACAAGCAACTCCTTGACACGGAACCTAGACGAGGTCAACAACACTGTGGGATCCTGCAGGAATCTTTGAATTAGCGGAACTTGTTGGCAGTGGTACCTATGAGCAGCAGTTTTTCTTCTAGCCAGAGAAGAGGGGGAAGTGAGGACATGTGAGGGAAAAGAACGTGGCAGCACCAAGGTCAGTGGAAAAGAAAGAGGGGGAGGAGGTGCTCCAAGAGTTGGAGCCAAGATTCCTCTGCAGGCCATAGTGAGGACTATGGTGAAACAAACTGTCCCCTTGTAATGCATGAAGTCCATGGGGGATGCAGAGATCCATTCACAGCACGTGAGAAAAGTGCTCACGCCCAAGCGAGTGGGTGCCAGAGAAAGCTGTGATCCAGTGGGAGACCTGAATAGAGAGAGAGGGCCCCTGCTTCTAGAGAAAGAGAGAGGGAGAGCCCTTGCATCCAAACTAGAGCAGCCTAACCTTAAAAGACTGCACCCTGTGGATGAGTGACCAACGCCACAAGAGTTTTGGGAAGACTGTTTGCCTGTGGGAGGGATCCCATGGCATAGCAGAAAAAAGACTCCCCTCCCTGAGTGAACAGAAAAGGATCTCAAATGACGAACTGACCAAGACCCTCACTCCCCATCTCCCTGCGCTGTTGGTGGGAAAGATGGAGGGGCTGGGCAGAAAAAAGGCATTTTAAAGACTTATTTTACTTCTCATTATCCTCCTCTGACTGTTAATAATAAATTTACTTTATACCTTTAAATTTGAACCTGTTTTGCCCTTAGAGTGTTTTCTCCCAGTCCTTAACTCATGAGCCCTTTGTTAATTTTTTTCGCTCTCCTCTGCCCAACTGTAGCAGAAGAAGGTAAGTAAATGACTTTCATGAGTACCTGGTGTTTGGCTAGTGTCAAACCATGACACCTGCGGGACCAGTGAGACAACAGGAGGAAGTGGGATGGAAAACCTATGTCAATCCTAGAGGCACAGGTGCAGGAATTGCAGGGAAAACAAATCACAAACAGGGCTTCTTCCAGGAAAGTTGCTGCTTCAGTCTCCAGTGGGCGGTTTATCAGGCAGAGAGGAAAGACTGATCTTCATATATGACTCCCAAAGAGATAAATTATGTTTAACATATCTCAGTAATTGCAGCAGCTATAGAAAAAAAACAGAAGAAAGAAACTTGAGATAATATATCAACTGAAACCATACATAACAGAACACTGAACTAGCAAACCAAGGACACTTGGTGAAACAACTAAAAGAATTCCATATTGTGAGGAACAAAACAAGGCCAACCCACCAAACTAGGTATAGGGTAATTCTGGCAGGGGGAGATTGTGACCACAGACTCACAGCCCACCAACCCAAGAAACCCACCAACTTGAAAAAAGAAGACTGAGCATGTAGACTAATTAGCATAAAAAGTGAGAATAGAAGATAGAACACTAATGAATAAGAGAACTATGTAATTTGTAGTAAATGAACATTAATGCCTTTGTTTACTAAAGTGTATGACTAGTTAAAAGTTTTAATAATTGGTGTGCTGACTTTGTGGATTTACAACCTAGCACCCCTTTCTGCACAGAACCGTAAATAAATCAAATACCTTGACTCTGTGTGTGGATCAGCCTCTTACACACAGGGTGAAAGAACCCTGTTTCAGGACAACAGTCTTACTCCAGAAAGAAATGGAAAGAAATTCGACTCCATTTCTACAAGAAGTAAGTAGAGAATCCTATGATTACTGTTAGATGGGCCATGCCTCTAGCCAGGTTGTTACAATCCAATTTAAACACAGAAGAGCAAAGAAAATTAGGTCTCTGTGTATAAAACAGAAAGAACTTTGAAGGTTCAAAATATACCCCCAGAAATGATTAAATGTGGCATTCACATTCTCTGAACATGATTCCTTCACTGAGGGTTTTTCTCCTGGGAAGCTGAAAGGCAGTGAGAAGCCTCAGAGAAAATAAAAACAATTCTTATCTTATTTGCTTCTCCTGTGTTGCGTTCATGTGGAATGTGTTTGGAGATTGTTTACCCAAGGTGATTCCTTGATTGGACTCTGGTGTGAGTTGTTTTGACTCATTGGCTAATTAGGGCCAAGCTGTGTCGGGACTCTGGAAAGAGTCACGAGTTTTCATTATCTTTTATAGCATTCAGTAAGTATCTTTTCTGTATTCTTTAGTATAGTATAGTATAGTATAATATAATATAATATAATATAGTAATAAATTAGTCTTCTGATAAGATGGAGTCCTCCTCATATTTATGATAATTAAAACCAAAGGAGGTTAGATGTTGATGTCAAAAAATTGATATATTTTATTTAATAGTTAAAGAGGAAAAGAGAAAGAAAGAGAGAAATAGAAAAAGAAGCGTGGGCAGAGTGGGGCGACAGGGAGAGAGTGATGGGGTTAGGAGGAAGCATATCACCTGTGAGAAATGACGCTCACTTTTTAAATTTCAAAAGTTTATTAAATCTTATCAAAAATACAACAAAGGACAAAATAAGGAAAAATTACAGTGCTGGGAGCATGGAACTAAACCACCATGTGCTCATCTACAAAATGGATGCTCTGCCTTTCATACCCTTGCCCCCTCCCAAAGTCTTGTCAGTTGATTCCTTCCTTGCCATCCAGTGGTGATCACTTTCTTACATCTTGATTGGAGGTCAGGTGTTACCATAGTAACAAGCCAACCCTCCCCAAATGCCCCATCTACCAAGGCCATCCCGTGATAACAATGTAAGGGGGAGGATATATTACAGTACCATGACTATACATCTACAAAACTTCTCTTAACATACATATAATGTTCACCCCTTAATTGTGAGAGCCAACCATCTCATTACTCATCTATAACAAACCCCCCTTTTGCTTAAGTCATTTGGTTCGAACAAATAACTCTTATTTTCAATTCCGATACCTAACTAGCTGGTGGGATAAACTGGTGCCAAATACAGAAAGTCAAATCCTACAATCTTATCAAAATTACAAATACAAAAGTTAGAATGATTATTACTGAGTAAAGCTACATTATCTTTGTCTATTTCTACAAAAGCACACAAAGTCCTCAAACATACACAGCCCTGAACAATATATACAAGTACGGTTCTTTGACTTCTAGTATCTGGGTGAATCTCAAAGTGACAAACGTTTTGTTCAGTATCAAGACATATGTCTTGAGCATTGTGTTGCTTTCACAAATAAACCCTTGTTGTTCCCGGGTTACACAGGATTCTAGATTCACAGTTTGCCATTTCTCATCCACTCTCCATGCCCATGTTCTGTATTCCAAATGATAGAGCACTGATCTCTCATGATTTAATCCTAATGCTATAATGGGATGAATAACATAAACTGTGGCATTGCGTATCGTGAATACAAAGACAGTAGCCATGTTAGCAATAGGATCATAGGTAAAATTTACCAAACTCCACCAAGCTTGAAATTTCTTTTCAAAATCAGGAGCGTTGTCCCAGAGAGCTTTTTGAATGTCATTTGGAAAGGCTCCTTCACTTCCTTCTCTTATAATTAGGGAAGCTGTTGATTGCAACCATAATTCTGCCTGTGTACAGCTAAAAGCCAAAGACACGTTACTCTGGGCCATAGCATGTGCATCTATGATTAACCTATGGTCTTGGTCCTCTGCTTTTTCCTAACTTGGTAACACTTTTGAAACCTGCCACTGAATAGTTCCCAATGCCAACAAAGATGACTGTAGGGATTGTTGTAATTTTGTTAGATCAATTGTTGCCATGGCAAATTTATTAATTAATATTTCTGATTCAATTCCATTTAGAACTCCTAGCCCTGTCCTTAATATTCCAGTCAGATCACTTTGCATTCTACCCCTGGTGCATGCTTCCCTTTGCAACCATGTTGTCCAACCCTCAAAGGATGTCTCTAGGAAAGAAGAGCAGGCTGGTTGGACTTCAGAGATGTTAGTTTGCATTAGTAATTCAACACGCTTGAGAGACCATTCTGGATTAAACAATTGCTGTTGGCCCGTGTTCCTTATTACATATGGGCCAATTTAATAAATTTTGGGTTCAAACCTAGGTGGCGTGATTTGGGTTTGGGCTGGAGTGCTGGCATAGGTTGTTATTAAATATTAGACCCCGATGTTTCCGGGTGTGGGGTGCCTGGCTTCTTCTGGCCCTTGCTGCTAGACCAAAGGTGGCAGCTGTGGCGTTTTTCACCCCAGAGATACCTTTGGCCGGCTGGATGCTGCAGCTGGGCACTTGGAACAAATCCAGGCAAAGTAGGAACTCAGTTTACCTTTGGTGGAAAAGGTTCAAGCGGCAGTGAAGAGAAAAGAAGCGGGTTCTGTCGTAGAGTCTTAGTCCAGTTTTATTGCAGCATGGTAGACCTCTGAATGTGGTAACAGTTCACCGACAGACAACGCCGCATGCTCTCGTGTCCTTTTAAGCCCCGGGGACAGGGGGAGGGGAGGGGACAGGTGAGGGCCAACCAGGTGTGAGGAGGGGAAGGCCCAAGGATACAGACACTTGGACAGGCCAATGAGCCCAGACCTGAGGAGCATCTGCCAACCACACGACGCCCTGCTGGAATGTTAAGATTGATGGACAGCTCTTAGCAGGAGGGCAAAAGGAGGAGGAGGAAAGGTTGGCACACCTGAGGGGATTGGGATAGGTGAGACAGGAAATCGCACTGCAACAGGTTGTAACAGGCTCAATTGTGGCATTTATTTTAAATTTGAAGGGGAGCCCAATAGAATCATGGGTCCAACGACAAACCACCTCACCAGTCTGTACTAACATAAAGTAGTACCAACAGTCTAAATCACTTGAACGACTACAAACTTCCCAATGTTTGTCTGTGGGAGTGGTTGAAACACTAATTTGGATTGCTTTCTTATGAGCAGTTCAATTAATTATCTGACATCCTATTCTAATTTCCTCTCCTATAGTCCCTTGAAGTGACCACAGCCTTTGTTTTTGCCATTCTTGCCTTTCATATACTTGGTTTTTGTGCATGACTACAGTTGATAGGTTTAGATCTTTTATATCAGAATATTCTCCCATGGATCCAGTGTACTGAATAAAAGCTTGGGACCAAGGCCACTCAGCATTGTTCTGACTAGAGGTATTTTTCCAGTTCTTGGATTGCAATTATGATTACAAACAAAACAATTTTCTTGATTGAATTCCCGCAATCTAGATTACTAAACATTCCTGACCGAAATATACTGATTTTGTTTGAGTGAGTTTTAGTTTCAGTTCATTATCACCTGGTGTTGCCATCCAAGGGGTCTCTGGAGCTTTCTTCACTTGAGAGTGGTGCATCCAGGCATTCTGTTCCTTTGTCTTAATTGTGGTGAAAGAGGTGAGAAGCACTTGAAAGAGTCCTTCCCACTGCAGTTCTAAGGTCTTCTCTGCAAAAGACTTGACACACACATAATCTCCAGGATGTATGTCATGCACTGGTCTGTAGCAGCCACAGGGCCTGCAAGGCCTCCCTGGCAGTGAGTTGCCTAAGATAAGAAATGCCTAGTCATGATGACTGGACCAAAGAAGCCCCTCTCTTCCGCCTTCGGACCCTTGCTTATCTCTCTGTAAGACGATAAGTCATATTCCCCTCGACCCTTACCATTGGACTGTTTTCCAAAACCCTTATACCCTATATAAACACCCACTTCTGCCCAGTTCTGCAGAACAGCTGTCACTGGGACCCTTCGCAGAAGCTGCCAATAAAGACACCTCTGTGGAACCTCATGCAACTCTCCTCTTCTCTCTCCCTGTGTCTGCCAAAGGCACTTAGCAAGCAAAGAGCTGAAATCACTATAGAGCTGAATTCACCAAAGAGCTGATCTCACTTAAGAGCTGAGCTGCTTGCTAAGATTGCCTGCGGCTGGGAGCCTGCCTGAGGGACCCAGACAGGTTGTGCTTAGCTGGACTTTGCTATCTGGACACCTATGGCAGCCGGGGTCGGAGAGACCCCAAAAACCCCTGCCATAATAAATACTGGTCCATCTAGTCCTCTGCTCTAAGTTCCAGCCACATGTTTTTCAATTTCTCTGAGTTGTTTACCTAAGGCCACCATATAGGCAGTCAGTCTTTCCTCCCCAATTTGGGTGGATATCCCTTTTTGCATACCATATAGTCTCCTGTAAAGGATTTTTAAGAGGATCAGCTTTCCTTTAGTTCTGGGCTTAGTCCAAATTTGCAGGAATGGTAATGGGAGGGACTGGGGACCAAGGTAAATTAATCTCTTGCCCTAGTCTCACAATTTGTTGCTTGATGAAATGATTCATTTTCTCAACTTGGCTGCTTGACTGGGGAGGGTATGGTGTGGGATGTCCCCAATCTATGCCCAGATGCTGACTGATCTGTTGTACTATTTTTGAAATACAATGTGGTCCCCTATCTGAGGATATTGTGGCCGTACTTCAAAGTGTGGTATTATTTCTTGCAACAGCACCTTGGTTACCTCCTGGGCTTTGGCAGTCCTGGTAGGGAAAGCCTCTGGCCATCCTGAAAAGGTATCTGTTAGAACTAACAAATATCGATACCCCCCTTTTCTTGGTAATTCTGAAAAATCAATTTGCCACTGCTGACTGGATCCATGGCCCTTTCCAATTTGGCCAAG
Organism: Agelaius phoeniceus; assembly: GCF_051311805.1. Classification (NCBI taxonomy): domain Eukaryota; kingdom Metazoa; phylum Chordata; class Aves; order Passeriformes; family Icteridae; genus Agelaius; species Agelaius phoeniceus. The sequence goes on along the minus strand of NC_135301.1, from coordinate 9,438,811 downwards.
TTTTGTTTTAGGGGTATTCTTGGGGTTAGTCTGGAGGCAAAGTCCACACTGCTGGGCCACTTGAGTAACAGTGGCATATAAGTTCCTGGCAGTGATTCTTTTGATCAAATAATTATACAAGGCATCAATTCCCCACTGTGTTTTCTGATGTTCCTCCCTTACTAATGGCCATAGTAAATGGGAGGGGATAATCAGTTTTCCCTCTGTGGTAACAGCCCATTCCTCCTGGTTATATGTTCCCTTTTGATCCTCAATTAGCTTTCTATCCTTCTTATTATACACTGGCTTACATTCTAGGGAGATTTGGCCATTGGGAATTAAGGCTCTTTCTACTGTTACCTCACCTTTTGCCACTTCTTTTGCCTCTCTCTCCGCCAGCTTATTTCTCTCTTCCAATTCTGAGCTCACATTCTGATGTGCCTTAATGTGCATGATTGCCACCTTCTCAGGCAGTTGGACTGCTTCCAGCAGTTCTATTATTCCTCATGCATGTTTAATGTTCTTCCCTTGAGAATTTAACAGTCCTCTTTCTTTCCAGATTGCTCCATGAGCATGCATCACCCCAAATGTGTGCCTTAAATCTGTGTAAATGTTTATGCTCTTCCCTTTTTATAACTGTAATGCATTGGTTAGGGCAATTATTTTTTGCCTTTTGTGCAGAAGTACCTGCTGGTAAAGGTCCTCTTTCAATTAGGTCTCTGGATGTGCTAACTGCATACCCAGCATGTCGTTTTCCATTGATGATGTAGCTGCTTCCATCTGTGAACCAGATTTCCGCGTTATCCGAAGGGGTATCCTTCAGATCTGGGCAGCTGGAGTAAGTGGCTTCAATGGTTTCCAGGCAGTCGTGATGTACTGGCTCTCCTTGATTTCTACTAAGGAAAGAAGCTGGGTTGACAATGTTAATTACCACTATCTCTACATCATCGTGCTCCACCATGATAGCTTGATATTTCAGGAACCGTTGTGGGGAGACCCAGGGGCCACCTTTTGTTTCCAGTACTGCAGATACTGTATGGGACACTAGCACAGTCATTTTCTGGCCCAGGGTGAACTTGCGGGCTTCTTGAATGTTCAGTACAGCGGCCACTTGTCTGAGGCAACCTGGCCATCCTTTTGCTGCTGAATCCAGCTGCTTAGAAAGATTAGCAACTGCTGTTCTATATGGGTCCAGGTCCTTTGCTAGTATTCCCAGGGCAGTTCCCTGCTTCTCATGGGAAAAGAGAAAGAATGGTTTACTCACATCTGGAAGTCCTAGAGCTGGAGCTGACATAAGGGTCTTTTTCAGTTGATCAAAGGACTCTATGGCTTCTTTTGTCCACTAGGGAGGTCTCTGCTCCCATTTGCAATGAGAGAATACAGAGGTTTCCTGAGTAATCAATAATGATGAATCCATAATCTGCAGCATCCCGTCATTCCCAAAAAGGTCCTTAGTTCTTTTATTGGTCTGGGGTTTAGCATATCAATTCTATGTGCTCTTTCCCCAAAGTCCATTGTCCAGGACTGACCTCATAGGCCAGGTAGATCACCTTCTTCTTTACCACCTGAGCCTTTTTCTTTGATACTCTGTACCCCTGTGTCGCTGTTGAGCCAGAGATGACACAGAGTTGTATCAGAAGGCTAACTGGCATAAGTGCCTTGTTTATTCCATCCTCTCTTCTTTTACAGCATAGTTCGCTACAGGTGGACCTGATTGGTCATTTAATCAATACATTTCACCTGACTGGCTAATTAACAAGACTTCCATTTGGTAAACATATTTCCATAACACATTCCACATGTTTACAAACATCAGGTGCAGCAACTTAGATAAGAATTGTTTATAATTCTTTTCTCTGAGCTTCTCACAGCCGTTTCCAGAACGATGCCTGGGAAAGTTGTCTGTTTCTCTCTGTGACCAGAGAGCTACCACCACACCCCTGAAGCCCCAAAAAGTTTAAAAAGCTTACCATCCAGGCCATGCACCCTTCTTCTGTCGGAGTAGCTATTAGGATGTCATCTACATACTGCAACATTTTTCCTTCTCCTGGTGGAGCTTCCCAGGATTCCAAATCTTTTGCAAGTTGTTCTCCAAACAGGGTGGGTGAGTTTTTCAATCCTTGGGAAAGAACCGACCATGTAAGCTGAGTTTTGCATCCAGTTTTGGGATTTTCCCATTCAAATGCAAAAATTTTCTGGCTGGCTTCGTGGAGTGGGAGGCAAAAGAAGGCATCCTTCAAATCTAAAATGATAAACCAAGTTAGCTCTGGTGTTAAACACGTTAACAAGGTGTACGGGTTAGCCACCATGGGGTAGAGATCCTCAGTTAACAGCTCGTAAATCCTGTACAACTCAGTATGACCTATCAGGTTTCTGGACAGGCAGGATAGGAGCGTTGAAATCAGATTGGCACTCCTTCAGTAACCCCAGCTGTAAGAAATTTTCAATTATCAGGCTAATTCCTTCTCTATCTTCCTTTCTCAAAGGATACTGTTTAATTCTAACCAGTTGTTTTTCTTCCTTAAGCTTAATTTGTATTGAGGGTGCATTTTTTGCCCTCCCTCGTTTACTGGAAGCCTATACTCCCGGAAACACTTGATTCAGTATCCCCTCGCTAATTTCCTCTTTAACCTTGATAGCTGTCAATATTAAACTCAACACTTCTACATTTTTAAACAAAATGTTTGCCTGTAATTTGTGCAGTAAGTCTCTCCCTAGGAGTGACTCTGGAGAGTTGGGCATATATAGAAACTTATGGATGCCCCATTTTTTTCCATATTTATATTTCAGTGGCTTGCAAAAATATGCTATGTCAGATTGGCCAGTTTTCCCCCTCACCCAAACATAATCGTTCCCCACTGGTACCAAAGCTTTATTTAAAACTGAAAATGTTGCTCCCATGTCTACCATAAGTTCCACCTTTTAACCTTCCTTCTCCAGTTCCATTTTTACAACCAGTGGATCTCCTGGGGTAAGATCCCATGGTCCCCCTCAGTAATTTTTTGCATGAGCGACCACCACCTCCCTTCCTCGGTTCCCTTTATGTTAAGAGAAGTTTTATAGACTTATAGTTATGTTTTACCCCCCTTGCATTGTTATCAGGGGGTGACCTGGGTTCGGCACATTTGGGAGGGTCAACTTGTTACTATGGCAACATCTGACTTCCAATCAAGATTTAAGGAAGTAAACTCCACCACTGGACAACAAAGAAGGAGTCAATGGACAGAACTTTAGGAGGCGTTAAAGGGTTAAAAGGCGAAACCTCCATTGTGTGGATGAGCACATGGTGGGAAAGATCCTCTGCTCCCAGCGCTGTAATATTTTCTCTATTCAATCTTCTGTTAATATTTTTGATAAGATTTTAATAAACCTTTTAAATTTTTAGAAGTGAGTATCATTTCTCACACATGCCAAGTGTGTAATATACCAATCAAAGTTTGTGAGTTTTTGTGGACACACTGACTTTTGTCATTGCTTTTGACCATGAGCATTTATGAATCTTGGATGCTCCCTTCCCCTTAAGGGGACCCATCAGCAGTGGTCTCTTGAGCAAGGGAATGCAATGTTGGGAGGAATGGGTTAAAAGCAGAAGGCTGGCAAGAAGTATTATGAATTGCTCAAGCTGGGAATGACCCTTTATAAACCAGTGTGAACAGCAGCCAGTGATCTTCTAGCATGGACCGAGTTTAACAGTGCTTTTGTCTCAATTTGTGCACCTCTGCCCTGTTGTTGTTTCAAGTGATTCCCCAGTTAGTGAGGTAATGGAAATAGATTTACTCTTTTCATTCTAGCTGCAAGTCTGTGGTTGTCCCAGCTGCCTGCCTGTGTCAATTCATACAATCAGGGAAGAATTCCTCCACATCTGACCCCTGGGCACAGAAGCCATTGCCACAGAAACCATCCCTGCATCCAGGGAGTTCAGAGACCCAGCGTCCTGCACTGGTGGTTGCTCTAACTGATATAAATTAGAGTTGCTTCAGTGTGCCAGAGCCTCCTGAGTCAATTCTCTCAGTCTTCTCTTCATCCCCCTGTCCCACCCTCCCCAGCAGTCTTTCTATAGTGATTGTACTGGTCAAGGGGCAGGGTGTCAGTATATCCTTTTCGCTCTTCGGGGGAAATCTAGCGCATTTGGGATAAAACATTATGTAGGTCAAATTAAATGTACACCTAATATCATCAGTTGGTGAGGCACACGACAGCAGAGGTGGCTATGGTATGTTCTGGAGGTTGAGCACTAGAATGAGCTAGGCAGAGGTTCCTGGAGTCAGGGAAACCTGAGCAAGAGCTGAGACCTGCCAGGAACTGGCAGCTCTCAGGAACAAGGCTGACAGCTGGGTGTTGCCAGGGGCAACACAGCAGATTTAAATGGCCATAGGGAGCTCAAGTGACCAGGAACACAGTGAACAGGCAGCGGAAACAGGACATGGTGCACCAGTCAGGGCATAGCACATCAGTTTGCCGGTCAGGTCTTGTGGGAGGGTGTGCAGGAAGGGCCACTTAATCCTATTCAGGGAGGAACAAGAAGCAGCCTTCTGTAACAAAAATGTTGTATACCTTTCGCAACTGTCAGGCTGAGGCCAAAACTCAGCCAGAGAGGTCACAGCCTCCCTGGATAGATGCCTACACCCAAATAGATTTCTCTAAGACCAAAAGAGCTGTCCAGATGCTCAGCTGCAGGGAATTCCAGAATCGGGAAGGCAGAGGTTAGTGTCATGGGTGCAAGGGTGCCCAGATGGATAGGCTTTTTGAGCTTGTTGCATGAAGAGATCACCAGACAGCATACTATCTGTGAATCTGAGCAGGAGATTGATGTATGGTTTTATGCACTGACACAGGCAGAGCGATAGTCCTGTCTTTGATCCTTGCCAGCAGAAGGTAACATCCAACCCCTAGCTGGCAGGCTTGGCTGTTATAAATGATCAATCGTGAGCCAAATTATCAAAAATGCGAAAAGATTTATTTATCTTTTTGCGCGACCAAAATACGGTCCTCAAAACCACCACAGCCAAAGAAACAGCGTCGAGCCTTGGATCGGCGCTGGGTGAACCTGGATCCGACCTCTATCGCATTGAATCCTCCCCCGTTCACACAAGCTACTTCTAGCGACAAGGTTTTATACAGTTTATTGTGCCCGAGGTGAAGGAGTCCCAATTTCTTTTGTAACTCTTCACATTCATAGCTGTTTCTTTCAGTGTGCAGAGCTGGACAAAGACCATCTCCAGGTGGATGGCCAGCGTTGATTGACTTTGGGGAAGCCATGTATTCACATGTATGATTACGGTGTCCCTGGCTATCTTGATTGATGTTATCTGGAGGACGATGATCACTCTTAGGCGGTTTCCGACAACTCGAGATATTGGTGATTATCGTGCTGGGAGCATCTATTCTTACGCTAAAGTGTCAATCATTATCTTAGCCGTGTCCGGGAATCTTAGAATCTGAATAGACATCCGCTCTCGGGCTGTGTGTGGTCAGAGGCACGTTCGGATTTCATAATCTTTATAAGATACATTCTTTAATAGCATGAATTATTTCTAACATATATTACAATCCCTCCCCTTTAATATCACCACATTAATTCATGCTCCCTCTATATGCCAAATTGCTAATATCTATTTATTTTCTACTTCTACTATCTGTCGCAGACATGTTTTATGAAAAATCCTTTCCTTAGGATTTTTCCTCTTGAGAAGCTGAGGGGCCTCAAGAACAAAATGTAAACATTGATTATCTGCTGCTGTGGAATGCAACAGGTAGATCTTTGATTGGTCTCTGTTAGTTGTTTCTAATTAATGGCCAATCACAGCCCAGCTAGCTCAGACAGAGAGTCCGAGACGAAGCCTTTGTTATCATTCTTTCTTATTCTATTCTTAGCTAGCCTTCTGATGAAATCTTTTCTTCTATTCTTTTAGTATAGTTTTAATGTAATATATATCATAAAATAATAAATCAAGCCTTCTGAAACATAGAGTCAAATCCTCGTCTCTTCCCTCATCCTAAGACCCCTGTGAACACTGTCACAACCCTCCACCTATAAGGGTCTCCCACAAAGAGAAAAACTTTATTAGATTCTTATTCCATGTTCTCCTTGTGGAATTCCCTGATAACAAGTCTGGTTCACATTCGTTTTGACTCATTTTTCAAATTTTGCCAATACTTTAGCAGCATTGCTTGCATACTTTTTTTCTCCCAAGCTCATGATCTTGGATGTGTTGTTTCCAGAAGCCAACTCTGGGTCCATGGGTACTATTGCTATCTGCATACCCTGTACCACAGAATGAATCAGTCTAATAAAACAAGGAATTAGACATGGAAGAAATAGGATTCCTGCTACTGAACACAGCACAAAGAATATTATTTTGTTCCCTCAGGCCCCATCAAATAATCTGTCCCACCAAGATGATTGTAAAATCGAATTCTATTTTTGAACTGGGACATGGGCTACCTTCTTAATTTTGGCTGCCAATCCTCTTATGGTTTCCCCATAATCATCAATTTCAATACAACATTCCGATTTGTTGAATTTTCCACACACTCCCCCTTCTTCAGCCAGCAAATAGTCTAAAGCTATTCGATTCTGGTACACAAATGCCCGTACCTGGGTGTGCTGCCGACTTAGTAAATCTAGGGCCTCTGAAGTGTGATTTGATACAATTTCTACCACTGCCTGCAACTTGATCAGCTGGTTTGGTAGATAAATTGGAGTCCTATATCCATAGTTTACATCTTGAGCCCATGTGGCCGGCCCATAATAGTCAATTATTCTCACGGCTGGCTTCCCTTCCTCCCCCCAGGTGTGTTTGCCTACCACTTATGACCGGTATCATCTTTTTCAGACTTTTTCACTCCCTTCTCAGGGTCTCGTACAAAGGAGCCCCTAGCAAGTTACTTTTCATTCAGGGGAGAGTGAAGAAGACTGGCCGGATCATGCCCAGAGTGCATGATCCCTTCCATCTTGGGGGCAACTCACTGTATGCTTTCTTTCCAGAAATCCAATACATTCTATCGGGGGCTTTCCATCTAATGTTCGTCTATTCCTGGGTCTCCCCAGTATTCTCTCAGGCCCTCCAAGGGTAAGGGTTGGCTCCAGGACTTTTGACCCAGAAAAGTCCTATTTTTCTGTTCCATTCACAATTGGTCTCATTTTTCCTGCTCCAGTACCCCATAGGAGAGTCCGGCTGCCAGACTTTGCCCTTATTGTTTGAATTTACCGTCAGGGTAGTTATACACAGAGTGTATCCCACCATTTTGGTATATTCCTTCCCTTCTCGACTGATGCAAATTGTTCCAATCACCCTTTGATCCAACACCCACCCCTCAGGTCTCTGTGCCAATTTTGAGATCCTTGGGTTGTCCCATTTCAAAAGCTGTTCCAGAGCCAAACCTTCACCTTTCCAAGGCCATTTTTCTGCCAATTTCAGCCCCCTGCAAATCCAGCAATTTGACAATCCCAATTCTGTTGCAATTTCTTGCATTAAATCAATAAATAAGTTCAGATCTGGGGAAGGTAGTTCCCCGTCAGCGTATTGTTTTTCAAGCAGCCCATACTGGTCTCCCAAAGTTTTCAATCTTTCTTGCTCCACTCTTTTCTTCCTCAATTCTGACTTCCCTCTTTTCAATTCCTGAGTAATTTCCCTCATCTTTCCCTCAGGATCCGCACCGTCTTTGTTTCTTGCAAAGCAGACAACCCTATCATATTGCAGGCAGACTCTATCATCGTTTGCCTGTGCTAAATCCAATATGATCAGTTCCTTGCTTAGGGTGAATTTGTTGTCAAATTTAACATTTCTTCCCACCCAGTACATCTTTCCGTTCATCACACACATCCCCAGTTTTGAATTGTCATAACACAATGGATTCACCTGGTGATATGCTACAAAAATTGACTTTGTCTTTCCCCCAACCCACATTGTTCGATTACATTGATTGCAAACAGGGATCGACATTATTTCCACATTCCTTCTCCGTATCTGATGTCGGTGCTTGCCTGTCTGTTCCGTGTCCCCGCCTCCGGATCTATACACAAGATCTCTTTGCCCGATTTACATAATTTGACCCATGTGCCGTTCACCAAACAGTACTTGCCAGGGTCCCTGATGCACTCCTATGGGGCTTGGTATCCCCTGTCCCTTTGCTCAATTGGGACCACCTCAGTGCACTTATTGCACTTGTCGGCAGAGCTCTCATTTCTGCCACTCATCGGGACCTCAGTGCGCAGACTCTGCGTCCCGCACATGGCTAGGCTCAGGCCAATCAGGATTCCCACCAGGCGTACTCCTCTGCCTTTGCCTCCGCCACCTGGGGTGCCACCAGCGGCGAGGAAGACCATCTTCGCGGCAGCAGGAGTATTTTTCAGGGAATACATTCTCTGACCTTGCCACATACCTCCTCTTAAAGGCACCCCACCGTGAAACCTTGACAGCATCTGAGCTGCACAGTACCTTGATTGACTTTCGGCACTCCACATCCAAAATCTCTGCCTTAGACCTGAGCTTCCCATGCACCCCGTTCTGAAAAATGTGAAACCACTCCTGCGAGTCCAATTCAATGATTCCCAAATTTGTGGCTAGGGTTAGGATACGGTCAGTCAGCTCAAGCTCCTCTTCCAGACACTGAGTGCACAATCCCTTTGGCCCCTGCCCCCTTCTGCAATGTACAACAAAAGTTCCCTGACAATATTCACACTTAAAATGTACAAATGGATAGCATACACAGTTAGACAGTATACAACCTATCCGTTCACCGTCAGTCATTTATGGGGACGTTGGAGTTTGATTTTCAAGTTGCCTGGGGAAGAAGTGACCCCCCACTCGGGTGCTTCTTCCTGGTGTTCGACTTTCTTCACCCTGGACACATGTGTCCAACCTTTCTCCGCAGTCCAAATGGCCGTGTCTGTTGTCAGAAGGACAAGAAAGGGGCCTTCCCAGTGAGGGGAGAGGGGTACATCTTTCCACACTTTCACAAGCACTCTGTTACCCGGTTGAATTTTGTGGATAGCAAATCCCAGAGGGGCGCTCTGAGATACTAACCCATTGCTTTCTCAGTTCCTGTAAATTTCTGTTTATCACTACCAAATATGGTTGAATCTGGCTGTCCTCCAATCTGGTGTGTCCCACCAGCATCCCGTGCTTATATGGCATCCCATACAGCATCTCGAAGGGTGAGAGCCCCGTCTCCAAATGAGGCATCGTCCTGATATTAAGGAAGGCCAAATGTAGGCATTTCAGCCAGGACATCCGAGTTTCTAAAATTAATTTAGACAACTGCGCTTTCAAGGTCTGATTCATCCTTTCAACCTGTCCTGAGCTCTGGGGATGCCACGGAGTGTGGTATTCCCATTGAATGCCTAGTGCCTCCGCCATCTGCCTAATAATTTTTGATGTAAAATGAGTTCCTTGATCTGAATCAATGTAATTGACCACCCCATATAGGGGCACAATTTCTTCCAGCAATTTCCTGGACACTGTCTGAGCCGTTGCCCTTGGACTGGGGAAAGCTTCCACCCAGTGGGTCAATTTGTCCATGATTACAAGCACAAATTTGAACCTTCCCACCTTGGGCAATTCAGTGAAATCGATTTGAATTCTTTCAAATGGTCGGTACACGATGGGGCAACTCCCCAGGATTGCCTGTCTTGCCTTAGTCTTGTTAACTTTCTGGCAAATCAGGCATCCTTGTACCTCTTGTTTGGCTAATTCGTAAATTCCCCTGCACCCAAAAGATTTCGAAAATTGTTCAGCTAGGGCCTGTGCCCCCCAATGTGTTCGCTGGTGCAGTTTCCTCAAAATCCTCCTGGTAAAACCTTTAGACACTAGTTCTCTCCCATCTGGTAATTTCCACTTACCTTCCTCCAGTTTTCCCCCGATCTTCTCATAACTTTCAATCTCCTTTTGGGAGAGTTGAGGAGGGTCGTCTGGGACCTCAATCCCTTCAATCTCCGGGGTACTTACCGTCATCAGTGCCGCGGTCTTGGCTTCCTGGTCTGCCAAATTGTTTCCCTGGGTTCAGAACTGCATCCCTGCCTGGTGTCCCTTCACATGGACAACTGAAATTTCCTCCGGCCCCCTTATTGCTTCCAAAATTTGCTGGATCAGTTCTCCGTGCATCAGTCGCTTTCCCCGTGTGTTGATCAACCCCCTTTCTTCCCAGATTTTCCCAAAGGTGTGAACCACCCCAAAGGCATACCTAGAGTCTGTAAAAATTGTTCCCTTCTTTCCCTTCAGTCCTTTCAAGGCTCTCAGAACTGCGTACAGTTGTTCGCAAGCCTGTGCCGACCAACCCGTGCTCAGGAGGCCTGCTTTTAACACTTTTCTTGTTTGCTCGTCCATGACTGCATATCCTGACTTTCTTTTCCATCAATCACCCAGCTTGAACCATCTAAAAACCATTTTACCCCTTCGTCTAATTCCTCTTCTTCCAAATTCTCCCTGATTGTCTGCAACTCAACCACTTCCACAAAATCGTGAATGAGTTCCTCCAAAGCTTCCCCAAACAAGAACTGCGCAGGGTTTTGCGTGGTTGTTGTCCGCAATTCCAAATCCTGTGAATGAATCAAAATGGCCTCATACTTCAGCAATCTAGCATCTATGAGCCACTTATCTGCTTTCTGTTGTAGTATGCCCTGCACATTGTGTGGTGCAAATACTACCAAAGTTGCCCTAAAGGTTACCTTCTTAGCTTCTTCTACCAGCAACGCTACAGCGACAATCGCTTGCAAGCAGGTGGGCCCGCCTCTCCTGACCAGGTCCAAAAGCCTTGACAAGTAACCTACTGGTTTCCTGACCCCCTGCCCAGTCTTGTGTCAGCACCCCGTGTGCTGTGTGATTGCTCACATCCACAAACAACTGAAAGGGTCGCTTCACATCAGGGAGGCTCAGCACTGGTGCCGCTGTGAGTGCTTCCTTGACTCCCCTGAATTCGTCCTCGTCTTTTTCTGTCCATTCGATCCTGTCCGTGGTGAGTTTCTCATACAAAAACTTCACCTTCTCACTGTATCCTTCAATCCACTGCCGGCAATATCCCAACAGCCCCAAAAGTTGTCTGACTTCCCTTTTTGTCTGTGGGGGTGGTAAGGCAATAATCCCTGCCACCCTTTCTGGATCCAACTTCTTTTTCCCCTTGGTTAACCAATGTCCCAAGTACCTGACCTCGGGCTCTGTGAATTGCAACTTCAACTTCAACACCTTCAACCCCTTTTCCCCTAGAAAGTTCAAAAGTTCAATGGTACGCATCCTCACAACCTCCTCCCTTGGACCTGCAACCAACAAATCATCTACATATTGTAGCAATTTTGTTCCCTCCGTTGGTACAAAGTGAGTCAGCACCTGTTCGAGTGCTTGCCCAAAAGGTTTGGGGAATCAACGAAGCCCCAAGGCAGCGATGTCCACCTGAGCTGCTGCTTTCTGTTCATCTCTGGGTCTTCCCACTGAAATGCAAAATAATCTCTGCTGTCCTCTGCTAAAGGACAGGTCCAGAAAGCATCCTTCAAATCGATCACACTGTACCACATGTCCTCGGGAGAGATGTTATTCAACAGGGTGTAAGGATTCGAGACCGTGGGGAACAATGTCTTAGTTCTCTGATTCACAGCCCTTAGATCTTGCACTAGCCTGTAGCTACTGTCCGTCTTTTTCACAGCCAAAATTGGGGTGTTGTGCTGGGACATGCACGGCTCCAACGTTCCTTTCTTTATCAATTCATCAATCACTGGTTTCAGTCCCTTCCTCCCTTCCATGGAGATGGGGTACTGTTTGACCCGAATGGGGTCCCCTGGTCTTTCAATTTCAATGTGGATTGGCTCTATGTCCAGCCTCCCGGCCTCCCCTTGGACATACCAAACCTTTGGATCTATTTTCTCCTTATCCTGGATGGTGAGCTTAAACATTCTCACCCTGAGCCAGGAATTTTCCACTGCTAAACAAATTTCCAGGGCTACCATCAAGTCCTGCCCCAGCAAATTAAAGTCTGCATCCTTTATTAATAACATATTTCCTATACACTTTTTATTTTCCGTCTCTATTTCGACATCCTTTATGATTGGAACCTTGAAGGCTTCCCCTTTTGCCCCAATTAGCATCATTGTGTCATCACTCAGAGAGCACCCTTGTGGTAACTCTTGCACTGCAGTTCGTTCTGCCCCGGAATCTACTAAAAACCAAATTTCCTGCCTGTGGGGTCCCACTCTCAATTTTATCAAGGGCTCCCTCGGTGTTCTGGACCCCAAACTGAAAAGTCCCTAACACCCCTAATCTTCCTGAGACATCGCTTGATCTTTGACTTTGTTGGGACAATTCCTTTGGATGTGTCCCTTTTGCTTGCAGTAGTAGCACTCAAAGTCCTTCTTCTGGTTGTTCGAACCTTTACCTTGGGAAGGGTTTTGTTTCTTCGCTGGCGCCGCTTTTGCCGAGTCTCTGACCTGTTCCTGTTTTTGTGCCTCCCTCACTGCAGCTACCAGTACCTTGGCTTGAATCTTCTGCTTTTCTTCGTCTCTTCTCATGTAGACCTTCTGGGCTTCCTGGAGCAAATCTTGCAGTTCCTTGTCCTGCCATCCATCTATCTTTTCTAACTTTTTCTTTATGTCTTCCCACAATTTTGCCACAAACTGAGTTTTCAACAAAACCGCCTCAACCGGAGAATTGGGGTCCGTCCCGGAATAAATCTTCAGGCTCTTTAAGAGCCTTTCCAGCCATTCCGTGGGGGTTTCGTCTTTTCCCTGGCATTCCCTGAGTACCTTACTCATGTTCTGTCTCTTCGGCACTGCCTCTCTGATACCTTGGATTATCATGTTTCTCAAATTTATCATTTTCTGCTTCCCTTCCTCTGTCTGGGCGCTCCAGGATGGCTTTTGGTTTGGCCACCTTTGGTCTCCGCTCTCCCCCTGGGGATTTCTGTGTTACCAATCCCTGATCGCAGCTTGTCTGATCATCTCCCTCCCCTTATTGTTGAACAGCGACCTCAGGATCGCATTGAGATCCTCATAAGTGTAGGTGCTGGTTCCTAGAAATTCATCTAGTCTTTCTGCTACCCCTAAAGGATCGTCCATCAATTTCCCCATCTCTTTCTTGAACGCCCTCACATCTCTGGTATCAATCGGCGCATGTAAAAAGCCGATAAATCCCGGAGCCATCGGCACCTCCCATAAAGGAAAGATGCTGGGCTTCTCCTCCTCGTCATCACTGTCTCCAGTGGTCGCCCTCCTCGTTCGCCGCCTACGTTCGATGGGCCAGGGGAGAGCTAACTTTCCTGGGGAAAACTACCTGTTTTTCTTCGGTCTTGGGGAGGGTTGGTGGCTGCGGCTGCTCACATGGGAGTGGAGGTGCCACTGCCTGCCCACGTGGTAGAGAAGGCTCTGCAGCCGGCTCCAGTGGGAGCGGCGGCGCTGAGACCTGTCCCTGAGGGATCGCCGCCTCGGGAGGCAACGCGGGCACTGGAGGTACCTGGGCTGGCACAAGCTGGGGTGGAGGGACAAGGTAGGGATCTTGAAGGTTGTCCAGTGGTTCCCACTCCTTGCCCCGGTTTGTCGTACGTCTGAGAGCTCGTATCGGGTATAAACTCGTACAAGCGTATCTCCACATTTTGTCATACTCAATTTCCTCAAAGTCCTGCGGGTGGCGGTAGACTACGTGGTCATACAGGGACTCGCACGTCCATGCTTCAAACGTGCCGAACACTGGCTAAACCATGTATTTTGCGATCTCCTTCCCTCCCCACTTTTCCATGCAAAAATGTATCATCTTTTCCTTGGACCTCCACACCCTCCTGGGGCTGTCGTCCCAATGTTCTAACATCCATCCCAATGATCTTTCCCTTGGAATTTCTGGCAGAACCTTCCCAGGACCCTGGGGAGATTTTTCTTGGGGCTTTTTCTGGAACCTGCTTTTTCGCAATCCCATTTTTCCAAAAATCCCGCCAGCAATTTTTCTCACCTTGTCTCCTTTGATTGGGACGCTCGATGTGAGTCCTGAGTCTCTATCCAATGTCAATTTCCTGAGCTTGCGAAATGCCGCCAGTCTTACTCAGCCACGCGGAGAACCGTTACGTGGTTATTTCAACTGGTCTTGAGTTTTCTTACCTGTTCCTCCAGATCAGAAGGCAGACGGGCTCCCGGAATCTTCTGGGAACGTCTTTTCCCCTTTCTGACCCAACCGTGACTGATTCCCCCCTGAACTCCTTACGAGTCCCGGCTCCCATGTGTGATAAGAAAAAGCGTTCGCTTCCCCCTTGACTGACCACGTCCTTCGCGGGAGAGTGGAAATGCAATTGTGGGGTCCCCACTCGCTTCGTGATAGAATCACGTCTCACACACACGCTTGATCACACCCCACTCAATCACGCGATACTCATGGTTCCTTTCCTGCGTGGATTCTATGTGCACGTCAATTTCCGAATGGAAAAAGCACCTCAGTCTTGGGGATCCTCCTCCAGATCGTACCAAGTTTCCGAGAGCTGGGCCCATTTTATCCCTCTTTGGCTGTGGTTCTGGTTTCGGTTCGGTGATTTTGATTGGTTTCGTGAACTCCCAATCCCGTCAGACCGCTGAAATCAGCGGGGCGCCTCCTGACCGGGAAAGGTTCTCCAAACCCCAAATTCAAATCACGTTGAGTTGTCACCAGAACTGTTATAAATGATCAATCGTGAGCCAAATTATCAAAAATGTGAAAAGATTTATCTTTTTGCGCGACCGAAATACGGTCCTCAAAACCACCACAGCCAAAGAGACAGTGTTGAGACCAGGATCGGTGCTGGGTGAACCTGGATCCAACCTCTATCACATCAAATCCTCCCCCATTCACACAAGCTACTTCTAGCGACGAGGTTTTATACAGTTTATTGTGCCCGAGGTGAAGGAGTCCCAATTTCTTTTGTAACTCTTCACATTCATAGCTGTTTCTTTCAGTGTGCAGAGCTGGACAAAGACCGTCTCCAGGTGGATAGCCAGTGTTGATTGACTTTGGGGAAGCCATGTATTCACATGTATGATTACGGTGTCCCTGGCTTTCTTGATTGATGTTATCTGCAGGATGATGATTGCTCTTAGGGGGTATCCAACGACTCGAGATATCAGTGATCATCGTGCTGGGAGCATCTATTCTTACACTAAAGTGTCAATCATTATCTTAGCCGTGTCACGGAATCTTAGAATCTGAATAGACATCCGCTCTCGGGCCATGTGTGGTCAGAGGCACATTCGGATTTCATAATCTTTATAAAATACATTCTTTAATAGCATGAATTATTTCTAACATATATTGGCTGCTTTGCAAGATGGGAGACTGGACTCTGCTCAGAGCAGAAGGAAGCATGTCCCCCTTGCTACCAACATGCCCCTATATGACAGATATGGCACTCTGGGGCTGAAAGAAGACTCCATGATAAATAGTCAAGACCAAGTGTAGTGGTTTTGGTTTGCCAATTTGAGATTTCACCAATTTTAAGATTTCCTGGTCAGTGCACCAAAGAGTGTGGCAAGTTTCGGTGCCGGTCAATCACCAATGCATCCACTTCCTGCTGTGAGATAGGATTAGGAGAAAGGCAAAGCAGGCTCAAAACTTTAAAAGGGTATAAAGAAAATTCTATTAAAAGTAACTAAAAGGAAAAAAAAAAGTAGTAAGAATCAAAACAAACCCTTCAGAACACTTCTTCTCCCCCCACAACCTTTTCTTTCCCACTGAAAATGTAAAGAAACAAAACCTAAAATTCCTAGACAGTTTACCACCTCTAAAACAGTCTGTCATGGCTTGACGCTGGCACAATGCCAGTGCCCCCATGAGAATACTCTCTCCCTGGTTTCTGCTGTGAGATTTGACCAGGAATAAGCAAAGCAGGCTCCCACTTAGGAAAAAAAATAAATTTATTAACTAAAATACAAGGGAAAGGAAAAAAACAAAAAGAAACACAAAAGGAAAATGAAAACTTCACAAATACATCTCCTCCTCCTCCCCACCAAATTCCCAATACAATACATCCCCCAAATCATCGACTCTCAGTCCGGCACCACCCTTTAGAATACTCAATCCTCAATTCATCAAGAGGAGGAGTCCTTCTTGTGCCAATGGTGACCTCTTCCTTTCATGTCCAGCGCTCTCACCACTGAACACAGACCAGAGCTGCTTCTAGGGTCGACTTTTAAGGATGCTTCGTCCCACTCCAAAAAAGGCACAGTCTCAACTTTGGGACATCTGTCCCCCCTATATTTCACCCCCTGGGGCCGAGGGGTACCAACACTGAACCCTCTTGGTTCTGAGGCATTGCCTCCCCCTAGATGCAGTCTCTGTATCACAAGGAACATGGTTCTGTCCATGGCTGTACAAAAAGAGTCCAGCAAAAGCCACTCCATCATCGCTTCCCACTAAGATTCTTTTCTATTCTTCCAACATCTCTCACTTGCCCAGACCTCTCTCACGCTTGCCCATTTCCTTCTTCATCTTCCACTCTATCTCTCTTCTAGGAAAGGTTAATGTTCTGTAACATTTTCATTGTCCGAAAAGGGGTTAAAAGCTCCTACAAGCAGCTGGCTGCACCCCGCCCCCCCCCCCCCCCCCCCGCCCTTCTTCTCCTTCTCAGCCGTGCTGCCGGCACAGGCACATGTTTATCAAGTTTCAAGGTAACAGTCCCAGGCACCGGCTCTCTCTCTCTCTGTCTCCCGGGGGGGGCTGCCCAATGGCTCCCGGTGTCTCTTTCTCTCTCTTCCACCTTTCCACCCCCGGGGTCAGGCTTACGTCTCCCGGCCACATGGCTTTTCCCCTCCCCCCGCCCAGCAAGCAGCTGGGCCGGGAGAGAGACCCAAACTCTTTCCCGCCGGAAACCCAAGAAAACCTCCCAGGGGGAGAGCCCTGCTTTTAACCCCGTGTTCTCAGAGGCGGATCCAATGTCCCAATGGCCGCATTAGGTGCCAATATTAAAATCTGAGCACCAATTGGCCTGACCACAGCATCCCAGAAAACATATTTCCTGTCAAACCACCACACAGTCCTCCTTCAGTTCATTTAGGGAGAGAAGTCCCTCTTGTTGATGTTATGGAGACTTCTCCACAAGAGGGGAAAAACAGTTCTCTCGTGGCTCTCAATTTCATCACTAATAGCAGCCGCCCGGGGAAGTCTGCCATCGTGAAACCACTCCCATTTTCCACAAGCCTTCCCACATCTTGTTTATGGTCGATGTCGACTTATGGGGTACTGTTTTAAAGATGAGCTGTTCAAAGGCAAAGGTTCCCATTATCTATCTCTAAAATCATCTTCATCCCTGGGAACAGAGATCATCTTCTTCTGGGGGCACCGGACTACTCTTCTCTTCTTTGTTCAAACTTCTCATGGGATCACAGCTACTTTAATATCTGCTTACTTTAGCATGGAGGCCTTTGCTCGATATCAATTTAAACACTTTTATCTCCCCATAGTTTCATGCGTTATAGGGAAAAAGGGTCTTTTCTCCATAGCTTACAAGAGGATTTCAGCTCTAAAAACAAGGCATCTTCTCCTACCTCCCATCTGGGACTTAACTTCTTCCTCACTGACCTCGATGTCTTTATGTTGTTCCTTTACATGCTTGCATCTTGTTCCTTTCACTCAAAGGAGGCTTGAAACACTGAAAGGGTTAACATCAAGCCTGGGGCCTGGGTCACCTGACCCACTGGTAACTTGTGATGGAAGCTGCGGCTGGGCTGCATCAGGATCGGCTTCATGGTTGGTCTTTGGTTTTCTCTGCGTTCAATTCCAGCCGCAGGGCCACTCTGCACGGGCTGCGGGCTGCAGGTTGCAGGGCTGCCTATGGTCTGAGCCGCACTGGGGGGAGGGGACCTGACGGCAAGATCTTAACAGCTGCGGCCAGCCCTGCTCCGGCCAGGGCTCCACAGCCTCCCCCGTCTTCCTGCCTGGCAGCTGCTGGGGGCCCAGCCTGGCCAGAATGGGCCTATGGGGAGGCTGGCGAGCAGCCCGGGGGGGTGGGGGAAGGGGCCCGGCCTGGCCGAGACGGGGCCCGGGGCCCGGGCCTGTTACCTCTTTGCCGACCCGAAAAGAAAAAGAGACGTTCCCAGGTTTTTTTGTCTTTACCATGTGTTTTTCACAGAGGCGTATCCAGTTTCTCAGTGGTTCAACAGACTGTCAGTTACACAAAAAGCTTTTGCCTCACTTCCCTAAATTTTTCCCATATCAAACTATGACGCCAAGAAAAGAACAATGATACAAAGTTGGTACAGCTAACCAGCCATCTTAGAACCAGTGCCACCAAAAAAGCATGAAGACTGGTGGTAATTGGAAGATCCTCACTGAGAGGCATGAAAGCACCCATTTGCCATCAAGACAATCTCTCTAGAGAGGTTTTATGCCTACCAGAGTCTTGTAGGAGAGATTTGTTGGGCAATATTTTGCAGAGTGTAAAAAAGGCAATATCCATTCAAATGCTATAGGAGAATGCTGTTGGCATGCATCTGCCTATAAACTGTGGAGGGTGTTAAGGTCTAGCCTTGACTTATTTTGAAGGTACTTCCTCTCCTGGAATGCATGTTTGTGTGAAATATTCTTTCACAATATTTGTTTGGGTTTTTTTTACTTAGCTTTTAGATATTTTTAAAAGTCTCAAAAGTTTATATATTATACTTTTAAGACTGCAAGGAAAAGCCCTATATCAGTAAGAAGCAACTACTTTTCTTGTCATTAACTCTGATCCTGCTCTGGATAAAGAGGAAATTAATGTATCATACTTCATATGAAGCAATCAGGTTTAAAATCTCAGTTGACAGGACAAAACATGCCAGCAAAACTTCAACCCTGGATGTGAGGAGAGCAGACTTCAGGCTGTTCAGGGAATTAATGAGTAAGGTCCCCTATGAAAATGTTTTTGCAGGTACTAGGCTCCATCAGAGCTGGTCACTCTTTAAACATCACCTCTTAAAGGCACAGGAGCAGGCAATTCCCAAATGTCAGAAGTCAAGCAGGCAAGGCAAAAGGCTGGCTTGGCTGACCAGGGATCTTCTTTTGGATATAAGACAAAAAAGGAAACTATGGGCTCAGTGGAAGCAAGGTCAGGTGACATGGGAAGAATATAGAGATGCTGCTTGCCACTGTAGGGAGAAAATTCATGTGGCCAAAGCTCAATTAGAGTTGAAGCTGGGCAGAAATGTGGGGGAAAATAAAAAAAGTTTTTTCAAATATATTAATGGAAAAAGGCAGTGTAAAAATAACATTGACCCATTACAGGATGCAGATGGTCACCTCACAAACAGAGACATGGACAAGGCAGAGGTGTTTAATGTATTCCTTGCCTCTGTCTTCAACACTGATGCTGGACCAAGGGGGTCTCAGTGCCCTGAGATGAAGAACCATGACTATGAGAATTATCAACTCCCAGTCGACCCTGAACTTGTGCAGGATCTGCTGCTCCAGCTGAATCCCTACAAATCTATGGGGCCTGTTTGTATTCATCTGAGAATTCTCAGTGAGCTGGCTGATGTAATTGTAAAGCCTGTCTCAATGACTTTTGAGCCATCTTGGGCATCTGGAGAGATCCCAGATGACTGGAAGCTGGATAAGGTTGTCCCAGTTTTCAAGAAGGGCAAGAAGGAGGACCCTGGAAACTACAGGTCTGTCAGTCTCACTTCAGTGTCTGGTAAAATTATGCAAAAGATTATTCTGGGAGGTATTGAAAAACACCTGAAGGACAACCCAGTCATCATGATAGTGGAGCCCTGGAAAATGTTAAAAATAGTCTTTGAAAATATTAGGCCTTGTGTTTTCTCAGATCACTGCACCTACGTAAGCAGTATGATAAATGATATAATTGTTAGATGTGATGATTGTTTAGTAATTAAATGTAATTATTATATAACCATAAGAAGAATCGTGAGAAACTATGTTGGAAATTTAAAGGGGGCTATGTTTAGCTGAAATCTGTGTATACAATAGAACAATATAAGTTTGATAATTATCATGAAAGTTATATAACGATAGAGTATAAAACACGTTCACCTCGAATGTATGGTCGGAATCAGATTTGGGTGGAAATTACCCCGATTCCCAGAGCTCTTGAATAAAAAGCACCGCATAGAATCGCTTATGTGATTATGTGTTTTTGAACGCTAACAATCGGTCACAGCCATCACGGATTCCTGAGGGGAAAGTCCTGCTTATCAAATCTGATTTCCTTTTATGACAAGGTAACCCACCTAGCTGATCAAAGGAAGCCAGTGGATGTAATCTTCTTAGATTTCATCAAAGCTTTTAATACTGTCTCTCACAGATCCTTCTGGACAAAATGTCCATCACACAGCTGGATAAACACATCATGCAATGGGTAAACAACTGGCTTACAAGCTGGGCACAAAGGGTTATAGTGAATGGGGTAACATCAGACTGGTGACTAGTTGCTAGTGGGGTTCCACAGGGGTCCATCTTAGGCCCTGTGCTCTTCATCTTTGTAAGTGACTTGGACACAGGACTGGATAGGATACTAAGCAAGTTTGCAGATGATACAAAACTGGGAGGAACTGTTGACTCTCTCAAAGGCATAGAAGCCCTGCAGAGAGACCTTGATAAATTAGAGGACTGAGCAATCACCAACCATATGAAGTTCAACAAGGGCAAGTGCCAGATTCTGCACCTGGGATGGGGCAACCCTGTATGTACAGATAGACTGGGGAATGAGATGCTGGAGAACAGTGCTGCAGAAAGAGACCTGGGGGTCCTGGTCAATGGGTAGTTGAATATGAGTCAGCAGTGCCCTGGCATCCAGGAGGGCCAACTGTATCCTGGTTCCATAAGGAACAGCATCACTAGCCAGTCAAGGAAGGTGACTGTCTTGCTCTACTTTGCACTGGTGTGGCCTCACTGCGAGTAATGTGTGCAGTTTTGGGCACAGAATCACAAGGTTGGAAGAGACCTTCAAGATCATCGAGTCCAACCCATTCCCTAACACCTCAATTAAACCACAGCACTGAGTGCCACATCCAGTCTTTTTTTAAACACATCCAGGGATAGTGACTCCACCACCTCCCTGGGCAGACCATTCCAGAACTTTATTACTCTTTCCGTGAAAAACTTTTTCCTAATATCTAACCTATATTTCCCTTGACACAGCTTGAGACTGTGTCCTCTTGTTCTCTTAGTTGCTGCCTGGAGAAAGAGACCAACCCTCACCTGACTACAACCACTTTTCAGGAAGTTGTAGAGAGTGATAAGGTCACCCCTGAGTCTCCTTTTCTCCAGGATAAACAACCCCAGCTCCCTCAGTTGTTCCTCATAGGGCTTGTGTTCCAAGCCCTTCACCAGCCTTGCTGCCCTCCTCTGGACTCGATCAAGCAACTCAATGTCCTTCCTAAACTGAGGGGCCCAGAACTGGACACAGTACTCAAGGTGCGGCACCATAATATAAGAAAGATATTAAGGTATTTGAAAGTGTCCAAAGGAGAGCTAGGAAGATGGTGAAAAGCCTTGAGGGAAAACCGTATGAGGAGCAGCTGGGGTTGCTTGGTCTGTTCAACCAGGAGAAGAAGAGACTGAGGGGAGACCTCATTGCAATCTACAACTTTCTCGTGAGGGGAAGAGGAGGGGCAGACACTAATCTTGTCTCTGTGGTGACCAGTGATAAGACCTGTGGAAATGGCCTGAAGTTGTGTAAGGGAAGGTTTACGTTGAATATTAGGAAAAGGTTCTTCAGTCAGAGGGTGGTTGGGCACTAGAACAGGTTCCCCAGAGAAGTAGTCACAGCACTGTGAGAAACTACATTCACTTTTAAAATTTCAAAGGTTTATTAAACCTTAACAAAAATACAACAGAGGACTGAATAAGGAAAAAATTATGGTGCTGGGAGTCTCCGTGACCAGCAGCCACGTGCTTGTTTACAAAACAGATGCTCTGCTTTTTATACCCTTGGCCCCTCCCAAAGTCTTGTCAGTCTTGTGTCGCAGACATCTTTCATGAAAAATCCTTTCTTAGGATTTTTCCTTGTGAGAAGCTGCAGTTTCAGCAACCAAAAGTAAACAATGGTTATCTGCTGCTGTGGAATGCAACAGGTAGACCTGTGATTGGTCTCCTGTGGATGTTTGGATTTCCTGACCACTCATGGCAGAGCTGGCTCTTGCTCTGTCTGAGACACAGATCTTTATTATTCATTCTTTTCTATTCTTAGCTTAGCTAGCTTCTCAAGAAACCTTTTCCTTTCTATTGCTTTTTAGTATAGTCTTAATGTAACATATATCATAAAATAATAAATCAAGCCTTCTGATCATGGAGTCAACATTCTCATCTCTTCTTCATCCTGAAAACCCTTGTGACCACAGTCACAGTCTTGTCACTCTTGTCAGTCAACAATGCAAACCCCATGGTTTATAAGACCCTCGCACAACCAGAAGTTCCCGACCCTCAGACTGGGTCAGCAAAAACTGGAAGTTACTGTGCTGGGTCCCCCCTGGCCACCACTCAAACGGACCAGGTCCGGCTGGCATTTCTCTGCTCAGGAAACCGCGGTCCGTGGTTCCTGCTTGGGAAACCCCATATTTGCGGCACCCTCTGAGTGATGGCTTTCCTGCCACTGGGCTCTACTGCTCAGCATCCCTGAGTCGTCTTGGGCAGGTGAGCCCACTGTGCCAGAGCTTTACTGCGCTTAGTGCTACCAAACACTGTTTACACAAATCTGCCTCTGCTTGTGGTTCCTGCTGTCAGTGACCCCGCCCACAGCTTTTTCCTACCTTTCTTTCATTTGTGTCCTGCTGGCCATGGGTCTCTCACCTCCCTTTTTCTCCACGTCCCTTGCCTGGGAGACCCCATACAGCCCTTTGTTTGCAGCCCCCCTGCCTGGGAAACTGTCTGCTCACAGCCCCTGCCCCAGAAATCCCGCACCTCTGGTCCAGTGCCGGACACCTCCATGCTCAACATCCCCCAGTCGCTGCTACCAGCGGCAGCACCCCCTCTTAGCTTGAGTTGGCAAACTCTGGAAGTTATCGTGCTGAGCCGCGCCAGAAGACTGCCATGCCAAGAGCTGTGCGCACCATCGTTCCACATGGAGCAGCTCCCTGGCTCCCTTTGGGCCAGTGCATTGGGAAAGCTGCCGCGACTCCTCGCCCCAATACGAGTGCAGTCTCCACTGATTGGCGATTCTTGCCGTCAGTCCAACACCCTCTGAATCTGGTGACCTTCAATCTGGCATTTGCAGGTGCTCTTGGGTCCTCTTAAATCTAATATCACATGCATCTTGCTGGTCACGGGGCCCCCGCTTTCCTCTTCCACGCGTCCCACCTGCAGCTTCTCTACCCCTCCTCCATATGAGGAGCCAGCCATGGGGTCCCCACTTTCCTTCCCCATGCATCCCGCCTTATATGTCCGACCATCCAATATCCTGAAGCTCCAACAGACGAGGACAGGTCCTGTGTACTACTTGCCTGAAGCTGACATTTGTACACCCAGATTACGGACGACCAATCACCCCAAAACAATAATGAGGATGGTACTCACCTTCCCCCCCTTCTTTTTCATTATTCAGTCTTTTGCTGTCTTCTGTGTGTTAACCTGCTAATCCCCAGTGACCCGAGGAGAAGTCCATTGAGCTGCTGAACTTGGAGGGGCATGCCTCCCTCTTGAAATCTCCCAGGGTCATGAAGAAGAGGCTTTTATCCTGGAATAAGCCCCCATTTGTGAGAAATAATGCTCACTTTTAAAATGTCAAAGGTTTAATAAACCTTAGCAAAAATACAACACAGGACTGAATAAGGAAAAATTAGAGTGCTGGGAGTCTCCATGACCAGCAGCCACATGCTCATTTATAAAACAGATGCTCTGCTTTTTATACCCTTGGCCCCTCCCAAAGTCCTGTCAGCCAACTCTTTCTCTGCCATCCATTGGTGGAAATCACTTTCTTACAACTTGATAACAAGCTTGCCCTCCCCTAAATGCCCTGACTAGTGACTACACTACAAGGGGGGAAGGGAAAGAGGACTATGGGGAGAACATATGAAAATAACATAACTATGCATCTATAAAACTTCTCTTAACATACACATAATATTAATCTCTTAACTGTAAGAGCCAACCATTGCATTACCCATTTATAACAGCACCAAGCCTACTAGAGTAGAACTGCTATCAGGCACATGGTGTGACTCGGGGCTGTCCTGTGCAGGGCTCAGAGTTTGCCTCAATGATCCTTGAGAGTTAGGCTTAGAAACCTTTTGGTTTTGGTTACAATGCATTATATACTTTGCTAAGCATCTAATAAAGCCTCTGATCGGCCTTATCATAAAGCAGAGCAATAGGGCTCAGGAGCTCAGTCCCTGAGTAGGGACTGGGTGCCCGAAGCTAGCTCGCTCATGCCAACGCCGTGGGGCTACCATCTAGCAAGCATGGTGATTATCAGCTCTATAGTGATTAGCAAGCTCTCAGGATTTCAGCTTTGCTTGCTAGGTAGTGGTTCCCGGGGCTTGAGGCTGCAGCAGACGGAGAGAGAGGAGAAGGTGCAGGCTGTTTCATGGAGATGGCTTTATTCGGGGAGGTCCATGAAGGGTCTCTGCTCTTCTTCTAACTAATGGGGTACAGTATGCTTTTTTTATAGGGTTGGAAAGGATCCAAGCTTGACCAATGGTAAGGGGTTAACATGACATTGCCTTATAGGGTTACAGAGATAGGTTAAGGGCGGAGGACAGGTATTCCTTTGCTGTTTCAGCATTCCTGTTATTCAGATTCTCCATGGTGCTTTTCCTAAATCTATGGGGTTTACTACAAGCATCTTAATACAGTAGAACCAGTCTATACTTAAACTTTTATTTATAGCCTATCATAACTACTATAATTACCATATTCATGTTACTCTTCTCTAATCACTAAAAGTTAGTACATTACAGTTTAAGCTAGAAGTTGTTTTTCAGTTTTCTTGCAGTAAAAAATTCTGAGACCTTTTTTCTACTTGCAACATCTGCTAACTTATTTACCTGTGCTATCTTTCTGCTTAGTAAAAACATCTGGTTTAAAGTAAGTTTATCTTTTGCTCTAAGTCATAAAAACTCCTAACTAACATACCCTTTGCCTCTTTAGTTATCTAGTAAGACTAGCTCAGCAATTCTTCTATATCAAAACTTACTTCCATCTCTATTCCTTCATCAAACTTTACATTCAAAAATCTTTCTGCCAAGCATACATATCTGTGAAACTTTCTTGTCAAACTTTCATCCTTCCCAACACTTGAGGATCCCTGTCTTGGTTTGAAAAGACAGGTGTTTGCTAAGGAAGGCAGGAGCCTCCCTTGAAATGGAAAATGTTAAAAGAATGGATTGGTGGGAACTGGAGTCACATGGCTGCTGCAAGGTCCAAGAACAGTCAGTGCCTAGAGGAGCTGCCTGTGGGAAACATCAAGGAGGTATGAAACTGAGGCTACGGAACCCTTGCACCATAATGATAAAAACTCATGAAAAAGGGGAGTATCTTGACAATATTTCCCAAAATATTTGAAAAGCTTCCCTTTTGGAACCTCACAGTTTTCTTTTCTACAAAATTCAGTATTGGTTAAACTCTCTTGGTCCTCAACTCCTGTCTTGGTTTAAAAGACAAGTGTCTGCCAAGGAAGGTGGAACCTCCCTTGGAATGGAAAATATGACTCCCTCCTTCCGAATTATTATAACTTTGAAATTAAGGGGCATTCAGGCAAAGATATGGGAAAAAGAATAACAGTTCTTTACTAGTATGTATATGGATAACAAGGCAAACAACAACAATGGCAGCAAAAACAAAACACCAGAAACCCAGTAACAGCCTTCCCTCGTCTGTCAGGCACTTTGCTCTTTGGTGTAGTTATGGTCACAGATGGCAGGGGGTCTGTTAGCTCACGGTGTGGTAGGGCAGGTGCGATGATTCCCCTGCTGCTGCAAGGGGCACTGTGGCATGAGGTCAGTCATTTCTTCACGTGGGTAATGGCGGGCACAGCCAGTGGGAGAGATAGAAAAGGGGCTTCCATTACAACCTCACAAGGGCAGCCAGTCCCAGTGCCCCTCCAGATAGCGAAATGAACTGTAGCAGGAACCTCAAAAGCAGGAAGCTGGAATGGCAGAGGCGAGCTGACTGCGGAGTGGTAAAAAAAATGGATCAGGAACTCTGCAGCTGTAGCAGGAGCCACGGGGTGTCCCAGCAGGCGGAGGGGCGGGCTTACTGTTGTGAAAAACATGTAAACTCCCCTGTGAAAATTTAAAAGTTTAATAAAGCACAAGAGGAGACAAGGACTGTAGAACAAAGGTTATTATGACCGGTGCATCTTGGCACTCAGCTAAGACAGCACTATTACTTTTGGGGATACCCCTTAAATACCTTTTCCATTACATCAGTCTGTTGCATATTCATAGGCCTTTATGCGTAGTAAATGTTTCTCCAAATTAGTTTACATGTTCTAAGAACTGTTTAGCATGGCTCCTCCTTGGGTCCGCCTTTTTAGAGCGTGTGAATCCCTTGGCTGTGATTTTAGTCTATTCTTATTACCTCCAGTTTTTGGGCTTTGGTCCACATTGTCTTCAGATGGTGAATGCTGATAGTTGGCATATCTGTAGCAGGTGTCCTATGTTAACTGGATGTTATCCCATCTAAGCAGGCATTTTAACACAAGCATAGCTATTTCACTACTATGTCTAAGCTTAATCAACAACAGAAATAAAAATTATATGTTTATAACAAAGTTACTTTAACACTACACATGTAAAATCCATTTTAATATTTGTAAAAAGCCAATATTATAATATGTATCTATAATACAGTGTAGCGAAAAACCCAGAGCAGTGGCAGAAATGGCAGGGCTGGGCAGCCACAGCCCGGCTCCCGAACATGGCCAGGAGAGGCTGCCTCAGAGGGGGGAAGGGACTCGGGGTTCTGGGTTTTCCCCTAAGGCATCTGAACAGATGATGAGGGTCCTTTCTAGTGTTATAGAGGACACCTGCTACAGATATGCCAAGTATCAGCACTCACCATCTGCAGAAAGCATGGACCAAGGCCCAAACTGGAGGTGATAAGGAGAAGGAGCCAAAACCACAGCTAAGAAACACGCATGCTCTAAAAAGGCGGACCCGAGGAGGGGCCATGTAAAATAGTTCCTGGAAAACGTAAACTAGTTTATGGATATGAATAAGGGTCTATGACTATGCAACAGGCTGATGTAATGGCTGATTATGGTATTTAAGGGGTATACCTGAAGGTAACAGTGTGGTCTTGGCTCAGTGCCAAGGTGCACCCAGCAATAAGAACCTTTGCTTTATGGTCCTTGTCTCCTGTTATAAATGAATACTCCAATTTAATAACCAAAGAAATTTATTAAATGATCAAAAGTATAAATTTGGAAAAAGCCACAAACAATCTTGGCTCTGAGATGGGTGGTCAGAGCCAGGGGAGACTCTAAGACCTGGTCTGCACCAGTGTCCCCGTGGGTCTCCCCCGATCTGGTCCAAGGGGTCCATTTTTATACAGTCTTTTGGGCTTTGGAAGGGGGTCTTCTTTAGCATATCATTGGGTTTTCCGGAGCTGGTGGATAATTGCTGGAATACTGTCAGGAAGAAACTTTCAGGGGGGAAAAACTTCTGATGATGCTTATCAATATGCCTCCTGCTGGAGTCTGGTCAGAGGAAGAAATCCTTTGGAATATATGTTGGAATACACGTCTCTGGAGGCAGTGTCTTTCTGGTATTTGAATTTCTATCACTTAGTTTGTAGTTGCTGGTGATGCTTATCAAAATGCCTTCTGGAACATACATTCCTGGGGACAGCTGCCTTCCTGTTTGAATTTCTCAGTCTGTGGTTGCTGGGGATGCTTATCTGAAGTGTCTCCAGCTGGGGTGTTGTCAGACAAGAAATCCTTTGGACTATACATCTCTGGCAACCGTGCCTTCCTGGTGTTTTGAATTTCTTAGCTGGCTTGTTGCCCGACACTGGTTTTAGTACCCAAAATGCTGTGGTTTTAATTTCACTTAGCACAAATTATTTTATAACCTATACTACATATCACATCTCCTATTGCCCTTTAATAAACTTTTTAAATTTTCACAGGAGAGTGAACGTGTTTTTCACACTAGTGTGGTAGGGTGTTAATAAGGTCCCAGTCCAATGGCCGCTTTTACGAGCAGAGCTTCACTCATGGTAGAAGACAGCAGGAGACAGAACCCTGGGACAGTGGTGAATTCTTCCCACAGTGACCACAGCCTGTCTGCTCTCTGATGCCAAGAGCGAGAGACAACTCTAAACTGAGCCTGGCCCCTCACCCTCCCACCAAACTTTCGGTATCTCTGCCCTTCCCAAGAGAAAAGCCCCGTGGCTCAGAGGCTGCAGCCAGCTGCACCCCTTCCCCCCACTGTGGCCACTTCTTTTGTTCTCTTAAGTATTGGTAGTTATTGTCTCTTAGCAACAAAGGGGACAAAATTCCATGAGAGGAAAAAAAAGGAAAAATCCTGACCTCCAACACCACCTAAGTGGTTTGTTCTTTGATTATTGTGTTCCTTCTGTAATTTCAATTTTGAGTACACATTCACATTGTCAGTATGGATGCATCTGGTACCTTGAGGCAGTATCTTCAAGCTGTACAGTACTAATAAAGATGTGTGCAGTTATGCCCTCTGTACTTATTGTTATAAATGATCAAATCAGTAGCCAAATTTATAAAAGAAATTTAACAAAGATTTATTAGGTCGATAACAAAAAATAGAAAATTTCAAAAAGCCCACAGCCAAGACAGCATCAGCCCTGGGTGCGAACGCTGGGTGACCTAGGGTTCCGGCTAACAGAGCGACTGTTTCCCCAGAGGTTCACCCCGTCTCTTCGCATGTAAAGTTGAATCCATACATGTGCAAGAACAGACAAAGACGAATTCGGAGAGACGCAGAGGAATGTCTGAGTGTCCAGGCAGAAGCTTCATTCACATGTACCAGTTCCTGAGTACCCAGATCTAATCATGCCCAGGTGCAGGTCGTGTGAGGTGTGAGTTGCTTGAGACATTCCATTAATCATCGTCCAGGAAGGTTCAGATGCTATCTCCCAGGTGTAGGTGCCAGAGGAAATCTTCTGTGATGGCTCAGGACTGTCCCATTCATACGGTAAAAAGGCCTGATATTATCTTAAAGTTCCTCCAGGAACTGGTTACAATGATAATAGCACTCGGTTTCCAGCCAGAGTGGTTAGAAGCATAACTTTGGATTTTACAATATTTTATACACACTTATATCTACTTCTATAGCATGAATTATCTCTACCATATATCACAATCCCTCCCCATTTATTTCACCGATTTAATTCATGCTAAAATTTCAACATGCTAAAATTTCAATTTCCTACTTCTACCCATCACCATTGAAGGATTCTCACAACCAGAGTACCCTTTACACTATTTGATAATCCCCTGGTGGGAGACCCTGATACACTACATTATTCATTTTGACAGTTGTTTGATTCTCAAATTTTGCCAACGCTTCAGCGGCACTGCTGGCATACTTCCTTTCTCCCAGCTGCATGATTTTGGATGCATTGCCTCCAGAAGCTCCTTCCGATTCCACGGGAACTATAGCAATTTGCATTCCCTGGACCACAGAATGGATCAGACAAGGGAGGAATAGGATTCCGGCTACTGAACAGAGCACAAGAAACATTACTTTGTTCCAACATGCCCCATCAAATAATTTGTCCCACCAAGACGACTGTAAAATTGAATTCCATTTTTGGACAGGGACATGGGCCACCTTTTTGATCTCGGCTGCCAGACCTCTTATGGTTTCCCCATAGTCATCAATCTTGATACAACATTCTGATTCATTGAATTTTCCACACACCCCTCCCTCCTCGGCCAGCAAATAGTCTAGCGCTATTCGATTCTGGTACACAAAGGCCCGTACCTGGGTGTGCTGCCGACTTAGTAAGTCCAGGGCTTCGGAGGTGTGATTTGAAACAATTTCCATCACTGCTTATAACCTAATCAGTCTGTTCAGTAGATAAATTGGAGTCCTATACCTGTAGCTTCCATCCTGAGCCCAAGTGGCCGGCCCATAATAATCAATTATTTGTGACGCTGGCCACTCATCCTCCCCCCAAGTTTGTTTGCCACTTATTACCGGTATTATTTTCTTCAATCTTCTCCTCTCCCTCCTTAGGGTCTCATATAACGGGGCCCCCAGCAGATTACATTTGTTCTTGGGAGAGTAAAGACCGATCGGATCATGCCTAATGTGCATGATCCCTTCTACTGGGAGGGTAACTCACTGTATGCCTTTTTCTCACATAGCCAGTAAATTTCATCGGGGGCTTTCCATCTGAGGTTTATTTTTCCTGGGTCTCCCCAGTATTCCCTCACATCTTCCAAGGACTGGAAAGGGTTGGCTCCTGGCTTCTTGATCCAGCATAATCCTATTCTCTCATCCCATTCGCAATTTGTTTCATTCTTCTGCCTCCAGTACCCCAGAGGAGGGGCTGGGTGCCAGACCCTGCTTTTTGTGTCAGAATTCACTGTCTAAGTGGTAGTACAAGGGGTGTACCCCACCATTTCAGTGTACTCTCTTCCCTCCCGACTGACACAGATTATACCAATTACCCTTTGATCCAAAATCCATCCCTCAGATCTCTGCGCCAATTTTGAGACCCTCGGATTGTCCCATTTTAGGAGCTGTTCCGGAGCCAAACCTTCCCCTTTCCAAGGCCATTTTTCTGCAGAATTCAGTCCCCCGCAAATCCAACAATTCAATAAATCTAATTCTGTTGTGATTTCTTGCATTAAATCAATGAACAAATTCCTGTCTGGAGAAGGTAACTCCCCATCAGAGTATTGTCTCTCCAGTATTTCTTACTGCTCGCCCAATGTTTTCAACCGTTCCTGTTCAATTCTTTGTTTCCTCAATTCTGACTCCCTTCATTTCAGTTCCTGAGTTATCTCCTTCATTCTCCCCTCAGGATCCTCATTATTTTTATTTTTCACAAAGCAAACAACCCTATCATATTGGAGGCACACCCTGTCATCATTATCCGGTGCCAAGTCCAATATAAGTGGACCTTTGTTCAGGGTAAGTTTGCTGTCAAATTTGGCATTTTTCTCCATCCAATACATTTTCCCATTCATTGTGCATATTCCCAGCCTTACGTTGTCATAACACAAGGGTTCACCTGGTGGTATGCAATAAGATGGATTCTGTCTTTCCCCCGACCCACATGGTTCGATTACATTGGTTACAGACGGGGATTGACATTGGTTCTATATAGAATATTAATCCTGATGTTTCCGTGTGGGACGTGCCTGGCTTCGTCTAGCCCTCGCTGCTGGACCAAAGGTGGCAGCTGTGTCGTTTTACCCCAGAGATACCTTTGGCCGGCTGGATGCTGCAGCTAAGCACTCGGAACAAATCCAGGCATAGTAGGA
Organism: Agelaius phoeniceus; assembly: GCF_051311805.1. Classification (NCBI taxonomy): domain Eukaryota; kingdom Metazoa; phylum Chordata; class Aves; order Passeriformes; family Icteridae; genus Agelaius; species Agelaius phoeniceus. Next base: position 9,407,494 of record NC_135301.1, on the reverse strand, counting down.
ACTCAGTTTACCTCTGGTAGAAAAGGTTCAGGCAACAGTGAAGAGAAAAGAGCGGGTTCTATCGTAGAGTCTTAATCCAGAGTTTTATTTCAGGGTGGCAGACCTCTGAATGTGGTAACAACTCACAATAGAACTCGGCTGCATGGTCTCGTCTCCTTTTAAGCCCCAGGGACGGGGAGGCGAAGGGACAGGTAAGGGCCAACCAGGTGTGAGGAGGGGAAGGCTCAAGGCATATAGACGCTAGGACAGGCCAATGAGCCCGGACCTGAGGGGCATCTTTTGAACTTCTGCCAACCACACGACGCCCTTGCTGGAATGTTAAGATTGATGGGCAGCTCTTAGCAGGAGGGCAAAAGGGGGAGGGGGAAGGTTGGCACACCTGGGGGCATCACACTGCAACAGTTCTATACTTCTTTTCCTCATTTGGTGCCTGTGGTCACTTGACTGCCCGTATCCAATTCCTGCCTCAGGACTGATACACCAAGTCCTGACCTCCAATTCACATAATTTAACCCGAGTACTATTCCTCCAACAGTACCTGCCAGTTCTCCTGAGGCATTCCTTTGGGGCTTGGTATGTGGAGTATCCCTCGTCCCTCGCAACCAGGACTACCTGAGTGCATTTTTTGCACTCGTCTGCAGAGCCGTAACTTCCGCCTTTCCTCGGGATCTCAGTGTGCAGACTCTGCGTCCCACACACAGCTAGGCTCAGGCCAATCAGGATTCCCACTAGGCATGCTCCTCTGCCTTTGCCTCCTCCCCCTGGGGTGCCACCAGCAGTGAGGAAGACCATCTTCACGGCAGCAGGAGAATTCTTTGGGGAAGACACCCTCGAACCTAGCCGCATACCTCCTCTTAAAGGCGCCCCACCGTGACACTCTGACTGCCTCAGAACTGCACGGGACCCTTATGGATTTCCGGCACTCCACATCCAATATTCCTGACTGAGATCTAAGTTTCCCACGCACCCCGTTTTGAAAAATCCAAAACCGCTCCTCGGAGTCTAATTCAATGATACCTAAATTGGTGGCTAAAGTCAGGATATGGTCAGTCAATTCAAGCTCCTCCTCCAAACACTGAGTGCACAGACCCTTTGGCCTTTGTCCCCTTCTACAATGAATAACAAAAACCCCTTGACAATATTCACACTTGAAGTGTACAAACGGATAGCATGCACAATCTGACAGTATACAACTTATCCGCTCACTGTTGGTCATTTATGAGGACGTTGAAGTTTGATCTTCAAGTCGCCAGGGGAGGAGGTAACCTTCCACCCAGGTTCTTCCTCCTGCTGCTCGACCTTCTTCACTCTAGACGCATGTGTCCAGCCCTTCTCCGCCGTCCGAATGGCTGTGTCTGTTGTCAGGAGGACAAGGAAAGGACCTTCCCAGTGAGGAGAGAGTGGCAACTCTTTCCACACTTTGACAAACACTTTGTCCCCTGGTTGAATTTTGTGAATAGCGAACCCCAGAGGAGCACCCTGTGTCACTATTCCCTGTTTCCGGAGTTCCTGTAAATTCCTGTTGATTGCAACCAGATATGGTTGAATCTGACCATCCTCAAACCCGGGGTGTCCCACCGGCATTCCATGTTTATATGGCATCCCATATAACATTTCAAATGGTGAAAGCCCCGTCTCTGAGTGAGGCATGGTTCGGATATTAAGCAGTGCTAAGGGCAGAAACTTCAGCCAGGACATTTTAGTTTCCAAAATTAATTTAGATAATTGAGCCTTTAAAGTTTGATTCATTCTTTCCACCTGTCCTGAACTTTAGGGGTGCCACGGAGTGTGGTACTCCCATTGGATGCCCAGTACCTCAGCCATTTGCTTAATAACTTTTGATGTGAAATGTGTTCCTGATCCGAATCAATACAGTTCACTACCCCATATGGGGGTACAATTTCCTCTAACAATTTTCTGGCCGCAGTTTGGGCCTTTGCCCAGGAGCTGGGGAAGGCTTCCACCCAATGGGTCAATTTATCTACAATTACCAATACAAACTTGAATCTCCCCACCTTTGGCAACTCCGTGAAATCAACTTGAATTCTTTCAAACGGTCAGTATGCAATGGGGCGACTCCGCAGGGCCGCTTTTCTGGCCCTTGATTTGTTTATCTTTTGACAAATCACGCACCCCTGTACCTCTTGTCTTGCTAATTCATAAATTCCCTTGCCCCCGAAAAACTTTAGAAATTGTTCTGCCAAGGCTTGCGCCCCCCAGTGTGTTTTCTGGTGCAATTTCCGCAAAATCCTCCTGGCGAATCCCTTGGAAACTAGTTCCCTCCCATCCAGTAGTTTCTACTTACCTTCCTTCAAATTTGCTCCCATCTTTTCATAACATTCAATCTCCTTTTGAGAGAGCCGAGGGGGTCGTCGGAGGCTTCCACCCCTCCGACTTCGGGGGTACTTACCAGCATCAACGCCACGGTCTTGGCCTCCTGATCTGCCAAATTGTTCCCTCTGGTCCGGAACTGAATCCCTGTCTGATGTCCCTTTACATGAACCACCGCAATCCCCTCCGGTCCCCTTAGAGCTTCTAAGATTTGCCGGATTAATTCCCCATGCATCAGTCCCTTTCCCCTGGTGTTGATCAGCCCCTTCTCTTCCCAAATTTTCCCAAACGTGTGAACCACCCCAAAAGCATACCTGGAATCTGTGAAAATCGTCCCCTTTTTCCCTCTCAGTCCCTTCAATGCCCTTAGAACAGCGTACAGTTCACATGACTGTGCAGACCAGATCGTGTTCAGGGGACTTGCCTCTATCACCTTTCCCGTTTTCCCATCCACAACTGCATATCCTGATTTTCTTTTCCCTCCTATCACTCTGCTTGAACCATCCATGAACCATTTCTCCTCCTCGTCCAATTCTTCTTCCTCCAAGTCCTCTCTAATTTTGGTCTGCAATTTGACCACTTCCACGCAGTCGTGAACCAGCTTTTCTGAAGCCTCCCCGAACAGGAACTGCACAGGGTTCTGCGCAGTCGTTGTCCGCAACTCTAAGCCCTGTGAATGAATCAAAATGGCTTCGTACTTTAACAACCTTGCGTCAGTGAGCCATTTGTCTGCCTTTTGCTGTAGTATGCCCTGCATGTTATGCGGTGCAAACACTACCAGGGGTGCCCCGAAGGTCACCTTTTTCACTTCCTCCACCAGCAAAGCCACAGCCACAATCGCCTGCAGACACATGGGCCAACCCCTGCTGACCAGGTCCAAAAGCCGGGACAGGTAGCCCACAGGTTTCCTGACCCCTGCCCAATCCTGTGTTAACACCCTGTGTGCCGTGTGGTTGCTAGCATCCACAAACAACTGAAAAGGCTTCCTCACATCAGGGAGACTCAACACTGGAGCTTCTGTGAGAGCCTCCTTGATTTCTCTGAATTCCTCATCATCCCTCTGTGTCCATTTGATCCGGTCTGTGGTGAGTTTCTCATAGAGAAATTTCACCTTTTCACTGTAACTTTCGATCCACTGCTGGCAGTACCCCAACAACCCCAACAGCTGCTGAACCTCCTTTTTTGTTTGCGGTGGTGGTAGGGAAATAATCCCTGCCACCCTTTCTGGGTCCAATTTCTTTTTGCCTTTGGTGAGCCAATGTCCCAAGTACCTGACCTCGGGTTGTGTGAACTGTAACTTTGATTTTGAAACCTTCAACTCCCTTTCCCCCAGGAAATTCAAAAGCTCAATTGTGCTTGTCCTTACCTCCCCCTCCCCCTGACCTGTGACCAACAAATCATCTACATATTGTAGAAGCTTTGTCCCCCTGTTTGGTACAAATTGACTTAAGGCCTGTTCCAATGCCTGTCCAAATAAGTTTGGAGAGTCCACAAAGCCCTGAGGCAACGATGTCCACCTGAGTTGCTGCTTTCTGTTTGTCTCCAGGTCTTCCCACTGGAACGCGAAATAATCACAACTGTCCTCGGCAAGGGGGCAGGTCCAGAAAGCGTCTTTTAAGTCAATAACACTGTACCAAGTGTCTTCAGGAGAGAGATTATTTAACAATGTGTAAGGATTTGAAACGGTGGGGAAAAGGGTCTTAGTCCTCTGGTTCACAGCCCGCAAATCCTACACCAGCCTGAAACTGCCATCGGTTTTCATCACCGCCAGAATTGGGGTGTTGTGTCTTGACATGCACGGCTCGAGTGTTCCCTTTTTTATTAATTCATCAATCACTGGTTTCAAACCCCTCCTCCCTTCCATGGAGAGTGGGTATTGTTTGACCTGAATGGGGTCTTCTGGTCTCTCTATTTCGACCTGAATTGGTTCTATATCTAATTTCCCAGCCTCCCCTGGAACATACCACACCTTTGGGTTTATCTTTTCTTCGTCCGGAGCAGTGAGGCTATAAAGCCTCACTTTGAGTCGTGATTTTTCCACAGCCAACCCCACTCCCAGAGCGACCATCATATCCCGCCCCAGCAAGTTAAAATTGGTTCCTTTTGCCACTAATATATTACCACTATGTTTTTTATTTCCCGTACTTATTTCTACATTCTTTATGATTGGGACTTTGAAGGGATCCCCCTTAGCCCTGGATACCATCATGGAATCGTTGCTTAGAGCACACCCTTTTGGTAACTGTAATACCGTTGTCCATTCCGCTCCTGAGTCCACCATAAACCACATTTCTTCTTTATAGGGTCCCACCTTTAGTTTTATCAAGGGCTCCCTAGATGTTCCGGACCCCAAGCTGAAAAGCCCCTGACACCTCTAATCCTCCTGGAAAATTGCCTGATCCTTGGCTCTGTTGGGACAATTCCGTTTGAGGTGTCCCTTCTGTTTGCAGTAAAAACACTCAAAATCCCACTTTTGTTCGCCCGAGTCCCTCCCATGAGCTGGGCTCGGCTTTTTCGCCAGCGCCTTTTTCGCCATGTCCTTCCTCTGCTCCTGCTTTTGAGCTTCCCTTACCGCTGCCACAAGGACTTTGGCTTGAATTTTCTGCTTTTCCTTGTCCCGGAACATGTATACCTTCTGTGCCTCCCGGAACAGTTCCTGTAATCCAAGTTCCTGCCACCCGTCCATCTTTTCTAACTTTTTCCGGATATCCTCCCAAGACTTAGCCACAAACTGCGTTTTTAATAAAACCATTCCCACCGGGGAGTCAGGGTCTGTTCCTGAGTACATCCTCAGACCCTTCCGGAGTCTTTCCAGCCACTCCGTGGGGGTTTCATCCCTCCCCTGACATTCCTGGAGCACTTTACTCATGTTCTGCCCCTTTGGCACCGCCTCCCTGATACCCAAAATAACCATATTCCTCAAATTTATCATCTTTTGCCTCCCTTCCTCCGTTTTGGCCCCCCAAGATGGTTTCTGATTCGGCCAACACTCTTCCTCGGCCCCCCCATTCGGGTTCCGCTTTTCCCCGTCTTTGATCGCGGCCAACCAGATCATGTCCCTCTCCTCATTATTAAACAATGACTTTAATATCACCTGGAGATCCTCATAGGTGTATATGCTGGTTCCCAAGAACTCATCCAACCTCTCCGCCACCCCCAACGGATCATCCATCAATTTTCCCATTTCCTTTTTGAACGCACTCACATCACTGGTGTCAATCGGGGTATGCGCATATCCGAGCACCCCCGGAGCTGTCGGTACTTCCTGTAAAGGGTAGATACCGGGTTTTTCCTCCTCGTCCCCATTGTCCCCCACCGTCGCCCGCCTGCTTCTTTGCCTCATTCTGCGTGCCAGGGGAGAGACGTCCTGAGGGATGTCTACCTTTTTCTCCTCGATCTTAGGAGACGCCGGTGGCCATGTGGGAACGCGGAAGCCGCTGCCTGCTCCGGTGGAGGCGGTGGTGCAGTTGCCTGTGCCTGGGAAGCCCCTGCTTTGGGAGCCATTTCTGGCGCCGCTTGAGCCTGCGCTTGTTCTGGCTGCTGCGGAACCCCCAGGTACGGTGGTGGGAGATTTTCCAGCGGTTCCCATTCTTTCCCCGCTTTTGCCATGCGTTGGAGAGCTCATACTGGGTACAGACCTGAGCACGCATGCCTCCACATGTCGGCGTATTCAACTTCCTCTGGGTCCTGCGGGCTGCGCCCGGACACGTTGTCGACTAAAGACTCACACGTCCATGTTTCAAACGTGCTGAATATCGGCCAGACTACGTACTTTCCGATCTCCCTCCCTCCCCATTTTTCCATGCAAAAATGGATCATTTTTTCCTTGGACTTTCCGACCCGCCGCGGGCTTTCGTCCCATTGTTCCAGCATCCACCCCAAAGAGCTATCTCTGGGTATTTCTGGTAAGACCCTCTCAGGGATTTGGGAGGGTTTTTCCTGGACTTTCTTCTGATGTCTGCTCTTTCCCAGCCTCATTTTTCCAAAGAATGTTGCAATTTTCCTTACCTTCTCTTGTTTCATTGCAATGTCTGCCGCAAGCCCCGTTTCTTCCTCCGATGTTGGTTTTTCTGGCTTGCGGAAAGCCACCAGTTTGACCAAGCCGAGCGGTGAACCGTCCCGCCGACTGGGCTGTTTTCTTACCTTTTTCTCCGGTTTCAGAAGGTGGATGAGTTCCTGGAATCTCCCAGGCTTGCTTCTCCCCTCCTGATCCCAAAACGTGACTGGTTTCTCCCCCTAGACTCCCCCCAAGGCCCGGGTCTCGTGTGTTTCAAACAAAACCTTGCACTTCCCCCTTGACTGACCACGGCCCTCGCGGACACATGGAACTGCAGTCGTGGGGTCCGCTTTTGCTCCGTGACAAAGTCACATCTCACAGATGCGTCCGACCATGCTCCTTCCCAACCACACAATACTCACGGTTCTCTTTCTTGCGTGGATTTCTTCGTGCACGTTGAATTTTACGGGAAAAAACCTTGGGTCTTGGAAATCTCTCTAGAGTTTTCCAAGTTCCTCTGAGAAGGGGCCCTCCTGTCTCCCTTGGCTGTGGTTTTTGGATCCGATTACAGCCCATGGCTCTGGTTGTGGCTCTTTCGTGGATCTGATTGGTTTTCGGAATCCAATTCCGTTCAGGCCGCTGAACTCAGCGGGGGCGCCCCCCGATCAGAAAAGGGGTTCCCGGACCCCAATTACAGATCACGGCAGGTTAGTCACCAAATTGTTATAAATGATCAAATCAGTAGCCAAATTTATAAAAGAAATTTAACAAAGTTTTATTAGGTCGATAACAAAAAATAGAAAATTTCGAAAAGCCCACAGCCAAGACAGCATCAGCCCTGGGTGCGAACTCTGGGTGACCTAGGGTTCCGGCTAACAGAGCGACAGTGTTTCCCCAGAGGTTCACCCCGAGTGTTTCCAGAGGCCAGCATATATACAGTTTATTCTGCCTGAGGCAGAGATGACCACATATTTCTTTGTGTCTCTTCGCATGTAAAGTTGAATCCATACATGTGCAAGAACAGACAAAGACGAATTCGGAGAGACGCAGAGGAATGTCTGAGTGTCCAGGCAGAAGCTTCATTCACATGTACCAGTTCCTGAGTACCCAGATCTAATCATGCCCAGGTGCAGGTCGTGTGAGGTGTGAGTTGCTTGAGACATTCCATTAATCATCGTCCAGGAAGGTTCAGATGCTATCTCCCAGGTGTAGGTGCCAGAGGAAATCTTCTGTGATGGCTCAGGACTGTCCCATTCATACGGTAAAAAGGCCTGATATTATCTTAAAGTTCCTCCAGGAACTGGTTACAATGATAATAGCACTCGGTTTCCAGCCAGAGTGGTTAGAAGCATAACTTTGGATTTTACAATATTTTATACACACTTATATCTACTTCTATAGCATGAATTATCTCTACCATATATCATACTCTGTTTAAGCCCCATGAACTGGCACTGTTTCATTTCATCTTTGTTAGCTAAAACAATGAAGCTATTCTCAGCCACATTGGAGCTATGAGAGTCTCACGTCATATGCAGCTTTGGCAACTCGCTTTCTGTATTAGGCTTGGCTGGGATGGACCTCATTTCCCCATAGCAGTCCTCATAGTGCTTTTTGGTTTTGTAGCTAGAAAGATATTGAGAAGACACCGGTGTTCTGGTTACTGCTTAGAAGGGCTCTCACAGCATCAAGGTTGTCTCTTCAATGGTCCCTCCCCCAAAGGCCAGTAGGCCGGGTGTGGGCAAGAGGGAAGGAACATAGCCAGGACATCTTGACATGCGGAAATCAAGACTCCACAACCAGCAGGTTTGTGAAGTAGGTATGTTTGTTTGTTGTGTTGTGATTTCAGGGTTTACCCCAGAACCTCGGATCCCTCCCTGATAATTCCCTGCCAGATGTGTCAGTCACTTCTCCTTCCCCCTCCCTTGCCCCCTGCCAAGTACTGTATGTCAATCTTGGCATTCCAGAAGGACGTTGAGTGATTGGCAGAATTCAAAAGATGCCCTCTATCCCTGGGGGGACATTGGGGCATCCAGGTGTCCTTTGTCCCTTAAGACCTCCTCTCCCATACCTGGTTGGTGGTCCCCATATTCCTTCCCTCCCCCTCTCCTCTGGGTAAAAGGGCGAGCAAACCATGTGGTCGGGAGTTCTGTTGGAGCAGTTGCTGGATTCAGAGGCTTGTGGGCCAGGAATAAAGCTCTGGATTGAAACCCTCCATCAGAAGCAACTCCTGTCCTTCACCATCGCCTTAAAGCTTCTTCGCCAGAAGTAAACCCGAAGACCAGACCCTATTATGGGGAAAGCTCCATCCTGCAGCCACCGGAGCTCCCGCATGCCTGGACTTGTCTCCATGCGCCCAGCTGCAGCATCCAGCTAGCCAAAAGTGTCTCTGGGGTGAAAACACCACATTGCCGCTATTTGGTTCAGCACCAAGGGTCAGACAAGTTCAGGCACGTCCTGTCCGGCTATATTGGTAAATATTCCAATATTTGTTTATTCAGTGCTGGGCACACAGGGGACAGTTCCCACACTAATGTGCTCTCCAAACAGAGAAGATGCTCTGTTTATATACACTTAAGATCATACATATTTATGAAAGTTTCAACATCGGCTGTACATATTCACGACCTATCCCTACCTCCTCTCGCTTCGTATGTTAATCAGCCTTTCATCATCGTTCTGTGCTTGCGCACTATCTTCTGGTGGTCTTGGGTAGGGGTCGCTGGATGAAGTAAGTAATCATCCTCATGATGTCGTCTGGATGAACCTGGTCCTTGCGCAGGCTCTCTTGGTCTCTGGTCATCCTTTAAGGCTTCTGGCCACAATCCAAACTAATGATCCAGTTTTAACTGGTTTTTAGAGCTCTAGTTCCTGCTTTATCAGTCTTAAGCAATAGGTGAAATCCTGTTGTTGCATTGCAAAAGATTATCATTCTTAACACACTTGATTGCACAGCAAACTATAGTCGCATAAGCTTAGTTATAAGTTCCCTATATCAAGCTGACCCAAAGTGATCAAAGGGCTATTCCATATCATATGGCATTGTGCTCAGCAGTAAAAGCTGAAAGGAAGGAGGCGGGGGGCGGGGGGGGGGGGGGGGGGGAATAGTCATAGCTGTGACATTTGTCTTCTGAAGTAACTGAGTCTTTGTTTCCCAGGAAGTGTCTAGATACTTGCCTTCTGATAGGAAGTAGTGAATAATTTTCCTCTTTTTGCTTTGATTAGGCACCTGGCTTTTGCACAGATGGGTGGAAGTTTGGCAGCTAGACAAGGTCAACCCACCACAATGATTTGGAAATACATAGATTTAATAGAATGAGAATAAGCATGTGTGGGAAACAAGGCTTACTCTTTAAAATTTTAAAAAGTTTAATAAGGGATAAAAGGGGCAACATTCAGCAGTGGGGTGCCTGGCAAACGGCCAGAAGAACAACGTTCGCTTAAAACAATTTTCTTATATACATTTTCATTACATTGGTTAAAGGCATATTCATGGGAATTATACATATTGAAACATTCCTTACACGTTCCAGGAATTCTTTTGCTTTGTTTGACCCCTGACCTGTAGTGCAACAGCATAGATTTGATTTTTGGGAGTTGTGTATATCATTTCCTTACAATGTGTATGCCATTTTCTCACAATGAGAAACAGGGAATTATTGATAGCTGCAGGGTCAGTGGTAGAAGTCCTTTTCACATCCTTTCTTTTGATGTTATCTGTGTGCTTCCTTCAGTGTTATCTAATCTCACAGAAAGTTTTAGCTGTTTCCACAAACTTATCTAAGCTATCCTCATTATTGTTAGTTAGTTACAAATAAAAGCATCCTGAAAAAGTTAACATTCCATCGTGTCTATTGTAATATTTTGCGAAAGCCTAAACTACAATATATGTTAATCACACTACTATTTATATAAGCTACATGGTGCATAGAAAACCTCACAGATTATACTATATTGAAGCAGTTAAAGGGAGTTACAAATAGTACTATATTAAAATCATTGTAATCAATAATAACTTGCAAAAGCCAATACATAAATGTGAAAGCCAATAACTATATTGTCATTTATAACACATGCATTTATGTATTTTTCAGTAAGCCTGAATTACTGATATATAAAGAAATATAATTTAATTTTAGAAATTAGTTTCCTGATAAAGTAACAGTTAAAGAAAACAAATTTAAGTGCCTGAGTCTCTACCGGAGAGATGCACGATTAAGTTATTTCACAAAATGGAATGTAGTTTTTGAAAGCACTTAGACACTTACAAAATGTTACATTATAGTTTCTCAAGTCCTCTTAATTCTTCATCTTGAATCCTAAGTGATATGTAACAAAAGTTTAACCACAAGTAACATTGTAACAAGATGTACAGGTAAGGCAAGCAAGATAGCAAAGAAAGCAAGGTAGCTGGGCAAGTGAGATAACAAGCACCATCAAGAGAAAGATGGCAAGTTTTAATGGAACTTGCAAACTGCGAAATTAGCTAAAAACAAGTTAGACTGAAAAACAGGAAGCACTAGGCACGTGCTGAAGATAGAGGTAAAAAGCTCAAACATGAGGAAGACTACAGAAGCCTTCATCAAAAGACCACCAGAAGACTGACGACCACCACAAACAGAACTGATGCATGCATGAAAGCAACAAACTGTTGTAAAACCATGACACAGCTTTATGCTAATATGAGTATGCTAATGATATGTTGTGATTGTGACATTGCATGGAAGGACTTCTAAAATGCAAATGAAGGGTAGAGAAGATTGAGTGAGTTTTTTGCAAAGAGATCCCCCTCACTCCCAGTGCTAAATAGACAAATACCCGCTCTGTAGCTATCTGACTATAGAGTTTTATTTTCTCACCCAGTTTTGGGCTTCAGTCTGTAGAGCCAGGCAGGACACAATTCTCTGCCTAGCTGCAAGGTCTGCTGCAGCTACAGACTCCCTTGGAGCACCCTGAGAATTTCTCAGAGGGACTTCATGCTTCACCGGTGCTCTGTGAGGGTAGACAAGGACTGATTGCCAGAAATTTAAGGTATTTGTTGATTGTTTTAAATTTTCTTTCTGGTCTTAGTTAAGTGACTCCTGTAAGATATGTGTGATGACTCACACAGGGAGCCGTATAACGGGTGAAATTCCCGACGTTGATACATAAAGGGTTAGTGTCCCCTTGGGATTAGAGTCCCCTAAAAGAAAGTCTGATGACTTTAAGTATTGGCCTAGGTCTTGGAATTTTTGGTTTGATTTTTGCATGTGTCATTTTGTGTCTTCTGTATAAGACTAGTGTTTCTTGTGCGTGAGTCTGTTAATAAGTTTTCGTTTCCTGCCTGTGTGTCTGTTAAAAGGTTTTCAGCTTATGCCACATTGTACTCCATAACTTGTTTGTTGTGCGGATCAGGATTGTGTAGATTGTGCGGGAGTGGACCTTTCATGTTAATTGCTTGTCAACACTGTAAATGCGAATACTGGTGCAGTATACTAAGATTCTTAATTTGTGGTCGGTGCAGTGTCTGCGGAAAAAAAGTAAAGAAAAAAACACAAGTGATAATTTGTGCTGTAAGGTGCAGGCATCTGGATAGCACCAGGAATGGATAGCACTGACAGTAAGGAGATTGTCAAAAAGAATCCTTTGGGGTGTGTTTTGGCTCATTGGAAGAATTTAGGAGGGATCCCTGGAGGCAATTTAAAGAAAGGTGATTTAATTAAACATTGTAATCAGTGGTGGCCACTATATAAATTAGAAAATGAACAAAAGTGACCAGTACACAGAACTTTACAATAGAATACTCTATTGCAGTTAATAATGTTTTTAAGAAGAGGACAAATTAAATTATTTACCTGGATATGTTTTTCACTTTGAGAAGCAAGCCTGAATGGCAGAGAGGGGGTGGTATTATTTACCCCCACAAGATCCTTTAGTTTTGGCCCTAGAAAATGACGGCAGTAAAAGAAAAATCAGAAGGTATTGTTCTGCATGTAGTATAGGTTGGAGATGTCTTAAGCTGACAGATAGAGAAGAAGAAGATAGTGAGGTTGATCTTTTAGAACTACAATCTGATCTCCTCAGGAAAGTACCCAGGGCCCCTCAGTTATCACCTAGTGGTAGTAGATTAGAAAGTGAGAAAGGAGATGACTCAGATGACCCAGATGAGGGAAGGATCCCAGGGACTCCAGCAGGAGCTCACACTAGAAGCAAGACTAAAAACTCACAGGGGCCATAGTGGCAGCTTTAGAGCAACATCAAAGAGGAGAACAGGAGAACGTGGTCGGGGATGAGGCAGAGGTAAAGGTGGAAAGAGTAGAGGCAGCTCAAATCAATCCCAAGAGAGGTTAGGGCAGAATCAGTGTGCTTACTGTAGGAAAGAAAGGCATTGGAAATGCCAGTGCCCAGATTTACTGAACATGATGCAGGAAACTGTTGTTGCAGCAATAGACAACAGTGAGTAACAGGGATCGGCAGATCTCTCCCTAGCAGACCCATTGGTTAAGATACAGCTAGGGAATGATAAAGAAGCTGAATTCTTAAACAGATACGGGGGTGACATTTTTGTTTTAAATCAAGCTTTAATGTCTAAAAGTGAAAAACATATCCAGGTAATGGGAGCCACAGGCCAACCAGAAAATGCCTTTTTCTTAAAACCATTAGAACACAAAATTGGGAAAAGGATGAGAATACATCAATTCCTCTATGTGCCAAATTTGCCTAAATCCCTATTAGGCAGGGATCTCCTTGAAAATTTAGAGACATCAATTGAATTTAGAAAGGGAAAAATGAAATTTAAAATACCTGAAGACAAATTGATTTTTGCATTGGGATTGGCAATTGATACAGGACCAGCGAACAATAGTAACTATTTGGAACAAATAAGGAATCAGGTATACCCAAGAGTATGGAATACCAATGCTCCTAGGTTATTGAAATTGGATGACCCTATTAAGATTGAATTACAGACAGGAGCCAAGCCAGTGGTTAAGAGACAATATCCCTTGAGAATAAAGGACAAAAAAGAGATCAAACCAATTATTAAAAAACTTTTGACACTAGGAAAAAAACCCAACAAAACAACCTATGGAACCTCTAGATTAGTGCAAGATTTGCAAGAAGTCAATGGGATTGTTAAAAGTATCCACCCAGTGGTTGCATATCCCTACACTTTGCTAACTAAACTCTGAGAGGATCTCGTTTGGTTCTCGGTGATAGATCTCAAAGAGGCTTTCTTCTGCCTGCCACTTGCAGAAGAAAGTCAAAACATATTTGCTTTTGAATGGGAGAACCCTAGCACAGGCAGGAAAAAACAACTTACCTGGACAGTGTTACCTCAGGGGTTCAAAACCTGTCCCACAATTTTTGGGAATCAATTGGCAAAAGAATTGGAACAATGGCAGTCTCTGCCTAGGGAGGAAACACTCCTAAAATATGTACATGATCTACTAATTGCTACAAAAAATATCGAAGGGTGCGTTGTATGGACAAGAAGTCTGTTGAATTTTCTTGGACCTAATGGTTATCGAGTGTCTCAACAGAAAGCTCAGCTGGTGCAACAACAGGTGACCTATCTCAGATATGAAGTCTCTGGAGGACAGGGATCCCTGGGAACCACATGAAAGGAGGCAATTGTGGAGTGCCCCTGTTCCTAAGAGGCAGGAATTTGATCTTACCCTTCTTGTGTTGCTACTAACTCCTCCCTTGACCCAAACCCTAACTCCACCCCTGTGATACCCTATAAAAACCCCACGACCCTGCCTTTGCCCTGTGTTTCGTCTTCGTCCTGCCCTTTCTCCCTGGGGGTAATAAATGGATTATCGAGATTTATGAAATGAAGACCCATCTTGTTTGTTCCCATGCCCAGCACCGGCAGCTGCACCCTCACTGGACACCATGAACTCAGCTGCAAGGTGCCACAACAGGCAATCTGCCAAGCACCTAAGCCACAAACTGTAAGACCCATGCTTTTCTTGGAATGACAGGTTGGTGCTGGTTGTATATATACAGCTATGGACTGATTGTGAAACCTTTATATGAGCTAGTGCAAGTTTCTAAGAATATTGTGGTGTGGACCCTTGAAACAAATCATGCCTTTGAAGAGTTAAAGCACAAGCTCATGAGGGCTCTGACCTTGGGACTTCCTGACATGAGTAAAGAATTTTGGTTATTCTCACATGAGAGACAGGGAATAGCCTTAGGGGTTCTGGTACAACACCTGGGTCCTTAAAAAAGGGCAGTAACTGATTTTTCTAAACAACTCAATACTGTGGGCAAAGGCCGGCCACCCTGCCTTAGGGCCATAGCAGCAATCATCATGAACATTGAAGAAGCACAGAAGTTTACACTAGGAGAAAAGATGACTGTCTTAATGTAGCACATGGTGTCAGACATTTTAGAACCAAAAGGGAACCATTGTCTGTCTCCTTCAAGGTTCCTAAAATACCAAGCAGTCCTGGCCAAATCTGATGATATTGAAATTCAAATGACCAATATTGTTAACCCTGCCTCTTTTCTGCAAGGGAAGTCTGAAGCTGAACCTGTAGTACATGACTGCCTAGAGACCATGGAAGCTCTGTACTACAGTTGCCCAGATCTGAAAGAAGATCCACTCACAGATGCCATGAACTGGTTCACTGATGGCAGCAGTTTTGTGAGACAGAGTGTGAATCATGGGGTATGCTGTGATTACAGTCTCGGAGGTAATCGAGTCAAACCCATTACCAACAGGAACCTCAGCACAAAAGGCTGAGCTGATAGCCCTCACTCAAGCATTAGAACTAGCAAAAGGAAAGTTAATATGTGAACTGATTCCAAACATGCTTATGGAAATGTTCATGCTCACGGAGCCATATGGAGAAAAAAAGGACTCCTGACTGCACAAAAGAAGATTGTCAAATACGCAACTGAAATCCTCAGGCTCCTTGAAGCGGTGAAACTCCCATTGCAAGTGGCAATTATAGATTGCCAAGGGCACTCTAAAGATAACACCCTCCCAGAAGCAGGTAACAAATTTGCAGATTATGAAACTAAAGTTGCTGCTGAAAGAAGTGAACCAATTGTGGCGGCTCTAATACTTACTGTAGGATCAACTAAGCAGCCTGTTAAATATCAACCTTCTGATTATAAATGGATTAATGAAAATAAAGGAAAACTTTTAGAGAATGGTTGGGGACAATTAGAAACAGGTCAACTAATAATACCACCAAAGTCAATGAGACATTATGTAAAATCTGAACATGATAAGACCCACTGGGAAGCAGAACCCTTACACCAATACCTAAAGGAAGGAATTGAAGGCCAAGGCTTGCAAGACATTTTTAAAGAAGTAACATCACAATGTGTGACTTGTTTGAAGAATCCAAATACAACAGTTAAGCTAGAACAAGGGGTTACTAGCAGAGGAGGTTTTCCTGGAGACTTGCGGCAAAAAGATTTTTCTGAACTCCCAAGAAAGGGGGGTTTTCAATATTTGCTAGTACTTAGTGATACTTTCTCTGGGTAGCTAGAAGTGTTCCCTTGCAGGACAAATAAAACTAGAGAAATAATAAAAGTACTGTTGAATGAGATCATAACTAGATTTGGTGTACCTAGGGAAATATCCTCTGATAGAGGATCACATTTTTGTGCACAAATTATACAAGTTCTCAGCAAGGCCTTGGGAATTGAATGGCAATTCCATACTCCTTACAGGCCACAAGCTAGTGGTCAAGTAAAGAAAATGAACCACATGCTTAAACAACAAATAGCTAAAATCTGTAAGGAGACAAATTTGTACTAGTACCAGGCATTATAAATGCCCTCATTAAAATCAAGGTAAAGCCAAGGTCAAAAGAAAAAATTAGCTCATTTGAAATTTTGTATGGTGGGCCTTATGGGTAAAATGCCACTTATGATGAAAACCTGACCCAGGTTGGTAATCAATATATTTATGGATACTTAAAAACCATTAACACTCAGTTGCATCAAATCAACCTAAGCAACCAGATCATAAATTGCGCACAATTGATCCTGATGACTGAGTGTATGTTAAGAATTTTTCAAGTGACCATTCCAAGTCCTCCTGACAACCTTCACTGCAATTCGTGTGAGAGAAAAACCTACCTGGATTCACTATACCCAAGTGAAGAAATCTCCTGTTGCACTTTGGACAGTAACAATCCTTGATAACGACGGACTGAAGCTGAAAGTCAGCTGTACATCATGAATACTTTGTTATGCTTTGTTGCTTTTTTGGCAGATTGTAGCAACTTTTGATGTAAATAGATATGTAGCTTTGCTTGAGGCAATAGCTCATCATACTGGAATAAGAGATTGCTGGCTGTGTGGAGAGGTACAACAATTACACTTACCATCATTAGGAATACCCTCTAGTAATTGGACTGAATTAAGCCCATATACCTTGTATAATAGTAGTACACAATGGAAACAAATAGGTTCACCTTTAGGAAAACCCCTTTTTCAGTTATGACTCATGAATCAATCCATTATTTATGCGGAGTCAAACTTTACAGGACCAAACTTTGGTCAATTTATGTAAATTCATCGCCTACTTCACCAGATTTTAAAGTTCAGTTTGCTCAATGGCATGACTATTTGTTTGCAAGACACACTAACAGTTCCAGCATGAACATCACAACTAGCTGTGATTTGCCAAATGACTTTTGGTGGTTGTGTGGAAATAGAATTTCCCTTCAGTAACTATCTGGAAATTGGACAAGTCAGTGTAGAATGGGGAATCTTGTCCCACCTATACAAGTTATAAATCATACTAGTCTAATTACAAGAATTGTTAGAGGAATTTAGAGAAACTGATTTAGTCGAAGTATACTTTGGAACCCTCTGGCTAGATATAATACAAGCATAGTGGTTTTGGTTCGCCAATTTGAGATTTCCCAGCCAATGCACCAATGAGTGTGGTAGGTTCAGTGCTGGCCAATCACCAGTGCACTCATTTCCTGCTGCGAGGTAGGATTAGGAGAAAGGCAAAGTAGGCTCAAAACTTTAAAAGTGTATAAAGAGAAATTCATTGACAGTAACAAAAAGAAAAGAGTAATAAGAATCAAAACAAAACCTTCAGGACACTTCCCCCCCCCCCCCAACCTTTCCTTTCCCAATGACAATGTAAAGAAACAAAACCTAAAATTTCAGTCAGTTTACCACCTCTAGAATAGTCTTTCTTCAGTTCACTTAGGGAGAGAAGTCCCTCTTGTTAACGTTATGGAAACTTCTCCACAAGAAAACAGTTTTCTCATGTCTCTCTTCATGAATAGCAGCCACCTGGGGAAATCTGCAATTCTAAAATCCCCCCCATTTTCCACAAGCTTTTCCCACCACTGTGTTTATGGGCCATGTCAACTTATGGGGTACTGTTTTAAAGATTAGCTGTTCAAAGGCAAAGGTTCTCATTATCTATCTCTAAAATCATCTTCATCTCTGGGAACAGAGGTCTTCTTGTCTCCCTGGGGGCACAGTGTCTTCATAACTCTTCTCTCTTTTTGCTCAAACTTCTCATAGATCACAACTACTTTATCATCTGCTTACTTTGGCATGGAGGCCTTTGCTCAATATCAATTTGAACCCTTCATCTCCCCATGCTTTCATGTGTTACAGGGAATCATGTTCTCATGTATCAATTACATCTTTCTCCATAGTTTTACAAGAGGATTTCAGCCCCAAGATTAAATTAAGGCATCTCCTCATACCTGCCATCTGGGACTTGACTTCTCCTTCACTGACTTATGTGTCTTCATGTTTGTTGAGGTTTAGGGCAAATTTGGAGGAGAATTTCCAAATTAGGGCTCCTCCAGTAAGCAAACCCACACAGCCCCTCCCCCCAACCGGTTTGGGAAGGATTCCTCGGAGAGGAGTGGAAAGAACCTGTTTATTTAACAAGCACAGCAACCCCCAGCACACAAAATGAACAATACCGGATGACACCACTCTGAAAAAAGATGACAAATTCAGAAAGTCTCTCTTGGGGGGTGGTCACTCTGTTCTCAGTCCCTCCGGCGCTGGGGCTGCTGCTGCAGGCCAGAAGGTGCAGGATCTTGGTGTTCCTCAGGTCCCAGTCCGGAGCAGGTTCGAAATGATCAGAAAAAGGAAAGGAGAAACCGTCCAGGAAGAAATTGGACAGTTTAGCTAAACTAGCTAAAGACCAAAAGCAAGCAGAAGCGAAGCAAGCAAGAGCGAGAGAGCAAAAGCAAAAAGCAAAAGCAGAAAAAGCAAAAGCTGCAGTCTCTGTGTCCCGCCAGGCTGATAAGAAAACCAAAACAAAACTTTCCCTCTTCAGAGCCAGTCTTAAAGGTACAGAACATAATATCCAACATTAACAGAACACATGAATGGGGATACAAGCATCATAACGTCACCCTAGGACATTCCACCCCTTATCCCCATATCATCAACCTACTACCACACATCATGCATTTATTCACACAAAATTTCCATCGGCTCCCCCAAAATTTACAAGCAATACCCATCATGCCCTCATCACATCCCCACACTGGACCACTGAATCCAGGCCCTATACTACAGAGCAGCAAGATTTCACCCCTTTCACTTTACTCACTCAAAGCTCCGTCTATCACTTGCTCAGACCTTCGACACTTGCAAATCTCCTTCTCCATCTCCCACTTGCCCAGACCTTCAACACTTACACATTTCCTTCTATCTCATGTCTGTATGGTTTAATGTACA
This sequence comes from Agelaius phoeniceus, assembly GCF_051311805.1. NCBI lineage: Eukaryota > Metazoa > Chordata > Aves > Passeriformes > Icteridae > Agelaius > Agelaius phoeniceus. The sequence continues at coordinate 9,388,488 of NC_135301.1, read as the reverse complement.
GGCAATGGCAGTAACATCCAACAAACAGTGATATTGCATATCATTCTCACCCCACAATCAGATCTCCCTGTGGTACACATCGTGTTGTTCCATCTCTTTGCATTATCCACCATGTGCAACCTGGTCCCTGAGCAAAGACAACCCCACAAATGGGTTTGTCTGTACTCAAGGCAGAATTGACCCACACATTCTTCCTTAACAAACCTCTGACACGTACCACTGGGACTTCATCTATTACATTCAGGGACTCAGACTGGGCAGGACCTGCTCGGTTGGTGGAACCTCGGTTGTTAACTAACCAGGTGGCCTTTGCTAAATGCTGCTCCCAATTTTTGAAAGATCCCCCACCCAAAGCTTTCAGCTGGGTTTTTAGTAGTCCATTGTACCTCTCCACTTTGCCTGCAGCTGGTGCATGGTAGGGGATATGGTACACCCACTCAATGCCATGTTCGCTAGCCCAGGTGCTGATAAGGCTGTTCTTGAAATGAGTCCCATTGTCTGACTCAATCCTCTCAGGGGTACCATGTCTCCACAGGATTTGGTTTTCTAGGCCCAGGATGGTGTTCCGGGCAGTAGCATGAGACACAGGGTAGGTTTCCAACCATCCTGTGGTGGCTTCCACCATGGTCAGCACATAGCGCTTGCCCTGGAGTGTCTGGGGCAGTGTGATGTAGTCTATCTGCCAGGCCTCCCCATACTTGTACTTGGACCATCGCCCACCGTACCATAGGGGCTTCACTCGCTTGGCCTGCTTGATGGCAGCACACGTCTCACAGTCATGGATAACCTGTGAAATACTGTCCATGGTTAAATCCACCCCTCGGTCTCTTGCCCACTTATAGGTGGCATCTCTGCCCTGATGGCCTGAGGCATCATGGGCCCATCGAGCTAGGAATAACTCTCCCTTGTGTTCCCAATCTAGGTCTATCTTTGACACCCCTATCTTTGCTGCCTGGTCTACCTGCTCATTGTTTTGGTGCTCCTCATTGGCTCTACTCTTGGGGACATGGGCATCTACATGGCGGACTTTCACAGGTAGCCTCCCTACCCTGGTAGCAATATCTTTCCACTCATCAGCAGCCCAAATTGGTTTTCCTCTACGCTGCCAGTTAGCCTTTTTCCACCTCTCCAACCATCCCCACAGAGCATTGGCTACCATCCATGAATCAGTGTAGAGGTAGAGCTTTGGCCATTTCTCTCTTTCTGCAATGTCCAGGGCCAGTTGAACGGCTTTGAGTTCTGCAAGTTGGCTTGATCCACCTTCTCCTTCGGTAGCTTGTGCAACCTGTCGTGTGGGGCTCCATACGGCTGCTTTCCACTTCCGGTTCATCCCTAAGATGCGACAGGAACCGTCAGTAAAAAGAGCATAGCGTGTTTCCTCTGGGGGCAGTTGGTTATATGGAGGAGCCTCTTCAGCCCGTGTCACTGGTTCTTGTTCTTCATCTGTGACACCAAAATTCTCACCTTCGGGCCAATTTGTAATTACCTCCAAAATCCCAGGGCAATTCACTTTACCTATATGGGCGCGCTGAGTGATAAGAGCAATCCACTTGCTCCATGTGGCACTGGTGGCATGGTGAGTGGAAGGAACCTTGCCTGTGAACATCCACCCCAGCACCGGTAGTCGGGGTGCCAGGAGGAGTTGCGCTTCTCTACCAATCACCTCTGAGGCGGCTTGGACTCCTTCATAGGCAGCCAAGATTTCCTTCTCTGTGGGAGTGTAGTTGGCCTCAGAGCCTCTGTAGCCTCGACTCCAAAATCCCAGTGGTCGACCCTGAGTCTCCCCAGGCACCTTCTGCCAAAGGCTCCAGGACAAGCCATGGTTCCCGGCTGCAGAGTAGAGCATGTTCTTCACATCTGGTCCCGTCCTAACTGGGCCAAGAGCTACTGCATGAGCGATCTCCTGCTTGATCTGGACAAAGGCCTGTTGCTGCTCAGGGCCCCAGTGGAAAGTGTTCTTCTTGCGGGTGACCAGGTAAAGAGGGCTCACGATCTGACTATACTCAGGAATGTGCATCCTCCAAAAGCCTATGGCACCTAGGAAAGCTTGTGCCTCTTTCTTATTGGTGGGTGGAGACATTGCTGTGATCTTGTTGATGACGTCTGTAGGAATCTGACGCCGTCCATCTTGCCACTTCACTCCCAGGAACTGAATCTCACGAGCTGGTCCCTTTACTTTGCTCTTTTTAATGGCGAAACCAGCTCCCAGGAGGATTTGGATGATTTCCTTTCCTTTCTCAAACACTTCCGCAGCTGTGTTCCCCCACACAATGATGTCATCAATATATTGCAGATGTTCTGGAGCCTCACCCCTTTCTAGTGCAGTCTGGATCAGTCCATGGCAGATGGTAGGACTGTGCTTCCATCCCTGGGGCAGTCGGTTCCAGGTATACTGTGTGACTGTGGTCACAAGGGTTTTCAGGGTGAAGAAGAGACGAGAATGTTGACTCCATGATCAGAAGGCTTGATTTATTATTTTATGATATATGTTACATTAGACTATACTAAAAGCAATAGAAAGGAAAAGGTTTCTTGAGCAGCTAGCTAAGCTAAGAATAGAAAAGGAATGAATAACAAAGATCTGTGTCTCAGACAGAGCAAGAGCCAGCTCTGCCATGAGTGGTCAAGAAATCCAAACACCCACAGGAGACCAATCACCTGTTGCATTCCACAGCAGCAGATAACCATTGTTTACTTTGGTTGCTGAAAACTGCAGCTTCTCACAAGGAAAAATCCTAAGAAAGGATTTTTCATGAAAGATGTCTGCGACAATACTGCACTCCCCTCCACGTGAAAGCAAACTGAGGCCTGCATTCTGCTGCCAGAGGAATGGAGAAAAATGCATTGGCAATGTCTATAGTGGCATACCACCTCGCTGCCTTGGACTCAAGCTCGTACTGGAGCTCTAATATGTCTGGCACGCCAGCACTCAGTGGTGGAGTCACCTCATTCAATGCACGGTAGTCCACAGTCAATCTCCATTCTGCTTCAGATTTTCGCACAGGCCAAATGGGGCTGTTGAAGGGTGAGTGGGTCTTGCTGACCACCCCTTGGCTCTCCAGCTCACCCTAGGACAATGTTGTTCTTCTACATTGCCTGCATTTTGTTCCTTTCTCTCACTTGAGGGAGGATTGAAGCACTGAAAGAGTTAATATCTCAACGGGGACTGCAGATGGTCATCTGACCCCGGCTGGACTGGGTAACTTGCTGCGGGAACTGCGGCTGGTGGGGGGCAGCTAGGAAGCTAGGCTCTAGACTCGAATGAGCCAGGCCAGAACTCAGCAGCAGAACGCTGAGGGGGAATGGGGGCGGGAATGTGTGGCTTCTCCTTCCCCCTACCCGGTGGTTGTGGTGATAGAATATTGGCTGAGACAGCTCAGCCTGGGGTTGCTTCTGAGGGCCGGTGGACTCAGCCCCGGGCTAGGGGCAAAATGTTAGAAATCGCAGCCATGGCCCAGCCTGGCCCGGCCCAGCGGCACTCCCTGCCCTGCTCGGCGGCTGATGGGGGCGCTGGCAGGCGGCCTGGGGGAAGGAGCCCTGCCCCGTAGCAGGGGCCATCCAGCCCGGCCTGGCCAAGAGGGGAGGGTGGGATGACACACACACAGAGCTTTATGCTAATATGAGTATGGTAATGATATGTTGTAATCATGACATTGCATGGAAGGACTTCTAAAATGTAAATGAAGGGTAAAGATTGAGTGAGTTTTTTGCAAAAAGATACCCCTCACTCCCAGTGCTAAATAAACAAATACCTGCTCTGTAGCTGACTATAGAGTTTTATTTTCTCGCCCAGTTTTGGGCTTCAATCTACAGCTTTGATTCTACTCCTATAGTTTTACATATTTAAAGGAATGGTATTGATGCTTCAAGTTTTAGCTTTCATATTTTTCAGATTCTCTACTGCCTTATTGTGTGACTCTGAACTTCATATTAAGTGTTAGTAAGTTCTCTTCACAGTTTAGTTAGACAAAACAATCCTTTTTCAGCTTGAGAACCAAGGACAGCCATTCCAGCCTCAGGCTCAAAAAGCATAAGCAATGGCAAATTGAAGACAGCAAATCAGGAGGATAGAACTTCATAACCTGAAGCTGTAATTGGACAGTTAACTCCAATGTGTAAATGGACCAAAATATATAAAAGTGTGAAAACTCATGACTGGTCGTCCATCTTGTGTCCATCTTGGGCAGAGCCCTGGCAAGGCTTTTGTATGGCTCAAGTTGTATCCTTTGAAGGCCTTTTAATAAATACCTACTCAATTCCTTTAACTCTGTATAACCTTGGTTCTAGGTCATCCTCTCAAGGCATCAGTTCCGGAAAACCCCTAGACCAGAGGAACACCCAGCTGCCCCCCCCCACTCCTGCCAGCACTCCCAGGGGGGGCCCAGCTGCGGTCCAAAAGGTATCAGATCCCAAGAACCCTTGGACCTGGCACAGAGGCACGTGAGTAACTGAATAAAGGTGATATCTTGTTTGTTTTAGCAGTTTTAGCACCTGAGTTAGGTGTTAAGAGATCTCTTGTAGTTTTATTTAGTGTGGAAGGACTTTAGGGGGTCCAGGTGGAGCTGCCTTTGTTCTCTGTCTCTGGAGGCCCTCTGAAAAAGTTTTAGGATTGCAGTGGTAAGTGTTGGACTGAGGCCAGCAGTGGCACAGTGGGTTAGGTCCCACACTGCGGCTCAGAAGGTGGGGAGTTTAATCCAGTCTCTTACTTGTTCTTGCTTGCTCTCTCACTCTCTCTCCCTGGTTCTTTTGATTTCTACAGGCTTTCTTTCTCATAGGTGTTAAGATGGGGTATGTATTCTCCTGTGAGTGTAATAGCAAAATTCCGAGAGATAGTCCTCTAGGGTTAGTATTGAAAACCTGGGGGGACCTAGCTGATGGAGAGTTGTTGCTTTTTAAATCCAAACTTTTCAGACTCTCAGAAAAAATGTAGCCAACTTAGGAACTCGATAACGATGAGACGTGGCCTGAATTTGGTAGCTTCAATAAGAGATTAATATCAAGCTTGATATCTCACATAGACGAAGACAGATATTTTGACAAGTGAGAATATGCTAGGCTTTGTATGGTTTTAGCATGTCAGCAAATCCCATCAGCAAACAAAAAGGAACAGCATATATTGGTTTTAAAGAAAAAAGAGGGGAAAAGTAAAAAGGAACAGTCAATATTGAGCAGTGGGTGTAAAGACAAAGAGGAGGCAGACTTAGGCCTTGTCACTCCAGAATTATGTCATGCTATCCAGACCTATAGGACTGGACACACCTGCACATCCTTTCCAACTTGGAGACTGGATCTATGTTAATTGGTGGGACAGTGATACTCTACAAGCCAAGTGGAGAGGACCATTCCAAGTTCTACTGACTACCCTCATCACAGTCAAAGTTGCTGGCAAAGAACCCTGGATACACTACTCCAGAGTTAAGAAAGTTTCTGCTCCTGAAACAACTGAAAAAACAGACTGATGCAGATGAAAATTTATTTTAAATGATTCCTCTTCTGTGCCTAAAGAACTGTTCATAATAGTCATTATTCTTCTTTGCGTGATAGCTGACTGCAAAACATTACTACTGTTAGATATTTACTGTTAGATATTTATCTATTATTAAATACCTATTATTAGTAGATATTTAGAATAGAGGCTTGACAAGGTAAAGGCCTTGTCAAGCCTCTAAAAGGGGGAAATGATGCTTTAAGTTTTAGCTTTCATATTTTTCAGATTCTCTACTGCCTTAGTGTGTGACTCTGAACTTCATATAAAATGTTAGCAAGTTCTCTTCACAGTTTAGTTAGACAAAACAACCCTTTTCCAGCTTGAGAACCAAGGACATGGTTGCAGCTTCGGGCCCAAAAAGTATAAACAGCAGCGAGGGCAGTCTAGAAGGATGGAACTTCATAACCTGAAGATGTAATTGGACAATTAACCCCAATATGTAAATGGACCAAAACTTATAAAAGTGTGAAAATTCATGACTGGTCATCCATCTTGGGTGGAGCCACGACTGGGATCTTGTACTGCCCAAGGTGTATCCTTTGAAGGCCTTTTAATAAATACCTACTTAATTCCTTTAACAGTGTCTAGCCTCTGTTCCAGGTAGTGTCTCTAGGCATCATGGGTCTGGCCTTTATTCTTGCCAAAGCCAATGGCAAACGCCATACCAACAGCATCTTAGTTTCTATAACCAGTTTCAAAAGATGTTTCTTTATTTCTTCATTCATTCTTTCAACAAGCCCAGCTCTGTAGGAATGTGCCCCCTGTTGACAGAGTGACCAAATTCTCCTTTGTCTCCTTAAAAAGGAAAAAAGCCCAGAAGTTTCTCTCCTCAATTTGTTAAAAAGACACCTCATAGGACCTTTGGGACTTCACCGCAAACCTAAGGATAGCCAATTGGACAGAAGCCAAAAAGGTCCCGCCTAAGTAATTTAATAGAAAAAGAAGAGAACAAAGGAAATAATTGCTTTTGTGAAGTGTTTTAGCAGGAGCAATGTCCTGGTTCAGGGCAAATTTGGGAGAGAACCTCCAAAGGTGCTCCTCTAGAAAAGCAAATTCAATTGGCCCCTCCCCCAACCAGTTAGGGAAAAACACCTCCTTGGAGAAAAGTGGAAAAAAATGTTTATTAAACAATAAAACCTAAGCAATAATTAACAATAAAACCTCTTGCTGCTCCAAAAGAGATGACAAACTCAGAAAAGTCACCTCCCTGGGTTGCAGCTTGGCTCACTCAGTCTCTAATCAGTCCCTCCGGCGCTGGAAATGCCGCAGCCCAGGCCCAGCCCAGTGGGCCACAGGTGCAAGATGCCAGTGCTCTTTTGGGTTTTCAGTCAACAGCAGGTTTAAACAGATCCAAAGAAAAGGGAAAACAACCAGAGTCCAGAGAACTTCTTTGCCTCAGCTAGCTAAAACGAACTAAAACAAAGGAGAGCTCTGTCCTGCTGTCTGTCCATCTGCAGACAACAACAGTCCAGGAGCAGGAATGTGGAAGAGTGAGTGCATTGTCTGAAAACAAACTGTGCACTTCTTGTCTCTCCCCTTCACTCTCTGGAACAAGTCTTAAAGTTGCAAAACTTATTATTCAGCATAAACAGAGCAGACGATTGGGGATAAAAGCATCATATAGTCAATCCAGGACAAGCAAGAACCTCTTGCCCCGGCTTGGTTTTTCTCTGGAAGAGCTTTGTTATTTTGCCTTTTAGTAAAAACTTTTCTGTTTCCAACACTACCTCAGAAGCCATCCTGCTAATTTTATGCCATTTAAGGTAGCTGGGCTATCTCGGGTGTGATAGGTCCTCTGAGAGCTCATAAGACCTGGCTTGAGGAGAAAACCTATCACTTGGCACCCAGACTGGTGATTTCTGACATTGAGAGACATAGTTCGGGAATTTTTGATTTGCTCTTGATCAAAATAGGACATTTTTTCCTTGGTCTTGCATTTTGGGGAGTGCAGGCCTGCAACTGGGTTTTTGAGGCACCAGAGAAAAAACCCCAGGTTATGGAGGATCTGAGGCCGTTAGAGGGCGCCACACAAATCGAAGCCTTATACCAGTGAAAAGAGGCTGAAACTGGGATGGGCTGGAGAACACACAAAAAAGCCCTAAGGACCTCTTCGGAGACAGCTGCTATTGGTTGAGACACTGCTGCGTTTCCAGACCCGGGGTGTTCAGACCAAGGACGATAGCTGCTCTGAAAACCATCTTTTGGTGAGTAAGAATATGGGAAACAAGCTATCTATAGCAGAGCAGGATCTTTATTTTTATTTGAACTACAAATTAGAAATTCAAGATATACAATTTGAGAAGAAACAGCTTAAAAAACTCATCAGATGGGTTTTCACAGAATTCCTGACCATAAATACATCTGAGATGCTTACTCTAAAGTTCTGGGATACTGTGGGACTTAGATTATACAGTTTAGAAAAGAATAAGAAGTCCAGCCTAAAACTACGTCCAATATTTCAGGCAGTGTTACAATTTGTAACATTGGAGAGTGAAAAACAAGCTAGAGAGAGCCACACAACACCTCAGAGCATAGAGAGAGCCGACCACAGGCTGCAGCAGAAAGAAAGAAGGGTGGGCAGAGACCCCAACCCTGTCCCCAACCCACCCTGAAGTACACTGAACCCGGGAGGGCAGCCGGGACACAGCCAGGCCAGCCGGTCCCCGTCTGGCCCGCCCTCCCCCTCTGCCGGGAGTGAAACAGACTGGCCCTGGACAGACCAGTCTGCAACCCGTCTCTCCTAACCCCTCTAACCTCATGAATTCCCCTCGGTTTCCTCTTGAAAGTAACCTCAGGCACACTAAAACGGTGAACTTTGGCAGTACAATTGAAAAAAGGCGAGCTGAATCCATGCTCTGTTTCAGAGCTGCCGAGCTTTGCCCTTCATGGGCGTGTTCCATCCTCTAACTCACAGAATTCCCTTTCCGTTTCATCACTAAGCTCCTGCCCATCAGACGCGGGACACTCCCCTTTTGTGGGCCGAGCCCAGTCTGTCTCCCTGCCCCTACTCCTCGCCCACACCCCAGGACAGCAAACCCTGACCGTGCCTACTGTGGGAAGTGGATGTGACCTCCCGGAATCGACCTCATCCAAAATGGTGGCGCCCATACTGGGAGAAGCTCAGATTTTGAATATATTCCCACTCCCCCGGGGCAGTCCTCCAAAATCTGAGGACGAGTTTTATACATCAGGAGGCGCAGTTACCTGACAGAGGATAAGAAGGGATGCAGTTCAGTAAGAAGAATGGGAAATTGCCTCTAAAATATCAGTCTTTCCAGTCCAACATAATGTCAGAGGTGGGGGGGAAACACAGTGGGAACAAATAAGCTTTGCAGAAATAAAAGAGATATGCAAAGTGGACAGGTTGTATGGAAGAGAGCATATTTCCGAGGTCTATTACAAGCTACCTTTTCAGCCAATGTATTCACCCCTCATGACCTAAGGCAGCTTTGTACATCTTTGGTGTCTCCGACAGAGTATTCTCTGTGGGAACTGGCATGGAAACGTTTACTAAATGACCTTTTAAGAGGTTATGCAAGCACTCCAGCTGCTGCAAATATAACTCAAGTTCAGCTTGCTGGGGAAGGAGCTTACATAGATCCACAAAGACGGACAAGGACACTCAATAGAAAAATCCTTCAGGATATTAAGGAAGCAGCAAGGACTGCCCTGCTCCAAGTGCCTGACAGGAATAAACCAGAATTAGACTTCACAGAAATCAAACAAGGGATGGATGAGCCATACATTAAGTTTTTGGAACATTTAAAATTGGCATTGGATAAGCAAATTCCCATAGATCATGTCAGACAAGAGTTATTAAAACAGCTTGCAATTTCTAATGCAAATCCAAGCTGCAGAAAAATATTACGTGCATTGCCACAAGATCCCGAGCCTACCTTAACACAGCTAGTGGATGCTTGCAACTGCCTGGGTACTCCTGAAGATGCAGCAACCATGCAGGCAGAGGTGCTAGCTAATGCCATCACAACTGCACAGGAAAACACCCTGAAGCAGCAGGAAAAAGCTGTAGAAATTCAAACACAAACCCTAGCAGAGGCTCTAACAGCATTTAAAGGGGCAATTGAAAACCAACAGATGCCAAAGAATACATGCTATTCCTGTGGTCAAAAAGGGCATTTTAAGAGGGAATGTCCTAAACTACGAAGGAGGCCACCTCCAAAAAGCAGTGGATACAGAGGTCTTTGTCAAAATACTAACAGCTTTCCCCCAGCACAGGGTTGTCAATGCCATCTTCCGGGAAACTTGCAGTCGAGCACAGTTCAGTGGCATGCGAAGACTCAAGAACCACTGTACCAAAGGCCAGAAACTGTAGAGAGCTTTTTGGATAATTGGTTAGCTGAGAAAGGACATTCCGATGTGATACCGATGGATAAGGGTAAGAGAAACAAGCTGGGAACTGAGCAACCGGTGCCTAATTACTGACGAAGGTCACAGTGACCTTCTCTAAAACGGGAAGACGGGGGAGAAAATTGCTTGCCAGAAAATGTAGCTATCCCAAGGTAGAGAAATTAGAAGAATGTACACATAGAAGCAAAATAATTGTTAAGAGATAGAAGTAGGTGTGTTTGATCTAAGTGTGCTTTAACCAATAATGAGCTCGGCTTTTGCAATATGTATAAGCTTCATTAACACTAATATAAATATGTGTGGAGTTTCAATAAACTTCGGGATTTGCTATTCATCGCATATGGTGTGTCGCATCTCTCCCGCCGCTACGACAAATGGTGACCCCGGACGTGTTCCTTCGGGACTAGCCACGGTCGGAGGCGTAAAAGTCAAGTGCAGGTCCTTTCGCGGCTGGGGACGGCAAAAAACACCGCTGAAAAAAGAAGGTGTCAAGTGCCCCGGGTGAGCTCAGAGGAGTGCCCGGCTGCTACGTGCTGCCGGACCTGAATAGAGCCGCAAGAAGCGCGCTATCGTCGTTAAAATGGATAAAGACAGGCAAGCAGCATATGATTTATTTACTGACTTTTTACGAGGGCGTCAGATTAGAGGGATAGATTTACAGAAAGAACTTCCTGGGTTGTTAGCTTATGGGTGTGCACAGGGGCTTTTTCGTAATCCACATACAGTGCATGAATTGTCGGAGTGGCGTATATTCGGGGATAAGCTGTGGCACGCAGTCATAGATGACGATAAGACCGCGAAAAAGTGGGGGAAGTTATGGCGAGTCGTTCATGATGAATTGCTAAAATACCAGGCAGAGGAAAGAGCTGCCCGGCAGGCCAGTGCAGCTCATGAAAGGAACAGGAGTTATGGGGACTGGTTTGGTTCCCCGCTGCCTCCTGTTACGTCCACAGTCAATCTGCCGCCGGCATCGCCTTCTACCTTAAACGGCAGTTCCCCACCCCCATCGGTGCCTGCTCTAAGCAGCACGGCCCCGCCAGCTTCGGCGCCTGTTTTGACGGGCACCCCCTCACCGATTTCGGTTCCTGCCTCAGGTGGCAGTCTGCCGCCGGCACCGGCATCTGCAATAAGCGGCGGCTCCCCGCCAACCCCAGCCCCCGCTCCAGACAACGGCTCCCCGCCGCTACCAGTTCCTCTTTCGGGCAGCAGCCCCCCCCCCCCGCGTGTCCTCCAGCCGTGCCGTCCGCGCCACCTGTCCCGGTGTTAAGCCCTACACCTCCTCCGCTTAGCGGTTCGACCGTCCCCGGGTCGGACGGTGACCTTGCAAGGGCCGTTGCTCAGCAGCGAAGGGAGGCATGGGCGGCGGTAGCTAAAGAATTTATGGACACGGGGGATGAGGAGGCAAGATCGGCTGCTATGGAAATGGCCTGCCTGGTGATCTATTCTCCCCAGCCGGGGGGAGGGTTTCAAGCCACAATAACTGCCCTGGACTGGAAACTGTTATCGCAGTTACGATCCACAGTTAGTCAATTTGGAGTAACTAGTGAACCCACAAAACAAATGCTGGATTACATCTGGGGCACTCAGGTTTTGCTGCCGGCAGATTGCAGGACGGTAACGTGGCTCATTTTTACTCAACACCAACAGCTTTTATTTAATGCCCATTGGCAGGCGATTTGTCAGCAATGTGTCGCAGTGGTATGGCAACCAGGAGACCCATTATATGGGGTGACCCTGGAGGAGTTAATGGGGTTCGGGCCGTTTCTTAGAACGGAGGCACAAGCATTGATTGGGCCCGAAAAGTGCAGGGAGGCTATGCGGTTAGCACGTTTAGCTATCGACAGAATTAAGGACCCGGGAGGAATTCCTTCTTACATGGGAATGAAGCAAGGTACGGAAGAGTCTTTCGGAGCTTTTATAGACAGGGTAGCCAGCGCTATTGAATGAGCAGGAGTCCCTGAATTCATGAAAGGGTCCATGCTCAAACAATGCGCACTTCAAAACGGCAATCAGCTTACCAAGAATGTGATAAATACCCTGAGGGCTAATTGGTCTATAGAGGAAGCTTTAGAGCGATTAGCTAATGTCCCGCTGGGATCACAGGCAATGTTAGTAGATGCTATTAAAGAGCTAGGGGCCGGGTTGCAGAAGCAGGCAGAGTCCTCTCAAAACCAGGTACTGGCAGCCCTCACCCCGCTCCAAGCAGCTGCAATAAATGCTCCACGAGCTCCATCCACTAGCCGATGCAGGTGCTACCGATGTGGAGGAACGGGACATGCGCGACGGGACTGTCCCGCCGTCAGTGTTTGGTGTAGCCGTTGCCGCCTGGACACCCACAATACCGGAATCTGCAGACGCCGCTCGGGAAACGGCAGAGCCAGCGCGCCCGCCAGCCGCCGCGCCCAGACACAAATAGCAGCTGTCACAACTTCGACTCAACCTGCCCCCAGCCCGCAACTGCCGGGAGCCTTGGACTAGACCTCAAAGCAGCAGCAGCCGTGACTTTGATGACTACTCGCCCGGAAAAGGTTCCAACTGGGGTAAAAGGGCCACTCATTATTGACGGCTTACCTATGGGGGCTCTGCTTTTAGGGCGTTCCTCGGCTACGATGATGGGATTATTTGTTTTAGCTGGAGTAATAGATGCTGATTACACAGGAGAGATTTCTATTATGGTGCATACTCTTTTTCCACCGATGCGGATCGAAAAGGGACAAAGGATAGCTCAATTGATTCCTTTGCAGCAGTTGGCTAAGACTGTACCCCCTCGCCAGGCACAGTCCAGAGGAGAGCATGGATTCGGATCCACGGGGGGCCTTGCCCTTTTGACAATGAACTTAAATGAACGGCCAAAGCGCACTGTCATTTTGGACTATCAGGGCGAAAGGCGAACCTTGGAAGGACTGTTAGACACTGGCGCAGACTCCAGCATTGTGAGTCCGGATTTTTGGCCCCACAATTGGCCATTGCAGTCAGCTACTATGCCAGTAACCGGAGTTGGAGGCCTGACACTTGCAAGGAAGACACCCATGCTATCTGTGACGGTTGAGGATAAAACTGTACGAGGTGTTTTGTCAGTTGTACCTTTGCCTCCTACTGTGCAGTGTCTAATCGGTCGGGACATTCTGGCTCAGATGGGTGTGGTTTTGACAAATGAGCACCCTTTAGGCTAAAGGCCATTGCATGGACTTTCCCAATCCCATTGACCTGGACCACGAACACTCCGGTATGGGTTAAGCAGTGGCCTTTGAAAAGGGAAAGTCTCGAGCAGGTTCACATGCTGGTATACAAACAATATAAACAAGGACATTTACAGCTGTCAACAAGTCCATGGAACACGCCCATCTTTGTGATTAAGAAGAAGTCGGGAAAGTATCGCTTAATACATGATTTGCGAGCTGTGAATGAACAGATGGAGCCAATGGGAGCCCTACAACCTGGTTTACCTAACCCGGCTATGCTGCCAAGGGACTGGCCACTTTTGATTATTGATCTGAAGGACTGTTTTTTTACTATTGCTCTGCATCCTCGAGATACTCGGAGGTTTGCATTCACCTTGCCGTCTTTAAACAGAGCAGAGCCGGACAAGAGATTCGAATGGGTTTCTCTTCCCCAGGGAATGCGGAACAGCGCCACCTTATGTCAACTTTATGTCGCTGCAGCTCTACAGCCCTTGCGACATGCCTGGCCTGACACAATTATTTATCATTATATGGATGACATTCTATTTGCACAACCAGAACCTTTTGCGCGTCAACAAATTCAGGCAATACATGATGCTCTGAAGCTCCATGGACTGACTGTAGCTCCTGAAAAAATTCAGTTGTCTGCACCGTGGAAATATTTGGGGTGGACACTTACTGATCAAATTGTTACCCCTCAAAAATTGCAATTAAACATCAAATTACATACATTGCATGATGTTCAGAAATTACTGGGGGATCTACAGTGGCTACACCCCATTGTTGGTATCCCTAATGACCTCTTGGACGAGCTTCGACCTTTACTGAAGGGGACTGATCCGGCACAGCCTGTTCGTATAGCCCCTGAACAGGCTGAGACACTGCAGCAGATATTGGACTGTGTTACACAAGGCAGTGTTCGGAGACGTGATCTCGACCTTCCTATACAGCTGACGGTTTGGTGCGGGCAAAAATTTTTACTGGGTGCACTTACTCAGCATAACAGAAAAACGGGGGAGACATGGGCCTTGGAATGGATATCTCCTCCACTTCAACAACAGAAAACCCTTCTTCAGAAAATTGAAAGTCTAGCTGATCTGCTTAAAAAGGGTCGTGAACGGACAATACAGATTATGGGAAAGGAACCTGATCAGATACAGATACCAATGAAAAAGGATACATTGACATGGTATCTGGCAAACAGTATGGAGTTACAAGAGGCCCTGCTGGGAGCCGGTAGTGTGACTGCCACTGATGATATTCCCAATGTACCATTGAATTGGGTAGGACAATGGGGTTGGATTCAATGCCCAAAAAGATCACTGAAGCCCTTATCGGATGCTACAACTGCCTACACTGATGCAGGAAGAAAATCTAAAACTGCTGCAGTGACATGGCGAGAAAAGGGACAATGGCATCATCACATACTCCGAGCTACTGAGGTGGACACTTTACAAACGATGGAGCTTTTGGCTGTTGTATGGGCCATGATGCATTTCTCTGGACCTCTTAACATTGTAACAGATTCTTTGTATGTTGCAGGAGTGTGTGAGAGAATAGAGGATGCCTCCATAAAAGAGGTTCAAAACAGGAGGTTACACGAGCTGTTTATGCAACTGCAGAGAGCAATTAGGCTAAGAAAGCATTCCTTTTGTGTTATCCATATCAGAAGTCACAAATGGGATATTGGTCTGGGAGAAGGTAACATGCGAGCAGATAAGTTAGTCTCAGTCACACAAGCAACTCCGATTCCCAAACAGACCATAGCCAGAGAGGCACACTCCATGTTCCACCAGAATGCAAAAGGCCTTCATAGAGAATTTCAAATATCTATGGAGGAGGCACGGGCAATAGTCAAAGCCTGTCCTATATGCAGTCATCATAATGGAGGCTGTGGTTTAGGTCTGGGAGTTAACCCAAGAGGGCTGAGCACAAATGAGACCTGGCAAATGGATGTCACACATGTGGCAGAGTTTGGGAGGTTGAAGTATGTACATGTTACCATAGACACTTACAGTCATTTTATATGGGCCACAGAGCAGACTGGTGAGAAAGCAGGGCAGGTAGAGAGACATCTCAGCAGTTGTTTTGCAGTAATGGGAGTACCACAGCGTATCAAGACAGACAATGGGCCTGCTTACAGTAGCAAAAGAATAAAGCAATTTCTGCAAATGTGGGGAATAGAGCACATAACCGGCATCCCCAATTCTCCTACAGGACAAGCGATTGTTGAGAGAGCAAATGGTACCTTAAAAAGATATCTGAGTAAATATAAGGATACCAGAGAGCCACAAGAGAGATTGTTAAAGTGCTTGTTTGTTTTGAACCACCTGTGTGTTTTTGGGGAAAACAAGGTTCCTGCTGTGATTCGTCACTATGTACGTGAAGCAGATGGTGTAAAGAAAGATGTGTGGGTGAGATACAGGGATCCCAAGTCAGGACAATGGCAAAGTCCTGCTAAGGTGTTATATTGGGGCCGCGGATATCTTTGTGTTTCTACTCCTACAGGACCTTTGTGGGTACCTGCTAAATGGACCCGAGCAGCTGTGCTTGATGGAACATCTCGACCGGCTGAGCGAAGGGGATCGTCAGCGGGTGGAGACGAAGCTGCTGATCATCCTTCGACCGATACTTCTCAAACTGAAAGGACACTGTGATGCTGCCATCGATCGAGCAATTGATCGGTGCAAGTCTCTTGATAACATATTAAGCTTGTATTCGATGCTTTCTGAGTTGGAATTTAAGGGGCCTAGAAATTTAGCTTGTATTAAGTGTCAAGATAGACGCTGTACTGCATGGGTACTGCTTTTTTGTGGAGGTTGTCAGGAGACTAAGTGGGTGCACCAAACTTGTTTACCTGAGTTGTGGTGTGAACACTGTAAGTTCTATTGGCGGTTTAACTCTTGGCAGAGGGATCTTACATCGTTCACAGGGCTGCCCGGTTTCCAGGGGTTACAATTGTATGAGTCCCCAGAACAGAAGATCCTCGCATGGTTTAGGTGGGAAATACAACATTTAGTCAGACGTATTCTGGGGATATCTCGGTCCTGTATCTTGCAGACTAAGTGTGGTAGAAATATTCCTCTGGCACAAGCGAACGTGATAGGTCCTATTTTGGTGGGTCAGGATCCCAATCAAGTGTGGGAGGATTGTCTGAAAAGCTTAAAGGGGCTGAAGCTAAGGAGAAAGAGACGTTCTTAAGAGTTTGTGACAGGCTTGATGGCCGAGTGGCCCAAAAGGGTGCCTGAGGAAATCAAGATGGGATGGAAACTTTATGTTGTCGCTTTATTAATTTTTGCTTCTTTTGGGGACAGTGTAGACCATCAGGCATGGGCCCCACCTCAGCCCAAAACTAACATATGGGTCACCCTGGCAAACCTAACTAAACAGGAGACTATTTGCCTGTCGTTGTCTTCTCCTGGCAATCCTTTCACAACTTGCTTGGTTGGATTACCAGCAGATCCCTGGCCGTGCCCTTTACATGTGCCAACTTGTAAGGTCAGCAATGCTAGGGTGAGTGTGGACAATTGGGATCAATGGATTTCCCGCTTTCCTCTAGCACCACAGGAGCCCCAAGAGTTAGAATTGTTAGGGTCAGTGATGGCAGATGCATGCATTCACTTTAACCATAGAAGCCTGCTGTCAGTCAAGAACCATTCTAATGTTGTAACTTCCAGCATGGCTGTCTACCGAAATGCATCGGCCTGGTGCAGTTATACAACAAAGAGAGTGTCAGTCTCATCAAATGACCCTATTCAATTGCCAGCAGGATATTTCCTGATATGTGGAGACCGTGCTTGGGCTGGTATCCCATCAATGCTGCACGGGGGACCATGTACACTTGGACGGCTGTCTCTACTTACACCTAACATGTCCATGATACTGAACATGAGTCGTCGCCATCGTAGAAGCAGGCGAATGGCTCATGCTTTTGCAGCCGACTGCCAGGATGATGTAAAGTTTTGGTCCCCAGCGGCCATAGTTGCAGCATCTTTCTTAACTCCAGGGGTATCAGCAGCAGGTGCTCATGCTATTTTAAATAAGTTAGGATGTTGGCTTGCTAAACAAACAAATGCAACTTCTTTAGCAATTTCCAGTCTTTTGCTTGATGTAGATTCTATTCACCATGCAACGCTTCAAAATAGAGCTGCGATTAATTTTCTCTTACTTGCACAAGGCCATGGTTGTGATGAATTTGAGGGCATGTGTTGCATGAATCTCTCTGATCATGCACAATCTGTACACTCACAGCTCTCTGAGTTATGGAGGTTAACTGGGAACTTACAGGTGGAATCAGGCCTTGGTATTGATGGATGGCTCAAATCTTTAAACTTAGGATCATGGTTACGTTCAATTATTAAGGTTAGCATTGTAGTAGCTATTGTAGTTTTGTTGTTAGTATTAGTTTTGCCTTGTTTTTGTATATGCTTGCAGAATATGGTGCGAAAGATGATAACTACTGCATTTAATCAAACTATGCTTGTTCAACAGAAAAACAGGGGAGATGTAGAGAGCTTTTTGGATAATTGGTTAGCTGAGAAAGGACATTCCGATGTGATACCGATGGATAAGGGTAAGAGAAACAAGCTGGGAACTGAGCAACCAGTGCCTAATTACTGACGAAGGTCACAGTGACCTTCTCTAAAACGGGAAAACGGGGGAGAAAATTGCTTGCCAGAAAATGTAGCTATCCCAAGGTAGAGAAATTAGAAGAATGTACACATAGAAGCAAAATAATTGTTAAGAGATAGAAGTAGGTGTGTTTGATCTAAGTGTGCTTTAACCAATAATGAGCTCGGCTTTTGCAATATGTATAAGCTTCATTAACACTAATATAAATATGTGTGGAGTTTCAATAAACTTCGGGATTTGCTATTCATCGCATATGGTGTGTCACATCTCTCCCGCCGCTACGACAAGAAACCACCACAAACTGTGAAGCACAGAACTGCAGCAGATCTTTGCAGGACTATCAAGCACAATGTCCCCAGGTACCAGATTGGAGCTGTCTACAGCCCAGCCAGTAATGCTAAAAAATGCCACTGCTCACACAATATCCGCAGGACAGCTGGGCCCTGAACCATAACCATGTCAGTTCTTAATAGTGGGAGTTAACAGATCTTGTGCAGAAAGTTTCTATATCATTCCAGCTGTGTTATTTGTCACCTGTTCATAGGAAATCACTGTATTAGCTTTATGTCCAGACCCTCCATGTTTTCTACCTAAAGTCAAGGAGCAACACATCCCTCATCACTTGGACCAGGCACATCAGCCACAGGCGGCCTCAACTCACCTGTGTTCTGAAGCATCTCAGTGAAACCACCACCCTCTTTTGCCTGATAGATACTGGAGCTGACACCACTCTGATATTGAAATCGAAATGGCCACAGGACTGGACCATCGTGCCTACGCTGGATCAACTGGCAGGTATTGGTGGTTACTGTGAAAGCTTCCATAGCTTGCACTCTGTCACATTTGAGGGACCCGAAGGTCGTGTTGCCACCACAAAACCATTCATAGTAGAAGCTGATAAAGTTCTTTGGGGAAGAGATATTCTCTCTCAATGGGGTCTGAGAATAGAAACCGATTTTTAACAAGGGCCGTTGATGAACATAACACTCTAAAACTCACATGGACATCCAATACACCTGTCTGCGTCAGCCAATGGCCCTTACCAGAAGAGAAACTTGCTGCATTAGAGCAATTTGTATAGGAACAGTTAAATAAGGGTCACCTAACTCCTCCTACCAGCTCCTGGAACACTCCAGTTTTTGTAGTTCAAAGGGCAAACAGTGGGAAATGGAGGGTATTGCAGTATCTCTGAAAGGTTAACAAAGTGATTCAAGAAATGGGTTCTTTACAACCAGGTTTACCTCATCCCGTTATGATTCCAAAGGTTTGGAAGTTAACTGTTATTGATTTAAAGGGCTGTTTTTCCAATATTCGTTTGCATCCAGATGACGCACCAAGATTGGCCTTTTCCATCCCATCCATAAATCAGCAGGCCCCTTAAAAAAGATACCATTGGCTTGTACTGCCTCAAGGTATGCAAAATTCTCTGAGTACATGCCAATGATATGTAGCAAAAGTACTTTCCTCAGTTCATGTACAATACCCAAATTCCCTCATCTTGCATTATATGGACAATATTTTGGTAGCAGCAAAGGACCAAGCATCAATGCAGGAGACAACAGATCAGGTCATCTCAGTAGTGCAGAAAGCAGGACTCACAATAGAGAAGGAAAAAATACAGACACTCCCTCCCTGGAAATATTTAGGATACAGGATCACAGAACAAACTGTGACTCCACAACCACTCCAACTAAGGAGAAATCCAAAAACACTGAATGAAGTACAGCAGCTGGTAGGGACTCTGAACCAGGACCTAGCCCGTCTGTCCGATCTATTGAAGGGAGACACAGCTTTATATTCACCACAATAATTCAACAAAGAAGCCCAAAATGCCTTAGATAAAGTGATGCGAGCTATCCAATCATGTCAGGCTCAATGATGTAATGCTAACTTGTCTTTTTTGATTGCAGTTTTAGGGGATAGTCCACAGCTTCATAGTCTAATATTCCAGTGGGATCTAGAGAGGAAGGACCATCTGATAATCTTAGAATGGGTTTTCCTATCTCGCCAGCTGGGTAAAACTATAACAACTTGCCCTGAAATTATATCACAATTGATAATAAAGGCTAGATCCCGAATGTTTTCCCTTTCAGGAAAGGATTTTGCAGAAATCTTTCTGCCTGTCACATCCATCTATTTGGAATGCTTAATTCAAAATTCAGAGGTTATGCAACTTGCCTTAGAAAATTTTACAGGGAAAATATCAGTCAATTGTCCCAAACATGAGCTACTAAATTCATCTCTAAAATTAATTCATAAGCCCTTAAGAAGTCATGCACCCCTAGATGCAATCACATTTTTTTTTACAGATGGTTCAGGGAAGTCAAAAAATCTGTGATTGTGTAGCAAAATCCAGAGACATAAAAATGGGAATCAGATATTGAAGAAGTAGACGGTTCTTCACAAATAATAGAGTTAACAGAAGTCGTGAGGGTCGTTTCAAAATTCACATTTCCTTTTAATTCAGTAATGGATTCATTCTATCTTGCAGGTGTAGTGGAGAGAGCAGAAGGGTCTCTGCTAAAAGAGGTTTCCAATGACCAGCTATACGGTTTGCTTAAGAAATTAATCTTCCTTCTTTCTATTCGACAGGAACCTTACTTCGTAACTGTCCTAAGTTACAATATAAAGATGTATTCTATCCCCATCTTCAAGAGCTGTTGAAACCAGGAGGGATTTTGTTTTTCCTTATCTCCTGTTAATGGACTCATCAATGCCTTGCCACATGACTCAGAGATAACTCCCTCCGAGAGACATTTCTGTTTAATGGGCAATCAAGGACCCACCACATGACTCATAGAATGATATCAGCCCATTGTGAGATGCTCCGCCCAGGGGGAAGGAGCTAGGCATCCCCACCTGGATATAATCTGGGATTTGGGACAGAACAAGAGGCCCCTACCCACTGGTTTCCAGAGGACAAGAGCTACCAGATCTTTTCTATGGGATCACCACTTCAACAAGACCATTTAGTCTGGACTGCTATCACCACCCTAACTAGCAGGGTGTCAGGTTGTATTCTGACTGTCAGTGGTTTTTCTTTTGTATTATTGCATGTATTTTGGGTTTGTTTTTTTTTTCTTTTCCTAATAAACTGTATTTCTGACTTGGAGTCTCTCACTGGTTTTGCTTTCAAACCAGAACATAAATTTTGTCGCCCAACGTGAGGCTCAAGGTACTGAGAAAAGTCAGAATTACAATTTTGTATTGTAGAAGCCACCCATTCGCTATGTTGCTCAACATGCTTATATGGGTCTTATACCTACCTCTATATATTTTTCCACACATGGGGAATAATCTGCCAATTGTAATGCTCCTGTGTAGACCAGCGTATGGTATAAAAATTGTTTTAATGGTCTATTATGTCTATTGCATGATAACCTCCAAGGCAATGAACATAACTCGGAATATGTACTCAATTTTGTTTGTGTGTCCTAGTGTAGGCTGCTATGTCTGGGGCCTCAACAATCGCTCCCAGCCCCCGGGGGGAGGGGTAAAGAATTCCTTTTTTCAGCCTTTCAGGCTTGACACAGCAGTTTTTGAAAATATTGAGTTCTCTCTGGATGCCAAGGACAGCATAGTGTTGTTAGTTCTGCTTTGTCTTCTCTGCACAACCTGCAACATGCTTAGAAAGAAAACACTACATGGTGTGGTGCAGCATCTTCTTGAGGAAGAGGAAAAGAGAAGCAAAGCAACGGCGTCCGTGTCTGCACAGAATGCCACAGAGGAGAAAAGAACCAAACACCAAAAAACAGCATCCATGTCTATGCAGACTGTCACAGAGGAGGAAGAAACCAAAAACACCATCAGTGTCTCCACACAAACTATCACCAAACCAGAACAGCCTGAACCAGTAGCGGTTGCCCCCATTCAGAAGAAGAAATCAAAGAGCAAATCAGTCCACATAGTGACTGACGAGGATGTGGCAGGACCCTCGCACCCAGCAGAAGACACAGATCCAGAAATCATCACTCACTCTCTATCCCTGGGTGAGATGCGTGACCTGCGGAGGGAATTCACCCACCAGACAAACAAGTCCATCCTGACCTGGCTGCTCTGCATCTGGGACACTGCAGCCAATGACACCATTCTGGATGGAAGTGAGGCCAGGCAACTGAGATCGCTGTCCTGGGATGTTGTCAGTGACCAGGGGATTGGGAGAACCCAAGAAACTCTCAGCATCTGGCGGCGACTGCTGACAAGTGGGAGGGACAGATACCTTTGTAAAGAAGACCTCCAGGTGCACCAAGGAAAATGGAGCACAATGGAACAAGGTATCCGATGCCTGAGGGAATTGGCTGTGCTGGAGATAATTTTCTCAGAAGACAAGAGATTTCCTAATAGCCCAGATTGTGTCCAGTGCACATTGCAAATGTGGTTGAGATTTGCACGGCTTGGACCAGAGATGTACTCCCGTTACCTGGTGTAAGAGATGGTCTGAAGTTTCCCTCATTTGCCTCATGACCATTGCAAAGACAGAGATCAAGACCCTGAAGACCCCGACTGGAGTTCTGGCCTGGTTGAGGTGGATGCTCGCCAAGCAATTGTTTGCAGCTGTGTTTGCAGTGCTGCCATGGTACACTGCTTCGAGCAGGGCCTGGCAAGGAGCAGCTTGCTCTATACACTTACACCTGCTTCACAATACCCACTCATCACAATAGCCCATTAATTTCCCCACCTCTTGGCCAAATTAACTTTTTGGGGTAACTTTGGTAGTCCCCCATGGAAAATCCCTCATCTTCCTCACGACCACTATGACGGATGGAGATTGAAGCTCCCTCCCTTGGACCGAGACTGAGACCCTTATAATTCTGATACAGGGGCACTGGCTGGACTGAAGTGAGATGTCTGCCAAGTGTTGCCTGCAGATGTGTTCACTGGACCAAGATGGGTTTCCCATAGAAACCAGTCCTGAAACAATGGGTCCCACTCACTGCTGAGATTGACTTATCCTGTTTCAGAACATGGACTGTCTGTACCCATTTTCAATAAGCTTATTCTTCATTGTACCTGTTCCCCCCTCAGCGGAGGACTATAATAGACCCCTGAGTTAACCAAGACTTTGAGATTCTCCCCGACATGACAAGATGGATCTATTGGCCGGACCACGAGGATTTAGTCTCTCCACTGGTAGCTGTATTCCCCCCCCCTTTTCTTTCTCTCTGTCTCTCTATCCTTTATCTTCTTTCTAACCCTTCTATCACATTTGCTGTGGGCACTCAATAAAAGGTGCATTTGTTTTGATTAATACTGAAATCCCCTCTGTGTTGTTTTTTGCACTCTGAGATCAGTTAACGAACCATCACGACCCGTGCTTGTACTAGCGGATCGTGACACCTGGCAACACTGCAATGGAGGGAAGGCAAGGACAGGGTGGGCATCTTGGTCAATAAACTAAGAATTTACGAGGACACTGTCACTGCCCCACTTCATACCCATGTCTCGCCCATGGAAACAAGGGTGGCTGAGCAAGTCCGGAGCTTGATTGAAGAGGGCCATCAGAAACTAAAAAAGGAGCTTAAGGAAGAAGTCTACCACATCTCACCAGAACCAACAAGAGTCTCGACCATTAGGAGCTGGCATCCCCCAGCCAAAAAGAGAAGATACACTCCACAAAGTAACCTCTAGTTTTTCCTTCAAGAGCATAGAGAAGAAATGAAGAAGTAGGATAGAAAACCCACCTCCTCCTTAGCAGCCCAAGTATGTGAACTGAAAAGAGAAACACCTAACACAAAAAGCTCATCTAGAGTCGATGGTGCTCCAGTCTCTCGCACACAGAATTCCAGACAATATAGGAATTATGATATGACTGATACTCTTGAAGGAACCCCAGGAACCTATTTAAAGGAAGAGAGCAACGTGAGCCATGACCAGGAATAGAGGGGCCCTGCCTCTAGCCAGGTAGAGGACAGGGACAATCAAATCTATTGGACCCCACCATATAATGAGATACCGGAGACTGAAAGAGGATATGCCCTCTTCACTGATGGTTCCTGCCAAATTGTAGGCACTAACCGGAAATGGAAAGCTGCAGTACGGAGCCCCACACGACAAGTTGCACAAGCTACTGAGGGACAAGGTGGATCAAGTCAGGTTGCAGAGCTTAAAGCCATCCAGCTTGCTTTGGATATTGCCGAATGAGAAAAGTGGCCGAGGCTCTATCTTTACACCGACTCTTGGATGGTAACTAATGCTCTGTGGGGATGGCTGGATCTCTGGAAAAAGGTCAACTGGCAGCCCAGAGGGAAACTCATCTGGGCCATCAAGAGTTGGCAAGACATTGCCACCCGAGTAGAGAGGCTAAGCGTGAAGATTCAACATGTGGATGCACACATACCCAAGAGTCAGGCTAATGAAGAGCATCACAACAATGAGCAGGTGGACCGAGCTGCCAAGGTGAAAGTATCACAGGTGGATCTAGACTGGCAGCACAAGGGAGAAACATTCCTAGCTCATTGGGCCCATGATGCCTCTTGTCATCAGGGGAGAGATGCAAAATACTGATGGGCCCATGACCGAGGGGTGGACCTTACTATGGACAACATCTCACAGATCATCCACAACTGCAAGACCTGTGCTGCAATCAAATAGGCCAAGCGGGTGAAGCCTCTGTGGTACAGTGGGTGATGGCTGAAATACAGGTTTGGGTGATAGTATAAGGATAAAATGTTTCTAAAATCATGGGATATTCAGGGGAGTTGGAAAGAAAGATTGGGCCTGGTAGGCCCTGGGAAAATGTTAGGCTTTACTGGATCATGCAAAACTGCACCTGTATAATCATTTAATGACTATGATAAATTATATGATTGTTCTATGATAAATGATATGATTGTTAAATGTGATGATTGTTTGGTAATTGGATATAATTATTGTTTAATCATAACAGGAATCATGAGAAACGATGTTTGGGAGGTTCGATGGAAATGACAAAAATCCATGCTTGGATGAAATCACTGTATACAATAGCACAATATAAGTTTAATAATTATTATGTAGTTATATAACGATAAGGGAATAAAAACGTGTTCATCCTGAACCCATGTTGCAGTCAGATTTGGGTCTGTACCCCTGAGACCCAGAGATCTTCAAAAAAAGCACTTGCATATAATCATTCTGTGGTTATGTGTTTCTGAACATTAACATGGGGAAGTCTGGCAAATTGACTACACCATGCTCCCCAAACCCTCATAGGCAAGCACTACATGTTGACCATGGTGGAATCAACCACAGGATGGCTAGAAACCTACCCTGTGCCTCACGCTACTGCCCGGAACACCATCTTGGGCCTAGAAAAGTAGGTCCTGTGGAGATGCGACACCTCTGAGAGAATTAAGTCGGACAATGGAAGCCATTTCAAGAACGGCCTTATAAACACCTGGGCCAGAGATATATCTATTGAATAGATATATCATATCCCCTATCATGCGCCAGCTGCCGGGAAAGTTGAATGATGCAATGAACTACTTAAGACTACCCTGAAGGCACCTTCAGAAATTGGGAATTGAACTTAGCAAAAGCCGCCTGGATGGTCAACACCTGAGGATCTATCAATCAAGCTGGCCCTACCCAGTCTGAACCTGCGCACACAGTGGATGGAGAATAAGTTGTTGTGATACACATGAAAGGTCTTTTAGGAAAGACTGTTTGGATTAATCCCATTGCAGGCGGGGTCAAAACCATCTGTGAGATTGTTTTTGCTCAAAGACCTGGTTACAATTGGTGGGTAATGCAGGAGGATGGGGAAACCCATTCTGTACCACAAGAAGACCTAATTTTAAGTAAGCACTGCATGCAAATTTCCATTCTGTATTTCATATATATATATATACATATATATATATATATATCTGTAAGAGGGTATTGGTTAGGGTAAGATGTAGATGGTAACAGAATAAGGGGTTCATTATGTCCTAAGTTACAATATAAAGATATATTCCATCCCCATCTTCAATAGTTGTTGAAAGAAGGAAGGGTGAGACAGTGTTCACAGGGGTTTTCAGGATGAGGGAAGAGACGAGGATTTGACTCCATATTTCAGAAGGCTTGATTTATTATTTTATGACATATATATATATATATTACATTATAACTATACTAAAGAATAGAAGGAAAAGCTTCGTCTCAGAAGGCGAGGTAAGCTAAGAATAGAATAGAAAAGAATGATAACAAAGGTCTGTGGCTCGGACAGAGAGAGAGAGAGCCAGCTCTGCCGTGAGTGGTCGCCAATTCCAAACATCCACACGAGACCAATCACGGATCCACCTGTTGCATTCCACAGCAGCAGATAACCATTGTTTACATTTTGTTTCTGAGGCCTCTCCGCTTCTCAGAAGGGAAAAAATCCTAAGAAAGGATTTTCGCAAAAAGATGTCTACGACATGTCACCTTTTTTTCTTTAGTTAAATTAAAAAGAAAAGTGTTTGCAATTCTCTCTGCTGGGCTCATGCAGAGGAAAGAACAAACACTTGACAGGTTATCTGTTGCCAATCAAACCTCAATCAAGTGCTGGTGTGGAATGTAGAACATAAAATTCTATCATATCACTAAAACAACCTTACAGTATAAGAAAATGCAAAAAAAGTGCAAAGAAAGTTCAAGTCCAAACAGCTGAGTTTCAGGAAAAGCCCATGGACTGAAGATGTTCCTCTTTGACATGCCTGAAAGTCCCTTTTGGTCCTGAAACAGGCTTGCAGAATCCTGAAACAACAAATTGCTACAGAAAAATCCATCAATACTTAGCAAAAATCCACTGACAGCCATCAAACAACTTCAAACAATTTTGAGAAAACTTCTGGAATGTCTTGGCCACAGCCCTTTATTGAACATATTGAACAACTTGGGCTGAAGCTAATTTTTGGCTCTTCAATGCTTTTCAGCTGCTGCCAGCTCTTTCGACCCTTTGTATTTAATTAAATTTTTTTTTAATTTTTTTTTTTTTTTTTTTTTTTTTTTTTTTTTTCCGGAAAGAGCAGCAGCAGCGGACAGCCTGAGAGGCCCTGGGGCACGCTGGCCCTCTTGGAGGGATCAGGAACCACAGACCTGGCTCACAAAACGGTGGCCCAGGACCTGACGGGGGCAGCGAAACGCCCAAACTCAAGAGGAGGTCGGGCGGTGGCCCTGGCCCAGGGAAGCCAGCCAAACAGCCCAGTCCCGGCTGGCCAGGCGGGCTCTGCGTTGTCACAGACCAGCACCCTGGAGCCAATGCGATGGCAGAATGAGTGACCAAACGCTTCCTGCCCCCCAAAACCACGGAGGCATGCTGGCAGTGGGGGAACAGAAGCTGTGCCGAGAATCTTCATCTCGGGTCTGCTGGGAAGGTTGTTTTCCCCACAGCAAGCAAGCCATGATGGCTTTCGGCCGTTCCCTCTGCCTCTGCAATGCAAATGCAAAAGGTGTTCCTCCTATCTGGCTCCCGGCACCAGCCCAACCCCCTCTGAGCTGGGGACCGGAGGCAGAACTTTCGGGAGCCACCTCCCCCTCGCCGCTGCGGCGCGCGAGGGACGGCAGGCATTTCTGGAACCCCCCCAAGGGGGAACTGCCAACCCAACACCCACAAACCTGCCACAAATGCTGAGTTTGAAAGCAGGCAGCCGGGCTGCGCCCGCACTCAGCTGCCGAGCCACGCCTCCTCCAAGGAAGGAAGGAGAGGCCGGCCGCGGGAGCCGCCGCCGCACGGGCAAACGGCTCGGGACAGTGCGAGCTCGGACGTGCCACCGGTTCCGGGGCAGCCTCTGACGCAGACACGGAGGACAGAGTCCCCGAAAGGCGGCAGAAGTTCCGGGGCGGGCAGCGGGGGCAGCAGGGGTGCGCGGGAAAGTGCCGCCGGTGTCACACTCGGCTCCGGGAGCGGCAGCGCAGGTGCGAGCTCTGCCCCTGCGGGAGGGGCTGGTGGGGAGGGCATGGGGTCACCAGCATCTTCTGCCCCTGGCTCTGATATCAGCCGCGGAGGCGCAATCGCGGGAGGCGGCGGGGGCGGCGCCCGGTTGCCGTCGTCGCCGAGTGCGTTGCCTAGCAACACAGGCGCAGCCACGGGAAGCGGTGTTTCGGAGGTCGGTCACGCAGGCGCAGGCGGGGCCGCTGCGGCCGGAGCCCCCACAGGCTCTACTGGACGGGTGGCCGCGGGAGGGGCCGCGCGGGGAAGCGCCCGCACCCGCCGGTCGGGCTGGGGCAACCCTGCGGGCTAGGGAGGCGGGGCCACGTGGACCGGCCCGGGCGGTTCCTGTACTGCTGCCAGGGGCGGCGCCGCCCACTCCCAATCCCCCCTGAGAGCAACGAGTCGGGGGGAAAAAGCGGCTCCGTCTGAGCATGCTCCGGAAACGCAGGAAAAAGAACTTCTCCAGCTGCGGGCAAAATCTCGCCCCCCCCCCCCCCCCCCCGCTGCGATTCAGGGGGGCTGAGAAGCCGCAGATCGTCTTCTTCCAAAGGACCTTCTCCCGTGGCAATTGGGGGGAACGGGCCTTGCCCCCTGCAAGCAGCAATACACTGAAAGGAAGCTGCTTTCCGTTTCAAGACCAGCAAGAGCGTCCGGAATGCTGCGTCAAGTCGGGGGTACCCCAGTCCACGGTCCATGACGGCTTCAAAAATGGATTCCATGCATTCCCATACGAACAGATCAAGGGCATAGAGCACATTCGTAAAAAACCCAAAGAGCTTTGCCCATCGAAAAAACTCGTAGAAATGTCTCTCCACCATAGGAACATTATCCTCTTCACCCCATTTTTGCCAGAGAGCAATAAGTCTCTCCTCTGAGGGGGAGATAGGAACCTTCGCCTCGGTGGGGAGCCCCCCGCCCCCACATTTGCAGCCGCAATCTGCGAACGGCAGCATCATCAGGAAGGGAAAAGCTTACAGTAGCTTGTGACAGTGTCCAGCACGCTCTGGCCAGCTGCTTGGTGCTGCTAGGCTTTCCGGACATCTTCCCGGAGGCTTTTCAAGAGGTTCTCTTTGTGGTCAGCCTTGCTGTGAACTCTGTCCAAAACAGGATCTTCAGTTCTTCAGCTCCTGGCTAGAATCCACTTCTGTGGTCCCTTGTGAGGTGACCATCAACGCCACACACTCGGGGTTTACCCAGTGTAGCGGTGCTCCTCTCGGGTCTCACCAATTGATGAACTTCCTTGTGGAAGGGGCTAACAGCGGGCCTGTTAGCTAAAGGAGCGAGAAGAAGCTGAGAAGTAAGAAGAAACTGATAAGGAGCTCTCTCCAAGGCTGTAACCAAGGAGACCGAGAGAGGAGGGACAGAAGAACTTTGCAGCTGGATGAAACATTTTTAGAAAGTTAATTAAGTCACCATAACTTTTACACCAATAGTATTATGTTGATCTATTGTGGCCAATAGTAAAGATAGAAGAAGGATAAACAACTGGAAAGTGTATAAAAATCAGCCATATTCAATAATAAAGTGTTGCCAACTGAGACTGCTTGTGGTCTCTGCTTTATGTCGTGACCGCCTCGACAGCGACATTTGGTGATCCCCGACGTGATAAGAAGTCGGTGGGGGCCCATACGAGGTCCTAGCAACTGGCAACCGTGACCCACTGGGACGTAGTGGGGGAGGCGGCGTTGGTGCAGCTGAGAGTGGCAGGTGGAAGCCACAGAGAGGTCCGGACCTGATTTTCTCCAATCAAGACACCTGGAAGAAGGTGAGCCACCAACTAGTAATAATGGGACATAATTTAACTAAAGAGGAAGAAAATGTTTTGGCTACATGGAAAGTTTTGTTAAGAAATAAGGGAATTAATACGTCAGACTATGCCCTTCGAAATATACTGCTGTGGGCTAAATCACAGAATTTTGGCACTGATCCCCACACAGCTTTTAGTGTTAAGGCATGGAAAAAAGTCGGGGACAGACTGTGGGAAGTCATCCGAAAGGGAGATAAAATGGTTGTCGATCTAGCAGTTACTTGGGAATCGCTCTTTGAGGCATTAAAGGAATGGAAAACAGAGCGAGAACAAGCAGAGCGGGATGCGGACGAAGAGCTGGGGCTGATAACAGGACCTGACGGGGGGGATGAGGCAGAGGGGGCCTCTGATGGGGAACTTGAAGAAAGTCCGGGTGCCATGCAAGTTACCTGGCAAGCTGCCAGAGCTTCCGGGAAGGCTGCCAAAGCTTCCGGGAAAGCTGCCAAAGCTTCTGGGCAACCTGCCGTAGCATCCTCTTATCAGACCCCTAAACCTCCTTATCACACACCTGCACAGCAGCTCGCAATGGTGCCTGTATATACTACACCGCTACGCCAGTTAGCTGAAATGTCTTTAGCAGAGAGACAAACCCAGCCATCTGCCCCCCCGCTTCCCTCCGCTCTAGTCCAGCCGTCCGCCCCCCCGCTCCCGCTCCCATCTGAGCGGCTTGAACAACCTGCAAGGCCGTATCCTCCGTTACCTGACAGTGACAGCAGCAGCGAAGCAAGTGATGAGTCGCCTGCAGTAACACCTGAGTTGGGGCAAGGAGCTCTGGTCTCTTTACTTCCAAAGAGATCTAGCCTTGCTGCCCCATGGACTTTGCCTCCATGTCAAGTAACTGTGCTTCCTCGACACCCTAAGGAGTTTTGG
Source organism: Agelaius phoeniceus (assembly GCF_051311805.1). Taxonomy (NCBI): domain Eukaryota; kingdom Metazoa; phylum Chordata; class Aves; order Passeriformes; family Icteridae; genus Agelaius; species Agelaius phoeniceus. The sequence goes on along the minus strand of NC_135301.1, from coordinate 9,358,267 downwards.
GAATTTGTAAGGAAGAAAGCAGTTGAAGAAAAGAATTGGGACACCATAGAAAGGTTAGGTGCTCCAAGAGTACCTCAGGAGAACAGTGCCAATGCAAATGTTGCTTGTGATAACCCTATGGCTTTTCCAGTTTTTAAAGCAGCTCCTGGAACAGGGCAGGATGACAGTCATCACGTCTTTGCCTGGAGGGTTGTGCAAGACCTCCAATCGAAAGTGGCTCAGTACGGTATTAATTCCTCAGAGGTAATGCAATTAATACGTGTGATTAATGCAGATTTGCTTTCACCTTATGACATCGCGCATCTTGCTACAATTTTATTTCAGCCAGTACAATACGGTGTATTTCAAGAAACTTGGAGGCGAGCGGCTGAACGCACTGCTTTAACAAACATGCAGTTGCCTCAACACGACCCTCGTCGTGCTGTGGGTGTTGATGCCCTACTGGGCACTGGGCCTTTTGCTAATCCAGATTTACAGGCAAGGTGGGATCCTTCGATTTTGGCACAAGCTCAACAAATTGGCATGAGTGCCTTAACTAAAACAATGGAAATGGCAGCTCCAAAACAGAAATATGTCACTATACAGCAAGGGACGAGAGAACCATTTTTGCAATTTGCAGAAAAACTTGCTGCAGCTATTGAGAAACAGGTAGAAGATGAAACCTTGCGAGACAAATTGTGTGTACAATTGGCTAAAGAAAATGCAAACCCAGATTGCAGAAAGATTATTGATACTTTACCTGGGGAACCCACCTTGTCTGAAATGGTTACTGCTTGCTCAAAAGTTGGTTCAGTCGAGCATAAAATGGCAGCTCTTGCTGCAGTGCTAAGACCTTCAGCAAAATGTTATAATTGTGGACAACAAGGGCATGTAAGATCACAGTGTACCACAGTGTCAAATGCTGTCCGGAAAACAACATTTAAGCCAAGTGCAAGCAGCGATGTTGTGTGCAATCGCTGTGCTAAACTTGGGCACTATGCTAAACAGTGCAGGAGTAAATATCACGCAAATGGTCAGCTATTGCAGGGAAACCCAAAGAGGAGCGCGAAGGGGCGCGTGGGGAAACAAATACCCCAACAACAACAAGTACCACAACAGCAAATGCGGGCCTTCCCAGCACTGCAAAGCTACCCATTTGCGAGCAATACTCAGGGGCAACAAGCGGGTCCGCAGGGATTGATATACCCACCGCTGACACAGTAACCATTTTGACAAAAGAAATATGTAAAGTGCCCCTTGATGCCTATGGTCCGATAGGACGGGGATTGAGTGCATTTTTAATAGGGAGGTCAAGTACTACACTTAGAGGTATTCATGTGCATCTAGGGCTTATTGATGCCGATTATTTAGGACAGATTCATGCCATGGTATCCATCGATGACCCTCCTGTCACTATTCAGAAAGGAACCTGCATTGCTCAAATTGTACCTTTTGTAAGTTCTGTTCCAAATACAGTGGACCGAAGTCGCGGCGCAGGAAGTTTTGGATCAACAGGAGTACCTCAAGTGTTCTGGACTGAGAAAGTAACGGAGAGCCGTCCAGAAAAGACATGCACTCTCACTGCCAGTGGATGTCATCCAGGAACTATATCAGTAACAGGTTTGATTGACACTGGAGCAGATGTCACAATACTCTCGCGACTTTGCTGGCCTCAGTCGTGGCCTCTCACTCATGCAAGTTTTGGACTCCTGGGGTTGGGTGGTGCTACAACAGGTGGCCTGTCAGCCATTGTAATTAATGTGAAACATCCTGATGGCCAACAAGCTAACATCAGACCCTATGTTGCCGATGCTCCTCAGAGTTTGTGGGGACGAGATTGCTTATCTCAATGGGGTGTCAAAATTACTACGGATTTTTAATGGGGGCCACTGTGATGCAGGGCAATGAACGTCCAGTCGTAGCCCTGACATGGTTGACAGATAAGCCTGTCTGGGTTCGCCAGTGGCCCCTTACTACTGAAAAGCTTACTGCCCTGCAAGAATTAGTCACAGAACAATTGCAAGCAGGACATATCGAGGAATCATTCAGTCCCTGGAATACCCCTGTTTTTGTAATAAAAAAGAAATTGGGAAAATGGAGACTTTTACATGATTTACGGCAGATAAATGCTGTAATGGCAACAATGGGAGCTTTACAACCAGGCCTTCCTACACCCACAATGATTCCACAGGAATGGCAAATAGTTGTCATTGATCTGAAAGATTGTTTCTTCACTATTCCATTGGCTGAGCAGGACAAAGAAAAGTTCGCTTTCACTGTGCCTTCTATAAATCATGCGGAACCTGATAAAAGATATCAATGGAAGGTACTTCCCCAAGGCATGAAAAATTCGCCAACTATTTGTCAATGGTTTGTGGCACAGGCCTTGTCAAAAGTGCGGGAGCAATTTAAAAATTGCTACTGTTATCACTACATGGATGATATCTTGTTGGCATCTGACAACAAGCAACAGTTATCAGCTCTTAAACAATGTGCTGTGACAAATTTGAAGGCTTTTGGCCTGATCATTGCTCCAGAGAAGGTGCAGGAACACATGCCTTGGAAATATCTAGGTATGTTGGTGACCAACACTCAAATTATGCCTCAACCTGTAAAGTTAGACATTGATGTTAAAACTGCTACCGATGTACAGAAATTGGTTGGTTTGATAGGTTGGATTCGATCATATTTAGGTATAACTAATCATCAGATGCAGCCATTGTTTGATTTGCTGTCAGGCATCACCTCCTCTACTGATAGGAGGCAATTGACCTCAGCGGCAAAAAAGACCCTAGAAGAAATAGAATTAGCCCTAGCACACAAATTTGTTAACAGGATAGATATCTCTGTTGGTGTTCAATTGTTTATTTTGAAAGACCATGAAATACCATGTGGGATACTGTGTCAATGGAATGATAATTGGGAAGATCAACTGCATATTCTGGAATGGATATTTTTATCTTTCAGATCTCGGAAAACAGCTCCAGGACTTTATGAGCTTTTTGCAGACATTATCATCAAGGGCCGCAGGCGATGTCATGAGATTTTGGGACATGACCCTGTGACCATTGTGATACCTGTACAACAGTGGTATTTTGAATGGTGCTTTCAAAATAATCACGAATTGCAGTCTGCCTTATCTTGTTTTACAGGCCAGATCGCATACCATTTGCCTTCTCATCCTGTTCTAACCCTGACTAAAGAGATTCCTTTTGAGGGGAAACAAATTTGTTCTCCTGTTCCAGTGGAAGGTATAACGGTTTTTACAGATGGATCCGGGAAAACCGGAAAAGCAGCTGTGGCTTGGAGAAAGGATGATCACTGGGAATATGAGACAATGATTCAGCAGGGATCTCCTCAACTGGTTGAACTTTCTGCTGTTTTTTTGGCTTTTACTTTGTTTCCTGGTCTTGTAAATATAGTTACCGATTCCATTTATGTTGCCAATTTGGTTAAGCATTTAGATCAAGCAGTGCTGTATAATGTTCAAGAGAAGCCATTGTTTAATATGTTAGTAAAGCTATGGACAGTTATTGGCGCTCGAAAACATCCTTACTTCATCATGCACATTCGCAGCCATACATCATTACCAGGATTTTTTGTTGAAGGCAATGCCTATGTTGATTCTCTAGTAGCTGCTGCTGCAATCAAAACTGTACCCAATGTGTTGCAGCAGGCAATTTTATCTCATCAATTTTTTCATCAGAGTGCTCAAGCTTTACAGCAGCAATTCAAATTGTCTTCTGGTGAAGCAAAATCAATCCTTTCTTCTTGTCCTGACTGTCACATGACTCATGTCACTCAGTATTATGGCACCAACCCTAGGGGCCTTTCGGCATTAGAAGAATGGCAAACTGATGTTACTAAAATACCAGAATTTGGTCGCTTTAAGTATGTTCATGTTACAGTTGATACTTTTTCTCATGCAATGGTTGCTTCAGCATTCACAGGAGAAAAAACTCGTGATGCTATTCGTCATTTTTATCATGCTTTTTCTATTCTAGGTGTTCCGTGTCACATAAAAACAGATAACGGCCCAGCATATGCTTCGCAGAAAATGCAAGCATTCTTTCGTGCTTGGGGCATTGAGCATTCTACAGGCATTCCACATGTCCCCACGGGCCAAGCAATTATTGAAAGAGCTCACGGACTTCTTAAACGTCAGGTTCAAAAACAAAAAGGGGGAATGCAACAGGAGTCACCTCAAGTGAGATTAGATAAAGCTGTTTATGTGTTAAACTTTTTGCGTCCCCTACCTGATTCACAGTTATCTCCAATCTTTTACCATTTTTCCTCTTTGAATTCTAAGCAACCAGATTTCCGTAGAAATGTTAAGGTATGGGTTAAGGATTTGATTACTGGTATGTGGTCTGGTCCAGTGGAACTGATAACCTGGGGGAGGGGTTATGCTTGTGTTTTGACAGATAATGGTCCTCGATGGGTTCCTGCTCGCTGTGTTAAACCTTACCTAGAACGTGCAGGAAAGGACAGGATGGATGGTTCCGCAGTTGAAGCAGAACGTGCGGATGACACCAGCTAAGACCATATATCAGTACTCAAAAATGGATGAAGGACAGGAATGATTGTATTAAGAGTGGGAATTTTGTTGATGGTTGTGATTGTGGGTTTTGTATGTCCCCTCTCTGCTGGGATTTTTGCAAAGGGCCCTGCAAAAATCCATAGCAGCTGTATTTACAGTCCAAAAACAAAAAGGGGGAATTGTGGAAGGGGCTAACAGCGGGCCTGTTAGCTAAAGGAGCGAGAAGAAGCTGAGAAGTAAGAAGAAACTGATAAGGAGCTCTCTCCAAGGCTGTAACCAAGGAGACCGAGAGAGGAGGGACAGAAGAACTTTGCAGCTGGATGAAACATTTTTAGAAAGTTAATTAAGTCACCATAACTTTTACACCAATAGTATTATGTTGATCTATTGTGGCCAATAGTAAAGATAGAAGAAGGATAAACAACTGGAAAGTGTATAAAAATCAGCCATATTCAATAATAAAGTGTTGCCAACTGAGACTGCTTGTGGTCTCTGCTTTATGTCGTGACCGCCTCGACAGCGACACTTCCTCAGTCACTCGGGGTCACCATCTGTGACAGTGTTCACAGGGGTTTTCAGGATGAGGGAAGAGACGAGGATTTGACTCCATATTTCAGAAGGCTTGATTTATTTTTTTATGACATATATATATATATATATATTACATTATAACTATACTAAAGAATAGAAGGAAAAGCTTCGTCTCAGAAGGCGAGGTAAGCTAAGAATAGAATAGAAAAGAATGATAACAAAGGTCTGTGGCTCGGACAGAGAGAGAGAGAGCCAGCTCTGCCGTGAGTGGTCGCCAATTCCAAACATCCACACGAGACCAATCACGGATCCACCTGTTGCATTCCACAGCAGCAGATAACCATTGTTTACATTTTGTTTCTGAGGCCTCTCCGCTTCTCAGAAGGGAAAAAATCCTAAGAAAGGATTTTCGCAAAAAGATGTCTACGACATGTCACCTTTTTTTCTTTAGTTAAATTAAAAAGAAAAGTGTTTGCAATTCTCTCTGCTGGGCTCATGCAGAGGAAAGAACAAACACTTGACAGGTTATCTGTTGCCAATCAAACCTCAATCAAGTGCTGGTGTGGAATGTAGAACATAAAATTCTATCATATCACTAAAACAACCTTACAGTATAAGAAAATGCAAAAAAAGTGCAAAGAAAGTTCAAGTCCAAACAGCTGAGTTTCAGGAAAAGCCCATGGACTGAAGATGTTCCTCTTTGACATGCCTGAAAGTCCCTTTTGGTCCTGAAACAGGCTTGCAGAATCCTGAAACAACAAATTGCTACAGAAAAATCCATCAATACTTAGCAAAAATCCACTGACAGCCATCAAACAACTTCAAACAATTTTGAGAAAACTTCTGGAATGTCTTGGCCACAGCCCTTTATTGAACATATTGAACAACTTGGGCTGAAGCTAATTTTTGGCTCTTCAATGCTTTTCAGCTGCTGCCAGCTCTTTCAACCCTTTGTATTTAATTGAATTTTTTTTTTTTAAATTTTTTTTTTTTTTCAGAAAGAGCAGCAGCAGCAGCAGACAGCCTTAGATGCCCTGGGGGACCCTGGCCCTCTTGGAAGGATCAGGAACCCCAGACGTGGCCCACAAAACAGTGGCCCAGGACCTGACGGGGGAAGCAAAACCCCCAAGCCCAACAGCTTGCCGGGTGGTGGCCCTGGCCCAGGGAAGCCAGCCAAACAGCCCAGTCCCGGCTGGCCAGGCGGGCTCTGCGTTGTCACAAACCAGCACCCTGCTGCCAATGCAATGGCAGATCGAGTGACCACACGCTTCCTTCCCCCCAAACCACCGATCCATTTTGGCAGTGGGGGAATAGAAGCTGTCCCGAGAATCTTCATCTCGGGTCGGGGGATGTTTTTTCCCCACAGCAAGTGAACGATGATCACTTCCCACTGTTCCCTCTGCCTCTGCAATGCAAATGCAAAAGGTGTTCCCGCCTCCTGCCCCACGGCACCACGCCAAACCTCTCTGGGCTGGGGAACGGGGGCAGTACCCCCGGGAGCCACCTCCCCCACGCCGCTGGGGCTCGCAAGGGACGGCAGGCATTTCTGGAACCCCTAAGGGGGAACATCCGACCAAACACGCACCAACCCACCAAAACTGCTGAGTTTGAAAGCAGGCAGCCGGGCTGCGCCCGCACTCGGCTGCCGAGCCACACCTCCTCCACGGAAGTTGAGAGAGACAATACAAACAACGGACTTCATTTTCAGAAGTCTTCAAACCCCTTTTTATTTTTAACATGCATGCTTTTTTTATATTCTTAAAAAACTCCAAAGTTTACATATTATTCATTGGTCAGAAGAAACAAAGTGCTCATTGGAACAGACAGTTGCAGGTTTCTTTTATTTATCCTTCTCTCTTTCCTGGTTTCCATGTCAACAATCTTGGCAGGAAACTCCTTGAAGGGTAAACAGTTCCTCCCATCGAACTTCTCTCTGGCTCAGAGAAGTCGCTGCAAAACCTCTTCCACAGATTTTGACCATGAAAGGATAACTTGCGGAATGAGATGTTCCCAAAAATGACCACCAGAGACCCTCAAGACACCCCCCCACTCTAATGTACGTGAATTCCAAGGAGTGATTAAAAAATTAAAAGAATTCACAGGAATGTTTGGCACATATGTATGATTTTAAGGAAATATAATGAATATGTATTAGTTACATAGGTATGAACTAGTCTGTTGACTATCTGCGGTACATGTGATAGGAGGAGATATCCCTTGCATGCCTGGTGCCGAAAATAAAGTCATGCTGCTTTCTAACGCTATTAATGACACGCAGAGAGACTCTAAAACTCCAAGACAAAGTGAGTTTTTAAGTAGGTATGATTTTATTTGGCCAGACACGTGTGGGATACCTCCACAGAGACATACGTGCCCCCTGTTCACTCACATTTTCTTTTATCCCCTAGAATGCTACATATGCATCAAGTTTCACAATAGATAATTTCCTGGCTTCCCTCCCTCTCTGCTTTGTATGCTAATCATCTTATCAGCCCTTTGTGCCTGCACAGTTGTTTCTGGTGGTCATCTCAGGGGTCTCAAGAGTTGTAGGGGATGAAGTAGTCTTCCTCAGGATTGACTTTCTGACCCCACTGCCTTGCGCATGCTTACTGATCTTTTGGCCACTGTCCAAGCCAGGAGTCCAGATTCATCTGGTTTCAGGGGCCCAAGGAGCCTCAGTATCTCTGTATCCTTGCATACTGTATCCTGTTCTTGATAAACATCCTTACCCTTATCAGGCATCCTTGCATTCTTTCTTGCTGTTTTGCATGTAGTCCTTTCCTTTTTTACGCAACCAAGGATGCAGCAAATATTAAGCAATGTCCATCATTTATGTGCCTATTCTTAATCAATACCTTCTAATTTCTGTGATTAATATATATCCTCTAGTTTCTGACCCCATGTTTCACTGAGAGTGTTAGAGTGTTTTATTCCAGATTTTTGGTGATGTGGGCAAGAGCTGATGTAATCTAGAAAACGGAAATTATGTAGAGTTATTATTTTGCCACTGTATGCTTGACCAACCTCCATAAATTCAGTAAAAAACTTTAATGTACTATTTCTCAACTTTCTTTACAGAGGAATTTTTTCAATTATGTCAAATTATAAATAAGTAAATTTAACATTTGACACAGCCACACTATGGGAATACAGCTGGAGAGCAGGACTCAGAGCACTGCTCAACTCATGACTGAAGTGGATGTGCTAGGTCTAGTGGGCCACAAGCCCTGGCAAGTCAAGGCAGAACCCTGAATGTGGAAGCAAAAGGTGTGCTTGGTATGCTTTATTTGAGAGAAATCATGTAGGACTGTACATGCCTGTGAGGGTTTGGGCAAAGCTATGATTTAGCAAAGTTACTAAGAAACGCGATTGTTGCTAATTTTAGCTATGGCTTAAAAGGTATATATACATTGAGCTTTTAGAATCAATAAAATTGGCTTCATGCTTGCATTGAGCCAAGGTCCCGTCTCTCTGTCATTTGCCAACACCAGACTACAAACCATTGCTTCTATGCAAAATTACTTCAGAACAAAATGTCACAATGATTCATATGGAAGCTACTTCCTTCTTCAATCAGCAAACATTTTGGCCAGGAAGAACCTTAGGTACATATAGTATGCCTTGCAGCCCTCATCCTTGCTGGAGTTGCCATGGGTTGCTCCTGACAGAACACAGCAAAGGTCCAATCTGGGGGAAGAGGGAGAGCACATCTGCATCTCACCCAGGTACAGGACTGGGATGCAGCTGCAGCATGTCTCCAGGCATACAAGTGATGCCAAAAAGATTAATTCAATTTCTACTGTGTCTGAGCTTTTTTTTAGCAGAGACACTGTGACTGTGAAGTATTAGCAAAGACACTTTGTGGACCTTAAGCAGAGAAACAAGGCATGCAGAAATTGCTCCCCAAGCAAGGACATTACAAGATAAAGAGGAGACATCTGGCTCAGGAATGCTGCTACAGCCAAAACAAGGACCAAGTTTGGGAACTTGGGGAACATGGGGAGGGTTTTTATAGTAATGGGTAAATTATAATATGCATGTAGTGACTGTATGTTAGCAAGGCACTTGTAGAAATAGGGGGGGGCATGTTAGGAGGCGTTATCCCCATGACACTCCAGGCACCTGAATAAATTATGCCCTCTTTAAAATTGATATTAAGGAGTTTTATTTTACCCAGTTTCCAGTAATTTGATGGCAGTAATTGGTGATCCAGATGGGACCTTGGCCTCTGAGCTTTGGCAGATCGGCAGTCAAAAGATATCCAGCCGGCACTGAGGAATTTTCACAGACACCATCTACTGTAGACCGCCAAAGGGCTTGAGGCAAGATTCCTGGGGTAAGTAAAGGCATCATTTAAATTATTTAAATCTTGTAAAATAAGGGGTTGGAGTCCGCAATTAGCGTTCAAGTCCCTGTTGGTAAGCTTATCAGAGGAATTAGCATTCTCCACTGAAGGGTTAGAGCCCTCTTGTCCAGGGTTAAAGTCCCTGAGAAATATTAAGGGTTGGAGTCACTGAGGAGTATCAGGGGTTGGAGTCTCCAAGGGGTTAAAGTCCCCCAGAAGTGTTGTATGCATCTGAGCCTGTAGTTTTGGGAAAGAAAAAAGGAAGAAGAAAATAATTGTTTTGTGCCACCCCAAATGTTACACACCTCCCCTTCCTCCCCAGTCATGTTCAGCTGTTCCCTTTAGGGTGCACATCTGCCACCATCTTGGCTTGGGCAGAGGGGGAAGAAAGACAAATAACACAGAGAAATCAGGGGGCACATTAGGAGTTATCTCCTGTGCCAATCCAGGTGTCTGAATAAATGAGGCCTTGTTTAACACTAAAATTGGTGTTAAGGAGTTTTATCTTACCTAGGTTTTGGTAATTTGGTGACACAAGCACTCTCATTGCCACTACATAGGCCTATAATGAAACAAAGAGTGGAGGAAATGGGAAAATCTAAGAAAGGATAGTGAAATGTAGAGCTGGAGGAAGAGAGGAATAGCAAATAAATATGGAATATGACCCCAAACACAGACCCCAAATCAAGAGAACTGTCCACAGCTTTTTCCAGGTTGAAAGAGTAGCTGGCCTTGTAAAGGAACCAATCTTAGAAGAAACTATTTTAAACTGCCCATCTGATCCTGTCCTTTTTTAGTGACTCATGCTGTTCTGCCTGCTCTCAGCTTCAAGATTCAATCCCATGTTAGAATATCAACTGAAAACATCTGGAGGCTTATACCAATGTCTTGGTTTAAAAGAGAAATGTCTGCCAAGGAAGGTGGGAACCTGGAATGGAAAGATGACCTGTCCCTCCAAATTACTGTAACCTTGAAATTATGGGGCTTCCAGGGAAAAATATAGGAAATAGAATAACAGTTATTTACTAGGAAAAAAAAATATAACAAGACAGAACAAACAACAACACAGTAACAGAAGTTTCCCACCCACTAAGCACTGTTTCCCATTTGGTGTAGTTGTGACCACAACCGGCAGGGGGTGGTGGGGCACTGGTGAGGCAAAAGCTGCAGTAACTCACTTGCAGCCTGCAGGAGGCATTAGCAGGCACTGGCAAAGCAGGAATGGTGCAATGGCTAAATTCTGGCCAGCAGGCGGTGCTAGCAGGCTCCAGCAAGGTGACAGGTGCAGTGACTCACTCTCAGCTGGCAGGGGTGCTAGCAGGCTCCAGTGATGCAAAGGCTTCAGCAGCATACTAGCAGCCGGCAGGGGGCCCTCCAATGCAAGCTCAGAACCTCCCAAGGGGGGCAATGGCGGCTCGGACGAAAAAGGGGGATGGGGTGACCCCGCTCAAGAACCCACGTAAGTGGTGACCGGCCTCGACACTGCCAATGACAGCTGGCACAAGTTAGGAACGTAGGCAGAGACTGACTGTGGCGCTGAGCCACTGTTTAGAAAGAGATCCGTAAGAGATCACCCCGGCTCCAGGCAGCACACCACACAGCAGTTCCAGACCCCCGAGCAGCAGGAAAAAGGAAAAAAGCAGATCCAACTGTTATAAATGATCAACAAGAAAGCCAAATTAATAAATGCAAAAAATTTTATTTTCACGACCAAAATACGGTCCTCAAAAACCACAGTCAAAGAGACAGCGTTGAGCCCGGGATCGGCGCTGGGTGAACCTAGATCTGACCTCTATTGCACTGGATCTCCCTCTGTTCATGAATGCCCTCTCTGGTGGGGCTGTTTTATACAGTTTTTTATGCCTGAGGCAGAGGTGCCCCGATTTCTTTTGTAACCTTGCATATGTATGAAGTTTTCTTTCACTGTGCAGGGTTGGACAATTGCTGTTTCCTGGGTGGTGGTGGGTGCTGATCATGTCAGGGGAAGTAATGTATTCAGATGTATGTTTCTCGATGACTTTGGTTATCTTGACTGATGATGTCTATCAAGTGCTGATTGTCCCTGGGCGTTCCCTGATGGTTCCGGGGGGGGGGGGGGGGGGGGGGGGGGGGGGAGGCCCATCTCCATGCCACAGCCATGTTCTTTTATTAGTTAAAGAGGCATTGTTCTCCTGCTGCCACCAGGAGTTTCGTAATTCCAGTGTGGTAATCTGTCTCCAGGTTGTCCGTGGTCAGAGGCTCCTTGGATGTTAAATTCATTCTACAATTTTTATTTCATACATTTTCCCCTTAAGCATGAATTACTTTACATTACAAATTACAATCCCTCCCCTTCTGTATAAATGCATTAATTCATGCTTCCCACTACAACCTTTATACATCTGTTATCTACGTTTGGCTAAAGCTACCCTTCACCTTTAAGAGTTTCCTACAAGGAGAGGAGGGACTTATTCAGACTTTCTCCGTGTCCTGTTCTCCTTGTGGGACCCCTTGGTATAATTTGTAAACGATACCATCCCCTTTGATTTGTTTTTCAAATTTCGCTAGGACTTCTGCTGCTTTGCTTTCTGGTTCACCTTCCCCCAAGTTCGTGATTTTGGATTTCTTGTTGTTTTCAGAAGCCAACTCCCAGTCCATTGGCGTGGCCGCTATTTGCATGCCCTGTACCACGGAGTGTATCAGCCTAATAAAGCAAAGTGTTAGGCATGGTAGGAATATGACCCTGGCTACTGAACCCATCACAAAAAATATTATCTTTTTCCACCAGGCCCCATCGAATAGTTGGTCCCACCAAGATGCCTGTAGGATGGAATTTCATTTTTGGACTGGGACATGAGCCACCTTTTTGATTTCTGCTGCCAAACCCCTGATGTGTCCGGTTCCGCTGTCTGTCTCTGCCTGGACACGGGTAGGGTGGTTCTTGGGTGGCCCGCCCTTCAAAGGACGAGTCTGGACTCTTCAGTTTTTCGATCTTCAGATTGTTTATTATTTCTTATCTACAGAATTTTCTTTCTGCCTAACAGAGGTCTGACCTGCAAGGCAGCCAAGGGCACTCTGACCACCCACGGGGCGGTCGTGTCTTTTTATACTAAAAACTACGTACATCATATTTACCTTTATTTCCCAATACCTTTCACCGATATTAGCAAGTGCACCTTCACCATGAACCAATCCCCAAGTGCCAACATCACCACAGAAAATGGATGACAAGAAGAAGAAAGAAGAAGGACGAGACACGCCCTGATCCCTCCATCTTGTCTCCATAACCCCCCTGTACCAAAAACCCTAAAATCTATATTTCACCCTTTAAATGTGTTTTTCCTGCACCACTCACTCCCAAGTGACCCTCATGTCCTCAAATAGGTGTCACTTCCTTAGAAGGATCGAAATCAAGCCACCAGACGTTCCTGGCAACATTCCAGGATTTCCGAGGCCCCCAAGGGTTCTCTTGGTAACTCTGGACATCCGGAGTGATGTGCTGAGTTCCCACACTGATGGGTTCTCCATAATCATCAATCTCAATGCAGCACTCGGACTCATTAAACTTCCTACACACTCCCCCTTCTTCGGCCACCAAATAGTCTAACGCTATTCTGTTCTGATACACAAAAGCCCGCATTTGAGAATGCTGCCGGATTAACAACTCAAGGGCCTCTGAGGTGTGGTTTGAGACTATTTCCACAACTTCCTGTAACCCAATTAACCTGTTCAGTAGGTAAATCGGGGTCCTACATCCCCAGCTTCCATCTTGGGCCCATGTGGCCAGCCCATATTATTCTATTATTCTTTCGGCCGGCCATTCTTCCTCTCCCCATGTTTGACTGCCTCCTACGGCAGGAAGTTTCTTTTTCAAACTTCTCTTTTCCCTGTTCAGAGTCTCATACAAGGAAGCCCCTAACAGGTTGCTTTTAGATCGGGGGAGAGTGAAGAATACAGGTTGAATCATACCTAAAGTGCACGATCCTTTCCACTTTGGGGGTAATTCACTATACGCTTTCTTCCCACACATCCAGTAAATTCCGTCTGGGGCTTTCCATCTGATATTTGTATTTCCTGGTTCCTTCGAATATTCCCTTAATTCTCCCAAGGATTGGTAAGGGTTAACTCCGGAGCCCTTGGCCCAACAAAGTCCAATCTTTTTGTTCCATTCACAATTTGTTTCTTTTTTCTAACTCCAATATCCCGTAGGAGGCTCTGGTTGCCAGACTTCGCTCCTACTACTTGAATTTGCCACTAACGTGGATATACACAGGGTATACCCAACCACCTTGGAATATTCTTTTCCTTCTGGACTGATACAAATAGTTCCAATCACTCTCTGATCCAACACCCATCCCTCAGGTGTCTGCGCCATCCTGGAGACCCGAGTGTTATCCCATTTCCAAAGCTGCTCCGGAGTGAAACTCTCACCTTTCCAAGCCCACTTCTTGGCAGATTTCAGCCCCCCACAAATCCAGTAATTTGACAATCCTAGCTCCGTAGCTATTTCCTGGGCAAGGTCAATTAATAAGTTTCGATCTGGGGCAGGTAGTTCCCAGTCGGCATATTGCCTCTCGAGTTGCTCATATTGTTCACTCAAAGTTTTTAACCTTTCCTGCTCCACCCTCCTTTTCCTCAATTCTGACTCCTGTCTCATCAATTCCTGAGCTATCTGCTTCATTTTGCTTTCGGGATCTATACCTTCCTTGTTTTTTGAGAAGCAGAAAGCCCTATCATATTGCAGACAGGCCCTGTCATCATTTGCCTCAAAGAGGTCCAAGATGACAGGCTCACTGTTCAGGGAGAGTTTATTTTCATATTTTAAATTCTTCCCAACCCAATACGTTTTCCCATTCATTATATACATTTCAAGCCTAGTATTATCGTAACACAACTGGTTAATTTGGTAATACTCCACAAAAACCGATTCAGTTTTTCCCCCGACCCACACGGTTCGATTGCATTGGTTACAAACAGGGACTGATATCTGTCCTGCATCCCTTTTTTGCATTTTGTGATCAAATGCTCCTGACAGCCTGTCCTTAACTCTCGCCTTTTGATTGAAACATAATGTTTCTTTGCCCAATCTGCATAATTTCAATTGAGTGCCATTCAAGGTGCAGTACCTGCCTTGCTCCATGATGCAAACTTCCAGGGCCCGGTATGCTGAGACTCCCTCTACTCCTTGTCCCTCTTGGACAATCTGAGTGCATCGCTTGCACTCATCAACAGGGTTCTTCCCTCCTGTGCGAGACAAGATCTCAGTGTGCAGACTGGCTGTCCTGCACACAACTAGGCTCAGGCCCATCAGGATTTCCCATAGGCATACTCCTCTGCCTTTGCCTGTGCCCCCTGGGGTGCCACCAGCAGCGAGGAAGACCATCTTCTCAGCAGCAACAGTATTCTTCCAGGATCTCACTCCCAGACCAAGCCGCATACCTCCTCTTAAAGGCGCCCCACCTTGATATCTTGACCGCATATGCGCTGCAAGGTACTCTGATCGATTTTTGGCACTCGACATCTAAGATCTTGGCCTTAGGATCTAGTTTTCCCCTTATACCATTTTTAAATATGTAATACCACTCTTGAGGGTCCAATTCTATTATTCCTAAATTTGTAGCAAGAGTTAAGATGCGGTCAGTCAGCTCGAGTTCTTCCAAACACCAGGTACACAATCCCTCAGGCCACTGTCCCCTTCTACAATGTATAACATAAACTTCAAGACAGTACTTGCATTTAAAGTACACGAACAGATAACATACACAATTTGGCAGTATAAAACCTATCCGCTCTCCGTAGGTCATTTACTTGGTCAGTGCAGTTTTATCTTTAAGTCCCTAGGGGAAGAGGTGATCCTCCACTCAGGAGTCTCTTCCCGATGCTCTACCTTTTTCACCCGCGACGCGTGTATCCAGCCTTTTTCCGCCATCCAAATGGCTGTGTCTGTTGTCAGAAGGACAAGAAAGGGACCTTCCCAGTGAGGGGAGAGGGGAACTTCTTTCCACACTTTTACAAGTACTTTGTCTCCTGGTCCTATTTTGTGGATAGCAAACCCCAGAGGAGCACTCTGGGATACTATCCCATGTTTCCTTAGTTCCTGTAAATTCTTATTTATGGCTATCAAGTAGGGTTGAATTTGACTATCCTCAAACCTGGGGTGTCCCACCAGCATTCCATGCTTATACGGCATTCCATATTACATTTCAAAAGGTGAGAGCCCCATCTCGGAGTGAGGCATAGTCCTGATATTAAGCAAGTCAAGGGGGAGGCACTTCAGCCAGGACATCTGGGTTTCTACTATTAACTTTGATTATTGAGCTTTCAGTGTCTGATTCATTCTTTCAACCTGTCCCGAACTCAGGGGATTCCACTGGGTGTGGTATTCCCACTGGATGCCTAGAGCCTCTGCCCATTGCTTAATAATTTTCAAGGTGAAATGAGTTCCCTGGTCCGAATCTATGTAATTCACTAACCCATATCAGGGTACAATTTCCTCCAAAAGTATCTTGGATACTGTTTGAGCTGTCGCCCTTGGGCTTGGAAATGCTTCCACCCAATGGGTCAATTTATCTACTATCACTAACACAAATTTGTACCTTCCCACCTTGGGCAGTTGGGTAAAATCAACTTGAATCCTTTTGAAAGGACGGTACGCAATGGGGTGACTCCCCAGGATTGCCTGTCGTGCCTTAGTCTTGTTAACCTTCTGGGAGATCAGGCATCCCTGTACCTCCTGTTTGGCCAATTCATAAATCCCTCTGCACCGAAAGAATTTTAAAAATTGTTCTGCCAGGGCCTGAGCTCCCCAATGTGTTCGCTGGTGCAGCCTCCTCAAAATTCTCCCGAGTATAGCCTTTTGATACCAATTCTCTCCCATCTGGTAATTTCCACTTACCTTCCTCCAATTTTTTCCCAATTTTCTCATAGCTTTCAATTTCTTTTTGGGAGGGCTGAGGAGGATATTCTGGAGCCTCGATTCCTTCAACCTCCGGGATACTTACCATCATCAATGCTGCACTTTTGGCCTCTTTGTCTGCCAGGTTGTTTCCCGGTATCTGAAACTGCATCCCCACCTGATGCCCTTTTACATGTACTACTGAAATTTCTCCTGTCTCCCTTATGGCTTCCAAAATTTGCCTAATCAATTCCCCATGCATCAGTCCCCGTCCTCGAGTGTTGATCAGCCCTCTCTCTTCCCAAATCTTCCCAAATGTGTGGACCACCCCGAAGGCATACCTGGAATTGGTAAAAATTGTTCCCTTTCTTTTTTTCAGCCTTTTCAAAGCCCTCAGGACTGCGTACAACTTGCAAGCCTGTGCAGACCATCCTGCGTTCAGAGGACCCGCTTCTATCACTTCTCCCGTCCTCCCATCCACAACTGCGTATCCTGATTTCCTTTTCCCTTTGATCACTCTGCTTGATCCATCCACGAACCACTTTTCTCCCTCTTCCAACTCCTCCTCCTCTAAATCTGGTCTTATTTTGGTCTGCAGCTCCACCACTTCCACACAGTCATGAACAAACTTTTTCGAGACCTCCCCAAACAAAAACTGGGCTGGATTTTGTGCTGTCGTTGTTTGCAGTTCCAAATCAGGCAAGTGGATCAAAATGGCCTCATACTTCAGCAACTTAGCATCCGTGAGCCATTTATCTGCCTTTTGTTGTAGTACACCCTGCACATTATGTGGTGCAAATACTACCAGCGGGGCCCAAAAGTTACTTTCTTTGCCTCTTCCACCAACAATGCTACAGCTACAATCACTTGCAAGCATGTGGGCCAACCCCTGCTTCCAGGGTCCAGAAGCTTAGACAAGTAACCTACCGGTTTCCTGGCCCCAGCCCAGTCCTGCATTAGTACACCATGGGCTGTGTGACTGCTGACATCCACAAACAACTGGAATGGCCATTTCACATCGGGGAGGCTCAGCACTGGTGCTGCCACTAGTGCTTCCTTCACTCCCTCAAATTCACCTTCGTCCTTTTCTGTCCATTTACTTCTGTCAGTGGTGAGTTTCTCATATAAAAATTTCACCTTCTCACTGTATCCTTCAATCCATTGCTGGCAATATCCCAAAAGCCCCAATAACTGTCTCACCTCCCTTTTTGTCCGTGGGGGAGGCAGGGCAATGATCCCCGTCACCCTCTCAGGGTCTAGTTTCTTCTTTCCCTTGGTTAGCCAATGTCCCAAATGCCTGACTTGGGACTCTGTGAACTGCAATTTTGACTTAGACACTTTTAATCCTTTTTCCCCCAAGAAATTCAAGAGCTCTATAGTGATCATCCTTACATCTTCCTCCCTTGGACCAGCAATCAACAAATCATCCACATACTGTAACAATTTTGTTCCTTCCACTGGTACAAAGTGACTCAGCACTTGTTCAAGGGCTTGCCTGAACAAGTTTGGGGAATCCACGAACCCCTGAAGCAAAGATGTCCACCTAAATTGATGCTTTCTGTTCATTTCTGGGTCTTCCCACTGAAACGCGAAGTAATCTCTACTGTCCTTTGCTAAAGGACAAGTCCAGAAAGCATCTTTCAAGTCAATCACACTGTACCACATGTCCTTGGGAGAGACATTATTCAACAAAGTGTAAGGATTCGAAACCATGGAGAACAGTGTCTTAGTCCTCTGGTTCACAGCCCTTAAATCCTGCACTAACCTATAACTACCATCTGTTTTCCGCACTGTCAAAATTGGGGTATTGTGTCTGGACATGCACGGTTCCAATGTTCCTTTTTTCACCAGTTCGTCTATCACCAGTTTCAGCCCCTTCCTTCCCTCCATGGGAATGGGGTATTGTTTCACCCTAATAGGGTCTTCAGGTCTCTCAATTTCAATGCAAATTGGCTCTATGTCCAACCTCCTGGCCTCCCCTTGGGTGTACCAAAACTTCGGGTCAATTTTCTCCTCATCCTGGGCGGTGAGTTGATACAACTTCACCGTGAGTTGGGAATTCTGCACCACTAGACTAATTTCTAGTGTCACCATCAAATCCCTTCCCAGCAGATTGTATTCTGCCTCTTCTACTAACAACATATTTCCAATACAATGCTTATTTTCTGATTCTATTTCAATGTCTTTTATGATTGGAACCTTAAATGGTTCCCCTTTCGCTCTGATTACCATCATAGTATCATTACTTATAGAACATCCTCGTGGTAATCGCTGGACTGTGGTCCATTTAGCTCCAGAATCTACTAAAATCCAAACTTCCTGCCTGTGGGGTCCTAGTCTCAATTTTATCAAGGGCTCCTTCGATGTCCCGGACCCCAAATTGAAAAGACCCTGACACCTCTAATCTTCCTGAAACATTTTCTCGTCTTTGTCTTTCTTGGGACAATTCCTCCAAATGTGTCTCTTCTGCTTGCAGTAATAGCACTCAAAGTCCTTTTTCCGATTGTTTGAGCCCTTACCTTGGGAAGGGTTCTGTTTCTTCTACGGCACTGACTTTGCCGAGTCTCGGACCTGCTCCTGTTTCTGTGCTTCCCTTACCGCAGCCACTAACACTTTCACCTGAATCTTCTGCTTCTCCTCATCTCTCCTCATGTAGATTTTCTGGGCCTCCCAAAGCAATTCCTGTAACTCTTTGTCCTGCCATCCATCTATCTTTTCCAATTTCTTTCTTATGTCTTCCCATGATTTTGCCACAAATTGGGTTTTTCAACAGGACTGCCCCAATCGGGGATTCAGGGTCTGTCCCAGAATGCATTCTGAGGCTTTTCCTTAGCCTTTCCAACCACTCTGTGGGTATCTCATCCATTCCCTGACACTCTCTGAGCACCTTGCTCATATTTTGCCCTTTCGGCACCGCCTCCCGTATACCTTGTATCATCATGTTCCTAAGATTTATCATCTTTTGTCTGCCTTCCTGTGTCTGGGCGTTCCAAGACGGCTTCTGGTCCGGCCACCTCTGGTCCCCTCGCTCCCCCTGTGGGTTCTTGTGTTCCCAGTCTCTGATTGCGGCTTGCCTGATCATCTCCCTTTCCTCATTGTTGAACAGTGACCTTAATATCGCATTAAGGTCCTCGTAGGTGTAAATGCTGGCCTCCAGAAACTCATCTAATCTTTCTGCCACCCCCAACGGGTCATCCATCAATTTTCCCATTTCTTTCTTGAAAGCCCTGACGTCCCCGGTATCAATCAGCGCGTGTACGAAGCCGATAACTCCCAGAGCCGTTGGCACCCGCCGTAAAGGGAAGAGGTTGGGCTTTTCCTCCTCATCCTCGCTATCATCAGTGGTCATTCTCCTTGTCCTTCACCTCATTCAATGGGCTGGAGGAGAGTTGGCTTTGTTTGAGGGGAGGATTAGTTTGTCCTCTGACTTGGGTGGTGGCGGAGGCTGGGGCTGCTCACATGGGAGTGGAGGTGCCAAAGACCGTTCACATGGGAGCAGAGGCGCTGTTGCCTGTTCACATGGGAGCAGAGGCGCTGTTGCCTGTTCACATGGGAGCAGAGGCGCTGATGCCTACTCCAGTGGAATCGGAGGCACTGAGGCCAGCTCCTGTGGGAGTGAAGGTGCCAAAGCCTGTCCCTGTGGGAGCAATGCTTCTGGGAGTGGCGCAGGCACCAGAGGTACCTGGGCTTGTGTGGGCTGGGGCGGAGGGACTAGATAGGGAGGAGGAAGGTTCTCCAGTGGCTCCCATTCCTTGCCTCGAGTTGCTGAACGCCTGTGGGCTCTTATTGGGAACAATCCCGAGCAAGCATGTTTCCACATCTCAGCATACTCAATCTCTTCAAAGTTCTGTGGGTAGTGATCAACCACATGGTTGTATAGGGTTTGACACGTCCATATCTCGAAGGTGCCAAAACCAGGCCAGACCACGTACTTTCCGATCTCTCTTCCTCCCCGTTTTTCAATGCAAAAATGGACCATCTTTTCTTTGGATTTCCCCACCCTCCTGGGGTTGTCCTCCCAATGTTCTAACATCCATCCCAACGGACTTCCCCTTGGGATTTCAGACAAAATCTTTTCAGGAATCTGGGGAGGGTTTCCTTGGGATTTTCTCTGGCACTTGCTTTTTTTTCAGTTCCATCTCTCGAGAAACCCTTTTCTCTATTTTCTTACCTCAAGTCCTTTGGCTGGGATTCTCAGCACGAATCCCGAGTCTCTGTTCTGTACTGGTTTGTTGTCTGTGAAAAACTACCAGTTTGCTTGGCCACACGGAGAACTGTTCTGTGGGCTTTTTGACTGGTAAAGAGCTCTCTTACCTGATTTTCCAGATCAGAAGGTTTACCAGCTCCCAAACCCTTTGGGAATGTCCCTTCCCTTCTGATCCAACTCGTGATCGAACCCCCTGAACTCCCTCCGAGTCTCCTGCAATATGATTCTAGTTCTTTCCAGTCACTCTCAGTGTGAATCTAGTATGATCACAACAACTCCCAGTATGATCCCTGTCACACCCCCAATGGTCCCAGTCAATTCCTGTCCCTACTAGAATGATCCCACTATAATCCCAGTCACTCCCAGTACAATACCAGTTGCCCCCAGTGTGGTTCCAGACACTCCCAGTATGAACCCAGAATGGTTCCAGTTGCCCCTCCTGTATGATCCTAGTTGCCCCAGTTGTGGTCCCAGTACCCCCAATATGGTTCCAGCATCTTCCATTTGCTTCCAGTGTGTCTTCAGCTGGCTCCCAACATGGTCCCAGTAGCTGACTGTGCCTCCCAGTACCCAGTGGGGGTCAGTCAAGGATTACAACTGTCCATTAAATCCATTGGGAGAAGCAGATTGGGGCGTTAATGAACCCATGGTGGCTCAGGTGGGCTTTGAGGTCTCTTGAGGGCATTGCCTCACAGACCTCCCAGTTTACCTCCAGTTTTCCCAGTTGGCCACCATACTCCTATTTGACCCCATCAAGCCTCCCAGTTGCCCCTAGTTGTCTACCCAGGCCAGATGTTGAACAGAACCAGCCCCAACACTGAGCCCTGGGGAACCCCAGCAGTGCCCAGCCCCAGTTGGGTGTGGCCCCATTCCCACCTCTCCTTGGCCTGGCCACCAGCCAGGTGTTACCAGTGAGAGGCACCTGTCCCAGCTGCGAGCTGCAGGTGTTCCAGGAGAGGCAGGGAGATGGAGGCAGTGACAAAGACTTTGCTGAGCTTCAGGCAGACACACACACACATGTCCAACACCCACCGGGGCCACCTGGGCACAGCAGGAGATCAGGTGAGTCAGGTAGTACCTGCCTTTCCCAAGCCCTGGCTGTTCCAAATGCCCTGGTTTTCCTGTCCATGCCATGGGTTCCCCCCAGGGAATCTGTTCCAGGGCTGTCCCAGCACCAAGGCCTGGAGTTTGCTGGATCCTTCTGGCCCTGGTTTCAGTGGCTCCCAGTCACCTCCAGTATGGTTCCAGTCATTGCCTGTATGATCCTAGTCACTCCCACTATGACAACAGTATGATCCCAGCATGGTCCCAGTTGCTCCCATTTACCCCCAGTATGATTCCCCTTTCTCCCTGTCACTCTCCAGCATGGTTCCAGTGGTTCCCTGTATGATCTTAGTTACCCCAGTTGTGATCCCAGTTGCTCCCAGCATGGTACCAGTAGCTCCTAGTGCCTCCCCGTGGCCAGTGGGAATCAGTTGAGGGTTGCAGCTGTCCATAAAATCCATCTGGGGGAAAAGGACACATAGGTGATGTGGAGAAATATGGAGGGACATGGTCCTGCTGTCACCGAAAGTGTGGGAAAAACAAAATCTCTCCAACAACATTTCTAGTTTAAGAGAATAAAAGCATTACTTTATTCTGGCCAAGATGTTGTTCTGGCCAGAATGTGCAACAGAGATAATTTCATCCACACATTGTCTGTGTTGTGCAGAGAAAACCATTCCATCACGCATGGCTCTTTGGTAGATTTTTCACATACTTACGTGTCACCCTGGGTTTTTAAGATTCTCTAAGCCTTCTGATGTTGACATTCTTGTAGTGAATTTTCTCACACACTTTCTGTAAATAACTCATTGTTTTGCATTCCTTTATGGAGGAGGAGAGAGTTGATGGACTGTTGGTTTAACCAGTGGCATTGGAGAGGTGCCACTGTCACCCTCCAATCCATTGTCACTTTTGGAAAACTATAAATGTTGGAGTCAGAAAATAAACGGCCCTTTTCTCTCTTTCACCTGGAGAACAGTGTGAGCGTGTTCTTTTGTGTCCTATAGCGACATTTGGTGACCTTGACGTGTGTATTGCAGCAGATTGCGGTGAGGTTTTCCCCCCCCTCTCTTTGGTGCTTTGCCTGCTGTTCTTGGGGTAATGGCGAGCTCTGTGGGTTTTGAGGAGGATCTCCTCCTTTTGGATCTTTGGAGGGAGGTCCTGGAGTGGAAACAGATTTCTGTTTCCTG
The DNA here is from genome assembly GCF_051311805.1 of Agelaius phoeniceus. Taxonomy (NCBI): domain Eukaryota; kingdom Metazoa; phylum Chordata; class Aves; order Passeriformes; family Icteridae; genus Agelaius; species Agelaius phoeniceus. Next base: position 9,335,557 of record NC_135301.1, on the reverse strand, counting down.
GGATGACTTCGAGAGGTTGTTTCTGTGGGCCCGGGAGCGAGGGTTTCTATCGGGTCCTGAGAGGGTGTTCTCCAGGGAGGAGTGGTCTCGTGTGGGGACCCGCCTCATGGAGGCCCTTTTTGACGATTGTACTCTAGATGCGGGACCGCTGCTGGTGCAGTGGAACAGATGTGTGGAGCTTTGGGAGGGGTCTGGCTCTTGTACCCCTCGGAGTTCCCGGGGAAGCTCTTCTGCCTCGGACGTGGAGGAGGGGGAGTTTGAGTTTTTGTCCGATGTGGAGTCCCCCTCCCCGCCTCCGGACGGTGTGCTGGGGGGTGGAGCCCCGTGGGTTTCTGCGGGCTCTGTGGATTCGGCGGGCCGTCCTCGTCCTGCTTCGCCCGGCGTGGGCGGTGGGGTGGGGGACGGGTTGCCTTTTCTTTGTGCCTTTCCGGTTCTTGAGGGCCAGCATCCGCCTCGGCTTGAGTCTGGTTCGGTGACGACCTGGTGTCCGAATTGCGGTGTTTCCACGAAGTTCCCCCTGGCCACGGCGGGGGCGGGGTCGCCCACCTCCGAGCCGGGCTCATCGGCGGGGGGGGCGACTTCGCCCGTCCCTGGTCCTGCGCAGCCTGCTGGGCATGCGCAGTCGGTGGAAGCACCCGGGGGCGGGGCGTCATCCGCCCCTGGGCCGGCGCAGCCCGCTGAGCGTGCGCAGTCGGTGGACGCAGCCGGGGGCGGGGCGTCGGTTGGCGTTCTGTCCGGCCCCGCTCTGGTGGGCGGGCAGCCCATCCCTCTCTGCTCGCTGGGGGCGGTACCCGCTGGGCAGTCTTGTGGTTTGGGACGGACCCTCATAGGGGGCTTGCCGGGCTCCCTGGTGCCGTCCCGCAGCGACGCAGCTGCGCGGACTGCGTCTCTCTCGGCGTCCCGTCCCTCCCCTGTGTCGGGGGCCGGGGGCCCCGCGCCGGTCTCGTCCTGGCCCGTGCCGGATTTGCGGGCCGGGACGGTACCTGCGTCCGCCGGGGCGCCCCCTGCTGGAGCTGTAACACGACAGGGCGCTGGGGTGTTTACCTTTAGCGCACCTGTTGACACGGCCAGCGGGAGGCCGGTGGGTGCCTGGGGCCACGGCACTTCCTCGTCGAATTTGTGGACGCTTCCTGCCTGTCAGGTGACCGTGCGTCCCAGGCATCCCGAACGTTTTTGGTGAGAGGCGAAAACCAAGACTGACGAGATGAATGAGCCTGTTTCCTCGCGGCACCTGCAGGGTCGCGGGGCGGGCTCCTTTGGCTCTGCCGGTGCTGCGGGGGGCCCAGGGCCGAGTGGTGTTGGCCTGGCTCCCAGGCGATTTTCGTCTTTTGCCCCTGTTGGGCCTGAGGACCAGGGAGCGTCAGGTGCGGTGGCTTTGCCAGGGGATCCTCAGGTTTTCCCTGTGCTCCGGGGTGTTGCTCATAACACCCATGAACCCCTTTCATATAAGCTGGAGAAGGAGCTCCGTGAGGCAGTTGCTCAGCATGGTTTGGGGTCCGCTGAGGTTATGCGGACTCTCCGGAGGGTTGATTCAGATAGGCTGACGCCTAACGATCTCCGTCGTGTGGCACGTTCTCTTTTTGACCCTGTGCAGTATGGTGTCTTTGAAACCAAGTGGGCTCGGTTGGCGGCCCACGCGGTGTTGCGGAATGCTACGCTGGGTACGCAGGACCCCAGGCGTGGGGTTGTCGCTGACATGCTGCTGGGAACAGGGCTTTATGAGAATGTTCAAGGGCAGGTTGGATTTGATCCCCTTGTGCTTGAACAGTGCCACTTGCTGGGCATGGCTGCGATTGTTCAGACCCTGGAAATGGCTGCTCCGAGGCCGCCGTTCCCGACCATTGTCCAGGGGGATGACGAGCCTTTCATGACGTTTGCGGAAAGGCTGATTGCATCCGTGGAGAGGCAGGTGCCTGATCCTGTGGCAAGGAGCGTTACGATTACGAACCTTGTCAAGTGCAATTGCAATGCTGCTTGTAGGAAAGTCATAGTGGCTCTGCCTGGTGATCCTACTGTCTCTGAGATGGCGGAGGCCTGTGCGGACATCGTCCCCCTGGATCGGAAGTTGGCTGCCATGGCTGCCGCTGTGCAGCCGGTTTGGGCGGCGCCACAGGGCAAGCGGCCGCAGCGGGGGATTGCACAGGCTGGCAAGAAGCAGGGGAAGAAAGCGCAGAAGGTGAAGTTCCCCATGTTCTTGTGTGGTCGGTGTGGTAGGCCGAATCATATGTCCAGTGTTTGCAAGGTGATTGTTCATGCTAATGGCCAAGCTTTGCCAGGCTCGGGAAACGGCAAGCGGAGCGCGCAGGGGGGACGCTTGTGGACACAAGCTTCTCTCCAGACCCCGGTGCCGATGGAGGTCTCCTTTGCCGGCTTGCAGCCAGCACCCGTGGATCAGCAGGAGTGGATGTCTGCACTGCAGCAACAGTTGTGTTAGAGTCTTCTCAGATATGCAAGGTTCCCCTGGATGCCTTTGGTCCCTTGGGTGGAGGCATGAGTGCTCTCCTTATGGGGAGGTCTAGTGCCACCCTTCAGGGCATCATTGTGCACCTGGGGCTCATCGATGCGGATTTCACAGGGCAGATTTGTGCCATGGTCTCCACACCCATCCCCCCGTCACGATCCCGAAAGGGACGCGGCTTGCTCAACTTGTGCCTTTCAAGTCCTCTGTTTGCAGGTCAGCTGATCAGTCACGTGGAGCTGGTGGTTTTGGCTCCACTGGGCCGCCTCAAGTTCACTGGACTGCTGTCCTGACCAAGGACCGTCCTGAGATGCTGTGCACCCTGTCTGTTCCTGGTGCAATGCCGCCAGAAGTCCGCGTTCGTGGGCTTCTCGACAGCGGTGCTGACGTCACGGTTCTCTCCCTTGTGACCTGGCCCTCAGAGTGGCCCTTGGATCCGGTGGGGACATCTGTCGCTGGCCTGGGAGGGACGGCGCAATGTTATGTGAGCCAACGGCCTGTGCTGGTCACGAACCCAGAGGGACAGGTGTCCTGGGTTAGGCCTCATGTTACTTCTACTCCTGCGAACCTTTGGGGGAGGGATGTTCTGTCTGCTTGGGGGGTGCGCATTGGGACGGATTTTTGATGGGGGCCACTGCAGTGAAGGGCGCAGAGTGTCCGACGCCTCCTATACGGTGGCTGGTTGACAAACCTGTATGGGAAAAGCAGTGGCCCCTCCCTCAAGAGAAGTTGAATGCCCTTCGGAATCTGGTGCAGGAGCAGTTGGACCAGGGTCATCTGGAGCCTTCCACCAGCCCCTGGAACACCCCTGTCTTCTGCATCAAAAAGAAGTCTGGGAAATGGAGGTTGTTGCAAGACCTCCGAAAGGTTAATGCCGTGATGGAAAGCATGGGAACATTGCAGGCGGGCATGCCATCGCCTACCATGCTTCTTGCAGACTGGCCGGTCCTCATTGTGGATCTGAAGGATTGTTTCTTTACAATTCCTTTGCATCCCGATGACAGACTGAAGTTTGCCTTCTCAGTGCCAGCAATTAACGAGGCTGAGCCCGCACAGAGGTATCAATGGAGGACATTGCCTCAGGGCATGCGCAATTCTCCGGCCATATGCCAGTGGTATGTGGCCCGTGCCTTGTCTGGAGTTCGCAGGCAGTTTCCTGATGCACGTCTGTATCATTATATGGACGACATTTTGGTGGCCGCGTCCCCCCAGGATGAGCTGCTGAGGATTCAGCCTCAGTTGCTTGATGCTTTGCATGCTCAGGGACTGCAGGTGGCTCCGGAGAAGGTCCAACAGCAACCACCTTGGAAGTATTTGGGGGTCAAAATTCTGGAACGGACGATCCGTCACCAGGAGGTGCAATTTGTGCATCCTGTGAGGACACTGAATGATGTTCAGAAATTGGTGGGTGTCATCACTTGGTTGCGTCCGTATTTGGGAGTAACCGATGCGCAGCTGTCTCCTCTGTATGATTTGTTGAAAGGAGACGCTGATCTAAAATCACCTCGCACACTGACCCGAGGCGCATAAGGCGTTGGAGGTGGTTCAGCAAGCTGTTTCGGCTTGCCAAGTTTATCGCATTGATCCCTCCGTTGATGTCACTGTGTTCGTCACCACTCCAGATTCGTATCCCACGGGTATCATTAGCCAGTGGAGTGACAAATGGTCTGATTCCTGGCACATTTTGGAATGGGTTTTCCTGCCCCATCAGCCGCAGAAGACGGCAACTGCGTTGTTTGAATTGATTGCTCGCTTGATAATCAAATGCCGGCAACGGTGTTTGCAATTGATGGGTGCAGATCCCGTAAAGATCATACTCCCGGTGCAACGGGAGGATTTTGACTGGAGCTTTGCAAACAGTGTGTCCCTGCAGCGTGCTCTGGAAAAATTCTCCGGGCAGATCACTTATCATCTGCCCAGCCATAGGCTACTGCGTATGGCAAAATCCACAAAAATCTCTTTGCGGCCCAAAAATAGCCAGGAACCCGTGCAAGGACCCACTGTCTTCACTGATGGTTCAGGGAGGACTGGGAAGGCCATTGTTACCTGGAGGGACGGATCTGAGTGGCAGGTTCTGGAAGGCCACGAGGATGGGTCAGCCCAGTTGGTTGAACTGAGGGCTGCTGTCATGGCATTTGAAAGATTCTCCCAGGAGCCTTTCAACTTGGTCACGGATTCCGCCTATGTGGCTGATATCGCACAGCGGTTGGGTCATTCGGTCTTGAAGGAGGTCAGTAATCCTGCCTTGTTTCACTTACTGAAGACCTTGTGGTGTGCCATTCAGGCCCGGGTTCATCCATTTTATGTTCTGCATGTGAGGAGTCACACCACTTTGCCGGGCTTTATAGTGGAAGGTAACGCAAGGGCTGACACGCTGGCTAACCCAGCGTGGGTAGTGCCTCAGCCTGATACACTCGCGCAGGCCAAGGCATCGCATGGGTTTTTCCACCAAAACGCACATACCCTGCAGAAGCAGTTTCAGCTGACGCCAACTGAGGCTCGTGACATTGTTGAGTCATGTGATGACTGCCATGCACTTGCTCCGCCTTTGCCGGCAGGGGTAAACCCCAGAGGCCTTAGGGCCTTGGAGCTTTGGCAGACCGATGTCACCCTGGTTGCCGAGTTTGGCCGGCTCAAGTATGTGCATGTCACTGTGGACACATTCTCCTCTGCGATGTGGGCTTCGGCTCACACTGGGGAGAAGGCCCGCGATGTCCTTGCCCACTGGAGGCAGGCCTTTGCCGTTTTGGGCATACCTTCTGCGGTGAAAACCGACAATGGTCCTGCTTACGCATCGCAAAAGGTGCGGCAGTTCCTGCAGTTGTGGGGTGTTTCGCACAAGTTCGGGATCCCTCATTCCCCGACTGGTCAAGCTATTGTAGAACGTGCTCATGGTATTCTGAAGCGGGTTCTTCAAAAACAAAAACGGGGAATGCAGGGTGAAACCCCGCACAGTCGGTTGGCAAAAGCTTTGTACACAATCAATCATCTCACTGTGCCACAGAACTCAAATAACCCTGTCATTTTGAATCACCATCTCTCGTTGCAGGCTGCGGACGAGGCACATCAGCCTCGAGCGAAGGTTCGGGTGCGGAATTTAGTCACCAAACAGTGGGAAGGTCCCTACGACCTTATCGCTTCGGGGCGCAGGTATGCTTGTGTATCCACAGATACTGGGGTACGCTGGGTACCTTCGAAATGTGTTCGCCCTGACCTGCGACCGCAGAGGCAGAATCCAGCCGATGAGCAAGACGGAGACCGTGACCAACCTGAAAGGGATCAAGCGGGCAGATCATTGAGTGATGACTCACATGCAGATGATGGGAGTGATCGCTCTGATGATTCGTCCGCAAGTGGACACTGAGCATTGTTCATGTTTTTCCTTTTTACATTGTTCATTTTCTTTTCTTTTTCTTTTTAAATGGAAAAAGGGTGAGATGTCACCCTGGGTTTTTAAGATTCTCTAAGCCTTCTGATGTTGACATTCTTGTAGTGAATTTTCTCACACACTTTCTGTAAATAACTCATTGTTTTGCATTCCTTTATGGAGGAGGAGAGAGTTGGTGGACTGTTGGTTTAACCAGTGGCATTGGAGAGGTGCCACTGTCACCCTCCAATCCATTGTCACTTTTGGAAAACTATAAATGTTGGAGTCAGAAAATAAACGGCCCTTTTCTCTCTTTCACCTGGAGAACGGTGTGAGCGTGTGTTCTTTTGTGTCTTATAGCGACACTTACGCAGTCAAAACCCAGAAAAATTCATTGGTTCAATGTTCATTTGCCACAAGTTACACAGTTCTTTGTATCTGGTTTCCTATTGGTTATTGATCCCTTTGCCTTCAATGCTAATTAGGTCCTCATTCTTCATTCTCTTATTGATCTTTTCTCAGACCAAGTGTCTCTGACACACCAGGAAGGATGTTCAGGTGTTGACGGTCACTTCTCTCTTGAGCATTCTCTGGCAACTCCCCATCCATTGAGATGTCAAGCTCTTCAGGCCTTGCCCAGGGAACAGTCTCTTGAAAATTCCATTCCCTTCCCCCTGGACAAAGACTAACAAAACCCTTGACTAGAGTTAGTTAAAAATTTTAGGAGTTGCATCATTTCTAACACTGCCCCTCCCCATGGACACAGTACCCTCATTGCCACCCTGTGTCCCCCATGTCCCCCCCCCATGTACACCATGTCCCCAGGGTCCTTCATGTATCCCTCATGTCCCACCTGTCCCCCCATGTATCCTACAATGTCCTCGTGTCTCCTGTGTGTCTCCAATATTCCCCATGTGTCCCCCATGTTCCCACCCTATCCCCCATACCCCAATGTCCGTGCCCTGTGGCAGGAGGTGCCTGGACTCTTCCTGGCCATCTGGGACATCACTCTAGTGGCACCATGTTTCTCTGGGAGACAAAAAATAGAGAGGGGATATTGGAATTTACCAATATTGCTGGATGGGACGTGCCTTAGCTTGTCTGGCCCTTGCTGCTGAACCAAATAGCGGCAACTCTGGTGTTTCACCCCAGAGACACTTTTGGCTAGCTGTATGTTGCAGCTGGGCACGTGGAGACAAGTCCAGGCATGCCGGGACTCCAGTGGCGGCGGGATGGAGCTTCCTCCCGTGAGAGGGTCCACTCCTCAGGTTTTCCTCTGATGGAGAAGCTTTAAGGCAATGGTGAAGGAAAGGAGCCGGTTCTGATGAAGGATTTAAATCCAGAGCTTTTATTCTGGCCTGCAGGCCTCTGAATCCAGCAACTACTCCAACAAAACTCCCCGAGCGCATAGTTGCTTGTCCTTTTACCTGGGGGACGGGGAGGGAAGGGGTAGGAAGCCCACCAACCAGGTACAGGAGAGGTCTTAAGGGACAAAGGACACCTGGATGGCCCAATGCCCCCCCCGGGGGTAGAGTGCATCCTTTGAATCTGCCAATCACTCTACGCCCTTCTGGAATTCCAGGATTGACAGACAGTGCTCGGCAGGGGTCAGGGTGGGGAAAGGAAGGATGATTGACACACCTGGGAGGGAATCTTCAGGGGAGCGACCCAGGGCTCTGAGGTAAACCATGAAATCACACTGCAACAAGGGGGAACACCCTGAATACAGGGGGGGACCCCCAACAGTGTGGCAAACAGGATGGGGCAAGAGCATCCTTCCTCCACTTAATTTTTTGGGACCCTGCCAATGGGACAGGAGTCATTATACCCCTTCATGAAATGAGTCCCCACCCAGGGATCTGGGCCCCTCTGTATGGGATTGGGACCTCCCCCCCTACCTCATTTAATGGCCTTGAGACCCCCACATGTGACTGATTTACCTTCCTGGAACTGAAACCTTCCCCATGGGATTGGGATACACATCCCCTCCTCCCATGGGATTGGGGGATGCATCATTGGACTGGACACCCCGTCCCCATAAGACTGAGACCCCCCTGAAAGTGGGACATCTCCCCTATATGACTGGGCACAGAGCTCCATCATCAGCCCTTGCTCCCCCCTCACCAGGGACCCTCAGGGCCCCCAGGAGCTGACAGTGGCACTAAGCAAGGTGGTCACCAAGCCCACCTGTGTGGGCAGGGGGCCACAGGGAGGCCAAGGCCCTATTTGGGGCAGCTTCAGGGCTGGGGGCCCAAAGAGGGACCTCAGCTCTGGGAATCTGCTGACAGAGGAATGGAGAAGAATGCATTGGCAATGTCTATGGCGGCACCATTTTGCTGCCTTGGACTCCAGCTCATACTGAAGTTCCAGCATGTCCAGTATGGCAGCACTCAGTGATGGTGTGACTTCATTCAAGCCATGACAGTCCACTGTCAGTGTCCACTCTCCATGGGACTCAGGCAGGGGCCATGTGGGGCTATTGAGGGGTAAACGAGTCTTGCTGAGCATGCCCAGCTCTCCAGTTCACAGATCAGCTCATGGACAGGGTCCCGAAGTCCCAGTCAGTGCCATGTTGCCAATGGGACACTGTTGTGCTGGTCACCAGTACCTGCTGTTCTTCAACCCTCAGCAGTCCCACAGCAGAAGGGTCCTCTGAAAGACCAAGCAAGGGATTCAGCTGTCTTAATTTCTTCTGTCTCCACAGCAGCTCTCCCAAAGCCCAATGGTGTCCCTTTGGGTCCTTGAAATACCTCTCCTGAGGTGATCTATGCCAAGAAGACATGGACCCTCTAGACTAGCAACAATGGCATTTTTCTGCCACTCATGCCCAGTCAGGAGCACTTCAGCTTCCAGTATATTCCCTGTTGGGATCCCCCTGTCATCCCAGAAACAGAGATGGATTCTGACCCTGCATGATGGCATCAGGGTACATTGTGCACTTGTGCCAACTAAAGCCTTGTGCTCCTGTGGCTCTGCTGTGCCAGGCCATGGATCCACACAGTCCAACAGACCTCACTGTCCTTTTCCCACACCTGGCTGGAGCCAGGGCCCCTCTAGCTCTGATCATATACTTCTTGTATATATGACCTGGAGGTCCCTTCCAGAGGGTCAGAAGTAACATCAACCCTTCAATTCTGCCTGAGGACTTGCCCAGTGGAAACTGAGTGGCATTTTTCCTTGAAGAGTTTTCTGCCCATGAGACCACTGTGAGACTTCTATGAGAGGGAGCCTTGTGACACCCCTGTGAGACCCTCATGAGACCCCCTTGAGAGACCCTTGTGTGAGAGACCTCAGGTGTCCTCCAGGTAGCCCCCAGGACTCACCAGAGGACATAAGCCCCCAGGAAGGGCAGGTAGAATTAGCGGTACTCAAGGACAATGGTGACAGTCATGGCAATGGCATTGCAGAACCGGCTGAAGGCCCTGAACTGCAGCACAATGAGCCTGTGCCCAGCTGGTGACTTGTAGGGGTACATCACCCAACCAAGGTCAAAAAACTGCCTCTCTTCCCAAAGATAAACCCCACAAAGCCAAACACCATCCAAATACCTCATACCTCTCCAAATGCCTCCCATATTCCCCAAATACAGCTGGGCACATGGGTCTCACCTGAACCTCACAATTATAAAGCACCTCATGGTGGTCAAAGAACTAACTCCCTCAAAAAAGTACCTCCCTGTGGTGAAAGAACTGCCCCTGCATCCCAAAATACCCCCCAAATACCCACAAACCCTCTCTAAACTGCATAAATACAGGTGGGTGTAGGAGTTTCACCTGGGCCTTGTAGGCAAGCAGGATCATGTGGGCGATGCTGTACAGGGTCATGAACATGGAGAGCTGGATGGAGTTCCCCAGTTTGATGTGGCCCCTGAAACCACCAACCCTGTGGGTGCCCCATAGAGACCCCCAAAACTACCCCACAGACCCCCCCAAACACTCTATAAGGACCCCTGATTGCCCCATAGTGACCCACAGCTGCCACCGTGCCCCCCAGCCACTTCCCCATACCCTCCGTGGTATCTGTGATGGAAAAGCACTTGCCCAGCAGGATGAGCATGAGGAGGAAAATGAGGAAGCTGACAGGGTGGGGGGGAGAGGTTGGTATGGGGGTAGGGGGAGGGCTGGGCACCGCCCTTCATCACACCCCCCACACGAGGGTCTGTGTACCCCCACACCTCCTGTACTCCCCCAAGCCCCTCATTACCTCCCATGACTTCAAAGTGCCCCTGTGCTCCCCCATACCCCCTGTACTTTGCTGTGAAAGCCCCCCCAAACCCACCTAGAACCCCCAGCCCCATCAAATCTCAATATGCTCCCTGGACCTCGACACCTCCCAATCTCTGAAGATCCCCCAAATCCCAGTATAACTTCCACAGATCCCAATGCTCTCCAGTCCCTGCAGCTGCCACTGGGCCCCACAAACCTGCCCATAGCCCCACAAGCTCCCTCTTTGCGCTCCATGCTGGGAGCCACCATGAGCATCTTGCAGGTGGTGTGGAGCAACTGCCATCCCTAGACCAAGTCTGGGAGGACTGGGGGGGTGAGCACAGGATCTCTCAAAGCACTGCCTCCCCCCAGGCCCCCTCAAAGCTCAGATTTCTCCCCAGCCGCTCACTGATTAATAACATGAGGATGATGATGAAGACGAGGAGGAAGGTGATATCTGTCTCCAGGATGCCTGGGGAAGGTGGGGGGCGGGGTGAAAAGGGGTTCACCCCATGAGACCTTGTCCTGGATTGCCAAGCAAATTGTATTCTATTTGCCATCTGTATGGCAGTTGTCTTCTGTTAAGTGGGCAGTTTTCCTTATCTCTTCCACAACCAATACTCCTTCAAGGGAGACATCTGCTGATAACAGGCTATTGAATGTCACTGCATGACTGATAAGAACTATAGCATCCCATTGTGAGATGGTCCACCCAGAGGGAAGAGCCAAGCATTCCTACCCAGATATAATCTTGAGATTCTGGAACACCAGCACAGCTTCTCCACTGGATTTCCGAGAGGAGCAGATGCCTCTTCTTCCACTGGATCTTCAGAGGAAGACTACACCCTTTCTACAGGATCCCTGCTCCAACAGAACCACAGCTGACACTCCAGGAGGACTGTAGCCACAATTCCAATTGGACTGCTACCAACACCCTGACCAACAGGGTGTCAGGTTGTGTTCTGACTCTCAGTGTTGTTTTAGTTTACTGCATTGTTTATTTTATCTTTTTATTTCTTCCCTAATAAAGAACTGTTATTCCTGCTCCCATATTTTTGCCTGAGAGCCCCTTATTTTAAAATTTATAGCAATTCAGAGGGAGGGGTTTACATTTTCCATTTCAGGGGAGGCTCCTGCCTTCCTTAGCAGACACCTGTCTTTTGAAACCAAGACAAGCCTCCAATACCCACCAGGGTAGCCACAGATGCCCCCTGCATTGCAGCCCCATCATCATTGCCCATGTACCCCAACCCCTTCAGCTTCCTCAGACCTCAATAACCTCCAATATATCCCCCATACTGATGCACCCCAATCCTTCCAACTCCCCCAAACAGTCCTCCAGACCCTCATATACGTTCCCATCACAATGCACCCCAATTCCTGCAGCCCCCCAGACCACCATAACTCCCTATACAGCCCCAGACCCTGATGTACACCAATCCCTTCAGCCCCTCCAGATCCCAATAAGCCTCCTCAGACCTCCATAACCCCCAATATACCCCCCGATCTCGATGCTTGCCAGTCCCCCTCGCACTGCCTTTCCCCCCCCTCCACGGCCGCACTGAACTCATCAGCCGAGAGGTGCCGCATACAGAAGAAATCCCTGTTGGTCAGCACCATCTTGAACTTCAGCTCCAGCCCATCACCTTGGGTGGGCCAGGGGTCTCCCTGGGGGCAGATGGGGGGCACTCGCCCCGCATTTGCTGAGGGCTATGCACCAGCAGCGCTCATGCATGGAGCGGAAGCTGCGGCGGTGGCTGCACAGCACAGTCCCTGCAGGCCCCCCACACCCCCATAATTCCCCCATGCACCCCAGTCCCTGCAGCCTCCCAAATCCCTCTAGCCCGCTTATAGTCCCCCAGACCCAAATATGCTCCCCTATGCTGATGGACCCCCACTCTCCAGCCCCCCATGCTCCTGACAGGGCTCACCCTGAGCGCTGGCCCTGCCCTCTCTTGCACGGCCCCACCCCCAGCCCGGATGCTGCACGGGCCACGACCCAACCGACCACGCCCCCGGCATGGGCCATGTCCTTGTGTAGGCCACGCCCCCACATCAGGCCACACCCCCTGCGCCGCACCGGGGCAGCACCTCTGTCTCGTTACAACCCAGTACAACTCAGCACATCCCAGTATAGCCCAGTACAGCCCCGTACAGCCCACTAGCACCCTATATAGTTCCGTATAACTCAGTACAACCCAGCACAGCCTAGTATAGACCAATATAGTCCAGTATAAGAGATTATAACCCAATACAGCCCAGTATTTCCCCCAAAGGAACCAAAACCAGGTGGTTCAGTCTGAGGAAGGGGAAGAGGAACAAAGAGCAGCACGTGGCAGCAGGGGGATGGGGGATGGGGGATGGGGGATGGGAGGGGGGGCAGCAGAGGCTTGGGTGAGACAGAGCGGAAATTTTCCGGAGTAGAAATCCATTTTGATTTAGGTGAAATGTACATCTTTGAATTAAGTCTGTAGCTTGCAAACATAGTGGTTTGGTCTGACTGCCTGTTCTCGAAAAAAACCTATGCTTGAAGAAACTGCTTCGGCCGAAGGAAAGAGATAAGGAAGGGCCCCTTGAACTCTGAAACAGACGGAGAGGCTGCAGGAGACAGGGAAGGATGACCCAGGAGTTCTTTCTGTACTTTCTGATTAAAAAAAATAGTGGCAAGTGTAAGACAAAATCAGTAAAATGAATATTTATGAACCTGTTGTGAAATTCCATGCATATGGATTAGTAAGGAAGTTAAAAAAAGGATCTGGAGTTCCCAGAGGTATGCATGTCTTTTGAGAGGAGTGATCCCCACATGGGTCCAGCACTGTAATAAACATACCAGCTTTACAACTTTCACAAAAGTTGTCAAGTTTGTTTTTTTTCCACAATTCATTATGGTGAGCCAGGCAGGAGACTTTCTGTCCTCGCAGAGGCAGAGGGGAGAACGGACCCCTTGGTGCACCCCGGGGATGCTCCCTGTAGGGGCTCCGCTCTTCTCGGCTTGCCTCCTGAGGAGACAGACAAGGACCTGCTGGTGTGCGGATAAACGGTATGTATCGAGGGGCCCTGGGGGGAGAGAGATAGGACAGCTGGGTAAGTCACTCAGAGACATCTGAGTGAGCAGCCTCATTCCTGTGCCTGCAGGCAGCCTGGTCGATAGAGCAGCTGGATTAGAAACGGGGGTTCATTGTTCGAAAGAGCGAACCGCTAGCAATTCTGGGGGTGAGTCGAGTGAACCCACGTGTGTGTTTGTGGTGTCCAGACATGTGTTTGTAATTGTATGAGTGCGTGGTGCATGAAAGAGAGAGCAAACAAGTGAGTGTACCCGCGGGGGGGGGGGGGGGGGGGGAGTTCTACCCGAATCTGAAGTGGCCAGGTGAGGCCTGAGGGGACGGCTAGGCAGGCTGTGGGGGCAGGGAGTACCCTGCGGAGAAGTGAAACAAGTGGAGAAACGTGGGTGAGGATATTTATTGTGTTTAAAGGTGGTGATTTGTGTAGATTTGGCACATTTTAACTGTGGCTAGATGAACTCAGGGGGTTCCTCTGCCCCAGTGTTTTGGACTTGATTCCTGGAATTTTACTGTGTGCTGTTATTTTGATTGTGTTCAGAGTGTGTGAGGACCAGAGAAAGCTGATGTGGGTAAATGCTGAAGTATTGCATGCTGTGTTGTGTTGAGAAAAGTGGGCACTTTGAGAGATATGCCCTTTCCCGGTGAGTTTGTGTGGCTCCTCCCCCACATTGTGGTAATTTGATTCTCGGGATTTTATGGTTGTGTTTGTGGAGATTTTTGGATTTTGTTTGCAACAAATGTAGCATTTTACGCAGAAGAACTACAGTATGGTGATTTATGTTTAACTTTGGTAAAACGAATTAAAGAAATTCCAGTAATTCCCCTCCCACAGCAATTCAAGCCCTAACTCTCATGAATTTGAGATGCGGGGAGGAGGGTGGGGGGTGTCTGTGTTTGTGGGCATATCAGAGTTTTTGCTGTAACAGCCACAGCCTTTTGCAAGGCAGTAAAGTGAGTGTCAGTGGAAATGATGCTTTAGATTGTGCAGGAAGAAAACTGGAAAAGACTGAGATTTTGTAAAACAGAGTTTAGATAGAGGAGAGGAATGAGTTTATATAAAGGGGCTTTATCGGACTTCAGCTGCTAATATAGTAAGTCTGAACTGAAAACAGCCCACCGTAGAGGTTAAGTGATAAATGCTGAAGCGATAAACAGAATAGCCTGCAGGCACTTCCCAGGAGTTTTTGGTGCATTAAGAGGCTGGCACCTTGTGTGCAATGCAGAGTTTGTGAGAGGCGCTGGTATTGCTGTTCTATGCCCCAAGTGTAAATTGAAGGTTCCTGATAAAGCCAATTCAGAACCTGAGATCTTGAAGCTTATGTGCAGAGGATCACATCTGATACCTGCCACCTGGAGGTCTGTGTGTGAGAAAAACTGAGAAAAGACACTGTGAGGCTTGGGTGAAAACAATATAGTATAAGGAGAAGGAGATAATGAGAACTAACCAGTGCAAAGACATTCCTGAACTAGCCCCTTTGGGAGGGGCTCACTGGGAGAAAGCCGCCAGTTGGGGTGGCTCAGAAGATAAAAATATTTATAATACCTTATTGCAATTAATGCTGTTTTAAGACGGGAAAGCAAATAAAATGAGGTCTCATATGCTGATATGTTTTCGCCTTAAAGAATCACCCAGAATGGCAGAGTAACTGTGGGTTCAAAACTCCCTCTGAACTACTGGTGTTAGGTCTTGAAAAAGAAAATGAAGCAAAGAGAAGGCAAATCAAACATGCAGTGTAAGACAGCAATGTATGAAATCAGACAAAGTTTATCATGCTGAAATGCAAAACAATTACAACTCGCAAAATGAGTTCATATGATTTGTTAAAGGTTCCTCCTAAGGTAAGTGAGGATAAGGAGGACCTCCCCAAAAGGGATGAGGACTCAGGCTCCAAAGGTATATCCACTCGCACCCATCCCCATCCTGGCAGTCCAATTTCATCCAGAACTAGGAGGTAACAGACCCCTCTGCGAGAGACAGTGAGACCAGAAGAAAGGAAAAGGGTAGAATTTTGGTTGATACAGGGGCCATATATTCAGTTTTAAATAAGGCTTTAGTACCTGTGGAGAATGATTATGTTGTAGTGTGAGGAACAACTGGCCAGTCTGAGAAGGCATACTTTTGCAAACCTTTAAAGTAACCATGGGGTATTTACAAGTTTTTGTATATGCCCAATTTGCTAAACATTCTAAAATGGGGAGGTTACTCTGGAGGTAAATAATTAAAGGTATATAAAGGTGTTAGACTTAACATTAACAGCCATTGGAATTAAG
The DNA here is from genome assembly GCF_051311805.1 of Agelaius phoeniceus. Classification (NCBI taxonomy): domain Eukaryota; kingdom Metazoa; phylum Chordata; class Aves; order Passeriformes; family Icteridae; genus Agelaius; species Agelaius phoeniceus. Next base: position 9,320,194 of record NC_135301.1, on the reverse strand, counting down.
GAGGAAATTAGTAAAGAGATATTAGGACAAGTATTTTTGGGGGTATGGATGTCTGGTGTACCAGGGAGGGTGAAGAAAACCCCCTATAGTAATTAAGCTTAAGGAAGGGACACAGCCAGTGAGAATTGAGCAGTACCCCTTGAAAAAGAAGATAGGGAAAAAAATCAGCCCAGTAATTGATAGTACAGGATTGAGGGCTGTCAATAAGATAACAAAGAATTTATATCCTCTGGTTGCAAATCCATATACTTTACTAACTTGTTTAACACCTGAACAAACCTGGTTTACTGTTTTAGATCTGAAAGATGCGTTCTTTTGCCTCCCTATCCACAAAGCCAGCCAGAAAATTTTTGCATTCAAATTGGAAAGCCCTAAAAGTGGGCGCAAACCACAGCTCACATGGTCCATGTGCCTCAAGGCTTCAAAAATTCCCCCACTCTGTTTGGAGAACAACTTGCAAAGATCCAGAGTCCTGGGAAACTCCATAGGAAGAAGGAAGAAACCTTTCAAATTTCCTAGGACTCCAAGGATACAGACTATTAAAGAAAAAGGCACAGGTAGTGAAACAGAAGGTAATTTACCAGGGGTACACAAAAGTTGTGGAGTTTGGGGTTTTTTCCACAATTCACTGATAGCAGCCTAACTGCTTAAAAAAGCCTGGTTTTTGCAATAAAGGGCTTTCTCTTGCACCTGCCTGGGGACTCTGTGTCGCTCTGCTTCGTAACAGGGGTTGGACATTTTGTGAATATTTTCCATAACTGCCCCTGGAGGCCTCTAGTAAAGACCAGCCTTTATATTACCTCCTATACTAATATTATCTCAAAAGTGTGTTGTTTTATTTCTAGGTTCTTTAAGGCATCACTGTAAATAACAGCATCCTCCCCTCTACAATTCCTCACATTCCAGCAAATAGAAAAATTTAAATGAAGGAAAATATTTCTTTAACTCCTATTAAGGAGAATAAGTTTATTATGTGTTCTTTCCACTGAAGATCAGTAGTCTACTGATGCCTATTGATTTTTGCCTTTTTTCTTTTATATATTCTCTGTATTCTTAACACATATTTGGAGCTTTTTCATGTATTGCTGTATAGTTGCTAGTTTTACCAGTAGTTTTCCATGCCCTTTCCCTAGGCAGAAAGACAAAAGATATTCCAAAGCCCCTATCCCATCTTGGTTCTCTCTAGGAACTAAGGCTGAAAAACAGCTCTTCAAGACATATTTTCATCAACAAAGTACAGCTAGTACCAAAGGGGAGGCTCCAGAAAAGGATTGAACCATGAAGGGGTAATTACCTTATCATCCGTGCTTCTTACTGGGCATTCTTGCCAAATATGCTAATTTACTAAACTTATAAAAACTGTATTCACTCCATGTGGATGGGCTTTTGTGGACATTTTTCCATAACTGCCCCTGGAGGCCTCCAAATAAAGATCAGCCTTTTTTATTACCTCCTATACTAATATTATCATGAAAGTGTGTGTTGTTTCATTTATAGGTTGAAAAAGGCATCACTACTAGCTAAATAATTTAGTGGTTTGACACCCACAGTGTCGGTTACATGCAGTTATGAACACAAAAAAGGACATGAGCTGTTTGCATAAGTGCCAGAAATAAAGCATTAACAAAACTATTAAAGTTCTTTCAATACATGTAAATGAATAAGAGTCAACTTAGCATTATATTACCATCTCCCAGAGTTCATTCAGAAGATTTCCCACATATGATGAAATGATGGACCCTTCACAGTTTTTGAAGCTGTATTCATTATCGTAGAATCACAGAATTTTTAGGGATGGAAGGGACCTCTGGAGATCATGTGTGTTTGTCCCCCAAGGAACTTTTTTTCTTTATTCCGAATCATGCATGGGACTCTTTCTGGAAAGATGTCAGAATTTAGGACATCCCTCTGGCTGTCCTGGATTGTCAGGACCCCTGCCAGGGGGCTCAGAGACCTTGTCATAGAGCCCAAGACACCTGTGGTTTTGATTATGACCGATGGAGCAAACTACCAACCTTATATGAAGATCTACTAGCCACAACAGTTTAAGTAGAATGATAGTGAATTTATCATGGGGTGAAAAATAGATTTTTGGGGTTTTTAGAATGGGGATTCAGGGGACAAGATGGAGGAATCTGGACGTGTCCAGCCTTTCTCCTTCTTCTTGGCCTCCAACCTCTTCTGTGATGTTGGCATTTTTAGATTGGTTTAGAGTAGAAGCTCACTGTCTAACATAGGAGATAGGTATTGGAAAGTAATTGTAAATATTGTACATGTAGTTTTTAGTATAAAAAGATAACACCGCCCAGGAGGCAAGCAGAGCACCTCTGACTGTCTTGTTGAGCGGACCTCGGCAGGTCAGGAGAAAGAATTTTATAGATAAGAAACAATAAACAACCTTAAGACCAAGAACTGAAGAGTTCTGACTCCTTCTTCAACCGCCGGGCTGGGAAAAGAGACTTTCTAATGCATCTCGGGGGTCACTCTGACCAGCTAGAGACCCGAGAGAAAGCTATTAGTTAACTTAATACACACACATGCACACATACAGGGCCAAAGCAGTAAGCAAACTAATTGCAGTTTGTGACCAGCATCCAAAGTCAGGTATTAGAAATCAAGGCAAGCAATCAAAAGGAGACATAAGCAATAGCAGTTTTTCTGGATTAAAAACAAAGAAACAAAAGCCCTTGGGAGTACAAAAAAAATCCTTTCCCATTCATTTAAAAATGTGCTTTCAACACTCAGAAGACCCAAAACAAAGCTTGAAGGTGGCATAGCAAAACCAAAACCACCAGGAAACCAAGTAATGAGAACAGCAGAGACTTTCAGGACAGGCTGAAAAGGGGCAGAAATTATGAAATGAAAGTGGTGTCATGAAGAAAGAAGTCTGTAGCTACAGTTGGCAGCTAACACAGAAAACAAAACATAATTTGCTGCCTTTGACTTTCAAGTCTGGATCTTGTACAAGTAATTTTGATCAAAGTTCATGCTTGTCAGCTAAGTCACTATACAAACATATATTGTGCTGAACACTGCTGCATTCAGTGAAGAAATGCATACAAGTTTTCACAATGTTGCCTCTTCACTACCACTAGCTCTAAACTAAACTTGGGATTTACTAGTGCCTTTATAGCTATGCCTTCTACTATCACTATTTGCATGCAACTAAATGCACCACTGTGCCACAGTACAGCTAGTCTGTAGCTGGACAAAATAAATCTAGCCATAACAGAAATCAAATTTGTCTTGCCTAGTTCAGAAATACACAAGTCTCTGAGTGAGCAGTCATAGGATAGATTTAAACTCAGAGACCTCAGCCAATCATGTTCAATCCAGAATGCAGAGATATCACTGGTCAAGGAGCTGGGCAGTGCTGAGACTTCGACCAATCAGTTGTCCAGACCCAGGAGTTTTAAACTCCCTATATAAGAAGGGTCTTAACAATAAAACGCACTGTTGTCACATGATTCCAGTGACTCGAGTCGTGAATCTGTCTCTAACCTATGACCGCACATAACACTACTGTTCAGTCACAGGTTATATGCCAACAATCACTGCTACAGAGCAGTGAAATAGAATACTAACTAGGTGTTTTACAGTAACTTTTACTTTAGGACATAAAATCACAGAATCACAGAATCACTATGTTAGAAGAAACCTTCAAGATCATACCCTAATACCTCAACTAAACCCTGGGACCGAGTGCCATATCCAGTCTTTTTTTAAACACATCCAGGGATGGTGACTCCAGCACCTCCCCAGGCAGACCATTACAGTACTTTATCATCCTTTCTGTAAAAAACTTTTTCCTAATATCCAACCTATATATAGACTGTGCCCTCTTGTTCTGTCAGTTGCTGCCTGGAGAAAGAGACCAACCCTCACTGTCGTGAACGGCGGGAGAAATGCGACACACCATATGTGTGAATAGCAAATCCCGAAGTTTATTGAAAACCCACACATATTTATATTGGTGTTAATGAAGCTTATACATATTGCAAAAGCTGAGCTCATTATTGGTTAAAGCACACTTAGATCAACCACACCTACTTCTATCTTCTAACAATTATTTTGCTTCTATGTTTGCATTCTTCTAACTTTTCTACCTAAGATAACTACATTTTCTGGCAAGTGATTTTCTCCCCCGTCTTCCCGTTTCAGAGAAGGTCACTGTGACCTTTGTCAGTGATTGGACACTGGTTGCTCAGTTCCCAGCTTGTTTCCCCTATCCTTATCCATTGGTATCACATCGAAATGTCCTTTCTCAGCTAACCAATTATCCAAAAAGCTCTCTACACCTCACCTGACTACAACCACCTTTCAGGAAGTTGTAGACAGTGATAAGGTCACCTCTGAATCTCCTTTTCTCCAGGCTAAACAACCCCAGCTCTCTCAGTTGTCCATCATGGGGCTTGTGTTCCAAGCCCCTCACCAGCCATGTTACCCTCCTCTGGATGCGCTCAAGCATCTCAACGTCCTTCCCAAACTGAGAGGCCCAGATCTGGACACAGTACTCAAGGTGCAGCCTCACCAGTGCTGAGTACAGGGGGAGAAGGACCTCCCTGCTCCTGCTGGCCACACTGTTCCCAATACAAGCCAGGGTGCTGTTGGCCTTCTTGGCCACCAGGACACCCTGCTGGCTCATGTTCAGCTGGCTGTCAACCAGTACCCCCAGGTCCCTTTCCGCCTGGGCACTGTTCAGCCACGCCGTCCCCAGCCTATAATGCTGCAGGGGGTTATTGTGGCCAAAATGCAGGACTTGGCACTTGGATTTATTAAACTTCATCTTATTGGACTCTGACCACCCATCCAACTGCTCCAGGTCTCTCTTCAGACCCTTCCTACCTTCCAAAAGATCGACACATGCTCCCAGCTTAGTCTAGTCAGCAAATTTACTAATGAAAAACTCAATATCCTCATCCATGTGGTCAATAAAAATATTGAACAGAACTGGCCCCAGCACAGATCCCTGAGGGACACCACTGGTGACTGGCCGCCAGCTGGATGTGGCACCATTCACCACCACTCTCTGGGCTGGCTATCCAGCCAGTTCTTAACCCATCGAAGGGGGCTTCTGTCCAGGCCTGGGTTGCCAGCTTTTCCAGGGGTATACTGTGGGAGACAGTGTCAAAGGCCTCGCTGAAGTCCAAATAGACAACATTCACAGCCTTTCCTGCATCCACCAAGTGGGTCACCTGATCATAAAAGGAGACCAGGCTGGTTATTGTATTTGCAGGGAATACCCTGACGAAGGCAGGAATGATGTATCTGACTCCATGTTCTCAGAAGGCTAATTTATTACTTTATTATACTATATTATATTAAAGAATGCTATACTAAACTATACTAAAGAATACAGACAGGATACTTACTAAATGCTAAAAAGATAATAATGAAAACTCGTGACTCTTTCCAGAGTCTCAACACAGCTTGGTCCCAATTGGCCAATGAGTCAAAACAACTCACTCCAGAATCCAATGAAACAATCACCTGTGGGTAAACAATCTCCAAACACATTCCAGATGAGCAAAACACAGGAGAAGCAAATGAGATAAGAATTATTTTCCTTTTTCTCTGAGGCCCCTCAGCTTCCCAGGAGAAAAATCCTATGCGAAGAGATTTTTTCAGAGAACATGAATGCCACATCTGATCAAAAACGACCTACCCATCCCAAACCCATGCTGGCTGGGTCTAATACCCTGGTGTCCTAGGGTGACGTTATGATGCTTGTATCCCCATTCATGTGTTCTGTTAATGTTGGATATTATGTTCTGTACCTTTAAGACTGGCTCTGGAGAGGGAAAGTTTTGTTTTGGTTTTCTTATCAGCCTGGCGGGACACAGAGACTGCAGCTTTTGCTTTTTCTGCTTTTGCTTTTCGCTTTGCTCTCTCTCGCTCTTGCTTGCTTCGCTTCTGCTTGCTTTTGCTCATTAGCTAGTTTAGCTAAACTGTCCAATTTCTTCCTGGACTGTTTCTCCTTTCCTTTTTCTGACCATTTTGAACCTGCTCCGGACTGGGACCTGGGAAACACCAAGAGTCTGCACCTTGTGGCCTGCAGCAGCTGCCCCAGCGCCAGAGGGACTGAGAACAGAGTGACCACCCACCAAGAGAGACTTTCTGAATTTGTCATTTTTTTTTCAGAGTGGTGTCATCCGGTATTGTTCATTTTGTGTGCTGGGGGGTGCTGTGCTTGTTAAATAAACAGGTTCTTTCCACTCCTCTCCAAGGAATCCTTCCCGAACCGGTTGGGGGGAGGGGCTGTGTGGGTTTGCTTACTGGAGGGGCCCTAATTTGGAAATTCTCCTCCAAATTTGCCCTAAACCACGACACCTGGCCACCCTGTAAGTGCTGCATGATGACACTCAGTATAAACTGTTCCATAACCTTACCAGGTACTGAGGTCAGGCTGACCATTCTATAATTGCTAGGATCCTCCTTCCCACCCTTTTTGGGAATGGGTGTCACATTGGCCAGCTTCCAGTCATCTGGAACCTCACCAGTGAGCCAAGACCGTTGGTAAATGATGGAGAGTGGCTTTGCAAGCTCATCTGCCAGCTCCCTCATCACCCTGGCATGGATCTCATCTGGTCCCATAGATTTATAAACATCCAAGTGGCTCAGCAGTTCTCTGAGTGCCTCCTCCTGGATAATGGGGGGACCATTCTGCTCCCTGAAACCATCTACCAACCCAGTAGGACAGCTGTCCTGAGGACAAGCCATCTTCCCACTAAAGACTGAGGCAAAGGAGGCGTTAGGCACTTCTGCCTTCTCCTCATCTGCAGTTACTAAGTTCCCTCCCGCATCCAGTAGAAAACAAAGGCTGGTCTTACCCTTCTTTTTGCCATTAATATATTTGCAAAAATATTTTTTATAATCCTTAACAAAAGTTGCAAAATTAAGTTCGAACTGAGCTTTGGCCTCCCTAATTTTTTCCTACATGCCCTAGCAACCCCATTAAATGCTTCCTGAGAGACCTGACCCTCCTTCCAAAGATGATACACACAGTTTTTATTCCTAAGTTCCTTCGAAAATTCATTGCGCATCCCAGCTGGATATTTGCCATGTCGACTCATCTTTTGGCACACAGGGACAGTCTGTTCCTGTGCCCTCAAGATCTCTGCTTTGAAGCATGCCCACCATTCCTGGACTCTTTTGTTTTTAAGGGCTGCTTCCCAAGGAACTGTCTGAAGAAGTGTCCTAAATAGGCCAAAATCTGCCCTCCAGAAGTCCAATGTAAAAGTCTTATTGATGTTCCTCCTGATTTCACCAAATATTGAGAACTCTATAATTTCATGATCACTCTGCCCCAAGTGGCCTCCAACCACCACATATCCCACCATCCCATCTCTATTTGAAAACAGCAGGTCTAACATAGTCCCTTATGGAATATTAATCCCAATATTATCAGGTGGGACGAGCCTAGCCTCGTCTGACCCTTGCTGCTGGGCCAAAGGCAGCAGCTGTGGTGTCTCACCTCAGAGATACCTTTGGCCGGCTGGATGCTGCAGCTAGGCACTCAGAACAAATCCAGGCATAGTAGAAACTCAGTTTACCTCTGGTGGAAAAGGTTCAGGCAAAGGTGAAGAGAAAAAGGAGAGGATTCTGTCGTAGAGTTTTAATCCAGAGTTTTATTCCAGGATGACAGACCTCTGAATCTTGTAACAGCTCCCAACAGAATGCAGACTGCATGGTCCCGTCTCCTTTTAAGCCCGGGGACAGGGGGAGGGGAAAGGAGAGGTTGGCACACCTGGGGGGTTGGGATAGGTGAAACAGGAAATGGCATCACACTGCAACATCTCCCCCTAGTTTTGTTTAAAAAGAAGAGGACTGGGTTTGTGGTGCCGAATTCTTGCCAAACCATGGTTGGTAAATTGGTTCCTCTTCTACAGGAGGTTCAGTGCTTTCCAATGAGGCTTCCATGTCATTCATTGGAGCACTAAGGGCTCCCAAATGGTAAACTTCAGGAGGGGGAGATGAGCTTGAAATCAACTTGAGAACCATGTGTTTGACTAGTCCAAAAACAACGCTAACAACTACAACAACAATAACTAATATAAACAGTACTAAAAACACAGTTTTAAGAATAGATCCCAACCAGCCCGAGAGTCCCCAGCCTGTGAACAGTCCACTCAGCCAGTTGTCAGTTTCTCTCTTGATGTCCGAGGTCTTTTGCCAAGGTAGTCCATACATGCTTTGGGCTGAGGGACTATCCAGGAGATCACGGGTGGGATGATCACGAGTAGGACGAGGAACAGGCTTGGTCTCATGGCGTCTCGAGACTACACACGAACCGTGGGATCTAAACTGGTACAAGGAACTTAAGACAAACATATATTACAAACTGTTTCAGATAGGAGGCTTAAATGGAATTTCCTCCAGAGAACGCGTGTGGTGTTTCCTTCTCCAGGCAGCATTAGCAACCTGGGATGTTTCTGTAGATTTCTCTGAGACCTTGGGAACATAGGGCCTTACCCATTTGGAAGGAACCCACTTTAACCCAGAGGGGGTGGACACACAGGCGTATCTAGGTCCCCAAGTAACCAATTTGTAAGGTCCCACCGTCTTCCAAGTCTCAAAGTCCTTTACTAAAACCGGAGGCTTTTCTTTCATCAACGTATGATTGCTCCCCGCAAAGTGGCGTAGGATGGGTGGGTTCAGGCTGCCAAAGGAACAATTCAGAAAATTGATTGTGAACAGCACCCTGGACAACTGGATGTGGGGAGGTTCCACCTTCAGAACCTGTTGTTGCTGGTCCAGGACTCTTTTAATATTGCAGTGAGTCCTTTCTACAATGGCTTGACCTGTAGGGGAGTAGGGGATGCCAGTTTTGTGCTCTACTCCCCATTGCTGCAGGAAGCTCCCGAATTCCTTGGATTTGTAGGCAGGCCCATTATCAGTTTTCAACTCCTTGGGGATGCCCATGAAAGAAAAAGCCTGTAAGAGGTGCTTAATGGCATCGATAGATGATTCTCCTGTGTGGGCAGAAGCATAGACCTCTCCAGAAAAGGTATCTACACTAACGTGAACATATTTCTGCCGTCCAAATGACTGTATGTGTGTAACATCTGTTTGCCACAGTTCACAACTGTTCAACTCCCTAGGGTTTGCTCCCGTACTCACTGTAGGGAGTGCATGTTGTTGGCAATTTGGGCATGTGTCCACAATCGCTTTGGCCTGTTCTCGAGTGATGTGAAACTGACGAACTAGGCCAGGTGCATTTTGGTGGAAAAGCTGGTGGCTGATTTTTGCCTGTTCAAAAACATCTGGGAGAGTGGCCATCACTGCAGGTGCAGCAAGAGCATCTGCCCTTCTGTTGCCTTCAGCGATAAACCCTGGCAAGTCAGTGTGTGACCTGACGTGCATCACATAAAATGGTTGCTCCCAGCGAGTAACTAACTTTACAAGTTTTGAGAGCAATTCAAAAAGTGCGATGTTAGACACTTCTTGCAGTATTGCTTGATCTGCCCTGGATACTACTCCTGCCACATATACAGAATCTGTAATAAGATTGAATGGTTCTGAGAACCTTTCAAAAGCCCTAACAACTGCAGCCAACTCAGCAACCTGAGGTGAACCTTCCACCTCAACAATGTCCGTCTCCCACTGCTGGGTTTGAGGATCCTTCCAAGTCATAGCAGACTTGTGGGACCTCCCGGTCGCATCTGTAAAGACAGTCAGAGCCTTTTTTAAAGGTCTCCTACTCTGAGAGCTTCTCAATTTCAGAGTAAATTGAACATCTTGTTTGAACATTTTGTGGGCAGGCCGGTGGACAGAAATTTGTCCTGAGTAGGAATCCAGAGCAAACTGCAACACTTCATTTTCTCAAAGCAATTGTTCCAATATTTGCATAGTATTTTGACCCAATTTTAACTCAATTGGAATGTGAATGCACTCAAAGTCACATCCTGCTAACTCCCTGATCCGGGTCCTTGCTTTCCGGATCAGTTCTGCAACCAGCTCCTGAGGCTTTGTCATTCTCTTGGACCTTTTGTGACTGAGGAAAACCCATTCTATGATCAAGAGAGGGTCCCTCTGGTCCTGGCCCTTTTTAGGTGTGTCCTTTGCCTTAGGTGTTTGTTTTTCCTCCCACTGGAAAATGATTCCATGGAGGTGTGGCAACTTACCTAAGATGATAAATTTGAATGGCAGGTCAGGCCAACATCAGTTGGCCTGTCTTGTGGACATTGCAATCTGAACCTTTTCTAGAGCTTTCCGTGCCTCTAGGGTAATAGACCTAGGAGCACCCGGGTCCTCTCCCCCTTTCAATAAATTGAAAAGAGGGGCAAGGTCTTCATTAGTCAGACCGAGCCATGGCCTTACCCAATTCAAAGACCCACAAACCTTGTGGACATCCGCAAGGGTCTTGATCTTTGGACCGATTTCTAGTTTTTGAGGAACAATGGTCCTATTTCCAATTTCTAAGCCCAAATATTTCCAAGGTGGCATCTTTTGAATTTTCTTTTCCTGGAGCTCGAACCCTGCAACAATCAATGCATCGATCGTTAGGTCAAGCGCATGTGTGAGTAGATCATCATTGGGGGCACACACAAGGATATCATCCATATAATGATAGATGATGGCCTTTTCTGCGGCTGCACGCACTGGGGAAAGCAGGGAAGAGACATACCACTGGCAGATCGCTGGCGAGACCTTAAGGCCCTGAGGAAGAACTATCCAATGGTACCTTTTCATAGGGGCTTCCATGTTGATGGTGGGGACCGAGAATGCGAAACGCAGTGCATCGTCAGGGTGTAGGGGAATATGGAAAAAACAATCTTTTATATCAATAACAGCTAATTTCCAGTCCTGGGGAAGCATTGTTGTGGATGGCATACCAGGTTGGGGAGAGCCCATATCTTCAATGACATTATTAATTTGTCGGAGGTCATGGAGGAGCTGCCATCTCTTTTTGTCAGCTTTGTGAATGACAAACACTGGAGAGTTCCACAGGGACGTGGTCTCCACAATGTGACCCTTTTTCAGTTGCTCTTCCACTAGCTCCTCAAGCGCCTTTATTTTTTGTTTACTGAGCGGCCACTGTTTCACCACAACTGGTTTGTCTGTTTTCCACTTCAATTTTTGGGTGGGGCGCTGTTGTTCAATGACCGCTGTACAAAAATCCTGTGGAGAGTCTGGAATATCAATTGTGACACCCCACTGGGCCATTAAATCTCTCCCTAACAAAGGTTCCAAATAATCTAACACAAATGGACAGATATTTGCCAATTGTCCATTTGGTCCCTCGATTTGGATGATGCTTTTGGATTGTCTTGCCAATTGCAGGCCTCCTACACCCTGAACATGACTGGCAACATTTTGCAAAGGCCAATGTGCTGGCCAGTCTTGTACTGGGAGCACTGTGCAATCTGCACCCATGTCTACAAGCATCTCAATGCATTTTGATTCTCCACCCCCACTGACATTACACCATAATTTGGATTTGTCTCTCCCAATAACTTGAACCCGGGCAACTGTGGGCCCTTGTTTTTCGGTGCCTTCAGGCAAAAACGGCACAGGGATAGCTTGTGCAACAATTTGTCCTTTGGGAAGAAACAGGGGTGGGTGGAAACAGTACAGCCCGAGAACGAATTGCTCAGGATCTGATGTTGTCATTCCTGGAGCAATTTCAATCTCATGTGGTGTGTGTTTGGTGTCCCCAATGACGGTGTACTTACAACGAATTTGGTGCCAAGTGCCCTTCTGTTCTGGATTGACAGAGACAAAATTCCAGTCAGTGTCTTTCAGGTGGAGTGATTCTTTCAGCTGCAACCTGTAAGGCTCATTGACAGAAGATGTGGTTAACATAGGTTCACCTAAATCATAACAAAGGTTATTTTGTTTCACTTTCAACAGTGGACCAGCAGACGTGGTCTTTGAAGCATCTGCTTCACTTACAGAAATAGTAATATTACCGTGCGCTTGGTTTGTTTTGCTTCCCTTATTCCCTTGGCCTGCTCTTTTTGTGTCTGCACGCCTGGCAGGCCGGCACTCCCCTTTCAGTTTTTTTGTTGTTGTTGACCCTCTGGGAGTGCTTGTAATTCTCCTCCCGTGTCATTTCAAAATTCATCAAATTGCATTTTCAGGGGGCACTGGCTACTTCAATGCCCAAGGTTGTGGCAAAGCAGGCATGGCTTTGTGGGGTCCGCCATTGCTGGTCGTCACTTCTGCCCAGGGTACTGCTGTGCTGAGGGAATGGGCGCAGGGCTGGCAACGGCAACACGTTGTGGTGGTCTTGGCAGCAGCCTTGGTCTGGTGTCTTCAGCAACACTCATCAGAGGCACTTTCCTGTTACAGACTAGAAGCATATCTTTTAGTGTAGGGGGAGGTTCTAGAGGAAGGCTCAAAATTGCCGCTCGACACTGTTCATTTGCATTTGTAAATGCCATTTCCTCTAAAACCTCTTCCCTTGCATTCTGTTTTTTAACTTGTATTTCAATGGCTCTAGTTAACCTTTCTACAAATTTCAGAAAAGGCTCTGATCGTAGTTGCTTAATCTTACTGTAGGGCTCAAAAGGCCCCTCAGGTATGAGGGAAAAGAATGCCTTTTCAGCTGCTTCCTTTACTTTCTCGAGTGTTTCTACAAGAATTGTAGTAGCTTGAATTGAGGGTGAAGACCGTTGGCCTTCACCGGAGAGATGCTCAATGGTAATTGGCATGCCATTAGCATCTTTCGCTGTGTTTGGATCAGCATGCAAGCCTGGGAGACCCTCTTTTACCAGTTGTTTCCATGCTAATTCCCATAATTTGAATTCTGTAGAGGTCATGAGGCATGAGAAAAGCTGTTTTAAATCATGTGGGACTACTACAGTCCTACTCAATTCAGAATTTAAAAGGCCACAGAAATATGGACTGTGTGGGCTGTACTCCCGGTGAGATTTACAGACCTCTTTAAACAATTGTCATCCAAAAGAGCTCCAATTAGCAGTTGGGGCCGCTCCTCCTTGTGCTGCAGGCTGATATGAAACAGGAGCGAATGACAAAGTGGGACCCTGTATTGGGTCTGCAGCTTCCTGCCCTGTATCCTTTGAATTGGAAGCAATGGGATCACAGATACAGCAGTGAGGAAGTGCAGTGGGCGTGCCCCCACCGTGGGAACCCAGGGAGGGGGCGAGGACACAATGGCAACAGGGGGCGGGGACAGGGGGCTGGCAAGGTGCGGGGATACCATGGGAACAGGGGGCGGGGACACCTGGTGACATCACATCGGCAGACGCCCCCTGGGAGGAGTAGAGGGGCGGAGCTGAGGGTACTGCAGGGAAGGGGGGAGGAGGGAAGGTGTCACAAGGAACAGGAGGAGAGGGGGATGGGGAAGGAATTTTGGGATGCTTAAGGGGATCTTGGGAAGAAGACAACCAGGTTTGGGATGGTGCCACGTGGCATCCTTCATCTTGTGTACCCCCTAGGGACTGGGAGCCATTTTAGGCATCACTGCTCTCTGAAAACCTAACACCTGCTCTGGGTTTCAGAGCAGGGGACACAGGGTTTTGGGAAGTGTTCCACGCAGTCTGGCCAGATCCTTGTGGACAAGGAAACTCAGGCATTTTAATGTGCTCAGGGAGTCGACTTCCCAGAGAATGGGCAGAATTTGCTCTCTTTAAAATACCAAGTTTTGGGGTAAGAGGTTTAGGGCTGGAAGGGGGAGAAACAGGGAGAGCAGAGGTACATGGCTTGATATTTGGCTTTTTCTCCAATTCCCTTTTTTGAGCAACGCTGTTTGAATTTGTAAGCTCCAGAACACAAATTTAGCTGAAGATGTATTCCCAGACTGTCCCAAGGTTATCAATTCATGCCCTACTTTATCCCAAAATTGAATATCGTGGACTTCCTCAGGAGAAGTTTGTGGGAAGTGTAGAAAAAGCCACCTTATAAACTGTTTCAATTTTCCTTTACAGAACTTTACATTTGCACTGACTAAAATTCCAACAATATGATAATACACTCCTTTTTGTGCTGTGCTTAACTTCGAGCCCATTTTAGATGTAAATGGCACAGAACAATGTCCCGCCGACCAAATGCAAAGCCAAAATCAGCTACAGATTTCTAAAAAGACCATGGTTAAAAAGCAAAAATGATCAGACGAAAGCTCTTACAATGCAGCTGTATATACTGCTTTTAAAACTGCCGTGGCAGCAGCAGCAGGGAATCGGGACCCGCCCCACCGCGTGGAGAGACAGACAAAGCCTTCCCCGCCCGAGAATGCAGCCCCCCCCACGCCACGTGTAGAGAGCAGCCCCTCCGCACCGAGACAGCTCCCCCCCCCGCACCGAGAGCCGAGAACACTGCGCTGCCGAGCTGGGGGGAGGGGCAGGCAGAGCTGTCCCGCTCCTCCGAGCTGGCGCCGCCAATTCTAAAAACGGCAAAAACATGCTGCAGTGAGTTAAAGCTTTACAGGGTATCGCTTTCGCTCCGCAGGGCTGCGCAGCCTAAAATGCAAGAGCAACAAAGAACAAGTCTCACGGCAGAGACAGAATTTGAGCTTCTACTCCCCCAAGGAGCAGAAATACTCACCGAAATCAAAGCTGTTGCTGGCAAAGTCAGGCAGGCTGGTGTCTTCACTTGAATAGGACCCCTTGGGCAGGAGGGGCTCCCCTATTCTCCCCTGGAAAATTCGCTCACCAGAAAGGAGCTGCACTTTCCAGAGGCGCCGAACATTCCACAAAACTTCTTGTGGGATCAGTCCCGAAGTTTCTCTGGAGAGCTATGCATCCACAGCTCTACCAGTGGACGCTAAGCTGCCTTAAAGCTTTTCCAAGGTTCTGAGATTCCTTCTGGGGCTGCAGGGTCATGCAGCCTCACGTTGGGTGCCAATATATGGAATATTAATCCCAGTATTATCGGGTGGGATGTGCCTGGCCTCATCTGACCCTTGCTGCTGGGCCAAAGGTGGCAGCTGTGGTGTTTCACCTCAGAGATACCTTTGGCCGGCTGGATGCTGCAGCTAGGCACTCAGAACAAATCCAGGCATAGTAGAAACTCAGTTTACCTCTGGTGGAAAAGGTTCAGGCAAAGGTGAAGAGAAAAAGGAGAGGATTCTGTCGTAGAGTTTTAATCCAGAGTTTTATTCCAGGATGACAGACCTCTGAATCTTGTAACAGCTCCCAACAGAATGCAGACTGCATGGTCCCGTCTCCTTTTAAGCCCGGGGACAGGGGGAGGGGAAAGGAGAGGTTGGCACACCTGGGGGGTTGGGATAGGTGAAACAGGAAATGGCATCACACTGCAACAGTCCCTCCTGTGGTGGGGTCACTTACCAGCTGTGACAAAAAGTTGTCCTCCACACACTAAAAACTTCCTGGACTGCCTCTTTTCTGCTGTATTAAGTTCCCAGCAGATGTCTGGTAGGTTAAAGTCACCTACAAGAACAAGGGCTGGTGATCCTGAAACATTCTCCAGCCCCTTATAGAATAATTTGTCCACCTCTTCTTCCTGGTTGGGTGGACGATAACAGACTCCCAGCAGGATGTCAGCCTTGTTGGCCTTCCCCTTAATTCTTACCCAAAGGCATTCAACTTCATTGTCATTCATTTCAATACCCATGGCATCAAAACCTCCCTACTATAAAGGGGCACCCCTTTGCCTCTTCCCCCTTTCCTCTCTCTTCTGAAGAGCTTGTAGCCATCCAGTGCAGCGCTCCAGCTATGTGAGTCATTCCACCATGTTTCTGTGATGGCGACTACATCATAGCTTTGCTGTTTCACCATGGCTTCCAGCTCTTCTTGTTTGTTACCCTTGCTGTGTGCATTAGTATACATGCACCTCAGCTGGACTACTGATTTCACCCCTAACTTAGGTTTATCACCCTTGGGCCTGCTTCCAGAGAGCCCAGCTGCATCCCCTTTCCCCTTCAAACCTAGTTTAAAACCCCCTCAGTGGGTTCTGCCAGTTCATGAGCTAAAATCCTTCTGCCCTTTACAGAGAGATGGAGCCCATCCCGTTCCAACAGACCAGGTGTCATAAAAGTTGCCCCATGATCAAAGAACCCAAAATTCTGCTGATGACATCAACCCTTGAGCCACTTGTTGATAATGTTGGCTCTCCTATTCCTTTCATTGTTTTTCTCTGCCACCAAAGGGACTGTGCAGAACACTCCCTGTGCCCCTGTACTATCAACCACTTGACCCAGTGTCCTAAAGTCCCTTTTAATTGCCTTGACACTCCTCTTTTCAATCTTATCACTGCCAGCCTGGAGTATCAGCAGTGGGTAATAATCAGAGGGCTGAATCAGCCCAGGGAGTCTCTCGGTAATATCCCATACCTAGGCCCCAGGGAGGCAACAGACCTCCATGTGTGATGGGTCTGGTCGATATATGGGGCCCTCTGTTCCCCTCAGAAGGGAGTCACCCACTACTACTACCCTTCTTTTTAATGTTAGAGGTGGTGATCTGTCTGACAGATGAAACATAATTGGGAGGCTCACTGTGCAGATCATTTTCTTCTAGGTCAACTGGCTGATTCTCTAGACCCAGCGCCTCATATCTATTCTGAAGTGGCACCTGGTTAGGTGATGGGGTCAGGAGGAATTTTTATTATTACGTCCCTGAGTAGGAACTCATTTCCACTCCCCCTCATCCACCAAGTGTCCTATTGCCTGACAGTGGGAGGCATGGGAGTCCTCTGACTCCCGGTGGGCCTCTCTCAAGGATGGAAGGACGGAACTCGGCCAATCTATTTCCCTTTCACTTTCCCAATACTCCTTAGTCCTTTTATGTCTGCAACATATCATAAGGCATGTAATTACTGTTTATATACACATAAATTGTTTAAGTTTCTGCACTTATGGATATGAGTACCAATTTATGCTAGTACTGGAGGACTAGACTAGAGCAAAATAGTTGACCCCAAAGAAGTTCTTCTATCAATTTGTTAAAGTGCAATAAATTCCTATAATAGGTATCTGAGACAAATAAATTTAAACAAGCGATTTGGGTTCTCGTTAGAAGTTAAATTGGTTACCTTCTGAAAGGAGTTAGAATTTTAATTGAATATCATCACAGCAGAATAGAGACCTCAGTCAAAAATCAAGATCAGCTTGTAAAATCCAATTTCATTCTTTGTTGACAAAAACCCACAGAAAATCAAGTTCTTACTATAGGCAAAATTCCTACGAAGTACAACAGCTTCCAACAGCTGAGCCCTCATAAGTAAGAGTTCTGTTTGAAAGTAAACATTTATAGTCTCATAATAAAATTAAATATTTTAAAGACAGTTTTCATACATATGCACTAGGGAAAACTAGAATGCAAGCAATGAACCTTGTTGAAGAATCCACATTCCCCACTCATTTTCCAAGAAAGGTTATTAAAATACAGCAAATTCTAATGTCACATTTTGTATTTGCACTTTTAAGAGATAAAGCAAAGATCTCTATGAGGACGAATCAGTGCAAGTTGTGTGGGAACCCATAAGTTCAGCTAATATCTCCCCTCTGTTTCAACTTAATTTTTTTAATGAATTTCAGTTTGGGGATAACACAGACCTTAGTGCTAATTGACACTAAAAGGCATATTCCTCAAGATCCCTTGAATCAGTCATAAAGTTCATATTCATCCACCCCTTTTATCCCTGGGTTTCTCTGACTATATGGTGAGGTAATTCAGTTCATAAGATCAGCTGAAACTGGTTCAACAACAGGTCAGATGGGCACAGAAACAAAAGAAAGGGAACCAGCAGAAGCGTCTCTCTTTCAACAAACTACTAAATCCACTCAGACCTCAGGAATCTTCACCCTCTGACAATTTGTTAAAGTTAAGCATGCAAGCACTTTTCGTATATGACCACTGAAAGCCACACACACCTCTAGATAGATACTTCTTTATCTGTAGCTTCTCTGTTCTAAATGCCCCCAATCAGCATCTTTGCACTTCTTACTCAAAATACAACACAGGAAACCCTACTACCAGCCATAGCTAAAAGCAGATACCCAAATGTCTTGATTTGAAAGACATGTCTGGCAAGGAAGGCAGGAGCCTCCCCTGGAATGGAAAATATGACCCCTTTCCCCCCAAATTATTATTGTTTTGAAATTAAGGGGCTTTCAGGCAAAGATATGAGAAAATTAATATCAGTTCCTTACTAATATGTATGTATATGACAAGACAAACAAACAACAACAACGGCAGCAACAACAAACAAGAACAGAAAACCCAATAAACAGTCTCTTCCCACTCTTTAAACAAATTTCCTTTTTGGTGTGGTTATGGTCACAGCCGGCAGGCTCCCAGCTGGGCAGGGCAGGTGCGATGACACCCCCTCGGCTGCAGAGGGCGCTGTGGTGCAAGTCCCACCGTCTTTTCTCCATGTAGTTATGGTGGACACAGCCAGCAGAAAGTAATGGAGAAGGAGCTTCCCTTACAAACCCCCAGGGACAGCCAATCCCGGTGCCCCCTTTGGATAGCAAAAGGAGTTGTAGCAGGGATCTCGAAGTAGCAAGCTGGGAAGGCAAGGATCAGCAAAGTCCTGGAGTGGTAGATGAGATGTGTCAGAAACTTGGCAGCTGTAGCTGGAACCACAGGGTGTCCGGGCAAGCAGGGGGTGCGAATTACAGTGCAGCAAAGAAACCTTGGAGCAGTGGCAGAGAACATGGCAGGGGCTGGGAAGTTGCCGCCTCGCTCCTGAACACGGCCCCAAGAGAAAGGCTCCCTTGGAGGAGGAGGGGGCTCGGGGATCCCAGGGCTTTCCCCTGAGGCACCCGAGTAGAGGGTAAAACTTTTTTACTGAGTGTGAAAAACACATGTTCACTCTCCTGTGAAAATTTAAAAAGTCGAATAAAGGACAATAGGAGACAAGGACCATAGAGCAAAGGTTATTATGGCTGAGTGCATCTTGGCACTCAGCCAAGAGCACCCCGTCTACCCCTTAAATACCTTTTCCCTTACATCAGCCTGTTGCATATTCATAGGCCCTTATGAATATCCATAAACTAGTTTACATATTCCAGGAACTATTTTACATGGCCCCTCCTTGGGTTGGCCCTTTTAGAGCATGCATGTTTCTTTGTTTCTTGGCTGTGGTTTTGGCTCCTTCTCTTTATCACTTCCAGTTTGGGCCTTAGTCCATACTTTCTTCAGATGGTGAGTGCTGATACTTGGCACATCTGTAGCAGGTGTCTTCATCCTATGTTCATTGGATGTTATCCCCTCCAAGCAAGCATTTTAACACAAGCATACTTACATCAGCTATTTCACTACTATGTCTAAGCTTAATTAATAACAGAAATAAAATTATATCTTTATAACCAAGTTACTTTAACATCACACATATAAAATCCATTTTAATATTTGCTGTTATAAATACATATTATGTTGTTGGCTTTTCAGAAACATTAGGATGAATGTTATATGTATAATGTTAAAATAACTTTGCTTTTATTTCTGCTATTAAAACTTAGACATAGCAGTAGTGGTAGCTGATATAGTTAGGAGTCAACTGTCTGTTTGGTTGGGATAACATCCAGTGAACATGTAATGAAGACCCTGCTATTGATAGGCCAACTATCAGCATCTGCCGTCTGAAGAAATATGGACCAAGGCCCAGACTGGAAGCTATAAGGAGAAGGAGCCAAAACCACAGCCAAGAAACACGCATGCTCTAAAAAGGTGGACCCAAGGAGGGGCCATGTAAAATAGTTCTTGGAAAATGTAAACTAGTTTATGGATATGCATAAGGGTCTATGAATATGTGACAGGATGATGTAATGGAAAAAGTATTTAATGGGTATCCCTGGAGGTGACACATCAAGCAAAGAAAAGGGAAAAAGGCTTCCTAAACCGCGGTAGTCCCAAAATTCTTGTGCACAAAGACTCGAAGAAGAAAAGAGGATTGGTAAAGTATTCTTGGGGGGGGCAGGTACGGGGGAATTAATGTGTATGCGAATGAGACGCAGGCTGGTTATCCCAGACCTGCAAAGTGAGTGAGTGAAAAACGACCAGTAAAGAGACAAAGCAAGAGATAAAAGAAGTGAGAGAATCCCCTCGGGTAACTGGGACTGGGTCTCAAGGAAGGGGTGGGACCCTTTGGAGAGAGGGAGCCAAAGGTTTTTCTTGTACAATTCACTGGGAAAACCGGATAAAAAGTGGAGGGGGCCCCTAGGAATTATTCTGGATTGAGAGCTAAACATGCCCAAGAGCATCCAGGTTGAACAACACAGCTGGATTGAGGGATAAAGATGCCCAAAAACATCCAGGGTTCAACAAAATTCTGCCGGATTGAGGATATGCCCAAGACCATCCGGGGTTGGCCAATAATATTTTGAGATTTTATAATACCCGTGGGTGGATATCAACAAGTGACTTGAGAACAAAAGTACCTTATTTCTGTGTTGTCCTGTTGTGAGTGAGTGTGTGAGACAGACGCACAAGAAATGAAAGTGAGCGAGTGTGAATGGAAGAAAGTATATGTAATGTATGTTGTTGATTTTAGGGTTAACATTACATTCTGGAAGGAGGTGTTTTACATTGTGTTGTGGGGAAGGGGTGAAATTCCAGTGGTTAGGAAGTGAGAAACAGGGGCTAGGGACAAACAGATTGAACCCTGGAAAGAAAATTTTTTTAAAAATGGGACAAAGAACTAGTAAGTCAGGTTCTGGGAAAGGAGGGAGTAAAAGGGTGTCAGCAGATATACCCCCAAGATAGTCCCCTGGGAATGATGTTAGCTAACTGGGATATTGATCCTTGTACAAGAAAAAAGGATAAAGTAAAAATGATTCAGTATTGTATGATAGAACGGACAAAAAAGGAAATAAGACATGACCATGTTTATTGGCCTAGATATGGTTACTTTGAGGGTTGGATTTGCCAAGCCTTAAACACGTTTGTAAATTCTAAAGAACCATTTAATCCAGAAGAGGGAGAATATGCTGCCTGCTGAACAGGAGACATGGAACCCTGGGAATAAAAGTTTTTAAAATAGCAGAAACCCCAAAAACAGAACAAGAAGCAAAAAAGGAAGAAAAGGGCTGGAACCCCTTGGAAATGTTACCTCCCCCACTCCTGCTAGTTCCCCCAGCACATGATCTTCCAGCTGCCCCAGCCCCAGCCACACCAGGGTTCTCGCCTGCACCGGTTCCTGCCGCCTCACTTGTGGCAGCCTCGTCTGCTCCAGCCCCAGTCGTGCCAGGGTTCCCTCCTCGTTTGCAGCCACTCTGTCTGCACTGACACCAGCCGCGCTGGACACCACTGGTCTGGCTGGCATGGACCTCATGTACACCATCCATGCCCCAGTATGGTTTCTGACAGACGGCTCCGCCACTTTGGGGATTCCGGTTACGGTCTCCACCTCCGCCCTCCCCACTCTTGGAGAACTCAGCCTCAGTGCTGACTCCCAACCCCCTTTCTCTGGCAGCCCCATCAACCAACGCCCAGGCCACTGCTCCCTGGGTAACAACAGTTCCTGCTGTTCAAGGGAACTCTCTCCTTAATGGAGGGCTACCATACCAAAATACATGAAGCTCAGTTAAAAAGCAGCTTAATAATCTCTCCCCTGACACTTCCCCAAAACAAGGGAAAAACCTTCTAAAGAATAAAGAACAAAAGGATTGGGATCAAGAGGTTAGTTTATTTCCATTACAAGAAGTACCAATAGGTGGAGTCCAAGGGGGACAGGATTTGTAAACGTCCCCCTGACTTCTTCAGAAGTCAGAAATTTTTAAAAGGAAATTAAAGGACTATTGGAAGATCCCATAGGTACAGCTGAACAATTAGATAAATTCTTAGGTCCCAATATTTTTACTTGGAAAGAAATGCAGTCAATAATGAAAATGCTATTTTCCCAAGAAGAAAGGCAGATTATTAGAGCCGCTGGAATGAGAATTTGGGAAAGGGAGAATCAACAAGGTCTACTAGGGGACCAGAAAATGCCAATTGCACCTCCTAACTGGAACCAAAATGAAGAGGCTGGGCAGGGACATATGAATGATTATTGTAATCTTATAATCAGAGGAAAAAAAGAGGCAGCACCCTGAGGGCAAAATGTTAAAAGGGCCTTTGAGGGACAACAGGGAAAAGAAGAGACCCCAACTAAATGGTTAGAGAGGCTCTGAAAGAATATGAAACAATTCTCTGGAATACACCCTGAGACTATAGCAGGGCAAGCCCTATTGCGAGTTAATTTTGTCACTAATGCTGATAGTACAGGGATAAAATGTTTCTAAAATCATAGAATATTCAGGGGAGTTAGAAAAGAAGGATAGGCCTGGTAGGCCCTGGGAAAATGTTAAGGTAGAGCCTGGGAAAATGTTAGGCTGCACCTGTATAATCATTTAATGACTATGAGAAATGATATGATTGTTAGATGTGATGATTATTTGGTAATTGGATATAATTATTGTTATTTCATAACAAGAATAATGAGAAACAATGTTGGGGGGTTTGATGGAAATGACAAAATCCATGCTTAGATGAAATCAATGTATACAATAGAACAATATAAGTTTAATAATTGATATGTAGTTATATAATGATAAAGGTATACAAACGTGTTCATCCTGAACCCATGTTGGAGTCAGATTTGGGTCTGTACCCCTGACACCCAGAGCTCTTCAATAAAAGCACCTGCATATAATCATTCCATGATTATGTGTTCCTGAACACTAACAATGCCTGGCCAGATATTAGAAAAAAGCTGGAAAAGATGGAGGACTGGCATGATAAACCCTTAAATAATCTATTAAAAGAAGCGCAAAGGGTTTATGTACAGAGAGATGAAGAAAAAGCCAAAGTGGATGCAAAGATTATGATAGCCACAATGCAACAAAGCAATTTCCAGAGGAATCTAAATCTCCCAAGTACCATCCCCTAATGTTTGGGTTTTAGAAAAAGGGAAAAGGGAGGAAATAGAATCCTGGCACAATCAAAATTCCAGGAGCAATCTAGAACTGCCTGCTATTATTGTGGGGAAGAAGGGCACTGTAAGAGGGAATGCCCTCACCTAAAAAAGGATCTGAAAATTTTCCAAGAGATACACCCAGAACAGGAATAGGGAGGTCATGGGCTCTATTTTCTGGGGAACAAATACCATCTAGAACCTTTGATAGCTTTAAAAGTGGGCCCCCAAGAGGAAGAATTAGAATTTATAGTTGATACTGGGGCAGAGAGAACTTGTGTGGTAAATATCCCTAAGGGATGTGATGTCAGTAAGGACAGTGTGAAGGTAACAGGAGCAAAAGGAGAGGGGTTTAAAGTCCCTGTCATCAAAAATGTGGTTATTGAAGGGGAAACTAGAATAGGGATGAGAGATGTCTTATTAGTTCCAGGAGCAGGCAGCAACTTATTGGGGAGAGACTTACAGGTGCAACTAGGAATAGGGGTCATACCAGAAGAAGGAAAGATGACAGCTAAAGTGTTAAAGCTGGGCCAAGAGGATGAGGAAAAGATAAACAAAGACGTTTGGGCTGGGGAAGGAAATATGGGGGGGCTGAATATTGATCCCATAAGGGTCACGATTGAGAGAGAAGAATGTCCCATATGTGTACGTCAGTACCCTATATCTTTAGAAGGAAGAGAAGGCTTAAAGCCGGTAATAGAAGAATTGATAAAGGATGGGACATTGGAACCTTGTATGTCTCCTGATAGTACCCCTATTCTCCCAGTAAAAAAATCAGATGGGAGTTATAGATTAGTGCAGGATCTAAGGGAAATTAACAAGAGAATTCAGACCCATTACCCAGTGGTACCCAATCCCTATACTTTTTTAAGTAAAGTCCCACCCTAGCATCAGTGGTTTAGTGTGGTGGATCTTAAAGATGCTTTTTGGACATGCCCATTAGCAGGGGAAAGTTGAAATATTTTTGCCTTTGAATGGGAGGATCCGAATACTGGGAGAAAACAGAAACTAAGATAGACAAAGTTACCACAGGGATTTATGGAATCTCCAAACTTATTTGGACAAACTTTAGAAGAAATATTAAAAACTTTCCCCACTCCTCCTGGGATACAAATTACCCAATATGTGGATGATCTTTTACTATCAGGAGAAGATGAAGTAAGGGAGGCTACTATAAAACTTTTGAATCTTCTTGGGGGAAAAAGGATTAAGAGTATCAAAAGGGAAGCTACAAATTGTGGAACCAGAAGTAAAATATCTCGGTCACTTAATAAGCAAAGGTAGGAGAAAGCTGGATCCTGAGAGGGTTGCAGGGATTTTATCTCTTCCCCCTCCCTCTACAAAGAAGGAGGTTAGTAGGCTTCTCAGATTATTAGGATATTGTAGATTATGGATAGAAGGGTATACACAGGCAGTAATTTTTTTTATATGAAAAAGTGACAGAGGGAGATGACATAAATTGGACCAGGGAAAATGACAATAAATTAGAAGAATTGAAGTTGAAGCTGGCTTTGGTACCAGCTTTGAGTTCGCCTTCATTAGAAAAGCCCTTTCTTCTGTATATGAATGTGGAAGATGGAGTAGCTCATGGAGTTTTAGTCCAAGAATGGGGGGGCATAAAAAGACCAATAGCATATTTATCAAAGTTGTTGGATCCAGTGAGCCATGGCTGGCCAGTTTGTATTCAGGCTATAGCATCTACTGCTATTTTGGTGGAGGAAAGCAGTAAGCTTACTTTTGGAAGTAAACGAACTGTGTATACACCTCATGCAGTGCAAAATGTGTTAAATCAAAAAGCTGAAAAATGGTTTACAGATTCTAGGATATTAAAATATGAAGCTATTTTGATAAACAGTGATGACCTAACACTAGACGTAAACAAAAGTTAGAATCCAGCACGATTTTTATATGGGGAACCAAAAAGTAATTTAACACATAATTGTTTAGAAATTATACAATATCAAACTAAAGTTTGGGAGGATCTAGCAGAGCAAGCCCTCCCAGAAGGGGAAAGAATATATGTTGATGGTTCATCCAGATGCATACAAGGAAAAAATAATATCAGGATATGCATTGGTTGATGGGCAAGCGATGCGGACCATGGAAAAAAGAAAACTACCTTCAAATTGGTCAGCTCAGTCTTGTGAATTATATGCTCTAAAAAGAGCACTGGAATATTTGGCGCACAAGAAAGGCACCATATATACTGATTCAAAGTATGCTTTTGGGTAGCACACACCTTTGGAAAAATTTTGGAAGAAAGAGGTTTACTAAACTCAAAAGGAAAGGGACTGATACATGAGGGACTCATTTTGGTGGTTTTAAAGGCATTAAAATTGCCTGAAAAAATAGCTGTAGTACATGTTAAAGGACACCAAAGGGGAATGACTTTAGAAATAAGAGGAAATAATTTGGCACATTGAGAGGCTAGAAATGCAGCAGAACATGAGACCAAAAGGGTTATGTTAATTTTGACCTCAGATAAGGAAGAATTGTAAGTTCCAAAGTTTAGTGAGATGGAGGAAAGGGAACTAGGTAGGATAGGGGGAGAGAAAGATCAGTTAGGGAAATGGAAACTCCCTGATGGGAGACAATTACTTAATAAGCCACTTACAAGGAAAATATTAGAAGACATGCATCAAAAAACATTGGAGTACTCAAGCTCTGTGTGATCACTTTCTAAGGAATTAAGAGTGTATTGGGATTTTTGGATTGGCAAAACAACGAAAAGGTGTATAATTTGTCAAAAGGTAAATAAAAAGGTAATGATGAAAACAACATTTGGAGGCCGTGAATTATCTCTTCAACCATTTCAAAATATCCAAGTGGACTTTACTGAACTTCCCCAAGTACAGAGATGGAAATTTTTATTAGTAATAATAGACCATCTAACTCATTGGGTGGAAGCTATTCCTACTGTCAGAGCCACAGCCAATGTAGTATGTAAAACCCTTTTGGAACAAATTATTACCAGGTATGGAATGGTTAATAGGATAGACTCCAACAGAGGAACACATTTTACGTCAAAAGTCTTACAGAAAATAACTCAAGCCTTGGGAATAAAATGGGAATTACATACCCCATGGCATCCACAGAGTTCAGGCCAGGTAGAGAGGATGAACCAGACTTAAAGAGAACAAAATTAATGATTGAAACCCAAATGTCATGGGTAAATTGCCTACTTTTAGCTCTATTGAGGGCACGAACACACCCTAGGTCAGACCTGGGAGTGTCATCCTATGAGATGATGTTCGGATTATCCTCTCTGATCACCCAACATGAAAATGCTACCTATGAAGTAAGGGAAATGAGTGTTAAAGGATATGTCAACACCATTGCAAAACCTCTTGAAAACTTGCAGTTGAAAGGGATAATCCCTCAAACAACACTTTTAGAATTTAAAATTCATAATATCCATCCAGGGAAGTGGGTGCTAGTAAAAACGTGGAAAGAACAATCTTTAACTCCACAATGGAAAGCTCCTTTTCAGGTACTACTGACGACTGAGGCAGCGATCCGGACCAGGGAACAAGGGTGGATCCACACCAGCAGAATCAAAGGACCTGTGGAAGAGCCTAAGGAGTGGATGATAACATCTAAACCAGGTGATACCAAACTGACTCTTAAGCAGGTGGTTATGAACTGGGAGGACCCAAATCATCCAAGGAATGTACAAAAAAATCACACCTAATTGGGAAATAAGGCCAAGCTTATATCAGTAGTTTCAAGTACCACCTGGACAAGTCCTGAGACACCTTCGATACCCCTCTTGGGGAGGAATACTTCCACTCCAAACAGAAGGATCAGGACTGTTTCAGACAGAGAGCTCTTGTATTCTGGCCTTAGCCTGTGACATACAAAGAGGAGGAGGAATTACAACTTCCATCAGTGCCATATCATATACTCTGTTTGATTCACCCAAATACTGGATATGCCAGCTGAGTTAAATGTAAATGTTTAAATTTTGGGAAAAATTGGTATTATAGTTCGCACAATTGATGCTCTTGTTGCAGGAAGTATCAAGTGCCATATCTACCTTCTATCCAGGTAGAACTCAGAAAAACTGAAATAATAACTTTGTTTTGTGGATGGGAATTATTAGTGCCTGTTTAATGGGACATACTTGAGGAAAGGTGGGAAACCACAGTTAAGGGATGGTAAAAAAACCCTATTTGCCTGGAAATTAGCAAAAAGGAAGTGACAAGGAAGAAGAGGGCAATACTGGATTGGCCACTGTACTCGCCACCAAGAAGATCATATACACCTGCTGTGGGTTGCAACCCCATAAGCAGGGGAGGTGGGGGTATAAGCCATACCAGACCTCTGTTATTCCTTTTTCTGTCACTCATCTTCTGTCTTTTCCCTTTCGGGATACCGGCAAGGTTGTGTCACAGATGTTACCGAAAGCTGTATATGGAAAGACACTGAGGTTCCTTTTTTATTACACACACCCATATCAACAGTCACTGTTATAAACCGTCCAAATTAGGCAATTGTATACAAAATGGGAAAAAGTACTGGATTGCGAAGAATTTAGGAACAAGTGGTAACAGGTTAGGAAGTAATTGTCCTAAAGGAGAGAGATGGATTTGTTTCACTTTTGACACTGGGAGTCTGGGAGTAAAAAGTCCAAGATTTGGTTAAAGAGTAACTGGTAAGCATAAAGGCAAAACCAGTACAGCAATCAAAATCTGTGCCAATTTCACTTCAAGATTTATATACAAAACTTGAACAGCAATTAGAAAAGTTTCCAGGTGGGACGTGCCTGGCCTCATCTGACCCTTGCTGCTGGGCCAAAGGTGGCAGCCGTGGTGTTTCACCTCAGAGATACCTTTGGCTGGCTGGATGCTGCAGCCCAGCTCAGAACAAATCCAGGCATAGTAGAAACTCAGTTTACCTCTGGTGGAAAAGGTTCAGGCAAAGGTGAAGAGAAAAAGGAGAGGATTCTGTAGTAGAGTTTTAATCCAGAGTTTTATTCCAGGATGACAGACCTCTGAATCTTGTAACAGCTCCCAACAGAATGCAGACTGCATGGTCCCATCTCCTTTTAAGCCCGGGGACAGGGGGAGGGGAAGGGACAGGTGAGGTACCAACCAGGTGGGAGGAGGGGAAGGCTCAAGGGATAAAGACACTTGGACAGGCCAATGAGCCCAGACCTGAGGGGCATCTTTTGAACTTCTGCCAACCACACCACGACCCTGCTGGAATGTTAAGATTGATGGACAGCTCTCAGCAGGAGGGCAAAGGGGGAGGGGAAAGGAGAGGTTGGCACACCTGGGGGGTTGGGATAGGTGAAACAGGAAATGGCATCACACTGCAACTGAAAAGGAAATAGATACCTCAAGATTGGGGAAAAATCTGTTTGTGGTATTAGGAGAAAGAATAAGTAAGGAACTTAACAAAACCAACAGTTGGGTTTGTGCGGGAGCTTTGATGTCCGAAGAATGGCCATGGAAAGGCAGCAGCTTAGACTCCTTAAGTGGAACCAGGCAAATACAAGGGGAGAAATCCAACCAGAAGGGTGGATTTTAATCTCAACAGTGATAGGAGGGGAATGTCTCTGGTGCACTGGGAAAAATTTTCATAATGAAGTAGGAAAAACTCCCTGTAAGAGATATAAAGTTAGCAATGGAACTTTTACATGGTGGATCCCAGAGGAACCAATTCAGTATTGGACTCGAGGAGAAATGAAAAAGAGGAATTGTAGATATAATAATGAAATTGGACTCTTTCAATGTAATGATACAGGCAAAAATCCTTATTCTGGGATCCCAGAAATATCCAAATTTTGGGAAAATATAAATCAACAGAAAAATTATTATTGGAAGGCACCAGATGGCTTATTTTGGGTATGTGGAAAAAGAGCATACCCAAGACTCCCCTCTAGTTGGGGAGGGAGTTGCACTTTGGGTATAATACAATCAGGATTCTTTCTTCTACCAGGACCAAATGGAGATCAGTTAGGAGTACCAGTTTATGAAGACCTAAAAAGAAATAAAAGGGACTTAATTGAAGGATCCCAAAAATGGGGAGAGGAGGGGTGGCCCCCAGAACGCACAGTGGAAACATATGGGCCAGCCACCTGGGCACACAATGTGAGTTGGGGATATTGGACCCCAATTTATATGTTGAATCATATTATAAGACTCCAAGCAGTTATGGAAATAATAACAAACAGAACTGGTCGGGCAATGGAATTAATATCAAGGCAACAAACCCAAACAAGAACTGCAGTATATCAAAAAAGGTTTGCCTTAGACTATTTGCTAGCTGAAGAAGAGGGTGTTTATGGAAAGTTTAATACATCAGATTGTTGTTTGAAAATAGATGACAATGGGGATTCTGTCCTGGATATAGTCAATGATATCAGAAAAATAGGCCATGTAGCGGTCCAAAAGTGGGAATCAATACTTAAAACTAGCTGATGGGATAACGTATTGGGAATAGAATGGTGGAAGAAGTAAGGTTTCTTCCTTTTATGTGCTACCGCTGTTTTGAGATTTCTTCCCTGCTTGATCCCCTGCTTGATGCGGCTAATCACCAGCTTAGTCCAAGGCATGCAAGTGGTAACAATGCTGATAGACCCAAAATTGACTACATCTGGGACTGCACAAAAGATTTTGGTGTTAAAGAAACAAAATAATGTGGAAGACTCCTTTGGGGAAGCAAAAAGGTGTTGTATTGCACTAAGTGGTTTCTTTAGTTATTGTTTTACATTGGTGATTGGGATTTTTGCACTGAGCAGTTTTTATATTGCACAAATAGTTTATGTTGCATCACATGGTTTGTCCCATTTCCCCCTCTCTCCCTAAGCCCCGGTGATGGTGGTCTTGTCCCCAGTCAGTCCCTCCCCTCACCCCTCCCATCAGTTGTATCCCATTGGCTGTGGCCCCTCTCCTCTGCCCCGTTTCCGCCCAGGTTTAAAATCTCCCGCGATCAGACATTCCCTCCCTTTCTCCTCTGGGATGCCTCCTTCTTCCCTGGACGGCTCTTATCCACAATAAACTGGGACTCTGGTCCCGAGAGGAAAGACCGCCTCCTGTGTTTTGCTTTTGTCTTTGTTGGATTGAAGCTGGGGGTCCAGAGCTAGCCAAAATGGACCTCAAAAGGCCCATTCAAACAGACAGCTGGCCCCCAACTTGTGGGCCTCCCACAAGGTCAGAGACCCCACACTACAATTGGATTTCCATGTGTGTGTTTTGTAAGCTTTTGGGACTGTCAGCTTCCTCTGAGGTTCCTGCCGCCTTTTAAACAGCGGGAAAATCACGAGGATGAGACCGCCAACTCATTCCAGCCCTGAACAAATCAGTCTCAGCACAGAAGACTTCCTTGCAACGTTCCAGCCAATCGTAATCCCCAGGAGGGGTGAGTAAGCCCTGTGAGTGGTAGTGGGACCCCGGAGTGACCCCCAGGCGGTGGGGGTTAGTCTCCAGTGCAGCCCCTTTTGGAGGAGGTTGTGTGTGCAGGTGGCAGTGTGGGTCCGAGCAGAGCAGCAGTGGCGGGGAGGCTCCAGGCTGCGAGCGGTTTCTCCGGCTCCGGCAACGCCAGCTCCTAGCGCACTGCTCTGCGGCACAGCGGTTTCTGTTTTTGCAGTATGGTGGGTGGCGGCGGCAGCACTGGGCTCTGGGCGCAGAGGTTTCTGCAGCACGGCGGAGGCGTGGGTGGCGGTGGCTCCTGGCGAGCAGTAGGGGACTGGCACAGGCGGTACCAACCCGCCGGCTGCCCTGTCTTGGCCACGTGGCACGGCGGAGCCTGGAAGCTTCCAGCAGCCATTTTAAAAGCCACGCAGTTTTGCACGCACGCAGTTTTGCTCTTACCTCACAGTTGGGGGAGGGAAAACTGTGGGCGCTTCCCTAGATTGGCTGTGGACATTGTTGCACTTTCAGTTTCTGTTTGTGCTTGTTGTAAGGAAGGTAGATTCAAGTGTGCAGAAAGTGTGTAACACCAGAATGGGGGCAAAATTTTCTGCAACACAGAGAGGCATTTATATTCAAGTTAGAGATACCCTTAGTAGAGTAAATGTTAAAGTTTCCAAAGAACTCTTGAAAAGGTTTGTTCCCTGGTTATCTTTCCATTTCCCTCAGTTTACCCTGCAGAATGTGAATTCTGTCTCTGTCTGGGACAAAATTGGACAGTTGCTAACAGCAAAGGTGGAACAGGGAGATGAAACAGTGTCCAAATCTCTCCCTGTGTCCCTTTTAATTCGGACGGAATTTATTAAGAGGGAAGTGAAGGCACAGCCACAGCAAGCCTCCCCTTCCGTGGCTTCCCCTATCCCTCCTCCGAAACCCTCTGCCTCTGAACTGGGGGGGACACACGAGGCACCCCAAGACACACAGGGTACCTGGCACAGCCACTGTTTCCCTGGCCTCCCGCCTCCCGCTCAGTACCCTGGCTCTGGATGTTGTGCGCAGGCTGACAGAGCTCCTTCCCTGCACCCCTTTAACCCAGTTGCTGCTCCCCAAACTTTGCGTTCTGACCTCCCCCTCCCCACAATGGCAGCAACCGCATGGTTGGCACACAAGATGGCGCTGACCACGTGGTCAGGGGCCAAGATGGCGGCAGCCATGTGGCAGGCCCTCCTGATTACCTTTCTTCTTCCCAAAATCCTTTTTACCCAAGTATCCCTTCCTCCAACCCCTTCCGGTCCCATAACCCCTTCCTTCCCTCAGACACCCCTCCCCCTTCCTCCATGTTCCTGCCCTCAATGATGTCATCCTGCAGCCCCACCCCTGGATGTGGCAATCTTAGTTCCCACGGTTGCACCACCTCCCCGCACAGCCCCACCCCCTCCCTGTTCCTGTTTCCCACACCCCCCCACCCAGTCCCCACAGGGGTGGGGCCAGGGGAGAGGGTGGTCCCCTTGCTGGTTCCCACAAGGGGGGTGCCCCCCCTGCCAGGTCCCACAGGGGTGGGGCTGAAGGGGGGGAACACTGGATCAAAGCTGAGGAGAGGAAGTCATACCCTCATTTGCTCCTGTCTTATATACTGGTGGTAGAAGGAGAGCTAGAAACTATCAGCCCTTCTCCTACCAAAGTAAAAGAGTTATGAAAAAGTCAACAAGAATTCGGCAGAAACAGTGAGATCTTTAGATGCATGCTGAAAGCCACCTTCACATCTTTCAAATTCGTTCCAACAGACCTGGCAGACAAAGAAGCAACCTTAGAGGTTGGGGACCCAGTCATAGTCCTAAGGGTAAAAGAAGACCAGGGAAAAATAAGGGAAGAGGGGATACCAATTTTCAACTACAAGGAGCCAAAAGAAATAGAGAAAATGGGAGGGGTAAAAACAGAGGATGGAAAGTGGTGAACCCCAGATGGGCGACAAATATTCATCTGAATAATAACCAGGAAAGTGATGGAAGCGATACACCAATTAACTCACTTGGGAACACAAGGAATATGCGATCATTTCCTGAAATATTACATGGGAATGGGAATATATGAAATAGCCAGATCCATCACAGAAGAATGTTTAACCTGCCAAAAAGTCAACAAAAAGATAATGTGAAAAATTTCCCCGGGAGGCAGGAAATTAGCCATAAGACCTTTCCAGAGTATTCAGGTTGATTTTACTGACTTAACTCCAGCCCAGAGGTATAAACACCTGTAGCTGGCACAGGGCCTGCAATGCCTCCATGGCATTCAGCAGCCTAAGATAGGAAATGCCTAGTCATGATGAGTGGACCTAAGAAGCCCCTCTTCCACCTTAGGACCCTTATTATCTCTCTGTAAGACTATAGGTCCCTTTCCCCTCGACCCCTACTATTGGACAATTTCTAAAACTCCTGTACCCTATATAAAGGGCTACTTTTGCCCAGCTCAGTAGAACAGCTGTAACTGAGAACCTTTGCAGAAGACACTGTAATATATGGTAGGGATAACTCATGCTATTAATGTATAGTATAAAAGATTGTAAAAATCCAAACATATGTCTCTGACCACCTCGGCCAGAGAGCAGCTGTCTATTCAGATTACAACGAATTCCCAGACACAAGCTAAGATAGCAATCGATGCTTTAACGTAAGAATAGAAGCTTCCAGGGCAATGATCACCAGTATCTCGAGTCGTAGGGAACCACCTAAGAGCGATTATCGCCTTGCCGATTGCATCAATCAAGATAGTCAGCGGTGCCAAACCTATACATCTGAATACATGGCTTCCCTGGAGCCCATCAAGGCTGACTACACACCTGGAACCAACCTTTGTCCAGCTCTGCACATTGAAAAGAACAGCGATGAATGTGAACAGTTAAAAAAGAAATTTGGACATCTTTGCCTCGGGCACAATAAACTGTATAAAACCTCGCTGCAAGAAGCAGCATTCATGAACGGGAGAGACTCTGACACTCTAGAGGTCGAGTCCAAGTTCACCCAGCGCCGACCCCAGGCTCGACGCTGTCTCTTTAGCTGTGGTAGTTTTGGAGACTGAAATTCGGTTGCGTAGATAAATTAATAAATCTTTCCGAAATTTTTGATAATTTAGCTCACGATTAATCATTTATAACAATCTGGTGACCCCGACATGATTTGAATTTGGGGTTTGGGACCCCTTCCCAGCCATAAGGTGCCTTGCTGATTTTAGTGGTCTGAACGGGATTGGGAATTCGCAAGGCCAATCAAAAATCACCAAACCGAAACCAGAGCCACAGCCAAAGAGGGATAAAAACGGGCCCAGTTCTCAGAATATCGGCAAGATCCAGGGGATCTCCGAGCCCAAGGTCCTTTTTCCACTCGGAAATCAATGTGCACGAAGAATCCACGCGGGAAAGGAACCATGAGTATTGCGTGGTTGATTGGGGTGTGACTGAGCGTGTGTGTGAGACGTGACTCTGTCACAAAGCGAGTGTGGACCCCACGATCGCATTTCCACCATCCCGCGGGAAATGTGGTCAGTCCAGGGGGAAGCGGACGCTTTTTCTTAACACACGTGGGACCCGGGACTCATAGGGAGTTCAGGGGGAATCGGTCACGGTTGGGTCAGAAAGGGGAGAAAAAGACGGTCCTGGAAAATTCCAGGAGCCCATCTGCCTTCTGATCCGGAGAAAACAGGTAAGAAAACCAGAGATCAGTCGAAAAGTCAGCAGAACGGTTCTCCGTGTGACTGAGTAAGACTGGCGGTGTTTCGCAAGCTCAGGAAATTGACATCAGACAAGAATTCGGGACTCGCAACCAGTGTCCGAGCCAGAGGAGACAAGGTGAGAAAATTCGCAGGCGGGATTTTTGGAAAAATGGGGTTGGGAAAAAGCAGGTTCCAGAAAAAGCCCCAGGAAAAATCTCCACAGGGTCCCGAGAAAGTTCTGCCAGAAATCCCAAGGGAGAGTCCGTTGGGGTGAATGCTAGAACACTGGGACGAGAGCCCCAGGAGAGCGGACAGGTCCAAGGAGAAAATGATACATTTTTTCATGGAAAAATAGGGAGGGAAGGAGATCGGAAAATACGTGGTCTGGCCGATTTTCAGCACGTTTGAGGCATGGACTTGCGAGTCCCTGTACGATCACGTATTTGATCGCCACCCGCAGGATTTTGAGGAAATTGAGTATGCCGAAATGTGGAGGTACGCTTGTATGAGTTTATACCCGGTACAAGCTCTCTGATGTGCAGCAAACAGGGGAAAGGAATGGGAACCCTTGGACAATCTTCCACCTCCTTACCTTGTTCCTCCGCCCCAGCCCGGAACAGTCCAGACACCGCCGGTGCCCGCATTGCCTCTCAAGGCAGCGATCCCACTGGGTCAGGTTTCGGCGCTGCCACTCCCACCAGAGCAGGCTGCAGCGCCTCCCTTCCACGTGAACAAGTGGTGGCACCTCCGCTCCCATGTGAGCAGCCGCTGCTGCCGACCCTTCCCAAAACTGAAGAAAAACAGGTAACTTTCCCCAAAGCCAGCTCTCCCCTAGCCCATCAAACGAGGTGGCGAACGAGGAGGGCAACCACGGGAGACAGTGAAGATGAAGAAGAAAAGCCCGGCATCTTTCCTTTACAGGAGGTGCCGACGGCTCCGGGAGTTATCGGCTTCATACACACACCGATGGATACTGGAGATGTGAGGGCGTTCAAGAAAGAGATGGGAAAATTGATGGATGATCCTTTGGGGGTGGCGGAAAGGGTAGATGAATTTCTAGGGACCAGCACCTACACCTACGAGGATCTCAACACGATCCTGAGATCGCTGTTCAACAATGAGGAGAAGGAAATGATCCGACAAGCCACGATCAAAGATTGGGAATGGAGAAACCCCAATGGGGAAAGCGGGGACCAGAGGTGGCCAAACTAGAAACCATCCTGGAGTGCCCAGATGGAGGAGGGGAGGCAGAACATGATAAATCTAAAGAACATGATAATTCAGGGCATCAGGGAAGAGGTACCCAAGGGACAGAACATGAGTAAGGTACTCAGAGAATGCCAAGGAAAAGATGAGACACCCACAGAGTGGTTGGAGAGGCTCTGAAAGAGCCTGAGAATGTATTCGAGGACGGATCCTGATTCACCGATTGGGGCGGTTTTGCTGAAAACTCAGTTTGTGGCAAAATCTTGGGAGAACATTTGGAAAAAGTTAGAAAAGATAGATAGTTAGCAAGACAAGGAGTTGCAGGAACAGCTTCAGGAAGCCCAGAAAGTCTACATGAGACGAGACGAAGAGAAACAGAAGATCCAAGCTAAGGTATTGGTAGCTGCGGTAAGAGAAGCACAAAAACAGGAGCAGGTCAGAGACACGGCGAAAGTGGCGCCAGCAAAGAAGCAGAACCCTTCCCAAGGAAAAGGATCGAACAATCAAAAGAATGATTTCGAGTGCTATTACTGCAAGCAAAAAGGACACATCCAAAGAAATTGTCCCAACAACGCCAAGGACCAGGCAATGTTTCAAGAAGATTAGGAGTGTCAAGGGCTTTTCAGTTTCGGGTCTGGAACACCGAGGGAGCCCTTGATAAAATTAAAAATAAGATCCCACAGGCAGGAGATGTGGTTTTTGGTACACTTGAGGGTGAAACGGACAGCGGTGCAGCAGCTACTGCAAGGGTGCTCTCTGAGCAACGATTCAATGATGGTAATCAGGGCGAAAGGGGAACCCTTCAAGGTTCTGATCATAAAAGATGTAGAAATAGAGACAGAAAACAAAAAATGTACAGGAAATATATTATTGATTAAAGACGCAGATTTTAATTTACTAGAGTGAGACTTGATGGTAACCCTAGAAATCAGCTTAGCAGTGGAAAATTACCAGTTCAGGGTGAGAATGTATAAACTCACCGTCCAGGATGAGGAGAAATTAGATCCGAAGGTGTGGTATGTCCAAGGGGAAGATGGGAAGTTAGACATAGAGCCGATTCATGTCGAAATTGAGAGACCAGAGGACCCTATTTGGGTCAAAAAATATCCCATCTCCATGGAGGGGAGGAAGTGATTGAAACCGGTGATTGATGAATTAATAAAGAAAAAAATGTTGGATCCATGCATGTCTCCGCACAACACCCCAATTTTGGCTGTGAAAAAGACAGACGGTAGCTATAGGTTAGTGCAAAATTTAAGAGCTGTGAATCAGAAAACTAAGACTTTGTTCCCCACGGTCTCAAACCCTTAGACCTTGCTGAATAACATTTCTCCCAAGGACACATGGTACAGCGTGATTGACTTGAAAGATGCTTTCTAGACCTGTCCTTTAGCAGAGGGCAGCAGAGACTATTTTGCATTTCAGTGGGAAGACCCAGAGACGAACAGAAAGCAGCAGCTCAGATGAACATCGTTGCCTCAGGGCTTCGTTGATTCCCCAAATTTATTCGGGCAAGCACTTGAGCAGGTGTTGAGTCACTTTGTACCAACGGACGGAACAAAATTGCTACAATATGTAGATGATTTGTTGGTTGCAGGTCCAGGGGAGGAGGTTGTGAGGGTGAACACCATTGAACTTTTGAACTTTTTCGGGGAAAAGGAGTTGAAGGTGTCAAAGTTGAAGTTGTGATTCACAGAGCCCGAGGTCAGATGCTTGAGACATTGGTTAACCAAAGGAAAAAAGAAATTGGATCCAGAGAGGGTGGCAGGGATGATTGCCTTACCACCCCCGCAAACGAAAAGGGAAGTCAGACAACTTTTGGGGCTGTTGGGATATCGCCGGCAGTAGATTGAAGGGTACAGCGAAAGGGTGAAGTTTCTATACGAGAAACTCACCACGGACCGAGTCAAATGGACAGAAGAAGCCGAAGAAGAATGCAGGAGAGTCAAGGAAGCACTCACAGCAGCACCAGTGCTGAGCCTCCCTGATGTGAAGCAACCTTTTCAGTTGTTTGTGGATGTGAGCAATCACACAGCACATGGGGTACTGACACAAGACTGGGCAGGGGTCAGGAAACCAGTAGGTTACTTGTCGAGGCTTTTGGACCCGGTCAGCAGAGGCGGGCCCACCTGCTTGCAAGCGATTGTCGCTGTAGCATTGCTGGTAGAAGAAGCTAAGAAGGTAACCTTCGGGGCACCTTTGGTAGTATTTGCACCGCACAATGTGCAGGGCATACTACAACAGAAAGCAGATAAATGGCTTACTGATGCTAGATTGCTAAAGTATGAGGCCATTTTGATTCACTCACTAGATTTGGAACTGCAGACAACAACCACACAGAACCCTGCGCAGTTTTTGTTTGGAGAGGCTTCAGAAGAGCTTGTTCTCGATTGCATGGAAGTAGTTAAATTACAGACAAAAATCAGAGAGGATTTGGAGGAGGAAGAGTTAGATGAAAGAGAAAAATAGTTTGTAGATTAGTCAAGCAAAGTGATTGATAAGAAAAGGAAATCAAGATACGCAGTCGTAGATGAACGAACAAGAAAAGTAATTGAAGCAGGTCCCCTGAGCGCAAGTTGGTCGGCACAGGCTTGCGAACTGTGTGCAGTTCTGAGAGCCTTGAAAGGACTGAAAGGGAAAAAGGGAACAATTTTTACAGATTCTAGGTATGCCTTTGGAGTGGTTCACACCTTTGAGAAAATCTGGAAAGAAAAGGAGGTGATCAACACCAGGGGAAAGAGACTGATGCAAGGGGAATTGATCCGGCAAATCTTAGAAGCTCTAAGGGGGCCAGAGGAAATTGCAGTAGTCCACGTGAAGGGACACCAGGCAGGGATTCAGTTCCGAACCTGGGGAAACAATTTGGCAGACCAGGAAGCAAAGACCGCGGCACTGATGACGGTATGTACCCCGGAGATTAAAGGGATTGAAGTCCCAGATGACCCTCCTCAGCCCTCCCAAAAGGAGATCGAAAGCTATGAGAAGATTAGGGAGAAATTAGAAAAAGGTAAGTAGAAATTACCAGATAAGAGAGAACTAATCTCTAAGGGTTTTACCAGGAAGATTTTGAGGAAACTGCACCAGTGAACACATTGGGGGGCACAGGCCCTGGCAGAACAATTTTTGAAATTTTTCGGGTGCAGGGGAATTTACGAATTGGCCAAACGGGAAGTACAAGGATGCCTGATTTGTCAGAAAGTTAACAAAACTAAGGCAAGACAAGCCATCCTGGGGAGTCGCCCCATTGCGTACCGACCATTTGAAAGGATTCAAGTCGATTTCACGGAGTTGCCAAAAGTGGGGAGATTCAAGTTGGTGCTTGAGATCGTGGACAAATTGACCCATTGGGTGGAGGCTTTTCCCAGTCCATGGGCAACGGCTCAGACGGTGTCCAGAAAATTACTGGAAAAAAATTGTGCCCCAATATGGGGTGGTGAACTACATTGATTCTGACCAAGGAACACATTTTACATCAAAAATTATTAAGCAGATGGCTGAGGCACTAGGCATTCAGTGGGAATACCACACTCTGTGGCATCGTCAGAGCTCAGGACAGGTGGAAAGAATGAATCAGACCTTGAAAGCACAGTTATCTAAATTGATTTTAGAAACTCGAATGTCTTGGCTGAAATGCCTACCTTTAGCCTTGCTTAATATCAGGACAATGCCTCATTCAGAGACGGGGCTCTCACTGTTTGAGATGCTATATGGGATGCCATATAGGCATGGGATGCCAGTGGGACACCCCAGGCTTGAGGACAGCCAGATTCAACCATATTTGGTAGCGATCAACAAAAATTTGCAGGAACTTAGGAAACAAGAGATAGTATCTCAGAGTGCTCCTCTTGGATTTGCTATCCACAAAATTCAACCAGGTCACAGAGTGCTTGTGAAAGTGTGAAAAAATGTACCCCTCTCCCCTCACTGGGAAGGTCCCTTTCTTGTGCTCCTGACAACAGACACGGCGATTCGGACGGTGGAGAAAGGCTGGACACATGCGTCTAGGGTGAAGAAAGTCAAACACCAGGAGGAAGCACCCGAGTGGAGAGTCACTTCTTCCCCAGGCGACTTGAAACTCAGACTCCAACGTCCTTGTAAATGACCAACGGCGAGCGGATAAGTTGTATACTGCCTGACTGTGTAAACTATCTGTTTGTACATTTCAAGTGTAAATATTGTCAGGGGGCGTTTGTTGTACACTGTAGAAATGTTTTGTGGAGATAGCCAAAAATTCCAAAACTTTGTGAAAGTTGTAAACCGGTATGTTTATTATTACAGCACTGGATGCATGGGGAGATTACTCTCCTTAAAAGGCATGCATACCTCTGGGAACTTCAGGTCCCTTTTTATCCCCCTCTCAAATACATATGCATACAGTTTCACAATAGGTTCATACATATTCATTTTTAGGAATTTTGCGTGACATTTGCCACTAGTTCTTCTTTATCAGAAAGAATTCCTAGGTCAGGCTGACCTGCTTTCACAGCAGTCTCTGTCTCTCTTTATCACCCTCTTTCTCCCCCCCTCCCCCCCCCCCCTTATCTCTGTCCTTCATTGAAGCAGTTTCCCTTGAGCCTAGGCCTTGCAGTCAGGCTACACAGACTTAAAGATGTACATTTCACCTAAATCAAAATGGATTTCTACTCTGGAGAATTTCTACTCTGTCTCAGAAGGAGACAGAGGTCAAAGAGATTGTGCACTCAGTGTCTGGAAGAGGAGCTTGAGCTGACTGACCGAATCCTAACCCTAGCCACAAGCCTAAGAATCATTGAATTAGATTCACAAGAGTGATTTCACATTTTTCAGAACGGAGTGCTTTGAAAGCTCAGATCTAAGGCAGAAGTTCTGGATGTAGAGTGCCAGAAATCAGTCAAGGTACTGTGCAGCTCAGATGCCGTCAGAATTTCACGGTGGGGCACCTTCAAAAGGAAGTATGCGGCTAGGTCAGAAAATGTATTCCCTGAAGAATACTCGTGCTGCTGCGAAGATGGTCTTCCTCGCCGCTGGTGGCACCCCAGAGGGCGGAGGCAAAGGCAGAAGAGTACGCCTGGTGAGAATCCTGATTGGCCTGAGCCTAGCCATGTGCGGGACCCAGAGTCTGCACATCGAGGTCCCGATGAGAGGCGGAAATGAGAGCTCCGCAGATGAGTGTGGTAATTGCTCTCAGGTAGTCCCAGTTGAGCGAGGATACGGGAAATCCTCAGCATACCAAGCCCCAGAGGAGTGCATCAGAGAGCCTGGCAGGTACTGTTGGAGAAACGGCACAAGAGTCAAATTATGTAAATTGGACAAAGAGATTTAATGTATGGATCCCAAGGCAAAGTCATGGAACGAGCAGTCAAGCAAGCACCAGCATCAGATACGGAGAAAGAATGCAGAAATAATGTCAATCCCCGTTTGCAACCAATGTAATTGAACAATGTAGGTTAGAAGAAAAACAGAATTGATTTTTGTCGCATATCACCAGGTGAATCCATTGTGTTATGACAATGCGAGGCTGGAGATATGCGTGATAAATGAGAAAATGTATTAGATAAAAAATAAAGTTAAATTTGATAGCAAATTTACCCTAAACAGAAAACCAATCATATTAGATTTAGCACAGGCGAATGATGATAAGGTGTGCTTGCAATATAACAGAGTTGTCTGCTTTGCAAAAAATAGTGACCATCCTGAAAGAAAGATAAGAGAAATCACTCAAGAATTGAAAAGAGTCAGAACTGAAAAAGAAACGAATTGAACAAAAGAGATAAAAAACTCTGGGAGAACAGTATGAATTACTTGAGAAACAATACGCTGATGGGGAATTACCTTCCCTGGGCAGAAACCTATTCACTGATTTGATGCAGGAAATTGCAACTTAACTAGGATTTTCAAATTGCTGGATTTGCAGGGGGCTGAAGTCAGCAAAAAAAAAAGGCCATAGAAAAGAGAAAGTTTGGCTCTGGAACAGCTTCTGAAATGAGACAATCCGAAGGTCTCAAAATTAGCACAGAGGCCTGAGGGATAGATTTTAGACCAGAAGGCGATTAGAACTATTTGCATCAGTCGAAAAAGAAAAGAATATACCGAAATAGTGAGATACACTCCATGTATAACTACCCTGATGGTAAATTCAAACAATAAGGACAAGGTCTGGCAACCGGAACCCCCTATGGGGTACTGGAGTCAGAAAAATGAGACCAACTGTGAATAGAACAGAAAGATAAGACTTTGCTGGGTCAAAAATCCTGGAGCCAACCCTTACCAATCCTTGGAGGGCCTGAAAGAATACTGAGGAGACCCAGGGAGAACGAACATTAGATGGAAAGCCCTGGATGGAATTTATTAGATTTGCAAGAAAAAGGCATACAGTGAGTTACCCCCGAGGTGGAAGGGATCATGCACTCTGGGCACGATCTGGCCAGTCTTCTTTACTCTCCCTCAAACAAAAAGTAACTTATTAGGAACTCCTTTGTACAAGACCCTGAGGAGGGAGAGAAGAAGTCTGTAAAAGATGATACCTGTCATAAGTGGCAAACAAACTTGGGGAGAAGAAGAGTGGCCGGCTGCAAGAATAATTGATTATTATGGACAGGCCATGTGGGCTCAGGATAGAAGCTACAGATATAAAACTCCAATTTATCTACTGAACCGGCTGATCAGGCTGCAGGCAGTGGTAGAAATTGTATCAAATCACACCTCAGAAGCCCTGAATTTACTTAGTCGGCAGCACACACAGGTACGGGCATTTGTGTACCAGAATCGAATAGCTTTAGACTATTTGCTGGCCGAAGAAGGAGGAGTGTGTGGAAAGTTCAATGAATCAAAATGTTGTATTGAGATTGACGATTATGAAGAGACCATAAGAAGATTAGCAGCCGAGATCAAGAAAGTAGCCCATGTCCCAGTCCAAAAATGGAATTCAATTTTACAATCATCATAGTAAGACAGATTGTTTGATGGGGCCTGGTGGAACAAAATAATATTCTTTGTGCTGTGTTCAGTAGCCGGAATCCTATTTCTGCCATGTCTAATTCCTTGTTTTATTAGACTGATCCATTCTGTGGTACAGGGGATGCAGATAGCAATAGTGCCCCTGGACCTGGAATTGGCTTCCGGAAGCAACACACCTAAAATCATGAGCCTGGGACAAAAGAAGTATGCAAGCAATGCTGCCGAAGTATTGGCGAAATTTGAAAAACGAGTGAAAACGAGTGTGAACAATACTGAGTATCAGAGTATTCCACAAGGAAAGCATAAGATAATTTATTAAAGTTTTGTTTTCTTTGTGAAAGACCCTTAAAGGTGACAAGTAGAGGTAAAAATAAATAGATTTTAACAATTTAGATTATAAAAAAACCCATGAATTAAATTAGTGATAAAAAAGGGGAAGGATTGTAATATATAGTAAAGATAAGTCATGCTATTAATGTATAGTATAAAAAATTGTAAAAATTCAAAACACATGTCTCTGACCACCTTGGCCAGAGAGCAGCTGTCTATTCAGATTACAACGAATTCCCAGACACAAGCTAAGATAGCGATCGACGCTTTAACGTAAGAATAGAAGCTTCCAGGGCGATAATCACCACTATCTTGAGTCGTAGGGAACCACCTAAGAGCGATTATCGCCTTGCCGATTGCATCAATCAAGATAGTCAGCGGTGCCAAACCTATACATCTGAATACATGGCTTCCCTGGAGCCCATCAAGGCTGACTACACACCTGGAACCAACCTTTGTCCAGCTCTGCACATTGAAAAGAACAGCGATGAATGTGAACAGTTAAAAAAGAAATTTGGACATCTTTGCCTCGGGCACAATAAACTGTATAAAACCTCGCCGCAAGAAGCAGCATTCGTGAACAGGAGAGACTCTGACACTCTAGAGGTCGAGTCCAAGTTCACCCAGTGCCAACCCCAGGCTCGACGCTGTCTCTTTAGCTGTGGTAGTTTTGGAGACCGAAATTCGGTGACGTAGATAAATTAATAAATCTTTCCGAAATTTTTGATAATTTAGCTCACGAATAATCATTTATAACAACACCAATAAAGACATCTCTGTGGAACCTCACACAGTCTTCTCTCTCTCCCAGCGTCTGCCAAAGGCACTTAGCAAGCAAAAGAGCTGAAATCACTAATGAGCTGATAATCACAAATGAGCTGATCTCACTTAAGAGCTGAGCTTGCTAAGACTGCCTGTGGCTGGGAGCCTACCTGAGGGGCCAGGACAGGTCATGCTTAATTGGGATTCTCTGTCTTGGGCACCTACGGCGGCCAGGGTCAGGGAGACCCTGAAAACACCAGAGTCGCCTCAGAAGATGCCATCTCCTGGTGCAATAAAGCCCAGGAAATCCTTCATGGACTAGCTGAATTGACTGGCAATTCAGTTTCAGAGCCAGCATCCCAAATATACAAAACAACCATATTGATTTAAGATAATGAATAGAGACCTGGATATTTTTCCTCTGATTGCAAATAAAACAGAAGATTAGAGTTGCCATAAGACATTTCTTTAGCTTGACTATGTCAGCTTTAGTTAAACCGTATGTCACATTATAACCCTTAAAAAAATCCCATTTGTTTCTCTGAGTCAGGTTTGGAAGCACGTGCTGGGCAATCACAATACCTGGAGCTGAACCCCAGCTTGCTGTAGAATCACATTTAATATCTGTCTTGTAAAATTTTTGAACACTTTCATCAAGTGACTAGACATTGGAAAATCCAGTAGGTATCTGTGCATTAAATCAGACTCAGGATAAGATTGTGTCTTGGTTTGAAAAGACAGGTATGTGCTAAGGAAGGCAGGAGCCTCCCCTGAAATGGAAAATGTAAACTCCCTCCCTCCAAATTGTTATAATTTTGAAATTAAGGGGCTCTCAGTCAAAGATATGGGAGCAGGAATAACAGTTCTTTATTAGGGAAGAAAATAAAAATAGAATAAACAATGCAGTAATACAAAACAACACTGACAGAGTCAGAATACAACCTGACACCCTGTGGGTCAGAGTGTTGGTAGCAATCCAATTGAAATGGTGGCTGCAGTCCTCCTGGAGTGATAGATGTGGTTCTGTTGAAGCAGTGATCCTGTAGAAGGGTGGTCTTCCTCTGAAGATCCAGTGGTGGTGTAGATGGGCCTGGTCTTCCTCTGGGAATCCAGTGGAGAAGAAAGCTGCTTCTCTCGGAATCCAGTGGAAAAGGCTGTCTGTGGTCTTCCTGATTATATCCAGATAGGAATGCTTGGCTCCTCCCTCTGGGCAGAGCTTCTCACAATGGGATGATGTAATTTTATCAGTCATGCAGTGAGACTCAATGGCCCATTAACAGAAGGTATCTCCCCGGAGGGAGGATTGGTTTGTGGAAGAGATAAAGAAAACTGCCCAATTAACAGAAGATAACTGCTCCACAGATAGGAATAGAATACACACACACATTTCAAACCTAAGACATTATCCGCCCTTTATTCTATTTCTGATCTACATCATACCAAAATCAATAAACTCTACACAATGAAACCTTCCACACAATTTTCACTTAAGACTAGGTTTCCCTGTGGTATACAACAGGCTTCTCCATCTTTTTGCATTAGCCACCAAGTGTAACCAGGTCCTTGAGCAGAAACAATCCTATGGATGGGTTTGTCTTTGCCTGAGGTGGGACTAATCCAAACAGTCTTTCCTAAAATACCTTTCATGTGTACCACAGGGACTTTATCTCCATCCA
The DNA here is from genome assembly GCF_051311805.1 of Agelaius phoeniceus. Classification (NCBI taxonomy): domain Eukaryota; kingdom Metazoa; phylum Chordata; class Aves; order Passeriformes; family Icteridae; genus Agelaius; species Agelaius phoeniceus. The sequence goes on along the minus strand of NC_135301.1, from coordinate 9,275,406 downwards.
CTGTGTGCAATGGTTTAGACTGGGCAGGACCAGCTCAATTGATGGACCCTCAGGTGTTGACCATCCAGGTGGCTTTTGCTAAGTACATTTCCCAATTTCTGAAGGTTCCCCTGCCAAGAGTCTTCAGGGTAGTCTTAAGTAGTCCATTGCGCTGTTCAACTTTCCTGGAAGCTGGTGCATGATAGGGGATATGATATATCAATTCAGTACCGTGTTCTCTGGCCTGGGTGTTTATAAGGCCGTTCTTGAAATAGGTCCCGTTGTCTAACTCAGTTCTCTCAGGGGTGCCATGTCTACAGAGGACTTGCTTTTCCACGCTCATGATGGTGTTCTGGGCAGTAGTGTGATGTCACCCTGGTTTTTTAAGATTTTCTAAGCCTTCTGATGTTGACATTCTTGTAGTGAACTTTCTCACACACTTTCTGTAAATAACTCATTGTTTTGCATTCCTTTATGGAGGAGGAGAGAGTTGATGGACTGTTGGTTCAACCAGTGGCATTGGAGAGGTGCCACTGTCATCCTCCAATCCACTGTCACTTTTGGAAAACTATAAATGTTGGAGTCAGAAAATAAACGGCCCATTTTTCTCTTTCACCTTGAGAACGGTGTGAGCGTGTGTTCTTTTGTGTCCTACAGCGACATCTGGTGACCGCCGAGTGTATTGCAGCGGATTGCGGTGAGGTTTTTTCCCCCTCTCTTTGGTGCTTTGCCTGCTGTTCTTGGGGTAATGGCAAGTGCTGTGGGTGTCGAGGAGGATCTCCTCCTTTTGGATCTTTGGAGGGGGGTCCTGGAGTGGAAACGGATTTCTGTTTCCTGGCATGATTTTGAGAGATTGTTTCTGTGGGCCTGAGAGCGAGGGTTTCTTTCAGGCCCTGAGAAGGTGTTCTCCAGGGAGGAGTGGTCTCGTGTGGGGACCCGCCTCATGGAGGCCCTTTTTGATGATTGCACTCTAGATGCGGGACCGCTGCTGGTGCAGTGGAAAAGATGTGAGGAGCTTTGGGAGGGGTCTGGTTCTTGTACCCCTCGGAGTTCCCAGGGAAGCCCTTCTGTCTTGGACGTGGAGGAGGGGGAGTTTGAGTTTCTGTCCGATGTGGAGTCCGCCTCCCTGCCTCTGGACAGTGTGCTGGGGGGCGGAGCCCCGTGGGTTTCTGGGGGCTCTGTGGATTTGGCGGGCCGTCCTCGCCCCTCCTCACCCTGCGTGGGCGGTGGGGTGGGGGACGGGTTGCCTTTTCTTTGTGCCTTCCCGGCTTTTGAGGACCAGCCTCCGCCTCGGCTTGAGTCTGGTTCGGTGACGACTTGGTGTCCGAATTGCAGTGTTTCCACGAAGTTCCCCCTGACCACAGTGGGGGCGGGGTCGCCCGCCTCTGAGCCGGGCTCCTCAGTGGGGGGGGGGGGGGGGGGGGGGGGCGACTTCGCCCATCTCTGGGCCTGCGCAGCCTGCTGGGCATGCGCAGTCGGTGAACGCAGCCGGGAGTGGGGCGTCAGTCGGTGTTCTGTCCGGCCCCGCTCCGGTGGGCGGGCAGCCCGCCCCTCTCCGCTCGGTGGGGGCGGTGCCTGCTGTGCAGTCTTGTGGTTTGGGACGGACCCTCATAGGGGGCTTGCTGGGCTCCCTGGTGCCGCCCCGCAGTGACGCAGCTGCGCGGGCCGCACCTCTCTCGGCATCCCGTCCTTCCCCTGTGTCGGGGGCTGGGGGCTCCGCGCCGGTCTCGTCCTGGTCTGCGCCGAAATTGCGGGCCGTGCCGGCACCTGCGTCCACCAAGGCGCCCCCTGCTGGAGCTGTAGCACGACAGGGTGCTGGGTGTTTACCTTTAGTGCACCTGTTGACACAGCCAGTGGGAGGCTGGTGGGTGCCTGGGGCCACGGCACTTCCTCGTCGAATTTGTGGACGCTTCCCGCGTGCCAGGTGACCGTGCCTCCGAGGCACCCCGAGCGTTTTTGGCGAGAGGCCAAAACCAGGACCGACGAGATGAATGAGCCTGTCTCCTCACGGCACCTGCAGGGTCGCGGGGTGGGCTCCTTTAGCTCTGCCGGTGCTGCAGTGGCCCAGGGCTGAGTGGTGTTGGCCTGGCTCCCAGGCAATCTTCCTCTCTTGGCCCTGTAGGGCCCGAGGACCGGGGCACGGCAGGTGCGGTGGCTTTGCCAGGGGATCCTCAGGTTTTCCCTGAGCTCAGGGGCATTGCTCATAACACCCATGAACCCCTTTCATATAAGCTGGAGAAAGAGCTCCATGAGGCAGTTGCTCAGCATAGTTTAGGGTCCGCTGAGGTTATGCGGACTCTCCGGAGGGTTGGTTCGGATATGCTGACACCTCACGATCTCCGTCGTGTGGCACGTTCTCTTTTTGACCCTGTGCAGTATGGTGTCTTTGAAACCAAGTGGGCTCGGTTGGCGGCCCACGCGGTGTTGCGGAATGCTACGCTGGGTACGCAGGACCCCAGGCGTGGGGTTGTCGCTGACATGCTGCTGGGAACAGGGCTTTATGAGAATGTTCAAGGGCAGGTTGGATTTGATCCCCTTGTGCTTGAACAGTGCCACTCGCTGGGCATGGCTGCGATTGTTCAGACCCTGGAAATGGCTGCTCCGAGGCCGCCGTTCCCGACCATTGTCCAGGGGGATGACGAGCCTTTCATGACGTTTGGGGAAAGGCTGATTGCATCCGTGGAGAGGCAGGTGCCTGATCCTGTGGCAAGGAGCGTTACGATTACGAACCTTGTCAAGTGCAATTGCAATGCTGCTTGTAGGAAAGTCATAGTGGCTCTGCCTGGTGATCCTACTGTCTCTGAGATGGCGGAGGCCTGTGCGGACATCGTCCCCCTGGATCGGAAGTTGGCTGCCGTGGCTGCCGCTGTGCAGCCAGTTTGGGCGGCGCCGCAGGGCAAGCGGCCACAGCGGGGGACTGTGCAGGCTAGCAAGAAGCAGGGGAAGAAAGCGCAGAAGGTGAAATTCCCCATGTTCTTGTGCAGTCAGTGTGGTAGGCCGAATCATATGTCCAGTGTTTGCAAGGTGATTGTTCATGCTAATGGCCACGCTTTGCCAGGCTCGGGAAACATCAAGCAGAGTGCACAGGAGGGACGCGTGCAGACACAAGCTTCTCTCCAGACCCCGGTGCCGATGGAGGTCTCCTTTGCCGGCTTGCAGCCAGCACCCGCGGATCAGCAGGAGTGGATGTCTGCACCGCGGCAGCAGTTGTCTCAGATTCTTCTGAAATACGCAAGGTTCCTCTGGATGCCTTTGGTCCCTTGGGTGGGGGCATGAGTGCTCTCCTTATGGGGAGGTCTAGTGCCACCCTTCAGGGCATCATTGTGCACCTGGGGCTCATTGATGCCGATTTCACAGGGCAGATTTGTGCCATGGTCTCCACACCCACCCCCCCGTCACAATCCCGAAAGGGACGTGACATGCTCAACTTGTGCCTTTTAAGTCCTCTGTTCGCAGGTCAGCTGACCAGTCGCATGGAGCTGGTGGTTTTGGATCCACTGGGCCTCTTCAAGTCCACTGGACTGCTGTCCTGACCAAGGACCGTCCCGAGATGCTGTGTACCCTGTCTGTTCCTGGTGTGACGCCGCCGGAAATCCACGTCCGTGGGCTTCTCGACAGTGGTGCTGATGTCACAGTTCTCTCCCTTGTGGCCTGGCCCCCGGAGTGGCCCTTGGATCCGGTCGGGACATCTGTCGCTGGCCTGGGAGGGACGGCGCAATGTTATGTGAGCCAACGGCCTGTGCTGGTCACGAACCCAGAGGGACAGATGGCCTGGGTTAGGCCTCATGTTACTTCTACTCCTGCGAACCTTTGGGGGAGGGATGTTCTGTCTGTCTGGGGGGTGCGCATTGGGACGGATTTTTGATGGGGGCCACTGCAGTGAAGGGCGCAGAGTGTCCGACGCCTCCTATACGGTGGCTGGTGGACAAACCTGTATGGGAAAAGCAGTGGCCCCTCCCTGAAGAGAAGTTGAATGCCCTTCAGAATCTGGTGCAGGAGCAGTTGGACCAGGGTCATCTGAAGCTGTCTACCAGTTCCTGGAACACCCCTGTCTTCTGCATCAAAAAGAAATCTGGGAAATGGAGGTTGTTGCAAGACCTCCGAAAGGTCAATGCTGTGATGGAAAGCATGGGAACATTGCAGGCGGGCATGCCATTGCCTACCATGCTTCCTGCAGACTGGCTGGTCCTCATTGTGGATCTGAAGGATTGTTTCTTTACAATTCCTTTGCATCCCGATGACAGACTGAAGTTTGCCTTCTCAGTGCCAGCAATTAACGAGGCTGAGCCCGCACAGAGATATCAATGGAGGACATTGCCTCAGGGCATGTGCAATTCTCCTGCCATATGCCAGTGGTATGTGGCCCGTGCCTTGTCTGGAGTTCTCAAGCAGTTTCCTGATGAGCGTCTGTATCATTATATGGACGACATTTTGGTGGCCGCGTCCCCCCAGGATGAGCTGCTGAGGATTCAGCCTCGGTTGCTCAATGCTTTGCATGCTCATGGACTGCAGGTGGCTCCAGAAAAGGTTCAACAACAACCACCTTGGAAGTATTTGGGGGTCAAAATTCTGGAACGGACGATCTGTCATCAGGAGGTGCAATTTGTGCATTCTGTGAGGACACTGAAAGATGTTCAGAAATTGGTAGGTGTCATCACTTGGTTGCGTCCGTATTTGGGAGTAACCAATGCACAGCTGTCTCCTCTGTATGATTTGTTGAAAGGAGACTCTGATCTAAAGTCACCTCACATATTGACCCCTGAGGCGCATAAGGCGTTGGAGGTGGTTCAGCGAGCTGTTTCGGCTTGCCAAGTTTATCGCATTGATCCCTCCATTGATGTCACTGTGTTCATCACCACTCCAGATTCGTATCCCACGGGCATCATTGGCCGGTGGAGTGACAAATGGTCTGATTCCTGGCACATTTTGGAATGGGTTTTCCTGCCCCATCAGCCACAGAAGACAGCAACTGCATTGTTTGAGCTGATTGCTTGCTTGATAATCAAATGCCAGCAACGGTGTTTGCAATTGATGGGTGCGGATCCTGCAAAGATCATACTCCCGGTGCAATGGGAGGATTTTGACTGGAGCTTTGAAAACAGTGTGTCCCTGCAGAGTGCCCTGGAAAATTTTTCCGGGCAGATCATTTATCATCTGCCCAGCCATAGGCTACTGCATATGGAAAAGTCCACGCAAATCTCTTTGCGGCCCAAAAATAGCCAGGAACCTGTGCAAGGACCCACCGTCTTCACTGATGGTTCAGGGAGGACTGGGAAGGCCATTGTTACCTGGAGGGACGGATCTGAGTGGCAGGTTCTGGAAGGCCATGAGGATGGGTCAGCCCAGTTGGTTGAACTGAGGGCTGCTGTCATGGCATTTGAGAGATTCTCCCAGGAGCCTTTCAACTTGGTCACGGATTCCGCCTATGTGGCTGATATTGCACAGCGGTTGGGTCATTTGGTCTATAAGGAGGTCAGTAATCCTGCCTTGTTTCACTTACTGAAGACCTTGTGGTGTGCCATTCAGGCCCGGGTTCATCCATTTTATGTTCTGCATGTGAGGAGTCACACCAATTTGCCAGGCTTTATAGTGGAAGGCAATGCGAGGGCTGACAAGCTGGCTAACCCAGCGTGGGTAGTGCCTCAGCCTGATACACTCGCGCAGGTCAAGGCATCACATGGGTTTTTCCACCAAAACGCACATACCCTGCAGAAGCAGTTTCAGCTGACGCCAACTGAGGCTCGTGACATTGTTGAGTCATGTGATGACTGCCATGCACTTGCTCCGCCTTTGCCGGCAGGGGTGAACCCCAGAGGCCTTCAGGCCTTGGAGCTTTGGCAGACCGATGTCACCCAGATTGCCGAGTTTGGCCGGCTCAAGTATGTGCATGTCACTGTGGACACGTTCTCCTCTGCGATGTGGGCTTCGGCTCACACTGGGGAGAAGGCCCATGATGTCCTTGCCCACTGGAGGCAGGCCTTTGCCGTTCTGGGCATACCTTCTGCTGTGAAAACCGACAATGGTCCTGCTTACGCATCGCAAAAGGTGCGGCAGTTCCTGCAGTTGTGGGGTGTTTTGCGCAAGTTTGGTATCCCTCATTCTCCGACTGGTCAAGCTATTGTAGAGCGCGCTCATGGTACTCTGAAGCGGGTTCTTCAAAAACAAAATCAGGGAATGCAGCGTGAAACCCCACACAGTCGGTTGGCAAAAACTTTGTACACAATCAATCATCTCACTGTGCTGCAGAACTCAAATAACCCTGTCATTTTGAATCACGATCTCTCGTTGCAGGCTGCAGACGAGGCACATCAGCCTCGAGCGAAGGTCCAGGTGCGGAATTTAGTCACCAAACAGTGGGAAGGTCCCTACGACCTTATCTCTTCGGGGCACGGATATGCTTGTGTATCCACAGATACTGGGGTACGCTGGGTACCTTCGAAATGTGTTCGCCCTGACCTGCGACCGCAGAGGCAGAATCCAGCCGATGAGCAAGACGGAGACCGTGACCAACCTGAAAGGGATCAAGTGGGTGAATCATTGAGTGATGACTCGGATGCAGATGATGGGAGTGATCGCTCCGATGATTCGTCCGCAAGTGGACACTGAGCATTGTTCATGTTTTCCTTTTTACATTGTTCATTTTCTTTTCTTTTTCTTTTTAAATGGAAAAAGGGTGAGATGTCACCCTGGTTTTTTAAGATTTTCTAAGCCTTCTGATGTTGACATTCTTGTAGTGAACTTTCTCACACACTTTCTGTAAATAACTCATTGTTTTGCATTCCTTTATGGAGGAGGAGAGAGTTGATGGACTGTTGGTTCAACCAGTGGCATTGGAGAGGCGCCACTGTCATCCTCCAATCCACTGTCACTTTTGGAAAACTATAAATGTTGAAGTCAGAAAATAAATGGCCCATTTTTCTCTTTCACCTTGAGAACGGTGTGAGCGTGTGTTCTTTTGTGTCCTATAGCGACAGTGTGAGGCACAGGGTAGGTCTCCAACCATCCTGTGGTGGCTTCCACCATGGTCAGCATATAGAGCTTGCCTTGTCATGTCTGGGGCAGTGTGATGTAGTTAATCTGCCAGGCCTCCCCATAGTTATATTTGGACCACTGCTTACCATACCATAGGAGCTTCACTCGCTTGGCCTGCTTGATGGCAGCACATGTCTCACAGTCATGGATAACCTGGAAAATACTGTCCATGGTTAAATCTACCCCTCAGTCTCATGCCCACTTCTAGGTGGCATCTCTGCCCTGATGACCTGAGGCATCATGGGCCCATTGAGCTAGGAACAACTCCCCCTTATGTTGCCAATCTAAGTCTGTCTTTGACAACTCTATTTTTGCTGCCTGATCTACCTGTTCGTTGTTTTGTTGTTCCTCATTATCCTGACTTGTGGACATGGGCATCTACATGACAGACTTTCACAGGTAGCTTCTCTACCTGAATGGCAATGTCTTTCCACTCATCAGCAGCCCTGATTGGCTTTCCTCTATGCTGCCAGTAAGCCTTTTTCCACCTTTCCAGCCAGCCCCACAGAGCATTGGCTACCATCCAAGAATCAGTATAAAGGCAGAGCTTTGGCCACTTCTAATAACCTCTCAATGGTGTTATTATAAAGCAGAGCAATAGGGCTCAGGAGCTCAGTCCCTGAGTAGGGACCGGGTGCCCGAAGCTAGCTCGCTCATGCCAAGGCCACGGGGCTACCATCTAGCAAGCATGGTGATTATCAGCTCTATAGTGTTTTCAAGCTCTTAGGATTTCAGCTCTGCTTGCTAGGTAGTGGTGCCCTGGGCTTGAGGCTGCAGCAGACGGAGAGAGAGGAGAAGGAGAAGGTGCAGGCTGTTCCATGAAGATGGCTTTATTTGGGGAGGTCCGTGAAGGGTCTCTGCTCTTCTTCTTTCTCCCCTAATGGGGTACAGTATGCTTCTTTTATAGGGTTGGAAAGGATCCAAGCTTGACCAATGGTAAGGGGTTAACATGACATTGCCTTATAGGGTTACAGAGATAGGTTAAGGGTGGAGGACAGGGAAACAGGAATTTTCTTTTGCTGTTTCAGCATTCCTATTGTTCATATTCTCCATGGTGCTCTTCCTAAATCTATGGGGTTTACTACAACTCCACTTTCTGTTTTTACAAAAAAGGCGTTCACTATAGTTCTTTTGAAACAGCGAACAAGGTACGAGAACATAGCTAACACAACAACAACTACAAGGAGAATCAACAACATTCCCTTAACCAAGGATGCAGCCCATCCTGTTAATTCCCATTGCCCGAAAAGTTCATTGATCCAGTCTGGGATTCTTTCTACTTTCAAGTCCTTCACGAGATCTTTCAGTTTCTGGATGTTAGCATGGATGGATTCCGAGCGTGAAGAGAGGTTGAAGCAGCACATCCCTTCGAAGTCTTCGCAGCCGTGCCCATGGGCAAGCAGCAGGAAGTCGATTGCTGCTCGATTTTGGAGCGAAGCCTGTCTTGTGGTTTCTTCTTCCTTTAAGAGATCACTCAAGGCTGCAGAAGTAGCGTTAGCTTGTTTACTGAGCCAGCACCCAAGGTGATTGATTTCACCGAGGGCTTTAGCTGCAGCTACCCTGGGTAAGAACAGGGAGACAGCAATCTTTTTTGGTTTGTTCCAATCATATAATTTAGGATCACAATTTTCATCAAATTCAGTGTAGGACCTTTTTTGTCATTTTGATTCACTTTGTTTTTTCCAATTATGTAACACGGTGATGTTTGGAGTAAGGGTAGAAAGTTTTCCAAGGGTACAGGGACCTCCCTGGAGTCGGGAGGGGATCCCAGCCCATACTCTGTCACCACAGATGAGAAACATTCCCTTGGGTAATACTTTGGGATGGAGAGAGGACACAGAAATCACACGAGCCGTGTAATTGCACCAATTGTGCGAGTTATAGGCTTTGTTAATTGGTGATATCTCTTTTCGATATGTATTTTTGTTCTGGTCAATTTCTGGCCAATTGTTTTTTGGATGTCTAAAGTAAAATTTGACTCAGTATGTGGCCTTGGAGGACCCCAACAGATCTAATTCTTGGGGTTCCTCTCGAGCATCTGGCAGAATTTTTGTCCACTCATCCCAAGTATCAGCCACATTGGGTCTCTTACCTGTGGTGCGGAGGATCTCTGAGTTATAGACAGGCCAGTCATCTGCTACAAAGGGAATTCCTACTACACATGTGGAAAGTGGATTATCAATGCTTCCCATGGACAAGCACATATTGTCTTGTTTTAATGTTTTTGCTAAGGTTACCCAAACATTATGGCTAGGCTGTGGGTTAATCCAGCTGAAGGCACGCGGTACGGTGAAGAACATCTGGGCAGCAGTGAGGACAGCAGCAACGGAGATATTTTTCATCTTTGGGCAGGAATAGGGCTTCTGATAGGGAATATAAGCAGAATTTGTTATCTTTATGATGAAAGGGTTTTCTGCCTTGTTCTTTTCTGTGTTCCCTTCCTCCCCCCCTTTTTCTTTTAATTTCTAAGCTACACTAAGGGAGGAGGAGTGGGTAGAAGGTTAAGGGGTTTTAAAAGGTTAGGGAGAGGGAATAACAGGGTTTTTTTTTTTGTTTTTTTTTTTTTTTTATTTATTTTTTCTTTCTTTAAATACAAAAAAAACCAGTGTAATAACATATAGTTCAGAGAACACTTTTGTGTTAAGGCTATCTATGGTCTGATGCAGCAGACTGTTGTTTAGCTTTCAGTTTTGTCTGCTGTCTTGTAATGGGGTGGTCTGTTCTTGTGTTTGTGGGTATTCGGCAACATCTTCGTCTCCAGGCAGAGCTGGTTTGGTTTTGAGGTGGTCTTGTGTTTGCCTCAGGAGAGTTCTTGTCCCCGTTTCCAGGAGTAGTGTTTGCAGTGCCTAGGTATGGCTTTATGTTTTTTTCCTGGGTACCACCTTGGACCGGATGGTAGTAGCACGCACGCATATCCTCTACCCCAGGTAATCAACTGGTGAGGCCCAGAAATTTGGTGTGTTTCAGGGTCCTTCACGAGCACAGGTGGTTTCTCAGTGAGCTTTGCTTGGGTGGTATTTGCAAAGTGGCGAAGTATTGGTGGGTCAGGCTCTGATGCTGTACAGTTCAGGAAGTTGATGACGTAAAGAGCCTTGCAAAGTCTTTCCACTGGAGATGTGATTCTCATGTCTCTGTTCTGTTGATCGAGGACTCTTTTGAGGGTTTGACGTGTCCTTTCCACGATGGATTGTCCTGTGGGGTTTACAGGTATGCCTGTCTTGTGTGCTATTCCCCATTCATTGAAGAACTCCTTTAACTTGCGGGAAGTGTAGGCTGGTCCATTATCTGTTTTAATCTCTTTTGGTACACCCAGGGCGGCAAAAGCAAGGAGAAAGTGTTTTATTGTGTGCATGGTATTTTCTCCTGCATGTGATGATGCAAATACTGCTCCTGAAAACGTGTCGACCGATACATGCACATATTTTGACCTTCCAAAAGGTGCGAAGTGAGTTACATCTGTCTGCCACAGCTGGCAGCTATTCAGACCTCGGGGATTGACTCCCATCCCCATGGATGGTATCTGATAGTTCTGACAGTTCAGACACGTAGCCACAATAGCCTTTGCCTGATCCTTTGAGAGCTTAAACATTCTCATAAGGGCAGGTATATTTTGATGAAAAAACGCGTGTGTTAACTTTGCCTGGGCAAAGATGTTAGGAACATTAGCAGTTTCTGCTGCCATTGCTAATGCATCCGCTTTTCTGTTGCCTTCTGCATCAAAACCTGGGAGGTCTGTATGTGACCTCACATGCATTATATGGTAAGGTTGCTTTCTGTGGGAGATTAGGTGTATTAATTTAGAGAGAAGTTGGTACAACTTTGGATTAGAGACTTCTTTGAGAAGAGCATGTTCTGCTCTCATCACTATCCCAGCGACATAAGCTGAATCTGTAACCAGATTGAAAGGTTAATTTTTAAATTTTTCAAAGGCTCTGACAACAGCTGCTAATTCTGCAATCTGTGGAGATCCCTCCACTATTTGTATGTCAGAGTGCCAATCTTGTGTTTGGGGGTCTCTCCATGTAACCACCAACTTGTGGGAAGACCCTGAGCCATCTGTAAAGAGGGTTAGAGCCTTGAGAGGTTTTCTACTTTGGATTCGTTTTGGAATCAAATGGAAGGTTACATCAGGGTTAAAAAGTTTGTGTTTTGGGATCTTAACTGAAGTTTGGCCCGTGTAGCTATCCAGGGCAAACTGGAGGCTTTCAGTGGTCTGAATCAAATCCTCAAAGTCTGTAAGAGTTTGTTTCGTAAGTATATGCATTCGAACACACAACCTGAAAGAGAGTGAAGGCGAGTCCTTGCCTTTTTTATTAAATGTGCTATGACCTCCTGGTAGGTGGTAAGTGTCTTTGTAGGCTGGCTACTTGTAAAGACCCATTCCAGTATCAACAAAGGGTCTCGAAGCTGGGAGTCCCATTGGAAAATCAGTCCGTGGAATCAAGGTGCTTTTCCCAGGATGATGAACTGGAAAGGCAGGCTGGGCTCGAAGCGATGGGCTTTGCGTGAAGACAGGGCTTCCTGGACTTTGGTGATGGCACTTCTGGCTTCTTCTGTGAGAGTGCAGGGAGAGTCCAGGTCCTTAGGTCCACGAAGGAGGTTGAACAAGGGAGCAAGGTCCTCTGTTGTAATTCCTAGCAGTGGACGTACCCAGTTGATGGATCCGCAAAGGCTGTGTAAGTCCCTGAGGGTTTTTGGGTCATGATTTATGGTGATCTGCTGAGGTACGATGGTCCTTTCCCGGATCTGGACTCCAAGGTAAGTCCATGGCTTAGTGTACTGGATTTTGTCCTCACGAATCTCCATTCCTGCCTTTTCTATGGTTTCAATAGTCTTTTTAACTGTATTGTCCAAGCAAGCTTTGTCTGAAGCACACACCAGGATGTCATCCATATAGTGATGGATGATAGCATCGGGGAATGATTTCCGAATGGGAGACAGGATGTGAGCCACATACCACTGGCAAATAGTGGGCGAGATTTTCAGGCCTTGAGGAAGATAATGCCAATGATATCTTTTGACTGGGGCCTCCTTGTTAAGAGAGGGAACGGAAAAAGCAAACTGTGGAGCATCCTCAGGGTGCAGAGGAATGCTGAAGAAACAGTCCTGAATGTCTATGATAGCAAGTGTCCAGTCTCTAGGCAGCATCGATGGGGAGGGCAGGCCAGGCTGGAGAGGGCCCATGTCCTCGATGACCTCGTTGATTCTGCGAAGGTCGTGGAGGAGCCTCCACCTGTTTGTCCCAGGCTTTGGTAGAACAAAGACTGGAGAGTTCCAAGGGCTATCAGACTCTACTATGTGGCCTTTTGTGAGCTGTTCTTCCACGAGGGTGTTTAGGGCGTGCAGTTTGGCTTTATTAAGGGGCCACTGTTCAATCCAGATTAGCTTGTGACTTTTCCAGGTGAGACGAGGTGTTTCTGGCAGTGCGCTTAGCTCAGTGGCCCCGATTAGAAATCCTGAGTGGGAATACGTAGGGAAGCTCCCCACTGGGATAGAACGTCCCTGCCCCAAAGGGTGATGGGGGCCCTTACCACAAATGGACGAATGGTTGCCAGCTTGCCTTCAGGCCCTTCCACGAGGATGTTGTTCTTGCTTCTCATGGACACTGTAGCTCCGCCAATCCCTGAAATCATGCCTGCAACAGGTTGTAGTTCCCAGTGTGCTGGCCATTCTGAGCGGGCGATGATGGTCACATCAGCATCGGTGTCCAGCATCCCTGGTAGGTGGGTCTTCTCGCCTTTGCAGGTGAGGCCGCACTCGATGGTAGGCTTGGATGGTCCCACAACTTGTGCCCACATAGCTGTAGGGTTGAGAGGAATCTGTTCCCTGTGATCCTTTGGGAATAAAAAGGCTTGTGCTATTGGAGTTCCCTTTGAAAAAAAAAATGGTGAGTCTCTGCAGTATACCTGGACGAGAATCTCTTGTCCTGGCTGCACTGTCAGCACTTCTGGAACAACGAAGATCTCCTTTGGGCTATTAAGAGAGTCACCTATAATTAAAATGTGCAAAGGACCACCTTTTGGCCCATATTTGCCTGTGGGAACATGGTGAACATTCTCATTATTAAAGTCGATGGACAAAGCAGTTACCAGTTGACGGCGGGTTCCCATCTGGGTTGCCCCGTGGGTTGGATCCTCTTCTTGTGGTCCGGAACGTCCTGGGATGGTGCGTGGTTGGGTCTGGGTGGCCTTTGATTTGTTGTCAGCGCCCGGGGCTCGACCGGGCTGCGCAAGGAGTTTCCCGGACGCTGCTGGTAATGCTGCTGATTCTGGGGTCTTTGGTAATTGTTACGGTGGTATCGGGGGTGTGATCTCTCTGGGCAGTCCTTTATATAATGTCCAAGATCCCCACGGTGATAGCATTTAGCTTGGTCTTTAGAAGCTATTACTGCATATGCACCAGAAACTCCTTCAGCAATACCTTTGGCAACTGCTTGGGCCACTGTATTTTCAGTGGACATGTGACGTGTACAGCATTCTAGCATTTGCTCTATGGTGGGGTCTGTGTCCATGGGTAGAGACCTCAAAATGACTTTGCATTTTTCATTAGAGTTACACAAGGCAAGTTTACATAAGAGTTCCTTCCTTGCCTCTGTGCTCTCTATCTGTTTCTCCAGAGCATCTCTAAGTCTGTCCACAAATTTGATAAAACTTTCATCTATCCCTTGTTTAATAGTAGAAAAATGCATTGTTGGCATTGACTCATCATGCACGAGAAGTAAAGAGGTTTTTGCTGCGAGAGCGACGTCCTGCAGTGCCTCTTTATTCAAGGTTTCCAATTGGTCTGCTGGTTTCTGTAAGTCACCTTCACCAGCTAGTTGGACTACCGTAAAATTCGTCTTATTAGCATCCGCAGAATATGAATCTGATAATGTTTTTAAATGTCTTTTCCAATGCCTGTCCCATAACATATATTCTGCTGGGGACAGGAGGCAGTGTGAAATATTTTTTATATCGTGGGGAAGTAAGACGTGCTGAGAACATGGCTTCTAAGAAATTTCTAAAAATATGTGAGCTTCGCCCATGTTCTTTAGCTATATTTCTTTAATGCACTAGTTCCTTATTCGAGTTAGCCTTCCATGTCTTTAGAGTGGACTCGCCACCATTCCGTCCTTGCTTATATTCTACTGGGAAAGCATTAATTTTCTGTGCCAGCTCCCAGTCCCCAGCTTTGGTCGCTTCTATTTTAATAAGAGCCCATGGATCCGTGTGGATTGTATCAGAATCAGATTCACTGCAAGAGCTCTGGTCCTCTGAGGAGGACTGAGGGGGGTTGCTATCCGTGACTTACGCTTTTTTCGTTTAGAAGCGTTTTTCAAAGGTTTCAATGGCTGGGGGGGGAGACATGGCATAACCTGGCTAGGGGGAGTTGCCAATGGAGTTGGGATGGCAGCACAGCACGCACAGGACCAGGTGGGGGGGGTAGCATCGTGGGGGGTGTCTGGGATTCCGTTTGGGTGGCATTGAGGGTGGGTGGGGGGTTGGGGGGATGCCTGATGGGGGCAGGGGGGCTGGGCGGGGTGGGGGTGCGGGCATGGGGGGGGTGGGGGTGAGCAGATGGTGGTACCGGTCCGGGGTGCTGCGGTTATGGGGTGTTGTGATGGGACTACGCTTGTGTGAGGTCCCCCTGTTGTGGCAGGCAGGGAGCAGGGGGAGGGGGCGAGGATGGACACGGGCTCGGGAGTGGCGGGGGTGTGGCTCGGGGAGCCGTCGGGAGGAGCCGGGCCGGTCGGAGCCGGGGCCGGGGGAGCGGGGGCAGCGGGCGCAGCGATGGGAGGGATGGTGGGGGACACCAGCGCAGGGGTGGGGGGGTACACAGCGGAGGGGGGCAGAGCCGACGCAGGGGTGGAGGGGGCGGCAGAGGCAGGAAAAGGGACCCCTGGGACCGGAAGCAAGGAGGAAGCCGAGCCAGGGGTAGGGGGAATGTGTGGAGTTACAGATAAGAGAGGATCCGTGGAGTTAGGCAGCGCAGGTCCCACAGGGGTGGAGGATGTGGGGGGGTGGAACCGTGGTGGGCAGCGTAACCTCTGCTTTAGGAGTAACAGAGGCGAGAGGGACTTTAGGACCGAAGGGGTGATGTGACATATGCATGTGACATTCCTCTGAGTCCTTATCAATCTCATTAGTATTTGAAGAGGAAGTGTCTGTTACCGACTGCAAAATCTTTTATCTGTTAAATCTTTCAACAGTTTTAGTTATTATATGGAATAAAGGCAAATAATTAGTTACAGAGAAATCCTGGTTTGTTTGGGAGATATATATTGTGTTCCCGATCATATCCCAAAACGAATTTTCAATGACTGCTTTCTTATCAGTATCAGGGTATTGCGAAATAATCCAAGTTACAAATTTTTTAAGGTTAGTTTTTGAGATCTTGCCTTTAGAAAAGGAGAAGTTGTTAGCAGATAAGATTTCTAAAATAGTTAAATATATCTCTCTCTCGGTTTTACCTAGTTTTAATGTACTAAAAATTGTACCCATGTTAATGGTTAGCCCTTCCAGCAGAAAAAACGCAAAAAAAAAGGAAAAAAACTGAAAAAAAAGTTTTAGAGCCCCAAAGTTATGCGCGCAATATTAGCTAATACTTACAGTTTCTGGGGTCCAAGATCTGTGGAAGGGGTCTGCTGCGTCAGTTCTCCTCGGAACTTTCATTGAGATGTAAGTTTTGAGTGTCGAACTGACCCTCCAGGGGAAAGGATTTTCTAAAACGAAAAGTCCCTTCACAGAAGGAGCGGCTTCCCAAACAGGCAATCACTGAAAACCCCGGGGGGGCTTCATTGCTCAACCGATGGATATCACCTCTGGGGGAGTCCGAAGTCCAAAGTAGGTGGGACGCCACTTTAATAACCTCTCAATGGTGTTATTATAAAGCAGAGCAATAGGGCTCAGGAGCTCAGTCCCTGAGTAGGGACCGGGTGCCCGAAGCTAGCTCGCTCATGCCAAGGCCGCGGTGCTACCATCTAGCAAGCATGGTGATTATCAGCTCTATAGTGATTGCAAGCTCTTAGGATTTCAGCTCTGCTTGCTAGGTAGTGGTGCCCTGGGCTTGAGGCTGCAGCAGACAGAGAGAGAGGAGAAGGCGCAGGCTGTTCCATGAAGATGGCTTTATTTGGGGAGGTCCGTGAAGGGTCTCTGCTCTTCTTCTTTCTCCCCTAATGGGGTACAGTATGCTTCTTTTATAGGGTTGGAAAGGATCCAAGCTTGACCAATGGTAAGGGGTTAACATGACATTGCCTTATAGGGTTACAGAGATAGGTTAAGGGTGGAGGACAGGGAAACAGGAATTTTCTTTTGCTGTTTCAGCATTCCTATTGTTCATATTCTCCATGGTGCTCTTCCTAAATCTATGGGGTTTACTACACACTTCTCTCTCTCAGCAATGTTCAGGGCCAGTTGAGTTCAGCAAGTTGACTTGATCCATCTTCTCCTTTGGTAGCTTGTGCAACTTGTTGTGTGGGGCTCCATATGGCTGCTTTCTACTTCTGGTTCATCCCTAGGATATGACAGGAACTGCCAGTGAAAAGAGCATAGCGTGCTTCCTCTGCTGGTAGATACTTGTATGGTGGAGCTTCTTCCACATGTGTCACTTGCTCTTGTTCCTCTTCATCAGTGAGACCAAAGTTTTCACCTTCTGGTCAGTTTGTAATTATCTCCCAAATCCCAGGGTGATTCAGGTTTCCAATACAGGCGCACTGTGTGACGAGGGCAATCCATTTGCTCCATGTGGCGTCAGTGGCACGGTGGGTAGTAGGAACCTCTCCTTTTAACATCCACCCTAGCACTGGTAGTCAGGGTGCCAGGAGGAGTTGTGCTTCTGTGCCAATCACCTCTGAGGCAGATTGAAGTCCTTCATAGGCGTTCAAGATTTCCTTCTCTGTTCGGAGTGTAGTTGGCTTCGGACACTGTAACTTCGGCTCCAGAATCCCAGCGGTCGGCCTCAAGTCTCACCAGGCACCTTCTACCAAAGGCTCCAGGACAAACCATGGTTCCCAACTGCAGAGTAGAGCACATTCTTCACCTCTGACTGGGCCAAGGGCTACCACATGAGCGATCTCCTGCTTGATCTTGGTAAAGGCTTGCTGTCGCAGACAACTTTTATGAAAAATCCTTTCCTTAGGATTTTTCCTCCTGAGAAGCTGAGAGGCCTCAGTAACAAAACGTAAACATTGATTATCTGCTGCTGTGGAATGCAACAGGTGGATCTGTGATTGGTCTCATAGAGTTGTTTCTACTTAATGGGCAATCACAGTCAGCTGGCTTGGACTCTCTGTCTGAGACAGAAGCTTTTGTTATCATTCTTTCCTTTCTATTCTTAGCTAGCCTTCTGATGAGATCCTTTTCTTCTATTCTTTTAGTATAGTTTTAATGTAATACATATAATAAAATAATAAATCAAGCCTTCTGAAATATGGAGTCAGATGCTTGTCTCTTCCCTCATCCAAGAACCCCTGTGAACACCGTCACAGCTTGCTGCTGTTCAGGGCCCCAGTAGAAATCATTCTTTTTGCTGGTGACCAGGTAGAGAGGGTTCACAATCTGGCTGTTCTCGAGAATGTGCATTCTCCAAAAACTTATGGCGCTTAGGAAAGCTTATGTTTCCTTCTTGCTGGTCGGTGGAGACATCGTGGTGATCTTGTTGATGACCTCAGTGGGAATCTGACACCATCCGTCTTGCCACTTTACTCCCGGGAATTGGATCTCTTGGGCAGGTCCCTTGACTTTGCTCTTCTTGATGGTTCAGCCAGCTTCTAGGAGAATCTGGATGATCCTCTCTCCTTTCTCAAATACTTCCATTGTCATGTTCCCCCACACAATGATGTCATAGATGTACTGCAGGTGTTCTGGAACTTCACCTTTTTCCAGTGCAGTCTGGATCAGTCCATGGCAGATGGTGGGACTCTGCTTCCTCCCCTGGGGCAGTCAGTTACAGGTGTACTGCATGCCCCTCCAAGTGAAAGCAAACTGAGGCCTGTATTCTGCTGCCAGAGGAATAGAGAAAAATGCATTAGCAATGTCAGTAGTGACGTACCACTTCGCTGCCTTGGACTCCAGATCCTACTGGAGCTCCAGCATGTCCGGCACAGCAGTGCTCAGTGGTGGAGTCACTTCATTCAAGCCATGATAGTCCACAGTCAATTTCCATTCTCTGTCAGACTTGCGCACAGGTGAAATGGGACTGTTGAAGGGTGAGTGAGTTTTGCTGACAACCCCTTGGCTCTCCAGCTCACGGATCATTCTGTGGTGGGGGATCACAGCTTCTCAATTCATTCGATACTGTAGATGGGTTTTCTGATAGTCCAAGCAAGGTGTTCAACTGCTTAATGGTCTCTGCCTCTACAGCAGCTATGCCAAAAGCCCATCTGAGTCTCTTTGGGTCTTTGTAATAGCCGTTCTGGAGGAAGTCTATGCCCAGAATACACGGGGCCTCTGGGCCAGTCACAATAGGATGTTTCTGCCACTCTTTCCCAGTCTGGCTCACCTTGGCTTCCAACAAGGTGAATTGCTGTGATCCCCCTGTCACCCCAGCCATGGAAACAGGTTCTGCCCCCACATGTCCTGATGGTATTAGGGTACACTGCGCACCAGTATCAGCTAAGGCGTCATAATTTTGTGGCTCTCATGTGCCAGGCCATCGGATCCACTACTTCCAGAAGATCTGGTTTTCCCATGCCTCTTCCTGGCTAGAGGCAGGGCCCCTCTAACCCTGGTTATTATTTCTTTCCTGGGCATACATGGTAGAGGTTCCTTCAAGGGGATCTGACAGATCATACCTGGCAGCTTGGTCATGGGATGTTGAGGCTACTTTCACTTCAGTGGAACTCCCTCAGTTAGTGTTTCCCTCCTTGAGTTGAGTCACCCGTGCTGCCAGGACAGAAGTGGGTTTCCCATCTCACCTTCCCATGTCTTCCCCATGGTCACACAGAAAGAACCGTAGGTCAACCCTTGGAGTGTAACCTCTCTCTCTAGCTGGGGGACATTGGGCTCTGACTTTGGGGCCTGTGACTTGCACTGGTGTGATATGGGAACTGTTCCTCCTCACCTCCTCCCTCACCGCCTCCCTCATCTCCTCTTTGAGTTCCTTAACCACAGAAGACACATGAGCCTGCATCAGGCCATTGATCATACTCTCATAATTTCTAAACTTGTGGGCAACAGAGCCCACTTTCTCTCAGAGCCCTGAAAGACATGCCCCTGGAAAATCCAGATTTGGAGCTTTTTACTGATGGGAGCAGCTTCATGAAAAATGGCAAAAGGATGATAGGCTATGCAGTGACCACGCAGAACAAGGTGATCCAGGCAAAGGCCCTGCCAGCAGATGGGTCATCACAGAAAGTTGAGCTGATTGTACTGACAAGACCCCTAGACCTGAGCAAGGGAAAGAAGGTAAATATATGGACTGACTCTAAATATGCATTTAGTGTTATCCATGCCCATGGAGCCACCTGGAAGGAGAGAGGACTTCTGAATGCTCAAGGTAATCAAATGAAACATGCTAAACAAATACTTGCCCTCTTAGAGAGCATTAAAAACCCTGCAGAAATAGCTATCATGCATTGTACATGTCACCAAAAAGGGAAAACCATTCCAGAATTGGGAAATTGCTTTGCTGATAAAGCAGCAAAAGGGATTGCAGAAAAATGTATTCTCGCAGTAATTCCACAAAAAGAGATTGATTTGTTAGAGTTCACCCCAAAATATGATCAAGCAGACCACAAACTAATTAAGTTTCTTAAAGATAGATCACAGAGAGTGCATGGGCTGTTACACCAGCAAACCAGGTGGTAGTCCCACTCCTGATCCTTTGGGAGCTAGCTCAGAGAGAACGTGGAAACACACATTTCAGGGATGAAAATCTTCTGAAACATCTAAAAAAGGTAGTAATAGGAAAGGAAATGACTGATATTACACAATCTGTAGCGAGAAAATATGAAATCTGTAAAAACAACCCTGACACGAGGAAAAGAGTTGTGTTAAGAGTAACAAAAGCAGGGGATCTTCCTGGAGATTACTGGCAAATAGATTTTGCAGAGTTACCACGCAAAGAGGGATACAGGTACATACTGGTATTAATTGATACCTTCAGTGGATGTCTGGAAGCTTACCCCTGTCGCACTAACACAGCCAAGGAAGAGGTGAAAATTTTGCTCAATCATATAATTCCAAGGTACGGGGTTCCCATTGGGATGTCATCAGATTGGGGACCACACTTTGTTACAACAGTAGTTAAGGAAGTTAGCTGGATTTTGGGAATTGTGGCAGCTGTGACCTTAAAAGTCTGCCTGAGCCCGTCATCCCCGCCAGCCAGCAGACAGAGCAGGAGGAGTGCACGGTTTCTCGGCTCGGCGCGCGGGAGCCACTCCGCTGACAGGGGCGCGCCGGATCGGTGTTCAGTTCTGCCAGAGGCGGACAAAAAGGCACGGGACCACAGACAGGGAATGGGAAAGCGTCCCCCAACCGGGGAAAGTCCAGGTTTTATTCCAGAACGTGGAGTAACACCCAGGGGAAGGTGCTGGATCGAAAGGCGGCAGGGGGAGGGAATACACGTGTTATATAGGAGAAACGGAATGGGGAGAGCTCAGACAGGCAGCGAATGGGGGCCCACGGTGAGCACGGGCTTTATCAGAGTGACAGAACGGTAGCCAAGAAAGAGAGCTCAAAGGTGGGACCCCGGTCCCCGGCCCAAGAATTCCATGTATAGCATCGAAGATTCTGAACAAAAGGGGGGTATTTGGGGGTGACAGAAAGGGCACGAGTTTCCAGGGTAACTAGTGATGGACAGATAACTGGGAAAGAGGGGGAATTCCAGACAGAACCATTATACAGAAAAAGGGGGTAAGAGAACATTCCAGCTTAAACCGGGGGAGCATAATAACACAACACAACATCTCCTCATTTTTTGTTTAAAAAAAAAAAATAGAAACTTAAAATGAGGTGAACTGAGTCTGACTAAGGCAGCCTGAGTCCAGGATGGAATCTCCGAACCAGGGGTGGCTGAAAGGTGCAGAAGCCCATTGGTCGTCATCCACGGCTGAGGAGGCCTCCGATCGATCTGATTCCAAAGCTTCTGCTTTGCTGTATGGTCCCAGAGCCACCACCTGGTTTACTTCGAGGGTAGGAACAATCCTACCCAGCAGTCTCTTCATCAGACTCCAAATTATAGAACAAGCAACTAAAACTACAACTAAAATAAAAAGAACCATCAGAACAGTTTTTAGAATTGACCTCATCCAGGCTGAAAAGCCCCATCCTGAAAAGATGTCCCCCAGCCAGTCTGATGTTTCTTTTGGCTGAGGGACAATCCAGGTGCCTGAAGGTGGAAAGTGGGACCCGAGTGCTGTCACCAGCAGCAGGATGGTAGATGGAGAAAAGGCCATTGAATGGGTGTCACTGAAACATCAAAGAAAACAGGGTGAAAAGGTGAACTTAAAATTTTGGTTCTGCCCAGAGGGAAACTTAGAGGACATCAAAGTCAAGGGAAAAGGGTTTCCGCCTCCTCCTCCAACAAGCCTCCTCAACCTGTGTCACGCCTCCAACCTTTGGTGCCTTTTTCAGAAGGAAGGGCCTGACCCACTTAGATGGTACCCACTTAAGCCCCGAGGGAGTGGACACGCAAGCGTATCCCTTCCCCCAGGTGACCAGGTCGAAAGGCCCTTCTGTTTTCCAGGTCTCTGGGTCCTTAACTAGGACCGGAGGCCTGGCTTTCAGCTGCAGCTGGTTGTGTTGCCCGAAGTGTCGTACTATTGGAGGATTTAAATTCTCAAAGGAAGAGTTTAGAAAATTGATAGTGAAAAGTGCTTTTGCGAGACAGACATGGGGAGATTCCACCTTCACAACCGTATGTTGTTGCTCTAAAACCCTCTTAAGGCTCTGGTGGGTCCTCTCCACCACAGCTTGGCCTGTTGGGGAATAGGGGATGCCTGTTTTGTGCTCTATTCCCCATTGCTGCAGGAAACTTCGCAGTTCCCTGGACTTGTGTGCTGGGCCGTTGTCGGTTTTGATGACCTTGGGGATGCCCAGGACAGCAAACGCCTGCACAAGATGTTTTTCGGCATCAGCTGCCTTCTCACCTGGGTGGGCAGAGGCGTAGACTGCACTGGAGAAAGTGTCCACTGAAACGTGTACGTAACTCAACCGGCCAAAAGAAGGGATATGTGTAACATCCATTTGCCACACCTCGCAGGTAGAAAGACCTCGGGGGTTAGCTCCGGAGCTGAGTGATGGGAGCTGATGGGACTGGCACTGGGGACATGTAGCCACGATCGTCTTGGCCTGTTCGCGTGTGAGCTGGAACTGACGAACCAGGCCAGGGGCGTTCTGATGGAACTGCTGGTGGCTGATCTTAGCTTGACCAAACAGATCTGGGAGCGGGGCCATCTGAACAGGAGCAGCCAGGGCATCAGCTCTTCGATTGCCCTCTGCAATGAACCCCGGCAGATCAGTGTGTGACCTGACGTGCATCACAAAGAAAGGTTGCTCTCGGTGGGAGATCAGTTTTACCAATTTTGAGAGCAAGGTAAATAGGGGAATGTCACAGACATCTTTCATGAAAAATCCTTTCTTAGGATTTTTCCTTGTGAGAAGCTGCAGTTTCAGCAACCAAAAGTAAACAATGGTTATCTGCTGCTGTGGAATGCAACAGGTAGACCCGTGATTGGTCTCCTGTGGGTGTTTGGATTTCTTGACCACTCATGGCAGAGCTGGCTCTTGCTCTGTCTGAGACAAAGATCTTTGTATTCATTCTTGTCTATTCTTAGCTTAGCTAGCTTCTGAAGAAACCTTTTCCATTCTATTTCTTTTTAGTCTAGTCTTAATGTAACATATATCATAAAATAATAAATCAAGCCTTCTGATCATGCAGTCAACATTCTCGTCTCTTCTTCATCCTGAAAACCCTTGTGACCGCAGTCACAATTGGTGACCCTCGACTGAGGAGGACAATCATCACTTGGTGAGACCACCAGAGGAGCATTGCTGCACTGGGTAAACCCCGAATGTGTGGCATTGATGGTTGCTTCACAAGTGACCACAGAAGTGGATTCTAGCCAGGAGCTGAAGAACTGAAGATCCGAATTTGGACAGAGTTCACAGCAAGGCTGACCACAAAGAGAACCTTCTGAAAAGCCTCCAGGAAGATGTTCAGAAAGCTCAGCAGCACCGTGCAGATAGCCAGAGAGTCCTGGACACTGTCACAAGGTACTGTTGGTTTTTCCCCTCCTAAAGATGAGGCCATTCGCAGTTTGTGGCTGCTCATCTGGAGGACTTCTCCCCTAGAGGATGAGGTTCCATTCTCCCCTTCAGAGGAGAAACTTATTGCCCTCTGGCAAAAATAGGGTGAAGAGGACGGAATTCTCCTGTTGGAGACAGATTTCTATGAGTTTTTTCGATGGGCAAAGCTCTTTGGGTTTTTTACGAATGTGGTATATGCCCTCGATATGTTCGTCTGGGAGTGTATGGGCTCCATTTTCCAATTCTTTTTATACCGGGGGTTTGGATGCCCCTCCATTTATCCAACCTTTTTGAAGCTCTTTCTAGTCTTGAAACGGAGAGCAGCTGTTTTTCCCTGGATTACTAACTGCAAGGGGAAAGCCCCGTTCCCCCCAGTTCCGGGGGAAGACCCTTTGGAGGGGGACGCTCTGCTGCTTTCCAGCCCCCCTGAACCACAGTGGGGGGGCGAAGTTTTGCCCGCAGCCAAAGTTTTTTTTACTGCGTCTTCGGAGCATGCTCAGACGGAGCCATTTTTTCCCCCCTCCCGTTGCTCTCGGGGGGGATGGGAGTGGGCGGCACCGCCCCGCCCAGCGCCGCGAGCGCCGCCTCAACGCGCCCCGCGCATGCGGGCGGTTCCCCGCGCGGCCCCTCCCGCGGCCTCCCCTCCAGGGAAGCCTGTAGGCGCTCCGGCCGCGATTCCGCCGGCTTCCCTGCCTGCATCTGAGACCTCAGAGACACCACTTCCCGCGGCTGCGCCGATGTTGCTGGGCAACAGCGATCCACCGCTCCCCCCGGCCATCCCGCTGCCTCCCGTGCCGCCCCCGTCGCCTCCCCACGCGGCCCCGCTGCGGGCCCTGGCAGTTCTGCCGCCTGCGGGGACTCCGTCCTCCGTGTCTGTGTCAGAGGCTGCCCTGGAGCCGGCGGCAGCTGCAGCGGCGCCTCCTGCATCCAGCGTGACTTCCTCCCCGAGTTTTTCGTGTTGTCCCAGGGCTGCCCCTACGGGGGGAGCTGGGACAGGGGAAGAAGGCGTCAGCCTGTCCTTCCGTGGAGGAGGCATGGCCCGACAGCTGGCTGTGGGCGCAGCGCGGCTGCCTGTTTTCAAGATTAGCATTTTTGGCGGGTTGGGGGGTGTTTGGTCCGGGGTTTCCCCCTGGGGGATGCGGATCTCTCTGCCGCCCCTCGCGCGCCCCAGTGGCGAGGGGGAGGTGGGTCCCGAAAGTTCTGCCCCTGGTCCCCAGCCCAGAGGGGGTGGAGGTGGTGCCATGAGGCAGATGGGAGGAACACCTGTTGCATTTGCATTGCAGAGGCAAAGGGCACAGCAGGAAGCGAGCATCGCTTGTCTGCTGTGGGGAAAGGACATCCCCAGACCTGAGACGAAGTTTCTCGGGACAGCTTCTGTCTTCCCATTGCCGGCATGCCTCGGTGATTTTGGGGAAAGGAGGCGTTTGGTCACCCCTTCTGCCATTGTACTGGCAGCAGGGTGTGGGTCTGTGCCAATGCAGAGCCTGCCTTGGGGGCTGGGCCTGGGCTGTCTGGCTTGGTTGCTTGGGCCAGGGCCACCTCCCGGCCTCCTGTTGGGTTTGGGGGCTTTGATTCCCCCTTCTGGTCCTGGGCCACCTTTCTGTGGGCCAGGTCTGGGGTTCCTGATCCTTCCACATGGGCCAGGGCCCCCAAGGGTCTCTCTCTGGCTCCTCTGCTACTGCTGCTCTTTCCGACAAAAAAAAAAAAAAAAAAAAAAAAAAAAAAAAAAAAATTATTACTTAAATAAAAAAGGGTGAAAGAGCTGGCAGCAGCTCAGAGGCAGGGATTGGCTTCAGCCCAAGTTGTGGCAAGACATTTCAGAAATTTTCTCGAAATTCTTTGAAGACTGTCAATGGACATTTGATAACTATTGATGGACTTTTCTGTAGCAAGCCTGTTTCAGGACCAAAAGAAACTTTCAGATATGGCAAAGAGGAACATCTTCAAGCCATGGACTTTTCCTGAAACTCAGCTGCTTGGACTTGAATTTTCTTTGCATTGTTTTTTCATTTTCTTATATTATAGAATTGTTTTAGTGATATGATAGAATTTATGTTCTACGGGTGAAGAAATTCCCAGTGCATTCCACAGGAGCACTTGAGTGGAGTTTGATTGGCAACATATAACCTGTCAAGTGTTTGTCTTTTTCTTCAGCATGAGTACAGCAGAGAAAATTACAAACGCTTTTTCCTTTTAATTTAACTAAATAAAAAAAGGTGACATGTCGCAGACATCTTTCATGAAAAATCCTTTCTTAGGATTTTTCCTTGTGAGAAGCTGCAGTTTCAGCAACCAAAAGTAAACAATGGTTATCTGCTTCTGTGGAATGCAACAGGTAGACCCGTGATTGGTCTCCTGTGGGTGTTTGGATTTCTTGACCACTCATGGCAGAGCTGGCTCTTGCTCTGTCTGAGACAAAGATCTTTGTATTCATTCTTGTCTATTCTTAGCTTAGCTAGCTTCTGAAGAAACCTTTTCCATTCTATTTCTTTTTAGTCTAGTCTTAATGTAACATATATCATAAAATAATAAATCAAGCCTTCTGATCATGCAGTCAACATTCTCGTCTCTTCTTCATCCTGAAAACCCTTGTGACCACAGTCACAGGGGAATGTTGGACACCTCTTGAAGAACTGCTTCTTCAGCTCTGGACACTACACCAGCGACATATGCTGAATCAGTTACACAATTTAATGGTTCAGAGAACCTCTTGAAGGCCCTGACGACAGCGTCCAACTCAGCTACTTGTGGAGAACCTTCCACCTTGGCAACATCGGCCTCCCACCGCTGAGTTTGAGGATCCTTCCAAGTCAGTACTGACTTGTGGGATGCCCCAGACGCATCGGTAAACACAGTCAGTGCCTCCAAAGGGGTTCGGC
Source organism: Agelaius phoeniceus (assembly GCF_051311805.1). NCBI lineage: Eukaryota > Metazoa > Chordata > Aves > Passeriformes > Icteridae > Agelaius > Agelaius phoeniceus. The sequence goes on along the minus strand of NC_135301.1, from coordinate 9,249,290 downwards.
TCTGAATTCTTTTTAATGATAATGAGAATTCTTGATTAAACAATTTGTGGGCCAGACGATCAACTGCAATTTGGCTGGTGTAACTGTCCAGTGCAAATTGCAACATTTTATTAATCTCGAGCAGTTCATCAAAGGTTTTCTTTTTGAATTGGCCCGACTCTAATTTAATTGGAATGTGGATGCATTCAAAGCCACACCCCGCCAACTCCCTGATCCGCGATCTTGCTTTTCTGATCAATTCTGCCATCAGCTCTGATGGCCGCGTCATCCTTTTGGACCTGTGGTGGCTGAGGAAAACCCACTGTATGATCAAGAGGCAGTCCTCCGAGCCTCAGTCCTTGTCTTTGATAGAATCGTCCCATTGAAAAATCACCCCATGGAGGTGTGGCAATTTCCCTAAGATGATAAATTTGAACAGCAGACCCGGTTGGTATCTGTGGGCCTGCCTGGCCGAAATGGATTGCTGGATTTTTTCCAGTGCTGCCTGAGCCTCTGGAGTAAGGGCCCTAGGAGAACTAAGCTTCTCTCCCCCTTTCAATAAATTGAAAAGAGGGGCTAGGACATCAGTAGGAATGCCCAGCCAAGGCCTTACCCAGTTCAAAGACCCACACAGCTGATGGGCATCTGCCAAGGTCTTGATATTTGTACGAATAACCAATTTTTGTGGAACAATGGTCCGCTTATTTATCTCCAAACCCAGATACTTCCAGAGTGGCATCCTTTGAATCTTGTCCTGCTGAAGATCAAACCCTGCAGCAATCAATGCATTGATTGTCAGGTCAAGTGCGTGTGTGAGTATGTCGTCGGTCAGAGCACAAACGAGGATGTCATCTATATAATGATATATTATTTCATCCTCAGCGGCTGCACGAATGGGGGACAGCAAGGAAGCGACATATCACTGGCAAATCAACGGGCTGTTCTTCATTCCCTGAGGAAGAACATGCCAATGGTAGCGCTTGCTTGGGGCCTCACGGTTGATGGCAGGAACCGTGAACGCAAAATGGGGGTCGTCGTCCGGGTGAAGTGGAATATGGAAAAAACAATCTTTGATATCTATAATTGCCAGATTCCAATTTCAAGGGAGCATCGTCGGGGACGGCATCCCAGATTGGAGGGGACCCATATCTTCAATAATATTATTAATTTGTCGGAGGTCGTGAAGGAGCTGCCACTTATCTTTGTTTGGCTTTTTGATGACAAACACTGGGGAGTTCCACTCTGACATGGTCTCCACCAGGTTGCCTTTAAGTAACTGCTCCTTGACGAGCTCATTGAGTGCCTTCAATTTTTGTTTATTGAGCGGCCACTGCACTACCTGTACTGGTTTGTCCGATTTCCAATTCAGTTTCCAGGTAGAGTGCTCAGCAGTGACCGCTAATTGAAAAACCAGAGGAGCCACTGGTAGGTCAATTCGGGCTCCCCACTGGGCAAGGAGGTCCCTCCCCCACAGGGGTTACGTATAATCCAAAACGAATGGGCGTATAGATGCCAATTGCCCATCCGGCCCCTTAATTTGCACGGTGCTCTTTGATTGTTTGGCCAATTGAAGACCCCCAACACCACGGACATGACCAGCCACGTCCTGCAATTCCCAATGCGACAGCCATTCCCGAGAAGGAATGATCGTCACATCTGCCTCTGTGTCCAAAAGACCCTTAAGGGGTATTTGGTCTCCTCCCCTCGAGAGTTGACAAGTAATTTTTGGTTTCTCCTGCCCAAGGATCTGAGCCCAGGCCACCGTAGGATGTTCGTCTTGAGGTGGTGTAGAGGGCAGTCCTGGGACCCAGGTTAGCTCAGGCACTGGAATGGTCTGAGCAATAATCTGTCCCTTGGGCAGGAAGAGGGGAGGGCGGACACAGTACAGCCCCAGTGAGAATTGCCCCGGATCTGATGTCAAGAGACCCGGGACAATGTTTACCTCTGATGGTGTGAATTTTGTGTCTCCGACAACTACATACCCACAGTTGATCCGTCCCCAGTTACCTGGGCACTCCGGGTACACAGTCACAAGATGAAAATCGGAGTCCCTCAGATGGAGTGGCTCCGTTAGCTGCAGCCTGAAAGGTTCAATTTTGGAAAAGGTGGTTAGAATAGGCATATGTCGGAGGCATGATAAGCATGACAAGTCTGGTAAAAAAAAGTCACATTTGGTTGAGGTGGCAGGCAGTTTTCCCTTTTTCCCCTCCCTGCATAATGATGTTGAACCTGCCTTATTTATTTCTGCACACAAGGGGGAACTGCGCTCAGCTCCTAGTTTTTTGGCAGGGGGTTCCCCCGAAGTCCCTGCCCCCTTTTAAACTCATAAAACTGCTTCCGCAGGGGGCAGTCAGACATCCAATGCCCTAACTGTCCACACAGATGGCAGGGGGAAGTACCCCTGTGGACCGGCCCAGGGGTACTGGATGGCGGTGGATGGCTCATCTGGGAAGCAGGAGCAGGGTCAACTGGAGTGGCATCCCAAGTATCAGCAGCAGCGACGCGTCTGGGCGGTGGTCGGGCCCTTGGGTCAAGGTCCCCGGAAGCCAAGGAGACTTTGCGGGCACAGATCTCCAGCATCCGCTGCAGGGTTGGAGGAGGGTCCAGTGGCAGGCTCAAGATAGCATCCCTGCAGGCTGGATTGGCATTGGTGGAGGCCACTTCCTTTAGGAGTTCTTTCCTGGTCTCCTCCCCCTGCACCTGCGATTCAATGGCTTTCTGGAGACACTCAACAAAAAGAATGAATGGCTCGTCAGCTTGCTGCATGATCTTTGAATAGGAAATTTGGGGCACCCCCGATGGCAACCTTAAAAAAGCCCTCTCTGCTGCTCTCTGGCTCTGCCTTAGTACTTCAGGTGGGATGATTCTTGCCTGAAACGGCCTGTCAGCAAAAACTCCCTCCCCACACAGGTGGCTGAGATGCCTTCACCATTACGATCAAGCCCCGTGTGGGGGTTCACCCACAAAGAGGTAAGGATCCCCACCACCTCCCTTCTCCATGCCGCCTCCCAAATCTCATATTCAGTGGGGTTGAGGAGGCATGAGAAAAGGTTTCGGAGGTCATAGGGAGTGACTTCTGTTCCTGCTAAAGTGGCCCTTAGAATCCCCCGGAAGTATTCACTCTCCCAGGAGAAATCCTTTTGGGCCTTGCAAAGTTCTTTAATTTGGTGGTGGGGAAAGGGAGTCCACTGGGCTTGGGTTCCCCCCGACCCTCAGGGTGGTATGAGACCGGAGCCACTGATGGGATGGAAACCAGCTCCGGATCCCGGGTCCCTCCCCCGCCCCCACCGGATGCCGAAGCGTGGGAATTGGAAGGGGGAGCGTGGGAACCGGAAGGGGGAGGGGAGGGGGAGTGGCTGGAGGACTTGTCGGAGGACTGGGCGGGGGCATCAGATGACGAAGGTGCCACCCCAAGGGAGGAGTCGGTGGGCGTGGTTTGCTGGTAGAGAGGGGGAGGAGAAAGGGGAGGTGCTGATGGAGGGCGGGGGGAGGGAAGTTGTGAGGAGTCTGGAGAGAGGAAAGGGTTTTTTTTTGAATGAAAAGGATTGTGGGGAGAAGATGGAAAAAGGGCGGGAAATGTGGAAGGGGCTAACAGCGGGCCTGTTAGCTAAAGGAGCGAGAAGAAGCTGAGAAGTAAGAAGAAACTGATAAGGAGCTCTCTCCAAGGCTGTAGCCAAGGAGACCGAGGGAAGAAAGATAGAAGAACTTTGCAGCTGGATGAAACATTTTTAGAAAGTTAATTAAGTCACTATAACTTCTCACCAATAGTATTATGTTGATTTATTGTGGCCAATAGTAAAGATAGAAGAAGCATAAACAATTGGAAAGTGTATAAAAATCAGCCATATTCAATAATAAAGTGTTGCCAACTGAGACTGCTTGTGGTCCCTGCTTTATGTCGTGACTGCCTCAACAGCGACATTTGGTGATCCCCGACGTGATAAGAAGTTGGTGGGGGCCCATACGAGGTCCTAGCAACTGGCAACCGTGACCCACTGGGACGTAGTGGGGGAGGCGGCGTTGGTGTAGCTGAGAGTGGCAGGTGGAAGCCACAGGGAGGTCCGGACCTGATTTTCTCCTATCAAGACACCTGAAAGAAGGTGAGCCACCAACTAGTAATAATGGGACATAATTTAACTAAAGAGGAAGAAAATGTTCTGGCTACATGGAAAGTTTTGTTAAGAAATAAGGGAATTAATACGTCAGACTATGCCCTTTGAAATATACTGCTGTGGGCTAAATCACAGAATTTTGGCACTGATCCCCACACAGCATTTAGTGTTAAGGCATGGAAAAAAGTCGGGGACAGACTGTGGGAAGTCATCCGAATGGGAGATAAAATGGTTGTTGATCTAGCAGTTACTTGGGGATCGCTCTTTGAGGCATTAAAGGAATGGAAAACAGAGTGAGAACAAGCAGAGCGGGATGCGGACGAAGAGTTGGGGCTGATAACAGAACCTGATGGGGGGGATGAGGCAGAGGGGGCCTCTGATGGGGAACTTGAAGAAAGTCCGGGTGCCATGCAAGTTACCTGGCAAGCTGCCAAAGCTTCCGGGAAGGCTGCCAAGGCTTCTGGGAAAGCTGCCAAAACTTCTGGGAAAGCTGCCGTAGCATCCTCTTATCAGACCCCTAAACCTCCTTATCTCACACCTGCACAGCAGCTCGCAATGGTGCCTGTATATACTACCCCACTAGGCCAGTTAGCTGAAATGTCTTTAGCAGAGAGACAAACCCAGCCATCTGCCCCCCCGCTTCCCTCCGCTCTAGTCCAGCCATCCGCCCCCCCGCTCCCGTCTGAGCGGTTTGAACAACCTGCAAGGCCGTATCCTCCGTTACCTGACAGTGACAGCAGCAGCGAAGCAAGTGATGAGTCGCCTGCAGTAACATCTGAGTTGGGGCAAGGAGCTCTGGTCTCTTTACCTCCAAAGAGCTCTAGCCTTGCTGCCCCATGGACTTTGCCTCCATGTCAAGTAACTGTGCTTCCTCGACACCCTCAGGAGTTTTGGGAATTTGTTAGGAGGAAAGCAGTTGAAGAAAAGAATTGGGACACCATAGAAAGGTTAGGTGCTCCAAGAGTACCTCAGGAGAACAGTGCCAATGCAAATGTTGCTTGTGATAACCCGATGGCTTTTCCAGTTTTTAAAGCAGCTCCTGGAGCAGGGCAGGATGACAGTCATCACGTCTTTGCCTGGAGGGTTGTGCAAGACCTCCAATCAAAAGTGGCTCAGTATGGTATTAATTCCTCAGAGGTAATGCAATTAATACGTGTGATTAATGCAGATTTGCTTTCACCTTACGACATCGCACATCTTGCTACAATTCTATTCCAGCCAGTACAATACGGTGTATTTCAAGAAACTTGGAGGCGAGCGGCTGAACGCACTGCTTTAACAAATATGCAGTTGCCTCAACACGACCCTCGTCATGCTGTGGGTGTTGATGCCCTACTGGGCACTGGGCCTTTTGCCAATCCAGATTTACAGGCAAGGTGGGATCCTTCGATTTTGGCACAAGCTCAACAAATTGGCATGAGTGCCTTAACTAAAACAATGGAAATGGCAGCTCCAAAACAGAAATATGTCACTATACAGCAAAGGACGAGAGAACCATTTTTGCAATTTGCAGAAAAACTTGCTGCAGCTATTGAGAAACAGGTAGAAGATGAAACTTTGCGAGACAAATTGTGCATACAATTGGCTAAAGAAAATGCAAACCCAGATTGCAGAAAGATTATTGATACTTTACCTGGGGAACCCACCTTGTCTGAAATGGTTACTGCTTGCTCAAAAGTTGGTTCAGTCGAGCATAAAATGGCAGCTCTTGCTGCAGTGCTAAGACCTTCAGCAGAATGTTATAATTGTGGACAACAAGGGCATGTAAGATCACAGTGTACCACAGTGTCAAATGTTGTCTGGAAAACAACATTTAAGCCAAGTGCAAGCAGCGATATTGTATGCAATCGCTGTGCTAAACTTGGGCACTATGCTAAACAGTGCAGGAGTAAATATCATGCAAATGGTCAGCTATTGCCGGGAAACCCAAAGAGGAGCGCAAAGGGGCGCGTGGGGAAACAAATACCCCAACAACAACAACTACCACAACAGCAAATGCGAGCCTTCCCAGCACTGCAAAGCTACCCATTTGCGAGCAATACTCAGGGGCAACAAGCGGGTCCGCAGGGATTGATATACCCACCGCTGACACAGTAACCATTCTGACAAAAGAAATATGTAAAGTGCCCCTTGATGCCTATGGTCCGATAGGACGGGGATTGAGTGCGTTTTTAATAGGGAGGTCAAGTACTACACTTAGAGGTATTCATGTGCATCTAGGGCTTATTGATGCCGATTATTTAGGACAGATTCATGCCATGGTATCCATCGATGACCCTCCTGTCACTATTCAGAAAGGAACCTGCATTGCTCAAATTGTACCTTTTGTGAGTTTTGTTCCAAATACAGTGGACCGAAGTCGCGGCGCAGGAAGTTTTGGATCAACAGGAGTACCTCGAGTGTTCTGGACTGAGAAAGTAACGGAGAGCCGTCCAGAAAAGACATGCACTCTCACTGCCAGTGGATGTCATCCAGGAACTATATCAGTAACAGGTTTGATTTACACTGGAGCAGATGTCACAATACTCTCGCGACTATTGCTGGCCTCAATCGTGGCCTCTCACTCATGCAAGTTTTGGACTCCTGGGGTTGGGTGGTGCTACAACAGGTGGCCTGTCAGCCATTGTAATTAATGTGAAACATCCTGATGGCCAACAAGCTAACATCAGACCCTATGTTGCCGATGCTCCTCAGAGTTTGTGGGGACGAGATTGCTTATCTCAATGGGGTGTCAAGATTACTAGGGATTTTTAATGGGGGCCACTGTGATGCAGGGCAATGAATGTCCAGTTGTAGCCCTGACATGGTTGACAGATAAGCCTGTCTGGGTTCGCCAGTGGCCCCTTACCACTGAAAAGCTTACTGCCCTGCAAGAATTAGTCACAGAACAATTGCAAGCAGGACATATCGAGGAATCATTCAGTCCCTGGAATACCCCTGTTTTTGTAATAAAAAAGAAATTGGGAAAATGGAGACTTTTACATGATTTACGGCAGATAAATGCTGTAATGGCAACAATGGGAGCTTTACAACCAGGCCTTCCTACACCCACAATGATTCCACAGGAATGGCAAATAGTTGTCATTGATCTGAAAGATTGTTTCTTCACTATTCCATTGGCTGAGCGGGACAAAGAAAAACTCGCTTTCACTGTGCCTTCTATAAATCATGCGGAACCCGATAAAAGATATCAATGGAAGGTACTTCCCTAAGGCATGAAAAATTCACCAACTATTTGTCAATGGTTTGTGGCACAGGCCTTGTCAAAAGTGTGGGAGCAATTTAAAAATTGCTACTGTTATCATTACATGGATGATATCTTGTTGGCATCTGACAACAAACAACAGTTATCAGCTCTTAAACAATGTGCTGTGACAAATTTGAAGGCTTTTGGTCTGATCATTGCTCCAGAGAAAGTGCAGGAACACATGCCTTGGAAATATCTAGGTATGTTGGTGACCAACACTCAAGTTATGCCTCAACCTGTAAAGTTACACATTGATGTTAAAACTGCTACTGATGTACAGAAATTGGTTGGTTTGATAGGTTGGATTCAATCATATTTAGGTATAACTAATCATCAGATGCAGCCATTGTTTGATTTGCTGTCAGGCATCACCTCCTCTACTGATAGGAGGCAATTGACCTCAGCGGCAAAAAAGACCCTAGAAGAAATAGAATTAGCCCTAGCACACAAATTTGTTAACAGAATAGATATCTCTGTTGGTGTTCAATTGTTTATTTTGAAAGACCATGAAATACCATGTGGGATACTGTGTAAATGGAATGATAATTGGGAAGATCAACTGCATATTCTGGAATGGATATTTTTATCTTTCCGATCTCGGAAAACAGCTCCAGGACTTTATGAGCTTTTTGCAAACATTATCATCAAGGGCCGCAGGCGTTGTCATGAGATTTTGGGACATGACCCTGTGACCATTGTGATACCTGTACAACAGTGGTATTTTGAATGGTGCTTTCAAAATAATCACGAATTGCAGTCTGCCTTATCTTGTTTTACAGGCCAGATCGCATACCATTTGCCTTCTCATCCTGTTCTAACACTGACTAAAGAGATTCCTTTTGAGGGGAAACAAATTTGTTCTCCTGTTCCAGTGGAAGGTATAACGGTTTTTACAGATGGATCCGGGAAAACCAGAAAAGCAGCTGTGGCTTGGAGAAAGGATGATCACTGGGAATATGAGACAATGATTCAGCAGGGATCTCCTCAACTGGTTGAACTTTCTGCTGTTCTTTTGGCTTTTACTTTGTTTCCTGGTCTTGTAAATATAGTTACCGATTCCATTTATGTTGCCAATTTGGTTAAGCATTTAGATCAAGCAGTGTTGTATAATGTTCAAGAGAAGCCATTGTTTAATATGTTAGTAAAGTTATGGACAGTTATTGGCGCTTGAAAACATCCTTACTTCATCATGCACATTCGCAGCCATACATCATTACCAGGATTTTTTGTTGAAGGCAATGCCTATGTAGATTCTCTAGTAGCTGCTGCTGCAATCAAAACTGTACCCAATGTGTTGCAGCAGGCAATTTTATCTCATCAATTTTTTCATCAGAGTGCTCAAGCTTTACAGCAGCAATTCAAATTGTCTTCTGGTGAAGCAAAATCAATCCTTTCTTCTTGTCCTGACTGTCACATGACTCATGTCACTCAGTATTATGGCACCAACCCTAGGGGCCTTTCTGCGTTAGAAGAATGGCAAACTGATGTTACTAAAATACCAGAATTTGGTCGCTTTAAGTATGTTCATGTTACAGTTGATACTTTTATCTCATGCAATGGTTGCTTCAGCATTCACAGGAGAAAAAACTCATGATGCTATTCGTCATTTTTATCATGCCTTTTCTATTCTAGGTGTTCCGTGTCACGTAAAAACAGATAACGGCCCAGCATATGCTTTGCAGAAAATGCAAGCATTCTTTCGTGCTTGGGGCATTGAGTATTCTACAGGCATTCCACGTCCCCACGGGCCAAGCAATTATTGAAAGAGCTTACGGACTTCTTAAACGTCAGGTTCCAAAACAAAAAGGGGGAATGCAACAGGAGTCACCTCAAGTGAGATTAGATAAAGCTGTTTATGTGTTAAACTTTTTGCGTCCCCTACCTGATTCACAGTTATCTCCAATCTTTTACCATTTTTCCTCTTTGAATTCTAAGCAACCAGATTTCCGTAGAAATGTTAAGGTATTGGTTAAGGATTTGATTACTGGTATATGGTCTGGCCCAGTGGAACTGATAACCTGGGGGAGGGGTTATGCTTGTGTTTTGACAGATAATGGTCCTCGATGGGTTCCTGCTCGCTGTGTTAAACCTTACCTAGAACGTGCAGGAAAGGACAGGACGGATGGTTCTGCAGTTGAAGCAGAATGTGCGGATGACACCGGCTAAGACCATATATCAGTACTCAAAGATGGATGAAAGACAGGAATGATTGTATTGAGTGGGAATTTTGTTGATGGTTGTGATTGTGGGTTTTGTGTGTCCCCTCTCTGCTGGGATTTTTGCAAAGGGCCCTGCAAAAATCCATAGCAGCTGTATTTACAGTCCAAAAACAAAAAGGGGGAATTGTGGAAGGGGCTAACAGCGGGCCTGTGGAAACGTCAGGAAATTGAGAAAACAGCCACTTTATTAATTTTTTCAACTCCCTTTTTGGAATATGAAAACCCCCCCCAGCAAGGATATCCCAAACTTGGATAAAAGCTCTCTCTTGAGCTGCTGACTGTTTTGCACCCATTACAGAGATGTTAAGAGCAGCTCAAACCACCCACCACTTCAGGAAAAGGAAAAAGAAATCAAGAAAAGCTCCACGCTGGCCCCTGTCTGAAAAGGGAGTGGCTGCACAGCCAAGGAAAGAGGAAAATTGCTTCTGCCTGCCCAGGGCAACGAGGAATAAAAGGGTTAAAAGGACGGGGGGAGAAAAAGACTCACGGAATTCCACCGAGGGCGAAAAAAAACCGTCTGAAGTGGTGTCCTGTCCTGGGACGACTCCTGAGGTGCTTCGGAGCTGCCGTCCCGTCCCCGGGGAGTACAGCGTGCTAAAACGCCGCCGAATTCTTCCCCGGGGGGGTTTCACGACCAATTGAGACTGTTTATCTCGGTACGCAGGTCCCGTGGTTCTCTTCGGCGAGGCGGTTACCGGCGCCGTGAGTGCCGAGAGAACACAAACATGCCACACGTTTGGGCGCCAAAATCTGTGGCAGCCGTGACCTTAAAAGTCTGCCTGAGCCCGTCGTCCCCGCCAGCCAGCAGACGAAGCAGGAGGAGTGCGCGGTTTCTCGGCTCAGCGCGCGGGAGCCACTCCGCTGACAGGGGCGCGCCGGATCGGCGTTCAGTTCTGCCAGAGGCGGACAAAAAGGCACGGGACCACAGACAGGGAATGGGAGAGCGTCCCTCCGACCAGGGAAAGTCCAGGTTTTATTCCAGAACGCGGAGTAACACCCAGGGGAAGCTGCCGGATCGAAAGGCGGCGGGGGGAGGGAATACACGTGTTATATAGGAGAAACGGAATGGGGAGAGCTCAGACAGGCAGCGAATGGGGGCCCACGGTGAGCGCGGGCTTTATCAGAGTGACAGAACGGTAGCCAAGAAAGAGAGCTCAAAGGTGGGACCCCGGTCCCCGGCCCAAGAATTCCATGTATAGCATCGAAGATTCTGAACAAAAGGGGGGTATTTGGGGGTGACAGAAAGGGCACGAGTTTCCAGGGTAACTAGTGATGGACAGATAACTGGGAAAGAGGGGGAATTCCAGACAGAACCATTATACAGAAAAAGGGGGTAAGAGAACATTCCAGCTTAAACTGGGGGAGCATAATAACACAACACAACAGGGAATGACTTGGGATCTGCATACACCTTATAGACCCCAAGCGAGTGGTAAAGTTGAACGTATGAATGGGACTCTCAAAACACAAATTAGTAAAATTTGTCAGGAAACATCCGTGACATGAGTTCAGGCCTTGCCTATAGCATACATGCCTATCCGCATACAAACAAGGCAGAGGGATAATATCAGTCCCTATAGAATACTGTATGGCAGGCCATATCAGATTCCACATATTACAGGTGAAATTCATATGAGGGGAAACTTTATTTACAGAGATATCTAATGGCTTTAGGTTCCACTTTGCAGAAGCTCCAGAATTACATCATGCTATCCAGACCCATAGGACTGGACACACCGGCACATCCCTTCCAACCTGGAGACTGGATCTATGTTAAGTGGTAGGACAGTGATCCTCTAAAAGCCAAATAGAGAGGACCATTCCAAGTTCTGCTGACTACCCTTACCACAGTCAAAGTTGCTGGCAAAGGACACTGGATTCACTACTCCAGAGTTAAGAAAGCTTCTACTCCTGAAACAACTGTAAAAACAGAATAATGCAGATGAAAATCTGTTTTAAATGATTCCTCTTATGAGCCCAAAGAACTGTTCACAATAATCATTATTCTTCTTTGCACGATACCCCACTGTGCAAGGCATTACTGTTGTTAGATGTTTATTTCTGTTTATTATTGTTTATTATTAATATTATTAGATATTTATCTATTATTAGAGATTTACTGTTAGATATTTATGGTTATTACATATTTATCCAGTATTAGATATTTATCTGTTGTTAGATGTCTGTTATTACATGCTTATATTGATAGTTGTTTACTATTGCTAGATACTTATCTGTTATTCAATGCAGTAAATATTAGTAAATATTTAGAATAAAGACTCAACAACATAAAGGCCTTGTTGAGCCTCTAATGGGGGAAATGATGCCTCAGGTTTTAGCTTTTACATTTTTCAGATTCTTTTCTGCTTTAGTGTGTAGTTCTGAGCTTCATATTAGGGGATAGTAAGCTCTCTTCACAGAGTAGGTAGACAAAACAATTCCTTCTCTAGCTGGGGAGCAAGGACAAATGATCCAAATTTCAGGCCCAAGAACATAAACAACTAAAAATGCAGGAGTTAGAATGTGGGTGCTGCTGCCTATTATCTGTTCCCAACAAACCTCTCCTGTAAAAAAGCAGGTTGGTTTAACATTTAGGGAATGCAGTCAGATCCACACACAACACTCACCACAGCTGGCTCAGGGAGAGAGGCTAGAAGGCTCACTTTTGCAAAGTTTTATTTCAGCAAAGTATCACATGTGGTGGCTGAAGGGAACCTCTCAAGAAAGAGGACAACCACGTGGTGTAGGCAGCATAAGAAGGGGAGGGGGTGGGGGGCAGAGCTAAGGGCAGGGCAAAGGGGATTGGTCTCCAGGGGAGGGGGGGTGGCCACCAGGGGTACCAAACCAGGGAAAGGGGAAACCAGGGGAAGTTGCACAACCAAAGTCCATGTGGGAGCCTTGTCTTTTCCCATAGGAGGAATAACTCTATGGTAGGTAGAGTCACTCCCCTTTCCAGGGCAGTGGGTTTGGGAATTGGCCAAGGGGGGAAGAGTTCATGGAATTCTACAACTCGCATTGAGAGCCATTCAGGAACAGGAGGTGGAGCTTCCTTTGTTCCTGAGTGACTGATTATAAGAGGCCTCTGGGGAGGGCAGCGACCCGGAGCACGGTAAACAGGAGCAGGCAAACAGGGGTGTGGTACGTCTCTGGGGCGTGGTCATAGTTTGTGGGGCAGTTCATGCAGGCAGAGCAAGCAGGCAGGGTTGCAGGTTTTCTTGCTAATAAGTTGTGCTGTGTGTTGTTTGAGGGGTTTCTGTTGGCTGCTTGATTTCAGGCTTTCTGCTAGTAATGGTTTTAACACGGTTGAAAACTGTGGCTGGTACAAGTGTATGTGACCAAGTGGAGCCCTCCAAAAAAGATATGTACAGACCCATTCCTGCTTGGAGTGTTTGAGCTTATCGATGGTTTCAGGGGGTGTTGTGGAGGACACCTGCCTGCGGTGTGAACAGGTGACTGACCTCCTTTCACTGGTAGCCGAGGTTAGGGAGGAAATTGAAAGATTAAGGAGAATCAGGGAAAGTGAAAGGGGAAATAGATTGGTGGAGTTCAGCCCTTACATCTTTAAGGGAGGCCCACCAAAAGTCAGAGGACTCATATATCTCTCACTCTCAGGCAATAGAAGGGCACCTGGTAGATGAAGGGGAGTGGAAATGGGTCCCTGCTTGGGGAGGTAATATTAAAAATTCCTCCCAACCCCCATCCCCTAGCCAGGTGCCACTTCAGAATAGGTATGAGGCCCTGGATCTAGAGAGCCAGCCAGATGATTTAGAAGAAAGTGATCTGCCCAGTGAATGTCCCAATTATGACTCATCTGTAAGACGGATCACAACCTCTAACATCAAGAAGAAAAGAAGGGTAATCGTAGTGGGTGACTGCCAACTCCCTTCTGAGGGGAACAGAGGGCCCCATATGTCGACCGGACCCATCCCACATGGAGGTCTGTTGCCTCCCTGGGGCCAGGGTATGAAATATCACTGAGAGACTTCCTGGGCTGATTCAGCCCTCTGATTATTACCCACTGCTGATACTCCAGGCTGGCAGTGATGAGATTGAAAAGAGGAGTGTCAAGGCAATTAAAAGGGACTTTAGGGCACTGGGTCAAGTGGTTGATAGGACAGGGGCACAGGGAGTGTTCTGCACAGTCCCTTTGGTGGCAGAGAAAAACAATGAAAAACAATGAAAGAAATAGAACTCACATCATTAACAAGTGGCTCAAGGGTTGGTGTCATCGGCAAAATTTCAGATTCTTTACTCATGGGGCAACTTTTACGGCACCTGCTCTACTGGAGCCAGATGGGATACATCTCTCTGTTCAGGGCAGAAGGATTTTAGCTCATGACCTGGTGGAACTCACTGAGAGGGCTTTAAACTAGGTTTGAAGGGGGAAGGGGATGAAGCTGGGCTCTCTGGAAGCAGGCCCAAGTGTGGTAAGCCTGAGTTAGGAGAGAAATCTGAAGCCCAGCTGAGGTGCATGTATACCAATGCACGCAGCATGGGTAACAAACAAGAAGAGCTGGAGGCCATGGTGCAACAGCAGAGCTATGATGTAATTGCCATCACAGAAATATGGTGGGATGACTCACATAGTTGGAGCACTGCACTGGAAGCACTTTAGAAGTGATAGGAAAGGGAGAAGAGGTGGAGGGGTGCCCCTTTATATTAAGGAGGCTTTTGATGCCATAGGTATTGAAACTTATGGAGTTGAATGACTATGGGTAAGAATTAAGGGGAAGGCCAATAAGGCTGACATCCTACTGGGAGTCTATTATCGTCCACCCAACCAGGAAGAAGAGATGGACAACTTATTCTGTAAGCAGCTGGAGAATGTTTCAGGATCACCAGCCCTTGTTCTTGTAGGTGACTTTAACCTACCAGATATCTGCTGGGAACTTAATACAGCAGAAAAAAGGCAGTCCAGGAAGTTTTTAGTGTGTGGAGGACAACTTTTTGTCACAGCTGGTGAGTGAGCCCACCAAGGGAGGGACTATGTTAGATCTGTTGTTTTCAAATAGACATGGGCTGGTGGGAGATGTAGTGGTTGGAGGCTGCTTGGGGCATAGTGATCGTGAAATTATAGAGTTCTCGATATTTGGTGAAATGAGGAGGAACACCAATAAGACTCTTACACAGGACTTCCAGAGGGCAGGCTTTGGCCTATTTAGGACACTTCTTCAGAGAGTTCCTTGGGAAGCAGCCCTTAAAAACAAAGGAGTTCAGGAAAGGTGGGCGTGCTTCAAAGCAGAGATCTTGAGGGCACAGGAACAGACTGTCCCTGTGTGCCAAAAGATGAGTCGACATGGCAAATATCCAGCCGGGATGCGCAATGAAGTTTCGAAGGAACTTAGGAATAAAAACTGTGTGTATCATCTTTGGAAGGAGGGTCAGGTCTCTCAGGAAGCATTTAATGGGGTTGCTAGGGCATGTAGGAAAAAATTAGGGAGGCCAAAGCTCAGTTCAAACTTAATTTTGCAACTTTTGTTAAGGATTATAAAAAATATTTTTGCAAATATATTAATGGCAAAAAGAAGGGTAAGACCAGCCTTTGTTTTCTACTGGATGCGGGAGGGAACTTAGTAACTGCAGATGAGGAGAAGGCAGAAGTGCCTAACGCCTCCTTTGCCTCAGTCTTTAGTGGGAAGATGGCTTGTCCTCAGGACAGCTGTCCTACTGGGTTGGTAGATGGTTTCAGGGAGCAGAATGGTCCCCCCATTATCCAGGAGGAGGCACTCAGAGAACTGCTGAGCCACTTGGATGTTTATAAATCTATGGGACCAGATGAGATCCATGCCAGGGTGATGAGGGAGCTGGCAGATGAGCTTGCAAAGCCACTCTCCATCATTTACCAACGGTCTTGGCTCACTGGTGAGGTTCCAGATGACTGGAAGCTGGCCAATGTGACACCCATTCCCAAAAAGGGTGGGAAGGAGGATCCTAGCAATTATAGAATGGTCAGCCTGACTTCAGTATCTGGCAAGATAATGGAGCAATTTATACTGAGTGTCATCATGCAGCATCTACAGGATGGCCAGGGTATCAGATCCAGCCAGCATGGGTTTAGGAGGGGTAGGTCTTGTTTGACCAACCCGGTCTCCTTTTATGACCAGGTGACCCACCTGGTGAATGCAGGAAAGGCTGTGGATATTAGTCTATTTGGATTTCAGCAAGGCCTTTGACACTCTCTCCCACAGCATACTCGTGGAAAAGCTGGCAGCCCATGGCTTGGACAGGAGCACTCTTTGCTGGGTTAGGAACTGGCTGGATGGCTGGGCTCAGAGAGTCCTGGTGAACAGTGCTGCATCCAGCTGGCGGCCAGTCACCAGTGGTGTCCCTCAGGGGTCTGTGCTGGGACCAGTTCTGTTCAATATTTTTATTGATGACATGAATGAGGTGATTGAGCTTTCATTAGTAAATTTGCAGATGACACTAAGCTGGGAGGGTGTGTTGATCTCTTGGAAGGTAGGATGGTTCTGCAGAGAGACCTGGAATTGTTGGATAGATGGGCAGAGTCCAATAAGATGAAGTTTAATAAATCCAAGTGCCAAGTCCTGCATTTTGGCCACAATAACCCCCTGAAGTGTTATAGGCTGGGGATGGTGTGGCTGGACAGTGTCCAGGCGGAAAGGGACCTGGGAGTACTGATCGACAGCCGGCTGAACATGAGCCAACAGTGTGTCCTGGTGGCCAAGGCCAATGTCATCCTGGCCTGTATCAGGAATAGTGTGGCCAGCAGGAGCAGGGAGGTCCTTCTCCCCCTGTACTCAGCACTGGTGAGGCCACACCTTGAGTACTGTGTCCAGTTCTGGGCCACTCAGTTTAGGAAGGACGTTGAGATGCTTGAGCACATCCAGAGGAGGGCAACGAGGCTGGCGAGGGTCTTGGAACACAAGCCCTATGAGGAACGTCTGAGGGAACTGGGGTTGTTTAGCCTGGAGAAAAGGAGACTCAGAGGTGACCTTATCACTCTCTACAACTTCCTGAAGGGTAGTTGTAGTCAGGTTGGGGTTGGTCTCTTTGTCCTGGCAGCAACTGACAGAACAAGAGGTTACAGTTTCAAGCTGCATCAAGGGAAATATAGGTTTAGATATTAGGAAAAAGTTTTTCACAGAAAGAGTGATAAAGTACTGTAATGGTCTGCCAGGGGAGGTGGTGGAATCACCATCTCTGGGTGTGTTTAAAAAAAGACTGGATGTGGCACTCGGTGCCATGGTTTAGTTGAGGTATCAGGGAACAGATTGAACTCAATGATCTTGAAGGTCTCTTCCAACTTTGTGATTCTGTGATTCTGTAACTCCCCTGTTTTTTCTTACTAAGAAGACCTCCCTAATGGACTTCTGCATACACTTAACTAGACAGGGAAACATGACTAAGACAATAAAACCAATTATTGCAATCAAAAAATTCCTTTGACAAAAGATGCGACCCATCCTGTGAAACTCCACTTTCCGAAACATTCATTGATCCAATCTGGGTACTTTTCCACCTTTAAGTCCTTTATTTGCTCCCTCAGCTTCTGGATGCTTGTGTGGATGGATTATGAGTGTGAGGAGATGTTGAGGCAGCACATCCCTTCCAAGTCTTGGCAGCCATGTCCATGGGCAAGCAGTAGAAAGTCTATGGTGACTCTGTTTTGCAATGTTGCATGCCTGGTAGCCTCAGTGTCACTAAGCAGGTCACTGAGTGCAGTGGAGGTAGCATTTGCTTGCTTACTAAGCCAACACTCCAGGTGAGAAAGATCACCGAGAGCCTTAGCTGCGGCCACCCAAGGTAAGAGAAGTGAGACCGTGTCTCTCTTTGCTTTGTTCCAATTATAGACTTGGCTATCACAGTTTAAATCTAATTCAGAATAGGATCTCTTGTGGTGTGCCAATTCGCTTTTTTGTTTCCAATTATGTAATAATGTAATGTTTGGAGTGAGGGTAGAAAGCCTGCCAAGGCTACAGGGACGCCCCTGGAGACGTGAAGGGATCCCAGCCCACGCTGAGTCACCACAGAAAAGAAACATTCCCCGGGGAAGCACTTTGGGGTGCAGTGAGGACACAGAGAGTATGTGACTGGTGTAATTACACCAATTTAGATTATAATAGGCTTTGTTAATTGGTGATATGTCTTTTCTGTATGTGTTTTTTGCCGGGTTGATTTTGGGCCAATGTTGACTTGGTCATCTAAAGTAAAATTTGACACAGTAAGTTGCTTTGGAGGACTCCAGCAGGTCCAATTCTAGGGGTTCCTCTATAGAATTTGGCAGAATCTTTGTCCGCTCATCCCAAGTGTCTACTGGCTTGGGCCTCTTGCCTGTGGTGTGGAGGAGGTCTGAGTTAGTGATAGGCCAGCCATCTACTACCTAGGGAATCCCTACCAGACACGTGGACAACGGGTTGCCCAGGCTGCCCATGGACAGGCAGAGATTGTCTTGCTGTAAAGTCTTGGCTAGAGTGACCCAGATGTTCTGACTGGGCTGAGGGATGATCCACACACAAACTGATGGGAAGGTGAGGAGCATCCAAAATCCTATCTGGAACAGTTGGAGGTTCCCTGCTGCCAGAGACATAGCAGGATGCTTGGGGGTTATGAGTTGATCTGTGAGTTTGAGAAAATTGATTTTTTTTTTTTTTAGATTTGTGTAACTTTAACAGCCCCTCCTACCTTCCTCTCTTATCCCCTCAGGTTTTACTGAGTAGAAAAGGGGTGGGAAAACAGGGAGGATAACAGTGTAGCAAACTAAAGAGAGGTAAACCAACAAAAGGGGGGTAACAGTGCAAACAATGAGTGAATAAAATTCAACCGAGAGTCTTTTGTCTTCAAGGAGAAGCAGAGTGTCATTTTCTTCTGTGAGGGACCTTTGTGTTTACAGTCTTTTTCCTTCTTCTCCACACTGCCCGAGTTTGGTCTATTTCCTGTCTCTGAGGTTCCAGGGAAGTGTTTCTGGAAGCTGCACTTGGCAATTCGATAAACAGCTTGACATTCTTGCTAGGGATCCACCTGGGGCCAGATTCTGTGGACACACAAGTATAGCCTCTGCCCCAAGTAACTAATGGAAATGGACCCATTATTTGCTTGGATTCAGGGTCTTTGATCAGCACAGGGAGTTTCTCAGTGAGTTGATGTCCTAGGGTGACGTTATGATGCTTGTATCCCCATTCATGTGTTCTGTTAATGTTGGATATTATGTTCTGTACCTTTAAGACCGGCTCTGAAGAGGGAAAGTTTTGTTTTGGTTTTCTTATCAGCCTGGCGGGACACAGAGACTGCAGCTTTTGCTTTTGCTGCTTTTGCTTTTTGCTTTTGCTCTCTTGCTCTTGCTTGCTTCGCTTCTGCTTGCTTTTGCTCTTTAGCTAGTTTAGCTAAACTGTCCAATTTCTTCCTGGACGGTTTCTCCTTTCCTTTTTCTGATCATTTCGAACCTGCTCCGGACTGGGACCTAGGAAACACCAAGATCCTGCACCTTGTAGCCTGCAGCAGCTGCCCCAGCGCCAGAGGGACTGAGAACAGAGTGACCACTCCCGAGAGAGACTTTCTGAATTTGTCATCTCTTTTCAGAGTGGTGTCATCCGGTATTGTTCATTTTGTGTGCTGGGGGGTGCTGTGCTTGTTAAATAAACAGGTTCTTTCCACTCCTCTCCGAGGAATCCTTCCCGAACCGGTTGGGGGGAGGGGCTGTGTGGGTTTGCTTACTGGAGGGGCCCTAATTTGGAAATTCTCCTCCAAATTTGCCCTAAACCTCGACAGTTGAGCTCCGCTAATGTCAGAGAAGTGTCTGATAATGGAGGGGTTTGTCTCTGTGAATGAATTATTAAGAAAGTTGATAACATAGAGAGCCTTACATAATCTTTCTACATTTGGTAGTGTTTCAACTCCCCCATGCGGCTGGTCAAGGACTCTCTTGGGTGTACAGTTAGCCCTCTCTTCAATAGATGGCCCTGTTGGTGAGAGGGGAATGCCAGTGTTGGGTTATAGTAGTATCAGGGCACCCCCGAGGCAGGAAATTATTGACATCTGACTCCAAGGCTTCAGAATGCTGAACACTTGCTTTGTTAAAACTATATAATATTACATTATACTATACTATACTATACCATACTATACTATACTATATTACATTACAACTATGTTAGAGATACTATACTATACTATACTAATCATATTTACTGCAAAGAATACTAAAGAAAACTCATGACTGTCTTGAGGCAGCCAGGACACAACTTTGACCCAATAGGCCAATTAATATAAACAACCATCACCGGAGTCCACTTAAGGACTCACTTCAGGTAAACAACTTTCCCAATACATTCCACATGTGCAAAACACCAGGAGCAGCAAATGAGATAAGAATTGTTTTGATCATTCTTTTCTCTGCTTCTCTCACAGCTTCTCTCTGTTCAGAAGGCATGTGAATACCACAGTGTGTTTCACCCCCCACTGATCTAGGAACTGTTTGAAATTTTTGGAGGTGTAAGCAGGACCATTATATGTTTTGATGGCTTGGAGGATGCCTAGTGTGGAAAACACTAGAAGAAAATGTTTGGCAACGTCTTTGGCCTTTTCTCCTGAGTGGGCAGATGCGAATACAGCTCCGGAGAATGTATCTACGTGTCCGGTCGGCTGT
Organism: Agelaius phoeniceus; assembly: GCF_051311805.1. Taxonomy (NCBI): domain Eukaryota; kingdom Metazoa; phylum Chordata; class Aves; order Passeriformes; family Icteridae; genus Agelaius; species Agelaius phoeniceus. Next base: position 9,229,130 of record NC_135301.1, on the reverse strand, counting down.
CTGTCTCTGCCCAGACACGTGTAGGGTGGTTCTGGGGCGGCCCGCACTTCAAAGGACGAGTCTGGACTCTTCAGTTTTTCGGTCTTCAGATTGTTTATTATTTCTTATCTACGGAATTTTCTTTCTGCCTAACAGAGGTCTGACCTGCAAGGCAGCCAAGGGCACTCTGACCACCCACGGGGCGGTCGTGTCTTTTTATACAAAAAACTACGTACAGCATATTTACCTTTATTTCCCAATACCTTTCACCCATATTAGCAAGTGCACCTTCACCATGAACCAATCCCCAAGTGCCAACATCACCACAGAAAATGGATGACAAGAAGAAGAAAGAAGGACGAGACACACCTCCATCTTGTCTCCATAACCCCCCTGTACCAAAAACCCTAAAATCTATATTTCACCCTGTAAATATATCCTTCTTGCACCATTCACTCCCAAGTGACTCTCATGTCCTCAAACAGGTGTCACATCCCTAGAGGGATCGAAATCAAGCCACCAGACGTTCCTGGCAACATTCCAGGATTTCCGAGCTCCCCCCCCAAGGGTTCTCTTGGTAACTCTGGACATCCGGAGTGATGTGCTGAGTTCCCACATCTCCCCCTTCTGTTTGCACCAAGAACACCTCTTTGGCAACTTGACTCATGACACGCCGTACACATAAAAAGATGCATGGAACAATGAGCATGAGGACTAAGAGCACTATTAAAATATAAAACCCTATCCTTAAAAACCCTCTCCACAAAGGAGAAAGATCAAAAAATCCTGCCACGTCATCAATCCAAGACCCAGTGATTTCACCAAGTTTCTTTATGCCGTCTTTTATCTTTTGAATACTTTCGTGAATCGACCTTTGTCCTGGTTTAGGGCAAATTTGGAGGAGAATTTCCAAATTAGGGCCCCTCCAGTAAGCAAACCCACACGGCCCCTCCCCCCAACTGGTTCGGGAAGGATTCCTCGGAGAGAAGTGGAAAGAACCTGTTTATTTAATAGGCACAGCACCCCCTAGCACACAAAATGAACAATACCGGATGACACCACTCTGAAAAGAGATGACAAATTCAGAAAGTCTCTCTCGGGAGTGGTCACTCTGTTCTCAGTCCCTCTGGCGCTGGGGCAGCTGCTGCAGGCTACAAGGTGCAGGATCTTGGTGTTTCCTAGGTCCCAGTCCGGAGCAGGTTTGAAATGATCAGAAAAAGGAAAGGAGAAACAGTCCAGGAAGAAATTGGACAGTTTAGCTAAACTAGCTAAAGAGCAAAAGCAAGCAGAAGCGAAGCAAGCAAGAGCAAGAGAGAGCAAAGCGAAAAGCAAAAGCAGCAAAAGCAAAAGCTGCAGTCTCTGTGTCCCGCCAGGCTGATAAGAAAACCAAAACAAAACTTTCCCTCTTCAGAGCCGGTCTTAAAGGTACAGAACATAATATCCAACATTAACAGAACACATGAATGGGGATACAAGCATCATAACGTCACTCTAGGACAACCTTGAATGGTCAGAGAGATTCATGCAGCACATCCCCTCAAACTCTTCACACCCATGTCCATGAGCGAGTAACAGATAATTGATCGCCGCTCTATTTTGAAGAGTTGCCTGTCTTACACTGTTTATATCTTTTAACATGTGGCTCAATGCAAGAGATACCGATTGAGCATGTTTGCTCAACCAACAACCCATGTGGTCCAGTTGAGTCAAGGCCACCCCTGATGCTGTCTGAGGTGAGAAAATTGCTGTCGCAATTCTCCTTGCCTTGTCCCAAGTGTACACTTCATCGTCACAATCTGTACTGTAATGTTGCAAGGATCTTTTCTCTTTATGTTTTTGCTCTCTCGGCAATTTCAAATCTGTTGACAACATTGAAATCCTCCCAATGCTGCATGGACCTCCTTTGGCATTTGCAGGAATGCCATGCCAAATTCTGTCCCCACAAATCATAAACAATCCACATGGCAATTGCACTGGAACTTGGATTGATCCTCTGGCTGTCATCTTGGTATGTTTGCACCAAGCTGATGCATTTCTATAAAATTCATTATTCGGAGTGACATCAATGGTCTTATTTGTTTTTATCACATCCGGGATTTCAAATTTCATGCATAGTTCCATTGTTGTGGACCCGAAAATTTCCAATTCCTGAGGTTCAGTAGAAGCCACAGGAAGGAGATGCGTCCAAGCACACCATTCATTCACAGGATCTTTAACGACCTGTGAAATCTCAACTGAAGAGTGTCCTGGAATTGGCCATTCGTCCACTGGCAATCCAACCATGCATGCTGAGAATGGTCTCCCTGGTTTTGAATGTGTCAGGCAGATACTTTCTAAATTCGCTGCTTGGGCTAAAGTCTCCCAAACATTTTGTTTTGGCTGATTAATAGGTAAATTTGCCCAGTTGCTTAAAGCAACAGATGAAAGAATGAGGCACATGAGCATTATGAAGCTCATGACTTCACCCTTGTGAAAAAGCATTGCCATCTTTTCACTCAAAGCTCCAAAGGAAAACCCTCAAAGTCTTTTTTCTTTTATTTCTCTCTCAAGTTGTTGTTTGCAGCTTGAGCCTCTTCTTCTGTTTGTGTGCTCATTTCTCTGTTACTGGGATCAGTGCTCTCTTGCTCTTGCGTCCGAAATGGCTTCATGTGTCGCGCTGATACCCACTTCAGACCTCGCCCTGTGGAAACACAAGTGAAACCCTTGCCCCAAGTAATTAGTTTGAAAGGACCCTCTATTTGTCCTGTCTCTGGGTTTCTGATCAAAACCAAAGGATTCTCCCTTAGTTTTGCCAGAGAGCTGTTTGAAAAATGTCTCACGATTGGTGGATTGGGTTCTGAAGACGAGCTATTAAGAAAATTCAACACATACAATGCTTTGTTTAACTTCATGTGAGGTGTCGCCTCTGGCTCCCCCCTTTTTTGCCTATCCAAAAGGGATTTCAGGGTATGATGTGTTCTTTCTATGATTGCCTGACCTGTGGGTGAATGTGGAATACCAAATCTATGTCTGACACCCCATTTTTTCAGAAATTTGTCAAGCACCCTGCCTGTATGTATCGGGCCATTGTCTGTTTTTATTTCTTGAGGTACACCTAATGATGCAAATGCTTGCAGGAAATGTCGACAAGCGTGTTCTGTTGTTTCCCCTGCATGTGCTGAAGCAAAGACTGCTCCTGAGAATGTATCTACTGAAACATGAACATTTTTGAGTCTTCCAAATGATGGATATTTTGTGACATCAGCTTGTCACAACTGAAGACTTTGCAGTCCTCGCGGATTGACTGCTCCTGTGGAAGCAGGTGGCTGCACAAGCTGACAATCTGGACAAGCACTAATTATTTCCCTCGCCTGAGTTTTTGTGAGACAAAAGGATTCCATCAGCGCCTGTGCATTCTGATGAAAAAATGCATGACTTAGTCTTGCCTGCTCAAAAATGTCCGGAAGTGTTTGTGAAATGGGCACTGTCAACCTGACTGCCTGAGCATTACCTTCCGCTAAAAATCTTGGAAGTGTTGTGTGTGCTCTAATGTGAGTGATAAAATATTGTTGTTCCCTGCTTTCTAGCAATGTTTTCATGCTTGCCAGATATGAATATAAAATTTCGCTGCTGACTTCTTTCAAGAGCAAACCTTCCAATCGTCTGACCACACCCGCGACATATGTGGAATCCGTGACCAAATTGAGAGGTTGTTGGAACAACTGAAATGCTCAGACAACACCTGCCAATTCCACAATTTGTGGAGAGCCTTGAACTGTCTTCACGTCTGAGTCCCATTCCCCTGTCGTTGAGTTCATCCACGTGATCACTGACTTGTGTGTCTTCCCTGAGCCATCAGTGAACACTGTGATCCCGTCCAGAGGTTCTTCACTTATTCTTGGCTTTGCTCTGTAACATATCTGTGATTGCAACATTTTGTGCTGCAGGAAATTGATTGTGCAGGTTCCTGGAAAGGCTAACAATGCAATTAACAAATCTTTTGATTTCTGCATTGCCCAATTGAAATAATCTTTCTTCAGAGGTAAATGGATCTTTGAGAATTCTCATCCTGCCATTGTCAGCAACCTTGTTCTCGCCGTTATGATGATCTGTGCCGTCATTTCCAGATCTGTGAGGATCGTCTATTGAAGGCCTATATGGTAAGAAAATCCACTCTATGATTATTAAAGAATCTCTTTGAGATGCATCCCATTGGAAGATCAAACCATGGAATTGCGTTTTCTTTCCCAGCACTGCTAACTGAAAAGGCAACAATTCAACAAATCGATGTGCCTGCCCTTTTGGTATAGCATCTGTAACTTTTTCCAATTCTTTCTTCGCTTCTGTCGAGGTTTAGGGCAAATTTGGAGGAGAATTTCCAAATTAGGGCTCCTCCAGTAAGCAAACCCACACAGCCCCTCCCCCCAACCGGTTCGGGAAGGATTTCTCGGAGAGGAGTGGAAAGAACCTGTTTATTTAACAAGCACAGCACCCCCCAGCACACAAAATGAACAATACCGGATGACACCACTCTGAAAAAATATGACAAATTCAGAAAGTCTCTCTGGGGGTGGTCACTCTGTTCTCAGTCCCTCCGGTGCTGGGGCAGCTGCTGCAGGCCAGAAGGTGCAGGATCTTGGTGTTTCTCAGGTCCCAGTCCGGAGCAGGTTCGAAATGATCAGAAAAAGGAAAGGAGAAACCGTCCAGGAAGAAATTGGACAGTTTAGCTAAACTAGCTAAAGAGCAAAAGCAAGCAGAAGCGAAGCAAGCAAGAGCGAGAGAGCAAAAGCAAAAAGCAAAAGCAGCAAAAGCAAAAGCTGCAGTCTCTGTGTCCCGCCAGGCTGATAAGAAAACCAAAACAAAACTTTCCCTCTTCAGAGCCGGTCTTAAAGGTACAGAACATAATATCCAACATTAACAGAACACATGAATGGGGATACAAGCATCATAACGTCACCCTAGGACAGCTTCCCATGTGAGTGTCCTGGGAGATCGAATGTCTGTGTCTCCTCTCAAGAGATCGAGCAACACTGCAATGTCGCTGTTCGTGATTCCCAAAATCGGTCTCATCCAGTTGATCTCTCCTAGAAGTTGTTGTACATCATGCAGATTGTTGACTTTTGTGCTGATCTCCATCTTCTGAGGTCTTATCGTTTTCTCTGAGCTCTTCCACCCTAGATATTTCCAAGGCGCGACCTCCTGAATTTTTGAAACACTGATTTCCACATCTGCCTTTTGCACTTCTGCAATCACAGAGTTATGAGCCTTTTGCAGTTCCTGCTGTGTTGATGCCACAATAAGCAAATCATCCATATAATGAATGATCTTCACCTTCGGGAATTTCTTCCGCACTGGTGACAAAGCTTGCACCACGTACCATTGGCAGATTGTCGGCGAGTTCTTGAGACCCTGAGGAAGAACCACCCAATGGTACCGCTGCAGAGGCGTTTCTTTGTTGATACTTGGAACTGAAAAGTCAAGCCTTGGAGCATCATCTGGATGAAGCGGAATACTGAAAAAACAATCCTTGAGGTCAATGACCACAAGCAGCCAATCTCTGGGAATCATCGAAACAGATGGAAGTCCCAGCTGAAGTGGTCCCATGTCTTTGAGAACTTCGTTGATCTTCCTGAGATTGTGCAACAGCCTCCATTTGCCTGATAGCTTCTTTTTGATTACGAACACTGGAGAGTTCCAAGGGCTGTCTGTTGGCTTGATGTGTCCCTTCTGCAATTGTTCTTGGACCAGGTTTTTCAGCGCACTCAACTTTTTTCGCTCCAGGGGCCACTGATCCACCCAGACTGGATCATCCGTTCTCCAAGTCAACTTCAGTGTCGCGAGTGCCACAGTGACCCCTACTAAAAATCCACCTCGATCTTCATGCCCCATTGTGCCAAAAGATCTCGTCCCCAAACTGTGATTGGATTTTGCACAACAAAAGGACGAATGATCGCCGTCTTGTTTCCTGGTCCCGTGACAACGATGGAATTCTCACTCTGCAGACACAGAGAAACTACCCCTATGCTTGAGAGAGATCCCAAGGGCACAATCAAGCTCCAATTGCAGGGCCAAAAGATGTAAGATATTACTGTGACATCTGCCCCTGTGTCGTGCATGCCTCTGACCGCTATCGTTCTGTCTCCACAAGTCAACTGACAAGTGAGTGTGGGTCGGTCTCGACCTACGTGTTTTATCCATGTAGTGTGTATTTCAACATGCTCCTTCAAAGGAAGCCCTTCCTCGTCGAAAATTGACATGACTTCTTCAATGGCATGTAGTGGCAAGGCGAAAGCTCTCGCAGCCAGAGTGTTTTCTGCCACGGTCAACGGTGGACAAAGCGCTCTTGTCAAAACTGTCAACTCTGTATTCTTGTCTGCAGAAACAACTGTTGGATAAACAATGAGTCCAAGGATGCTACTTCTGTCTTGTCCTACTATTAATAAATCTTGTCTCTCATATGAATCTCCGCAGATACCTGTTGGAATCTCTGCATGACTTTCATCCAGAAAGCATACTAATTTTGAAGCTGCTAATGTGCACTGTGCTCCTGGTGGAAGGAGGTCTGGGTCGCTGGGGAATCAGCTGAAGATTTGGCTGAGGGCGTCTGCTTGACGTTCTCCAATGACTGTCCTGTTTGCTGTTGTGTCACTGCCATCACTTGTGTCAACGCGCGCTGATGGTTTGTGGGCACGCTCCTTTTCCCGTTTCCCGGATACAGTAAAGGATTTCCTTCCACATCCGTCTGAAAATAACATTCTCTCACAGAGTGCCTTCCTCTTCTGCACCATGCACAGTGTCTTTTCTGGTTTTGGTGTCTGCACTTGTGCGTGCGCCTGTGGACATTTCTTCTTCATGTGTCCAAACGCTCCACACTTGTAGCATTGTCCTCCCGATGGATTGTTCTTTTTCTGGATGGTTGCAAGAACTTTACTCATGTTTTCACTCTGTTGTTGAAGTGCTTTTTCCAGCATTTTTTCCAATACCTTGTCTTCCGACTGTTTTTCCGAGTGCCCTTTTATCTGTTCTTCCCATTCTCCTCTCAGCTCATCTCTCACGATTGACACGACATGCTGAGGTGTTCCCACCTTGCTGCATGCCTCCACCAGCTCTGCCAAGGATGGCCGTCCTGGCATTGCGCTGATGACCCCTTGACAATCCGGGTTGGCATTGCCAAAGGCTAGACTTTCCATGAGAGGTCTCTTCGCCGCCTCATCGGTCACTTGTCGATCCACAGCTTGCATGAGTCGATCTATGAATGACGAATATGGTTCCGTGGGATCTTGCCTGATGCATGAGAATGGAACATCCGGAACTCCCGCCGGAGCAATCTGCAAGATCGCTCTGCGCGCTGCTTCCTTGATGGTCATTCAACACCCATCATGGAAGGCGTACTGCTTGCTCTGCTGGATTGTCATCTGGAGGATCCCCTGCCAACTGTGCCTCTGTGAGATTTGCGTTTGGCCCACCTTGATAACTGTTTCTCAACTCTGTGAGATACCTTCGCCATCTTCTTTCCCAGATGAGATTCTGTGTGTCTGTGAGGATCATTGACACAAGGCTTTGGATATCATATGGTGTGAGGTCGTACATATTGAATGTCCCCCTCAGGAGTTGTTTGAAGAATTGTGAATTCAGCCCATTATTCTGAATGGCTTTTGCTAAGTCTTTTATTACTTCATGACCCATCCTTTCCCACCTCAGATTCTGACCCTGTGCATCATATGTCACTGGCATTGTCAGATCTCCTGATCCTTGTAGCAAATCCTTTTCTTTTGCCAACGCTTTCCTAATTCTTTTCCAATCCATTGTTTTCACTGGCTGTTCTTCCTCCCCTGGAAACTCCATTGGTATCTGCAAGAACAGTGGAGTCGTGGAGGTCATTGGTGATTCTCTGTTCCACATTCTTTGTCTTGAAGTTTTTGGCCTTGCTCCCAAATCTGAAAAAGAAACTTGAGGTTCTCATGATCGTGTTCTTCTTGCTGTATCAAAAGAATGCAGAAGGCTCTTTGTTGCTTCCGCTGCCAAAAACATCCATGCCGGAATTCCTTCTGATGCTGTGATTCGTATCACGTCTTCTCCTTGTGGTTGCGCTTCATCTGAAGTGTCTTCAACTTCGCGAGATCCCAAAGTCGAGGGATAGTCCATTTGCTGTGTTGTTGTTGTTGTTTTCTTCGATGTAGTTTTCTTTTTATGCATTGTTGGAAAAAATCGCTGCATTGTTGCAGTCTCGCCAGCAGGTGGAGTTGTGACTCTGTCGAACAGGCCTGGCATGTCCTGCACTATGGTCATCACCCCATAAGGTGGCGCTGTCAACTGCCTGGACGACCGTGATGACGACACGAACTCGATCGGATCCTGTTCAGCAGACTGCAACGTTTGCGATCGTGTTTGAGACCGAGTCTGCATGGCTGTTGACTGAGCTAACAATGGAGGTTGAATACGTGAATGTCTCCCCTGGATGGAAGAGGTTTGGACCACAGGGATTGAAACTGAAGGCATCGGGATCGGAGAGGGGGTGGAGCCCCGGGATGTCGAACCCCAAGCACGGCCCCTCCTCCTCGCCCGAGACATCACAGGGGATCGGACCCGCCTCCGACCACGCTCTGCTCGTACTTTTCGCGCACACGTGCTCTCAAGAAGGCCTCCTGCCTGCCCTGAACTGACGTCACTTGTCTCCGTCCCACTCCGTCTCCGAAGTCTCCTCCCTAGTGTCCGTTCCTGACCCTCTCTCCTCCTCCTCTGATGCTGTATCCACATCCCCTGCCGGCACATGCAGCCCTCCCCCTGACGGTACCCCAGTTTGCACCGCGATCCGGGCCGATCTCCGCGTCCTGACTTCCGGGTTCGGCGTCATCACCGCGCGTCTCCTGCGTCTCCCTATGGTAGCCGGCTGGAGCCCTGCAGCTGCTCCACCCTCACTGCCCATATCTGATGCTGCCGCGTCGGTTTGAGAGCCCTCCCTGGATGTCCCGCGAGTCTTGCCCTTCGCACGTACTTTTGGCACCGTGCCAGCCGAGATTGCCGCCGCCCTCGGCGCTGCTCCCGCAAAAGCCACACCAGAACCCGTGTCTCCCATTGCCTCTGTGCCCCTCCCGCCAGCTAGCGCCACCGCCGCCGCCACGCAGCCGCGCCCGCCGCGAGAAAGCGCATCCCCCCTCCCCTCTGGTCCCCCTTCGACCCCCCTTTCCAACTCTGCCGCTTGTCCCATCCCGTCTCCCTCTGGCTCCTGTGAATCGGGAGGGCACGCTCCTAAGGAGCGACCCATTTCCTCGATCTTGCTGGGAGAAAACCTTAACTTGTCTGGGATTGGAATGGTGTCGTCTGTGCCTGAGTCGGAGCCTGAAGCCCCTGCACTCTCTGGGGTTTCAGGACGTTTTGGAGGTCCCTTGGGTTTTCGGGGTGGTGGGACTGAAGGCAATGACATTTCTCCCTGCTCCCCTTTCTCGGCAACTGTTTCCCCCGGGCCAATTGGGATCAGAGCCAATCTCCATTTCGAGCCTTGCTCTCCTCCCTCCGCCTCTGTGGGATTTATAACAAGTTGTTGCCTGGCCAACCTCTTAGACTGTGCTGAGGTCGCTTCTAACATAACTCGTGCAGGAGACAGCAGTTTCAAGGCTGTCTTATCATTTTTAATAGCTAAGAGATAAAGGTGTCCATTAATTTCCTGCCAAAAACCCACTTCAAACAACAGATGTGTCTCTGAGTACGGGTAATTACACCGCACCCATATCAACAGATCTTTAAGCTTTTTCTTTGGGATCCCCATAGTATGTGTTTTTGCCACGCCTTGTAAGGCAGACAAAATCTCTAATTGTTCCTGGGAGAGTACACCCCCCATGTTCTTAATTTTTGACCTTCTCACCGAATTTGTGTTGTCAGAGCAGTCCGAAGGCTCCTGGTCAACGGAGATGGATTCAGAGGCGCCTTTCTGATTCTGGTCCGGGCTGTTCTGCTACGAACCTTCTTTGGCAGAAGTGGAGTGCGATGTTCTCAGTGGCTGCTGCTTCTTCAGACTCTTCTGACTGCTTTCTGGCTGCTTTCCCAAGGAGTTATCAGTGTTCTCTTGGGAACAAGTCCAGCTCCAGGAACTGCCCACTCGGTGCTTCAGGGTTGCCCATCTGTGAGAGGTGCCCACTGCCCACCATTCACGGGTGCTCTCCGGGGCTCAGAGTCGCCTGCGAGGGCCCACCCAGGGACGCCAGCCGTCCAGTCGGCTGTCTGTCTGCCCAAACACGTGTAGGGTGGTTCTGGGGTGGCCCGCGCTTCAAAGGACGAGTCTGGACTCTTCAGTTTTTCGGTCTTCAGATTGTTTATTATTTCTTATCTACGGAATTTTCTTTCTGCCTAACAGAGGTCTGACCTGCAAGGCAGCCAAGGGCACTCTGACCACCCACGGGGCGGTCGTGTCTTTTTATACAAAAAACTACGTACATCATATTTACCTTTATTTCCCAATACCTTTCACCGATATTAGCAAGTGCACCTTCACCATGAACCAATCCCCAAGTGCCAACATCACCACAGAAAATGGATGACAAGAAGAAGAAAGAAGAAGGATGAGACACGCCCTGATCCCTCCATCTTGTCTCCATAACCCCCCTGTACCAAAAACCCTAAAATCTATATTTCACCCTGTAAATATATCCTTCTTGCACCATTCACTCCCAAGTGACTCTCATGTCCTCAAACAGGTGTCACATCCCTAGAGGGCTCGAAATCAAGCCACCAGACGTTCCTGGCAACATTCCAGGATTTCCGAGCTCCCCCCCCAAGGGTTCTCTTGGTAACTCTGGACATCCAGAGTGATGTGCTGAGTTCCCACATCTATGGACACATGAATGTATTTTTGTCTCCCAAAAGGTGCATAGTGTGTGACATCTGTTTGCCACAGCTGTAAACTTTCGCAGGCCTCGGGGGTTAACCCTGGCCCCCATGGAGGGTAACGCAAACTCCTGGCAATTGGGGCAGGAGCCCACGACTGCTCTTGCTTGTTCCTTTGTGATTTTAAACATCTGGACAAGGGCTGGCACATTCTGGTGGAAAAACTGATGGCTCAATTTGGCCTGATTGAAAATGTCTGGTAGGGTGGTCTGCACTGCCATGTCTAGGAGATCTGCTCTCTGCTTGCACTCTGTAACTGGTCCTGGGAGGTCAGTGTGTGGCCTCACATGCATAATGTGATACAGTTGCTCTCGGTGGGAGAGGAGGTATATTAACTTCAAAAGCAAATTATATAGATCTGGATTTGGCACTTCCTTTAACAAAGAATGTTTTGCTCTTTCAGCTATCCCAGCAACACAGGCCGAATCAGTAACCATATTCAAGGGTTGTTTGAACTTCTCAAAAGCTCTGACAACAGCTGCTAATTATGTGATTTGTGGGGATCCCTTTACAATTTGAACATCAGACTCCCACTCCTGAGTATCAGGATTTTTCCATGTCATAACTAAATTGTGGGATTTTCCAGAGCCATCAGTAAAAACAGTTAGTGCCTTTAAAGGAGTTCTACTTTTTAATGATTTTGGGACCAAATTAAAACATTCATTAAATCGTTTATGTTTCTGCAAATGGATAGAGATTTGACCTGGGTAGCTGTCAAGAGCTAACTGGAGATTTTTGTTGGTCTGGAGCAGAGCTTCCAGCTCACCTAATTTCACTGGGAGGTAAATGTATGTGAACTCACACCCTGCTAAGGTTTTGAGGCTTGATCTGACCTCTATGATGAGCTGAGCCATCAGCTCCTGGTGTGTAGTGATAGTCTTATGTGATTGATATGATCGGAACACCCACTCTATAATTAACAGCTGATCTTTCAGAGTGGGGTCCCACTGGAAAATGAGACCATGAACCTTTGGTGCCTCACCCAAGATGACAAATTGGAAGGTCAGGGTTAGATCAGTGTGGTGGGCTTGTCTCATGGACAGTGCTTCTGATACCTTTTGGATCGCTACCCAGGCTTCTGGCATGATTGTCCGTGGTGAATCGAGGTCATTGCAGCCTCCCAGGAGGTTGAAGAGGGGTGCGAGGTCCTTGGTTGTGATCCCCAGCAGTGAACGAATCCAGCTGATGCTCCCACATAGCTGATGTAGGTCCCTCAGAGTTTTCGGGTTGTCCTTGATGGTGAGCTGCTGGGGTACAATGGTCCTTTAGCTGATCCAAGTCCTAGGTAGGTCCATGGGCCGGTGCATTGAATTTTCTTGGTGGCAATTTCAAACCTTGCTCCTTCGATGGCCTGAATAGTTTTTTTGAGAACAGTCTCTAAATAATAGTCAGTCTCAGTGCAAATTAGAATATCATCCATGTAGTGAAAAATTATCGCATCCGGGAAATACTCTCGAATGGGTGAGAGCCCACGGGCAACAAACATTTGGCAGATGGCTGGGGAATTTTTCATGTCTTGAGGAAGAGTTCTTCATTGATACCTTTTGAGTGGGGCTTGTCTATTAATTGATGGTACAGAAAATGCAAACCTTGGGGCATCTCTGGGATGGAGCGGGATGTTAAAAAAGCAATCGCTGATATCAATGACTGCTAATTTCCAATCTCAGGGGAGCATTGAGGGTGAGGGTAGGACAGGCTGCAGAGGGCCTATGTCCTCAATGACTTCATTGATCTTTCTGAGGTCTTGTAGCAGCCTCCACTTGTCTTTGCCTGGTTTACAAATGCCAAAGACAGGGGGATTCCAGGGGCTAATGGATGGTACTATGTCGCTACAGAGCCCCACACGGTGCAAAGCACCAGGGCTCAGTCAGAAGGCTGTTTAGACTTATTTATTAAAGCAACATGTTGCTTTTATAGTTTTACAAGATGTTTACATTTACTTAACAAATACATACACTGCCCATTGGTTATAAAGAAGAAACAAAACTTTCAATAGGTGAAAGGAGCCACGCCACTGTGTAAGCCAACCAAAGTCCAGATCTTTTTGCTTACACTTTTTTCTCTCTTTCTTCACGTTGTCATGGTGATAGCCTTGGTAAATTCCTTGAGAGAGAGATGAGGCTTTCCTTATCTTCAGGAAGCCTTTGCTGGCTCACAAGAACAGCACAGAAATGTCTTTTCCACAATTTCCCCTTTTTGTATTTGACCCACAAACAAAACTGCTAAGGACTTCTGCAGGGCCCTTGCAAAAATCCAAGCAGACAGAGGATCCGTTCTTCATTCACTTACAAATAACCAACTTCTACCAATGGATGGGCTAATGGATGGTACTATGTGGCCCTTGGACAGATGCTCCTCCACTAGGGATTCAAGCGTCTTTAGCTTTTCATTTGAGAGGGACCACTGATCAACCCACACTGGTTCTTCAGTTTTCCAGGTGAGTGGTGTGGTGGGGCGCTTTACATCTACAGTGGCCCCGACTAAAAATCCTGTGGTGGTGAGGGGATTTCTAGCCTTGCTCCACATTAGAACAATAGGTCTCTGCCCCATAAGGTGATAGGTACCCTTACCATGAAAGATCTTACTGTGGCTACCTGAGCTTCAGGTCCTTGGATAAGGATTGTTGGTTTGCTTCACATAGAGGTGGCAGCTCCTCCAATCCTAGAGATAACTCCATTGGCTGGCACTAGTTCCCAGCCCTGTGGCCACTCAGAGTGGGAAGTGATGGTCACGTCTGCTCCGGTGTCTGCTACACCTGGAAGATAAACTTTGTCCCCTTTGTTAAAAAAACCACACTCTATAATAGGTCTGTCCGAGCCCACAGTCTCTGCTGTGAGAGTCTGTCCGAAATATCCTTCATTTGCCTCACGATTGTCATGGAGAGAGACCACCAAAAAATTAAAAACTCCTGTTTGCTGAACCAGTGGGGGGGAGAGTCATGTGCCTGAGGCTTGAAGGTATTGCTAGCTTACTGTTTCCACAGGTGTTGTTTGCTATATGCTACACTGAGCTCAAAGGGGCACCTTGCCCTTTTTGCACAATAACTCTGGAATCCTCCCCACCTCTCGGCCTGGCTGGTTTGAGCTTTGGGGTGGTCTCTCCTCCAAGAGAACACCCCTCTTGCCCGTCCTTAACCATTGTGACAGACAAGTAGAGATGTAAGAAGCCTCTTCATCAAGGGACCGAGACATGAAATCCCTGTGTGAGAAGGCCCCCTCTCACCTTCTTCCAGAGACTGGGACTGAAACCCCCAACACAGGGGAGGTGTGCAGAGGGGGGGGAAGGAAAGCTGCCCAAAGCAAGCTCAGGTGCAGGCAGTGGACCACAAAAACAATGGCTCTCACCTGCTGCCTAGCCCGAACTTTGTGTACCCCTAACCAAACACCATTCTTCCCCCCTGAAGACCTTTGTTTCGGTTGCAAAATTTATTCCCCCTTCCCCCAATGAAAAAGAGTATAATTGGGGTCCAGATGAACTGTGCCTCTGAGATCTCCCCAGACGTGACCTGGTGGACTCCATCAGCTGGACCCCGAAGGATAACGCAGCACCATGTTTTGTAGCTATAACCCATTCCTCTTCTTCCTCCCTCTTTTCCCTTATTTTCTCCTTTTTTCCCTGGTTCCCTCCCCTACTCATTTCTGTTGTGGTTATTTCAATAAAATTGCACTTGTTTGATTACTACTGCAAATCCCCTGTGCTGTGTGGTTTTTTGCACCCTGAGATCATCCCACGGACCATCACGACACCCGTTCGTAAGGACGGATCGTGACATCTGCCCACAAGACTGTAGGGTTTTCTGGCAAAATGTCAGTCCATGTGGGCATGAGGAAAGCTTGAGCAATGGTTGTACCCTTAGACAAATACCAAGGTGGGTGTACACATGAGACAGTCATTGTAATTTCATCCCTTGGTCCCACATTTTGGACTTCTGGTAATACTTGCAAATGGTCCGGTCCAACACTAGAGTCTCCTATGATTAAAATGTCCCTTGGGTCATCAGAGGGTCCAAATTTACCAGTTGGAATTTTGTAGGTATCAGTATCCTCAAGCTGGATGGAAAGGGCGCTTACCAGCATACGTCGTGTCCCTGCCTGAACGTATTGGTAGACCTCGGAGAGTTTGAGCTCTTCCTCGTCATCATAGACCATCTCTCGGTGCTTGGGCTTTCCGGGATGGTGGGGAAAGGGGTACGGAACGGCTTGGCATTTAGTGTCATCGCACAGGGCTGTCCTGCGCTTCACGGAAAGTTTCCCTGGTACTGCTGTTGAGAGGGCTTATGCTGGATCTGCTGGTGATACTGAAGCTGGGGACAGTGTTTAAAATGTTCTTTACAGTCTAAGCACGCAGTGGAGGAACAACCAGTGGAGGGGTGTCTCTGCACAACATCCTTATCACATTCCACCTTGAGGTGACCAAGTTCATTACACTTATAGCATTGCATATTTTGTTTGTTTTGTGCTACAAAGACTTCAGCTACTCCTTTGCTGACTGCCATGGCTACCATATGTTCCGTGGTTGTGAGGCAGGAACGGGCTTCCACCATTTGATGAATGGTGGGTTCAGGGTCTGGAGGGAGTGCTCTCATGATTGTTTTGCAATTTTCATTTGCATTAGATACTGCTAGTTAATTGAGTAGCTCTTCTTTAGCCCTTGGGCAATCGACCTGCTTATAAATAGTGTCTTTTAATCTGTCAATGAATTTAATATATGTTTCATCAGTGCTTTGGTGAATGTCAGCAAAACTTAGTTGTGGGGTAGTGTCATCAGGTGTTTGGAATAAAGCGTTCCAGGCAGCATTTTTAATGCCCTCTAAAACAGCTTTGGATAAATTTCGGGCTTGTGCTTGTGGATTTTCGTACTCTCCTTCCCTGCTGTCCTAGGATGACGTTATGATGCTTGTATCCCCAATTGTCTGTTCTGCTTATGAAGCAGGGAGAAGAAAGAGCACAGAGTTGCGTTATCAGCTGCTCTCTCCCCCGCAGTCTGCTAGAACACAGAACTCCACTGTTGTTGTCTGGGCACAGATAAGGCAGAACACCACACTCCTTTTGCTTTTTAGTGAGTTAGTTAGTTTAGCTACTTGAGGCAATCCGAGCTTTCCCTACATTGTTTTTCTTTCCCTTTTCTTAAAACCATTCAAACCTGCTCCAGACTGGGACCCGGGGAGACACCAAGAGCTTTGTCGTGAACGGCGGGAGAAATGCGACACACCATATGCGATGAATAGCAAATCCCGAAGTTTATTGAAACCCCACACATATTTATATTGGTGTTAATGAAGCTTATACATATTGCAAAAGCTGAGCTCATCATTGGTTAAAGCACACTTAGATCAACCACACCTCCTTCTATCTTCTAACAATTATTTTGCTTCTATGTTTGCATTCTTCTAACTTTTCTACCTAAGATAACTACATTTTCTGGCAAGCGATTTTCTCCCCCGTCTTCCCGTTTCAGAGAAGGTCACTGTGACCTTTGTCAGTGATTGGACACTGGTTGCTCAGTTCCCAGCTTGTTTCCCCTATCCTTATCCATTGGTATCACATCGAAATGTCCTTTCTCAGCTAACCAATTATCCAAAAAGCTCTCTACAGAGCTTGAACTTTGTAGCCTGCCAAAACCTACTCTGCAGCCTTTCCCAGCGCTGGAGAGATTGATAACAGGACAACCACCCACCAGAAAAACTTTCTGAATTTGTCATCTCTTCAGAGCGACGAATGAGTTTTGTCATCTGGTATTGTTCCTTTTGTGTGCTGGAGAGTGCCTTGCCTGTTAAATAAACATGTTTTTTCCACTTCTCTCTAAGGAAATTTTTTCTGAACCAGTTAGAAAGAAGAGCTGTCTAAGTTAGCTTTCTGGAAAACCCCTTTTAGAAGTTTTCTCCCAAATTTGCCCTAAACCACGACACCCTCTCAGGCGCTCTACAGTGAGATCAGCTTGGCTAGCCTCCAATTGCTAATTTTGTACTAATGTTTTTAATTCTTTTTTCCTAATTGATTCCCACAGAAGTAGCTTTGTAAGTGATAGGAAGAGGGACATAACATGCCAGGGATCATAGGGGACAAGCACATGAGTTGAGAAAGTTACTTGTATGAGATTTTTGAAATATGGGGAATAGCGGCCAAAATCTTTGGAAATTCTGCAGATTTCTCTGAGCTCATTATAATTAATAGTTTTCCATTTTGGGAGAAACCCCCTTTTGTATCTAACTGGGGCAGCAAGGACATTTAATTTTTCAGCTAACTCCCAGTTCTTATCCAAAGGTGCTTCTCTTTTGATTTGAACCCAGGGATTCTCAAATTCACTGAATCTGAGGACTCACTGTTATCTGAGGCAGAGACAGATGTTCTAGAATCAGCACCAGAGCTCCAGCCCAGGTGCGCTTCATGCTTGGAGCCTTTGGTCTGTAAACAGGAGGGTTTTTCCTGACTAGCTTCCCTCCCGGTAGGGTGGGGGGGGGGGGGGACGGGGGAGCAACTGCAGGATGCAGCAGAGGGGGGGAAAATCCGGCGGGGGGGGAGGGGGGGGGGGGAGAAGGACCCAGAGGGGGGTCCCGCAGGGAACGGGGGAAAGGGAATCCCCGCTGCCGGGACAGCTGGTGCGAGCGGGTTGACAGGGGCGGAGGCTGCTACTACCGGGGGGACACCGGGAGCTGGGGTAGGGGGGACACCCAGAGCCGCGGGGCTGGGGAGACCCTGAGATGCGGGGAGGAAACCCAGGGCCGCGGGGAGGAGACACGGGGATGCGGAGAGGGAGAGGCCCGAGGTCGCGGGGAGAAGTGGCGCTGCTGGCAGGGGCGGGAGGGTTACGAGGATACCCGGCGGGACGGTGACGGCTGCGGCCAGCATGGCGGCGGTGGGCACGGCTGGTCCCGCGGGCAGCGGAGGGGTTGGGGTTATCGTGGAAGCTGTGGCTGGAAAGGAGGGAAGGAACACAGGGAACACAGAAGGTGCGGCCGTGGGGAAGGGGGGGGGGCCCGGAACCGTTGAAGGCGCGGCCGGGAACGGGGTTCTCGGCACGGAAACTGAACCGGGCACGGGAGGGACAGGGCAGGGAGGGGGGATAGGGTTGGAAGAGGGAATGGGAAATACAGATGCAAGGGCGGGAACGTAAGGAGGGGCGGTCGCGGGGGGAGAGGGGATCACGGGGACAGGGAGACTCGGCATGGGGGTGGCAACGGGGGCGCCACCCGCCCTGGGGGAACGCTCAAAGCAGGGGCGGCACCCGCTGCGGGGGTGGGGCTCCAAGGTGGTGTGGGGGAAGGGAAGGGAGGAGGAGGATCCCAGATGTAATAAGTAGCAATACGTTTGTTCATTAATTTAATCAATAGCTAAATAATTATACAATATTAAAGCAATAACTAAATAGCTAAAACCGCTTGATTTTAAATGTATAGCCACATATGGTTCACATATGGTTGCTTGGCTTGCAGGAATCATATAGTGCTTTGGGAATTCCATGGTAAAGAAAAGTTCACCTAAGAGGTCACAGAGGAGAGCTGTAATAACAATCCCTAAACTCACAAGAATTGCTTAGGCTTGCAGGAATCGTATAGTGTTCTGAAAATTCCACTGTATAGGTATGCCTTATAAGGAAAAGTTCACTCAGCAGTTAAAAGAGGAAGACTTGGAGCCTTCATCCCACGACCACCAGAAGGCAGAAAAAGACCCCCTAGCAACTGAACGAGCAAGCGCAAAAGACAGACCACGTCATCCCTGGACCCGGGAGAAAAAGGCAATAAAAGGTGGACTTTGGGGATAGGAACGGTGCAAGCCGAGAGGAGCGGAGACTCCCGGCCGCCCAGCGCTGAACTTTGCTTATTCTTGCTTGCATAATAATAATAATAAATTTATAATTGTATGATCCTTGAATCCAGTGAATTCATTTATCACACCAGACACCGTCCTGAGTGCGTGGGGTGGGAGATTTTAAAATGGAGGATTTGGCCATGTGGCCGTCGCCATCTTGTTCCATAGCAGTGAAAGTAAGTCGAGGATAAAGGATTTTAGGAGAGAGGGTTTGGAAAGAGCCCAGACTATCATGGCCAGTACTAGTCGGGAAAGGGGACGGGAGGGGACTGGAGGCAGAAGGCAGGTAGCTCTCCTGTGCCTGTTTCAAGCAGTTTCCATCTCCAGACCTATCCCGAGGGGACAGGGGAATGGGGACAGTGGAACAGGGACAGGGGGTTTGGGACGCAGAGGCAGGGATACGGAGCTTTTAGAATCTTTAGAACCCTCTCCCAAAGCTTGAATCACCTTATAAATAGAGTGAAAAAGTGGATAGTGAAATAAATAGGGCAGGAGATCTTTCTCCTTTTTAATGCCTTTATTAAAAATCAGCTTGGGTGGGGAGAACTGATGGGTCGCGCACACGCCACCGCTGCTCCCAGGAGTGGCATGGAGGAGGAAGAGTGCAGTTGTGTCCACTGGTATGCAGGCACAGCTGGGGCTTCCGTCCTCACGAGAGCACCAGGAGATTCCCAGTTTTTCAGTTTGACATTCGAGGTCTTCTTTCTAGCCAACATCTTTTTAGGTTAGGGTTGTTATAAATGATCAAATCGGCAGCCAAATTTATAATAAAATTTAACAAAGATTTATTAGATCATTAACAAAAAATAGAATTTCGAAAAACCACCACAGCCAAGACAGCGTCAACCCCGGGTGCCGGCGCTGGGTGAACCGAGATCTGACTGACAAAGTGTCAGCGTTTCCCCAGTGGTTCACCCCCACTGCTTCATGCAGCTAGCTTATATACAGTTTATTCTGCCTGGGGCAGAGATGACCGAATGTTCCTTTGTGTCCTTCGCATGCAGAACTGGGGCCATACATGTGCAGAAATATACAAAGGACAGTCTGGGTGTCTGGATGGTTGTCTGAACTCTTCGAAACAGCCTGCATTCACATGTAGCAGAGTGGCGCCCGGTGTTTGAGTATGGTAGATGCAATCTTCCCAGGTGCAGGTACTCGTGAGTGGCTTAGACATTCCAGGGAAGTCGGCAATCATGGCCCGGGAAGGTTTCATTAACACGGTAACAGACTTGATATTATCTTAATGTTGTCCGGGAACTGATTGAATAGAAATAAGACTCTGCTCCCAGCCAGGGTGGTCAAAGACATAACTTTGGACTTTACAATATTTTATACATATATAGCATGAATTATCTCTACCATATACTACAGAATGAAAAGTAAAAAGGGTCTTAGCAGACACTGGATTCCGTTCCTCACCTCTAGACATCACGTAGATCTCTTAATTCCATGGTGGCTTGTTGTTTTAGGGGTTTTTCCTGCTAGATTTGGTGAGGTGTTTCCACATTTGCATACCAGCGCCAATGTCACCTCCTCCTCACAGGCCTGGGTGCCATTTTCCAGGAAGCAGCAGGGTGATACTCAACAAAGAGGGATTTCTAACCATCAACAACAGCTAATTAAAGAAAAACTATTAACAACAGGTGACTACAACATGAAATTATTAACAACAAATAGTTAAAACTCCCACTTAGCAGCAATTGGTTTAACCTGTTAACTCTGCAACCTTTAAAAAAAATGGACAACTTTTCTACTCATAACAGATAGAAGTTCCCAACCCGAAAATCACCCTCAATCTGAAGTTGATACATTGTTTTTCCTACGTTATCCCAGAACTCAACAGACAAAACTGACTCAGCTATAGCACCCAGAAAGAATTTGAAGACTCAAAGAAAAAGAACCCTCAGATAGCCCATAGAGAACTTGACATTATATTTAAGAAGGGCATTATAAACTTGGGAATATACTACTTTCTGCTCAATGGATATTTTGTTACCCATTAAGAACTCTCCCTCCTAAGAGATAAAAGAAAGGAAAAAAAAAAGTGACAGTCACCAGGCTATACTCACCACCTCGGTGTGCCAGAAAAAAAAAAATCTCAGAGGAGGTTTTGCTGATTCGGCCAGTCCTCGAGGGTTGTCAACCGCCCCCAGAGAAATCCCCCAGAAAATTGGGGTTTTTTCTCTTGGAGAACTGGAACAATGACAGCAACTTAAAATCCAGTGGAGATACAGTGGAGACGCTTTCAAAAGGCTAGATAAAGCCTCAAGGTTAGGGCCCAGTTGTGCGCCAATTAAAAATGCGAGTGTTGAATGTGGGTGCTGCTGCCTATTATCTGTTCCCAACAAACCTCTCCTGTAAAAAACCAAGTTGGGTTTATGTTAAGGAAGATGAAACAAGAAAGCCTTATAAATATGATTGTCTGGCAAAAGATTTTGAGAATATGGAAACTATAAGTGAGACTGAAATGAAAGCAAGCTTTGAGATCCTTTAGTTACTGAACAACTGGAAAAACAATGGTGTAGCCGGCTGAAGGTAATCCCCTTTTGATGAAACAACACCCTCTGCTTGCAGGCAGGTCCAAGGGTCCAAGCAGACCCTGCCAGCTTGGCAGAAGGGGTCCAAAGAGTAGTTTTTAGGGTTTAAAATGTAGCACAGTATGGTGATGTAGTGATTTTTATAGGCTGTATAGAAATGCTATAAAATTTGTATATTGTACTAGATTGGTTAGTGAGAATCAGAATATTCAACACAGAAGATGATTTATTGTATTGTAACGAGAACTTCACTCTCTTGCCTTTTACTTTCTTACCCCTTTTACTCTCTTATGCTTTTTCTCTCTTGCCCTTTTATGTTCTTACCCTCTCATCCTCTCTACCCCTCTCTTCTCTCAGGCCTGCTCTGAGCTGCGGCTAGCAGCTCCCAGCAGGGCCCTGCACCCACGCCCTCTGCAATAAACCACAAGTTCCACAACCTGGCTTCAGAGATCTCTCGTCTCCGTCCATCCCGACTGTGCTACCCCCTGTTGCTCCTACAGGTTTACATTTAGGCAACGCAGTCAAATCCACACACAACACTCACCACAGCTGGCTCAGCATTAGAGAGGCTAGAAAGGCTCCTTTTTGCAAGTTTTTATTCCAGCGAAGTATATCACATATGG
Organism: Agelaius phoeniceus; assembly: GCF_051311805.1. Classification (NCBI taxonomy): domain Eukaryota; kingdom Metazoa; phylum Chordata; class Aves; order Passeriformes; family Icteridae; genus Agelaius; species Agelaius phoeniceus. The sequence goes on along the minus strand of NC_135301.1, from coordinate 9,207,323 downwards.
CTGAAGGGGACCCGGTGAGAAAGAGAGCAATCACGTGGTGCAGGCAGCTAAAGAAGGGGAAGGGGTGGGGGGTGGAGCTAAGGGCAGGGCAAAGGGGATTGGTCTCCAGGGGAGGGGGGGCAGCCACCAGTGAGTACCAAGTCAGTGAGGGGACAGGGAAAGGGGAAACCAGGGGAAGTTGCAACACAGAAGTCTATGTGGGAGTCTGTCTTTTCCCCCGAGAAGGACTAACTCTATGGTAGGTAGTCACTGCTGTTGCCAGGGCAATGGGCTTGGGAATTGACTAAGAGGAGAGAGTTCATGGGATGCTACATGTAGCATGTTTCGTCTTTTGGCCATTGATTGTACAGTGGAGCTTCCTCAGCACACGTCACCTGTTCCTGCTCCTTTTCATCCATCAGTCCAACATTCCCACCTTCAGTCCAATTTATGATTACTTCCAAAATCCCAGGGCCATTCAAGTTTCCAGTGTGGGAGCTCTGTGTAATCAAGGCAATCCACTTACTCTGTGTAGCATCAGTGGCATGGTGTGTGGAGGGAACCTTTCTTTTAAACATCCATGAAGTACAGACAGAATGACTCTCCAACTAATTAAAGTTGAAAAAAAGGGTATTTATTACAGTGCCAGGCACAAGCGGAATTATTTCCAAAGGCAAGTGCAAGGAGTTTCAGACTCCTGCTCTCTATTTATACAGAAAAGGTTTTACATATCCAAGTGGTTTCTAAGGACGCATAATACATAATCATTACCTGCCCCCTTTGTATTATAATCAGCTGAATATTCATTACGTCTGTGTAATTGTACTCCCTTAATTGGATCGGTGGGATTTGGAAGTAAGGGAGTGGTAGTATGGGAGGAAGAAAGCTGTCTTCCTCATGGTAAACTCTTTACCCATGGCCAGTTGGCAGGACTTTTTGATCTGCTGGTCACGGTCCAAGCCTCTCCTAACTGTTTGATTATTCTTAAGGCAAGCTATTCCTATGGTGTCTGCTCCTTCTCAATTGCTACATTTATCCCTGTCACTCCTAGCTTCTCTTTCCTAATATATTTGTTACTCTTTAACAAAGGTATGTGATTCTTGCTACCTATATTACTAACTTAGCTTCTTAACTAATTTTAAAATCTTAACTAAAATATGCAATCTTCTACTATTCCAATTAAATTTCCAGCTGGCCCCTTGACTCATCTGCAGTTTTCAATTATCCTAAATGCATCTCTAGCTGACCCCTTGACTCACCACCCCAGCACTGGTAGCTGGGGTGCAGGAGAAGTTGTGCTTCCATGCCAATTACCTCTGAGGCAGCTTGAATTCTTTCATAGGCTGCCAGGATCTCCTTCTCTGTCGGGATGTAGTTGGCTTCAGACTCTCTGTGGCCTCGGCTCCAGAATCCCAGTGGTCAGCCTCAAGTCTCATCAGGCACCTTCTGCCAGATGCTCCAGGAAAGACCATTGTTCCTGGCTAGAGTAGGGCATGTTCTTCACCTCTGGTCCTGTCCTGTCTGGGCCAAGGGCTGTCGCATGAGAAATCACCTGCTTGACCTGGGCAAAAGCTTGTTGCTGTTCAGGACCCCAGTGGAAATAATTTTTCTTGCAGGTTACCAGGTAAAGGGGGCTTATAATCTGGCTGTACTTGGGGACGTACATCCTCCAGAAACCTATGGCACCTAGGAAAGCTTGCATTTCCTTCTTGCTGGTCAGTGGAGACATTGCTGTGATCTTGTTGATGACTTTGGTAGGTATCTGATGTTGTCCGTCTTGCCACTTCACTCCCAGGAACTGGATCTCTCGAGCAGGTGATTTGCAGAGGCAAACAAAACTCCACAACTTTGTGAAAGTTGTAAAGCTGGTATGTTTATTACAGTGCTGGACACATGTAGGAATAGTTCTCTTAAAATGACATGCGTACTTCTGGGAACTTCAGAATTCTTTTTATCTCTTTCTCAAATACATATGCATGCAATTTCACAATAGGTTCATACATATTCATTCTACTGATTTCGTGTGACACTTGCTACTAATTTTTCTTTATCAGAAAGAACTCTTGGGCCAGGTTTCCCTGCTCTGTCTGCCCCCCTCCCCCCCTCCCCTCTTATCTCTTGTCCTTGGCTGAAGCAGTCTCTCTAAGCACAGGCTCTTTGCGAGAACAGGCAGTCAGACTAAACAGCAAGCTACAGACTTAACTCAAAGATGTACATTTCACTTACCTTAAAATGGATTTCTACTCTGCAAAATTTCCACTCTGCCTCACAGGTCCCTTGACTTTACTCTTTCTGATGGCAAAGACAGCTTCCAGGAGAATCTGGATGATTTGTTCTTTTTTCTCAAAAGTTCTGCTGCTGTGTTCTCCCACACAATGATATCATCAATGTACTGCAGATGTTCTGGAGCCTTACCCTTCTCTAGTGCAGTCTGGATCAGTCCACGTCAGATGGCAGGACTGTGTTTCTACCCCATGGGCAATTGGTTCCAGGTGTACTGTTCTTCCCTCTAGAGGAAAGCAAACTGTGGCCTACACTCTGCTGTTTAAGGGATGGAGAAGAGTGCATTTGCACTGTCAATAGTGCTATACAACTTCTCTGATGTCGGCGATGAGGAGAGACGGGGAAGACTGATTCCGTGATGAGAATCCAAATTTATTGTGAACTACCAATGCTTATATACTGTTTTAGGGAGACTAGTAACGTTTACTACAATGATTAGGCTAAAATCACATACACAAACTTATGCATATTACAACATCTCTTGCTTGCAGAGTTTGATGAAATTTTCTTTTTCTGGTAAACCTGTCTGATTTAATCTTCTTGCAATCTAGGTTTAATTCTCAAAGTTCTGTTTGCTCTTGCCAAGGAATCTTGTTATCAAATCTCTTATGCTAACCAAGTCCAAAGTCCATCATCTGTCCTGTGTCCCAATATCTCAACACTCTGTCTTGGATTCCAGTTCCTACTGAAGTTCCAGCATGTCTGGCACACTGGCACTCAGTGGGGTAACTTCATTCAAGCCACAACAATCCACTGTCCATCTCCATTTTCCATCAGACTTTTGCACAGGCCAAATGGGGCTGTTGAAGGGTTAGTGGGTCTTGCTGATCACTCATTAGCTTTCCAGCTCATGGATCATCTTGTGAATGGGGATCATGGCATGTCAATTTGTTCAGTACTGCTAGTGATGCACTGTCGAAGTAGGAATTGGTACTGGCTCTTTGTCATGGTTTGGCATGGGAGGAATTTAGGGAAGTGATGCAAAAGCTTTTTGTGTAACTGACAGTCTGTGGAACCACTGGGAAGCTGAACACACCTCTGTGAAAAACACATGTTAAAGACGAAAATTCCAGGAAAGCTCTCTTTTTCTTCCAGCCGGTAACACGGCCAGCCCGGCCCGTCTCAGTCAGGTCGGGCCGGGCAGCACTGCCTCGGGGCGAGGCCCCTTTCCCGGGATGCCTGCCAGCCCCCCCATCGGCTGCCGGGCAAGAGAAGGAGTGCCGCGGGGCCAGGGCCCTTTCCGGGGAGCCCACTGGGCCCCGTCCGGGCCGGGCTGGGTCCCCAGAAGCTGCCAGGCAGGAAGGCAGGGGAGGCTGTGGTGCCCTGGCTGAAGCAGAGCCAGGCCACAGCTGTTAAGATCTTGACGTCAGGTCCCCTCTCCCCAGCGTGGCTGAGACCAGAGGCAGCCCTGCAGCCATGTAGAGTGGCCCTGCGGCTGGAATGGGATGCAGAAAAAACCAAAGACCACACATGCAGCCGATCCTGACACAGCTCCAGCCGCAGCTCCTGCCACAAGCTACCAGCCGATCAGGTGACCATTTTCAGGCCTCAGGTGACATTTTAACCCTTTCAGTGCTTCAATCCTCTCTCGAGTGAGAGAAAGGAACAAGATGCAAGCATGTAAAGGAACAAAATGAAGACATAGAGGTCAGTGAAGAGGAAGTCAAGTCCCAGATGGGAGGGATGAGGAGATGCCTTAATCTTGGGGCTGAAATCCTCTTGTAAGCTATGGAGAAAAGACTCTTTTTCCCTATAACGCATGAAGGTATGGGGAGATGAAAGTGTTAAAATTGTCGATATCAAGCAAAGGCCTCCATGCTACAGTAAGCAGATGTTAAAGTAGCTGTAATCTATGAGAAGTTTGAACAGAGAGAGAGAGAGAAGACCCTGTGCCCCCAGGGAGAGAAGAAGAAGACCTCTGTTCCCAGAGATGAAGATGATTTTAGAGATAGATAATGAGAACTTTTGCCTTTCAACAGCTCATCTTTAAAACTGTACTTCATAAGTTGACATGGCCCATAAACACAGCTGTGGGAAAAGCTTGTGGAAAATGGGAGGGACTTCACAATTGCAGATTTCCCCGGGCGGCTGCTATTTGTGAGACAGCCATGAGAGAACTGTTTTTTCTTGTGGAGAAGTCTCGATAACATGAACATGAGGGACTTCTCTCCTTAAGTGAACTGAAGAAATGCTATTTTAGAGGTGGTAAACTGACTGAAATTTTAGGTTTTGTTTCTTTACATTGTCAGTGGGACGAAAAGGTTGTGGGGTGAGGAAAAGTGTTCTGAATGTTTTGTTTTGATTTTTATTACTCTTTCTTTTAGTTACTGTTAATAAATTTTTCTTTATACCCTTTTAAAGTTTTGAGCCTACTTTGCCTTTCTCCTAATCCTACCTCACAGCAGGAAGTGAGTGCACTGGTGATTGGCCAGCACTGAAACCCACCACACTCATTGGTGCACCACCCAGGAAATCTCAAAATTGGCAAAATCTCAAATTGGTGAACCAAAACCACTACACTCTTCTTCTACCTTCAAGAGTCTTAACGCAGAAAGATTTGCTGACAGTCCAGGCAAGGTGTTCAGCTGCCTAATTCCTTCTGTCTCCACAGCAGCAATTACAAAAGCCCATTGATATCGCTTTGGGTCTTTGAAGTATCCTTTCCTGAGGTAATCAATGCCCAGGATTCATAGGGCATCTGGGCCAGTTAAAATGGGGTATTTCTGCTAGCCTTTCCTGGTCAGGCTTACTTCAGCTTCTAGCACTATCAGTTCTTGGGGTCCCCCTGTCACCTCAGAAATGTAGACTGTTTCCAGCCCCTCATATCCTGATGGCATTAGCATGTATTGCATGACAGCATCAACCAAAGCCTTGTATTCTTGTGGGTCTGACATGCCAGGCCATCAGATCCACACAGTCCAGTAGACATGGTCATCCATTGGTGCCTCTACCTGGCTAGAGGCAGGGCCCCTCTAACACTGGTCTTGTGAATAGATATGGGAGGTACCTTCCAATGGGTCAGATCCTTGCCCACAGGGAACTGGCACTGCACTCACTCTCCCCAACTTCCCTTTTCCTTTCTCCTTCAGTTCTTGTTCTTGGGCTGCTAGGACACAGGTTTCCTGTCCCACTGTCTCATATCTTCTCCACGGTCAAGTAGGAAGTACCACAAGTAGGTTCGTGGGGTGTATCCATTCTCTCTAGATGAGGTTGTCTGGCTCTGACCTCAGGGGCTCTGGTTTGCACTGGTGCCACATGGAAACTGTTCTCCCTAATCCCCTCCCTAATCTCCTCCCTAATATCCTCTTTGAGTTTTTTCCAGTCATCCTTGAGACTCTCAACCCATGTCTCTACAGCAGAGATATGGGTCTGTATTGGGCCATGGACCATGCTGTCATACATCCTGAATTGGCTTGCTACAGAGCCCACTGTCTCTCAGTTGTCCTGGAAATGCATTGTTGCCATGAAACTGGAGTATTCAGATGGCCCCTGGTGTCCAAGGCTCCACCACATTTGTGATGTGCACCTGACCTTGGCAGGGTCGCTATTGGGTTGCCCATCCCTTCCAAAAAGTACCTCCAACAGTGCCAATTCTCACAGGTGTTGGATCCCTTCCTCCATGGTCTTCCAGGGCTTTTTATGATGGTGCTCCTGCAGGCTGTCTCTGTAAACAAACCTCTCTCTTACACTTATTAGAAGCTGCTCCCAGAGAGAAAGAGGTCCTGACTCCCTCATGAATACTTGCTCAATAGCCACATCCTGGGCTAAGGGTCCCAAAAACCTTGTTTTGTTACCATCAAGTTGCATGCCTTTACCTGTAAGGTCCCAAATTTGAATCAACCAGGCCAAAATTGCTTTGCCGGCACGTCACGTAATGTCTTTCCGCAGACTGCAGAGTTTGTCAAACAACAAGGACTCAATAATGATCTTGGGCCCTGGTTCCTTTGCTGGTTTAAGGGCCCTGGTATCTCATCATCATTAACCAGACATACCAATTTAGCTTTATACTTTGTCCTTTGCATAGGGGCGACTACTGCTGGCTGTGGCTGCCCTTGTGGTTTGGCTGGAGCAGGAATGGTTATAACATCTGTTCAACTGCTGCACTATCTACCTTTCCCTCGGACTACAGGTGGTGCTGTTGGGCAGTGTCCCTGGCCTCTGCAGCAGGTTTCTATACAACATTCCTAGTCTCTGGGGTAGATCTCAGGGTAGCTACTGAGGGCAACTTCACCCTGTCTCTAAATGCTAAATGGACTGCATTGAATAAATTTAGCAAAAACACCAGCAAGAGTGTGGTATCTTTAGCAACCAGAGAGAATTTAAACCCTTCAAATCTGTTGTGGTAGACCTGAAGAAGTGGGTAAAGGGTTGGGAGAAAACATCCCCTGCATTCCTCCCCCAGAATAGGTACCATTATTAGTGAACCTTCAAGGATAGCAATTTAGGCTGTGATAGTTATATAGCCATGTGTACACATTCCAAAAGAGGTTTACAAGGACTGAATTCCTCACCCAATTGACCCATTCTACAAACCTGATAACAGTCACAATGACCTTAGTTGAAGGGCCCATGTTTAGATAGTGATCTGCAAATAGAAAAAACATTAACATGATTATCTGCCAACTGAATTGGGTTAAACTGGACCACATGGTGATACCTAATGAGGTTTGTATATCCAATACACAAATGGGTTACCTGAGAACTGTTATCCTCTTTTCACCCTTTCCTCTCCAGCCCAACATTGGGTGCCAATTAATGTCTTGGTTTAAAAGACAAATGTCTGCCAGGGAAGGTGGGAACCTTCCTGGAATGGAAAAGAAGACCCCTCCCTATAAATTATTATAACTTTGAAATTTATGGGGCTTCCAGGCAAAAATGTAGGAAAAGGAATAACAGTTCTTTACTAGAAAAAAAAAAAAAGAGACATATATATAAAACAGAACAGAACAACAAACAACACACTAACAGAAGTTTCCCGCCTACTAAGCACTATTTTTCCCTTTTCGTGTATGTGAGAAACAACTGCTCACTTTTAAAATTTCAAAGGTTTATTAAACCTTAACAAAAAATATAACAAAAGGACTAAATAAGGAAAAATTACAGCGCTGGGAGCCCCCATGACTATCAGCTACATGCTCCCCTTCGAAATGGATGCTCCGCCTTTTATACATCTAGCATCCTTAAAGTCTGGTCAGTCGACTCTTTCCTTGCCATCCAGTGGTGGAGATCACTTTCTTACATCTTGATTGGAAGTCAGGTCTTAGCCAACCCTCCCCAAATGCCCTGAACCAAGGCCATCCGATGATAACAATGTAAGGGGGAGGACATATTACAGTAACATAACTATACATCTACAAAACTTCTCTTAACATACATATAATGTTCACCCCTTAATTGTGAGAGCCAACCATCTCATTACTCATCTATAACAACCCCACCCTTTTCCTTTTCTATAAGTCAATTGGCTCAAACAATTAACTCTTATTTTCAATTCTAATATTTTTTTCCTACTTTTCAAAATAAAATGTTTTTGAATGAATCATACTAGCATCTGTTGATGTGGGTGAGGACAGTGCGAACAGGAAAAAATCTCAGGTTTTCCTTAGGCACACTTATTGATGAATTGTTTGAGCTGACAGAAAAAGGGATCACAGAGGTCTGGTATGTCTTTTTACCCCCATTTACCATGCCTATGGGGTTGTGTCTTAGTTTGGAAAGACAAGTGTCTGCTAAGGAAGGCAGGAGCCTCCCTTGAAATTATAAATGTAAACCCCCTGGCTCCGAATTATTATAATTTGGAAATGAAAAGGCTCTCAGGTAAAGATATGGGAATAGGAATAACAGTTCTTCACTAGGAAAACTAAAAATACAAATGTAATAGTACAAACAAAAATCTACTGACAGAGTCAGAATACGACCTCACACCCTGTAGGTCAGGGTGTTGGTAGCAGTCATATTGAATGGTGCCTGCCGTCCTCCTGAAGTAACATATCTGATTCTGTTGAAGCAGTGATCCTGTAGAAGGGTGATTTTCCTCTGAAGGTCCAGTGGTGGTATAGATGGACCTGGTCTTCCTCTGGGAATCTGTCGTCATTGAATAAGAAATGACACAGACTCACCAGAAGGCTGGTTTGCAGGAAGCCGCTTTCATACAGAAACTCTTCTCTTTTATAGACTGTTCTGACACATTCCACTTGATTGGCTAATTAACAAAAAAAAACTTTTCTCACAAACAATCTTTGAGAAGAACAGGAAAACAGAGTAGCAAAACACCACCTGCAGGTTGTTTATAATAACAAGTTTTCATCATTTCTCTACAACTACCTAAAAGGTCTCACAAGTCCATTGTGAGAAAACTCTCGTTTTCTCGCTCTCTGACCAGGCTGTCACATTCACAGGAATCCAGAGAAGAAGACAGCTGCTTCTCTGGGAATTCAGTGGAAAAGACTGACTGTGGTCTTTCAGATCTCTGATTATATCCAGTTTGGAATGCTTGACTCCTCCCTCTGGGCAGAGCTTCTCACAATGGGATGATGTAATTTTATCAGTCATGCAGTGAGACTCAATGGCCCATTAACAGAAGGTATCTCCCCAGAGGGAGGATTGGTTTGTGGAAGAGATAAAGTAAACTGCCCAATTAACAGAAGATAACTGCCCCATCAGATAGAAATAGAACACACACCCCCATTTCCAACCTAAGACAGGTTGCTACCCATAGCAGGTGTATGTTGGTGGCAAGTACAGAGGCCAACTCAGTCTTGCCCTCTAATCCCTGTTATTAATTGTACCTGTATTGGATGTTGAAGGGAAAAGACAGCTGAGGAATGATAGAAGTCCAGTAAGGCCTTTTTTGCCCCAGTAATCCTACGGGATTGCTGTCTGCAGTAGGGCTATGGAATCTTCTCGGTGGTGAACACAGGGGCCAACCTGGTCTTGCCCTATATTTCTTGTCTTCTTAAGCAAACTACCCCAGCACCTCTTATGGTTCTTTGTGTACCTCCCCTCAACAGATACTTGCAATCTCTATGCATTAAAACAGGACAATTATATCAATAACAGATAGGGTTCAAACTCCCCGCCCAAAGTGTTACTTAAAACAGTCTTCAAGCTGGCTGGTGGAAGCTTGACTCTATTTTTTTTCTTCAGACTTCTTGGTGTTTCTTTGGTTATCTCTCCACCTCTGCTTGAGAGTCGCACAGCCGATTCAGTGGCTAGCAGTACCTGAAAGGGACTTCCCCACTCAGGGGTTGGAAGCTGGTCTTTCTATGATTTGATCAATACTGAATCTCTAGGGTCAACATTATGAATTAATACTTTAAACCCTTCTCCTCTTGTACTCACTACTTGCACGGTATTTTGACTCTTCCCATATCCCCTTTCAATTCTATAAACACAAGTTGTTTGTTTTTGATTCCCACGTTCAACAAAAATTTAAAATCATCTTCTTGGGGACTTATTAAGGGCTTCTGATTATATTTTGTCCCTGAGACAGAGTGAAAATTTTCCAGCGTAGAAATCCATTTCAGATTTAGGTGAAATGTACATCTTTGAATTAAGTCTGTAGCTTGTAAACATAGCTGTTTAGTCTGACTGTCTGTTCTCACAAAAAAACTATGCTCAAAGAAACTGCTTCAGCCGAAGGACAGAGATAAGCGGGGAGGCCCCTTTAACTTTGAAACAGATGGAGAGACTGCGGGAGACAGAGCAGGGTGACCCAGGAGTTCTTTCTGTACTTTCTGTAAATACTAGCTGCAAAGGTAACTAGCTGCAAGTGCAACACGAAATCAGTAAGATGAATATGAATGAACCTATTGTGAAATCGCATGCATATGCTTTAGAAAGGTAGATAAAAAAGGACCTGGAGTTCCCAGAGGTATGCATGTCCTTTTAAGGGGAATGATCCCCACATGCATCCAGCGATGTAATAAATATACCGGCTTTACAACTTTCACAAAAGTTGTGGAGTTTGTTTGCTTCTGCAAATCAGTTGTGCAGAGAAAATTCGTCCATCACACATTAATTTTACTAGATTTTTCACATACTTATGCAGTCAAAACCCAGAGAAATTTTTTGGTTCAATGTCCATTAGTCCCAAGTTACACAGTTCTTAGTATTTGGTTTCCTGTTGGTTATTGATCCCTTAACCTTTGATGTTAATTAGCTTATCATTCTTTACTCTCTTATCTATCTTTTCCCAGATCAGGTGTCTCTGACCATGCCAAGGGTGATGTTTGGAGTTGATGTTTGTTAATGGTCATTATCTTTTGTGTATCTTCTGTGCTACTCCAAATCTGCTGAGATGTTAAGGTCATTAGGCCTCAGTGATGAAACAGTCCTTTGAAAAGAAACTTCACTTCCTTTCCCCCTGAGCAAAGGCGAACAAAACCCCTGACTAAAGTTATGTAAAAAAATTTAAACTTGGTATGATTTCCAACAGTTAATTTGGATGAGATGGCCTGGTTGTGTCTTTTCCCAAGATCTTGCCCAACCCTAGCCCATTGATGGGGGGGACGGACACATTAGAGAGACAGCACTGCTCAGCAGTAGCCAAAACACTGGTGTGTTATCAACACCCTTCTAGCTACCAATGCAAAGCACAGCACTCTAAGGGCTGCTAAGGGAAATTGAACCCTATCTCAGTCAGACCCAGTACAGATATCTTCTGCTTTTGAAGGTAGGGTTTGCAAATAATATAGAAGACAGACTCACCCTAATGCGCTTGCAGGCTTCTTGTCATTATGCGTTTGTTCAATACGTGAGCTCCCTGTCCTGCGGGAAGTGAATGGCCTCTGCTCTCCCACTTCACTAAACTCTTTGCTGATTCATCTAAGCCATTTGTCTCCTGCCTCTGCATGGACCACATCCAATAGAAAAACTGCTTAGAAAACACTCAACCTGAACTAAAACATACTGAAGGTCACTAGTCGTGGCCTGTGTCCTTTCCCCCATTGTCTTGCATATCAAATACCACTTCTGGGGGCGGTTGTAAATATATTGCATTTTGGGTATAGAAATCATTACTATCATGCAATAAAAATCAATGTTCCAGCTTGTGTTTGGCGTATCTGGTAATCTGCTTCTGTGGGAGTTCAGTGGGGCAGGCTGATTTGCATAACATGTTACCTTGAAGCCAGTTATGTTTCAACTGTTTGCTCTTCCTCCAGTGCCCTGTGTTTCATGATCTTTGAACCCAAGCTGGGATGCTTCTCCTAGTCATGCCTAAGGAGCCAATTATTGGGTTGTGTGAAAAATGCATATTATATGATTGGCTCTTCACAAATAATAAATTGAATACTATATGTGTTATGTTGGAGAGTTATTTTGTAGTACTGTATTAATCCTTTTTAAGTAGTGTGTTAAATATACTTTTAGGCTATAACATAATACTAAAATAGAAACTATGCGATGTAAGATACTTTTTCTAACTAGCTCAAGAAATGGATAAGATAATCAAGAAATTCTTCGCACAGAGATAACAGCAACAAGACACCAAAATATCCAAGAGAAGAATTATTGCCTCCTTATTGGGAAAAACCAGACACCTTCCACCTCCTTCCAGACTCCAAGGAGCCAACAAGATGAAGAGGGAGAAGTTGACAATAAACAGAAAAATCTCTAGTTTGAAATGAATGTTTGCATAATGTATGAGATATATGAATATGCAACAGGCTATTGCTTTTAAGGGTTAATCCTTCGTTAGCGGGCATGCTTTTGGGGGGCTTAATGCCCAGGAAGCATCCGGGCGTCCATAATTCTTTGCTTTTTATTGTCCTTTATTGTCCTAACTCTGATTGTCCAAATTCTTATTGCTCTAATTTTTATTACTATTTTAATAATCATTGGATTACTATTAAACTTTTTAAAATTTTAAAACAAGTGATTGGCGTTTTTCACAGATTGTCTGAAGCAGGAGATTCTAGTGAATCTGGAAGTACTTTTGGAGCTTTCTGTACATTAAACTGTACCTGTAGATAGTTTCTGATTTACTAGACTTTCTCATCCCCCCCTTTCCCTCTTGACAGAGCACAGTAGGCTACTTTGCATTTTGTGGCACTACAATCTTTTGCCTCTAACTTGTAATGGAATTGAGCTTTTTGACGAAAAGCAGTGATATAAAGCAGTGCTCATCCCTGGGTATGTACTTCTGGTGCAAAATGCAGTGTTGTGGTCAGGGGTGAGTAAGGGTGAAGCTGGTTGAGAGGTGCTAGATTCTTTGCACAGCTTCTGTGGATGTTTTGTAGTCTGTTACTGTCTAGCTCGAAAAAAAATGCCAGGCTCTTTTCCCCCCTATTCTATACATAATTAATCTTTGCAACTTTGCCTGGAAAGCATCAGTTGCAAGCAGTCAGATGGACAGTAATTTAAAGCACAATGATTGAATTGCTGGTGTTATAGATGAGTAATAAGATGATTGGCTCTTGTGATTAAGGGATGAATATTATGTGTATGTTAAGAGAAGTTTTATTGATGTATAGATATGTTATTGTGATATGTTCTCCCCATAGTCCTCTTTCCCCTCCCCCTTGTATTGTTGTTACTGGACAGCCTTGGTAGTCGGGGCATTTTGGGGGAGGGCAGGCATGTTACTAGGAGGTGCAGCATGGCAACATCTGACCTCCAATCAAGTTGCAGGAAATTAGTCTCCCCCAATAGATGGCAAAGAAGAGTTGACTGACAGACTTTGTGAGGGGCTAGGGTTACCTGATGCAACACCAGGAGTATAAAAAGTGAAGCAGCCATTTTGTGGTTGAGCACATGGCAGTTTAGTTCCACACTCCCAGCGCTGCTCTTTCTCCTTATTCAGTCTTTTGTTGTATTTTGTTAAGGTTTAATAAACCTTTAAAATTTTAAAAGTGAGCATCATTTCTTACACTGGGAATTGGCTAGCTGCTTTCTCTGGGTGATTCTCTGCTCTCGTTTCTTCCCTTCCTGCGCTCTCTGCTCTTTGTGTGTTCCTTTGTTTTTTTATTTTACTTATTTATAGGTTTTTACTTCCTTCTCCAGCTTCTTGGGCATGTAATGATTGTTGGCAAGAAGCGTGCTGCTTACCTGGGCCTGACCAATAGATTCCAGATGGTTGTGGATGAAGGGCCCAAGGGTGGGCAGTCTGTCTATCACATACTGAGAGAGACTGTGTGGATTGCTTGCTTGAAACATTTCAGGTGCCTGTCTGTGGGGAAATGAGAGTTCGGGCATTGCTCTGGGGAGGCGATACCCTCCCTGCACACCTTTCCCCCCAGCCCATATCCCAGCCCTGCAGTGATCTCAAATCACTGGTACACTGAAGGCAATGCTACAGACCCCACCTCTGGAGTCCCTAGCCCAGCTCCTAAGTGTCCAGATGACCAGAAGTCCCATGTGGTAGAAGGGCCCAGGAAAAGCAAAAGGGTACTTAAATGAGACACAAGGGAAGCACGTCTTGACCCTATGTCCTCTTGGAATTTCTATCAGCCGAACACCGGTGGAACCAGGACTGGTAGTTGTGTTTGTTCTTTTCTCTTTTTCTCTTTCTTCTTATTTTAATTCCCTCTTCGTAGGATTTTGAGTAATTTAAAATTGGGTGGATTTAGAATTTATTAAGTTAAATTGTAACTGTGGGCTGCGGTCACAGGGAATATGTTCTCTGACCATCTCACTCCCTGAGACCGATGGACAGTCACAAGAGAGGCCACTCCGGGATCTCTACAGAGACCTTCCTGGGTGGCGGTGTGTACAGGGGCTCACAGCTCCCTGCAGCAGACGGCTGTGGCTCGGGTGACACAGCAGCAACCCAATATGAGGGACCAAGGCAAAGGAATAGAGAGGGATCACTTGTTTGAGTTCTAAGGAAGGTTTATTTCCCCAGAGGAGTCAGGGACAAGTGACAATAACTGAGGCCAAAAAACTGCTTTTTAAGGAGGGGAGGGAATAAGGGGAGGACACAACTTTTTACCAATAGGATGGCATTAGGGAAGGAGTGCAGGGTAAGGGCTATCCAATAGAAGCCAACAAGGGGAAGGAGCAAACCTTGCAATCCAGTCTTGCTTCAAGGCAGGGATGAAGGACAGGGAACACTCCAGAACAAAAGGCTATGCTATCTTTGATAGACAGGGAGATTGACATGCACTTGGCGGGAAAATCTTGGGGTAAACAATTCAGGACTGAACCATCAGGGAAGCCAAATGGGGTACATGGAACAAACCATTACAAACTTATAACAAGGAATATTTAAAACCTACTACAGAAGAACAAACTGTAAAATAATGGACTACCACATTAAATGGGCTAAGTTAATGCATTGAGAAGTGCTATATGTTCCTTGTATGCTGCTCTAAATCTTTTGCCAACATTCTTTGATTTTCTAAAGCTACAAGTAAGGGTTTTTTTGTTTTGACTTCTTGAGAATATCTTGTCTCTCTTTCTCCTGTGTATCTAACTCAGAGTACATGAAACATGATAAGGCATTTTAAGTGTCTCATCGAGTGAGTTTTGTAGCCTTACATTTTAATTGGCACAGTTGAGCAAAGTACTCTTGGGGTGACCAAGAGGTATTTTATTTGGATAAAACTGCTCATAGCAGATTAAAGGAGAAATTAATTTTTGGTCGAAACTGATATTCTCCAGCAGAAAGGTCATGGAATCCCGAGTAAAATCTGACCTGAATTTCTCTCCACTTACAGAATTGCTAAAAGTTTATAAAGATTGTCCAGACCCAAGCAGAGAGATGTGGGCTGAGAGGAATTGGCAAAATCTTCAGTTGTTTACGGAGAAAATAAAAGATTTGCCAACAGAAAATAAAACAAAAAAACTTTGTAAAGGGAAAGGTTTGGTTTGTGCATTGCTGAAGGTGCTAGTAATGGCTGCCCAGAAAGAGAAGCACAGCTGCCAAGCAACAGGACAGAGGTGATTGCTTCATTGACTGAGCTAACTGAAACATTAGGAACTAGTCTGAAGGCAGAGACCACTGCCCAAGTATGGAGAAGATACAGAAGGCTGAAAGGAGGCTTATTGTGAACCTGAGAAACCCTCTGAGTCTTTCCAAGGAGAGAGAATTAGAATTGCGAATTGCCCACGTGGCTGGAAAGCTGGAGAATGAGGTGGGGTTTTCTAGCCTCAGTAAAGAGATGGATCTTCTTAAACCTGATGTCACCCCCCTCCACTCTCCGGAGGAGGAGTTTTACTTTGTAAGGACAACCCTCCTCCCACCTTACCTCATGCTCCTGATGCCTTGTGAAGGCTGACCTAGAACAGAGACTAGATGGAGTTAAAGAATTAAGTAGGTATTTATTAGAAGGCCTCAATGGATACATCTTGGGCAGTACAAGAGACCAGCCAGGGCTACACCCAAAAGGAACCCCAAATGGTCACAAAATGGATGACCAGTCATGGGGTCTGACACTTTTATAAGCTCTCATCCATTTGCATATTGGGGTTAATTGTCCAATTACAGCTTTAGCTTATGAAGTCCCATCCTTCCTGTTTTTCTCTCTTCATTCTGCTGTTGTTTATGCTCTTGGGCCTGAAATTCGGATCATTTGTCCTTGGTCCCCAGCTAGAGAAGTAATTGTTTTTTCTACTTACTCTGTGAAGAGAGCTTACTATTCCCTAATATGAAGCTCAGAACTACACACTAAAGCAGTACAGAATCTGAAAAATATAAAAGCTAAAACCTGAGGCATCATTTCCCTCCTTTAGAGGCTCAAAAAGGCCTTTACCTTACCGAGTTTCTATACTAAATATTTACTAATAATAGGTATTTAATAACAGATAAATATCTAACAATAATAAACAACCATTATTATAAACATCTAATAAACATATAATAACAGATAAATATCTAATAGTAAATAAACATCTAATACTGGATAAATATTCAATAACAGCAAATATCTAACACTAAATATCTAATAAGATATAAATATTTAATAATAAACAATATAAACAGTAATAAACATCTAACAACTGTAATGCTTTGCACAGTTGGGTATCATGCAAAGAAGAATAATAATTATTGTGAACAGTTCTTTGGGCACAGAAGGGGAATAATTTAAAACAGGTTTTCGTCTGCATCAGTCTCTGTTTTTGCAGTTATTTCAGGAGAAGCTTTCTTAACTCTGGAGTAGTGAACCCAGAGCACTTTGCTAGTGACTTTGACTTTGGTGAGGGTGGTTAGCAGAACTTGGAGTGGTCCTCTCTACTTAGCTTGTAGAGGATCACTGTCCCACTACTTAACATAGACCCAGTCTTTAGGTTGGAAGGGATGTGTAGGTCTGTCTAGTCTTATGGGTTTGAATAGTATGATGTAATTCTGGAGCTTCTGCAATGGGGAACTTAAACCTATTAGATACTTCTGCAAATCAAGTTTCCCCTTCATGTGAATTTCACCTGGAATCTGTGGAGTCTGATATGGTCTGACATGCAGTATTTCATAGGAACTGATGTTATCTCTTTGCCTCAGTTGTATGCAGATTCTCAGTAAAGCTATAAGCAAGGCCTGAACCCATGTCATGGATATTTCTTGACAAATTTTGCTAATTTGTGTTTTGAGAGTCCTATTCATACATTCAACTTTACTACTCACTTGGGGTTCATAAGGTGCATGTAGATACTAAGAAATTCCCCAAATCCAGCTAACTTCCTGTCATGGTTTGACACTGGCACAATGCCAGTGCCCCCATGAGGATACCCTCTCCCTGGTAGCTGCTGTGAGATGTGACCAGGAATAAGCAAAGCAGGCTCCCACTTGGAAATAAAGAAAACAAAACTTTATTAACTACACTACAACTATATGTAAAAAGGAACACACACAGGGAAAATGAAAACCTTACAAATACATTTCCTCCTCCCCCCACCAAATTTCCAATACAATACATCTATTCCCCAAAATCACCAACTCTTGGTCCAGCACCACCCTTCAGACAATCAATCCTCAGTTCATCAAGAGGAGAGGAGTCCTTCTTGTACCATGGGCTTCCCCTGGAAACACAGTTGAAGCCTCGTGTGTTTCCGTGTCACTCATGGCACCGCCTGGAGGACATCTGCCGTCGTGACCTCTTCCTTTCATGTCCAGTGCTCTCACCACTGAACACGGACCAGAGCTGCTTCTAGGGTTGTCTTTTTAAGGATGCTTTGTCCAGATCCAAAAAAGGCACAGTCTCTCCTTTGGGACACCTGTCCCCACAGTCTCTCCTTTGGGACACCTGTCCCCCCCATATTTGTCACCCCCTGGGGCCGAGGGGTACCAACACTGAACCCTCTTGGTTCTGAGGCATTGCCTCCCCCTAGATTCAGCCTCTGTATCACAAGGAACATGGTTCTGTCCATGGCTGTACAAAAAGAGTCCAGCAAAAGCCACTCCATCATCTCTTCCCACTAAAATTCTTCTCTATTCTTCCACTATCTCTCGCTTGCCCAGACCTCTCTCACACTTGCCCATTTCCTTCTTCCATTTCCCACTCTATCTCTCTTCTAGGAGAGGTCAATGATCTGTAAAGTTCTCATTCTCCGAAAAGGGGCTAAAAGCTCCTACAAGCGGCCGGCTGCACCCCCCCCTTCTTCTCCTTCCCAGCCGTGCTGCTGGCACAGGCCCATGTTTATCAAGTTTCAAGGTTACAGTCTCAGGCACAGGCTGTAGTCTCTCTCTCTCTTGGGGGAGGCTGCCCGATGCCTCCTGGTACTTCTCCCACCCTTCCATCCTCGGGGGCCTCTTCACCTCCCCTCTCGGTCCAAGCCTCGGCCTACCTCACCCAGCCGCATGGCTCCCCTCCCCCGCCCAGCAGCAGCAGCTGGACGGGGGAGAGATCCAAACTCTTTCCTCACTGGAACCCAAGAGAGCCTCCCAGGGGAGAGCTCTGCTTTTAACCCCGTGTTCTCAGAGGCAGATCCATGTCCTAATGGCCAGGTTAGATGCCAATATTAAAATCTGAATATCCATTGGCCCAACCATAGCATCCAAAAAAACACATTTCCTGTCAAACCACCACACTTCCTTAACCCCTGCTGCAACAAAGTGTGCTCCCCTATCTGATGACATCCCCAAGGGAACCCTGTACCTTGGAACTATATGATTGAGCAAAATTTTCACCTCTTCCTTGGCTGTGTTAGCGTGATGCGTAAGCTTATGGTTATCTACTTAAGGTGTCAACTAATGCCGGTACCGGTAGGTACCAGTATCCCTCTTTGCGTGGTAACTCCACAAAATCTATTTGTCAGTAATTGTTGTATTGCACTAAATAGTTTATTTAGTTGCTGTTTTGCACTGGGTGATTGGAAATTTGTACTGAGTATGTTATGTCACAGACATTGTTATTTCCCTTCTCCCATCACATGGTCTCTCCCTCATGCACCCCTCTGCTATACCCCCTGGTGATTTGGCCCCTGGTTACCCCTCCCCTCGCCCCTCCTCAATGGTATCCCATTGGCTGCGGTCCTCTTCCCCCGCCCCCATCCCCTCGGGTATAAAAGTCCACTGCAAGAAGGTCACACCCTCTTTTTCACCTGGAAGGTAGCTAGAACCCGAAGTGTCTCCTCCCAAGCCAATAAACAGGACACTCGTCCCCACGTGGAGAAGAGCGTTTCTCGTCTTTTACTTTGTCCATGTAAGACCGTGTGGGATAGGGTCCGAGCTAGCCGGAGTGGACCCATACAACAGCCCGAGATACACGGATTCTTACAGGTGGCGCCCCATATGGTCGTCTCCTACGATGGTCATGAAGGAGCTGGTAATTCACGCAAGTGGATTACATTAGCTTTTACGACTTTCACCTTCCTCTGACTTCTTCGTCACGTTTTTGTCGGCAAGAATGCCAGAGGGTGGAATCGGGAACCCGCTGTGCCCCCGGCGGACCGATTTCAGACGAGGACTTCTTTACAGCTGTCCCAGCCAACCAAAGTCCTCAAGAGGGGTGAGTATTCACCGGGAGTGGTAGTGGGACCCCGGGGGGGCCCCCAGAGGGTGGGGGTTAGCTCCTGGTGCAGGGAAAGCTCCGGTCCCGAGAGTGAGGGTTTGCGGGTCTGTGCACCGCGGCAGTGCCTGTGCACAGTTCCGGGGTCCCGCAGCGTGCAGCTCTGAGAAGCGGCAGCACCGTCGCGCGCAGCATGCTTCAGCAGCGCGGGCAGGTTTTGCGGTAATCTCGGTGCCACGGGCAGCTTTCAGCGAGGCGGTGGCGCGGGTGGTGGCAGAGTAGCTGCAGCTCGTGTCTTTGCTGTGAGCGGTTGCGCCCAGGCAGCGGCGGACCCTGGCAAGCATCAGCGGACCGGCACGTGCGGCTCCGAGCACCTGCATGACAGCCACACAGCGCGGGGGAGCCGGCAGCTGCTGCCCGCCATTTTAAAAGCGGCGCGGTTTGCATGCAAGCAGTTTTGTCTCTCCCCCAGAGAGGAGAGAGGGAAGGCTGCCTGGATTGTTTCTCGGATTGGCTGTGGACTCAGTGACTCAGTGCTTTCAGTTTTTTGTTTGTGCTGACTGTAAAGAAGGTAGATTGAGATCTGTAGAGAGCAAATAACATCAGAATGGGTGCAAAGTTTTCTGCAACAACAGAGAAGCATTTATTTCCCAGTTTTAGATACCCTAAGTAGTGGAAATGTTACAGTTTCCAAAGCAGTTTTGAAACGGTTTGTTTGCTGGATATCTGTTCATTTCCCTCAGTTTACCCAGCAGAATGTTAATTCTGTCTCTGCCTGGGACAAAATTGGAGCCTTGTTAACAGCGAAAGTGGAACAGGGAGATGGGACAGTGTCTCTATTTTTTTCCTGTGTTCCTGGTGATTCGGAAAGAAGTCCTAAAGAGGGATTTGAAATGACATTCACGGCAAATCTCCCCTCCCGCGGCTTCCCCTCCTCCCAAACCCTCTGCCCCTGAACTGAGAGAGATGAGTGAGGCTCCCCGGCAATCACAGGGTACCTGGCACTGCCACTGTTTCCCTGGCCTCCCACCTCCCTCTCAGTACCCTGGCTCTGGCAGTTGTGCGCAGGCTGACAGAGCACCTTCCCTGCACGCCTCTAACCTAGTTCCTGTTACCCCGATTTCGCGTTCTGACCCCCCCATTCCTAAAATGGCTATGACCACATGGTTGGCATTCAGGATACTGCTGACCGCCTGGCCGGAGCCCAAAATGGCGGCATCCATGTGTTTCAGCCCTCCACTTACCCTTCTTTTCCCCACAATCCCTTTTGCCCACCTGTCCCCTCCCCCAACCCCTTCTGGACTCACAACCCCTTCCTTCCCTTGGATGCTCCTCCCCTTCCCTTCATGTCCCTGCCCCCTGTTATGTCATCCTGTAACCCCGCCCCTGTTTCCCACAGTTGCCCCGCCCCCCTGCCTGTTCCTGTTTCCTACACCCCCTTGCCCAGGTCCCAAGAGGGTGGGGCCGAGGGCTGGGGGGTTGGGCCCCTGCCTGGTTCCCACAGGGGTTGGACAGGGGGAGGGGATGTCCTCCCTCCCAGTTATCAAGGCGCAGGGGTGGGGGGGGCAGAGGCACGGGGTATACCCCCTCCCAGTCCCCATGGGGGTGGGGTGAAGGGTGTTTCCCCGCCTGCTTCCCAAGGCAGTGGGGCTGGGGTGGGGGTTATTCCCTTGTCTGGTTCCCATGGGAAAGGAACTGGAGGAGGGGGTGGTCCCCCTGCCGGGTCCCACGGGGGTCGGGCTAAAAGGGGAAACCCTGGAGTTCAAAAGCAGGAGGAAGAAGTAATTCCCTTGGAAGCCCCTGTTCAATACAAAGGTGGTAGGGCCCGCCCTTCTCATATCAGACAAAGTGTGAGTTATGTAAAAGTCAATTAGCATTTGGGAGAAATAGTGAAATTTTTAGAAGCATGATGAGAGCTACATTAACATCCCTTTAATTTGTTTCTACTGACCTCCTAGATCTTTTCCAGTGCCTGCTTACCCAATCAGAGTTTGATCTATGGGAAAGCTCCTGGAAGAGATCTCTCAAGGATCTCTTGGAGGAACTTAAGCAAACCCCTCAGGGTGCCAAAGATCTAGAAAATAATAACATTACTTATGAACATCTGTGCACTGAGGGGGAGTAGGCTAAGCCTGAGGACCAAGCTCGGGTGTTGTCAAAATTCATTCTAGATAAGATTTCAAAGGCTGCAGATAAGGCTTTTAACCAGCTACCAACTGCTGAAGCTAGTGGTAGTTTCCTTGACATTAAACAGTCTCCTTCAGAAAGTTTCTTGCAGTTTGTCGACTGATCTCCATGCACAGGTTGAGAGACAAGTACAGGACCCCAAGACACAAGTGGAGATAGTGAAAGAGATGGCACAGAGGAATGCCAATGAAGTCTGCAGCAAGGTGCTCCTGGGACTGCCTCTCAACCCCCCACCTACACTGGCAGAGATGATGGAAGCCTGTGCTAGGAAGGTGGAACTGTTTGCTGCACGGGAGGCGTGGTCAAGGCCGACAAACTCAGAGACGGTGGCAGCTGTATCTCCAGGAGTGAGGAGGCAACGGATGTCACCAGAACAACTTCAACATGTCATTTGCTTCATATGCAAAAAACCAGGACACTTTGCCCAGGACTGCCCCCAAAGCCAGCAACAAAAGACACCCTTCACACCAAAAAACCCCGATGCCAGCGCCCACCCGCCCGGCGCCACGACATAAATGCAGCGGGCTTCCCTAAGGGGAAAATCTCCCTTAGAACAGGAAAGGGGGAGGAAGGAAAGCGCAGTGCGGGAAAACAAAATAACTGTATACAAGATAAAATCTGGTGGCCTCACAAGCGTTTCAAGCTTGTGACCACCAAAGCTTTTGTTTTCAGATCTACCCAATGGACAGTCATTGGAGTGGACCTACCAAAGGACTTGCAAAACTTGACAAAAGATCACACAAGATTGGACAGTGAGTACTTTGTTACTGGGGACACTGCACACACACCCATGGAGATTGAGGTGGCTTCCATGACCATCAAAGGGGACATACCTAACCTCATTCTCCTGGCGCACTGTCCACAGCTGCCCTTCTATTTGGCCAAGGGGCAAATCATCACCCAGGCCATTCCTGTTCCATCAGAAATTTCAGTAGACGACAAGGCACCAGGTGTATACTGGGCAGAAGTGGTTGTCAAGGACAAACCCATTATGGGATGCAACCTAATGTGTGGAGCAGAACATCTCCACGTGGAAGGGTTGCTTGACACAGGGGCAGATGTGACAATCATACCTGAAAGGTTGTGGCCATCACATTGGGATTTGCAGCCCTTGGCTGGTCAAATCCAAGGTGTAGGAGGAGTCACATTGGCAAAGATATCAAAAAGCATCGTGCAAATTGAGGGACCAGACGGAAAATTGGCCAGTGTCCCCCCGTTTCTTACTAATTACAAAGCTCCCTTGTGGGATAGAGACACCATGTCACAGTGGGGAGGTCAAATTGGTCATCCCTAAGACACCCCAGGATTTTTAGAAGCGGCCACTGTGGAGCACCTTGCCCACAAGTTAACATGGCTGAAAAATGATCCAGTCTGGGTAAAACAGTGGCCACTCAGTAATGAAAAGATAGAGGCTCTTGAGGAACTTGTGGAAGAACATATGGCTAAAGGACACATTGAAGAAAAAACTAGCTGCTGGAATACCCCTGTCTTTGTAATAAAAAAAGCCAGGGAAGGATGGGTGGCGGCTCCTCCATGATTTAAGAGAAATAAACAAGATAATTGTGGACATGGGGTCTCTCCAACCAGGGATGTCCTCCCCAACAATGCTCCCCCAAAATTGGCAGTTGGCTGTCCTAGACATCAAGGACTGTTTCTTCCATATTCCCCTACACCCGGAAGATGCATTGCGGTTTGCCTTCTCGGTTCCTACCATCAATCGAAAAGCCCCAATGAAGTGCTACCACTGGAAAGTATTGCCTCAAGGGATGAAATGCAGTCCATCCATCTGCCAGGGGTACGTGGCTTCATTGCTGTCCCCAGTGCGCGCCCAGAAAAAAGAGGCAATCATCCTACACTACTCCAAGACACACTTGACCGAGTGGTTAAAGTTTTAACCTCTGCTGGATTCCAACTGCAGGAAGACAAGGTTCAGAGGATGCCACCTTGGAATTACCTGGGCTTGCAAATCGCTGCGCGGACCATTGTTCCACAGAAATTGGAAATTAAGACTGATCCCAAAACCCTAGCAGATCTCCATTCCTTGTGTGGGTCTTTGAACTGGGTCAGGCCTTGGCTGGGTCTCACCCACCGGGACCTAGCTCCCCTTCTCAATTTACTGAAGGGAGAGAGAGAGCTAGCCTCTCCCAGGGAACTGACCCCAGAGGCAAAAACCGCCCTCCAAGAGGTGCAGAAGGCTTTGGCCGAGAGGCAGGCCCATTGTTATAAGCCCGAGCTGCCTTTTGAATTCATTGATTTAGGGAAGTTACCACACATACACGGGTTGATATTTCAGTGGTTTGAAGTACAAAAAGATCCACTTCTAATCATAGAGTGGGTTTTCCTCTCCCATCAGTGATCCAAAACCATCACACAGCCACAGGAGCTAATAGATCAGCTGATCTGGAAGGCCAGAGTAAGATTGCGTGAGCTGGCTGGTTGTGACTTTCAGTGTATTCACCTTCCAGTCCACCTTGCTAAGGATGGAAAGAGCTCTCCTGAGAGGTTGACCAAAAAGAGGTTCAACGACCTGCTCCAGAGCAATGCCAGTCTCCAGCTATCCCTGGACAGCTACAGTGGACAGGTATCAGTCCAGGCCCCGTCACACAAGCTTTTCAACAAGGAATTCCACCTCATTGCTCCTGAGAAAAGGAGTCCTAGGCCACTCAAGGCACTTACAGTGTTCACTGATGTGTCCGGGGCATCCCGCAAGTGGGTGATGACTTGGAGAAATCCCCAGACCCAGCATTGGGAAGCTGATGTTGAGTTTGTGGAGGGGTCGTCCCAGATCACTGAACTGGCCGCAGTTGTGAGAGTCTTTGAGAAGTTCTCGGAGCCAATTAATTTGGTCACCGATTCAGCCTATGTGGCGGGAGTAGTGTCCAGGGCAGAGCAGGCAGTTCTCAAAGACATCGAGAATGAGCATCTCTTCAGGTTGCTCTCAAAACTAATTCATTTAGTTTCACAGTGGAGCACCCTTTCTATGTGATGCAAGTGAGGTCACACACCAATTTGCCAGGCGAGATCGCAGAAGGTAATCGCAAAGCAGATTCCCTTGCTGCTCCAGCAGAAATGGCACGCCTTCCAGATATCTTTCAACAGGCAAAGCTAAGTCACCAACAATACCATCAAAATGTTCCAGGTCTAATCCGTCAGTTCCAGTTAACACGCAGTCAGGCTCGAGCCATTGTGGCCACCTCTCCCAATTGCCAGCTTCAGGCAGGGTTAACCCCCAAGGCCTTGGGAGCTGCGAAGTGTGGCAGACAGACATCACACACATTCCCAGTTTTGGTCATATGAAATACGTACATGTCAGCATAGACACAGACTCAGGTGCGGGTTATGCCTCTACCCATGCCAGGGAAAGGGCTGTGCATGCCAAACAACACTAGCTGCAAGCCTTTTCAGTATTGGGGGTCCCTAGGGAAATTAAAACTGACAATGGCCCAGCATATGCCTCCAAGGAGTTCCTAGAGTTTGTCCAGCAGTGCGGAGTGGAGCATAAGACAGGCATCCCCCACTCCCCCACAGGTCAAGCTGTGATTGAGCGTGCCCACCACACACTCAAAGAGGTCCTGGCTAGGCAGGGCAATTCTGCAGCGTGGATGACTCCACAACAAAAGCTCTGCAAAGCCTTGTTTACCATCAATTTTCTGAATTGTTCATTTGAAAACATGAATCCTCCAGTAATACGTCATTTCAATAATAACAATCGGTTTATGTTGTCACAGCGTCCACCAGTTCTCATTAAGGACCCAGAAAACTGGGAAACCAAGGGTCCTTATGAGCTCGTCACCTGGGGGCGTGGTTACGCATGTGTATCCACCCCCTCAGGCCCTCAATGGATACCCCAAAAGGGGGTAAAACCTTTCATCCCCAAAAATCCAGCTCCAGCAGACGAGAATAAGAAGCAAGCAGCTGTCGCTTCCAAGAGAAGACGCCGCCGGAAAAAGAAGGAAGAATCTTCCTAAGAGAGTTAGCTGCATTCCGGCAGACCCATGAACTTGTATGTGTTTTTTAAAAAAAAAAAGTTTGTTTTCCTTTGTAGAACAGAAAATCTACCTCCTACCTAACCTCACGATGAGCCCTGTCCGAATTTTCATCCCGTTCACGCTGAGCAGTCTCACAGCTGCGTGGATCGTTCCTCAGCCACACCAATACATCTGGGTGACCCTGGCACAGACGCTCCAACAGGGAAATATATGCTTGTCCACAGCAGCAGTGAAAGACCCAGTGTCTACCTGCCTGGTAGGGATTCCATTGCAACCTGGAGAGTTCACAGACAAGTTAGATACACCTATACCTCACCCAAGTCCCAAACCAAATCACACACAACCACACAATATCCATCACCAGCGAGCTGTAATGATTAAAAACCCCATAGAGGAGTGGCTTCCAAAGTTACCCAGAGCTGCTCAGGAGCCTCAAGAATTAGAGCTGTTGGGCTCCTCCCCTGCACCATACTGCATACACTTCTTTATCCCACATTCCAACACCAAACCTTTTAACAGCATTAAACACTATCGAGAGGAAGTCACTACCAAAAAGTGGTGTAAGGTTTTAAGCCATATTGCAGCAGACAATCCAGACCATTCACATCCCAAGAGCCTCCCCAAAGGTTTGTTTTTAATTTGTGGAGATCGGGCATGGGCAGGAATCTCTTCTCGGCTTTTAGGAGGGCCATGTACCATCGGGCGGTTGTCCCTGTTGGCACCCAACCAAACCATGATTGGCGAGTGGACTCAAAAGAACAATTCGGTCAGCAAAATTCATAAGAGAAGCATAG
Organism: Agelaius phoeniceus; assembly: GCF_051311805.1. Taxonomy (NCBI): domain Eukaryota; kingdom Metazoa; phylum Chordata; class Aves; order Passeriformes; family Icteridae; genus Agelaius; species Agelaius phoeniceus. Next base: position 9,181,208 of record NC_135301.1, on the reverse strand, counting down.
AAAATTTAGACCCAAATTGTGATGCAGACATCTTTCATTGGGCCAAGCCAAAGCAAATTGCTGTATCCCTGTTCTATCCATGGGTTGCAGCAGCTAAAGTGTTAGTGTTCAAAAACACATAATCATATAAGCGATTATATGTGGTGCTTTTTATTTATGAGCTCTGGGAATCGGGGTAATTTCCACCCAAATCTGATTCCGACCATACATTCGAGGTGAACGTGTTTTATACTCTATCGTTATATAACTTTCATGATAATTGTCAAACTTATATTGTTCTATTGTATACACAGATTTCAGCTAAACATAGCCCCATTTAAATTTCCAACATAGTTTCTCACGATTCTTCTTATGGTTATATAATAATTACATTTAATTACTAAACAATCATCACATCTAACAATTATATCATTTATCATACTGCTTACGCAGGTGCAGTGTTCTGAGAAAACAGAAGGCCTAATATTTTCAAAGACTATTTTTAACATTTTCCAGGGCTCCACTATCATTTCACCCCCTTTGAAAGCATTTTCACTTCACTATAGGTGTAAATGTTTTCACTTGATACAGTCCTTTATTCCTCAATTTATACTTGACGTTCTTCAAATCCAGGGTTGATGTGGATGCTATCACGAACTGGAGAACCAGTAGATGGTGGGCATGGATCTTGAGTCAGTGCCTTTATTATTTTCTGGTTCCAGGACGTTTTCTTCTGTATCTCTCCCTTTAAAATGCTGTAAACTAACCAAATTGCTAAGAATACAATTAGTAGGATTATCACACTCTCAATGATAGATTTAATCCATGAACTCACATTCCATCCTAACCCTTTAAAGACTTTTCCTAGCCAGCTTGTAGTCAAGTCTTTTTGCTCTTCTTGTGCTTCATGCTCTATTTGTTTCAACTGATTGATGTCATATTCTACATCTGCAGTTACATTTGGGATATGAACACAGCAATGATCAACTTGTCCCTTTAAAAATCCACATACTCCATGCTCTTTCAGGAGTAACAAATCTAGGGCTAATCGATTTTGTAAAGTCATTTTTTTGGTGGCTTGTAATTGTATGTTTAATTCTTTAAATCCTTCCCGCGTGACTCTTGCCAGTCTATCTACCTGACCTGTAAGTTTGTACAGCATCTCCCTACTCTGATAGTTTGCTATAGGACCAAGTAATGACTCTAGGGCCCACCCAAATTTCACTCCACCAGAGGGTTCTTGCCAAGTGTCATCTGGATTTTCATTGTCTAGAACTTCCCGTCTTGCTCTTATCTGCAGAAGTTCATGTTTTCCGTTAAATGGGGACTTTTTCCAAATTGGACATAAGGTTGGAAGGCCCAAAGTAATTTCCTTTACTTTCCCGTCTACAGGCAGATGTGTTGTCCAGGTACCATCACTTGCTGCCCATACAAATTGTCCTGGACCTCGGATTGTAATTCTGGTATATCCTATAACTGCTTTATAATTCACTCTGCCTTGTTTATGTTTGATCCTTCTGCAAGCACAACCAATTTGTAAGGCTATTGCCAGGGGTGGCATCTGTTTTATCTCTACATCATCCGAAGTGCAGTCATTCCTTTTATTACATGCCCACCAACTTACTTTGTCTGCCCTCATTCTGCTACTAGTGGCAGTGTTCGTTATTGCTGGATCTGTTTCATTCTCAGGGCCTTCCACTTAATACACCAAGGGATGTTTGCTATATATTGGAATATTTGAAGAATACTCACAGATCATGCACTGTCCCAAGGCTCTATCTGATTTTTCTGATCCTTGGCCTCACACTTCCATACCAGAGTGGTTTCTGTAACATTTTCTATAATCTTTTTATAGTGTGGTAAATAGCATTGCCATTGTGTGATGCCTCCTGATTCTCCCATAGGGGTTCCTAGTATGCCATCACTTAGAATACAGTCTTTCTGGCCCATGGGTCTCATCCATGTTCCTATTTTCTCCCAAGTTTCCTTGATTACTTGCCTTGATTCAGGTACCTGTTTACATGTAATTGTTTTGTTCTTTTGTATTTCAGGTAATTTTGATGTTATGATTCCCCAATTTACTGGGTGTCCTGCTGCCTTTGGTATTGGCAGACAGGCAGTTATTCTACTGGTGTTTTGCATTTTGGTAAAATCTTTGACTAATCCGATCATTACATTCTCAGCCCGAACTGCATTAGAAACCTTTATCACCTGTGTTTCTGTTTGTACCTCTCTCTTCATTCTAGAATGAAGAGTAGTTAGTTGATCATTTTGCATTCCACATCCCAAAGACATTAATGACCCTAACATTAGCACAATTACTGATAGCATTCTCAAAGTGATTAAACACATCTTATCTGCAGCCTTGTTGGTTCCACAGTTTACACAGTCCGTGATTCAGGATGGATTTTCTTCACTCGGGTGTAATGAATCCAGGGGTCCACGCCGGCTACTTTGACTGCTGTAAAGGTGGTCAGTAGTACCTGATGGGGTCCACTACACTTTTATTTCAGCGGTTCTTCGTTCCAGTTCTTGATGTACACCTCGTCTCCTAGATGTATGTTATGAACTGGGTTCTCGAGAGTTAGTGGTCTATTCCACATGAGGATGCTCCGGAGCCAAGCTAAAGTTTTTCCAAGAGACAGAACATAATTATACACTTCCTGCTTTCCTGTGATGTGTACATTAGGGTTAGGCTCAGGAGATTCCTATGGTTTCCCATACAATATCTCATAAGGACTGACTGACATCCCACTCCTAGGCTTTATCCGAATCCTCAACAGTGCTATTGGCAAAGCCTGGGGCCACTGCAATTTGGCTTCTTGGCATATTTTACTGATTTGCCTTTTTAGTGTCTGATTCATCCTCTCTACTTGTCCAGTCGACTGGGGTCTCCATGGTGTGTGGAGGTCCCAAGTTATCCCCAGCAATCTACTTACCTCTCTTACTACTGTAGCTATGAAATGGGGCCCCCTATCTGATGATACCCCTAGGAGTACCCCGAACCTGGGAATAATCTCCTGTAGTAACCACTTAACTGTTTCCTTTGCTTGGTTTGTGTGACAGGGAAGGGCTTCTGGCCACCCAGAGAATGTGTCAACCCCCACCAACAGGTATTTGTATCCTCGAGTTCTTGGCAGTTCTACAAAATCTACCTGCCAATAGTCTCCTGGCTCTATTCCTATCTGAATTCTTCCTAGCTGTGCTTGTCGCCTAGCCACTGGGTTGTTTTTCAAGCAGATATCACATTTTGGCAACACTGATTTTGCCATTGTTAACATCCGTACTGAAATTAAACTTTGCTTTAGCAATTTTACCAATGCCTCTGCTCCCCAGTGACATTTGTTATGTTTAATTTGAAGAACTTCTCTCATTATCAAGGGGGGTACCAGTATTTGTCCTTGTGCAGTCACATTCCATCCCTCTGAATTCTTTTGTGCATTTAGCAAACATGCCAGTCTCTCATCTTCTACTGAATATTTTGGTTCTGGAGGCAAATTGAATTGGGATACATTAAGCTTTAAAGGTATCAATGCCATTGTTGTTTGCACCCTTAGAGCAACCTGTCGGGCTGCCCAGTCTGCTTTTCGATTTCCCTCACAGATTTTGGAGTTTCCTGATTGGTGTGCTTTACAGTGTATAATTGCCACTTGTTCAGGTTTTTGTACTGCTTTTATCAATTGCAGGACTACATCCTGATGTTTAATGTGCATACCTCGAGAAGATAGTAATCCCCTTTCTTTCCACAGTGCTCCGTGTACATGCACCACTCCAAAAGCATATTTTGAGTCAGTCCAGATATTTACCTTTTCCCCTTCACTTAATTCTAGTGCCCTGGTTAAAGCAACCAGTTCTGCCTTCTGGGCAGATGTATTTGGTGGTAATGCCTTTGCTTCCACTACTGTACTGACTGTTGTTACCGCATATCCAGCGTATCTGGTTCCGTTTTCCACGAAGCTGCTCCCATCTGTTTAGCTCCCACTCTGGCTGCTCTAGTGGGATGTCTTTCAGGTCTTCTCTTGCTGAATAGGTGTATTCTATTACCTCCACACAGTCATGCTCTAATGGGCCTTCTTCAGTTGTGGTACCTAAGAACAAAGCTGGATTCAAAAGGTTAGTTGTTTTTAATGTGACATCATCCTGTTCAGTCAGGACTACCTGGAATTTCATCATCCTGCTTGGGGATAGCCAATGGCCCCCCTTCTGCTCTAAGACAGTGGTTACCATGTGTGGTACATAGACATCTATGTGTCTTCCCATAGTAAGCTTCCTGGCTTCTTGTATCAGCATCACAGTGGCTGCAACTGCCCGCAGACATGGAGGCCACCCAGCACTTATGTTGTCAAGTTGTTTGGAAAAGTAGCCCACCGGCCTTTTCCAGCTTCCCAGACGTTGGGTCAGGACTCCGAGTGCTAGGTGCAGCCTTTCATGTACAAACAGCTGAAAATCTTTAGACAGATCGGGTAACCCTAATGCTGGAGCAGTTGTCAGTGCTTCCTTTAATTTTAGGAAGGCTTCTTTCTGTGGTTTGCCCCAGGTGAATGGCTGTGTCTCCTGAGCTTCATACAGGGGCTTCGCAATCAGTCCATAGTCCATGATCCACAGGCGACACCATCCTGCCATCCCGAGGAAGACTCGCAGCTCATGTAAATTCTGGGGCTCTGGAATAGCACAAATAGCTTGGATACGGTTAGTACCTAGTTTTCATTGCCCTTGTGAAATTTCACATCCCAGGTAGATCACAATCTGTTGGGCAATTTGTGCCTTTCCTCTGGATACTTTGTAACCTCCCATTCCCAGTGAATTTAAAATCTCAATGGTTACCTTTATACAAGTTGCCTTTTCTTCTGTAGCTATTAGTATATCATCAACATATTGCAACAACAGGTATTGGTCTCTTGGTACTTGCCCATTTTCGGTCCAAATCTCCAGCTCCTTTGCCAGTTGGTTTCCGAATAGGGTGGGCAAGTTCTTGTAGCCTTGTGGGAGTCGTGTCCAGGTGAGCTGGGTCTTCCGTTCCCTGGGTTTTCCCACTCAAAAGCAAACAGTTTCCTACTTTCTTTGTCAAGGGGGATGCAGAAAAAGGCATCTTTTAAATCAATTACAGTAAACCACTTATATTTCTCTTTTATGGATGTTAGCAATGTGTAAGGATTTGTTACCACTGGATAAATGTCCTTTTTTATCTTATTTATTGCTCTCAAATCCTGCACTAATCTATATTCACCATTTGGCTTCTTTACTGGAAATATTGGCGTATTAAATTCTGATTCACATTCTTCTAAAATTCGGTATTTCAAGAATTTCTCAATAATCTTTACTATTCCTTGCCGTGCTTCTGGTTTTATGGGATACTGTTTGACTTGTACAGCCCTTGCCCCTTCCTTTAATTCTACATGCACTGGTTGTGCCAATTTAGATTTCCCTGGTATATCTGTCTCCCATACAGAGGGAATCACTGCATCTTCTACCTCCCTAGGGATAGAGGGAACAGGTTTTTCTTTGATCATTAATATCTGTCCCATCTTTGATTCAGGTATTTTCATTATAAGCTCCCCATTTTCAAAGGTTATTACTGCATCAAGTTTCGCTAGCAAATCTCTCCCTAAAAGTGGAATTGGACACTCAGGTACGTATAGGAATTCGTGTGTTATAACTTTGTTCCCAAAACACAAATCTAGGGGTTGCAAGAATGGCCGTTTTTCCTCTTTCCCTGTAGCGCCGACTACTGTTGTTTCCTTGTCCCCAATTTGTCCTTGCAAATCATTCAATACCGAGTAAGTGGCTCCTGTATCTATTAGAAATTTGACCTCTTTATGCCCAAATTGTATATTTATAACGGGTTCCTTAACTTGTTCTACCAGTTCTATGTCTAGTCAGCTGGTATACTCCCCCAGGACCATTTCCTTGGTTACCTGATGGAACTGATTGTCCTGGTGAAACTGGTTATTCAAGCTTGGACAATCTCGCTTCCAGTGCCCCTCCCGCTTGCAATACGCACATTAATTTAGGCTTAACCTTTGCGTGACTGGTCTCCTATTTTGATTATTCCTGTTACGACCCCTGAAATTTGGGTTCCCTTTTCCTTGTATTACTGCCAACAGATTCTGCTGTTGCCTTTTACTAGTTTCTCTTTCACGATTGTTATATACCTTCCAAGCAACTTAAAGTAGCTTATCCAAATTCCTTAGTTCTTCCCCTTCTAATTTTTGCAATTTTCTACGAATGTCATCCTGTGATTGGCCCAAAAATATGAGAGCCAGCTGAACCTTTGCTTGTTCTGTGTCCATTTGGAGATCTGTATATTTTCTTGCTACCTCCTTAAGCCTTTCCAAAAACGCAGTGGGAGATTCCTTCTTTTCCTGCCAAACTTCATATAGTTTAGACCAATTTATAGTTTTGGGCACAGCATTCTGAACTCCTATTTGGATCCACTCTTGATATTTCCGTAGTCTCCTTATATCACTTAATAAATTAGGGTCCCAATTTGGATCCTCAGTTGGGAAATTCACATCTAAATTCCCTGTTACTAGCCCATTTCTGATATCTTCTCTTGCCCTCTCTTTGGCTGCCTTAAGTACCATCTCTTTCTCAGTAGAATCCATCAAAGCATCTAATATTACTTGTATGTCATCCCAGTCAGGATTTTGAGGTTTTATAACCATTTTTACTACTCGTGCCATTTTATCAGGATTTTCTCTATAAGTTCCAGCTGTTTGTTTCCAAATAAATAAATCTGCAGGAGTAAAAGGCACTTTTACAAATACTGGCCCTTCCACTCCTACACCTTGCCGTAAGGGGGCAATTACAGTCCGTTTTTGTCTGCCTATGTCTTTTCTATCCATAACTGGGGCGAGGTTAGACCAACTCCTGGTTCTGTGGGCTACTGGGGTCATTGATTCTCTCTCTCTCCTTCCTGCCACAGTTAGGTTTTGCTCATCTTCTGAGGAAGAGAGATCAGGTGACGATGGGAGAGGAGAATAAAGAGGGAAGGGTGTACTAGACGAGACAGGTCCAGGATTATGTGGGTTAGGAGCAGGCAGTGGGATAGGGACAGATGGAACAGGTGGGATAGGGTTAGGTTCTCTTGTTCCTATTGGAGCTACCTGTAAATCAATATCTGTATAATTTTCCCTACTCAGGCTTTGTTTCAACGCCAAGTGTTCTAAACAATGTTCCTCACAAACCCCACACTTATTGTTTGCAGACGTTTTAACCATCATTAATCCACATTCATCCTGCCATTCTGGCTTTCCCCGTAAATAGAAAAACAAATCAACATACAGAACCTCATCCCATTTTCCTTCTTGTTTACAAAATGACATTAACTGCGAAATAGTGTTATATTGCAAAGTACCGTATTTTGGCCATTTTTCACCATTCTCCAAGGCATATTCTGGCCACCATGTATTACAATAATCAATCAACTTAGCTTTACATAATTCTTCCCCAAAATTACCCTGTTTCCAATGTGCTAATAAGCACCCCAAAGAACTTTGCGGGATAGGGGTGTTGCCGCCCAAAATCCCTTTCAGTTTCTCCATTCCAAATATACCACAAATTGCCGAACCAGCAACGCTTTCGTGATTGTCTTATGGAACGGCGCCTAGGCTTGTACCACCAGGAATTCCTTTAGCCCAACCAAGCGTAGCTTTCACTGCGTCTTATTGGCAGGCACCCAAACCAAAGTAAAAAGCACCTTACCTTTCTCCCGGGGACATTGCGAGCGGCAGGAGTGGTCGCGGCTGATCGAGCTCCCTGAGAATCCCTCGGTGCCGGCTGGAGCATGGTTGAGTCGCGAAACTCACTTCAGCAGCACCCGCAGGGTCCCATCTGGGGTCGCCAAAATGTTAGCGTTCAAAAACACATAATCACATAAGCGATTATATGCGGTGCTTTTTATTCAAGAGCTCTGGGAATTGGGGTAATTTCCACCCAAATCTGATTCCGACCATACATTCGAGGTGAACGTGTTTTATACTCTATCGTTATATAACTTTCATGATAATTATCAAACTTATATTGTTCTATTGTATACACAGATTTCAGCTAAACATAGCCCCCTTTAAATTTCCAACATAGTTTGTCATGATTCTTCCTATGGTTATATGATAATTACATTTAATTACTAAACAATCATCACATCTAACAATTATATCATTTATCATACTGCTTACGCAGGTGCAGTGATCTGAGAAAACACAAGGCCTAATATTTTCAAAGACTATTTTTAACACTTTCCAGGGCTCCACTATCAAAAGCTCCAGGTGAATTGGGCCACCTAGAGTGCTGGGTAGTCAAACAGGCAAACTTGACATCCACAGCCATCAGCTCCCTCCTAGAAGACGAGGAGATAACCAGGCAGGCCACACTCCAAAATCGTGCAGCCATAGATTTCCTCCTGCTGCTGCATGGACACGAGTGCCAGGAATCTGAAGGACTGTGCTGCATGAACCTAACATCAAATGCACCCAACGTCCACGCAACTCTCCGAGAAATGAAAAGCCTGATCGGTCGAGTCAAGCAGGAATCAGAGGACTGGTTCAGTGGATTGTTCAAGGACTGGGGACTCTCAGGGTGGTGGACCTCTATAATTAGGAAAATTTTGTTGTTTTTTGTTGTTCTTTTCCTAGTCATGTTAGCATTTGGTATTCTATGTCGAATAATTTTAAAGGCTATCAACGGTTTGGTCTCCAGTACCACAGAAGTCAACCGCTCAGAGTTTGCGGAACTAAAGCAAATTGGCAGGCCTGAAAACCATGAGTGGTGGACAAATTCATAATCAGCAGCAGAAATAGTCCGACGCATTTCCTTTTAATTTTAGTTAACAGAAAAGGTGGAGGTGTTGTATTGCACTAAAGAGTTTATTTAGTAGTTGTTCTGCACTGGGTAACGGGAATTTTGTACTGAGTGTGGTATGTCATGTAGATTATTCCCCCTTCCTCATCACATGGTTTCTCCCCATGCACTCCTTTCTACACACCTGATGGTCTGACCCATGGATACCCCTCCACCCGCCCCTACCCAATGGCATCCCATTGGCAACGGTCCTCTTTCCCCATCCCCGTTCCCCTGGGGGATAAAACCCTACTGCAGGTAAAGGTTCGGGCTCTTTCTCCACCTGGGTGGTCGCTGTGGCAAGCAGTGTCCAAACACAAGACAATAAACAGGATACTCGCCCCCACATGCTGGAAAAGCACTTCTCGTCTTTTATCTCCAGTCCAGGCAGGTCCGTGTGGGCTAAGGATTCGAACTAGTCGGGTTGGACTTATATAAAGCCCATAGAACCACGGATTATTGCATGTTGCAAAGAAGAAACTGTGCCAGTACAGAAAACATCCCCAATCTTGTTCTAAAATTTGCATTGAGGCCTTGTGGTGGTTTGACAGGAAATGTGTTTTTTGGGATGCTGTGTTTTGGGCCAATGGATATTCAGGCTCTAATATTGGCATTTAACCTGGCCATTGGGACATTGGACACGCCTCTGAGAACACAGGGTTAAAAGCAGAGCTCTCCCCTGGGAGGGCCCTTTTGGGTTTCTGGCAGGAAAGAGTTTGGGTCTCTCCCCCGGCCCAGCTGCTGGCTGGGCAGGGGGAGGGGGAAAGCCATGTGGCCGGGAGAGGTAGGCCTGAGCCCGGGGGTGGAAGGGTGGAAGAGAGAGAGAGAGAGAGACACCGGGAGCCATCGGGCAGCCCCCCCCCCCCCCCCCCCCCCCCTCCCCCCCGCCTTGGGAGACACAGAGAGAGAGAGAGAGAGAAAGAGAGAAAGAGAGAGAGCCGCTGCCTGGGACTGTAACCTTGAGACTGGATAAACATGGGCCTGTGCCGGCAGCACGGCTGGGATGGAGAAGAAGGGGGGGTTCAGCCGGCCGCTTGTAGGAGCTTTTAACCCCTTTTCGGAGAATGAGAACTTTACAGATCATTGACCTCTCCTAGAAGATAGAGTGGAAGATGAGGAAGGAATGTGCAAGTGTGAGAGAGGTCTGGGCGAGTGAGAAATAGTGGAAGAATGGAGAAGAATCCTAGTGGGAAGAGATGATGGAGTGGCTTTTGCTGGACTCTTTTTGTACAGCCATGGACAGAACCATGTTCCTTGTGATACAGAGACTGCATTCTAGGGGGAGGCAATGGCCACAGAACCAAGAGGGTTCAGTGTTGGTGCCCCTCGGCCCCAGGGGGTGAAAAAATATGGGGGGGACAGGTGTCCCAAAGGAGAGATTGTGGGGACAGGTGTCCCAAAGGAGAGACTGTGCCTTTTTTGGATCGGGACAAAGCATCCTTAAAAAGACAACCCTAGAAGCAGCTCTGGTCCGTGTTCAGTGGTGGGAGCACTGGACATGAAAAGGAAGAGGTCACGACGGCAGATGTACTCCGGGCAGTGCCATGAGTGACACAGAAACACACGAGGCTTCGACTGTGTTTCCAGGGGAAGCCCATGGTACAAGAAGGACTCCTCTCCTCTTGATGAACTGAGGATTGATTGTCTAAAAGGTGGTGCTGGACCGAGAGTTGGTGATTTGAGGAATAGATGTATTGTGCTGGAAATTTTGTGGGGGGAGGAGGAGATGTATTTGTAAGGTTTTCATTTTCCCTGTGTGTGTGTTCCTTTTTATTTGTAGTTGTAGTGTACTTAATAAAGTTTTGTTTTCTTTCTTCCCTAAGTAGGAGCCTGCTTTGCTTATTCCTGGTCACATCTCACAGCAGCTACCAGGGAGAGGGTATCTTCATGGGGGCACTGGCATTGTGCCAGTGTCAAACCATGACAGGCCTGCAGAGTGTTTAACAACAAGCAAAAGAAAGTTGTCCAAAACTCCTTCTATACGAATGTTAATGTGAATGGAAAATGCAGGAGAGTGGTAAGATACTGTTTTCTATAAGTTTGAAAACTGCGCACACATTCCCAGTGTTGTGCGGCTTCGTTCTTTGTCTTTGGGAAGCTGCCGCTCTCTCTGTCTCCCGGAGGCGAAGAAGCGGCTTCTTCCCGCACAGAGCATTGTGCCGGTCACAGTGCGCTCCGGAGGGCAACTTCTGCTGAAAGACGCACGGGAGCGGTTCTTAGTCTCGGAGAGCTCCGTATCTCCGTTTTCTGTGTCTCTTGTTGCGTACATCATAGCAAAAAGCATTTCCACTGTGTCTTGAAAGGAGAAACTGTGCCAGTACAGGAAACATCTCCGATGTTGTTCTAGAAGTGGCACGGAGGTCTGCAGAGTGTTTAGCAAGAAGCAAAATAGAGTTTTCCAAAACTCCTACTATTCAAATGTTAATGTGAATCGAAAAGGCAGGAGTGGTAAAGTACTGTTTTCGATTAGTTTGGAAGCTGCGTAAACAATCCCAGTGTTTCTGTGTGCCTGTGTGTGTCGGTGTGTCTGTTTGTATGTCTGTGTCTGTCTGTGTATGTGTGTGCGGCTCTGTGTGTTTGTGTCTGTGTCTGTGTCTCTGTGTGTGTGTCTGCGTCTGTGTCTCTGTGTGTGTGTCTGCGTCTGTGTGTGTCTGCGTGACACTGTGTGTATCTGTTTGTGTGTGTGTGTGTCTGTCTCTGAGTGTGTTTTTGTGTGTATGTGTCTGTGTGGGCGTCTCTGTGTGTGTTTGTGCATGCGTCTATGTGGGAGTGTGTCCGTATGTGTGTGCCTGTGTCTCTCTGTCTGTGTCTGTGTGTGTCTGTGACAGACAGTGTGTGTGTATGTGCATGCCTCTGTGTGTGTGTCTGTGTTTCGGTGTCTGTCTGGGTGTGTTGTCTGTGTGTGTGTCTGCGTGTGTGTCTCTGTGTCTGTGTGTGTGTTTCTGTGTGTCCGCCTGTGTCTTTCAGTGTGTGCCTGTCTGTGTGTGTCTGTGTTTCTGTGTGTGTCAGTGTGTGTTTCTCTGTGCATGTTTGTCTGTGTGTGTGTATTTACGTGTCTGTGAGTGTTTGTCTGAGTGTGTCTGGGTGTCTGTGTGTTTCTGTGTCTGTCTGTGCCTGTATTTGTGCGTGCATGTCTGTGCTTGTGTGTCTTTGTGTGTGCTTGTTTGTCTGTGAGTGTGTGTCTCTGTGTGCCTCTTTCTCTGTGTGTGTCTCTGTGTGTGTGTGTGTGTGTTTGTGCTTCTGTGTGACTGTGTCTGTGAATCTCTGTGTGTGTCTGTGTATTTATGTGTGCGCTTTTCTGTGTCTGTGTGTGTGTATGTGTGTGTCTCTATCTGTGTGTGTGTATTTTTCTCTGTGTTTTTGTGCGCGTGTGTGTGTCTTTCTGTGTGTGTGTCTGTGTGTCGGTGTCTCTGTGTTTATGTGTCTGCCTGCGTGTGTCTGTGTGTGTGTCTGTGTCTGTGTCTGTGTTTCTGTGTGTGTGACTGTGTGTCTGTGTGTCTTTGTGTGTCTTTGTGTGTCTGTGTGTCTATTTGTGTGTGTCTGTGTGTGTTTGTCACCTTGTGTCTGTGTGGGTGTGTGTCTGTGTGTGTGTCTGTGTGTGTGTCGCTTTGTGTCTGTGCGGGCGTGTGTCGCTTTGTGTCTATGTGTGCTTCTGTGTGTGTGTTTGGGTGTGTCTGTGTGTCTGTCTACGTGTGGGTATGTGTTTCTGCATGTGTGTCTGTCTGTGCGTGTGTGTTTCTGTGACTGTCTGTGTCTGTCTGTTTGTGCTTCTGTGTGTCGGTGTGCGTGTGTGTGTGTCTGGTTGTCTGTAAGTGCGTGTGAGTGTATGAGGGCGTGTGTTTCTGGGTGTTTGTATGTATCTTAGTGTCTTTGCATGTGTCTGTGTCTGTCTCTGTGTGTATGTCTGTGTGTGTGTGTTTGTCTGTGTGTGTCTTCATGTGTCTGTGTATCTGTGTGTTTCAGTGTCTCTGTGTCTGTGTGTCTTTGTGTGTCTCTGTGTGTGGGTGTGTGTGTCTGTGTGTCTCTGTGTGTGTCTGTGCATCTGTGTGTCTGGGTGTGTGTGTGTGTGGGTGTGTCTGTGTGTGTACGTGTGTGTGTGGTTGTGCGTCTTTGCATCTGTGTGTGTCTGTGTGTGTGTGTGGTTGTGCATCTTTGCGTCTGTGTGTGTCTGTGTGCGTGTGCATCATGCGTCTCTAGTGTGTCTGTGCTTGTGTCTGTGTCTCTGTGTGGCCCTGTGTCTCTGTGCATCTATGTGTGTGTTTAACTGTGTGTTTTGTGTCTGTGTTTGTGTGTGTCTGTATGTGGCTGTGTGTCTGTGCGTGAGTGTTTGCGGGTGCGTGTGTGTGTCTGTGTCTGTTTTTCTATCAGTGTGTGTGTTTGTGTGGATTGTGTGTGCCTTTGTGTGTCTGTGTGTGTGTGTGTATCTGCGTGTGTGTGTGTTTGTATGTTTCTGTGTGTCTGAGTGTGGGTGTCTGTGCGTGTGTGTGTCAGTGCGTGTCTGAGTGCCTTTGTGTCTTTTTGAGTCTTTCTCTGTGTGTGTGATTTTATGTCTGTTTTTCTGTGTGTGTCTGTCTCTGTATGTGTGTCTGTCTTTGTGTCTGTGTATGTGTGTGTCTGTCAGATTGTGTGTGGGTGTGCGTGTGTCTGTGTATCTCTGTGTGTGTCTCTGTGTGTGTGTGTCTGCATGTCAATGTGACTGTGTGTATGTGTCTGTCTGGGTGTGTGTGTCTGTGTTGGTGTGTGATTCTGTGTGTGTCTGAGTGTGTGTGTGTCTGTGTGTTTCAGTTTGTGTCTGTGTGTGTGCCTGGGTGTGTGTGTTTGTGCGAGTGAGGGTGTGCGTGTGTCTGTGTGTATCTTTGTGTCTGTGTGTCTGTGTCTGTGAGTGTCTGCTTGTTTCTGTGAGTGTCTGCTTGTGTCTGTGTGCGGGTGTGTCTCTGTGTGTGTATTTGTATGTCTGTTTTTGTGTGTCTGTGCGTGTGTGCCTCCGTGCGTATCTGTGTCTCTTTTTGTCTGTGCATGTGTTTCTCTGTGTTTGTCTGTGTGTGTGATTTTGTGTCGGTTTTTCTGTGTGTCTCTGTGTCTCTGTGTGTCTGTGTCTCTGTGTGTCTGTGTGTGCGTGTCTATCTGTGTATCTGTGTGTGTCTATGTGTTTGTGTATGTCTCCGTGTGTCTTTGTGTCTTTCTGTGTGTTTATTTGTGTTTGTCTGTCTGTGTGATTTTATGTCTGTTTTTCTGTGTGTCTCTCTGTGTCTGTGTGACTGTGGGTGTGTGGGTGTCTGTGTGTCTGTCTTGGTCGCTGTGTCTGTGTGTGTCTGTGTTTATCTGTGTGTCTGTGTCTGTGTCTGGGTGTCTGGGTGTCTGTATGTCTGTGTGTGTCTGTGCTTCTGTGTGTCTGTTTCCGTTTGTGTGCGTGTGGGCTTGTGTTTGTGCGTGTCTGTGTGTCTCGGCGCGATATTGTTTTTGTGTGTGTCTCTGTGTGTGAATGTAAGTGTGTGTGTGTGTGTTTGTGAGTCTTTTTGTCTGTGTGTGTGTGTGTGTCTGTGTGTCTCTATCTTTGTGTGTCTGTGTGTGTGTCTGTGTGTTTCTGCCTCTGGGTTTCTTTGTGTGTCTGTGTGTGCCTGTTTATGTCTGTGTGCGAGTGTGTGTCTGTGTATGTCTATATGTCAATGTGTCCTTGTGTGTGTCTGTCTGTGTGTGTGTGTGTCTGTGTGTTTCTGTCTCTGTGTTTCTTTGTGGGTCTGTGTGTGTCTGTGTGTGTCTGTTTGCGTGTGTGTGTGTGTGTGTGTGTGTGTGTGTGTGTCTGTCGATGTGTTTGTGTTTGTGTGTGCGTTTGTGTGTTTGTGTCTGTGTATGTCTGTGTGTGGCTGTGTGTCTGTGTCTCTGTGTGTGTGTATTTGTATATTTGTGTGTGTTGGTGCGTGTGTGTCTCTGTGCGTATCTGTCTCTTTGTGTCTGTGTGTGTGTTTCTCTGTGTTGGTCTGTGTCCGTGATTTTATGTCTGTTTTTCTGTGTCTCTGTCTGTGTGTGTGTTTTGGTCTGTGTGTCTGAGTGGGTCTGTGTTTGTGTGTCTGTGTATGTGTGTCTGTGTCTGTCTGTGTGTGTCTGTCGGTGTATTTCTGTGTGCACTTTTGTGTCTCTGTGTGTGTCTCTGTCTGTCTGCGTATCTTTGTGTCTCTGTGTGTTTCTCTGTATTTGTCAGTGTGTGTGATTTTATGTCTGTTTTTCTGTGTGTCTCTGTGTGTCTGTGTGTCTCTGTGTGTCTGTGTGTAAGTGTTTGAGGGTGCATGTGTGTGTCTGTGTCCGTTTTTCTGTCTGTGTGTGTCTGTGTGTTGGTGTGTGTCTGAGTGTGTGTCTGAGTGTGTGTCTGAGTGTGTCTCTGTGTGTGTGCCTGTGTGTGTCTGTCTGTGTGTTTGTGTGTGTGGGTTGTGTGTGTCTTTGCGTGTGTGTGTCTGCCTGTCTGTGTGTCTCTGTCTGTGTGTGTCTGTGTGTCTCTGTGCGTGTGTGTCTCTTTGTGGGTGTGTGTATGTCTGTGCATCTGTTTGTGTGTCTCTGTGTGTGTCTCTGTGTGTGTGTGTGTCTGCGTGTTTCTGTCTCTGTGTTTCTTTGTGTGTTTGTGTGCGTCTGTGTGTTTCTGTCTCTGTTTCTTTGGGTGGGTGTGTGTGTGTCTGAGTGTGTGTCTGTCTCTGTGTCTGTGTGTGTCGGTCTGTGCGTCTGTGTGTGTGTCTCTGTGTTTGCCTGTGTCTGCCTCTGTCTGTGTGTCTTTTTGTGTCTGTGTGTTTCTGTGTGTCTGTGTGTTTCTGCCTCTGTGTCCTTTAGGGTGGGTGGGTGTGTGACTGTGTGTCTGTGCTAGTACGTGCTTGTGTGTGTGTCTGTGTCTGTGTGTCTTGGCACGTGTTTGTGTTTTTCTATGTGTCTGTGTGTGTGTGTGTGAATATAAGTGTGTGTGTGTGTTTGTGAGTCTGTGTGTCTGTGTCAGTGTGTGTTTGTCAGTGTGGGTGTGTGTGTCTCTGTGTGAATGGGTGTGTGTATGTCTCTGTGTGTGTGTCTGTGTCTCTTTCCGTGTGTGTGTGTGTCTGTGTGTTTCTCTCTCTGTGTTTCTTTCTGTGTCTGTGTGTCTGTGTGTCTGTGTGTGTGTTTGTATGTTTCTGTGTGTCTCTATGTCTGTGTGTGGGTGTTTGTGCGTGGGTGTGTCTGGGCATGTCTGAGTGTCTTTGTGTCTTTTAGTGTGTTTCTCTCTGTCTGTGTGTGTGATTTTATGTCTGTTTATCTGTGTGTGTCTGTGTGTGTGTGTCTCTGTGCGTATCTGTCTCTGTGTCTGTGTGTTTCTCTGTATTTGTCAGTGTGTGTGATTTTATGTCTGTTTTTCTGTGTGTCTGTGTGACTCTGTGTGTGTGTGTCTGTATGTCTGTGTGTCTGTGTATTTGTGTGTCTTTGTATGTCTGGGCGTGTGTGTGTTTGTGCTTTTGTTTGTTTGTGTGTCTCTGTGTGTGTCTGTGTGTGTGTGTGTTTTTTTCTGTGTGTTTTTTTCTGTGTGTTTTTTGTGTGTGTGTCTGTGTGTCTGCGTATCTGTGTGTGTGTCTGTGTTTGTGTGTGTGTATATCTGTTTTTCTGTGTGTCTGTGTGTTTGTGTCTGTGTGGGTGTGTCTCTGTCTCTGTGTTGGTGTGGGTGTCTGTGTGTGTCTAAGTGTCTGTGTGTGTGTTTGTGTCTGTGTATCTGTTAGTTTGTCTGTTTTTTTGTGTGTGTGTATGTCTGTTTTTCTTTGTGTGTCTGTGTTTCTGCGTGTTTGTGTCTTTGTGTGTGTGTGTCTCTCTGAGGGTGTGTGTCTGTGGGTGTCAGTGTGTCTTTGTCTGTTTGTCTGTGTGTCTGTGTGTCTCTGTGTGTGTGTGTCTCAATGTCTCTGTGTTGGTGTGGGTATCTGTGTGTGACTGTCTGTGTCTGTCTGTGTCTCTGAGTGTTTGTGGTTCTGTGTGCCTCTGTCTGTGTCTGTGTGTGTGTATTGGTCTATGTGCGTGTGTGCATCTCTCTGTGTATGTTTCTTTGAGTCTGTGTGTGTGTGGTTTTTTGTGGGTTTTTTTGTGCGTTTGTCTGTGTGTCTGTGTCTGTGTGTCTGTGTGTCTGTTTCTTTGTGCGCGTGTATATCTGTTTTTCTGTGTGTGTCTGTGTGTCTCTGTGTTTGTGTCTCTCTGAAGGTTTGTGTCTGTGTGTCTGTTTTTCTGTGTGTCTCTGTGTGTGCGTCTCTGTCTCTGTGTTGGTGTTGGTGTCTGTGTGTGTCTGAGTGTGTTTCTGTGTGTGTCTGAGTGTTTCTGTTTGTCTGTGTATCTCTGTGTGTGTGTCTGTGTTTGTGTCTGTCTGTGTCTGTGTTTGTGTCTGTCTGTGTCTGTGTGTGTGTCTATATGTCAATGTGTCCTTGTGTGTGTCTGTCTGCGTGTGTGTCTGTGTGTTTCTGTCCCTGTGTTTCTTTGTGTGTGTGTGTCTGTTTGTGTCTGTGTGTGTGTGCCTGTGCGTTTGTGTCAGTGTGGATGTGTTTCTGTGTGTCTGTCTGTGTGTCTGTCTGTGTCTCTGTGTGTCTGTGTGTGGGTATGTGTGGGTGTTTGTCTGTGTGTCTGTCTGTGTCTGAGTGTGTGTCTGTGTGTGTGTGTCTCCGTGTCTCTGTGTGTGTCTCTGTGTGTCTTTGGGTGTCTGTGCGTGAGTGTTTGAGGGTGCGTGTATGTGTCTGTTTCAGTTTTTCGGTCTCTGTGTGTCTTTGTGTGTGTGTCGGTGTGTGTCTGAATGTGTGTCTGAGTGTGTCTCTGTGTGTGTGCCTGTGTGTGAGTGTCTGTGTCACTGTGTGTCTCTGTCTGTGTCTATGTGTGTGTGTCTCTCTGTGTATCTCTGTTTCTTTGTGTCTGTGTTTGTGTGTGTGTTTTTCTGTGTGTTTTTTTGTGTGTGTCTGTGTTTCTGTGTGTGTGTCTGTGTGTCTGTGTCTGTGCGTCTGTGTGTTTGGTTTTTTGTGTGTGTGTATATCTGTTTTTCTGTGTGTGTCTTTGTGTCTGTGTGTTTGTGTCTGTATGTGTTTGTGTCTCTTTGAGGGTGTGTGTCTGTGTGTGTCATTGTGTCTTTGTGTGTCTGTGTGTCTCTGTGTTGGCGTGGGTGTCTGTGTGTGTCTGAGTGTGTCTCTTTGTGTGTGTTAGTGTCTGTGTGTGTGTTAGTGTCTGTGTGTCTCTGTGCGTGTCTGCGTGAGTGTCTGTGTATCTGTTTCTGGGTGTGTCTCTGTGTGTGTCTGTGTGTGTGTGTTTGAGTATGTCTGTGTGTGTGTCTTTGTGTTTGTGTGTCTGTGTATGTGTGTCTATGTGTGTCCTTTTGTGTCTGTGTTTCTGTTTGTCTGTGTGTGTCTGCCTTTGTCTGTGTGTGTGTGGTTCTGTGTGCCTGTCTGTCTGTGTCTGTCTCTGTGCGTGTGTGTGTGTGCGTTTGTGTGTCTGTGTGTCTGTGTTTGTGTGTGAATGTAAGTGTGCGTGTGTGTTTTTGTGTCTGTGTGTGTTTGTCTTTGTGTGTCTGTGTGTCTCTGTGTGTGTGTGTCTGTGTTTCTGTGTGTCTGTGTGTGTGTCGGTGTGTCACAGGCAATCTTAGAAATAATAAAGTAGTTGCAGGAATATCTTTTAACCTACTACCCACTAAAGATCCTTTGCCCACTCTTGTCTCATTAAAGCAGAGACCCCATGAATCATTTCTAGATTTTTTTAGACATGGTCAGAGAAGTTGTGGGAAGGAGGATTCCTAGATCAGAGCCCAAGATGACATCATCATAGACGTCATAACCGAAGGTGCGAATGAAGACTGCAAAAGAATTTTTCTCAGTCTTCCTTCATCACCACCATCATCACTAGACTTAATTATGGCGGAATGCACCAGGAAAGCGAGACTTCCGCAAGAGAACGGGCGACAGCAATGGCGGATGCTCAACCACCTCCCATCTCTCCACAAGTTTCACAACTATATCCCTGCTTTCACTGCAAGCAGAGGGGACATTTTATGAAGGACTGTCCCTATCTGGGGAAGCCTCCCCAGTTCCACCAAGAAGGGGGGAGGGAAGGGAGCATGTGGAAAATAGCCATCTAAAAAACTAGTGCGTGAGCGCAATACTGCTCCAGGCGAGGAAAAAAATGGGGCGGGGCACGGGGAGGATGACTGTGATCAATATCATATTAATAGCCCCTTTGGTTTGATTTCTACCCAGGATGTGACCAAGCCTTTTAGGCTACACCTTACCCAATCTGTGACATTTACCAAGTCGGACTGGAAAGAACTTTACGTGGACCCGGAGCCGGAAATCACATTCTGTGAACTGGTTCAGTCTCTCTACCAGCAGAGATGTGAGTACCTTGTCGTAGGCGACACAAATATCACAACCTGTGAGATCGAGATTGCGCCAGGACTTCTACCACCTATCCCGGAGCATCTTGTTCTCATGGCACACTGTGTCCATCCCCCCCTCTTCCTACCAAAGGGCCAGGTCATCGCCCAGGCCATTCCATTGACACAGTTTTTATGGGACAACCAGGACCTTTCAGTTTACTATACTGAAGTGGTGGAAGAGGAGAAGCCCCTTATATGGTACGGCCTTAAGAGCAAGGGGCACGACGTCCAACTTCATGGGAACTGCAGGACGTAGACTGCAAGGTCTTAGGTGTAGAAGGCACACAATTCACAAAACAATCAAGGAGCATTGTGCAAATTATGGGGCCCGATTGGAAATTAGCAAATATACGCCCATTCGTATTAAACAGCAAGTTTACCCTATGAAGGAGAGACTGCATGTCGCAATTGGGGGCCAAATTAAAACTGTCAACACCTCAGGGTTTTTACCAGAGGCCACTGAAAAAGTAAACAAATTAAAAGTGCTCAGTCAGCTTGTGGAGGAACAGTTGGTCAAGGGACACATCGTAGAAACCAACAGCCCTTGGAACTCCCCAGTATTTGTTATCAAAAAGCTGGGGAAAGACAAGTGGCAGCTCCTTCAAGACTTGAGAAAAATTAATGATGTAATCAAGGACATGGGGTCTCTCCAGCCAGGTATGCTATCCCCATCGATGCTCCCTCAAAATTGTCAATTAGCAGTCATTGACATCAAAATTGCTTTTTCCAAATCCCCCTACACCCAGCCGATGCACCATGTTTTGCCTTCTTGGTTCCTTCCATCAACCGAGAAGCCCCAATGCAATGTTCCATTGGTGTGTTCTTCCCCAAGGGATGAAGAACTTGCTGACCATCTGCCAATGGTACATCGCCAGAGTCTTGTCCCCAGTGCATGCCAAAGCAGGAGAGTGCATCATCTATCATTACATGGATGATGTACTCGTATGCGCCCCAGACGACAACACACTCACACAGGTTCTTGATGACACCGTTATTGCTTTGTCGGCGGCAGGATTTGAGTTAAATCATGAAAAAGTGCAGAGGCTGCCGCCCTGGAGATATTTAGGCCTCAAAATCACCAACTGCATGATAACACCACAGCAGTTGCTAATCAAAGATGAGCCCAAAACCCTGCGAGATCTCCAACAGCTGTGTGGAACCTTAAACTGGGTGAGGCCCTGATTGGGCCTAACCACAGGTGATCTATCTCCTCTTTTCAATTTGTTAAAGAGGGGGAGGAGATGGATGCCCTGAAGACATTAACCCAGGAGGCATGGGCTGCGTTAGAAAGGATCCAATTAGCATTGGAAAGTCGGCAGGCCCACCACTGCCGGCCTGAACTCCCTTTCAATTTCATCATTTTAGGGAAACTGCCACACTTGCATGGGTTGATTTTTCAGTGGGACAGAGGTCAGAGGGACCCCCCTCTTGATTATAGAGTGGGTGTTCCTTGGCCACAGTCTGTCCAAAAGCATCACTCGGCTGCAAGGACTGATGGCCCAGCTGGTTTGTAAGGCTAGGGCACGTGTGCGGTTGCTTGCGGGGTGTGATTTTGCATGCATCCACATACCAATTCGGCTGTCCACTGGAAGATTGAACAATGAGACTTTAGAACATCTACTGAAAGAGAATGAAAACCTCCAGTTTGCCCTAGACAGTTACCCTGGGAAATTGACTATTCACCAACCTGGTCATAAATTGTTTAATAGTGAATTCCATCTGGTGCCAAAAGAAATTCAAAGTCGTAAACCCCTTAAGTCTCTAACCATTTTCACTGACACATCCAGGAGTTCCCACAAGTCTGTAATGATGTGGAAGGACCCTCAGACTCAGCGGTGGGAAACTGATGTTAAGATCGTTGAAGACTCCCCTCAAGTAACTGAGTTGGACGCTGTCATTAGAGTCTTTGAAAGAGTCCCTGAACCCATTAACATCGTAACTGATTCAGCTTATGTGGTAGGGGTGGTGTCTAGGGCTGAGCACGTGGTGCTTGAAGAAGTCTTGAACCCAGTGATTTACAAGTTGCTCTCAAGATTAGTACAGCTAGTTCCCCACTAAGAGCAACCTTTTTGCATCATGCATGTGAGATTACACTCTGATCTCTCAGGTTTCATCGCGGAGGGCAACCGCAGACCTGATGCCTTGGCCGCACCGTTACAGCTGGCTGGCCAAGGCAATGCCTTCCATCGAGCCAAATTCAGCCATCAGCAGTTCCACCAGAATGTGCCTGGTCTGGTCTGCCAATTCCATCTACTGCGTGACCAGGCCAGAGCAATTGTGGCCACATGACCACAATGACAGGGGTCCGCATTACCATCACTGGGGGCAGGGGTAAACCCCAGAGGTCTCCAAAGTTGTGAAATCTGGCAGACTGATGTAACTCATGTACCCCAATTTGTCAGATTTAAATATGCTCATGTTAGCATGGATACCTTTTCTGGTGCAGTCTATGCCTCAGCCCACACAGGGGAGAAGGCAATGGATGCACAGAAACACCTAATACAGGCCTTCTCCATGTTGGGGATTCCAAAAGTCATTAAGACTGACAATGGGCCAGCCTATGTCTCCAGGGCCTTCAGTAATTTCCTGCTTGAATGGAGAATCTAACATCAAACTGGAATTCCATACTCCCCCACTGGCCAACCAATAATAGAGAGGACTCATCAGAAACTGAAACGAACCCTAGAACATCAGAGGGTCGATGCCAAAGTGTTATCCCCCCAGCTCAGGCTGTCAAAGGCACTGTTCACCCTCAGCTTCTTGAACTGTTCCTTTGAAAGTCTAAACCCACCAGTAGTGAGACACTTTAACCAAAACCACATGTTAAAGTTCAAAGAAAAACCACCAGTGTTAATAAAAGATCCCGAGTCGCAGCAGATCCAAGGGCCCTGCAACTTGATCACTTGGGGGTGTGGATACGCTTGCGTGTCCGCACCCTCTGGTCCGAAGTGGATCCCGCGCAAATGGGTCAGGCTGTACCTGTTGGCTGAAAAAGAAAAAGACCACCAAACTATCACCCCGTCGCCGTTGGAGGAGCCAGCTGATGTTGCTGTAGCCTCCAACTAAAAGAGGATAAAAGAACAAGAAAACTCAGAACTCCTATATTTCTTTTCTTTATTTTCTGATGAAAGTCATAGTTAAGTTTCCCTAATGTGTTTTTCTTCTTTTATGTTCAAGTGGCATCCATACCGGACAACATGTGGAGACAGCTGCTCAGGTTACTCCTGGTGTTCCTCCAGTCCTGGATTTTCGAGGCATGGATTGCCCCTCAACCAAGGCAAAATGTTTGCGCAACCCTTGCTCGTGTGCTGCAAGACCACCTATGTCTATCAATGGCTTCAGCTGATGACCCGATGTCGACCTGCCTAGTAGGGGTCCTGCTTTTGTTAGATCAGTACCCTTCACATCTCCAGTCCCTTGTAAACAATACAAACCAAAACCCTCCCCCAAATCTCAAAAAATACGTCCCTATTAACAATCCTTTAGTTTTGTGGGACAAATGGTCCTCTAGATTGCCCCAACTGGAAAAAAACCCATAGAATTTTAGTTGTTAGTTTCAACAGTAGCCCCTTTTTGTGTTCATTTCTCTTATAAGCCCCATTTTCACCCCGAAACTTATATTTCTGTTGATTTACCGTAAAGAATTTCAAGCAGCCTTGTGGTGTAAATCTATCATCCAGCTACCTTTGTCTTATTCCAGTGGGCGCCTTGCACCCCTGAAACTCCCACAAGGAATTTTTTTTATTTGTGGGCAAAGAGCCTGGGTGGGAATTCCCTCTTGTCTTGTAGGAGGTCCTTGTACTCTTGGTCAGCTGTCCGTTTTCCCCCAACCAGACCCAAATTGTTAATTGAAAATCTAAATTGAATAATTCAGCCCCTCTAAAAATTAAACACAGCACAATACAATTAGATGAGAACTGTGATCCAAAAGTAGAAACCTGGTCCAAACCAACAGAAACAGCTGTGTCTATATTTTTGCCGTGGGTAGTAGCTGCAAAAGCACTTGGTGAATTGGGACATCCCGAGTGCTGGGTGGTAAAACAGGCCAACTTAACATCGACAGTGATCAGCGACCTCATAGAAGAGGAGGAGACAACTAGGAAGGCGACTTTACAGAATGGGGGAAGCCATTGATTTTTTATTGCTGGCACACGGGCATGGCTGCCAAGAGTTTGAGGGACTGTGTTGCTTCAGCATCACTGACAAAAGCCAAAGTATCCACGCCTCGATCAATAAGATGAGAGACCTTGTGCAAGAGATAAAAGACGACAGCAGGGACTGGTTTTCTAACATCTTTAAAGAATGAGGTTTGTCCTGATGGATGTAATCTGTCATCAAAGACATTTGTTTAGTTGTTTTAATTCTGTTTTTAATTTCTGTTGTTACTAGCATTTGTAAAAAACTGTTTGTTAAAACTGTTACCAGCTGCAGACAAGAACCTTTTCCCCCTCAGCGATGGTGGGAAGAATCTGAAGTTTAATTAACTGCCACTGCTGTCATCCCCTCAATGCTATCATAAAAATTAAACAAAAAAGGGGGAATTGTGGAAGTGGGGTTTTGAAGATTATATATTTAGTCTCTCCCTAAAGTTGTTAACCACCTGTCTTCCTGCCTTTTCTCCGTGGCAGTTATGATAATTCCAGATCCTTCCCTGTCTATGCTCCAAAATCCTGCCCCTGCAGCCTGTCTGCCATAATTTGCTACACCCATTTATCCAGAAGCTTCATTGTCAGTTATGATATTTCCCTTCTCTCATTGGTATGCACCTTTCCCGTCCCCTTTTCTATTGGCATTATGTTTACATTTGTCCCCCCATACCCCTCCTATCTAGCCCGTGATTTGTTAGATGGTCTCCTCCTACTGGGAAACCGCCCCCCCCCCCCCCCCCATAAAAGCTGCTGGTTTTCTTTGTTTCACACTCTTTTGCCACTGCCCCCCTTCGAGCCTGTGCCGCTCCTGTGCGGCACTGTGTCATCTGCGCCACTCCCACACAGCACTGCAGCCCCGGCGCCGCTCTCACCACGGGAAAGAATAAAGATGGCTCGGAGAAGCAAGCAAAGAGTCCTCTCACCACGGGAAAGAATAAAGATGGCTCAGAGAAGCAAGCAAAGAGTCCTTCCTTCTTCTTTTACTTCAGTCCTTAGACGTGGGTCCACATTTATCAGCTGCACCTGTCGATCTGGGACCTCAGCCAGTGGCCAAACCGCGATACTGCCTGCCAGCAGCTGAGGCAGGACACAGCCACTCCTGATGTGCGTTGAAAGCGAAAGGGGATCAGAGCGCACGGGCGACCGGTGCTACTGCTCCTCCCGCGATCAGGATGCAATGTCAGTCTAATAGTGCAGCAGTGGAACACACAGATGTTACAACCATCCAGGTTCCAGCTGAACTGCAAAGCCAGTCACAGCCAGCAGCAGTCACCCCTGTAGAAACAAGGACGTCTACAATGAAATCAGAGCACCCAGATAAGGTTAAGAATGGAGGGCCTTCACAACCCACAGGGGAGCCAGAGGTTGCAATCATCACCGAGTCCCTGATGTACAAAAGTCTCCATAATCAGCACAAAGACATTGTACGATGGGGATGTGAGGCTTATACAACCTTGTTACTTCAGGTCTGGGACCCATGGGTACAGGCATGCAACTGGATGGTGGTGAGGCAAGGAATTTGGGACCCTTGACCCAGGACTCAGGTATGAATCCAGTTTTTGTAAGGGAGCCAGGGTCCCTTTCCCTCTGGGAGTGGCTTTTAATGAGTGTCAGAGAAAGGTTTGTCTACAGGCAGAGAATGAAGGAGCACGACCATAGAATGCGCTGGAAGACCCTTGAGGAAGGGATCCAACAGCTGAGAGAAGTATTGGAGGTACTTTTTGGGAGGGATGAACAGCATGATAATGACCCCAACAAGGTCAGGTGCACAGGGCAAATGTTATGGAGTCTGGCAAATCTAGGGCCATCTTAATACACCACCTTCATTGCAGCAATTGATGCTGATGCCAACCGAGAGACAGTGCCTGCTGTAAGCAAGACTAGCCCCACGTGCAGAGCGGGAGCAACTAGATCTAACTCTTCTTCCTCTTTTGTTTTACTTTCGTTGGTCAATATTGGCTCTTTTTTACTTTTCCCCTCTTTTTCCTTTAAGACCAAGATTTGCTCTTCCTTTTGGGTTGCTGCTGGGCTTCGTTGACATGTTAACACCATAAAGAGCCTAGCGTACTCTAACTCATCTAAGTATTTATCCTGGCATATATGGGAAATCAAACTTGATATTAATCTCTTATGCAAACTACCAAATTTGGGCCACATCTGATTGTCCTCTAGTTCATACATCAGCCAGATCTTCTCTGAGAGTCTAATAAGTTTGGATTTGAAAAACAATGACCCCTCTCCAATAAGGTTTCCCCACTTTCTCAGTACTAATCCTAGGGGACTGTCTTTCAGGATATTATTACTACAACACTAGCAGGAGAATGTGCACCCCATATCTTAACAATTACGAGTGGAAATTAAAAGAACCAGGGAGAGAGAGAGAGTGAGCGAGCGAGAGAAAGAAGAGATGGGGTTACAACCCCTGGCCCTTCGGAGTCACAGCATAGGAGCTATCCCTTAGTGCCACCACTGCTGGCCTCATGCCAGCAGCAGTGCAATCTAACCCACTTCTCAGAGAGTGTCCTCCTTTACTACCAGCGGAGGAGATGGAGGGCACCACCAGCACTCCATCTGGACTCTAGAGCACAAGAGACCCCTTAACATTTAACTTAGTAGCTAAACAGAATACCCCTTTATCTACTCACGCGTGTCTGTCAGGTCCAAGGGTTCTTAGGCTCTGATACCTGGACTGCAGCTGCCCTCCCCCCCCCCCCCCCCCCCAGGAGTGCTGGCAGGAGTGGGGGGGTGGGGGGGCAGGAGCTGGATGTTCCTCTGGTCCAGGGGGTGTTCCAGATGCCTTCTGTCCCTTCATGGCCACCAGAAACTGATGCCTTGTCAAGGCTGACCTAGAACAGAGACTAGACAGAGTTAAAGAATAAAGTAGGTATTTATTAGAAGTCCTCAATGGATCCACCTTGGGCAGTACAAGAGCCCAGCCAGGGCTACACTCAAAATGAACCCAAAATGGTCACAAAATGGATGACCAGTCACAAGGTCCCACAACTTTTATAAGTTCTGGCCCATTAGCATAATGGAGTTAATTGTCAAATTACACCTTTAGATTATGAAGTCACATCCTTCTTGGTTTTGTCTCTTCAGTCCACCATTGTTTATGTTCTTGGGCCTGAAATTTGGATCATTTGTCCTTGGTCCCCGGCTAGAGAAGGAATTGTTTTGTCTACCTACTCTGTGAAGAGAGCTTACTATTCCCTAATATGAAGCTCAGAACTACACAGTAAAGCAACACAGAATCTGAAAAATATAAAAGCATAAACAACGTACAAATAATAAAAGAAATGTACATAAGTAACATTAAATAATAGCTTATGGCTGAATTTTTGTGAGTACTAGACATTGAGAAGGCACTTTTAAAAAAGTTTATTTTTAAGTGAACAAATGTTAAAATTAGTTAGCAGAATTAAACACTAGAATCTCTAGAGGTTATTATTGTGCATAGCTAAATGGTCCAGGCAGCTGCTTGGGACCTCTTCAGAATGGTGGCTTTTAGCGTGGCCGTGATTTGTTTTGTGGTCTCAGGGATAATACAAGGGTTTTGCTTAATCGTAATGATTTGTGGTTGGGTAAGTGATAGGTAACTTGCCCTGTATAGTTATGTAAAGCAATTTGTAGTGGTATGTTATTTGCAAAGCATCGTTAAAATCATTCCTGCTGTACTGGTATAACAATTTTTGAGGAATCTCTTCCATTTAACTGCACACACTTTAGACAGCATTTGATAATCAACTGTGCAATTAATCTAAAAACAGTAGATGCTGTCCTTTTAGGTTGGTGGGGCAGAAAGATCCATCTTCAAGATATGAAGTGGGTTAGACCACCATGTGGCCCATTGACCAATAATTCCTGTAGGATGCAAATTAACAATGATAATAAACACTGTAATACAAACTTCAGGACATACTCGGCAAACTTGTCTGTCTATTGTGGCTCATTCTACGGCTTCTAGAACAGTTTTTGCCTTTGGAGTTAATTTTCTCAGAGAGGTTAACTCAGGGTCACCTCTGTTAATACTGAACAGGGCTTATAACTGTGGAGTGGTTAACTCTATATACTATATAGGGTCTTACCCAGTTTATGATTCTTAAAAGGTTTTGCGCATATATATCTATATATATATATATAAGTTTTTTTGCATATAGCTCTTTGAGATTTTGTTTTTAACTTGAGTACCTGTGGGTTGAAGTAGATATGTTTGCAGTTTTTACCAGGGCTTATAGCTTCAATTTAACATGTGCTGGGATGGTGTCGGATAGGAGTGGTGATGGGGCTGGTACTGGTGGGGCTGTGGAGGCTTCTGTAACTGCATGCTGCGGTCACAGGGAATATGTTCTCCGGTCAGCTCACTCCCTGAAACTGATGGACAGTCACAAGAGAGGATGTCTACGGAGACCTTCCTGGGTGGCAGTGCGTACAGGGGCTCGCAGGTCCCTGCAGCAGACAGCTGTGGCGCGGGTGACACAGCAGCAACGCAATACGAGGGACCGAGGCAAAGGAATCGAGAGGGATCACTTGTTTGAGTTCTAAGGAAGGTTTATTTCCCTAGAGGAGTCAGGGACAAGTGACAATAACTGAGGGCAAAAAACTGCTTTTTAAGGAAGGGAGGGAATAAGGGGAAGACACAACCTTTTACCAATAGGAAGGCATTAGGGAAGGAGTACAGGGTAAGGGCTATCCAATAGAAGCCAACAAGGGGAAGGAGCAAACTTTGCAATCCAATCTTGCTTTGAGGAAGGGATGAAGGACAGGGAACACTCCAGAACAAAAGGCTGTGCTATCTTTGATAGACAGGAGGATTGACATACACTTGGCAGGAAAATCTTGGGGTAAACAACTCAGGACTGAACCATCAGGGAAGCCAAATGGGGTACATGGAATGAACCATTACAAACTTATAACAAGGAATATTTAAAACCTACTACAGAAGAACAAACTGTAAAATAACAGACTACCACAGCTTCCTCTCTGGCACTGGCAGCAGGACGGTGACTCAGGTTTCCTCTGTAAGGGTCTCATGTGTCCATTGGTGATGTGGTTCCTTGGGGCTGCTCAAGCCTTGGCTGTAGATGCGATGAGGCTGTGGTAGTGGCAGGAGCGGGGCTTAGCATCGTTGTACTGGTGTTTCCTGGTTCCAGTACATTTCCAGGTGTGATGTCAGTCCTACATCCGGGCCTCTCTAGTGACGTATTCTCGGGCCCTGCCCACAAATTACAGCAGTAAGTAGGTGTGGCCAAAGGAGGTGGGACCGTAGGCAGGGCTTTGCAGCCAAGCCAATCAGCTCCAGGTAGAGGTGGTCCAGGTGTTTCTATAGTGACGAGGGGTGTGGGAGTCTCCGGTGGGGGGGGGCGGGAAGCTCCAGGACCCTCATGGTCACGGGGTGCCCAGCCAAAATGGTGTCATGACCCAATCTGGGATAACAACTCCACACAGCCACAGGGCGATTCAGCCTGGCACAGCAGCTTGGAATAGCTGCCACGTCGTTTGGCATAGCACAGCATCTTGGAACAGCCACCAGGGCTGTGCCTGCTGCTGGTCCATAGCACACTGGTGCTCCACTGGCTGCCACCGCACCACTTACATGCAGAGCTCTGCTGGCTATGGTTTGGCTGCCCACCGGGGCTGTGCCTGCCTCTGGTGCTGGCACCCCACCACCTGCTGGGTCACCGTCCCCAGCTCCGCTGCCCGCTGGGGTTGCACCACGTGGCTGGGTTGCACAATCCAACTTCCTGCCTCCCACCTGGGTTTGACTTGCTGCCCTCCACTCCACTGCCTGCTGGGGCTCCGCCACATATGTTGTATGTATCTGCCTTAGCAAGTTCAAGATGAGCCTCCAGGGTTTTAAAACTCAAACTGCACTTTCATCACCTTTGGAAGCTGCATCTAATATATATCTCCCAGTCCATGTCCAGGTATGTATATTGAGCACTGTCTCTTTGGTGGGTTCTAAGCCACAGTTTTTTGTCCATGTTATGAAGTCTCTGATTGCTGTTTGGTTCTTTCAGCTTTCTCCACTTCTCTGGCTCTTATCACAGTTTTTTGTCTCCCCTGCTCTGTACGCAGAGAAATGGCTGCTTTCTTCATGTCGGGATCACCACATTTACGTGGGTCGTTGGTCAGAGACAGACAAATGACACAACTCTTCCAAGGGTCATCAACAAACAGCACTGAGTTTATTATGGCTGGCCCTTTTAGAGGGGGTTTGAATTTCCTGGGTTTGGATAGCCAATTGGTTGGGATCTCTGCACTGCCCAGATCTCTGGCCACTGATGTGTCTGCATCCAGGGTTAAACAGGGTTGGCTGAGGTGCCTGAGTTCAAATCTATCCAGTCATTGCTCACCCAGGAACTTGTTTATCAAACTAGGCTAGCCAAATTGGGTTTCTTATTTATGACCAAATTTATTTGCCCAGATACAGACCAGCTGTGCTGTGACAGTCATGAATATCAGCATCCCATGATTTTGCTCTTAAAGACCATTGGTTGATATGCGGTTCCATGTAGCAGAGCACAACTAGGTTATATTTAGTCAGTTCTTGAAAACACTACTTTTTCAGATGTTCTGAAAAACATGGTCGAAGTCACTTCTGTTCTTTTAATAAAAAGCTTTTTTTGTTCATTCCTTTCTTCTATCTTGCCATATATTAACATGAATAGAGTTCCTGTTTATTTTCATATTCAAGCAAACAAATCCCAAAGGCAGTTTAAAGCTAACTTAATTTTATTTTTCTGACCGTTATCTACTGTGTCCCTCAAGTATATGAGGATGGACTAAACAAGATGGGGCTAGAACAAATTCTGCTCTACCTGTTTCATTTTCTTATTGTAGGGTTCTCCTAACTGAGAAGGGGCAGTTTAACGTCTCAAACAACTTTCCAGGTGAACAAGGACAAGACCAATGAATCCGGAGGTTGCATGCAAGAAGGAATACAGCATAACACTAATATATTGTTCTGTATTGCATACTGGTTGCTAGAAAATCTTGTTGCAAGTCAAAAGCATAAATATATTAAAGGTAAGACTCCATAAATTCACAGACCAGTCCATCATTAACACAAATACTATCTAGATGTAGCCTCAAGCTTATTAAGTCTTTGAACTCCTGTTTCCCACCTTTAGACAGGGTCTACCGGAGGGGAGGAAGCATGATACTAAACATACCTGCTGCTCTACTCTTCCCCAAGGATCTACTACTGAAAGAGGCAGTGTAACTGCGATATTAAGGCAGACTAATATCCTATATTGATGAAAGTTTCCAGTTGACCAAACTATTTTCCATTAGAGGGACTAAAGTATTTCCAATCAGTCTAGTCCCAAACTGAAAACTCAACTACATGAAAGTTAACATGTACAGGAAATTAATGTTCAGAAAGTTATTTTTCTCATGTACATAAGCATACAGTGCCTTGAGAGATGCTCACTTCTACTTATTTTAGGATATCAGCATGCTTTCTCCAAGTCCCTGAATAGCCTCACAGGTTTCATGTATCTAAAATTGTATTTTTAATCCTTATTGATAAAACACTGAAGTCTTCAGCTTCAGGAAGTCTTCAGCTTCCTGTGTAACCATTGAGACAGTCCCAGGCTGTCAAAAAGACAGCAATACCCAAGAGAGAAAAAAGATAAACTTGCTTTACTTACTATTGGCATCTAATCTCAGTTTTACTGAGCTTTTGAAGCTGTGAGAGACATCACTTCCATGTATGAAGTCAAGTCTAAATTTCAAAGCTTCTGCTGCAAGAACTCATGAAATTCTTAAATTTAAGTGCATCAAAGGGATGGTTCAAAGCAGCGTGAATTAAATAAAGAGTGAATGATTGCAAGCTTTGGTGTATCAGGATATTAAGAGTTTCATATTGTAGCATTAAACACATTCTGATTTGGTTTAGGAATGGTATTCCCCAATTTAGTGTTCCTACTGAAACTCCAAACCACACACTGATTGCTCACTTCTCCCTCCCCTATGGTGGGCTGGAGAGGAGAATTGGAGACACGAAAGGTAAAGAGCATGGGGTGAGATAAGAACGATTTACTGGAAACAGCAATGAGATAAGAAAATGAACAGTAAACAGCTACAATATTGGTAATAAAGTGTACAAGATAGGCAAAGTGTACATGATAGGCAAACAATTCACACGAGTGCTTGGAATGGGTGCTACCAGACCACTCCCTCCACCATGCTTATTGACCACAAGGGACCCTCCAGTCCCACCCCTCCCAGCAACTAAAAAATTACCCCTCTCCTGGCCAGAACCAGGACTTTATCCACCCCTTATTCTATATCATCTATTCATGCCCAGATCCCATACCTTCCAACTATATACTATATATATATATATAAAAGTACACACAAGAACAGATATCATTTCCATAGTCAATGACCATCCCTCCAAGATGTCTGTTGAGCTCATTTAGTTCATGACTGTGGGTTCTATATGTCCTAGATATCTTTCAGGGCAGGAAGGCTGGTGTGCTGTTGGCTTGGTGCAAGCTGCATCAGGAGCTCACAACTGGTGTATCTGAAGCAGTCCACCCTCATTGTCCATGGTAGTTATGGCACACAGTGCCAGTGTCATTCAGCAACCAATGTTATACAATTCAATATTACAGACTGTTCTCACCCAAAAATCAAATCCCCTTGAGGTACTCATTGCATTTCCCCGTCCCTCTGCATTACCCACCAAGTGCACCCAGGTCCTTAAGTAAAAACAATCCCATGGATGGGTTTACCTTTGCTTGAGGCATGACTAATTCACAATGTCTTCCCCAACATATTTCTCATATGCACCGCAGGGACTTTATCCCCTTCTTTGGTACATGAAGGTTTTGATTGGGCAGGGTCAGCTCAATTGGTAGAGCCTCTCAAGTTAACTAACCAGGTGCCCTTCTCTAAATGTCAGTCCCAATGCTTGAAGGTCCCACCACCCATTGCTGTCAATGTGGTGTTTAACAGTCCATTTTTCCATTCAGCTTTCCCAGAGGCTGGTGCATGATAGGGAATATGATATGACCACTCAATCCCATGGTCTCTAGCCCAGGTGTCTATGAGGCTATTTCTGAAATTACTCCTGTTGTCTGACTCAGTTCTCTCTGGAGTACCATGTTGCCACAGGACTTGCTTTTCAAGGCCCAGGATGGTGTCCCAGGCGGTGACATGAAGCACAAGATACATGTCCAGCCATCCAGTGGTTGTTTCCACCATTGTAAGCACATAGCTCTTGCCATGGTGAGTTTGTGGGAGTGTGATATAATTGATCTGCCAGGCCCCCCCAAATTTGTATTTTTGACCATTGTCCCCCATACCAAAAGGGCTTTACCTGCTTGATTGCAGCACATTTTACAGTTATGGATAACCTGGGAGATACTGTCCATGGTTAAGTCCACCCCTCAGTCATGAGCCCATCTGTGTGTTGCATCTCTTCCCTGATGACCTGAGGTGTCATAGGCCCACTGAGCTAGAAATAATTCACCCTTACGCTGCCAGTCCAGATCCACCTGAGACACTTGAATCTTGGCAGCTCGATCCACCTGTCCATTGTTGCGATGTTCTGCATTAGCTCAACACTTGGGTATGTGTGCATCTATATGACATACTTTTACAGCCAGCTTCTCTACCCAGGAAGTGATGTCTTGGCACCCTTCAGCATCCCAGATGGATTTCCCACTGTGCTGACAATTGGTCTGTTTCCATCGTTCTAGTCACCCTCACAGAGCAATTGCCACCGTCCATGAGTCAGTGTAGAGGTAGAGCACTGGCCATTTCTCTTGTTCAACAATATCCAAAGCCAACTGGACAGCTATCAGTTCTGCAACCTGACTTGATCCACTTTGTCCCTCAATAGCTTCTGTGACTTGCCACGTAGGAGTCTATATGGCAGCTTTCCATTTTTGATGTACCCCTACAATATGGCAGGAACTGTCAGTAAAGAGACCATATTGGTTTTCATTTTCAGGTAGCTAATTATACAGTGGGACCTCCTCAGCACATGTGCTCGTTTAACAGTAAAGCAGTAGAAGAAATTAACCCCTCAGCTGCCTCAAGAGAAATTACAGGTTGGAGTTACAATTTACTGAAGAGGTTACAATAAATACAATGATTCAGACAAAACTGGTTTTAACCCACAAAGGCAGAGTACAACCTGGCACCCTGTTGGTCAGAGTGTTGGTCGCAGCCCTGTTGAATTCTGGTCCTCCTCTGGATCTGTCAAGAGGTCCTGAAGTCCTCAAGGCCAAAGATTATATATATGCTCAGGTTTAGGTGGGAATGCTCAGTACCTCCCCCAGGGTGGGGAGTTTCACAATGTGTGATGTAACACTGGGAGTCATGGGATATTTTGTGAATCTTTGATGGTCTAAATCATTGCACCTGCCTATTCTGCCAGTGCCATTGAATCCATTATGGCCCATTAGCAGAGGTGACCCCTTAGGATGGGTGTTACTGTGCTGGTGCTTCCCAAGAGGGAGTCATTGGTGTGAAGAAAAAGAAACACTACCTTGCCTTGCAGGATTGCCTTTTTCCTTATCTCATTTAACACCTATCTTGTAGCCTGAGGTGATCAGAGAGATCCATTTACTCCACTTGACATCAGTTGCATGATGTGTGGAAGGGACTTTGCTTTTAAACACCCAGCACAACACCAGCAGTCCATCAGTCAGGGAGCCAGTAGGAGCTGTGCTTCACTGCCAATCACTTCTGAAGCAACTCGAATCCCTTGACAAGGTGCAGTATCTCCCTTTCAGTTGGGTTGCAACAGGCCTCAAATCCTTTATATCCCTGACTCCAGAATCCCAGGGGTCATCCTTGAGTTTCCACAGTTACTTTTTACCAGAGGCTCCAGGAAGGACCATTCTCTCCTGCTGTGATGTACATTTTCACATCTTGTCCTGTCCTCACTGGTCCAAGGGCTACTGCATGAACAATCTCCTGCTTAATTTGTTCAAAAGCTTGTTGTTGTTCAGGACCCCACTTGAAATCATTCTTCTTCCACTTCATATGATGGAGAGGGCTTACAATCTGACTAATCTGGAATATGCATCCTCCCAAAACCCACAGCACCTAGGAAAGCCTGTGTTTCCTTCTTGCTGGTCAGTGGGGACATAGCTGCTATTTTTTTGACCCACATCCTTTGGAATCTGATGACTTTGTAGTGGTTTTGGTTCTCTAATTCAATTTCCTGGCCAACACAACAATTAATGAGGTGGGTTGAGTGCTGGCCAAATGCCAGCGCACTCACTAGAATTATTTACTCATTTTCTGCTGTGAGACAAGGATTAGGAGAAGGGCAAAAGCAGGCTCAAAACTTTAAAGAGTATAAAGAAAACTTTATTAACAGAACTAAAAGAAGAATAATAAGAATCAGAATAAACCTTCAGAACACTTCTCCTCCCCCAAAACTCTTCTTTCCTTTCCCACTGACAGTGTAAAGACACAAAATTTGGTATTTTCAGCCAGTTTACCACTTCTAGAATAGTCTTCCTTGAGTTCGCTTAGGGAGATGAGTCTCTCTTGCTATGCCATGGAGACTTTTCCACAAGAAACAGTTCTCTCATGGTTTTAATTTTCACAAATAGCAGCCACACAGAAATCTGCAATTGTGAAGTCCCTCCCATGGTTTGATAGTCTTCCCACAACTACCACCATGGGTCATTTCAGCTAATTGGGGTGCAATTTTAAGGATGAACTGTTCTAATGTAGAAACAAAAGTTCTTTTATCTCTGGGAACAGAGGTTTTTTTCTCCCATCCCTGGGGTCAGGTTTCTCATCTCTCTCATCTCATCTCTCTCATCTCTCTCTGTTCAAGCTTCTCATTGGATCACAGCTACTTCAACATCTGCTTGCTTCAACACTGATGCCTCTGCTCACAGCTGTGGTTACTACACACCGCCCAATGCATTCCATGAGTTACAGGGGGAAAAATAAAAGAGTTTGATGCATCAATTATATCTTCACCATAGCCTTAAAAGAGAATTTTCGCCCAAGACTAAGGCATCTCATTCTCCTTCCATCTGGGATTTGACTCCTTCTTCACCGACCTCAGTGTCTCCATGTTGTTTTCTTTACGTGTCTTCACTCTTTCCTTTTTCTCTCACTTGAGAGAGGATTGATGTCTGCAAGTTTCATCTGTGCACTGAAACAGTTAATATCTTGCCTGGGCCTGCGGATGTGATCTCTGCTGGGCAACATGGCTGTTTTCTGGCCCCTGCCATGGTCAATTCCAGTTGCAGGGCTGCTTTCTGCGCAGGGCTGGAGGGCCATCTCTGTTCTTAGCCGCATGACTTTTCCATGGCACCAGCAGGATGGCTCAGTTGCTCGCAGCTGGAGCAGACCCTGGCTCAGCTCTACCTGAAGCAGAGCTGGGGCCGGCCTGGCCCACCGGCCCCAGTTGGAACTCAGCAGCTGCAGCATCTCAGCTGAGGCTCACCACAGGCTGAGCCGGCTGGGCCATGCAGCAGAGTGGAGCCTGGCCCATCCAGTGCTACAGCAGAGCAAGGCATCCCGTGTACTGGATGCCATATCAGGTGAAAGAAAACTGTGGCCTACACTCTGCTGCCAAAGGGATGGAGAAAAATGCATTAGCAATGTCGATGGTGGTACCACTTTGCTGCCTTGGACTTCAGATCATACTGAAGTTCCAGCATGTCCAGCACAGAAGTACTCAGTGATGGTGTGACTTTGTTCAGGCTTTGAACACTTCCAGGGATGGGGCAACTTCTCTGGGCAACCTGTTCCAGTGTCTGGGAGAACTTCTGTAGCTCATTTTTTCTTTGCAGCCCCCCAGGAACTCTGAACAAATTGAATCTCTCTTCTCCCTTCTCCTATATCTACTCTCTGAAATGATCATCTAGTTCAACTGCATGACCAGTTCAGGGCTGACCAAGTTAAAGCATGATATTAAGGGCATTGTCTAAATGTCTCTTAAACACTGACAGTCATGGGGCATCAACCACCTGTCTAAGATGCCTGTTCCAGTGTTTGACCACCCTCTGGGTAAAGAAATGCTTCCTAATGTCCAATTTAAACCTCTCCTCATGCAGCTTGGAACCATTCCCATGCATCCTATCACTGGATACCAGGGAGAAGAGCTCAGCACCTCCCTCTCCACTTCCAAACTCAGGAAGCTGTAGAGTGCTGTGAGGTCACAACTCACCCTCCTTCTTTCCAAACTAGATGATCCCGAAGTCCTCAGCTGCTCCTCATAGGACATTCCTTCCAGTCCCTTCATCAGCTTTGTTGTCCTCTGGATGCATTCAAGGACCTTCACATCCTTCTTAAATGGTTAGGCCCACAACTGCACACAGTACTCAAGGTGAGGCCATACCAGCACTGAATACAGCAGGATCATCATTTCTCTTGACCAGCTGTGTTTGATGTGCCCCAGAACATGGTTTGGCCTCTTGGCTGCCAGAGCTCACTGCTGACTCATACTGAGCCTCCTCCCAACCAGCAGCCCCAAATCCCTTTCTGCAGGGCTACTCTCCAGCCTTTCCCAATCTATACTTGTGCCCAGCATTACTCTGTCCTAGATGCAGAATCTGGCATTTGACTTGTTAAATTTCATCCCATTAATCATTGCCCAATTCTCTAATCTATCTAGAGCCCTCTGCAAGGCCTCTTGTCTCCCTCAAGAGTCAACAGCAGCTTCCAGTCTGATATCCTCAGCAAATGTACTAAGTGCGAGGATTGACATTTTATTTAGAAATTGGCTCTGCACATGCAAATCTTCAAAACAGTATCATTCTTCTGGGGATCAAATTTGGTTCAATTTTATTTGCTTTTAAAATTTTTAGTGTAAATATTAGTGTAAATGATCTTGAGGAGCCATACTCCCCCTTCTGTTGTTTTTTAACATGTATGTCTCTCATTATGAAGTCAACATAAAAGCAAAATAACACATATGGCAAAACAATAAATTCACACCAAGCTGAAATAAATCAAAAAATAGACACAATTCAAAGTATGTGAAAGATAGGATAGTGATATAAAACGATACATTATCAATTCCCTAAATACTGTACCATTACCCAGGGTCTGCAATAGCTGGCAAGCCTCATTTTAGAGTGAGGGCTTAGAAAATCATTCCTGGTTAAGATTTCCAAGTTCACTTCAAAAGGGGGTCCAGCTATTATAAGTCCAAATTCAGCAAGCCAAAATGTCCTGGGTTTATTTGCATACTTCCCAACCAGGTAAGGCCAGGGTTTGGCCAGGATCCATGCCTTAGCTGGAAGGGTCTCTCTAATATATTCTAAAAAAAAGCTTCTCAGTAATGGCAGTGAGGAAAATTTCTCAAAATTATACATGTCTTGGAGGTAGCTACATAAAGATATGTTAATGTTTGTACAATTCTCAACGAACTTCCTCCTCTTTCACCCCATGGAGAATCTCCCATATCACTGGCATCCCCCACTCCCCCACAATAAAACACTCTTCTACGTCCAAAAAAAAGAAAAAAACCAACATCATTAGCAAAGGGAAAAAAGCACGAGTCCCCGCAAAAGACCCAGAAAGTGGAAAAACCACCGGCCCACCTCATCACTCACCAGAGGATCCACAGTGGGGAACGGCCCTATGAGTGTGGGGAATGTGGGAAGAGCTTCAGCCGCAGCTCTGGTCTGATTGAGCACCAGATGATTCACACTGGGCACCCCCCGCCCCACCATATGGGGAAGGAGTCATGCCTGCATTGCCACAGACACTGGTCCCTGTTAGATTCCAGCCAAAAACACCAGACCCCCCCCCCCCCCCCCCCCACTGAACAGCCAGCCGATCAAAAGACAGAAAAGGACCAAAAGATAACTCTTTCATCCTCGGAGAACCAGTTGATCATACGTCCAGAGGTGGTTGCAGGTCTGTTACCTTCTTTTCCCTTCTTGGCCTGTCACACAGGGGGTCATCAAGCATGGACTCTATGTGAGTGTCAAAGTTGTGGGTGCCTTTGATATTGTGCATCTCACAAAAAGAAGAGCTGATTGTCAGCATCATGATCCTTTAAGGGGCAGTCAGAACAATAAACAAATTAAACAGCAGGTATGTGGGCATCGATATGGTTTGCCTGAACATCAAGAATTATCAAGTAAGCAGTGGCTTGCCATTACCTCAAAGTAATATTTGGGTTATGCTAGTAAAATCTTTTTTAGTATTACTGCTTCCTCCTGTTACTTTTACTTGGACTGTTAATCAGCCAAAAACAAATATATGGATAATGTTATAGATACATATTATAATATTGGCTTTTTGCAAATATTAAAATGGATTCTATATGTGTGATGTTAAAGTAACTTTGTTATAAAGATATAGTTTTTATTTCTGTTGTTAATTAAGCTTGGACATAGTGAAATAGCTGATGTATGTATGCTTGTGTTAAAATGCCTGCTTGGATGGGATAACATTCAATGAACATATGAAGAGGACACCTGCTACAGGTATGCCAACTAGCAGCACTCACCATCTAAAGACAGTGTGGACCAAGGCCCAAAAAAACTGGAGATGATAAAAAAGGACTAAAACCACAGCCAAGGAATAAGCATGCTCTAAAAAGGTGGATCCAAGGAGGAGATATGCTAAACAGTTCTTGGAACATGTAAACTAGTTTGGGGAATAAGTTTACTCTGCATACAGGTCTATGAATATGCAACAGGCTGATGTAAAGGAAAAGGTATTTAAGGGGTATCTCTGAAGATGTGTGCTCTTGGCTGAGTGCCAAGATGCATCTGACCATAATAACCTTTGCTCTATGGTCCTTGT
Source organism: Agelaius phoeniceus (assembly GCF_051311805.1). Classification (NCBI taxonomy): domain Eukaryota; kingdom Metazoa; phylum Chordata; class Aves; order Passeriformes; family Icteridae; genus Agelaius; species Agelaius phoeniceus. The sequence goes on along the minus strand of NC_135301.1, from coordinate 9,142,097 downwards.
CTCCTATTGTCCTTTATTAAACTTTTTAAATTTTCACAGGAGAGTGAACGTGTTTTTCACAAATGGGCACTCATCTGGGATGTAACACCTCACTCCCGAGACCACCAGGAGATCCCAAGTGGGGGAAGACACACCCTGCCAGGTTTAGGCAGCTTCGCTCTGTCCAATCCTGTCGTGATTGGAGATTGCAGGTAGAACACCTGGTAGACAAAAGGAGACACATAAAGCAAAGGAAAAGAGAAAAAAAGGCTCCCTAAGAACTGCGGTAGCCCCACAAAAATTATCATGCACAAAGAAAGACCCGAAGAAGAAAAGAGGATTGGTAAAGTATTCTTTTCGGGGGATAAATGTGTGTGTGAATGAGAGGCAGGCTGGTTATCCCAGACCTGCGAAGTGAGTGAGGGGTTTCCGAGGGCTGTGTTTCCAATCTTTCGTGAGAAAGACCGCCAGCAAGGAGACAAAGCGAGAGATAAAAGGAGTGAGAGCGGCCCCCTGGGAAACTGGGATGGGTTCCCAGGGAGGGGTTGGACCCCTTGGAGGAAGGGAGCTGAGGGTTTTCCTAACACAATCCACTGGGAAAATGGGACAAAAGTGGGCGCCCCACAAAGTTGCTGGATTGAGAGACCCAAGAAAACCTGGGGTTGGCCAATAACATTTTGTGATTTTACAATACCCATGTGTGGATATTAGCAAGTGACTTAAAAGTAAAAGGTACCTTGTTTTCTTGTTGTGAATCAGAATGAGTGAGATATTAAAGAAATAAAAGTGAGTGAATGTGAATGAATGAAAGTATATGTGATATGGATTGTTGATTTAAAGTTTAACCTTATTTTCTGGAGCATGGTAGATTGTATTATACTGTTGGAGAGGAAGGATTTTCTGTGCTGTGAAGAGTGAGAGGTGTTTGAGCTGTTAGGGGAATGGATTGCAGCAGGGAGACATAAGCCAGGGACGTGCGGGCAGGGTCATGGGGAAATGAGATGGGGAACCAGAGTTAGGGGCTGTGACCCCCTGGAAATGTTGCCTCTCCCTGTCTCCACTTTCTCTGCTCATGCCAGGAGCTCCGGTCTCCTTACCCATATCAGCTTCTCTGCCTGTGTCAGGAGTTTCAGCCCACCCCATCCATACTGACTGTGATCACTCCTGTCCCCACTGTGACTCTGGACCCTCTTGCTCCTGCTCCTACCTCTGCTTTTTTCTTGATTCCAGTTTTCCTGCTGACTTCTGCTCTTAACTCTGTCCCCTTACTGGTTCCAGCCTCACTTCCGAACCCCGCTCTTGTCTCTTCCCTCAGCAAATCCAGCTCCTGCTGTATCTCTGGGAGGGGTTCAAGAGGGAGGCAGAACCCTGGTGTGGTCAGGGTCCTGGGAAGGGACTAGGGGTGCCTGTTTCTTCTGTAGTGGGGGGGGAGGAGGCACCCTCATCTAGAGGGAGACTTGGAGGTGCTTCAGGGGAAGTGCCCTGTGAAGGAGTGGGAAGGACATGGGCTCTGTTTTCTGGGGGATAAATGCTGTCTAGAGTCTTTGATAACTTGGGAAGCAGGCCCCCAAGAGGAAGTATTGGAATTCGTGGTTGATTCTGGGGTGGAGAGAACTTGTGTTGTGGGGATTCCAGGGAGATGTGATATGGGTGGTGACAGGGTGGAAGCACCAGGGGCAGAAGGAGAAAGGTTTAAAATCCCTGTCATTGAAGATAGAGTAATAAGTAGAGAGACTGACATGGGGATAGGCAATGTCTTGTTGATTCTTGGGGCAGGTATCAGCTTGTTGGGGAGAAACTTGCAGATGCAACTGGAAATGGGGGTTGTACCAGAAGAAGAAAGGGCTGTGGACATATTTTTAGAGATAAACTAGTTGTGTGTATACCTCGTGCGGTCCAAAGTGTGTTAAATCAAAGGAAAAAGAGAGAAAAAAAGAGGAAAAAAAATAAAAAGGTTGAAAAAGGGGAAGAGTGGTTAACAGACTCTAAGATGCTGGAATGTGGAATAATGGTAACTTGGTACTGGAGGAGGACAGGAGTTTGAATACAATTTCTGTATGAAGGGCAGGGAGGTGCCTTAACCCATGGTTGTTTGGAGGTTGTTCAGTGCCAAACTGGGGTTTGGGAAGATCTAGCAGAACAAGCCCTCCTAGAAGGGGAAAGAAAATAAGTTGATGGTTTGTCTGGATGCCTACAAATGAAAAATGAATGATAAGAGCACCTGGGGACACCAGGTGAAATATTATCAAGTTTAGGAGGTGTTTGGCTGCTCTCAAGTAAGCGTCAAGGTCATGGGGGCTGCGGCAGGGGTATTAATACCTAATTTTATTCTGCCCCGTTTGAATACTCTCTCGTTTCCCCTGTCTATCCACCAGTTTACTGAATTCACAAACTCCCACGTGTCGAGCCCAGTCCACTGAAGCAAAGTAATTCCTTCTATCCATCTGGCCAGATTGGATTCTCAGACCAAAACTACCTCTATTATGATTCTAGCAATCAGCATCTATAAACACAATCCCCGTACCTAAAACCACAAGTAAACTCTTATCAAAGGCTTCTACTTTTTCTTGCTAAACTGGCCCCATCCTTTGTCTGTCTCCAATTTACTTCAAAATGTTCTCGTCTCAGTTCTCAAAAATTAATCAACTCTTTCAAACAAACCACTTTTACTACTTCACACACGACGTGTGCTACACTTATAACTTTTGACACAAGATGGCAGTGTTGCCTCAAAAATACACCACAGCTCCAAACACGACTACAACATTCCACTCATTCCTGTGGGAAACACTTCATGCAATCGAACAATATACAAACACACTACACTAAAGCACTTAACCTCTACATTTCAAATTCCACAAACATAAACACCTGAACAGCAAAGCAATGCCCCTATAATTTCTCAAAGTCTGAACCCTTTTAATATGAACACCGGCTGTTCCTGAAAATTCCATCCCCCATAACCAAAACACACACACACACACACACACACAAAGTCACAGCGGGGAGGGGATTTTATTAAGGATCATGCACCCCACTCGCTTTGTTTTTCCCTGGCCGTTTCAGTCACCCGAGAACGGAACTGCAGGTCCAAACTTCCACTTGTGTTGTGCTAACCAGCACGTCTCAACAAATGGTCTCACAATCGTTCTCACAGTCGGGACACATTCACAATAGCATAACAACTTTAGACCAGGATTTGCCCTTATGACTGCTAGCCCCATCGGTAGCAAACTGAGCCCTCTACAGCGAAACAAATGGCAAAATCCCCTTCTGCCACCAACAAAAGCCTGAGCTCAGTAGAACAGTTCAACAACTCTTTCTGCTGACAACTAGATTTCAATTGCAACTTCAGCTTCCAAGCACACTACATGGGCACAAGTTCCACATGGGATGTCTCCCACGACTTATCAAACAGCCTTTCCTGACCACGTGTATGCCTTACAGGTCACTACTCAAAACTGCTTTAACTTTTAAACATACCATTTTTTCTGGAGTTTTAGTAGCCAGGGGTCCTTGTCTGATGCTGGATGAACAGTCTGGGCAGTGGAGCCCACTCTTCCAGGAATATCCCAGGGGCACCCCAAGGGAGTCCACAACTCGAGCTGGTGTCACAGCCGAGCAGAGTCTCCCCCTGGCTGGCTCACCAACTGAATTGCTAAAACCAAAAATCAAGGACAAAGACGCTCTAACTAGACAAGGTTAGAAAGTGGTATGTTTATTACGCTGGCAGGTGGCACGGGGGGGCCATCCTCGAAATGTGTGACTGCGCCACACAAGGTTTTTTGCCTTCTATTTATTTCCCAAAATAATACATATGCATAACCCCAGCATCTCCCATCCCCGCTTTGTATCAAAATGAGGTTATTAGTCCTTTACACGTGCACAGTTCTTCTCTTGAATTGGGTCGGTGGTCTCAAATTGGGTCAGTGGTCCCAGGGATGAAGTCAGGAAGGTCTTCATCAGGTGTCTGTGACCCTCTGGCACCATCCAAGGCCCCCTGCTTCATGATGGATTAACATAGAGTCCAGGTGCTGGGCATTGTTCTACTATGTTTCAATATGTTCCTATAATGGTTCCTTTGCTCCACTTCTTTCTACAAATAATATAACAATTAGCTTTAGCTTAATCATCTAATAATCATTAACCTATCACTGGTGTATCTAACTTCAATATGAATTGGTTCTAACCCTCAGCTAAAATCTTAACCCTTTCAAATCATGATTCAGTATGCACTGGTAAAGTTTGTGTAAAACTACTCTGTTGTTATTGATTTCTACAAAAGGACTGCTTGTACTTTTGTAGAAATCAATAACAACAGAGTAGTTTTACCTAGTAGAAATCATTCTAATTTTTCTATTTGTAATTTTGTTAGGATTATCAGGTGTGGTTTTTTGTATTTGGCACCAGCGAGGTCCCACCAGTTGATCAGAAACAATTACACAATGTATCACAGGCTATCATCTACTCCTATTGGAATAGACCTTACATTAGTAAGACAATAATTAGACACCAAGAACTAATTGTGATTTTGAAGAAGATCTAGAAAAGCAAAGAAAATGCTCTAATTATGGTCCATCATAATACTAGAGAAATAAGCAGAATTCTGCAAAGAATAAAACAAAATGCAGATCATCACTGGTGGGATGTAATCTTTGGATGGTCACCAACTGCAACTAGAATTTTCAATATGTTGTGCCACCCCATTGTAGTTTTATTGATATCAGTTGGGGTGAATTTAGTGTTCTTTTATAGTGCTAATTTGGAATTGGAGAATACTACAGCAAATAGCGGTGTTGACCTCCTTATCAAATGTACATGGCAAACCATTAAGGGACACCTATTATCACAGAAATTTGTACTAAGTAAAAGAATTTACTAATTTTCTAGAAAAGGGGGGAATGAAACGGGGGTTGGAAATTTAACTCGGGGTAGAAACCAATTTTGGATTTAGCTGGAGTCTGCTTGTTTAGTCTGTTAACTTGTATGCTCACAAAAAGGCCTGCAGAGAGAACAAAGAGATTCAAGGCTACTTAGAAGGGAATGCAAGCATTCAAGCTGAAGAGAGATAAGAAGAGGCCATACCGACCTTGGGGCTGAAGCAGACAAAAAAACTGAATCTCGGTTACTTGACTGAAAAATTGCACAGGCTCATAAAAATTGATAAGACAGTTTAATACATATGCATATGTCTTTTATGCATATGCAACAGGTTAGGGGATAAAGTAGACTCGGGAATTTCCGGGAGTGCACATTTGTCCAGCGCTGAAATAAATCATTCCGTCTTTACAGCTTTTACAAGTTGTGGAGGTTTTTTTCTGCATACATTTGTGGCGAGAGCCAGCCAGGAGATCGTCTCTGTACCCCGCAGTGGCAGAGCGGGGAGGTGGACCTCCTTGGGGCCCCTGCAGGGGACTTTCCTTGGAGGATCTCTGTGTCTCGTGTCTCGGCTTGCCTCCTTCGGGGACAGACAACGCCCTGCTGGTGTGCAGATAAACGGTATGTATCCTTAGAAGCGCCCTGGGGGCGGGGAAGGAATTGGGCTGCTCAGAGACGACTGAGTGCATGGCCTCGATCCGTGTAAGTAGAGGTTTGAAGTTTTGCCGGCAGCCATTGGCCGAGTGTGGAGGGTTTTTTTCCGCAAATCAAGTATATTTAGAAGGTTTATATCAGACTGCTGGGGGACTAGTGGCTTTGGATTGGGAGCAACCGTCTGTGAAGAATTTAGAGTCAAGGAAGGGTGAATGGAATAGCTTGCATTTGTGGGAATTTTCCTGCAGCTTTTGGTGCATCTAGAGGTTGGCATTGTGCGTGGGTGTTACTGCAGTGTAAAATTTGTGCAGGACGTTATTACTGTTCTTCTGCTAACCAGTACAGAGAGTGTGCCTAGTGCTGACAGCTCCCTGACCGAGCTGATTTAGAATCAGGGACTTTAAAGCTGGTGTGTGGAAAGTCACATTTAGTACCTGAGAGGTGGGATGTGTGAGAAGAAGACTGGGAAAGGACTGTACGAATCTGTGAAGCCAGGTTTGGGTGGAAGTGAGACAAGAAGCAAAGGAGGAAGTAATAAGGATTGGAGTAGAGTGATGGTTTTGATAAGGAGAAAGGGAGCGATGGGAAGCAACCAGAGTAAAGAGTAAGTAAAAGTAGTGTAAAGTAGTCCTTCAGGGTGTATTTTGGCACACTGGAAGGAATAGTAGGGTATGGAAGAATAGAAAGTAAAAGGACCCTCATGAAATTTTCCACACAGTGGTGGCCACTTTATAGGCTTGAAGAGGAGGTTAGGTGGCCCCCAACTGGAATTCTACATTATGAGACTTTGTTATAGCTTATGTTGTTTTTGAGACAGGAGCAAAAATAGGAAGAGGTGATGTATACTGGCATGTTTTTCTCCCTCTGGAACCACCCTGAGTGGCAGAGGGACTGTGGACTCAGGGCTCCCTCTGATCCTTTTGTATTGGCCCTGGAAAAAGATAATGAGGCTAGTAGGGGGAGGCTGAAACAGTGTTGCAGTGCATGCTCCGTAAATCAAAGCTGCACATACCTGGACAAGGTATACCCAGCTGAGTCACTGGAGCAAGAGTTGAGGGATCTGTTTGAACCATCCCTAGAAGGCAAGGGGGATGGAGAGGGACAGCAAATTTGGGAACAACCACAACTCCAGCTCCAGCTCTCATTCCACCTCCTAAGACTTCACCCTCAACTCCAACTCCAGCTTTTGTTCCACCCCCGACATCCCTGTCCAGACTCCAGCTCTTGTCCCATTCCCCACTCCAATTAAGGCTATTACTATTTCAACCTCAGCTCCAGCTTTAAACAAAGCTATTTCTATTTCAACTCCAGCTCCAGTTTTAAGCTCAGCTGAATCAATTCTGATTTCTATTTCAAGTTCAACTCCAGCTTCTACTCTATCCCCCACCTCGACTTCTCTACTTACATGTAAATCTTTCTAACTGCCCAGCACCGACTGCGAGGAAGAGGAGCCCTCTCCAAAGGGTCCTACAGCACTCTGGACTCGGGAAACAAACTAAGAAAATTATTCAAGCACCTTTGAGGGAGGCAGTAAGTCCTGAAGGGAAAACAATGTTAGTTAAAATTCCTTTTTTTACAACGGATTTAGACGTTTGGGAAAAGATTGCTAAACGTTATTGGAGTGACCCGATAGGTATTGCAAAGAAATTGAAGTTTATTATTAAACAGCATCGGCCTGATTGGTTAGATCTTCAGCTGTTATTGGATGCCTTAACTGAAACAGAAAACCAATTGGTTTTAAAGGTAGCTGGGGGTTTAGCAGAAGATGACTGTAGAATAACACAGAGGGAAATGAGAGATGTCTTTCCTCTACAGGATCCACATTGGAATGCTAATGATGTTAGTGATATGGAAAAACTAAAGGATTATCAAGACTTCATATTAAGGAGGTTAGAAAGGGCAATCCCTAAAACAATAAACTGGTCAGCCCTATATACAATTAAGCAGGGTCCCTCTGAAACACCTTCTGAATTTCTAGAACATTTGCGGGATGCAATGTGTCGTGATACAACTTTAGATCCTGAATCTGAGGAAGGGATACCACATCTAGTGGGTTTATTCTTAGGACAATCTACAGAGGACATGAGACGCAAACTTCAGAAGATACAGGGTCTGACAGCACGGGATTTAGAGACTTTGCTAGAAGAAGCATGGAGAGTATTTAGTAACTGGGAAGAAAAGTGCAAAGAAGGGATGAAAATGATTATTATGTCATGGAAAAAGGGGCAACTGGACAATCTGAAAGAGCTTATTTTTGTAGGCCATTGAAATATAAATTTGGGAAACAATGGGGAATTCACAAGTTCTCATATATATGCCCAATGCTCCATCAGCACTTTTGGGTAGAGATTTATTGGAACAATTAGAAGCAAAAATAATATCCAAAAATTGAGAGATTACTTTGGAGGTTAAGGACCAACAATATGTGGAATTGTCGAGCCTGATGTTAATGAGGTCAAAGTTGAAAGTGAAGATGAGATTCACAGGAAAATACTGGATCAGGTATTTCCTGGGGTGGGGGCTTCTAACATACCAGGGAAAGCAAAGAATTCACCCCCAGTGCAAATTAGGCTTAAAGAAGGAAAATAACCAGTTAGGGTCATGCAGTACCGTTTGAGAAAGGAAGACAGAGAAGGGATTAGCCCAGTAATCGAACACTTTTTACAGATAGGGCAATTAAAAGAGTGTCAGTCTGAGTTCAATACTCCTATTTACCTGTTAAAAAGCCTGATGGATCATACCGAATAGTACAAGATTTCAGAGCTGTTAGTAAGATAACTGAGGATTTATACCCAGAGGTTGCCAACCCTACACTCTATTAACTCATTTAACATCTGAACTAACATGGTTTACCATTTTAGATTTGAAGGATGCTTTCTTTTTCCTTCCTCTCCATGAGGCCAGCCAGAAAATTTTTGCATTTGTGTAGGAAAACCCCAAAACTGGATGCAAAACCCAGCTCACATGGTCAGTTCTGCCTCAAAGTTCAAGAACTCCCCTACAATATTTGGAGAACAACTAGCAAAAGATCTGGAATCCTGGGAAGCTCCATCAGAAGAAGGACAGCTGTTACAGTATGTGGATGACCTCCTGGTAGCTACCAAAACTCAAGAGGCATGTATGGAGTAGACAGTAAGCCTCTTAAACTTTTTGGGCCTACAGGGGTATTGAGTATCCCAGAAGAAAGCCCAGATGGTGAAGCAAACAGTTATTTATTTGAGCTACGAGGTTAGTGCTGTAAAAGAACTTTAGGATGGGATCGCAAGGAAGCAATATGCCAGACCCCAAAGCCCCAGACAGTAAAAGAACTGAGAACCTTTTTGGGCATGACTGAGTAGTGCAGACTGTGGGTTTACAATTATGGACTGTTAGTCAAACCCCTATATGCCTTGATCACGGAAGGAAACAGAGACCTCCAATGGACAAAAGAAGCAACATGAGCCTTCGGCCAACTGAAGAAGGCCTTCATGTCAGCTCCAACCCTGGGACTTCCAGTCACCTACCTCTCTAAGCAGCTGGATGCAGTGGCTAAGGGATGGCCAGGATGTCTCATACCTGTTGCGTCAGTGGCAGTGAACATCCAGGAAGCACGGAAGTTCACCCTGAGCCAGAAGATGACTGTGCTAATCTCCCACACAGTGTCTGCTGTGCTGGAAGTAAAGGGGGGACATTGGCTCTTCCCACAGAGATTCTTGAAATATCAAGCCATAATGCTGGAACAAGATGATGTAGAAATTGTGGTAACTAACATTGTGAACCCAGCTTCTTTCCTCAGTGGTAATATGGGAGAACCAGTGATCCATGATTGCCTGGAGACTATCGAAGCTATCTACTCCAGTCACCCAGATTTGAAGGACACCCCTCTCGAGGACACTGAGACCTGGTTTACTGATGGAAGTAGCTATGTTATCAGCGAAAAAAGGCATGCTGGGTATGCGGTTAGCACAAGCCAAGAGGTAATAGAGTCTGGATCATTACCAACCAACACCTGGGCACAGAAGGCTGAAATAATTGCCTTAACCCAGGCTTTAGAGCTGGCAAAAGGAAAGAAAATCAAAATTTAGGCAGACTTGAGGTGTGCATTTGGGGTAGTCTATGCACATGGAGCCATCTAGAAGGAAAGAGGACTGTTGAACTCACAAGGAAAAAACATTAAACATGCACAAGAGATAATAAAACTGTTGGAGGCAGTCCAGCTACCTAAAAAGGTAGCCATCATGCACATCAAGGCACACCAAAAAGTGAACTCTGAATTAGAGGAAGGAAATGAGCTAGCAGACTGTAAGAGATGGTCCTAAGTTTCCCTCATTTGCCTCACAACCGTTGCAAGGACAGAGACTAAGACCCTGAAGACCCCAATTGGAATTCTGGCCTGGTTGAGGTGGATGCTTGCCAAGTGATTGTTTGCAGGTGTACTTGCTGTGCTACCATGGTACACTGCTTCAAGCAGGGACTGGCAATTAGTGGCTTGCTCTGTATGCTTACACCTGCTTCATAATCCCTGCTCATCACAATAGCCCATTAATTTCCCCACCTCTTGGCCAGATGCCATTCGCTTTAACTTTGGTGATCCCCCAAGGAAGATCCCTCATCTGCCTCACAACCGCCGTAAAGGACGGAGATTGAAGCCCCCTCCCAAGGACTGAGACCCTTAAAATTGTAACACAGGGGCACTGGCCTGACTGAAGCGGGATGTCTTCCAAGTGTTGCCTGCAGGTGTGTGGACCAAGACTGGTTTCCCATGGGAACCACTGCTGAGACTGGTTTGTCCTCTTCAGAACTGGACTGTCTGTACTGGTTCTCAATGGACATATTCTCCACTGTCCTGTACCTGTTCCATCGACATAAGGCTATAAAAGACCCCTGAGTTAACCAAAGACTTTGTGATTCTCCCTGACGTGACAAGACAGATTTATTGGCTGGACCACGAGGATTTAGTCTTTCCATTGGTAGCTATTCCCCCCCTCTTTTTCTCTCTCTCTCTATCCTTTATCTCCTTTCTAATCCTTCTATCGCATTTGCTGTGGGCACTCAATAAAAGGTGCATTTGTTTTGATTAATACTGAAAGTCCCCTGCTGTGTGTCTTTTGCACTCCGAGATCAGTAAAATGAACCATCACAACCCCCGCTTGTACTAGCGGATTGATCATGACACAGACAGAAAGGCAAAAGAAGCAGCTAAAGGTGAGGTAATTGTTGAGACAGTTGAGGCAGCCTTAATCCCAGATGGACAAATTTCTATTGAAGGTAAGCCAAGGTACAGTCAAAAAGAAAAAAGGCTTATTGAAAAAGAAAATGGAAGTTATAATCAAGAGGGGTGGGCTGTTACAGATGAAGGGAAAGGAAGTCTTTTGATCCCCTCTTATATGCTATGGTCATTACTGAAAGATGAACATGAGAAAACACATTGGAGAATAGATGCCTTGTATAATTACTTGAAAGACAGAATCATAGCCAGAAACTTGCAAAGTACAGTGATTCAGGTGACTCGTCAATGTAGCCTTTGCCTCCAAACTAATCCCAAAAATATTCCTAAACCAAAACTTGGGCAAATTGGAAAAGGATATGGACCTGGACAGCAATGGCAAATTGATTTTTCAGAACTACCCAGGAAAAGGGCATACCAATACCTATTGGTGTTAACAGATACCTTTTCAGGGTGGCCAGAAGCTTTCCCTATGAGAACTGCCAAAGCACGGGAGGTAGCCAAAGCATTGTTACAAGAAATAATACAGCATTTTGGAGTCCCAGTGACAATGTCTTCAGATAGAAGGCCACATTTTATTTCAAAAATTGTGCAGCAAATCAGCCACCATTTAGGCATAGACTGGGAACTTCATACTCAGTCAAGCAGTCAAGTGGAAAAAATTATTCTCTTGATTAAGCAGCAAATAATAAGACTGGGACAAGAGGCGAAGTTACCTTGGCCTCAGGCTCTTCCATTAGCACTATTACGAATCCAGACCAAACCAAGAGTAAAAGAAAAATTGAGTCCCTTTGAAATAGTGTATGGAAGGCCATATAGAATTCAAGAAGAGACAACACCCACTCAAGTAGGGGAAGAAACTCTACACAAATCTGTGGTGGCCCTAAACAAACAACTTAGATAAATTGAGAAATATATGGCTGGGGCTTGAAGCAGAGAATTAGATGGACCAGTACATGATGTACAACCTGGGGATTATGTATATATTATGTCTTTTGCAGAGAAGACTCTGGAACTGCAGTGGGAAGGACCATTCCAAGTGCTTCTCACCACCTTTATTGCACTCAAGATTAAGGAACTAAGTGTCTGGATCCATCATTCCCAAGTGAAGAAGGCTCCCGAGGGACTCTGGAAAGTTATACCGAGTGACAATGAACTGAAATGAAACCTTTCTTGGGAAAATAAATAGAGTGTGGGTGAAATGATAAGCATAGTTTAAGAATAGAAAAGCTTGTAGTTATAATGGATAATCAAGTAGGTGTAGCCTGGAGAGTTGTGGTATTTGTGATTATCACTATAGCCACAGCTAATGCAGTACCACTTGCATATAATGTGACTGGTATATATAAGAGCCAAGGGAAAGCTTATGACTCTGACTCCCATAAGTCTCTGGATGAGATGTTAAAAGTTACAAATGCAACTGTGTGGGAAGGAAGAAATGTTCAGGGGTGTGAATATGCGTTTGTCCAGGATGGGTTTCATAAATTTCATCAAAAAACCATGAAACCTATTTGAATTGGTCCTGAATGCTGTGACAAATGCTTAGCCAATTGCCCAGAGTTTAGACTTAAAATAGCAGGTTGTGCAACCAAGGATTCTAAGACTGATTATAATATAACTCAATTTTGTACTGTTTCGCAAATTGATAAGGTTAAAATAACTCAACCAGTGCCAACACTGAAAGAAACCACGACTACTCAAATCACTTTAGAATCCATGGTTCCCATAATTACCAAAATTGGACCATATGCTGTTAAAAAGGCCAGAATTCAAAAATTCCTGATTAATCCAAAGTGGTCATTAAAACGGGTAGAGATGGCAATGCAAGTGAATGCCTCTGCCATTTGGCCTGAGTGTGCTTCATTTTTAAGGACCTCTTTTATGGACTGGACTACCTGGCTGCTGAAGCATATGCCTTATATGTCCAGACAGAAGAAAGACCTTACTGGATTATTAGGAATGGGACTAGGGGATCTAAAAACAATAGATTCAGAAGTATTAATGAACAAATTGACAGAACTTGGCAGTGATATGGTTAAATTGCAACAACCCTTACAATCCTCCTTGTTGGCATTCGGTACCAGCCAGTGGAACCAGAATGGGAAAATATGGAAGAGTGAGATCATCAACTGATGATTGATACTTTAGGCACAGCTAGTGGGAACATTGTTTTGGCTTTTGGGTGTACACAGGCACAATTATGGATGCAATCAGTGGTGGCCTCAATCATTAGGGATGGGGAAGAAGGCATATTCCCTGCCAAAATTCATAAAGTTGTTTGGGATAATGCCTCAGATTTAGAAAAAGAACTTCAATCCTGGTGGGTTTTAGTTAATTTTACTTATGATCTTATGATGAGTATGGTAACAGCTTTTGTTTTAACCATATATGATGCATCAGCAAGCTTGATGCATCCAATTGTTATTTTAGGGCTAAATCACGAGGGGACCATAGTATATCCTTTTGAACACAGAATGTGGGCACGAAAGGTCGAAAGAATGTGGCGAACTGTTAACTTAGAACCCTGCTCAATGAGGGAGCAATTGAGGTGTATATGTGAAGGCAATCTAAGTGATGATAAAGATATTTGTTTGGATACAGAGCAAAGGATTTGTCACTTTGAAATGCATCCCATTAACCAGACAACCTTGCTTGTGTATACAGCACAAGGTTGTGTCTGCCTCAGAACAGCATGCCCCACTATAATGGTAGATGAGATCACTGTGAATGAAACTCAATTTAACTTGTGCATTTGTAACTTTGTCAAAATTGAGGGATGTGATTTTTCCTATCAGGCACCTGTTGTATCATACCAATATATAAAGGCAAATTTGATTACTGTCCAAGAAATATTATCTGTGCCTATAGGGATGAACTTAGCTTTGGTTACCCAATTGTTGAAACATGAATTAAAGAGAATTTTTAAAGAAATTAAAGATGAAGGAAAGAAAAATTTGATTACAATACACCATGACACAGAGACTATATGGAGAGTATTTAAAAGATTGGAAGAAGGCCCATCCCATCATTCGTGGGATGTGCTTTTTGGGTGGTCTCCAACGGCAACCAGCTTACTCAATACCTTAGTTCATCCAATTATTGTTTTGCTTATCTTAGTTGGTATAAAGTTTGATTTTGTCTATTATAGTACTTGTTTGGAATTGGAGACTGTTGCAGTGAGTAGCAGCTTTAAATTCAATATCAAGAGCATATGGTAGTTTTAAGAGACACCTATCGAGCAGCTTTACAAGATGAAGAAGAATCTATATAATAGTAAAAGAATGTACTCACCTTGAAGGAGGAGTAGGGAATGAATCATGATTTGAAAGGGTTAAGATTTTAGCTGAGGGTTAGAACCAATTCATATTGAAGTTAGATACACTAACTATAGGTTAATGATTATTAAATGCTTAAGCTAAAGCTAATTATTATATTATGAGCTCATTTGTAGAAATAAGTGAAGCAAGGGAACCATTAAAGGAACATATTGAAACCAGTAGAACAATGCCCAGCACCTGGACTCTCTTAATCCATCACGAAGCAGGGGGCCTTGGATTGTGCCAGAGGGTCACAGACACCTGATGAAGACCTTCCTGACTTCATCCCTGGGACCACTGACCCAATTCAAGACCATCAACCCAATTCAAGAGAAGAATTGCACACACGTGAAGGACTAATAACTTCATTTTAATACAAAGCGGGGATGGGAGATGCTGGGGTTATGCATATGTATTATTTTGGGAAATAAATAGAAGGCAAAAAACCTTGTAGGGTGCGGTCAAGCATTTCGGGGACAGCCTCACTGCGCCACCTGTTGGCGTAATAAACATACCACTTCCTAACTTTAACTAATTAGAGCGTCTTTGTCCGTGATTTTCAGTTTTAATGATTCAATGCAAGCACAGTTTTCTGATTAGTGACTGGATGAATCTCAGTGTCAAATACTTTGTCCAGTGTCATGACACACATCTTGAGCATCAATAATTTTGCTTTCACAGATGAATTCTAGTTGTTCCCGGGTAACACAAGATTCTCAGTTTACTGTTTGATGCTCGTCATTCATCTTTTGTGCCCACATTCTATGTTCTGAGGGATAAAGCACCATTTTCTCATGGTTTAATCCTAGTGCAATGATGGGGTGAATAACATAAACAGTGGCATTACATATAGTAAGCACAAAGGCAGTGGCCACATTAGAAGCAGGATCATAGGTAAAATTTACCATAGTCTGCCAAGATTGAAACTTTCTTTCAAAATTAATCACATTAGCCCAAACAATTTTTCATATCTCAACTGGAAAGTCACCTTCATCCCCTTTCCATATGATCAAGGCTGCTGTTGCTTGCGTGCATAACTGTGCTTGTATACAACTGAAAGATAAGGACATATTATCTTGAACTATACTAAGAGTAAGAGCTGAAATGAGGGATGTGGGACTCCAGGCGGCTCTTCAAAATTCAGTTTATTATGTCCAAGATGCTACAGCAGTCCAGGGTTCTGGGCGACAGAGCCTGTACCTACAGCTGTCAGCTCCAGCTGCAGGCAGGCCTGGAGACCCTTAGTTTAGGTTACAAATGCATTATATACTTTTCTTTGCCGAGCATCTTAATACAGTAGAATCAATCTATACCTTAACTTTTATCTATAGCCTATCATAACTACTATAATTACCATATTCATGTTACTATTCTCCAATCACTAAAAGTTAGTACATTACAGTTTAAGCTAGAAGGTTTTTTTCAGTTTTCTTGCAGTGGAAAATTCTGAGACCTTTTTTCTACTTGCATCATCGACATGTCTTGTTTGCCTGTGCTATCTTTCTGCTTGGTAAAAACATCTTCTTGTTTGAGATGGGTTTATCCTTTGCTCTAAGTCATAAAAACCCCTTCTAACTAACATACCCTTTGCTTCCTTGGTTATCCAGTAAGACTGGCTCAGCAATTCTTTTCTTCTATATCAAAACTTGCTTTCATTTCTATTCCTTCTTCAGATTCTACATTCAAAAACCTTTCTGCCAAGCATACATATCTGTGAGACTTTCTTGTCAAACTTTCATCCTTCCCAACAACTATGTGCCTCTACGATCAACTTGTGGTCTTGGTCCCCGGCCTTTTCCCATTTTGGTAGCACTTTTGAAATTTGCCACTGACTAGTTCCTAATGCCAATAAAGGTGACTGCAGGGGCTGTTTTAGTTTTGTTAGATCACTTGTTGCAGTGGCCAACTTGTTCATTAATATTTCTGAGTCAATTTTGTACACAACTCCCAATCCTGTCCCTAATATCCCAGTTAAATCCCTTCTTATTCTGCTCCTGAGGTGTATTTGTCTTTGTAACCACGTTGTCCAGCCCTCAAAGGATGTCTGTGGTGGTGGCTCTCTGGTCACAGAGAGAAACAGATAACTTTTCCAGGCATCATCCTGGGGAAGTGTGAGAAAGCTCAGAGAAAGAATCCAAACAATCCTTAATCTCTGCAGCTGTGATCATGTTAACGTGTGCTACATGATGTTTACAGTAAGGTTGTTTACAAAAGGGTGGTTTCTTAATTAGCCAATCATGTGAAATTTATTGATTAAATGACCAATCAGGTCCACCTGTGTCGGACGAGGCTATAAAAGAAGACATCTCAATAAACATGAGGCTTTTTGCCATTTTGCCTTCTGATATGACTCTGTGTCATCTCTGACTGAATGGTGGCAGATGTCCTCAGGAAAGAGGAGCAGGCTGTTTAGATTTCTGATATGTTGATTTGCATCAGCAATTTGACATGTTTGAGAGACCACCCTGAATTAAACAACAGTTGTTGTTGACTCATATTCCTTATTATGTATGGGCCTATTTCATAGACCTTAGGTTTGTTTGGTTTGGGTTTGAGCTGCTTGAGTACTGGTGTGAGTTGTATGAGGTTCTGTTGTTGTAAGAGATATAGCATATATTTTAAATTGGAATGAGAGTGATAGCATCATGAGCCCAAAGACAGGTCAACTCTACAGGCTGTATTAATGTGAAATTATTCCAACAGCCTGATTTACTTGGGCCATCATAAACCTCCTGGTGCCTGTATGTAAGAAAAGCTGAAACACTAATTTGATTTGGTCTCTTATGGGTGGTCCCATTGACCATCTGGCATCCTACCCTGATTTCTTTTCCTTTCATCCCTTGAAGTGTTCACAGTCTCTGTTCTTGCCACTCCTGCTTCCCATATACCTGACTCCCATGCATTACCACAGTTGATAGGTTTAAATTTTTTTACATCAGAATGTTTTCCCATGGATCCAGTGTACCGAATAAAAGCTTGGGACCAAGGCTATTCAACATCATTTTGGATAGAGGTACCTTCTAATTCTAAGACTTCAATTGCAATTACACACAGAACAATTCTGCAAATGAAATTACTAACTACTCCCAGCTTCAATATACTCATTTTACCAGAGTAAGTTTTAGTTTCAGTTCATTACCTCCTGGTGTCACTTTCCAAGTGGCACCTGGGGCCTTCTTCACTCGAGAGTGGTGGATCCAGGCACTCTGCTCCTCGATCTTAATTGCAGTGAAAGTGGTGAGAAGCACCTAGAATGGTCCTCCCTTCTGTGGTTCCAAAGTCTTTTCTGTAAGAGACTTAACATATACATGATCTCCAGGCTGTATGTTATGTACTGGTCCATCTAACTCCCTGCTCCGAGTTCCAGCCACATGTTTTTCAATTCCTCTGAGCTGTTTACTTTAAGCCACCATGTTTGTGGCCAATGTAACCTCTCTGATGTAGGTGGACATTCTCTTTTGTACTCCATATGGTCTTCCATAAAGCATTTTAAAGGGACTCAACCTTTCTTTGGCTCTAGGTTTAGTTTGAATTCACAACAATGCCAGTGGAGGAGCTTGGGGCCAATTTGTTGCTTAATCAAATGGTTCATTTTCTCCACCTGGCCATTCAATTGGGGGTGGTATGGAGTATGAAGTTCCCAATCCATGCCTAGGTGGCTGCTAATTTGTTGCGCTATCCTGGAAATGAAATGTGATTCTCTATCTCAGGACATCATGGCTGGAACTCCAAAGCGTGGTATTATTTTTTGTAATAATACCCTGGTCACCTCTTGAGCCTTAACAGTCCTGGTGGGGAATGCTTCTGGCCACCCTGAAACTGTATCTGTCAATAGCAATAAATACCGATACCCCCCTTTTCTTGGGAGTTCTGAAAAGTCAATTTGCCACTGCTGTCCAGGCCAATGGCCCCTCTCAATCTGACTAAGTTTTGGTCTGGGGGTATTTTTGGGGTTAGTCTGGAGGCAAAGATCATACTGTCGGGTCACTTGAGTAATAGTGGCATATAAACTCCTGGCAATGATTCTTTCAATCGGATAGGTGTTCAGGGCATCAACTCCCCAGTGCGCTTTCTGGTGCTCCTCCCTTACTAGTGATCACAACAAATGGGAAGGGATTACTAGCTTCTTGTTAATAGTAGCCCACCCCTCTTTGTTATATATCCCTTCCTGATCTTGGATTAACTTCCTGTCTTTATTCTGGCTTACCTTCAAGGGCCATCTGGAATTAGGACTCCCTCAGTGGGAATCTCACCTTTTGCTGCTTCTTTTGACTTTCTGTCCACCAGACCATTTCCTTCCTCCAATTCTGAGCTCATTTTCTGGAATGCCTTCATATGCATTCTCAGGTAGCTGGACAGCTTCTAACAGTTTCATTCTTTCTTGTGCATCCAAATCATTTTGTGTGCATGCACAACCCCAAATGCATACCTTGAGTTTGCCAATTCTCAGTCTTTTGTGTAGAGGTGTTTGTTGGTAGCGGTCCAGACTCTATTACCTGCACGTGGTGACAGCATACTCAGCATGTCTCTTTCCACTGATGACATGACTGCTCGCATTGGTGAACCAGGTTTCTGCATTATCAAGGGGGTATCTTTCAAATCTGGATGATTGGAGTAGGTGGCCTCGGTAGCTTCCAAGCAATCATGGATCACTGGTTCTCCTGTATCCCACTGAGAAAAGAAGTTGGGTTCACAAGGTTAGTGACTACAATCTCTACATCATCTTGTTCTGCTATTATGGCTTGGTACTTCAGGAATCTTTTTGGGGAAAGCCAGTGTCAGCCTTTTACTTCCAGCACTGCAGACACTGTATGGGACCCTAGCAGAGTCATCTTCTGGCCCAGGGTGAACTTGCATGCTTCTTTTTGATCTTGCCTTAGAGTCCTTTGCCTAGCATTGATTTTGTAACTCAGGTAGGTGACTGTTGGCTTCACTATCTGAGCCTTTTTCTGAAGTACTCTATACCCTTGTAAACCCAAAAAAATTTCAGGAGGCTTACCATCTAATCCACACATGCCTCTTGGGTTCAGGTAGTTATCAGGAGCTTGTCTACATACTGCAGCAGCTGTCCTTCCTCAGATGGAGCTTCCCAGGACTCTAGATCTCTTGTAGGTTGTTGTTCTCCAAATATCCTGGGGCTGTTGTTAAACCTTGGGGTAATATCATCTATGTGAGCTGAGTCTTATGCCCACTCTTGGGATTCTCCTATTTGAAGGCAAAAATTTTCTGTATGGCTTCATGGAGAGGAAGGCAAAAGAAGGCATCCTTCAAATCAAAAATGGTAAACCAGGTTAGTTCAGGTGTCAAACATGTTAGCAAGGTGTATGGGTTTGCCACCACTGGGTGCAGATCAGGCTTTTACTGCCTGACCCTAGCTGGTTGTTTTCCTTCTGTAAGCTTAACTTGCACAAGAGGTGCATTCTTTGCCCTCCCTTGTATGTTAGAGGCCCATACCCCAGAAAACACCTGATCCACTAATTTAATCCTTTTTTTTCAATTTTGGTCTCACTAATTGTCAAAATTAGGCTTAGTATGTCTACATATTGTTGATCCTTTACCTCCAAAATAATCTCCCCATCTTTAAATGTGATCTTTGCTTCCAGCTGCTCCAACAAATCCCTACCCCACAGTGCCTTTGGAGAGCTGGGCATATACAAAAACCTATGAATATTCTGATGGTTTGCAAAAATATGCTTTTTCAGATTGGCCAGTTGCCCTTTTACCATAACATAATCATCTGTTATAGGCATCAAGGCTTTATTTAATACTATGTTGCCCCCCTGTCTATGAAAAATTCCATTTTCTTATAATATGTGCCTCAGCCCAGTTTCGGGGTATCCCTGGCTGGCTGTTGCAGGTCTGGATAGTGAAGTCCTGCTCAGCACAGCCTGCCCAGGCTCCCAGGCAGCTCCCAGCCACAGGCTACCTTAGCAAGCTCAGCTCTTAGGTGATATCAGCTCTTTAGTTTGCTAAGTGCCTTAGGCAGATGCAGGGAAAGAGAGGAGAAGGCTGTATGAGGTTCCACAGAGATGTCTTTATTGGAGTCTTCTGCGAAGGTTCTCATGGACAGCTCTTCTGCCAAACTGGGAAAAAGTAGCTCTTTATATAGGGTACAGGAGTTTTAGAAATTGTCCAATGTTAAGGGTGGAGGCGAATGTGACCTATAGTCTTACAGAGAGATAAGCAAGGGTCTGAAGGCGGAAGAGGGGCTTCTTAGGTCCAGTCATCATGACTAGACATTTCCTATCTTAGGCTGCTGACTGCCAGGGAGGTCTTGCAGGCCCTGTGCCTGCTACATTCTTAGTCCCCATTTTTCTACTCCATCCCAAATCTTGGTCTTAATTCAAAAGTCTTGGGGTAGAAAAAATAGACTGAGCACACTCACCTTTAATTATTTCTGCTGGGTTTCTTAAATTACTTGAAACTCTCTTTTCTAATAATTCAAACACCCTATTACTTCTTTGCTTCTCGCAACCGGTTGCTACTAAAATCCTTATAGCTCTCTGAGTAGCCTATGTTTCCTTAGAATAATACAAATGACAAAGTGCCTGTCTTGGTCTCTGTGAAAAGTACATATTAATATGGCTCTACGCAGATATTTACTATATGCATTTTGTTGTACTGATTATTAGTGCTGTATTAACATTTTAATAGTATGGTAAATGTAGTGTTGTAGTTAAAATAGAAACTATGTATGTGGGATATTTTTTTAAGAGAGGAATGAGGTACTCGCACTAAGATACCAGCCACAGGACACCTAAATCTTTCAGAGAAAAAGAGTGTATTGCTCCCTTATCAGAAGAAACGAACTTCTTCCTGCCTCGCTCAGCCCTGAAGACACCGTCAGGATTCAGAGGAAGAAGTTGACACTGACCAGACAGAATCCTGCGTTTGAATGGAATTTATGCATCATGTATGAGATGTATGAATATGCAACAGGCTATTGCTTTTAAGGGTCAATCCTCTGTTAACGTGGGTCCTTTTTCGGGCTTATTTTGCCCAGAAAAAGGTACCCGGACCATCTGTAACTCTTTGTTTTTATTGTCTCGTTATTGTCCTAACCCTAATTGTCCAGATTTTTATTACTCCAATATTATTACTCTCTTTATAACTGTTTTACTATTATTAAAGTTTTAACATTTTAAAAACAAGTGATTGGTATTTTTCACAATAGTAATGAAAATAGTAATGAAAATTAGGACTATAAGTGACAATAAAAAGCAAAGAATTATGGACGTCCAGGTGCCTGGCACTCCGCCAAAAAGCACACCTTGCTAACAAAGGATTACCCCTTCAAAGCAATAACCTATTGCATATTCAAACATTCCTTTCAAACTAGGGTGTTTCTGCTTAATTTTAGCTTCCCCCCCCATCTTGTAAATCAACCTTCTTGGTTCCTTGAAGTCTGAGCTTTCCTGATAAGGAGGCAATAATTCTTCTCTTAGGATCTTGGTGTCTGTTGCTGTTATCTCTATCCAGAGAGGATAATGCGAAGAAGAATTTCTTGATTATCTTTTCCATTCCTTGAGCTAGTTACAAAAAGTATCTTACATCACATAGTTTCAATTTTAATATTATGCTATAGCCTAAAAACTATATTTACCACACTACTTAAAAGAGATTGACACAGCTCTACTTAGATTAATACAGCATAACTTTGCAACATAACACATATAGTATTCATTTTAATATGCATTTTTCACAAAGAGGACTTTCCTTTTGTGAACTCATGTTGACTGTGCCTGATAATTGCATTGTTCTTTACATGCCTTTCAGTAGTACTCAGAGTAATCTTCACCATAGTTTTTCCAGGAACTGAGGTTAGACTACCAGGTCTGTAGTTCCCTGGGTCTTCCCTCACACCCTTTTTGTATATTGGAGTTCATTTTCCCATAGCAGCCCTTACAGTGCTGTGCTTTGCATTGGGAGCTAGAAAGGTGTTGAGAACACACCAGTGCTTTGGCTCCTGCTGAGCAGCAGTGGCACAGCATGAGCACTGTCTCTTCAACATCCCTCAACATCCCCAAAGGCCAATAGGTTGGGGGTGGGTAAGATCTCATGAAGGGACATAACCAGAACAACTGACCCAAACTAACCAAAGGGATATTCCATACCATATAATGTCAGCTCAGATACAAAAACTAAGGGAAGTGTATGTGTGGGGTCATTCACTATTGCTATATTTGCCTTCCAGAGCAACCACTACACATACTGAAGCCCTACTTCCCATAAAGTGGCTGGACATAATTTGCTGATGCGAAGTAGAGAACAAATCTTTTGCTTTTCCTTTGCTTCCTGTCCTAGGGTGATGTTATGATGCTTGTATCCCCAAATCGTGTGTTCTGTTTATGCTGGATATTATATTCTGTGCCTTTAAGACTGTCTGAGTGCGAAGGCAGGGAGAAGAAGCACAGAGTTTTTTTATCAGGGACTGGACTCATTCCTCCACAGTCTGCTGGAACGCTGTTGTTGTCAGGGCACGGACAGGGCAGAACACCGCGCTCCTTTTGCTTTTTAGTTAGTTAGGTTAGCTAGCTGAGGCAGTCCGAGCTTTCCCTGGACTGTTTTTCTTTCCCTTTTCTTGGAACCGTTCAAACCTGCTCCAGACCAGGACCCTGGGAAACACCAAGGAAACATCATACTTTGTAGCCTGCCATGGCCTACTCTGCAGTCTTTCCCAGCGCCGGAGGGATTGATAACAGAGTGACCACCCACCGGAGAGACTTTCTGAAATTGTCATCTCTTCAGAGAAGCAAATGAGTTTTGTCATCTGGTATTGTTCATTTTGTGTGCTGGAGAGTGCTTGGCCTGTTAAATAAACAGGTTCTTTCCACTTCTTTCTGAGGAATCCTTCCCGAACTGGTTAGGGAGAGGGACCGTATGGGTTTCCTTTCTGGAGGGGCCCCTTTTGGAGGTTTTCTCCCAAATTTGCCCTAAACCAGGATAAATTTTGGTGCCCAACACGTGGCTCAAAAGAGTGGAAAAAACCCTGTTCTGACTGCATTTTGGTTGCCATTACTCTGTGTTGGTATAAAGCAGTTAATAGCCATGTTATTTGAATTCATAATGTCTCTTGGGGTGGAGGCTTGCATGTATTTCTGGTCCCTAGGTTTTTTTGAGGTCTTAATACCTCTTTGATCCCTAGGTTTATTTTCTTATCCAGAAATAGCTCTAGTATTGTCCTTAATACGTAGTTTTTGCAGTAGAGGGGCAGTGACTAGAATAGCTATCGCGCTGGGCTTGGTGGTAATGACTTGTAGGAAGTTTATAAAGGTGCTGGAGTCTGTTCCAGGTATGAATGGTTCATGGCTATGGTTATGCACCCAGTTTGTTAGAGGAGGAGCAGGGGATGAGGCTTTTCAGCCTTTGCTTTCCATCTTCTCCTCTGAATCTGTTGGATTCTCCCCATTGGAGAATGTTCAGTTTCCCCTGAATGTTAAAGAGACCATCTTTCTGGTACTTAATCTGGTAAGCTTCCTCTATACAGTCTGCAGCTTCTCTAGAATGAGGGCTGAGATTTCTAGAACTTGTTCCTAAGGGGGTGCAGCATGACAACACCTGGCCCTCCAATCAAGTTACAAGAAAGCAGTCTCCACCAATAAACAGCAAAGAAGAGTTGACTGACAGACTTTGGGAGGGGCCAGGGTTGGCTGATGCAACCCCCCCCCCCCCAGGGGTATAAAAGACTGAGCATCCATCTTGAAGATGAACTGGCCACATGGTAGGCAGCTATGAAGGCAGTTCTCAGTGCTGCAATTTTTCCTTATTTGGTCCTTTTGTTGTATTTTTGTTAAGGTTTAATAAACCTTTTAAAATTTTTAAAGTGAGCAGTTGTCTCTTACACTGGGTAGCAACAAGTTACTAACCAACTAGAATTAAACACAATGCTTTTAGACAACGATATAAATATGAGCCGTGAACAATAAAGATTGGCTATTACTGCATGAAGAAAAGGTGCCTTGTCCATCTTTACTGCAACATATAACTAGCAAATTAATGACAAACCTAAATACATGCCAGAAGTTGTCTGTAATAAGGGTGTCTTACATATTCTGAACAGAATTCTTCCTAATCATATACAAACAATTAAGACAAACACAATGCTGCATGCAGAAAAGAAAAAAAAATCACACAGGGAGCAAGGTTTGCAATTCTCATGTAGAAACAAAGGGCTTTGTGTCTCCCCTTTAATGATAAAGTAACTTTTTACTGTAGAAAGTTTTTTATTTACTCTTGGTCAGCTATTCAAGTCTGAAATCTTGGATTTTTAAATATAGAAAACTTCAAAAATTCATAGAGGTTTCTTGATACCATTCTATGGGGTTTTTTGAATTTAGGATATTAACCTCAAATAGAATTAATGTAGAATATATGCATAAATATTTAAGCTAGGCTAAGCCTCTAAAAGCTTATAGGACTTAAACTATCCTGGCTTCAGAATAAATATTAGTTGCTCTGGTTTTTGTCCTGGTTTAGGGCAAAGCATTCTTTAGCACAAAAAATGAATAATATTAAACAATAAAACCTTTCGCTGCTTCGAAGAGATGACAAACTCAGAAAGTCCCCTTTGTGGGCTGTAGCTTGGCTCACTCAGTCTCTTATCTGTCCCTCTGGTGCTAGAAAAATGCTGTGGCCCAGGCCAGGCCCCAGCGGGCCACAGATGTGAGCTGCCAGTGCGCTTCTGGGTTTTCAGTCCAGAGCAGGTTCAAACAGTTCCAAGAAAAAAAAAAAAAACAACAACAACCCACAGTCCAGGGAACTTCTCTGCCTCAGCTAGCTAAAAACTAACTAAAAAGCAAAGGAGAGCTCTGTCCTGCTGTCTGTCCATGCTGCAGACAACACAGTCCAGAAGGAATGTGGAGGAGTGAGTGCAGTTTCTGATAACAAACTCCGTGATTCTGCTCTCCCCTCTTCGCTCTCGGAACCAGTCTTAAAGGTGCAAAACTTATTTCTGGGCTAAAGAGATGAATGGGGATACAAGCATCATAAAGTCACCCCAGGACAAAATAGTTTAGGAAAACATACCTATTAAGGACTACAACCCTTAATGAGGAACTTTGCTAATTCAGACATGCTAAGGCTAGATTAAGTGGGAAAGTGTGCACCGTACAGGTTAAAAATCCCCATCAATAGCTGCCAAACAGGTATCCATGAAAACCAATGAACTTTACCCTGTTAGGAACTTTACATATGCCACATATTTTTAGGGAAGCAGTTCTTAAAATGTGAACTCTAACCTAACAGAACACAGTTCAATAACTTCAAATTTTCTCAGTACTAGGAATATATGGAATATATATATACCTGTGGATAAGAGGCCTTTTTCAACCTTAATGATTATATGATTTGCACGTTTTCATAAATTTAAATGAGAAAATGGAACAAAACTGGAGAACACAAATCAACAGATATTAACAAAATTAAGCCTGATTTTTATTTGGATGTAAATCAAAACCACTGTGATAACACTGTTGATGACACTCCTTAATTTTTTTTCCTCCTCAAAAGATTAGGTGTCTCTTTCATTTTAAAAAGGCTGAGAAATATCACAGTACAGGAAAAGAGAACTCTTGAGAAGATTTATAAAAGTATCTCTCAGAAGAAATCTAATTTGCTAGCCTTTTTTGCCTAGGAAAGCTCTTTGGCTTACATCTTTCAGAGGAAAAAAAAAAAAACACCCAGAAGGAAAACATGTTCTGGCTGAATCTATCACTGTACTTTGTAAACCTATGATGTAAGTAGGAAAAAACAACAGATTGCAAATTATGCCTCCCGATTTCTTTTTTTTCCCCCTTCTCTATTACTAGTGGTATGCTGATAAAATCTGTTTGGGTAGTGCAAACGGGTCTTGTTTAATAAATAAATGAATTTGGCATTGTGTGAATTCTTCAGAGACCCATCATCAACAGATATTCATCAAACAAGAATGTTAAATATACATGAAAATTGCTGTAGGAATATTTAAAGTTGATTTCAACTCTCAGAAAGTTGCTAGGTACAATTTTAAGTAAATTTTAAATCATTTCTGAGTAGTGAAATAGGTCTAAAAATAGAAGCAGCAAATGAATCCATCACATTCAATAGCTCCATAAGGTTAACAATTCATATAGAATTCTATAATAGGGTAAGATGTTGATGGAATGATGGAACAGACTTGCATTTCTACCAATGCCTCTACAGAAACCCATGTGAAACCACAATACTCACGGACAGCACATACTTAAAAACTAGGCAGACAAAGCTTGAAAATACTTCAAAACAGAACAGCTCTCATTTTACTAAATTGTTCCTCTAAAGTGAACACTGAGGGGAAAATTCTTGCTGTGTACATTTCTTTTTTGTATATTATGACTATAGTGTCTGGCACTTTGAGATTTAACACACAGCATTGCTGAATAAGAAAGGCAAACTGTTTATTAGCGAACCAATAGCATTATCAAAACACAGGGTATTAAAATGGCTATTTGCTTGTAAATTGCTTACTTGGTCTTAACTTTATCTTCCTAAGCACACAATGTAATATTTAAAAACAAAGTTCACGCTGTACTTTTTAAAACCTTGTTTTTCCATTATTCTTAGCTTAACAGGAGTCAGAAGTTACATAGTTAAAATAGCCCATTAAAATGGGCAAGTAAAACAGAAATAAACTGCAAATTCACTCTTCACCACACAGTGCAAAAATCATAGTCACAGCTTCATATTTAATGTGGAATTATTTTAAGTATACAACAGTTCAAAAGACCCAGAAACTGCTTAAGAGTTAAAAGCCAGTAGAACAAAACCACAGGAAATCCAAAATACATCTTTGACCTTTTTAATCCTAAATTTTAGGGTTAATCACATGCCCAAATAAATGTTTGTTTTATGGAGAAAGAAACTTTGGTATGGAGTTGAACTAGCCACATGAATAGCACCTGTAGCTTTCAAAATAAACAGTAATGGCTTATTAGACACCATGGCAGCAAGATAGCCCTTGTAAAAAAACCAATCAACCAACCAACCAAAAAAACCCAAACAACCAATACCCACCAACTAAGACCAAGCACATGCTTGGAGGCACACATCAAGGCTAGACAAAAGAAACTAGCATAATCCTTTTTTAAAGTAATTTTAAAGCATGCATTAATTATTGTATTTCTGATGCTGAAATTGGTAAGAAATCTTTCCTACAATGAGAAAACCTTCCTTTTATTTGATAACCACTAATAACCACTCATTTTAAAACTGCACTCTAATGCTTGAAGAATGTTATTAATATATTTCCTTAAGATTCTCTCAATTTTTCTAAAATACTGTATATTTCTATTTGACAGGCCCATGCTGTTAGCAGTAAGCATTGCAAACAAAAACACCCCCCCATCCTACTCCAAGAGGCATTTATTAAAAAGGTCAAAGATAAATTCAACCTCAAAATGGAACAAAAAGATTTTTTAATTGTACCAGAAATAACAAATGATCTTTGTAATGTGTGATACACTCCTACAGCCATCAATAGTTACCAGAATGTTAGTCTATGTTTATCTGCGAGTTTTATGGGTTTGCAAAAAGCATAATACACACTGAACAGAATGAGGGAAACTTCAGTTTCAAGTGTATAATGAATTTTAGTAATTTAATAAATTTTAGCTTTTAGTTGTATATTCCACAGTAGTGCTGTGACAACAAATCACACCTGTCTACCAGATCATACATCAACAGTATAGTGTAACATTACTACACCACTGCTATACTTAGCTTTTTGAAAGAGACATATGCGTACATCAAACAATTTTCAGGGTTACTTTTTTCCTTTAATAATGTTCACTTTTTCAATTATGCTTCACTTTTTAAAATTTGAATTATTGAAAAAAAAATCACTGAGAGTTTATACAGAAATAGCTATAAGGAATACCCTTACAGGCACTGATATGACAAACGTTTATTTAAAGGGCTGAGAGGCATTAATATCAACAAAGTGGACTGAAAAGAATTACTAACTTTGTCTAAATGGGAAATGCCTGCTTCTGTTTGTATGATGAAAAAGGAAATTCAGAAAGTTATATTTTGACCTTGCTATGTCACAAAGTCAATCGTAGAAAGACCTACGCATTTAATCTAAAATGATAGTTTTAAAAGCCCTTATATTAAAAAAACCCCAAAACATCATGCAAAACTTTGATCAATTATGCAGCTGCTTTAAAACTGTTGTAAGACCATACTCTATATATTAGCTTTTATACTGCTAATACACAACTAACAGCAAAGTTGATTAGATTAACAAATATTTATATTGATATCACACTATATCACACTTTATATCACACTAAAGAGACAAATGCCAAAATATTGGCAAAAACATTTCATTTTGAGCACTCAAATGGCAGGATAATTATGTGTTGCAACCCCTTCACATTTAGGAAAACAAGAGCAAAAACATAATCCTGCAGTCTGACTTTACAAAATGAAGTTCTGTAAAATATTAATTGGGAGGGCAACAGTTTATGCTAACACAATGTAACATGTACAACTAGTGTGAAAGGCAAAGAAAAAACCTTCCAAATTAAAAAAAAATAATCAAAATACACACAGGAACAGAAGCACAAACACTGAATTAAATACAGTTAAGATAAAACAATGCACATGAGAGAGAAACGGAGACTAAAGGTAGCAACACATTTAAAGAAAATGTAATGAGGAAAAACCACTATTTTTTCCAATGACAGTTTCCATTTGCAGTCTTCCCATTCATAATCTGTCTGATACAGTATATCATTAAAATATTCACAATCTCACAGAAGAGCTATATTTTTCTCTTCCAAATCTAATTACTAAGTTGTTTTTGGGTATTTTAAACATACATTGTTATGTCTATTTAAAAGCAAGGCAACAAATGGACTTTTTATCACCTTCAATCTTAGCACTAATGACAAATGTTTTTAAAAGTTATCATAATCTTTTTTGTCTTTTTTTCCCTCTGCTTCAAATCCATCAACCCCATCACTGTCCCTTCTTCTTTTACGATTATTATGAATACTGAAGCGTTGATTCATCTGTGGTAATGGATCCATTCCTAAAACTTTGTGTATTTGACGGAATGCAAGGAGTCTCAGCGCAAACTAGAAAAAGGATAGAAAGAAGATATTTCTGTTAGAAACAAATGTCAATTTAAAATACTTTATCAAACAATTAATGAAGAACATTAGTGGTATATGATATTATCCTTAGCTCTTATTATCCTCTCTTCCTTCCCCCAACAAAGTCAACACAATAAAATGTGTATGTCCCATTTGCTGCTTCGATACAAAATACAACATATTAACTTAAAAATAATATACATGTGTTTTAGCTGCTGGACTTGCATTGAAGCAGCCAAGGCTTGTCATGTGCCCCAATATGCATTAGCGATCTTCAGCAAAAGGATTGAATTAAGAGGTAGGGGCAGAAAACTCTTAAGCTGCAAGCATGAATAGCCAATACTGTAAGTAGATACAATAAATATTAAAATTTAAGCTTTCACAGATTTCTTGGAGTGACTTTATGATGCTGCACGCAGTTTATCTGCAGAAGCTTCACTTTACTCCCCCAGAATTCCTCTCTCACA
This sequence comes from Agelaius phoeniceus, assembly GCF_051311805.1. NCBI lineage: Eukaryota > Metazoa > Chordata > Aves > Passeriformes > Icteridae > Agelaius > Agelaius phoeniceus. Next base: position 9,112,483 of record NC_135301.1, on the reverse strand, counting down.
GTCTGTGCTGCCTAGCTCAGACTGCAGGAGACAGACAAGAGCTCAGTGCTCTCAGAGTTCTCAGCTTTTGCAGAGAGAGAGAGAGAATGAGTTTTTCTTTGCTTTTTTTTCACTGGTTTTCCTTGTTAGCTAAGGCAAGAAAGGTTTTCCCTGAACTGTGACTTCTTCTTCAGCTTCTCTCCGATCCAGGACATCAGGAGAATCACCCGGGGGCCCCCCAAGCTGAATGCCAGGCCTGGCATGCTGGGCCCAAGCCCCAGAGAGACTGAGCCACATCCACAGAAGGACTCTGAATTTGCCATCTCTTCAGAACAGCGAGAGGTTCCATTGTTTATATTACTTTTTTTTTTCATGCTTGTGAGTACTTTTCTTGTTAAATAAACAGTTTTTTCCACTTCTCTCCAAGGAGATTTTTTTCTCCCGAACTGGTTAGGGGAGGGGCTGCTGAAATTTGCTTTCTAGAGGAGACCCCTTTGGAGGTTTCCTCCAAAAATTTGACCTAAACCAGGACATTTTATAAAATATTAAATGCCGGTGCAATTTTAAATCTAATAACATACTACTGTAGAGTAAGCATCTTTACAGAGATTATATATATGTAGATGGGAGTGCTTCAAACTTTTCTGGAAAATTTGTTAATTTTAGTACAAAAATGAACACTATAATACATTCTCTGATGTGACATTTTTATTGCCTAGCTTAAGACTGATCATTTGAAAGACTGGACTACATTCTAAGAAAAGAAAATTCATGTCCATCATATAGTTTCATTAATAAAAACACCAAAAAACCCCCAAATCAACCAACCACCCCCACAAAAAAACTATCCATCAAATTTAGTTACTTAAAACACTTTTCTGTTATGTGGGGTCATGGCTTAGAGACAGACACACGACACAACACACCAATCATCATCAGCAAACAGCCCTGAGTTTAATATGGCTGCCCTTTTTATATGGGCTTTGAATCTCCAAGGCCCAGATAGCTGATTGGATGGGACTGCTCTCTGCCCAGCTCTCTGGCCAGTGGTTTGCTTGTGGTTAAGCTTGAACAGGGTTGGCTGAAGGTCCCCTGTATAGGTTTGAATCCAATTTATCGTACTGTGACACTTTTCCTTACCTGTGCACTTGAAGTAATATCCTCTCGTTGCTGATCTGTCATTACAGCAAGTGTATCAAAAGGATCTTTCTCACAAGGGTCCAGAAGGCCAGGACCACCTAAAACAGTTAGGCTAATTAGTAGCACATCTCCATCTTATTTCAATAAAGATTACAGATTTTACATACTTAAACATAAGTATACAGACACTAATCAACTGCAACTTGCCTTTAAGGATTATTCCTGAAGATATACACTCAAAAACTCTTCTTAGTGCATCCCCAGGACTCTGTGGTCCAGTAGCACTGCTAATTGCTTTTTCCACAAGCAACTCCATAGCCTAAAAGAACAATAAGAAAATCCAGACAATTTAGAAGACTGATTTAAAAAAAAATCTACTACTGTTGTTCAGTATAGAACTTTTAAAACTGAAATTTTGAAGGATATTACACATCACAGAACACTTTCAGTTAAAATTTTAAAAATCAGATGTTTGTTAACAATTAATAAAAAGAAAGCTACTGTAAGATTAACATTGAGTGTTGAGTACCGATATGCTGCTTCTCATGACAAATTGTCCAAAGATTTTCTTAGAAATTTATACAGTAGTAGCCTCTTTGGAGAACTTGTCCAGTCATTTTTTGAGAGCATGAAACGTGGTAGGTCACTGGAATCTCTTAGCCATGTGAATAAACAGCACACAATATTGAAACAGAGTGGAAATTTACCAGGGTGGAAATCCATTTTGGATTTAGGTGAAATGTGCTGTTTAAAAAAAAACCTGCCTCAGCTGAAGGAAAAATGTGAGAGAGATAAGAGAGACCCCTTGAACTTTGAAACAGACGAAAACCAAAGCTGAGGCTGCAGGAGACAGGGCAAGGTGACCCAGGAGTTCTTTCTGTATTTTCTGATAAAAAACTAGCTGCAAGTGTAACGGGAAACCAGTAAAATGAATATGTATGAAACTATTGTGAAATTCTATGCATATGTACCAGTAAGGGGGATAAAAACGGATCGGGAGTTCTCAGGGGTGCGCACGTCCTTTATGGGGAACGATCCCCACATGCATCCAGCGCTGTAATAAACATACCAGCTTTACAACTTTTACAAGTTGTGGAGTATTTTTCCTTCCACAAATCAGTATGAAATTATGAATTTGATTCATCTCATGAAATTAACAGGATGCTACAGAGAAATTTTTTTTCTACAAGAATACGGGAACTTAAAGTATCCAAAATTTAATGACCTTTTAACATTTAAGTGGTTACTAGTTCTTCAGTTTTGCAAAACTGAAGTTCACTGCAATTTTTGTTTTTTGGGTATACGCTAACACTTACTTAGATGTTAAACAAGTGTAAAAAAAACCTTGATGATAAACAGGTTTTCTAAAATTTACACCTTTTTTTCTGTGAATGTTTCCATTGTTTGCCTTTATTAGACACCATTAAAAAAAAACCAAAACTATAAAAGTTTATGCTTATTTTTGCAAAGTAAGCAATAAATGGATGTTTCAATACCACCTCCTTGGCAAGTTTTATTTTCAAACAATATGTCTCTCTTGGTTTTTGGTGGGATTTCTGGGAGTTTGTTTTTTTTTTTGGTTCCTCTCCCAAGTTACAATTGCTCTAATGTTGCCTTCTATTTCTACTTTCCAAGAATAAATGTCCATTCTAATGCATGCAAGTAACTACAGGCAGTGCTGATTACAATTACTCCCTAAGGGTGCCTATTCCTTTCTATTTTAGCTCAATTTAACTGACAAATTTCAATTCTTGAGCATGGTATTTTAGTACTTAGACTGTATCACTCAGGGTCAAGCTTTTGAGTTTTTGCAACAATTTAGTTGTTTCCAAGTATGAAGCAAAATACAGCAGGAAAGAAAAAAAAGCAGATCACATCATTTATTCAAGTCTAGGTCTTTTGGATCCTCATACAATACACTAAAGTCTTCAATTTCATCATAGGAAAATGTGAATTATGATGCCCCAGTGTTTATGTGCACAAACGGCTAGATTTCAAGTTTGGAAAATAAAAATAAATTTTGAATATTGTTTCCTTCTAACTTGTAGGAACTTGACACAATTCATCTAATTTAGTTTTTATTTCTAGCTATATAAAGAGACTGATACTAATGTGTGTTTAGATTTCCTAATATTTTCTATTATTAAAACTACTTAGGCTCTTTCTGAAATGCTCTGGCATCTCTGGCTTGTAACAGGCTTCTAGCATAAAGGTCAGGAGAAGTTCTGCGTCTAGAAAAATATATTTCTTCAATCTACAAAATTTTATCTGTAACTGTAAGAAATCATATATATTTTAAATGTCTTTTTTTTTTGTCAGTAGGACTTTGCCAACAAGCCAAAAGAACAACTGAATACACAAATTTCAATGGTGATTCGTGGCACTGGCAATGCATCAGGTACCAAGAGTGTTACTGAACAAGTTAAATTTCTTTAATAAGAAGTCTATGCAGCACTGGGGGTAGATGTTGGAACATTCTTTTAACTTTAGCACAATAGTGTATGATCCCTGTATTTGTGGTTAATGTTTACTTTTGTACCATACAGTGCTTATGCAAATACCAGAGATGATTGTGGCCTTGTGTTAACTCCCTATATCTGTGACTAATAAGTCTTCTGCCAGCTAATGCATCCTTGTTTACTTCTATCAGTGATTAATATGAATTAGCTTATATCTTAGTTTTGAGAACAAGGATTGTGTGTCAGAGCAAAGAATGATAAGTGAAGTACATTATGACCTGATGACATACTTGAGATACTCTGAAAGAGAAAAGATTCATCAGAAGATCTAGAACCATATCCAAACAAGTCCATGGAAATAATTAGCATATATGCATGTATTCAGGAAATATGATGAATATGCATTAGTTTCAGGAATATAACCTGGTCTGTTAGGTTGCTGCTCATGCAGGCTTTGAGAAGAATCCCCCATGTATCCAGCACTGCTAATAAAGTAATGTTGGCTTTCTAACCTAGCAAATTGGTTGGAGAGTTTATTTCCCATTTTTTGGAGACAAGAGCAAGACAGGAAACACTTTTAGAGAGAACTGAGACACCTAGGCCTGAAATCTCTCATGAAATCCTCATAGGCAAACTCAGGAAGTATGGACTGAATAAGTGGACAGTGAGGTGTATTGAGAACTGGCTGAACGGCAGATCCCAGAGGGTTGTGATCAGTGGCACAGGGTCTAGTTGGAGGACTGTCACTAGTGGTGCTTTCCAAGGTTCTATACTGTGTCCAGTATTGTTTAATGTTTTCATCAATGACTTGGACAAAGGGGCAGATGCCTCCTCAGCAAGTGTGCTGATGGCACAAAGCTGGGAGGAGTGGCCAATACCCCAGGGTGCTGTGCTGCTCTTTAGAAGGACCTCGACAGATTGGAGAGATGAACAGAGAGGAACTACCTAAAATTCAACAAAGGCAAGTGCAGGGTCCTGCATCTGTGGAGGAATAACCCCCAGGCACCAGTACAGGCTGGGGGTGACCTGCTGGAAAGCAGCTCTGCAGAGAAGGACCTGGGGGTCCTGGTGGACAAGTTGCCCATGAGCCAGCAGTGACCTTGTGGCCAAGAAGGCCAATGGCATCCTGGGGTGCATTGGGAAGAGTGCTGCCAGAAGGTTGAGGAAGGTGATCCTGCCCTTCTGCTCACCCCTGGTGTGCTGGAGTGCTGTGTCCAGTTCTGGGGTCCTCAGTACAAGAGAGACATGGAGCTCCTGGAGCAGGTCCAGCAGAGGGCTATGAAGTTGATCAAGGATCTAGAGTATGTCTCTTAAGAGGAAAAGCTGAGGGAACTGGGCCTGTTCAGCCTTGAGAAGAGGCAACTGAGAGGGGACCTCATCAATGTCTGTAAGTACCTAAAGGGTGAGTGTCAGAGGATAGAGACAGGCTCTTCTTGGTGATGCCAACCAATAGAACAAGAAGCAATGTGCAGAAACTGATGCACAGGAAGTTCCACCTGAATATAAGGAAGAACTTCTTTATTCTGTGAGTGACCATGCACTGGAACAGGTTACCCAGAGAGGTTGTGTAGTCTCCCTCACTGGAGATAGTCCAGATCCATCTGGATGCAGTCCTGTGCCATGTGCTCTGAGATGACCCTGCTGAAGCAGGGAGGCTGAACCAGATGACCCACTGTGGTCCCTTCCAACTTTACCCATTCTGTGATTCTGTGACACATCGCTTCATTTCTGGCTGCGCCTTAGAACAGATATTATGAGAAATAAGAAACAACATTCCTTGTTCTTCATCTATGTGCCTGCTGTGTGTTGCAATATTTTAAAGGATGCTTTTCTAAAAGTATGTCTGGGTTTATTCTTTGGCTACTTAGTAAGCAATATTGAGGGTACTTACATACTTCCGAGCTTCTGTAAAACTATATTTGTACAGTATATCTTTCATGAAGTATAGCAGAGAAACTGGATTTTTTTTTAACTTTAAATATTTTAAAAAGCAGAAATAATTGCTCCACATTTTTTCTGGTCAGCAAGCTTATTACAATTGTAAAACATTTCTCATTGAAATAATGCCAACTATTATAACTGTCTTGACAATGTTAGCACTCTTCCTGCCAAAACTGAAAAGTCTACATTAGGAAGCAGCACAGTGCAACAGGATTTGGTCTATGAAACAAAAAAGTCAAAGTTGCATTTACCTCCACATATATACGCTTTGGAGATTTTGGTTCAGACTAACTTTGTGCAGTCCACAGATTGAACATTTATTAATATTTGGAACACAAGTTGCACTCCTGGAGAGCATAACTTAAGATAGTCAATGTAAAAGAATGCTCCAAAACCACTCAGCTGCAACAATTGAGATAGGTAACCAGTTACAACCTAGAGAGCTGTGTCTAAGTGACACTGATTAAAATGCCGATGGTTACACGTCCACAGACTAGTACTGTGGTATTTCATCTTGCAGAAACAACATATTAATGATTGCAGGAATTGCTGTGAATGATTCTTTCAAGCAGCTTTTCTGTTATCACAGAGCTATCTGGGCACAGCTGGCATTATTTTCTACCAGTTTCAGTAAAGTCCAAGCAATTCAGAGCAGGTTGTAAGTAAAAAATAGATTCTTTGATATAGAGTAAAGGAAAAAAATGCTAAAATATAAAATAAGAATGCTACTCTCAAAGAATTCCAAAAACAACAAGAAAATTCCTTTTGAAAAAACGTTTTCAGCTCCACATGGCAAAACCACAGAAAATTAAGAGGTAATCTGGATCATTTGTTGGGGAAAACCAAAAAATCAACCAACCAACCAACCAACCGCCCAAGCAAAACCCTACATTACTCCTTTTAAAAACCTAAATTTTAAAACTGTAGTAACACATTCCCATGCTTTATTTGCAGTGGATTAAAAAAAACCCAATGTGCATTAAAAACTCATTCAAAAGAACATTACTCACCCAGCTTGGAAAATCAGACCAAGTTGGAACCCGCTGACAGAGGTCACGAAGAATACGTATGATAACCACACAGGACTGCAGACCATTAGCTCTAGCCTTGAGAACAATACAAAATTAAATTAATCCCAGCAGATACAGCAAATAGGACTTGTTGAAAGACTAAAACACCGCTGTTCAATGGAAGCTCAGATACAAGACCAAAACAAATCATTCTACAACTTTATTCTAAGAGCTGCCATTTACAGCAGTATTTTATACAGGGTTAGTAATTTCAGGTGATAGAAGTCAAAGTGCACAGGTTATACAAGAAAAAGATTTCTTGATCCCCTATACACTTTGACCTATGTTCACCTGCAACAATAAATACAGTATTTTTCTATATTAGAAATAAAGATCTAAGAAATAGGTATAGAGATGGAAAGGTGAAGGGAATCTGTTTGGTTTCTTTATTGTGCCTTTGCCAGAATGCAAAGTCACTAAACCAAACAGTTGCTTCTTGCCTTTCGTTCCCTACACTTAAAGAAATAGGAAAAGTCTTAAATCTAAACACAAAGCTTTAAACACATATTTCATTATTTAAAGCAAAGTTACTCTGCAGCCTTATGGAACATATAACAAATATACAACATATGATCACCCCAAGTGAATCAAGCTTTCCACATTGCTTTCTTGATGACCAGAAAAAGAAAAAAAAAGGTCAAATGAACAATAACTGCATACAGCAGTTCCTCCCTACTCAACCTTCTACACTTAAATTCAGGGACCAGAAAAATATTAAGTATTATTAGCATGAACAACACTGAGTGTTTTCACCCAGTTAGACATTTATATTACAACTGAACTAATCTCTCATAAGGCTACAAGAAGAAAATAAAATTATGTTCCGAACCTGGAACCACTTAGCGTGGCGTAGAGCAGCCAGAGCGTCAAGGCATTTTTGCCTGTCCAAGACGTCCGGTGGGTCTTTCACCATACCCGAGGTTACATCTAAAATGGATTGAATTGGCAAAATGCAGTGAGGAATGGGTGTTTGACCATTTAAAGTAGCTTCAATGTCACACATGCCATTTAAAGTTTGAACCCATGAACAACAAATGCAATTGTTCAATAAAAGTCATTCAATTAGTATTAGGGCATTAACCCAGTATGAAGATTGTAGAATCATATTAAACTTTAGCTGTCACGTTATTTTCAAATGCATTGCAGATTATGCAAAACAGTACTTCTTTCTTTAAACTAACACTGGAAAAACATATGTACCCTAAAATTGAATAGGAAAGGAAAAAATTAATGGACACAGTGCACCAACACAGAGACCACAAGACAGAAGGAACACTGAAAATCCACTTTAACAAAGTAGAAATATTCACACTTAGTTTCATGGAAATTTTAATGGTCACATGCTATTTGGGACTTACTCTTTTTAAGAAAAGCTAAGTATATTAAAAACAAAAAAACTTAAAATCACTAGATATTTTGTAATGTTATTTTTATCATACTTTAAACTTGAAATGAAAATTATTATGCATTTTAAAAAACTGACTAAAGGAATGTGAAATCTCTTCAGTTTTAAGAGTTCCATTACTTTTAAATATCCTTTCTTACTCATATAAATTCCTCATCCATGATATATGCGCTCCAATATCATTCAGGATGCAAGGAAGGATCTGAATAGGGACTGCTTTACTCATGATTCATCAAGAAAAAGAAAAGTCAAGAAAGAAAAAAACAAAGCAGACTATCTGAAAGAAGGGCCAGAAGGAGAATCTGGGGAACTACAGGCCTGTCAGCCTGACCTTGGTACCACAGAATGTCATGGAGCAGATCATCTTGAGTGTCATCATGTGGCATATACAGGACAACCAGGGGATCAGGCCAAGCCAGCATGGGTTTAGGAAAGGCAGGTTCTGCTTAAATGACCTTATCTCCCTCTATGACAGGGTGATCCACTGAGTGGATGAGGGAAAGGCTGGAGATCTTGTCTACCTAGACCTAGTAAAGCCTTTGACACCATTTCCCACAGCATTCTCCTGGAGAAACTGGCTGCTCATGGCTCAGACAGGTGCACATATTGTTGAGTAAAAACCTGTCTGGACAACCAGCCCCAGAGTGGCGGGGAATGGAGTTACATCCATCTGGCGGTCAGTCACTAGTGGGGTTCCCCAAGGCTCAGTACTGGGGCCAGTCCTGTTTAATATCTTTATCAATGATGTGGATGAGGGGATTTAGTGCACCCTCAGTAAGTTTGTAGGTGACACCAAGTTGGGTGGGAGTGTTGATCTGCTCAAGGGTAGGAAGGCTCTGCAGAGGAATCTGGACAGGCTGGATTGATGGGCTGAGGCCAATGGTATGAGGTTCAACAAGGCCAAGTGCCAGGTCCTACACAACAACCCCACACAGCACTACAGGCTGGGGGGAGAATTGGCTGGAAAGTTGCTTGGCAGAAAAGGACCTGGGGCCATAGTTGACAGCGGCTAAACATGAGCCAGCATGTGCCCAGGTGGCCGAGAAGGCCAATGACATCCTGGATTGCATCAGCAATAGTGTGGCCAGCAGGACTAGGGAAGTGACTGTACCTTTGTATTTGGCACTGGTGAGGCCACACCTTGAATCCTGTATTCAGTTTTGGGCCCCTCAAAACAAGACAGACACTGAGGTGCTGGAGCATGTCCAGAGAAGGACAACGGATATAGTGAAAGGTCTAGAGCACAAGTCTTATGAGGAGTGGTTGAGGGAGATGGAGGTGTTTATCCTAGAGAAAAGGAGGCTCAAGAGGGACCTTAGCACTCGCTATAACTACCTGAAAGGAGGTTGTTACAAGGTGGTTGTTGGTTTCTTTTCCCAAGTAACAAACAATAGGACAGGAGGAAATGGCCTCAAGTTGTGCCAAGGGAGGTTTAGATTGGATATTAGGAAAAATTTCTTCAAGGAAAGGGTCGCCAAGCATTGGAAGAGGCTACCCAGGGAAGTGGCTGAGTCACCATCCCTGAAGGGATTTAAAAGAAGTATAGATGTGGCACTAGATGCAGTGGACTTGGCAGCGCTAGTTTAACAGTTGGAGTTGATGATCTTGAAGGGCTTTTCCAACCTAAATGATTCTATGATTCTATTATTCTAAAATATGGTAGATCTTTTATGTTTAAATGTTCGGAAAAGGATTAATTACAAAGCAGATTGCTTTGTTACTAAAATAGAAAAGACCACAAGACCCTTTTGGAAATGGTTTAAATCAATGAAACTGGAACCACTGAACAATATGAAATGGTATCTTCAAGTTACTTTAAAAATTGTCGGGATATAATGTAATGATCACTTTTAAAAGTTGTTTTTTTTTACTAATTATGAAAATGGCTATTGTGACTAGTGACAAAGTATACTGGTAGCATAACTGGTGATACACCAGACAAGATGAAAAAAAAAAGCCTTCACTCAATGGCACTCATTTCACAGGATTTACTCCAGCAAGATATAAAGTTAGGTAACTCTGAGAATAGAAGTTATATATAGTTGCATGAAACATGCCAGCAAGTAGGGATGATGCAGAGAGCTCAGAAACCACCTATTTATACACAAATGCAAAATAAATAGTAGGATACTTTAAATAGTACGATACTTTAGAGAGAACTAAAAAGCTATGAATGAACATGGTTCTATAACTTTGCAAAACTTAAATCTGAAGTACTCCATTAAGATTTGGGCATTTTTTTATAGGATAGTCCCATTGCTCTACATGGGGCTAAAAGGGGGAAAATTTCAAAATAAGAACAAACTTAAGAACATAGGTATCTTCTCAAACAGATGTTTAAAATTATGTACTATATATTAAAGTGGAAAGCAGAATAACTGAACCAACAAGGTATTTACACAGCAAATGAAGACATTTAAAGGGGCATTTCATTTAAAACAAAACAAAAATCAAACCAAAACCTATACAAGAGGGGTGCCAGGTAAGATAACTGATGAAACAAGTAAAACTTGGATATAAAAAGACAAGGAGTATATTTAGAGGAAATGCACAGCAGGAAAATAAGAGTCAAAATAAGACTGAGAAATTAAAAATGTGTCTCTTCTGTCCAGTAGCCTAATCAGTCTGTTTTTTACAGTCTTTTTTTAAAGCTACTATTCAAATAGATTATACTGTGCAAACTTTAATCACAATAACTCACTACATAATTTGAAATTCCAATTACTTCTAGCTCCAAAAAATTCAATTTGGAAAACACTTTTACTAAAAAGAATTACAGTTTAGGTGCACAGAAAAGAATCATACACAGTGCTGGAAATGTCAATCTAAAATGTGCTACTACCAGATATCATATTAATATCCTTGAAATTTAAAAAGACTAAGAAGTTGTAAGACACCTAATTGCACTGAGAATATATTGACTGGAAAAAATGTATCAAGGAAACTCTTGTAATACTTAATCTGTGAATTTTTGCATCTGTTTTACATTTTAGGATTAACCCCTTAAATAGTCTTTAAATAAATTCAGATGGCTAACCTACCACCCTGTTGAGCTAAAACAAAACCAGTTGAAACAATTTACAAAACACAAGCACAAATTCTTACCCTATATAACTTAATATAAGGGGTTAATCTTCAGTTAGACATCCTGTGTCCACAATACTTCGTCATTAAAAGTTAACAGGTGTATCAATTTTACTAAGTTTTATTACACAGAATACAATTTACCCAGTCAACTATTTGAAAACTAGTGTGAACACTGCTTAATTCTAGGATAGAGACAAAGACAAAAAGAAAAAAACTCAAAGTAACAGTAGGTCCTAGGACTGTGCGTCCAAACACCTCCTTTGTAAAGTATGGCAGGTGTGACACTGAGCTTTAGAAAACCTTGGTCAAAAATCCTTCCGATGTCTTGGTAGCAACCCCTGACAGGAATCAAGACCCTTTGCTAGAAAGCTTAGGACTGGGGCTGTTAGCTAAGGATAAAAAAATAAAGACACATGTACACATATATATATGCTTTTATAAATATGTACACTTTGTCTGCTGAAGGAAAGAATCCACAACTGGGTTAGAGCCCTTTGAATATATCCGATTTGGTAAACTGTCAAATGCACAATACTGTAAGGAACAGTAGCTATGTGGTTAACAGTTTTATTCCACACTAGTTTTGGTTTGGTTTTTTTTAGCTTTTTATAATGTAATGGGATTATTACACATCAAACATGTTTCTATTCCTCATGCAAGTCTCAGTCTCATCCTTACTTAAACTGCAGGCTAAAAATAAAATAAAAAAAACCCAAAAACTTTAAACCATTCTAAGACACAGAGCATGAGGAGCTGCAGTAAGAAAAAAACCAAACACATACTATTACTCTGCAGCAAAAAAGCAGAAGTCTTCATAATAAGGCCTCCTTTGGTGCAATAATTTGCAATTCAGTCTTCTATTTGCTCTAGCTTCAAAAGTGAACTTTTTATACTGCTCAGCATCTTCAAAAGAAATCTAACTTGATTTTGCTTGCCTAGAGACAGCACTCCAGCAGTGAATAAACTCATTTTAACTCAAGTGTGGGTCAGACAAAAGTACAGATTTGTTTCCTTTAGGTGGCATAAATTTAGGGTTTGATCATAATAATTTGAAATTTGTTTTCTTTTTAGTCTACATAATAGAATTTTAGGCCAGAAAATGGAAATTTAGTATTGTGGCAGGATCAGTATTGCACTTTTTCACAGTATGTTAATAAGCAAACATGGTGTTTAAGGTTAATTTAATTTAATGCTTAATGTACTTTAATAATCAAATATTTTAAAGCATTCTTTATGAGCTTAAATAATACATCAAGTCTGATTCGGCACAGACAAATTAAAAGTCATGTTACACTTAAGATTTTCAAAAAACGAGTAAACTGGTTAGGTGTGACAGTATATGTACAAAGACTTTATAACTAGGAATAATATGTAAAGCTCAAAAATCATGTACAAGGCACTCTTTAAGACTTCAGAAGTCATCCAAACTAGAGAATGTATCTTGACATTTTTCTTTCTGATTATGTAGGATTACTTTGTTAACACAACTTGCTTACAATGCATTAGTCATAGCTACAGAACATTTACTAATGCAATATAAAAATCTGAAGTAATGTAGAGGGCATGTAATGATGAGATGAAATTTAAAAAGTCTCTGTGGCTTATATAAATACATATATACATGAGCACAAGTATACATACATACAATTTTTTTCAACCTGCATAGGAGACGTGTTAAGACAGCCTCAGATTTGCTATATGTAGGTTCACTGTCAAACACCAGAACCCTGTTTGCCATGATCTCTTCAACTATGAAAATACAGGATTAAAAGGAAACAAAAGTTAGTTTTATCTGACCCAAAAACAAAAGGAACCAATGTACTGTAAACATTAATCATGCTTTTTGGCTTAAAAGCTTTTAAAGCTTGGAAAGCATTACAAAACAGACCGTAAAGCAACATTGCTGGCACCAGAGAAACTGTGAACTTCAGAAATGTAATTTTATTTACAAATTTCACTTTCTGCTGCAGCTGAAATGACAAAGCCATTTCTTATTTTCCTAGTCTGAGTTTGCCAGTTGGATAGAAGACTGGTTGCAATATCAGGAGCTTAAATATATTCAAAAATAACTCCAGGCCAAAAAGCAACCTCAGAGTGCTGGAAAAAAAAATTACATCTTCTTTTAAAATTATAAACACTGTTACCATCAAAAATATTATAAAAGTACATTTTCGGTGGTGCTGCTATTTGGAATATGTCAATGATGGTAATACTGATCTAGCTAAAACTTGAAAATGTGATATTTCTTTTAGGGCAGGACAGCATTAGAAAGCCAGTTTATAGCCACTTGTTATAAAATAATTAGTTTTACCTATAATGTTATAAGAGGGGTGAAAAAGAATCAAGTTTGTACCTTTTCCAGAAAGCTGAGGTTGGACTTCAAATTAGAATTTTTAAAAATTAAATGCATCGTATAAGCATTTTTTATAGGAAATTGTTCTCTACTGAGACTGCTTGTTGAAAAACAAGGTTTTGATCAAGTACTTTAGTTATGCCAGCACGTTGCCTTCTAGGGCCTCAATGCTATCTTAAGCAGAATAGATAGAAGTAACATCTTTAACAACTTCCCAACCTCTATCCCTCATGTTCTCCTCCCGAATGACTGGAGATGTCAGTGTGATAGTAACTTGCATTTTGGGTTCCACACATGAATTTAAAATTATTGCTGCTTCTGGGACTGCACACTTGATATCATATTTCTCGGGACTTATTACCTAAATATCAAGAAAAAGAAACTTCTATTAGCATGTGGCCAAGAAAAGTAAAGGGAAGAAAATGGATTTCAACATAGCCGTTTTTAACAGAAAGGCAGAAACGTAATATAATTATATGAAGCAAATACCTGTGTATTCAAAGAAACAACAGTATACACAATTAATACATATATATATGGACTTGCATACTGTTTCCAAATCATTAATGAAAACATACAGCAGCTGCCAAGCGTGCAAATGAGAAAAAAACAACCAAGTGAAATTCATATAAATAAGTAAACTACATAACAAGAACCTTGACAGCATTTGAGATAAATAAAAGCCTCAGTGCCACTTCAAATTCCAGTTGAATGTTTTTCTCATTGGAACACAGGAGCCTTTAAAAAGCACCAAGATGCAGAGGTGGTTCTTCAAGCTTGCAGTTACAAGTTGAGTACTGAGAGTCACATTCTATACTTGGCTATCACAACATCCTCTGATGAGAGCAAAGGACAAGATTAACACTGGGGGAAACAAATAGTAAGAGTAACAAGGTGGTCACTCAGAATTGTTTCTTGTGACTAGATTTAATAACTCTAAATACCCCCAAAAAAAAGCTGTAGGCACCTCTATCGCCTTCTTCCACAAAGTAGAGGGACAAGTGAATTCTCCACAAAGCCAGACCAAGATGTGCAGGTTTAAAGTTTTCTTCTGTTATTTCAAACAAGAGCAAACTCAAGATTATTTTCTAATTATTCTGATCCTGCTAATGCTTCTACCATGCCATGGATTCTGTTGAGCATTTTACCAGACTGCATTGAAGTACTAATGCTGTGAAAAGCATCCTATAGCAATACTAGACAGGCTTTGTTCAGTAGAGAGTACTCAAGCTAAAAACTTTATTCTGTACTTTCATTTATTGGAGAAATACAGCAAATGGTTTATATGAATTTTGCTGAATGGTTTAAGACTACATGTACTTTTTTTTAAGTGCCAATTAAAAAAAAAACACATACAAGACTTAGTTAACTACTTCTGTGACTTCAAAGCACTGACACATACAAACTGGAAACAAGACAAGTACAAAGAGACTGGCATTAATGGAGAACTTTGACCTTCAGGCAGTGCAAGCTTCCTGTAACACCATACAAATTACATCTATCGCTGCTGGTAACTGGATAATAGTCTTTCTTCTGCTCATTTCTATTCCCCAGTTGAAGGAAATCTCTTAAATGATGATTGAAACTACACTGCTAGCATAAGCACCTAGACACTTGTATGGATGTAATATACAGAAAGCAAAACACACAGCATAGTCCCTGAATTCAGACACAGTCAGAAAATGAAAAGAAACTGTACCTGAGCTATGAAATACAGCACAGTCAGCCCTACAGACATTTGACTTGAGGACAGACTTTTACAGTATTTTTACCAAAATTCAGATCCAAAAATCTAAATATTACTTACTGCAAGTTGTTTGGGAAGACTTTCAGCAATAAAACCAAGTAACATCTTTGAAGGCTTCTCAGCACATAACAAAACAAGATTGACATTTCGGTCTCCACGGAGTAACAAACCTTTAGCCAAAACGCCCACCCGTAAAACTCCTTTCAAAGCTCTGTGAATTATAGTTAAAAGCTGCATTTAAAATACTATAAAAATCATAAAACTAAACATGAAGATAGAAAAATTAAATAAAATAGCAGTATTCCATATATTCTTGAAGCCACAGTGACATATGCCATATTAAAATCCGAAGGGAACAGAATTCCTGAAAGCACTGATAACAGTACAAGGAAAAACATAAAATGGCTTCAGAAAGAAGTAATAAAATTCTTAAAACATAATAAGGAAAAAAAATACCTGTCTTTACTGCTGTCTTTTTTGTCATCTCCCTCTTTGCTCTTGCTTTTTTCATGGTCAGTCATATTGTCAGAAACAAGTTTCAAAGCACGCTCAGTAATAGAGACAATTTTTTGGACTGCTTGAAGTTCCTCCTCTGTTGGATATATAGCTGCATGTTTGGTCATCACATAGCGGTCATCAGAGGAATCAGGGCGGCGTAGAGGCTAAACAGATGAAAAAGCACATTTCTGAAATTTGGGTACACAACAGGTAAAGGCAGGTGACTGTTCTGCTCTCATGAGGCCCCACCTGGAGTACTGAATCCAGCTCTGGCAATCCCAACATAAGAAGGATGTGGACCTACTGGAGCAAGTCCAGAGGAGGCCACCAAGATGATCACAGGGCTGGAGCACCTCTCCTAGGAAGACAGGCTGAGAAAACTGGGGCTGTTCAGCCTGGAGAAGAGAAGGCTCTAGGGAGATCTTAGAGCACCTTCCAGTACCTAAAGGGGGCCTACAAGAGAGCTGGAGAGGAACTTTTTACAAGGGCATGTAGTGAAAGGACAAGGGCTTTAAACTGAAAGAGAATAGGTTTACATTAGATATTAGGAATAAATTTTACTGTGAGGGTGGTGAGGCCCTGGAACAGGTTGTCCAGAGAAGTTGTGAATGTGCCATCCCTGGAAGTGTTCAAGCCCAGGTTGGATGTGGCTCTGAGCAACCTGGTCTAGTGGAAGGTGTCCCTGCCCATGGTAGGGGGTTGGAACTAGATGACCTTTAAGGTCCATTCCAAACCAAACTATTCTATAATTCTATTATATACTTTCAAGTTTACAGGTGATGTGTGACCAAAAACCAAACATGGCTAAACAACAGAATATTCAAACCTCAAATTATTGAGATGTAAGGAAACATGAACTGAAGTATCCTTAACAACTTACACTGATCACAATCAATCATATCTGTAAAAAACATGAGATGTATTAAAAAAAAACAAATTGGGAAATCCCAGGATCAAAAGTACCTCCCCAACATAAATATCTATCGTCTTTCTGTTAACTGGGAAATACTTGCATACTGCCGTAAAATAAAGTATCCATGATTGCTTTAATAGAATCACAGAAAAATTCAAATAGAAAGGGACCTCAGGAGGTCCTCTAGTCCAGCCTCCTGTGGAAACCATGGTCATCTATAAGACTATATCATGTTGCTCAGAGCTTCATCCAGTTGATTCTTGAAAACTGCCAAAGAGGGAGCTTCACAACATCTGTGTGGAGAAAAAAAGAAAAAAAAAATCCTGTATTCAGTTTGCACTTTTTTTGTCTCATCTTAAGCTGGTATATCTCACCCTCTCACTGTAAAGAGCCTGGCTCCATTATCTTTATAATGCACAGGTATTAGAAGGCTATTACATCCCACTGAAGCTCTCTTCTCCAGCCTGAACAGGCCCAGATCCCTCAAGTCTCTCCTCACAGGGCACACTCCAGACCCCTGATCCCAGTAGCCACACCTGCTGTAGTTTATCAGAATCTGTCTTGTACTGGAAAGTCCAAAACTGAATGCAGTATTGCAGTTTGGGTCTCATGCAAGTGGATCACTTCCTTTTATCTACTGGTTATGCTTCTATTAATATCACCATGGATGCTATTAGCCTTGCTTGCTGCCAGGGCACATGGTTGGTTCACATTCAGCTTACTACCATCTGCCAAGAACCCCAGATGCCTTTCAGCAGGGCTGCTATCCAGCCCTTCAGTGCAAGCGGTTATGCCCTCCCAAGTGTAGCATTAGGCATTTGTCCTTGCAGAATTCTATAAAGTTCCTGTTGGTCCATTCTTCCAGTCTGTCTAGGTCATGCTGGATAGCAGCCCTACCCTCAAAGGTATCAACTGTTCTCCTTACTCGAACCAATTCAGTTTCATGTCAGCTGCAAACCTGATGAGCACGAACTCACTCCATCACCTTTCAGATCATTGATGAGGTGCTAATGAGACAAATCCCGGAAACACATGCAGCACTGCACTTGTTTACTGACCTCCAGGTAGAGTATGGCCCACCACTAAACCATTATCCTCTGGGACTGATGATCCAACCACTTTTTATCCATACATTTGTCCAAAATTAGATAAATAAAAGTATAATGCAATTAAATAAGAAGTAGTACACAAATCCAGAGTGACTTGTATTTCAGAAGAAACAATATTTGTCTTCAAGGCATCCTTTTGTCATATAAGTGGGCTTATTTTGAAAGCGGTCCAACTATAGAGTTTCATTAGTATTTAATTTTTTCTTCACTTTTCTATATGCTTTATTAAGAAACGCTGGAGACAACTGAAGTAGCACTGAATAATTTATAGTTCTTAACTGTGCCTCTTGGTAAGCATTTTCTTCTTTCTTTTTTTCCCCTCAAGCTAAGAAACTCACGGCTGGTCCTTGGGGCTGAGGAGGCATTCCTGGTCTAACTCCCAGCAGGCCTAGAGATCCTGGAGGACCATGAGGATATCCTCCATCTGGTATTCTGCGACGGTCATCCCAGTGATGCTGCTCTTCCTCCATTCTCCTCCAGTACATGTCCTCTTCATATCGCCTGAAGTACATCAAAATGTCCTCTTTATATAGCAGTTAATACTTCCAAACATTCTAAATAAATTCTTGGATGTTCTCACTAACTCATTTCTAGTAATCAAGAACAAATACCAATGAACTCCAGAGGGTACCTAAAATGAATGGTTATTTTGAAAGCAGGTCTGAATTCATAGTGAATAATTCTAGTGAGTCTACATTTCTCAGAGATTGAACCCAAAACAAAACAAAACAAACCCTGAGGGATAATGACAACTTAATTTAAAACAAGACAGTATAGAGCTCCCAAAACAAGTATTTAAAATAAGTAATTACAGAAGAAGAGTTAGTTTTAGATAATCTGACTGCAACTTTCTCTCATTTGCTGATAAAACAGAATTCATTACCTCATTTCCATCCTCCAGCGTTCTTCCTCTTCTCGCCTTCTCCAGTATTCTTCTTTCTGCATCTGTTTCCTCATCTTCTCTTCTTGAATTTTTCTTGCTCGAATACTGGGCTTTACTTCTACTTGTAAATCTGGGTTTACTTTTTTCTAGTTCAGAAAAATAACAAATGAAATGTTGGTTTGCCTCTTATCATCTCAAGGTTATGGAGTTCTTCTGACATGTTTAGCACACACTACTGGTCTATGATAAAATCAAGGGGAGTAAAATGCAGTTTTAGAACCACACTGAACAAACAGATGAAGAAAAATCTGTGTCTGGTATTTTAAAGGAAAGAAACAGCAATGTACTACATATAGCATGAATTCCTTTTTCAGCTATGTGAGAACAAAACTATCTAAAATTAAAATGCTACATGAAATACTAAGTAATTTGCTGTTCATTATGTAGCAGGATGATTACAATACAGACTGAAAAAAAACCATTTCATCTTAACTACAGTGTGCTTCCTGATGCCCTGTTCCTGAAGGGTCCCTCATACTGGAGCATAATCATAAGACACTAAATACATTTTTCTGGCAATTTTTTCCTCTTCTTTCATCCCTTTCATGATTATGCAGGCCCATTGTATCTCCTGTGACCACAGTAAATTCTTTTTATATAATCTTAATAATAATGAAAATGCACACCATGTATCACTATAGGTGTCTCGCCATTCATGACTAAAATGTCTGCAAATACTTGTTTCTCAAATGTCTCCATAAGGGGTTTATGTGGTTTATCCTGCCAAAAACATTGACCCTTTGAAATTTACGGTAAGCAACAAAGCACCTACTATTGCTTGCACACACTGTACAATATTTTAATGTTGGAAAAAAAATGCCTGAAAGCAATGTTCAAAATGTTTAAAGCAACACCCAAACCAAAATGCAGTTTCAGTCTGCATTACAACTTTAAAGACTATACTCCCTCAGAAATATATTTCTCTATCTTTTTTTATATGCTGTTTAGTCAGAGCACCTACTTCTGACTAGTCTTTAAATATAAGAACATGTAATCAGCCAGCTGACATCTGGTAGACTTCCAGATAAAAGTATTAGCATTTTTACCAACCTTATACTGAAGTCTGTGCCGCCTCCCTTTTAAGTGCATCTCTTTGGCATTAGGATCATTAAAACTGCATTCACAAAGTTTACAGTGAAAGCGGATCACCTTTCCTTCATCATTTCTTACCTGGAAAATAAAAGTTATAAAACACATTTACTTTTTTTTTTAACAAAAGCAGATTTAAAAATTAATCAAATTCAGTGACACTGGATAATGTCTACCCATCTCAAAACATGCTAAAAACTTCACACAGGAACTGAAAAAAGGCAAAATAGAACTTTCAATTCTGACAGACACGCCATGGTGTTTGGTAAGGAACAAAGTTCTTCAACAGCTTTAAACTTGAGCCCGAACATAATGAGTCGAATAATTACAAACTATGAAAAATTTGCATCATATTTCATCCACATATCTCATTCCACCAACATGAAGAATGCCCCACTGAGGTCAAAAGAAACATGCACAGTACAAAAATGTAAACATATGCACAAGCCTTTGCAGGTTCAGTGCCTTGTCACTCTTATCTTCAAGAAGGACCCAGGGAATTACAGGCCAGTTAGCCTCACCTCAATCCCTGAGAAGGTGATGGAGCACCTAATTCTTGACACCAGTTCCAGGCACATTAAGGACAAGAAAATCATCATCAGTAGTCAGCATGGCTTCACCAAGGGAAAGTCATGCTTGATCAACTTGATAAACTTCTGCAATGAAGTGACTGGCCTGGTAGATGAGGGGAGAGCAGTTGATGTTGTCTACCTGGACTTCAGTAAGGCCTTTGACACAGTCTCACCATAATATCCTCATAGACTAACTGTTCATGTAAGGGCTGGATAAACATACAGTGAGGTGGATCAAAAGCTGGCTGAATGGCAAAGCCCAGAGGGTGGTGATCAGTAGAATGAAATTTAGTTGAAGGCCAGTAGCTAGCAGTGTATCCCAGGGCTCAATGTTGGGTCCAATTCTGTTTAACATATTCATTATTGATCTGGTGATTGGGCCGAGTGCACCCTCAACAAGTTTGCTTATGACACAAAACTGAACGCAGTGGCTGATATGCCAGAGGGTTGAGCTGCTGTCCAGAGAGATCTCAACAGGCTGGAGAAACGGGCTAACAGGAACCTTGTGAAGTTCAACAGGGAGAAGTACAAAGTCCTGCATCTGGGGAGGAACAGCCTCATGTGCCAATATATGCTGGGGGCCACCCAACTGGAAAGCAGATTGACAGAAAAGGCCCTGGGGGTCCTGGTGAACACTAAGTTAAACTTGAGTCAACAATGTGCCCTTGCTACAAAGGCGGCAAATGGCATCCCAGGCTGCATTCAACAAAGTATTGCTAGCAGGTTGAGAGAGCTAATCGTTCCTCTCTAACTCAGCAGTGGTGAGGTCACACCTGGAGTCTTGTGTCCAGTTCTGGGCTCCCCAGTGCAAGAGAGACATGGACATAGTAGAGAGAGTCCAATGAAAGGCCACAAAGATGATGAAGGGACTAGAACCTCTCTCCATATAATAGTTAAAAAATAATCCATGTTTTCATATCAATACCTCCTCCACATAGTCATGGCCCACTGGCTGGACATCACTTTGCAAGGCAGCAAGAGTCGTAGATGTCACTGGTTCAGCTGCTGTGTCTGGTTTTACTTCCTGTGTTTGTATTGTAGCAGCAGTTGTTGCTTTAACACTTTCAGCTGATTTCATTTCTTCCAGTTTACTTCCTGTTGTCTGAAGTTTATTACCACCTACAAATCAAAAAAGTTAAATCTCTAACTTTCATAAAATGAGAATTATACATGATGTGCAAACTGAAGAGTTTATTTGCAAGTATCAGTGTTCTGGTCAAAGCATTATCAGTCTTAATTTTAGTTAAACTAAACATTTTTAAATACTATTAAAGTTTTTTTTAAAAAGCTAAGCAAAAACTTATTTAAAAACCTAGTTTTTTATTTTAGCAAGAAATCTTTTGCTTTATATAGTTGTAATTGTAATTTTCATGCTTTTTCAAGAGATAGGACTGAATGGGAACAACTCAGCAAATATATTTTAAATTTTTTGTCATCAGATTTGTTTTCTTTTTGCAAATAGATCCAAGAAAGTACAAACATTAAAAGGTTTTGAGGGACTAAAAAAGACAGCATACTTTCAGTGTTGCAACTGCATAGATCTTTCCTTTGAGAGCAAGTTAGCTTACTATTGAACAACTGCTTTCTGTCTCTAAATGTCTGTCATGCTTATTTCATAAGTTTCCACTGTTAAATTTCCAGTGTTACAATAATGTTTCAGTTTCCCAGCTACCAACTGCCAATCTACTGCAGGCTGTGTTAACAGGCCAGGCTGTGAACTGAGATTAGAAGCAACTGGACTATAATCTGCAGTACTCCAGCAGGTACTACAGAAGAAACCAAAGGTGGGAGGCTTTTTCTGAAGGTGGGAGAAGCCTCCAGGAGAGGTCAGGTGAAGACAAAAGGGCAGAAAACAGTATAAACTGTGAAGCAAAATTTTGATACACATTCTTATTTTCCCCATTAGTAATAATTCTCGTAAACACAACAGAATTACTCATGCAGAAGTTAATTAAATATATTTGTACTTGTTGCACTAAAATATTTTTTAAAACTATCGAATAGGTTAGGTTTAAAATAAAGACTGACTTCTGTACTTGCCAACAAAGTTTATTTTTGGTGGAGATATTTTCTTTACAGCTATATTAGCAGCGGTTGAAGATGTTTTGTTGTTGGACACAATGTTAAGTGGTGCGTTTGCCGTGGGAGTAAGAATTTTCACTGTAGAGGATGCGACAGAGGAGTTCACAGTACTGCTGCTAGTTGCTATATTTGAAGCAGAAGCAGTTGGTTTAGAAGCAGATGTGGATGTTGAAGTTGCAGCTTGGGTAACCACATTTGGTTCAGTTGATGGAATAGGTTTGCCAAGTTTTGTATGCAACTTTACTACCTATAAAAATAACAAGAAATTAATAATATTATCTCCCTGGGGTTGCTATAAAAAATTGAACTAGTTATAGGTTATTGAAGCTTTAACAGAAACATCAATATCACCAGTGATATTGATATTTTTTATTTTATTTCAAAGTGATTGCCTCTTTACTAAAAGCAATCTCAGGAGGAAAAGAAAGGGACATGCAAAAGTTCTTATCGTCTGTAATGAGGAAATGGTTAATATTTATCTCAGGTTGCTTATTTCCCCTAGAAATTCAGACATTTACTCCAAAAGCTGTGTAGATGAGAACAGAAAGTCAATAAATTCACAAGCCAGTAAAACTCACAAAACAGTTTGGGCAAAATGTTTCCAACGCGACTATTTTGTTGCCTGGTTGCTTTTTATTCTCCCTCCAAAAACTGTAGTACGTTGAACTATTTTAGTTATTTTAGTTCCAAATAATATTTGTAAATAAGTTATTTAATTCAGATTCAACACTCTCTCTTTTCATCACTACATTTTAAGAATATTTATAGACTTTCCAGGTTACCTAGCAAAATGGAAGATATTCCTTGGACAAAGGCTTTCTTTTCTTTTTGTTAAAGCACATCTGCAGAAAGAGTTAAGGAGGATGCAAAAGGCATATTTCAGAGCTCTTTATCTCCTTGAAAGTTAAGAGGTATGTGCTTATTCTTAGAAGTAATAAGCAGAGGCCTTTTTACAACACACTTGAGATAGAATAATACTTCTTTTTGGTGACAGCTAACCATCACCTGAAAAAGCAATACATGTAGTCCATAAGAACAAAACATGCAGAATGAAACCTGGAGACTGGGTTTGAAAGTAGCAGTAAAAAAAATGCAAATCTGCTAGCTATGTCTTTAATGCAAATACATGTACACAATCAGGTTCAACAAGGTGAAATACCAGATCCTGCACTTGGGTCACAACAACCCCCTGCAGCGCTACAGGCTTGGGGAAGAGCAGGTGGAAAGATGGAATAGGACCAAGGAGTGTTGGCCAACAGCCAGCTGAACATGAGCCAGCATGTGCCCAGGTGGTCAAGATGGCCAATGACATCCTGGCCTGTAACAGAAATAGTGCAGTCAGCAGGACTAGGGAAGTGACTGTCCCTTTGTACTTGGCACTGGTGAGGCCACACCTTGAATCCTGTGTTCAGTTTTGGGTCCCTCAAAACCAGACAGATGTTGAGGTGGTAGAGTGCATCCAAATAAGGGCAACAAAACTGGTAAAAGGTCTAGAGCACAAGTCCTATGAGGAGCGGCTGAGGGAGCTGGGGCTGTTTAGCCGGAAGAAAAGGAGGCTCAGATGAGACCTTATCACTCTCTACAGCTACCTAAAAGGAGGCTACAGCCAGGTGGGTGTTGGTCTCTTCTCCCATGTAGCAAGAACTAGGACAGGAGGAAATGGCCTCGAGTTGTGCCGGGGGAGGTTTAGATTGGATATTAGGAAAAATTTCTTCAAGGAAAGGGTTGTCAAGCATTGGAAGAGGCTACCCAGGGAAGTGGCTGAGCTACCATCCCTGGAGGGATTTAAAAGTCATGAAAGACATGTAGATGTGGTGCTTAGGGACATGGTTTAGTGGTGGACTTGGCAGTGTTAGTTTAACAGTTGGAGTCAATGATCTTAGAGGGCTTCTACACCCTAAATAATTCTATGATATGCACACAAGTGTATACATACACTTCTTAGTTTTTTATTCTTATTTTAAGCATGTTCCTCATCAGAATACAGACATATTAATGTCACGTAATATTACAAATTTAAGTTCAAGAAACTCTTCCAGATTACTTTTTTCCCACTAGAATGCACAAGATTCTTCGGTGTACCAAAGAAAGAGTCCTTTGAGATTTCATTTTTACACTGATGACAACCTTAGTATTAGTTAGCAACTATCTATGAGGAAGAGAAAAGGACATCCAAATATACAAAGATAATATATTATCGTACTCCATATACCTATGGAGTTATTGGGCACAACCCAAAAATTTAATGACTCAGCTTCATTAATGAAAGAACAAACACTAGGCAAATCTATATAAATGATAATTTTTGTTCTTCTACTAACAAAAAAAAATTTGGAAAATTATTTTAAATTTGCTATGAGATTTATTTACTTGAATAGGAATGATATTACTGATGCCACTTTGTAGTGTTCTGAGATACAAAGGTCTATAAAAGCTTAATATTCTTACTTTGTTACTTACATTAATAATTCCACAGCTTTGAGGAAAATCTGTAATATGGGTGATGAAGAGAGACAGGGAAGACTTTGAGATGATCAAAGAATCTGATTTTATTGTGGGATACAAATGCTTATATAGTATTTTAGGAAGGCTAGTAATGTTTTACTACAATGATTGGGTTAAAAATCGCATAAATAAACTAATGCATTTTACAATATCTCTTGCTTGCAGAATTTGATGTAATTTTCTTTTTCCAGTAAATCCGTCTGATTTAATCTTCTTGCAATCTTGATTTAATTCTCAAAGTTCTGTTTGGTCTTGCCAAGGCATTTTATTTATCAAATCTCTTATGTTAATAAGGTCCAAAGTACGCACTGTTTTTTGTACCCCAATACTGTAATATCTAAACACGCATTCTACACTGCGCTATTCCATTTCTTGTCATATGACCAAATTTAGAACACAGGTCACAGGGGTTCACAGTGCAGCTCGCAGTCTTTATTCTAAAATGTTCACCTAACTGCACACAGACAACAGGGAAAGCATGCTTACCAAAACTCTTTAAACATACTCATAAAATCTACTACAGGACATTGTTCCTTGTTTCCATATGCCTTTTTTTTTTTTTTGCAAGAAATACCAAAAAGTGATACATAATAATCTCATTCCTTGGCACTGACTCAGTTTACAGTATTTCAAAGCACAGAGCACTTCACAGTGCCAAATAAGAATGTCAAGACAAGTCTTGAAAAGTGTTAGGGGGCACAAGCATGCTACTGCATGTCCTCATTGACACTTTTCCCCATCTTGCTCTATACCTTCTTCCTACAATTTACATACCTTTCCCAATATATCCTCTTCTCCTTGATGCTCTGGCAATATGTTTTCCCCCTTTCTCCCAACAAGGCCCTTGTAATAGTGAGCTTAAAGATAATTTTGAAACAAAAAGCAGAACTGTCTTTAAACAAAATTCTAATTATATTCTTTCTGCGTATTTTCTCCTAAGATGAGAAAAATTATGGGAAGAAATATATGACTGACTTGTATAATATAGATGAGAGAAAGTTCTTACTTTCTGATGTTTGGCTCCACGGATATGGGCAGCGTAAGCATCTGCTCCTGTACAAGACACATCACAAAGCTCACAGCGCAACTGATTCTGAGTTCCACGAGCAGTACTGTTGTTATTGGTGTTCTGGGAAGCTTTTAATGCTGCTTCTTTCTTTTTGTGTTTCTGGCCTTCTAAGTGTTCTTTATAAGTCTGTTTAAATAAAAAACACACACAGCTGGTTTTGAACTGTTTGTTCATCATTCATGTGTATACATGTAATATAGAGCATAGCATAAAACACGTTTTGTATGAAAAATACTTCCTACACTGAACATTGCTTCCCTATGACATGTTTTAAGGCATAAGCAGGCCACTTCCAAAACCAAGATATTTTCTTCACCACCAGGATTCCACTCTTGGGTAATACAAAATGGTCTTTACTCCTCTACCTTCTCACTTCCTCAGTCAAGTACTGGTCAACATATATTACCATTGAAAGCCTGATAAGATCAGAAAACTGTCTCAGTTGCATTTTCCTACACTGTATTGAATTATTCTTGATTTTTAATTTTCCTCAAACTGCAAGACCACAGTTATTAAATGTATCCACATAACTAAAAAAGCAAATTCAAAAAAAGGTAGCGCATAAATAAAGCTACGCTGAAAATAAAATACAGAAGTTGCTATTTGTTCCTATACTAACACTGGCAATCTATGGAGCAGACAGGGTGGAAAATAATGACTAATTTACCTAAAGAGTGAGAACTGTTTTGCCAAACATACACACAAGCATTTCATTAATCAATATCTACTTTTTATGCACTTGTATCCCCTTTGAAAATAAACTGGGATGCTGGAATAAAATGAATACATTTTCAGGACTACCATTGCATTCGTTTAACACAATATGGCTTTCAGTGGGGGCAGAGGAACCCACAGAGGCTGCTTCTGAGAGAGAAGCTCCTCAAAACTTCGATGTCCAGTAGAGCAAATCCCTGAAGACTCTGACAATGGACATATTGGCTGGCCCAATTATAGAAGTTAGTAACGCCTCTGTGATGACATATTTAAAAACAAAAAAACATGTGCAAGCTCTCTTTCTTCCTCCCCTCAGAGGGGTGGTGAGGGGGCCGCCAGGCCCCTTCCTGGTGTGACTGGGACTCTTTTTGGCGTGGCCACTGAGGCCGTGCTGCTGGGGCACCATCCCAGCGCCGCAAGCAGCCACGGGGCCGAGACCATGTGGCCATGTGGCCAGTGCCCAGAGCGCTCATGCGGCCGAGGGCGGCTGCCGCCATCCTGGCGCCGGGAATGGCCGCATGGCCGGGATCAGTGCAGCTGGGGTGGTGCCACGCAGCAGCTGCCATCTCAGCATGGCTCACAATGAACTTTACTTGCTTAGACACTTTTAGCCCAGCCATGCTGCAAACAGGAGGGCAGAAGCAGCAGCAGCTTTTCCTTTTCGGCCCCCCACATGAGGACAGGCGCTGACTGGAACTGGCAGCCAGAGCAGCTCATGCGATGCTAGCGGGGACCACGTGACCAACAGTGAAAGGCATAGCAAGCAATTCTCCAATGTGGAGCCTAGACGGGCTCAACCTTTCAGCGCTGCGGAACTCTATAAAAACTTTTCAATTGATAGAACTTGAGAACAAATGAACCTATGGACACCAATTTTCTCCCAAGTCAAAGAAAAGGAAAAGGTGAAGACACATGAGGAGAACAACATGGTGACACTATGGTCGGTGAAAAATGAGGGAGGAGGAGGAGGTGCTCCGGGCATTGGAGGTGAGATTCTTCTGCAAGCCATGGTGAGGACTATAATACAACAAACAGGGTTTTTTCCCTGTAATTCATGAAGTGCATGGGGGATATGTAGAAGTCTACTCGCAGCCTGTGAGAAAAGATATGCTGGAGCGTGTGGATGCTGAAAAGCTGTAATTTAGTGACAAACCTGAACATAGAGAGAGGACCCTTGCTTCCAGGAATAGAGGAAGAGGACCCTTGCTTCCAAACTAGAACAGCTCATCCTTAAAAGACTATATCCCATGAACTAAATGACCCATGCAAACAGTTGTGGGAAGACTTTTTGCCTGTGGGAAGGACTCATGTTGCAGCAGGTTGGGAAGGACTGCTACTTATGAAAATTAGAACCATGTTGGAGAAGTTCACAGAGAACTGTCTCCTGTGGGAAGGACCCCATGGCACAGCACTCCTCTCCCTAAGCGAACTGAAGAAATATTTTTAGAAATGACAAACTGACTAAAAACCCCATGTTTTGTCTCCCTGCACTGTTGGTGGGAAGGAAAGGGGGGGAGGGGAGGGGGAAAGGTGTTCTAAAGGTTTATTTTAGTTCTCATTATCCTCTTTTATTTCTGTTAATAATTTTTTCTTTATACCTTTTAAGTTTTGAGCCTGTTTTGCCCTTAGAATGTTTTCTCCTAATTCTTATCTCACCCTGCGATCCTTTTAGTTTTTCTTTCCCCCTCCTCTGCTCAACTATAGCAGAGGAGAATGAGTGAATGGTTTTTGTGGGTGCCTGGCTTCTAGCCAGTGTCAAACCGTGACAATCATTCACAAAGTTTTGAAAAAAGTATTTTCTAAGAAGTTTGCTATGTTAAAAAGAAAATAAAATTCAAAGTTTAGAATACTTCTGGAGTCCAAAGCACAGCTGAAGCTTCTCTGTCCAAGCTAAGGGGATGCATCTTTTTGTCTTCTCATATGGCCTCTTTCTGTCATAGCATACATTTTCATTTAATTATTCATTTAGTATAAGTATAGAATCAGGTCTTTAAAAATTAACAAATATTCTTAAAGGGGCCATTTTTTTAGCTGAAAAAAATTATGACTAAAGCATATAGCAGGATATTACATAATACAGGTACCTGTGGTCCAGCACAGCTGATCTTGCAAACATCACAGTAGTGGATCTGGGGTGGTTTGGGAGGTTGCTTTGGTTTCAGTTGCTTATTTTGGAATGGTATCTTTTTAGTAAAGGTGGGCCCTGTCCAAGCAGCTGTTGCAGCAGCAGCAGCTGCTGCCGCTGCCTGTTTCTGCTGCTGCTGCTGCTGGTAATACGATGATGCAGCTGAATATACTGCAGCTTCATAGCCAGAATAAGAGGTACCTCAAAGATTAAAATAAAATAAATGTTACATCACTGTACATCATGTTAAATTACATAATACACTAATTCCAAGCATATTGCATAATAGAGTATGATATAAAAGAGTTATTGAGATCTTGTCAGGCAGTCTGAATTTTTCTTGATGTTTCACAGTACACAAATACATAGCATTCCATTTGTATCGGGAGTCTATTTAATTTTAGACAAAACTTTGCAGACACACTGTTCTGTTAAATATATCAAAGCATCCCTAAAGAATATGTGAAATTTCCTGGTACATCTGGTAAGACTGAGTATGATGCAACAAGAATTTTAATAAAAGATTTATCAAAGGTCACTTGAAATAAGCAGTCTTCCAGAGCCAGATTAACTGTTCAAGTTCCAAACAGAAAAGGACAGATATTATGTAGACTAAGGGAAAAAAAAATAAAAGAAGATAAAAGTTAGAATGTAATAGCATTAGCTGTTCTATTTCAAATGAGTTGCAGCACACCCTGTCTAGACACTCCTTGATTTCTAGTATCAAACTTCAGTAAATGAAGGAAACTGGGCTTTCATACCTTTTGAGCCAGTTTTCCCATAAACTTTATAGATCTACTCATTCAACTATTTTAATCCTCTAATCAAGCTCTGTTTCGATGAAGTCTTACAATCCCTTTTTAAACTGAAAACAAACTAAAACAAATAGTTCAAGGTAGCTATAACATGCCAGTTGATTACCATCTGGCCATAAAATTAACATCTTCTCACCTTTAACTACTTTTTGGATTTCTAATGTTTGAAGGAAAGTTTTTCTTTGTAGCACCCATTCTCCTCCCATCTTGGGTCAAGACAACCCAAACTTAAAAAATTTATATTTGACTGCTTCTCCTTGTCTCTGTAATTGCTGCTTGATGGCAGCATGCTCCAAATTTCCCAAGATTATATTTGTATTTCCATATTTTTTCTATCCCCCATCTTTTCTCTCCAAACTTCACAGTAAATCACAAAATATTTGTGCATGTAGTAATGCCAACACTCTGTATATTCTTACATGGAACAAAATAGGTACATACAAGCATCAAACCTCTTTTAGAGATACATAAAAATATTTTACCATTATTATGATTTAACTGGCTGATATTTCTCTATAGACTATGAAGTAATTGAACATAAACTGCTAAAATGCTGAGTATTTAAATCCTCTCCTGTAACAAATGCAAAGATCCCAGCAATATAATATGCAAAATTCTTACCAGAGTAAGTAACCGCTGTTGTACTGTATGTTGCACTTTGAGTATAGGATGGAACAACAGTAGCTGCAGCTGCTACTGGCTGCACAGTAGAAGATACTGGATATATAGAAAATGTAGTTGTTGCTGGACTTGGGGTTGCAGGTTTTATAGCTGTCACTTGTCGTGTTTGCTGGGCTTGGGTATACTGAGTTGCCCCTTGGCTATATCCTGCTTTTGGAGCTAATTAGGATAGAAAATAGAAATGTACAAACATTGATATGCTTTAGCTGAATGAAATGCAAAGCATATTAAGCGATACTTAATGATATGCTAGGGAATAAACACATTAACAAGTGGGTTTTGTTTTAGTTTGGTTGGGTTTTGCCTTTTTTTGATTGGGTATTGTTTGGTTTTTTTACAGTAATGGTTATGCTTCAGCTACCATATATCTCACAATGATTAATCACATCGAAGTTCACACTAGCAAGCCTCAGATTTATTTATGTATTTTTAACTGTGCTGCCATTTTTTTAAACAACCTTCTCCTTCAATGATTTCACTGGAGTACACACTAAACCAAAGTACATCTAAACTTGGCTATTATTTCTAATTGTAGTAAAAAAAAAGTAAATAGGATTTATGTTTTGTAGCATTTGTGATATCGATAATTAAAGAACTATATACATTAACTGAAGAATTTTTTTAAAGTCTTTCTAACCAAGTTAGCATCTGAAACCAACACTGACTTTTTCAACCTATTTCAGCAAAAATTTTTGCCTAGAAGTATGTTTTGAGTGTATTAATAACAATCCAAACCTCAAAGATAGTTACTTATGGCAATGTCACAATAATGTTCAAGTTCTAGATGCATCAAGTTTTTTCTACATATTGACAGGGATTACATGTCAAAACAATAAATAAATCTGATAATATGAAATCATCAAAGATATGTTTTAAGCTATTAAAATAGTATATAGACTGTATATAACGACAGGAGTTAATTCATGCCACCTACCTGTCTGGTAGTATGACTCAGCCACTGAAGGCTGAGGCTGTGCAGCAGCAGCCACAGCCGCAGCAGTTGCTGTTGGTTGTTGATAATATTGTTTGCTGTCATAAGCTACAGCTGGGGCAGTAGATCGAACATAAGAATAGGAATCCTAAAAATTCAAAAAAGAAAACCCATCAAATTTCTCCTTAACTATATATCTGGAATAATAAAAATCATTAGCAGAGTCAAAGATTTTTCTTCTATTCTACTTAAGTAGATTTAAAATATATTTACAGATACATTATATACCAATATATGTATTAAAAAAATTAAATTTATGTTTACAGATACTTCAGGCCTGAAGACAAGCCTGAATGGTCTTTTTCAGACATAATAGAGGAGTTGATCTCATGCTATTAAACTACTTTTCCCCTTCCAAATTATTTTTGTTACCAAAAAGCAGCTCAGTGCACACTAGTCTTTCATAATTACTATATCAGACTGCATTCCTGTAAAATACGAAGGAAAAAACCCACCACAGATCTCCACAAACCACAATATATTCACAAGTTTAAAAACATGGAACCACGGCTTGGCCCTCCCTGCGACAGGAAGAGCCACCAGAAAAAAAATATCAAGGAGGTCCTATATTTTTCCCTTTGGGCAGGTAGAAGGCAGTAGCTCAAAGAAAAGGGGTGAATGGAGGCAAGTCCTCGCTCGGGGCAGCAGGTGAATCCCCTCCTTGCCCACCTCACCCTCCCAGGTGCCTCTGTACAATAGGTACAAAGATGTAGAAGGTCAGTCAAAGTATGATGAGGATAGAGGTCCATCTATGCCAGAGGTGTTGCCAGAATCAGAAAGGCCTACCCTCTGTATAACAACCACCTCCATGAGGAAAAGACAGGTTGCAGCTGTAGGCAGTTGCCTTCTAAGGTGAACAGAGGGTACAATATGCTAGATGGATCCTCCTCTTAAGGAAGTGTGCTGCCTCCCTGGGGCCTGGGTTAAAGACATGACTGGGAAAGTTCTCTAGCCTGGTACAGCCCTCAGAATACTACCCATTATTGGTCTTCCACATGGGTGGTGATGAAATCACAATATGTAATCCAAGGGCGATCAAAAGAGACTTCAGAGCCTTGGGATAGCTGGTAAGGGAATATGGAGCACAGGTTATTTTCTCCTCTATCCTCCCAGTTGTGGGCAGAGACGTTGGAAGAAACAGATGAACCCAGTCTAATACATGGCTCTATGGCTGGTGTCACTGCCACAATTTCACGTGTTTGTATAATGGAATGGCCTACATGACACAAGGCATGCTGGAATCAGATGGGATTCCCCTTTTTCAAAAGAGAAAGAGGGTCTTTGCTCAGGAACTAGTAGCACTCATTGATATAGAGCTTTAAACCAGACATGACGGTGGGACAACACATCAAGATTAGAGGGATGGAGTGGTAGCGAGGGCCTTCAGCCAGTGACTGAGATGTGCTAGCCACACTGAAGCACACCTGAAGACTTACAGAGATGAGCCAGGGGCTCCTGAGGTAATAGAAGTCACTAGAGAAACACCTCAGAGGAGAGGTGTTCCTATAAAAAAGGTGATATACTGACAGCCCAGCTGAGATGCCTTTACACCAATGCACGCAGCATGGGCAACAAACAGGAGTTGGAAGTCTCCATGCTGCTACAAAGCTACAACCTTGTTGTCATTACTGAAACTTGGTGGGACAAATCCCATGACTGGAGTGTGGTTATTGATGGCTACAGACTGTTCAGAAAGGACAGAGATAAAAAGAGGGGTGGAGGGGTTTCCCCTTTTGTCAAGAAATGGATAGATTATGAAGAGCTGTCTCTGAAGAACAGCCATGAGAAGGTTGAAAGCTTATAAGTGAGAAATAGAGACAGAGCTGAAAAAGGGAACCCTGTGGTTGGAGTTTACTACAGGCCGCTCAATCAGGAGAAGCCTATTGACAAAGCCTTTTTGCTCCAGCTACAGAAGACATCGCAATCACAGGTTCTTGTCCTGCTGGGGGGTTTCAACCACTCTGACATCTGCTGGGAAAGTAGCACAGCGAGCTGTAGGCAATCCAGGAGACTTCTGAAATGCATGGAGGATAACTTCTTAAGCCAGCTAATAGACAGCACTACCAGAGGGGATGCAATACTGGAACTGATGGTCACCAATGTAAGTGAGCTAATGAGGGTCATCAAGATTGGAGGCAGCCTGGGCTGCAGCGATCATGCACTCATAGAATTTGCAGTCCTGAGGAATATGGGTCAGGCTGAGTCAAGACCCAGAATTTTGGGAAAATAAGCTTCCAGCTGTTCAAGGAGTTAGTCAATAGGATCCCCCTGAGAAACTGCCCTCAGGGCCAAGGAGCAGAACAGAGCTGGCAGATCTTTAAGGAAGTCTTCCATTGAGCAAAGAGAGCTTGCAATCCCCCAGCACAAGTCAGGCAAAGAAGGCAAGAGACCAGCATGGCTGAGTCAAACTAAAGGGCAAGAGGGAAATGCACAGGCAGTGGAATCAAGAACAGGTGTCCTGGAAAGCATATAGAGACACCGGTTGTGTCAGGATGATGCGTGGAAGACCAAGGTGCAGCAGGAGCTGAACTTGACAAAGGAGGCAAAGAATAACAGGAAGGACTTCTACAGGTATGTCAGCCAGAAGAGGAAGGTCAAAGATGATGTACCACTCCTGATAAGCAAGACTGGCAAACTCTCAATAATAATGAGGAAAAGGCTGAGGTACTCAACAGCTTTTTTGACTCGGTCTTCAATGGCAACCTTTCTTCCCACACTTCTCAAGTGGATAGACTGCGAGACAGACTGGGAGAGCTAAGTCCCTCCCACTGTAAGAGAAGATCAGGTTCATGACCACCAAGCCATTCTCCATCGTATTTGAAAAGTCATGGCTGTCATGTGAAGTCCCAGGAAACTGAAAAAAGGGAAACCTTGAACCCATCTTAAAAAGGGTAGAAATGAAGACCCTGGGAACTACAGCCCTGTCAGCATCACATCTGTGCCTGAGAAGATCCTGGAACAGATCCTCTTAGAAGCTCTGCTAAGGCACATGGAGGACAGGGAGGTGATTCAGGACAATCAGCATGGCTTCACCAAGGGCAAGTCTGACGAACCTAGTGGCCATCTACGATGGAGTGACTCCATCAGTGGACAAGGGAAGGGCTACAGATATCCTTTATTTAGACTTCTGTAAAGCCTTTGACATAGTCCCCCACAACATCCTTCTCTCTCAGTTGGAGAGAGGATTCGATGGGTGGGCTGTTCAGTGGATAAGGAATTGCTTGGATGGTTGCATCCAGAGTGTATCTGTCAACAGCTCAGTGTCCCAATGGACATTGGTGACAAGTGGTGTCACTCCATGGTTCATATTGGGACCCAGTGCTATTCAATGTCTTCATCAATGACATAGATGAAAGGATCGAGTGCACCCTTGGCAAGTTTGCAGATGGCACCAAGCTGAGCAGTACAGTTGACATTCCTGAAGGATGGGATGCCATCCAGAGCAACCTGGACAAGCCCAAGATGTGGCCCATGGGAAACTCATGAGGTTCAACAAGACTAAGTGCAAGGTGCTGCACCTGGGTCTGGGCAATCTCTTGTATCAATACAGGGTAGGGAATGAAGAAATTGAGAGCAGCCCTGCCAAGGACTTGGGGGTGCTGGTGAATGAAATCATAGAATCATTACGGTTAGAAAAGACCTCTAAGATCACCAGGACCAACAGTCAACTGAGCACTACCACCATGTTCACTACTAAACCATATCCACACATTTTTTGAACATTTCCAGGAATGGTGACTCCACCACTTCCCGGGGCAGTCTGTTCCAGTGCTTTAGAACCATTCCCATAAAGAAATTTTTCCTAATATCCAAATTAAACCTCCCCTGGTGCAACTTGAGGCCATTTCCTTTTGTATTGTCACTTGTTACTTGTGAAATGAGACTGAGACCCACCTCACTACAACCTCTTTTCAGAGCAGTAAGATCTCCCCTCAGCCTCTTCTCCAGGCTACGCAACCCTAGCTCCCTCAGCCACTCCTCAGAAGACTTATGTTCCAGACCCTTCACCATTTTCACTGCCCTTCTTTGGACACACTCCAGTGCCTCAATGTCTTTCTTGTAGTATTTTTCTTTAATTTAGGGGACTATTATCTATCTGAATGCATCTAATAACTGACTAGTTTAGCAACCTTGTAATTATGTGTAAACATGCTACTGGAAAGACTCCTACATTTTGGTTCATTACCATATGTAACAAAGTTCAAAGCCCTACAAAGGAATTAATAACATACAGCAACAGTATAGTAGCTTTAAACAAATAAAAATGCAAATTAGAGTCTAGATAATGTAACAAAAAAAGCTGCTAAAAATACAAATAAAGCTCACATTTCTAATAGGAAACTACCTGGCCATGTAAAACTGCTCATCTTTCTGCATCTAAGCTGTCTGAAACCAATGGGCTAGGGTTACTGATGTGTATATACCCTTACATTGTGTCAATTTAGACAGACAGAAAAGACTGCAACTTCTCGCTCTTTGGAGTAAACAGTTATCTTAAATAAGTCCCAAGATAACCAGTACGTACTGAAATCTTCCGACTGCAAAACTGATGCAGCACTGATTTGTACTTCTAAGTTTCTTTATTTCTGAAGAGTAATAATACCAGTCACGGACAGGATGTTGTTTCATAAGACATTTAAGCCAGTGTAAGAATGGGAAGTTGTCTGAGGTACCATCACACCTCTCCTCACCCTACATGATCCCACATCCATCTCTTGCATTGGCACCACAACTATGCAGAACCAAGGAAATTCTGCAGAAGTCTGTCAATCCCATGGAAAGATGCTGTTCCTTTTTAAGTTGGTTAACCTTCTGTGGAATCCTTATCCTGAACTGACCCACCCAAATGCTGACAACTGCTAGATTCAATGCAAAGAAGTGTCAGTAAAGGCCAGAGCAAGATGAAAACACAACAGTTTCCTTTTGTAAAAGCCTGTAGCCACACAAAGGTAGGCAGACATCTCACAAAGGGTACCCAAAATCTACTCAAAAGACAGTTCCTCTCCTAGAGTAATCTTCTATCCTCTTACATTTGGTGCTAGAGCTCCTGTGGCAACCAGGAATCTGACAAGGGAACTACTATCTCCCACTGAAAAATTTTATTGGAACAGTTTTTTCATCTAAATCAGTTCCATGACCCATTTAACTGCATGCCACTTGGACAGTTAGGCTAGCCAAGACAAGTATTTCAGCAGTAGTTCACAAAATAATCTGGAGATAAATGTCAATGCATTGTTTATTGTGTGAATGTCTAAATCTTTTCAGTATTACTGCTGATAATCCTCTATACGCACCATACAGAACAGCAGTCACTTCACATTCTATCACAGTTTTAGCTGTGAGCCATGGAAGAAAAAATATAAATATCACCACATTCTCTTATCCAAACAGGCCTCCTCCTTTTAACATATAATTTTAAAATTACACAATTATTTTTTTTTAAAAACACACCTGGTAGTTCTGCGTAGTGACAGGAGGTGGTGGTGGTGGAGCTTCTTGTTGCCTCTGTGTATAACCATAATCTGTAGCTGTGTGCGCTGTAGGATAGCCTCCATAAGCAGCAGCTGTTGCAGCAGCTGCAACAGCTACTGGAGCAGGCCTGGCTACTGCAACTGTAGCTGCTGCTGGAGCATAGGCTGCAGTGACAGTGTGCGCAGCAACTGGTGCTTGGTGGACAGTGTAGCTGGCAACTGTAGTTGGATGGGAATAAGCTACGCCTGAAGCTGGCTGCTGGCTACATTGGAAAAAGACAGTAAGTAAGTAATTAGATTAATCCAACATACTCATCTAATGCCTAAACATTTCAAACTCCCAGATTTGATTCATACTTGTCTGTTCTACAAACAGACCTGGAACACGCTATCATACACTGTAATTACTTTTATTACCTCTTATCTACCCCATTAAAAAGGCTGTATCATTTTGAAGTTTATGTGAATGAAAATATATCATGCAGGCAATGACTTTCTTCTTAGCAAGGAGTGGTGGTAGCTGTGTTCCACTGCTTGAAAAGATCCCAAGCCTTTCATTCAAAATAATACAGCAGTCTTACACAGTTATCTTTTCATGACCAATAAGTATTTAAGTGTTTTATTGGTTCTTCAACAAAACTGATATACCTGTCAAATTAAGAAAAATACTGCTTTTCTGTGGGAGCTCATTACTGATATACACTTGCATGATGTTTTTCAGTAAACCATATTAATGAGATTTTAAAGACTTATGTAAAAAATAGCTCAGAACTCTTAAATTTAAGGAAGAGAAAGTTTAAATATTTCTGATGTGTGAATTTTCCCACAAAAGTTGAAAATTATAAAAGCTGGCCCCACTCATTCAAACAGAAGTCCACTGCCTCTCAACATGAAGCATCGAAAGAACAGGCAGTCAAATCAAGCAAGACAACTGCTACCAGAGGTCTGGCAATCTTCCAGGCACATGCTGAGACTAATTTGCTTCTCTTTAATATGCAGGTAAAACATTACTATGTAGCTATTTAATAAAAATAAATAAATATTAATAGTGGAAATAAAAAAAATTATTGATTCTAAGATTTAATTATTTGAACTAAAACTAATATTGTTGTCCTATAATGATTTATAACTTTGCATTATTATTAAAATCCTATAATAGCTATTTTTAAACAAATAAAGTGAACTGGGCAAAATATCACTATCTGAAACAATTATATTAAATAGGGGATTGAGTGATTATTATGAAATTTTTAGTATACTTCCTGTACTGATTTTCAATATTTTAGAGTCTCTATAGAGTTTCACATCTCCATAGCACTATTAAAAGATTATTCAAAAACAATTCCATGCCTATCAAGGAGGTAGTATCCTCTAATTTTTAGAAAAAAATTGATAAATGAAATCTTGTTGGAAGCAAACACTCCAAGTGGAATTTCAGCATGATTATGCTCAAAACCAAAAGGAATGAGTTACAGTATTTCTTTCCTAAAGACTGCAATATTCTCTCTGACATAGCTATCAGAAACAAAGCACCTTTTAACTATAGTTGCTATTATTTTTGCAAAAGACATTTCCACAACTCCCTTTCATTTAATAACTTTTATTTTAAAAAAACCCTGATTTTGTAATTTTAATTACAGCAGAACCCATTAACTTCAATATATTTTTAAAAATTTCTCACAGCAGAAACACACAGAGAAAATATTATTATTGTACTTACACACCTGGACTCCACCTTTTTCCATCTTAGGCCCCTGCTTGCTTTAAAAGCCACTTGCATATCATCCAAATTTAATTCAGTTGTGAGTTGTACTCACAATTATGTTTCATTTCATTTTCAACTTCTTAGCATAACAGTGGAAGGAAAAGACCTGACTCACTCTGGTGTAGCTCCCACCACTGCTTGATGTATATAAGCAGTTTATCTATTTTGTCAGTTTAAAGTGAGAAATCAGACTCCATCAGAAAATTCAGGAAGACTATTTTATGATGGTAAAAGTGAATGACAATTTATAAAATTAGGCTGTATTATCTACATAACTAACAGTACAGAAGTGTAAAATAGTCATACGTTCTGAGGTAATTCACATTATCATACGTACCTACTAAAAGTACATTACATTGGGAAAACAGGTAGCAGACTATCTCAGACTGCACTTGAACAAATTACCAGTCTAATGCTGCCAACAAGGAAATGTCTTCCTCCCCACTTTTATTCCTCCTTCCTCCCATATAACAAACCTGGCTATGCCATCCTATTTCATCCCTAGTGCTAATTCTGATACTTGTCAAGCTATTCATTGCACTGATTTAACTCATTAATCTAGCAGAAAACGAGATTTTTTTTAAATTATTTTTTTCCTGAGTTCATTTTCTATTGTGGTGAAAATGTTAGAAACATTGTAGCTCACAAAACAGTCTGCTGAGTGCTAGAACCCACATAAGTTATACATATGGAAGCAGAAGAAAATAAATAATGGGAGAGAGAGAAAGAACAGGGACCTGCTCAGGAAGCATTAATCTGTCACAAGTTTCATGAAACCGTGCTTAAGTTACTATTACAAAATACAATACAGTGTTAACAACACACTATGAGGTAACAGTATCAGTCTATCAACTAAAATGCTTTTGTTCTCAGAAATATATATATATATATATTTGATTAAAGTTGCCTGACAGTTTTCAGTGTTTAATATTGTGAAGAGATTGTGATCATTATGAGGACTATTAACAAGATTCTGCTAACAGACAGTTTAATTTCTTCTGTGCTATTTTTGTACCAAACTTCCTTATCATGGTGTAGAATTAGCAGCTCAAATAATTTGATTTCTAAGGCTAATATAATTCTATGACCATGTTTATTTTATCAAATCTGTTCCCCTTGCTTCTGCAACACCATGCAGAGCTAGTGACTGAGTTTGCAAGACCACAAGAAAAATATTCTAGAATTGACTGCTACTTCATTTTTTAAAGTTGTTATGCTATGTTACAGAAATTCATATCAACATCTTTTCTAAATTTATGTTTCTTTTTCTCCCCATGGTCTTACTGAGAACCTTTTAACATAAAGATGACCAGATACTTTCAGTTAATTAATTTATAATCAAAATATTTTTGTGTCGCTGTCATTTAACTTAAAAGAGTTTTTAATCCTTGTTTGGTGATTAGTGACTCATCATATTTGCCAAGATGAACTTACCTCTCTCCAGACTATTTTGCCAGCTCCCTCTTCCACCAATCTTTCTTGCAATTTTTCATTGCCCGTATCCTAGTATTATCTATTTTTTCATTACTACAGATGGCAAGAACTGTATGGATCATTTGAGATGAAGTTTCAGCTGTGCCACTGACTCTGCTCCAGACTTTTTTTCCAAAGAATCTAGCTTCGTCAGAGCAGCTTCTTGTAAAGTTACCTGTGTGTTGACAATATTTCCCTTGCATCAAATATCACAACGCACCATAAATAAGACTCAAGATCAATCCCTAGAGTACTCCACTGCAACTATTCCTCTGATAATCACTCTTCTAATTCTACCAACCACCTCTACCAGCTCCTTCTCTACAATTCTTTTACTAATTTCTAGCCAGATAATAATTTTCCATATTGCACCACATCAAGTATTTCAACTTAGTCCTAATAAATAACACTCAAAAAACTTAGGCATTTAATCAAGTTATTAGAGCAACAGTGAAATACGGTATGTCAGCTGAGCTATGGTAACAAACTTCATGTGCGCTTTTTACTACAACAAAGAAAGTAATTCAGTTTAGCTTAATCCCCTAACACAGTGGGGGGAAAAATTGAACCAAATTAGAAGCAGAGAGAGAAGCTAACCGATTGACCTGGTACCTTAGTGAGTTTTCTTTGTAGATCAATTCTTCTCTTCCCCCAAAGAAATTCTAATATCCTTAATAGCATCTTTGAGTTCAAAGAATTTGAGTGCTCTTTATATGAAAAGATATGTAGTCCAACAGGCTTTACTAACTAGACAGAACTTAAAAATGACAGAGTAATTTAGGCTGAAGCAAATATTATGAGGTCGTCTGTTCTAACCCTGTGCCCAAAGCACAGCTAATAAAAAGTTACATTAGTTTTCCCAGGGCTTTGTGTCCAGTCAGGTTCCAATCATCTCCAAGAATGGAGTATCCAAGACAGCTCTAGACAAACTGTTCCAATATCTGAGCACCCTCACTGTCAAAATTTTTTTCCTTAGTTTATGAAAGATTGTTTCTAAAGCAAATTACTTCTAAACCGTTTACTTAAAGCAAACCCAGTTTATGAACACCCAATTCAAGGTAACTTCATATTACAATTCTTACAGTATTTTAACTTACTATCAAAATAAACATCACTCTTTGACTTAAGAAGTTACAGGCAAAGGACTTGTTAGCTTCAAATCTTACTCTGCTACATTGCATTAATAATACCTTCTGCCAAATATTTTAATTCAAAATGAATATATTTTATTCATACCACACCTATTTCTTTAGCTGATCATAAAAGTAACAGTACTTCCCCACCAAGTATGGATATTCTCAGTTCAGTCGAAGAAAGAACAGAGATAATTTCTCCCAGGCTGAGCCTGGGAATCTTAGAAGAAAAACATTAAAACAATTATTATCTCTCTTTCTGTAACCATTGTTTATAGTTATGGTTCTCCACAGTGTGCTATCCATAGTATGCCAATAGTGTGAGATGTTTTCACTTTGAGACCAATCAGGTCTCAGCTTAGCGAGTGAGACTATAAAGCTCGCAACTTCTTGCTAATAAAGGAATTATTCTATTTTGCCTTCTGATCCACCTGAAGACTGGAGTCTTTCTTTCCATCCCTGACTCAACAGCGTCACACCAAGCTCACTTTAATTTCAATTTTCTAGGAACAACACACATTCTGCAACACTCATCTTCCATCTTGGATTTCTATATCACAGTGTTTTCACTATCGCAATCACAGCCAGTGTACAGGCTACATGTTGCACTCAATTGTACTTCTCCATGTTCTGCAGATGTATGTTTTAGTCAATGACAGGTTGTCTTAGGTTGAAAGATTTAGCTGGGGTGTTGTCCTGGTTTGGGGCAAATTTTGGACAGAACCCCCAAACGGGCTCTTCTAGGAAAGCAGATTCAATCGGCCCCTCCCCCCAACCAGTCCGGGAGAAAATACCTCCTTGGAGAAAAGTGGAAAAAAAACTGTTTATTAAACAATAAAACCCCTTGCTGCTCCTAAAGAGATGACAAACTCAGAAAGTCCCCTCCCTGGGTTGC
This sequence comes from Agelaius phoeniceus, assembly GCF_051311805.1. Taxonomy (NCBI): domain Eukaryota; kingdom Metazoa; phylum Chordata; class Aves; order Passeriformes; family Icteridae; genus Agelaius; species Agelaius phoeniceus. The sequence continues at coordinate 9,070,459 of NC_135301.1, read as the reverse complement.
AACTTGGCTCACTCAGTCTCTTATCAGTCCCTTTGATGCTGGAAATGCCACAGCCCAGGCCCAGCCTGGTGGGCCACAGGTGCGTGCTGCCGGTGCTCTTCTGGGTGTTCAGTCCAGAGCAGGTTTAAATAGGTCCAAAGAAAAGGGAAAAAAAAACCAAAGTCCAGGGAACTTCTTTCCCTCATCTAGGTAAAACTAACTAAAACAAAGGAGAGCTCTGTCCTGCTGTCTGTCCATCCGCAGACAACACAGTCCAGGAGCAGGAATGTGGAGGAGTGAGTGCAGTGTGTGAAAACAAACTACAGGCTTCTTCTCTCCCCCCTTCACTCTCTAGAACAAGTCTTAAAGGTGCAAAACTTATTATTCAGCACAAACAGAACAGACGATTGGGGATAAAAGCATCATATAGTCAACCCAGAACATTCCACCCCTTATCCCCATATCGTCAGCTTACTACTAAAACTAATATATATTCTAACTCTACAAACACATACATTATACATCCAATATACAGCTATACACAGACAATGGCAGTAACATTCAGCAAACAGTGATATTTACACAGAGTTCTCACCCAACAATCAGATCTACCTGAGGTACACATCGTGTTGTTCCATCTCTTTGCATTATCCACCATGTTCAACCTGGTCCCTGAGCAAAAACAACCCCACAAATGGGTTTGTCTGTACTCAAGGCAGAATTGATCCAAACTGTCTTTCCTAACAAACCTCTGACATGTACCACTGGGACTTTGTCTCCATATACTCTATGCAAAGGTTCAGATTGGGCAGGGCCCACTCAGTTAGTAGAGCCTCGGGTGTTAACCAACCAGGTGGCCTTTGCTAAATGCTGCTCCCAGTTTTTGAAAGATCCCCCACCTAATGCTTTCAAGGTGGTTTTTAACAGTCCATTGTATCTCTCCACTTTGCCAGCAGCTGGTGCATGGTAGGGGATATGGTATATCCACTCAATGCCACTCCCTAGCCCAGGTGTTGATAAGGCTGTTCTTGAAATGAGTCCCGTTGTCTGATTCAATCCTCTCAGGGGTACCATGTGTCCACAGGACTTGCTTTTCAAGGCCCAGAATGGTGTTACAGGCCATAGCATGAGGCACAAGGTAGGTTTCCAACCATCCTGTGGTGGCTTCTACCATGGTCAGCACATAGTTCTTGCCTTGGCATGTCTGGGGCAGTGTGATGTAGTCAATCTGCCAGGCCTCCCCATACTTGTACTTGGACCACCACCCACCATACCAGAGGGGCTTCACTCGCTTGGCCTGCTTGATGGCAGCACATGTCTCACAGTCATGGATAACCTGAAAAATACTGTCCATGGTTAAATCCACCCCTCAGTCTCGTGCCCACTTGTAGGTGGCATCTCTACCCTGATGGCCTGAGGCATCATGGGCCCATCGAGCTAGGAATAACTCACCCTTGTGTTCCCAATCTAGGTCTATCTTGGACAGCCCTATCTTTGCAGCCTGGTCGACCTGCTCACTCTTTTGGTGCTCCTCATTGGCTCTACTCTTGGGAACATGAGCACCTACATGGTAGACTTTCACTGGTAGCCTCCCTACCCTGGTAGCAATGTCTTTCCACTCATCAGCAGCCCAAATTGGTTTTCCTCTACGCTGCCAATTAGTCTCTTTCCACCTCTCCAGCCATCCCCACAAAGCATTGTCTACTATCCATGAATCAGTGTAGAGGTAGAGCTTTGGCCACTTCTCTCTTTCTGCAATGTCCAGGGCCAGTTGAACAGCTTTGAGTTCAACAAGTTGGCTTGATCCACCTTCTCCTTCAGTGGCCTCTGCGACCTGTCGTGTGGGGCTCCATATGGCTGCCTTCCACTTTCGTTTCATTCCCACAATGCAGCAAGAACCATCAGTAAAAAGAGCATATCGTGTTTCTTCCGCTGGCAGTTGGTTATATGGTGGAGCTTCTTTAGCACGTGTCACTTCTTGTTCCTCTTCATCAGCGAGACCAACGTTTTCACCTTCCGGCCAGTTTGTAATTATTTCCAGAATCCTGGGGCGATTCAGTTTTCCAATACAGGTGATCCATTTGCTCCATGTAGCACTGGTGGCATGGTGGGTGGTGGGAACCTTTGCTTTGAACATCCACCCCAGTACTGGTAGTTGGGGTGCTAGGAGGAGTTGTGCTTCAATGCCTATTACCTCTGCAGCAGCTTGGACTCCTTCATAGGCTGCTAAAATTTCCTTCTCTGTTGGCGTATAGTTGGCTTCAGACCCTCTGTAGATTTGACTCCAAAATCCTAGTGGTCAGCCTCGAGTCTCCCCAGGCACCTTCTGCCAAAGGCTCCAGGACAAACCATGGTTCCCGGCTGCAGAGTAGAGCACGTTCTTCACATCTGGTCCTGTCCTGACTGGGCCAAGGGCTACTGCATGAGCGATCTCCTGCTTGATCTGGGTGAAGTCTTATTGCTGCTCAGGGCCCCAGTGGAAACTGTTCTTCTTACGCGTGACCAGGTAAAGAGGGCTCACGATCTGACTGTACTCAGGAATATACGTTCTCCAAAAACCTATGGCACCTAGGAAAGCTTGCGTTTCCTTCTTGTTCCTTCTTGCAGGTTGGTGGAGACATTGCTGTGATCTTGTTGATGACATCGGTGGGAATCTGACGCCATCCATCTTGCGACTTCACTCCCAGAAACTGGATCTCTTGAGCAGGTCCCTTGACTTTGCTCTTCTTGATGGTGAATCTGGATGATTTTCTCTCCTTTCTCAAACACTTCTGCTGCCATCTTCCCCCACACAATGATGTCAACAATATATTGCAGATGTTCTGGAGCCTCACCCTTTTCTAGTCCACTCTGGATCAGTCCATGGCAGATGGTAGGACTGTGCTTCCACCCCTGGGGCAGTCGGTTCCAGGTGTACTGCACGCCTCTCCAGGTGAAGGCAAACTGAGGCCTGGATTCTGCTGCCAGAGGAATGGAGAAAAACGCGTTAGCAATGTCAATAGTGGCGTACCACTTCGCTGCCTTGGACTCCAGCTCATACTGGAGTTCCAGCATGCCTGGCACAGCAGCGCTCAGTGGTGGAGTCACTTCATTCAATGCCCGGTAGTCCACAATCAATCTCCATTCTACTTCAGATTTACGCACAGGCCAAATGGGGCTGTTGAAGGGTGACTGAGTCTTGCTGACCACCCCTTGGGTCTCCAGCTCATGGATCATTTTGTGGATGGGGATCACAGCATCTTGATTCGTTTGGAACTGTCGGCAGTGCACTGTCGAGGTGGCAATTGGCACTCGTTGCTCTTCCACATTCAGAAGTCCTACTGCAGATGGGTTTTCTGATAGGCCAGGCAAGGTGTTCAATTGCTTGACACCCTCTGTCTCTACAGCCGCTATCCTAAATGCCCACCTGAGTCCCTTTGGGTCTTTGAAATACCCACTTCGGAAGAAGTCTAGGCCTAAAATGCATGGGGCCTCTGGGCCAGTCACAACAGGGTGTTTCTTCCACTCATTTCCAGTCAGGCTCACCTCAGCTTCCACCAAAGTAAAATCTTGTGATCCCCCTGTCACACTAGCAATAGAAACAGATTCTGCCCCCACATGTCTTGATGGGATTAATGTGCACTGCGCACCAGTGTCGACCAAAGCTTTATATTCTTGTGGTTCCAATGTGTCAGGCCAACAAATCCACACAGTCCAAAAAACACGGTTTTCCCTATCCTCTATCTGGCCAGAGGCAGGGCCCCTCTAAGCCTGGTTATCCTTCTTTCTTTGGGCATATGTCTTGGGGGTTCCTTCAAGGGGATCAAAAATATCGTCATCATCATCATATATGGCAGTTCAGTTATGGGCCACTGGAGCAGCTTCCTTATGGAACTTCCTCTCTGAGTCTTAAGTTCACGCACCCGTTGTGCCAGAGTAGCAGATTTTCCATCCCATCTCGTCATGTTTTCTCCGCAATCGCGCAGGAAGAACCACAGCTCAGCTCATGGGGTGTACCTTCTCTCTCCATCTGGGGAACGTCTGCGTTGGGTACCAGAACCTTCAATCTGTACTACTGAGATTTGGAGAAAGCCCTCTTTAATCTCCTCCCTCAGTTTCTTGTGATTCTCCTCCATCTTGTCTTCTAATTTCTGCAGATGTGTTTCAAACGCTGCGATTCTGGCATGTGTTGGGCCATGTACAGCATCTGCATATGCTTGGAGCTTCTTTGCCATATCAAGCACAGTCTCCTCACCGTCATCCCGCTTCATTATTGCTAAAGCAGAAGCATATTCCTGTGGCTCAAGTCATACAAGTTTTTGCCACATCACAGATGTACATGGTACCAGGTCTGGATTTACAGTGTTTATGTCATCTGAGAAGACAATCTCTGCCACTGCCATTTCCCTCAAGCGTTGAATCCCTTGTTCTATGGTCTTCCACTGGGTTTGCTGCATATAGAGATCATCTGCACACAGGTATCTTTGTGCTACACTTTCCAGGACCCGTGCCTAGAGGCTGTGAGGATTAGCCCCCCTCATCATTCCTTGGTGATGACAGGATCATGTGACAGGGATCCCAAATGCCTGGCTTCACTACCATCCAAAACTGTAGCCTCTCCTGCATCATCCCAAAGACGGACTAACCAACTAATTATGGATTCATCGGGTCTTCGAGTGTAATCCTTTCTTAGGCTATGAAGGTCCTTCAGGGAATAGGACTCAATAGTGGCTTCTGATGTTGTGTCAGTTGCTTTAACTTTGGCTTTTGTATCAGTAATTGGTGTTGAGGGTCCTTCCCCCGGATCGTCATCGTCGGTCACTGGCCAATTGGTTTTGCTTGTGTGCTTCTTTCCTGTGGCAACTGCCAGTAGCTTAGGCTCACTGTCTGCTTTAGCTCCAGCCTGAGTAGCTGGGGTGTTGGCTGCAGCCTGAGTGACTGGGGTAGCTGCTGATTAATCTCCTTGCCCCCCTTCCTCTGTCTGCTGCCCCAAAGTATCTAGCAGTGTGCGATAAGCATAGGCCAGGGCCCAGCTTATTGCAATGAGCCTTTTCTCTTTAGAGTCATCATGGCACTTCTGACTTCTCTTTCAGGTATTTCCCCACCTCAGCTGGGTTCTGAATTTGTTCATGTGGAAAATCCCAGTCTACAGGGTCAGAAAATTCCTTCAGGGTTTGGCCCATTTTTTCCCATTCTCCACACCACTCAGGATTTTCCACACCTGAGTCTACTTCTGGGTCTGGGGTCTCATCAGCTCCTCTGGACATCTCAGCCCTCATTCTAGAGAAGCTGCAGACCATATAGAGGAAGCTAACCAGATTAAATACCAGAAAGATGGTCTCTTTAACATTCAGGGGAAACTGAATATTCTTGTAATATATGTTAGAAATAATTCATGCTATAAAAGAATGCATTTTATAAAGATTGTGAAATCCAAATGAGTCTCTGACCACAAGCAGCCTGAGAGGCGGATGGCTATTCAAACTCCGAAATTCCTGGAGACCATCGGGCATTTAGCTCAAGAATAGACGCACCCAGCTCACCGTTATCCCAAGTCATTATCCCAAGTCATCAAGTCTAAGAGTGATCATCTGATCACCGCCCAGTGGATAGCATCGATCAAGATAGCCAGAAAGATACATGTGAATAGCAACTTCCCAACACTGGCTATCAACCAGGAAACAGCGATTGCCCAGCTCTGCACAGTGAAAGAACCAACTATGAATATGCAGAGTTACAAAAGAAACTTGGACTCCTTCGCCTCGGGCATAATAAACAGTGTAAAACATCCCCACTAGAAGTGGCTCTCGTGAACAGGGGGGGATTCGATGCGATAGAGGTCAGATCCAGGCTCACCCAGCGCCGATCCCAGGCTCGACGCTGTCTCTTTGGCTGTGGTGGTTTTGAGGATCATATTTTGGTCGCGGAAAAAGATAAATAAATCTTTTCGCAAGTTTTGATAATTTGGCTTTCGATTGATCATTTATAACATTCTCAAAAACTGACACAACAGATTCAAAGGAGAAGGAGGAAAGGAAAGGCTGGAAAGCCTCATTCCCTGCTCCTCCTCGAAAAACTGGGTGCAATTACTAATAATTTCCCAAAAATAGATTCTTTCCCAGTTTCCAGATACTAACACACACACTATCACTCTAGATTCCTTTTCGGATACAGTAGGCACAAGGATATATACCCTCCAAACTAATGAAGACTTTTCTGTAACTCAGTTTCTACCCTTTTTTCATTCTATAACCAAAGCCGTAGAGAAAACAAATATAAAAAGCTCAATTTCTGTGCAATCTTCCCCTGGGGAGGGAATCCGGACCTTATCTCTTCCACCAGAGACTCTCCCTTCAAATGGTAATCACGCTGATAACAATCTTCCCCTCTCAGCCCTTGAATCCAGTCCTCTGCTTTCTCTGGGTCCTAATGCCGCCTCTGGGGCTGTTTCACCCTGGATCCCCCTTCCTGGGACGGGGAACACAGAATTCGCGCTGCTCCCACCCACCCCGTTCGCGCCTGCAGGGTCCGCTTATCCCTAGGCCCCCCACTGGATGCAGCAAGCGCAGATTCTGCTCCACCAGTTGTGCAACCCACGGCATGCTGCCTGTGTCCTCCCTCCATGTTAGCTCCGAATGTAACTGCACCGGTTTCTATCAGGTCAACCCCCCCACCCCTACTTTGACCCTCCCCACCCCTGCCGCCGCCCCCCCACCCTCGCATGTCTTCCTACCCCCGCTACCATTCCTGCCACAGCAGGAGGTCTCCCTGCCTGGCTGCCCGCCGCAGCCCCAGCAAACCACGCTGTATGCCCCACTGTACCCACGGCAGCCCCTGCCAATCCCACCGCCTCCTCCCCCCCTGCTTTTCCCTTGCCCCCATCCCCAGGTTTTGCAACCGCCCACCCACCCTAAGGGTCCCCTGAACGGCACCTCCGAGACCCCCCATGGTATCACCCCACTTCCCCCCACACCTCAATTCTGTGCATGCTGTGCCACTTGTGGCACCCCCATTCCAGCTCCACTGCTGCCTCCCTCTAGCCAAGCCCTGCCATGTGCCTCCTCACATTCTCTCCACTCCCATACACCCCTGCAAAATCTTGCTCCAACACGCCATAAAAAGCATAGGGCGCTGCCTGCTCACTGTCACTCTTCCTCTGAGGACAGCAGTGACAGCGAATTCAATTCTGATACAGAGGACATTGACCACTAGGCTCTAATCAAAATGGAAGCCACTCAGGCAGGGTATTGGGAACTAGCTCAGAAAATTTCTGCCTTCCCAGTAAATTATATAAAGGGAAGAAGAGGAAGTTCCACTACTAGAACAACGTGGGAACCTAACACAAATAAAGAACTAGTACAACTACGAAATATAGCCAAAGAACACGGTAGAAGTTCACATATTTTTAGAAATTTCCTAGAAGCTATTTTCTCAGCACATATTTTGGTATCCTACGATGTTAAAAATATTGCCCACTGCCTTCTTTCCCCAGCAGAATATGTTATGGGAAAGGCATTGGAAAAGACAATTTAAAACATTATCAGATGTCACAGACACATTTTATGACAAATCCTTTCCTTAGGATTTTTTCTCCTGAGAAGCTGAGAGGCCTCAGGAACAAAATGTAAACAGTAATTATCTGCTGCTGTGGAATGCAACAGGTGGATCTTTGATTTGTCTCATGTGGATGTTTCTAATTAATGGCCAATCACAGTCCAGCTGTCCCGGACTCTCGGTCAGTCACAAGATTTTGTTATAATTTTTTTCCTTTCCTTGCTAGCCTTCTGATACATGGAGTCAGATCCTCGTCTCTTCCCTCTTCCTGGGACCCCTGCAAACCACTACAATTGGTGACCTCTAATGAAGAAAAATTCTTTATTTGGTGAGCCCCCAGAGGAGCATTGCTACACTGGGTGAACTCTGAGTGTGTGGCATTGATGATCACCACACAAGTGACCACAGAAGTGGCTTCTAGCCTGGAGCTGAAGAACCGAAGACCCTGAATTTGGACAGAGTTCACAGCCAAGGCTGACCACAGGAAGAACCTTTTGAAAAGTCTCCCAGACAGGATGTCCAGAAACCTTTGCAGCACAGAGCAGCCTGCTGAAGCCCAGAGGACACTGTCACAAGGTACTGTTAACTCTTCCCTTCCTGAAGATACTGCCCTTCGCAGAATGTGGGCTGGGATTTGGCAGAGGGTGCCTACGGAGACAAGAGGTTCCGTTCTCTCCCTAAGAGGAGAAAATTATTGCCCTCTGGCAAATGTGGGGTTGTGAAGACAGAGTTCATATGGTGACGAGACATTTCTGTGAGTTTTTCAGATGGACAATCTTCCATGGATTTTTTGTGGTGTATTCCCTCAATTCATACATATGGGAATGCATGGAATTCATTTTTGGGGAGGCTCTTTACCAGGGTTTTGGATTTCCTCGAATTTATCCAGCATTCAAAACTCTCTTCAAAGTTTTGAAACTGAGAGAATTTTTAATTGAATTGATTGCCGAATGCAGAGGTCGTGCTCCCTTCCTGCCAGACTCAGCAGGAGAGGAACCTGTCCAGGGACACGAACTGCTGGTTCCTAGCCCCCTTGCATTGATGGAGGGGAAGCGAAGCTTTGCCCACAACTGAGGAAAAGTTTTTTTCTGCTTCTTTGGAGCATGCTCAAACGGAGCCACTTTTTCCCCCCCTCGTTGCCCTCAGGGGGGATGTGAGTTGGCTCCGCCGCCCTGGTCGGCGCCATGGGCCCTGCCCTGACCAGCCCCATGGGTCCTGCCCCAGCCAGCACCGCGGGCTGCACCAGTCCCTGTGGCCCTGCCCAGGCCAGCCCTGTGGGCTGGGCTGGTCCCCACGGCCCCGCCTGCCACCCAGCCAGCCCCACCACCTCCAGCAGAGTTTGTCTGTATTCCGATCACGGAAGCACTGCCTCCCGTGGCTTCGCCCGTGTTGCTAGGCGACGCAATTGACAGCAGTGACGATTGACGAGAGCCTGTCTCCATGTTGCTAGGCAACGCACTAGTGCCACAAGAGTGAACACCTTCAAACTTAGCGTTTTTGTGGAACACAGCATTTTTCGCGGGCCAATTGGTGTTTGGCCGGGGGTTTCTCACTGGGGGTTGGAACGCCTGACTTCCCCCACCTGCCCTAGCAGCATCGGGGGGGTGGCTCCCGAAAGTTCTGCCTCTGGTCCCCAGCCCAGAGGGGGTTGGGGTGGTGCCAAGGGGCAGGATGCGGGAACGCTCTTGTTTGCATTGCAGGGGCGAGAGAAGCAGTGGAAAGCGAGCATCACTTGCTTGCTGTGGGGACAAAACATCCTCCGATCCGGGGTGATGATCCCTGGAAAGGCTTCTCTTCCCCAACTGCCAGTATGCGCTGGTGGTTCATGGGGGTGGAAGCGCACTCGTGCTGCCCAGGTATTGGCAGCAGGGTGCTGGGTTGTGAGAACACAGAGCCCACCTCACAGGCCAGGTCTGGACCATTTGGCTCGGTTCCCTGGGCTGGGCCTTTCGCCCAGCCGGCTGTTGGGTTTGGGGGCTTTGCTTCCCCCGTCAGGACCTGGGCCACCGTTCTGTGGGCCAGGTCTGGAATTCCTGATCCATCCACGAGGGCCAGGGCCCCTGCTGGGTCCTAGAAGCTCCTCTCTGCTGCTGCTCTTTCAAAAAAAAAAAAAAGAAAAAAATTTTAAAAATTAAAAAAAAAAAATTGAAAGAGCTAGCAGCTCAAAAGCATTGAAAAGCCAAAAATTAGCCTCAGCCCAAGTGGTTCACTTAAGGGCTGTGGCCAAGACATTCCAGAAATTTTCTCAAAATTGTTTGATAACTGTCAATGGATTTTTTATAACTGTTGATGATTTTCTTTAGCAGTTCTTTGTTTCAGGATTCTGCAAGCCTGTTTCAGGACCAAAAGGGACTTCCAGAGATGTCAAAGAGGAACATCTTCAGTCCATGGACTTTCTCCTGAAACTCAGCTGTTTGGACTTGAAGCAATGAACTTTCTTTGCATTGTTTTTGCATTTTCTTACATTGTAAGATTGTTTTAGTGATATGATAGAATTTGATGTTCTACATGTGGAGAATTTCTTTGATTATTCCACATCAGCACTTGATTGAGGTTTTTGATTGGGAACAGATTAACCTCTTGAGAAGTGTTTGTTCTCTCTTCTGCATGGGCCCAGCAGATGAGATTACAAACACTTTTCTTTTTAATTTATTTTAAATAAAAAGGGTGACATGTCACAGACACATTTTATTAAAAATCCTTTCATTAGACACCTATGCTAAAGATGCTGATGGGCCAAATTTTACAGTTGAACAGCTGGCTGGAGAAGGGGATTTACAGAAACCCTCTGACCAAGCTAACACCTTACCTAAGGCAGCACTACAAGACTTTGCTATTGCAGCAAAAACCTCCTTACTTCTTACCCCAGATGATGCTATTCCTACCCAACATTTTTCTAATATTAAACAAGAAGTAGATGAAAGCTTTATCAAAATTGTGGACAGAATTAAGGATGCTCTGGAAAAACAGATAGAGAGCACAGAGGCAAGAAAGGAGCTGTTATGCAAGCTTGCCATGAGTAATGCTAATTAATGGTGTAAAACAATTCTGAAGGCCCTACCCTTGGATACAGAACCTACCATAGAGCAAATGTTGGAAAGCTGTACACGTAATTTGTCCACTGAAAATACAGTGGCCCAAGCAGTTGCTAAGGGTATTGCAGAAGGAGTTTCTGGTGCATTTACAGTAGTGTCTTCCAAAGACCAAGCCCACTGCTTTCACTGTGGAGATTTTGGACATTTTATAAAGGACTGTCCAGACAGGTCACCTAACCGAAACCCCCATAACACCTACCAAAGACCCCAGAATCAGCAGCGCTACCAGCAGCGTTCGGGAAACTTCCAGCGGAGCATGGTCAGGCCCCACGCAAAGGCAACAAATCAAAAGCCATCCAGACCCAACCACGAATCATCCCAGGAGATTCCAGATCACATTAAGAGGATCCAACACACGGAGCGATACAGATGGGAACCCGCCGCCAGCTGGTAACTGCTCTGTCCATTGACTTTAATAATGAGAATGTTTATCATGTTCCCACAGGCAAACATGGGCCAAAAGGTGGTCCTTTTGACATCTTAATTATAGGTGACACTCTCCATGGCCCAGAGGAAATCTTCATTGTTTCAGAGGTACGAACAGTGCACCCGGGACAAGAAATCTCTGTCCAGGTGTACTGCACAGACTTACCATTTTTCCTTTCAAAGCAAACTCCGATCGCACAAGCCTTTCTACTCCCAAAGAATCACAGGGAGCAGCTTCCTCTCAACCCTTCAGCAATGTGGGCATGAGTTGTGGGACCAAGTAAGCCTACCATCGAGTGTGGTCTTTCCTGCAGAGGAGAGAAGATCTACTGACCAGGGATGCTGGACACTGGTGCTGACGTGACCATCATTGCTCTCTCAGAATGGCCAGCACACTGGGAACTACAACCAGTAACAGGCATAATTTCAGGGATTGGTGGAGCCACAGAGTCTATGCAAAGCAAGAACAACATCCTTGTCAAAGGGCCTGAAGGCAAGTTGGCAACTATCCATCCATTTGTGGTAAGGGCCCCCATCACCCTTTGGGGCAGGGATGTTCTATCCCAATGAGAGGCTTCCCTACGTATTCCCAGTTGGGATTTCTAATTGGAGCCACTGAGGAGAGCACACTACCAGATACCCCTCGTCTCACCTGGAAATGTCAAGACCTGATCTGGATCGAACAGTGGGCCCTCTCTAAAGTCAAACTGTGTGCACTACAAGCCCTCGTGGAAGAACAGCTTGCCAAAGGCCACATCGTCCAGACCACCAGCTCTTGGAACTCTCCAGTCTTCGTACTGCAAAAACCTGGAACAGACAGGTGGAGGCTCTTCCAAAACCTTTGCAAAATCAATGAGGTCATTGTGGACATGGGCCCCCTCTAGCCTGGCCTGCCCTCACCATCGATGCTGCCTAGAGACTGGACACTTGCTATCATAGATATTAAAGACTGTTTCTTCAGCATTCCGCTGCACCCCCAGGATGCTCCGCAGTTTGCTTTCTCCATTCCCTCTCTTAACAGAGAGGCTCCACTCAAAAGATATCATTGGTGTTTTCTTCCTCAAGGAATGAAAAACAGTCCCACTATATGCCATGATATGTTGCTCACATTCTGTCTCCCATTCGGAACCTATTCCCAGATGCAATCATCTACCACTATATGGATGATATCCTGGTCTGTGCATCAGATAAAGCTTACTTAGAGAAAGCAGTTAAAAAGAACATTGAAACCATAGAAAAGGCAGGATTTGAGATTCGTGAGGACAAAATACAGTACTCCAACCCATGGACTTACCTTGGAGTCCAGATGTGGGAAAGGACGATCGTACCCCAGCACCTCGCCATCCGAGATGACCCGAAAACCCTGAGAGACTTACACAGCCTGTGTGGATCCATCAACTGGGTACGTCTACTGCTAGGAATTACAACTGAGGACCTCGCTCCCCTGTTCAACATTCTCCGTGGCAACGAAGACCTGGACACTCCACGCACTCTCACAACAGAAGCCTGAGATGCCATCACTAAGGTCCAAGCAAAGCCCATCATTTCGAGTCCAGACTGCCTTTCCAGTTCGTCATTCTGGGAAAAGCACCCTGGTTCTATGGACTGATTTTCCAATGGGATACTCAACTTTGAGACCCTTTATTGATACTAGAATGTATCTTTACAAACAACCAACCCACAAAGACAATTACAACCTTCCAAAAAATCATGGCACATCTAATAAAAAAGGCCAGAACTCATTTCCGCTCTCTTGCAGGGTGTGAGTTCACATGCAAATACTTGCCACTGACCACTGGGGACCTGGAGCATTTGCTCCAGACCAATGAAAATCTCCAGTTTGCCCTAGATAGCTATACAGGCCAAATTTCTATCCATATCCAAAAACATAAACTTTTTAATTGTGATGTAACCTTTTATCTGACCCCAAAATTAGTCCAAAGTAAAATACCTCTCAAAGCTCTAACCATTTTTACAGATGGCTCAGGGTCATCACACAAGTCTGTAATGCCATGGAAAGACCCTAAGACCCAAAAATGGGAATCTGAAATCCAAATAGTGGAGGGATCACCACAGATCGCAGAGTTAGCAGCTGTTGTCAGAGCCTTTGAGAAATTCAAAGATGAACGCTTTAATCTGGTCACAGATTCAGCTTATGTTGCTGGTATAGCTATGAGAGCAGAACATGCTCTTCTCAAAGAGATTTCCAATCCAAAGTTACACCAATTGATTTCTGCATTAACACGCTTAATCTCTCAAAGAAAGCAACCTTACCATATAATGCATGTGAGGTCACACACTGACCTCCCAGGTATCATCGCAGAAGGTAACAGGAAAGCAGACGCATTAGCCATAGCAGTAGAAACTGCTAATGCCCCTAACATCTTTGCCCAGGCAAAGTTGTCACACGCATTTTTTTATCAAAATGTGCCTGCCCTTATCAGAATGTTCAAGCTCTCAAAAGATCAAGCAAAAGCTATTGTCGCTACATGCCCGAACTGTCAAAACTACCAAATACCATCTATGGGGACGGGAGTCAATCTCCGAGGTCTGAACAGCTGCCAGCTGTGGCAGACAGATGTGACTCACTTCACACCTTTTGGGAGGTCAAAATATGTGCACATATCGGTTGATACGTTTCCTGGAATAGTATTTGCATCAGCTCATCCAGGAGAAACTACACAGCGCACCATTAAGCACTTCCTCCTTGTCTTCACTATCCTGGGAGTACCAAAGGAAATCAAAACAGATAATGGACCTGCCTATACTTCTTGTAAGTTAAAAGAGTTCTTCAGTGAGTGGGGAATAGAACACAAGAAAGGCATACCTGCAAATCCCACAGGACAATCCATCGTGGAAAGGACACATCAAACCCTCAAAAGAGTCCTCAATCAACAGTAAGGAGAAACAAAAATCATATCTCCAGTTGAAAGACTTTGCAAGGCTCTCTACATTATCAGCTTCATAAATTGTACAACATCAGAGCCTGACCCCCCCCAATACTTTGCCACTTTGCAAATACCACCCAAGCAAGGCTCACTGAGAAACCACCTGTGCTAGTGAAGGACCCAGAAACACATCAAATTTCTGGGCCTTTCCAGTTGATTACTTGGAGAAGAGGGTATGTGTGTGTTCTACTACCATCTGGTCCAAGATGATACCCAAGAAAAAACATAAAACCATACCTAGGCAATGCAAACACTACTCCCACAAACACTGACAAGAATTCCCCTGAGTCAAATACAAATCCTCCTCAAAACCAGACCAGTTCTGCCTGGAGACGAAGACGTCGCTGAATATCCACATGCGGAAGACCGTCCCATCACGCGACAGCAGACAAAAAGAAAGCTAAACAACATTCTGCTGCATCAAGCCATAAGCCAGACCCAGCTGGAACACAAAATTGTTCACTGAATTATATGTTATTACCCCTTTTTACCCTAAAAAACCCTATTATTTCCCTTTCTCAACTCTTACCAAAAACCCTCTAACCTTATATCCACTCCCCCATCCTTGGCTTATAGAAAAAGGAAAAAAAAAAAAAGAAGCAGGGGGGGAAGGAATGGAGGAAAGGAACAAGGGAGAAAACCCTAACCCTCCCCTCCCACCATAAAGATAACAAATTTTGCTTATATTCCCTATCAGAAGCCCCATTCCTGTCCAAACATGAAAAATATCTCCATTGGTGCTGTCCTCACTGCTGCCTGGATGTTCTTCACCATACCATATGCCATTGGCTGGATTAGCCCACAGCCTAGCTATAATGTTTGGGTAACCTTAGCAAAGACATTAAAATAGGATAACGTGCTTATCCATGGGAAGCATTGATAACCCACTTTCCACGTGTCTAGTAGGAATTCCCTTTGTAGCAGATTACTGGCCCATCTATAACTCAGAGCTCCTCCACACCACAGGTAAGAGACACAACCTGGTAGATACTTGGGACGAGTGGACAAAAATGTTGCACAGTGCTCTGGAGGAACCCAAAGAATTGGACCTGTTAGAGTCCTCCAAGGCAACATACTGTGTCAAATTTTACTTTAGACATCTGAAAAATAATTGGCCAGAAATTGACCAGACAAAAAACACATACTGAAAAGACATATCACCCATTAACAAAGCCTACAACTATCCCAATTGGTGTAATTACACTGCTCACGTGATCTCTGTATCCTCTCTCCACCCCAAAGTATTACCCAAGGGAACGTTTCTCATCTGTGGTGACAGAGTATGGGCTGGGATCCCCTCACGGCTCCAGGGAGGTCCCTGTATCCTTGGAAAACTTTCTACCCTCACACCAAATATCACCTTGTTGCATAATGGGAAAAAAGAAAGTGAATTAAAATGCCACAAAAGATCCTACACGGAATTTGATGAAAATTGCGATCCCAAATTATATGATTGGAACAAACCAAAAAAGATTGCCATCTCCCTATTCCTACCATGGATAGCTGCAGCTAAAGCCCTCGGTGAAATAAATCACCTAGGGTGCTGGCTCAGTAAGCAAGCCAATGCTACATCTGCTGCCCTGAGTGATCTTTTAAAGGAAGAAGAAACCACAAGACATGCATCACTTCAAAATCGAGCAACAATTGACTTCCTGCTGCTTGCCCACGGACACGGCTGCCAAGACTTTGAAGGGATATGCTGCTTCAATCTCTCTTCATGCTCGGAATCCATCCACGCAAACATCCAGAAACTGAAGGAACTTGTGAAAGACTTAAAAGTAGAAAACAACCCTGACTGGGTCAATGACCTTTTTGGTCAATGAGGATAAACAGGATGGGTTGCATCTTTGGTTAAGGGAATGTTCTGGATTTTCATTGTAATTGTCATTGTGTTAGCTATGTTCTCATGCCTTTTCCATTGTTTTAAAAAAACTATAGGGAACGCTTTTTTACTAAATACAGAAAGTGGAGTTGTAGCAGGCACAGGGCCTGCAACGCCTCCCTGGCAGTCAGCAGCCTAAGATAAGAAATGCCTAGCCATGATGACTGGACCAAAAGAAGCCCCTCTTCCACCTTCAGACCTTTGTTATCTCTCTGTAAGACTATGGGTCACTTTCGCCTTGACCCTTACTATTGGACTGTTTTCCTAAACTCCTATACCCCATATAAACCCCTATTTCTGCCCAGTTTGGCAGAAGAGCTGTCACTGAGACCCTTTGCAGAAGCTGCCAATAAAGACATCTCTGTGGAACCTCATACAGCACTTCTCTCTCTCCCTGCATCAGCTGCTGAGGCACTTAGCAAGCAAAAAGCTGAAAATCACTAATGAGCTGAGAATCACTAAAGAGCTGATCTTACTTAAGAGCTGAGCTTGCTAAGATTGCCTGTGGCTCTGGAGCCTGCCTGAGGGGCCCGGACAGGTTGTGTTTAACTGGACTTTGCTGTCTGGGACACCACGGCAGCCGGGTTCGGGAAGACCCAGAAAACCCCGAAGCCGCATTACTTAAGCAGTGTAATTTTCCACTTTAGCCAGCATGTAGCTATTGATGCAGGGCATGTAGCTCTTTTGGTTTTTTAACAGACTGTTATTGTTAAGAGTTTGATTATTAGATCACTGAAACTTTAAGTTTTGCTAAACTAACCCTGATAAGTTTCAATGAACAAAGCCTGAGGGAGTAAAAAGCTGGACACCAGGAATCCAGAATTTAGAGCCTTCCAAAGACATGTTGAAGTAACCAGAAGATAAAGAAGAGACTAACAAAGACGATCTAACATGTGTTGCAGACTCCCTGTCTGGGAAAAAGATAATAAAAATACTTTAAAATGTGGACTAATGAGCATGAGAAATGGGAAATCAATAACCAGTAGAAGACAGAATACTAATTAATGAAGAGAATTATGTAATTTAGAACCAATGAACATTAATTTGTTTACTAATAATGTATACATAAGTAAAAAGTTTTCAAAGTTGTGTGCACCTAGGTGTAGCTATCTCCTTATGCACCTGGCCTGGAATAAAGTAATGCCTACTCCTTAATACAAATAATTGTGTTAGAGAGTTTAATTTATCCCAACATTTTCAGGGAAGACATGCTCTTTGCTTCCTCCTTCCAATTAAGCTCACTTATATTCAGAAGTTTTAGACCCCAATGTATACGCAGCTTCCTCTCATCTTTCACATCTTACCTAAAAAACCTCAAGGATCAAGAGACTTAATTCTTTACATAGAATTATTGTACTACAGTGCATGAGAAAAGTTTGGGCTTTTTAAAAACACCTTTGACTCAAATCTTTGAATAACAACTTGTCCTGGTTTAGGGCAAATTTGGGAGGAAACTTCCAAAGGGGTCCTGTGGTAGATTGTTTTTCTGTTGTAATCTTTAAGTGTTCCTTATTGTGAGTTTATAGTGGTTTGTTCCATGTACCCTATTTAGTTTCCCCAGTGGTTTTGCCCTGAAGTTGTTTACTACTATTTTCCTGCCTAATCTTATGTCAGTCCCCATGTCAATCTCACTTGCACCACCCTGATTTCCAGACCCTTCCCTGCCAATCCTGGAAGTACTGCCCCCTTCCCTTGTTCATCAAATGTAACCCCACCCCTTTCTCTAGAACCTTCCTTGTCTATCATCCTTTCCTCGAAGTTCCATTGGTGTGCCAAGCCTGATCCCCTCCCATGTTATCCCCTATTGGTTACCTAGAATCTGATCCCCGCCCTACGTTCCTCCCCTGCTGTTCTACTATTGATTAAGATTTGTATCCTCCCCTAGTATCCTCCCCTAGTACCCTCCCCTGTTCCTAAGTTGCTGTTACCCTGTTGGAGCTTGTCACTTGTCCCTGGACCCTCTTGGAGATTAAACCCTCTTGAGAGCTTATACAAGTGGCCCCTCTCGTCTCCTTTGTTCTGGCTTCCTCGACTCAGGATTCCTATCAACAGCCGCACAGAACAGCTTTGCTGCCTCTGGGAATTAGGCAGCCCTGCTCTACTGCCACCCAGACCGTCCCGAGGGGCGGATAGGGGGCAACCACTCTTGGCACAGGCCAGGAGGCGAGGGCTAGCCAGAGGACATCACCAAGTGACTGCCCGTGCCAGAGTCCCTCTAGAAAGCTGATTCAAGCGGCCCCTCCCCCAACTGGTAGGACACAACTACACTAAATTCTACTGACATTAGTGATGGAAAATACTGATGTCTGTGATACATTAGTATCAGAAAAAGTGCCATATACTATGAAATACCACTATAATAAACCTGCTAGATAAGGCTGATGGCAGCAAGCTGTGACCATGTATTTTTCTCCACACTAATCTTCAATTCCATGTCAATCTGATTTTCTGTGGAGTGAAGGGCCACACTGGCTCATAATCTTGCAGAATTCATCCATCTACTTCTCTTTACGTGATTGCGCACCATTGACAGCTCATTATCAAAACATTGATGTTATTCAAGTCTAGATAACAGCCATGTTCACAATGATAATGCATGAAAAAAAGACCTGAGCTTTAGATGTTATGTCTGCCTGCAAAACTATCAACCACTAACATTTTCCTTGTCAAAATCACAGAATCAAAGAATGGCTGAGGTTGAAAGAGACATCTGGAGGGTACAATCCTGTTCAAGCAGGGCCACCAAGAACCAGTTGCCCAGGACCATGTCCAGACTACTATTTGAACATCTTCGAGGGACTCCAGGTTACTGGGCAACCTGTGTCAGTGCTGTCACCCGCACAGTTTAAAAAACATTTTCTGATGTCCAGAGGGAACCTCCCGTGTTTTGTTTTGTGCCCATTGCCTCTGGTCCTCTCACTGGGCACCACTGACAAGAGCCTGGCTCTATCCTCTTTGCACTCTTCCTTTAGGTATTTATATACATTAACAAGATCCCCATTGAGCCTTCTTATCTCTAGGCTAAACAGTCCAAGCTCTCTCTCTCAGGCTTTCTTCATAAGTGAGAGGCTCCAGCCCCTTCATCATCTTTGTGGCCCTTCATTGGACTATTTCCAATATGTCTATGTCTCTCTTGCACTGGGGAGCCCAGAACTGGACACAAGTCTCCAGGTCTGATAGGGCGTAACTGGCTCAACTGTGCTGATGTGAGAGGCAGATGCCATGTCTTAGAAGGTGTTATAAACCATCAAAGACCCCCAAAGTGCCCCCAGACTAATTTCTGAGGCCTTCCACCAGAAGACTGAAAGCTCCCCCCCAGGGGAGGTACCTGGGGGTTCCCACACAGCCTGAGCATATTTTAACCCATTGAACTTTGTGTTTCGAGGGGTTTTTCCCCACCCCTAATGGATCAAGACAGTGATCACTACTGTGACCAACAGATATCGAAATTGCATCAAGTCTCATTGCAGATCCATGGGTAGTGATAAGTTCCCTTACTCTTATCCTTTCTTTCTTTTCCCTTATACATTTTCTTAAATGATATTTTCATGCTTTTATATTGCTATATTACTATAGATAATAACTCAAATGGCTACATACCTGCTTTCCATTGCAACCAAATTGTTCTAAAATAAACCCTATATGTATATATTTACAAACATGAATCAGTGTCATTTCACTCTAATCCACCCCAAGGGATTAACAAAAAGCTAGGTTACCCTTGCCTTCTAGGGTGGGTCATAATACTTCTGTACAAGTCTCGAATATCCAGTAACATCGTACACTGCACTCGAATAGAAAACTAGCTATAATTGCAAGAGTTCACTTCCATATGGCTACCTAGAAGACTGCATCTTAATCTAAACTCACAGGCATTGTGATTGGCTCTGGACCCTATTTACTACAATAAATTGCCTTTACCTGCAAAGACTCACCACACTTAGCAATTCAAAGTTAACAATTCACTAACTACCCAAGAATATCGCATCTATGACCCGTCTCATTAGAGTAGGTACACGGTATGAACATAAGTAAGATGAAACTCAGATGCTCAAAGGTTCTTTATCTTCTTAACAGGAACCAAAATCTTGAAACAAGATAAGAGACCATCACATTTGCACACTTCTCTGTCCAAACAATTCTCAATGTCCCTATCTCTCCATCAGCATCCCCACATTTCAGTCAGCCAACTTCAAAATAAAAGCATAATTATGCCTCTTCTCCAGCAGTGAATCAAGAATGCTATTTTTTACACATGAAAAACAAGCCAATATTAGGTTGTTCATGTCAAACTGAATAGACACACAGTGGTTAAGGTGGCCTACAGAATGCACACACACACACATACAAAATAAAGAGGACTAGTATCACCAAATTTCACATTTATTTCAGGCTTGTAAATAAATGGATTAATAGTTACTTAAATAAATAACAGAGTTTTGCATTGCATGCAGGTTTATAACCCTAGACCCAATACCACTACTAGCACAAAGGTATTGGAATATTCAGAAAAATTTTCTGTATTGGTATTTGCATAATCTAATGCTTCTTTCATTAAATCATGTCATTACATTAAGATAAACTCCCTTTTAGACATTGACTCCTGTGTTTTCTGTTCAAAATATTAAATTCATTCTTATGAAAGGACTGCTTTAACACTGATTGCTTTGCCTGTTCACTTTCAGACATGGCAAATACACAAACCATTTATAGGATAGAGTCTTTTACTGATACGTAAATGGAATGGTATCTTGTACTTTTGATAGCAAAAGAAAAAGCTTTCAATCTATCAGTCTTTCCATTTTCTCAAGAATACATTTAGGATTAACTATGAAAACAGTTTTGAACCTGAACTGTATTCCAATTATATGGTTTTAAGGAAATTTCAAAGTCTACAGACCACCTCAGCTCCACAATAAAAGGAATAACATTTTTTAAAAATTAATCTACACTTCAAAAATGCCATTTATATATGGATCTCAGTTTATTATTCACTCAAATATTTATTTACAAAAAAAATCCTCTATGTTATTTAAAAACTCCTTCATAGCCCATGACAACCCAGTTTCAAATTTCACAACTGTCAAGTAAAACATAAACATACTGTGAGCACCTAATCAAAAAAAAAAAGAAGAAAAAGATTAGCTAAGTTTAATCCCCTCCTTTAACTATTATACATTGGAGTAAATGAAAATTCATTTATTTTATATCCATTTCCAGAAAATAATCACTTGGGAATCGTTCCATGACCCAC